>NC_137712.1:5536026-6736026 GCF_964034855.1 Anser brachyrhynchus | reverse complement strand
GCACTGCTTCTTAAGCCCTTGAAGAAAAACAAGCATACAGATTGCTAGCACCTCTAGTGCAGAGGCATTAAACTCTACTTTAAACTCTACTTTAAACTCTAATTACCACTGGAGACATCTCCATTTCCAGGCTACACCAAACTGAAAGATGGATCAACAGCCCCAGAAGAGAGAAGCCGTCACCTTTCTGGCTGGTTTCACCAGGAGGATGCATTCACCAGAGCCTTTCTGACCAGCCGGTGGGACAGCACTCCTCACAGCCCAGGGAGTATTTTTCCTCTGATCAACTAGGCAACGACCATAGGAGGTGACAAAAAAAGACGGGTTTATATACAGATCAACATCCACAGAGTTTCTAAAGGAGCCCATACCTTCATGAAAAACTTTTAGGGCTTAAATTCAAAAAGCAGAAGGTCAAAATTGGTGTTGCATGTTAACAGACACTCTGAACCTAGAGTGAAAATGTGGTGTGATGACCAGGACAAACAGACCAGAGTCCTCTGGTCTTCCATTCCTTTCTCCATTTTCCACAAAGAAAGTGTTTATCTAAATCCCTTCCCCTGATATCTTCCCCCCACCCCTTCAAACCAACACGCCAATTACTAATACCATTTGCTTTTGCCTGTCCAGTTCAAGGTCAAAGGTGTTCAAACAGAAGATGGCAAAATACCATGGTAATGCAGGTCTTCACTTGTTCTTTTGCTCTAAGCATTCTTTAAATATCATTCTTTCAGTTTCCTGAATGAGTTTTTATAGACAAATAACCTCTTTCTCTAAAAAGAGTCTGGAGCGCCAGGTATTTTACAGCCCTGGCATAACAAATACATCATGTACAAACAGGCACACACAGAGCAATCCCTAGGAACCTGAACATCAAACCAAAGCAGCAGAGCCCCAACAGAAGAAATATGTTGCAGGGGTCCCATCTGAGAGGTGTGCTGATGCAAAGAGGTGTCCCAAGTGCCAGCACTGGAGCTGCAGCATCAGCTCTGTAGCGTGACACGTGCTGTGCACCGATCCCCGGAGGTCATTCTGCATTTTGGTGTGTTCCAATCCCCTCCTTGCCTCCAGCTATAACCCTGCTGCAACAGATCTCCTCTCAAAGCCATCACCATGCTCAGGCAATTCCCAGCTATTCATAGAGAAGCTTCTATTAAAAGTAAAAGCACAATCAGCTTAAGAAATATCCAGAGATTACTCAAGAGATCACAGCAGCCAGAGAGAGAAAAACCTAACACGTGTATTAGAAACAATGGGCCCCCTCCCCACTCAGAAGGGTGTACAATCAGAGTAAGTCACAAGCAAGATAGTGGAAACAAAAATCAGCATAAAAACTGTCAGAGTTTGAGCTTTGCCTTCTACTGGCTTAATTCTGAACTAAAAGGTCACCAGGTGTATTCCCCTGCTGACAGAGAATCATTCCTGTGCCGGCAGGCAGGTGGCAAATGGACAGTTATTATCATTATAAGCCTCTGCTCATAGAAGTTTGTAATTACCCAGATGAGGAAGAGCTCTCAGAGCTGAAATGGCCTGCTAATTTGTTCTCAGAGCCCTGAGCCAGATCCTTCAGAATTTACTCTGCCTTTACACATGTAGGAGTAACAGGAATGCAAAGAAGAGGAGCTGAGCAGAGACTTGTTCAAAGGCTTTTGCCTTTAGGTATCTCTTCCTTGTGCTAAGAAATTCAGCGTAGTCTCCCCCAGCCCTGGATCTTCTATCTCAAAAAAAACGAGGTTTCTCCTAATGCTCTCCAGGGTAAGTTTGCTCTGCTGTAAAAATGCCTGCAGATGTTGAGAATCAGCTACTCAGCATCTCTGTAGACTTCTGCCTTGTGATGCTTTCAGAAAGGGTTTAAATGCAGATGAAAAACTGCTCTGAAATATGGCCGCAGTTTACGCTCAGCCTTCATACAGCATTACAGCAACACCGTCTGGCTCTGCAGCCAAACCCTACTGCAGTATCAGTTTAAAGTCTGCCGTGGCCTCTCTCAGGCATCCCAATGCAATGCTGGTCATTCTTACATCAAAACTGCTTCACATACAAAAAGCGAGTCCTAGCATAGTAAGACAGGATCCCCGCAATTCTCCTCTTTGGTATGGAAGCATTAACTCTTCACCCTTCAACACAGCTGCAAAAACACAACCTAGAGCCATAAGAAACAGGAAAGGGAGTGTTAAAGGGGACCCTTGAGGCAATAAATTATTAAAATAGTATTTTCACCCCCAGAGACTTGAGTTCAATTCCTGTTTCAGTCACAAGTAAGGAACTGGGTTTATTCCAAACCTCATTTCATATAATTTTTTGTTCATTATGGCTGCAGTACAAGTATTTTAACAGAGCTTATAGTATGGGGGACATAAGCCCTGATTTTTAGAAGGGGAAGGCCAACATTTTACAATGCAGGCCTTACAGAAGCTTTGGAATTCTTTATGCTTCTCCTGGAACACTTAGGGAAGCAGTAACCTTTAAAGAAAGATTCCCCCAAGCATCCCTGTTAGAAACGGATGTTTTCAATACAAAAATCTGCACTGCTCTTATGTTAGCCTAACCACTGCGTCCAGGCCTCTGAGGAAAACCACACAAGTCACAAGATTTGCAGAAAAGTGGCAGAAGTTGGCAAGTTTGCTTGCAGTCAGCAAGACAGTTGGAGAAGCTTGCATAACGCCTGCTTCCAACAGGCCTCCCAAAGCGTGTTGTGCTGAACTGCAAGAAGCGACCGAGCAGGCTCCGAAACACCACCTTGCTTCCATTTGGTCCTGGCTGCTTCTACCAGGGCTGTTGAGAGCATCGAACACTGCAGAGATCTGAGACGCTGTTAGATTTCAGGCTCAGGGCTCCTTCTTCCTGTATCGTGTCTTGAAGGGAAGAAAAGCAGTTATCTGTTATAGTCAACACCAGCCCGGGAGCTGTGACAAGCCTGAAGGTCATGCAGGAAACAACCATCAGCAACTTTATTGTTGCCTTCATCCATCTATACAAGAGCCTAAGGAAATTACTGGGCTGCTTTAGATTTGATTTTTGATAAAGCATTCACTAACAGGACTTTGACAACAAAGTTTGGACACAAGTACAAAGTATAAATGAGTCACCTGGCATAACTGCTTAATTATCTAGCACGAAGTTGTGCTCTGGGCTGCCAGTCACGATGTTTCGATGCACGCTCTCACCCGCTCCTCAGTAAACACCGAAGTGTTGTCTCAGCCCTCTCTTCACAGCCACCCCAGTATTTATAGCAGCTAGTCCTGAGTAAGACACCCAATTTTCATGACTAAACTCCATCAGATCACACAAAGTAAGCATGATCCATGCTTTAGAAGGACCATAAATAAACATAAATAAAGACAAACAGCATTTTGGAGCTTTTCAGAATGAGGCTTGCTTGCAGACTAACCTGCTAGGGGCCTGAGCAGCCACCTGTGAGCTTAAACGCACCAGGCACAAAGCCCTGGGCTCATTCCTCTCCAAAGCCCATGCTCAATACCCATCCCTGCCCTACCCAGACAGGCGGCTGGGTTCGGTTCAGGTCAGTGGGCAGGAAATTACACAAAAGGAGCTAAGGTCCGTGCTGCAGCAGGTGTGCAAACAGCAGCTCCAAGAAGTTCACAACCTACGCAGCTCTCTCCATGCATCTCAGTCTACACTCAAAAACTCGAGTGCTACCACCCCATCTAGAGCAGCCTCTTGTTCTCCAGCGCTTTCCAAGAAATCCCCAGCTCCTCACACCCAGTAAGTGGCCTCTGCCAGCAGCACCAGTCCCAGTTTCCCGAATCTAAGCAACCTGTGGTTCAATACCAGTTGGCAAGCGAGGCTGCAGGAGCAGCTAAGGCCCCTGGCACAGCACCGCTGTACGGACGGCAGGTCTTCCAGAGGGCTCAGGCAGGTATCGCTGCACACCCCTGCAGAGCTTCCATTTACTGTTAAGAAAAACAGCTCTTTATTTCTTGTGGTTGACCTTTTCTAGGTGTCATTTCAAGCGTCTGTTAACGATAAGCATACATGACATGGCAGAGACCTACAGCCTCACCTTCCTGCAGGAAGGTGCAATAAGTGAACCACACGAGAACCTCGGCTCGGAGCTGAGAGCAGGACTCCGACCCCACGGCCAGCCAGGCCTGCCTGTCAGGCAGCGTGCCTTGAGCTTCCCTGCTCAGTCAGGATGTGCAAAACCAGGTCTGAAATCGGGAAAAATTCGGTTCAGGTACAGTGAGAAACGAGCCCAGCAGTGGGCTATTTCCCCACCATGCATGACAGGATTTTTTATTTTGGCAGATTTAGTTTTAGCTCTCCTCCCAGCCAGCAGTGCTCTGACTCATATGGTTACACATTTGAGAGTCCAAGAAGGAAAGTATTACACCCAAAGGTTTTTTTTAGTGGCATATTAAGAAAAAAGGGTTGCTGTTCATACTGCCAGTAAGTTCCTTTTCAGGGATGCTGCCACCTCAAAACCAGTTTTGCACTGGGCATATAGGCCGATCACCGTGTGCTTCTAGGTGACCGCCTGCCACCCTTCAGTCAGACTTCTGGTTTTGCCGCTCAGATGCGCTGCCGAAAACAGAAATCCGAGTATTGGCTCACGCGGGTGGAGCACTCACGGGTTTGCATCTGTCTAACAAACTTGCTGCTCAATAACAAGGCTCATGCCTGCAGCTAGTAAACAACAAGAGCTACGTTTCCTTGATTAACTTAAACTAAGTTATCAACTTCTGCTTCCCCTCAAAAAGGGTTTTCTTACAGGTCCGAAGAAATCCTCCCTCCAGATTTTTTACTCACGCTTGGACTGCCAGGCTCAAACCTGAAGTATGAAGCAGGAACGTTCGGGAATTCACCCGATCAGGAAGGGGACCAGCTTCCTGCCTTAGAATAACATTTTCAGAGGCTGCCTCAGACGTGAGGCGCCTCAGACAGACTCCCACACCTTCTATTTCAGCCTGGCGGAGTTCTGCCTACTCACGGCATCTGGGGAAGGTGGGTTCAAGGACTTCACGTGGCATCCCCAGCTAGGTATTGAACTATGGCTTCTGAAAACAATCAGTAGTCTTTAAAAATAGAAGCTTGTCGTCATAGTATTTGGGGTTCTCTCTTTTTTTTTTTTTTTTTTAAACTGTGTGAAAAGTTTAAGCATGTCAAGTTTTGGAAAAGAATAACAGCTTTAGCATATAGCAATGCTTTTGGGAGCTTCTGCCTTCTTTCCCCCACTGGTTTTGCAGACCCTTAACAGCCCTGTGCCACAGCATACTGTTTATAGAGCACGCACAAAAACACCTCTTACCTATTTCAAGGCACAGTAAGGACTAATTATGCTCAGGATGCCACAAGATTCCCAACATGAAGGTTATCATGGTAACAAGGAAAAGCCCACTCTAGCAGAGAAGGCATCCTCCCAGCCTGCTAGCTCCCAGGTGACAAACGCCAGCCGCGATAAGGCGACCTGTCACTTTCACACACCAGCAGGTCCGCACAAGCCCCACCTCGCACGATACCGAGCATCACCTCCCGAGTCAGTGGCACAGCTGGTTTCCTTTCCCTGTGCAAACTCTGGCATGACCCAAGACGTGCCATAAGGAGCTCTTTTCCTAGTGAATCTAAGGCTTGTGGCAGTTACCAGAAGCATGAGATCATCACTAAAGAGTTAAGCTGAAGAATACAGTCAGACAGCAAGATCTGCAGAGAACATCTAGCTGCTGCAGGAAGCAGAAAATACATTAGCCTTGTATTCACTTGAGCCAACCCCTGTAAGATTAACACAATAGTCAGAGGATAAACACAGGCAGACACGGCTGCACCTACAAACACTGAGATTCATGCATTTTGTTTTTCTTCCTACAGCCACTCATGTTATGTTTAAACTTAATTATACATGCCCTTCTAATTATCCTCCCCCCACAAGTGTTTGCTAGGAGCTACATAGATTTTTCTTAAGTTAAAACAATTTATCTTGTGGTTGATTGAAACACTACTCATTTCCTCCAGTGTTCCACACCTTTTTTTCCTTCCCCAATTAATCCAGGATGAAGAGAGGTATTTTCTTCACTAAAGACCACAGGTTTGCTGCCATTTGAAGGATTATTATTTGGCCTATTATTTGGCCATGATACATGTCCCTAAACAGCAGGGCCCTACTCCTGGCTCTTGGATCATCCTCTACAACCCCAAATAAGTCATTTCCCAAGCACTGTCTGTATCTTTAACTTGCAAATACATAACAGCATTTGGCCAGCTCATAGATATATTTATAATTAGAGACCCTTAATTGCTGGGTGAGTCTCTCTACCAGCACTCTGGGCATGTAAATGTATCTCAAAGCAGAACACAAAAAGACATTTAAGGGCCCATTTTGTGGCTAGAGAAGATTAAGTCAGTGAGTGCATCTTCTTGTTTAAATTACCTGCTGCTAAAGTACTGCATTGATGCTCAGCACTACCCAGTACAGTAGACATCCTTGATCTATATGCAACAAAGCTATGATTTTTAGATTAAATCCCTCAGTTCTCTTACACAACACTCAAGCTCACAAAGCAAGTACTGCAGGAGAAGACTGAGCAAATTAAAAGCTTCAGGATTATTGACAAAACTGGTTTCCTGCAGTACCTGGACCGGCCAGGTATCTGCATCTCTGTAGGCATCCCCGTAGGATCTTTCACTTCTGGGTAGCTGTTAAATACTGCTGTTGACCTCTGAAGGTATTTTGTTCAAGAAGCTTCCCACAGCAAAGCCAAGTACATGTTATCAAAGAATGCATGCCCTCATCATATCATTTGAGTGGAAGTATTTCTCTACATGGCTGAGGAGGGTTGAAACATGAAGATACTAAGCTGTTCCTCAAAATTAAACCAGAAGCCAAACTAAAATCTGTGGCTTCATGATCTAGCTTTGTATTTTCATTATGTGACACAGCAAAACAAAGACAGTTGTAGCATGTTGCCTTGCCCTGTCTTGTTTTGTCAAAGCAGCCACTGTAGCGCAAGTACCAACCTTAATAGGTATTTATCTTTACTACTTCCACAGACATTGCAGTGCTGCATTTCCCCTGCTTTTTTACCCATGTTAGTGCATACTACAGAACACCATTTTATTGCTGAAATCTGTTTGCTAGGAGAGATGGGGCTAGCTCAACACAACCGAGTTTTACGTCCATACTTGCCTCCAGTTTCCTTCTAGGCAATTTACAAACATCAGCTAATTCAGCATGTACCATCAGAGCCTGGTGACAGCCTGCTAAGTATATCTATTTGGTTTGGAATATAGAAGTTCACAAGACAGGAGGATGCTTTTGAGGCTAGTGCTCAAGTCTGGGATCAAATAAACACCAATTCAGTTCCTGCAGCTTTGGCACAGCTTAGCTCCCTTGATCAGAAGCACGATGGTTTCACCTCCATTCAAGTCCTTCCACCTACTGTTCCCAGCTCTTAGTCATCCCCTTCTCAGCAGCCCCCTTAGGCCATCTGTTCTCCAGAAGTCAGAGGTGCCTTGTTTTCTCCATGAAGAGCAATGCAGCTGTCCTAACGGGGCTGAGCAGCATGCTGCCTTGGATCAGCCAACGAGAACACAAGGCACGGACATTTATGCAGCCATCTGAACACAGTCCAGTGCTTTCAGTTCTTCCCACTTGTAAAGCCCAGATAACAGTAATACTTCCACAAATCCAAAGATTTATGTAACAGTGGCTTGACATCTCAGGGTTTTAAAAAGGCTCCTAGTCATGATTTATTTTCACATAGCAAAATAAGAGTAGCACGAACATGGATGATCTTACAAACAGCTTTGTGAGCTTTCTTATATTTCCCCCCTTCTCAGTCCTTTTGTCTCAAGTCATACTAGCAAATACGACTAGTTCTTTTTTAATTAAACCAATTTTGCTGGTAGTAGTACCAACTTTAAGACCACCTAATGTAAGAAAGGTGGCAGCAGGGAGGTAGCAACACCTTAAGTGTGGACTAAATGACCCCCTGAGGTCCCTTCCAAGCCGAATTAGCCTGTGAGCCTATAACCACAGCAGCAGGAAATGCCTAGAGCTGACCAGATTAACCTTCCTTCCAGTTCTGAGGCCCAGGATAAACCAGTCTATGAAGAGATGGGTCACCTGTCTGGTTTCAACACAGCTTCTCTTGTCTCTTCAGTGATTTTAACACCATCAGCCGGCATCCTAGTCACCATGCTGAGTCCTCGGCAGCAAAAGCACACATAGCTGCCTCATCGACATCTGGTCTTATAAATACAGGCTCTGCACTGTTGGATAATCTGTTAACAGCAGAATAAATGACACTGAAAGAGTAATTAGCAGCAACTAGGAAGCCTTTGCGTTCAGGAGGAAAAAAATATTTGTTTGGTAAGATACACAAGTAAACACTGATTGCAGTCAGCAATCTTCTGTGCTTCAAGGTTTGCAGTGTGCGTGGGACTTGGTGCTACTGCAAGATGCCAGCAGCAGCCCTAGGCTGAACCCTGCAAAGCCAAAGGCAAGGTCAGACACAGGGTATAAGCATGCTGTCCTGCCACGTGAACATGGCTTGGTGACAATTTGGAACAAGTCCCATAGGTACGAGCAGCCCTGGCAGGGCCTCCAGCCCCTCTGAAGTGCCCGCACCAAGCACATCAGTCGGTACGACTGCATCAGCGTTTGTTCTCGCACAAATTTCCATCCACTCAAGCTCATCAGCACCCGCATTCGCTGCGCGGTGAGCAGCTGCCACACCACCATCCCGGGATCCAGCTGGAGCAGCGACATATGCCATGTCCACACCGCAGCCGTGGCTGTATTTGGTCACAGTGGGGCTACACAGTTTGCCTTATGCCTACTCAGCCAAGAAAACAGCCCCTATGACGATTACATGGAGGAGCCATGCTTATTCTAGATACTATTTCATAGCTTCTTATCATGGTTTTCAATACCTACACAAAAAGATGAGGCAATACACTACAGCAGGGCCCCAACATTATTTTAACAAGATTGGGTTCTGCAGTAATACATGCATTCGTTCTGTGGAAAGAGGGCTCATGTTACTAGTCTCTAAACTAGACAGCTCTCAAGGGTATCAAATGGAGAAAGACTTCTTCCCTTTGACACGTTTTCCATTTCCACTCCAGTTATTTCCTCTAACTGCTTTTCTACAGACAGCTTCACTCAGGCCTCTCAGCTCCTGCTCAGGGGACCCACCATTATTTCGTTTTCTAAAAGCCACAGCACCATGCACACTGCTGCAGAGACAACTGATGGTGCACAGTGAGGTCACAAGTTCTCCCAGGAATCATCCAAAAAGGCAGAAAACGAGAAAACAATTGAACTCGTTTGATCTCCAACAGGCAGACAGACTCCCCAGTTCTCAACTGGTACCAGTGGAGATGCACCAAGGATTAAGATATCCCCTTGTGTTTGCTCAGAGGGAAAGAAAGGGGCAGTATACCCCGATCCACCAACTATCCTCCGACAAACCCTGCGCTGGCCCAACAGCCATACATTACACATTACGCCACTGCAGCACTGATTGCACAGATCCTCCAAAAGGGATTTACAAGGTTAGGCTGCCAGCACTTAGAAAGCATGAAAACAGCCGAGCCAACAGGTGAATGTTTTGCTTACATATTCCAGGGGACTTCTTTTCCCCTTCTTAGTAAGCCTTGGCACTGTAAGTCTTTAACTTTGATCATGGGAAACGTTATTTTCTGGGTCTGTGGATAAAAAAAAGTGGATCGTGGCTGATGACCAGAGGCTCAGCAGAATGTGTTCGTGCAGTGTCCTTCCCTTGGCGTGAATCCTGGGATGCCTAGGGGATAGTGCATGGATTGTTGGAAGTGGGCTAGAAAGGTTTCTAAATCCTCTAGATGTATACCTGTATTTTTTAAGAAGTCTTACTCCAATGGTACTTTCTTTAAACCAGATACAATCCCGGACCTTCTCCCCAGAGCATGCACTTCGCTCACTGCTCAAGGCAGAGGTCCAGAATTCGGGGTGCTCACAGCTAAACAAGCCATCCATACACGCTGCAGACCCTGCCAGCAGTAGGAAACCATTACAGGCCATTCTGTATTGCACAGATTACATCAGAGGAAAAACAAATGGGGGGAGAGGGAACGACATCCCTGAGATGTTGTCATAAATGCAGTTTTCTGAAAAAGAAAAGCCCACGCAAGCACCTGACCAGGTATCGCAGCGCTTGCTGCTTTTCAGACTAGGCAACAGCAACCCACACGCTGCTCACAGCGTGAAAAAATACCTTGATAACCAGACCTGCGAGCCGCTGAACGCAATTAATTAACGAGGCCAGACACGAGCTGCCGAACAACCCCCTCCCCAGGTGCTGCGTGTCTACACGGAGCAGCAAACGGGCTGCGGATCACAAACGCGAAGGTCACACGAAGGGAAGGCACCGCTACGTCGCCTGCCACAAAATGGTAGCACCAGCAATCCGAGGGCAGGGGAGAGAGAGAACCCTGGATCCCCCCGGCCTCCCTGACACGGCACCCAGCAGGGCGGGAAGCAGGGCTGGGGGTTCAACCGGAGCAGCCCCCGGCCCCTAACTGCAACCACACGGGGGGGACCCCGAACCCCACTCGGAGGCGGGGGGGATGCTCCTGCCGGCTCGGGGGGCCCCCACAGAGGAGATAACCCCCCACACACCGGAGGTAGCCCCCCCGCACCTCGCACCGCAGTGCCCCGGCGCTCTGCAGCGCTGCTCACACGCAGCCCCCCCCAGCACTGCGCTGCCCGTGCATTGCATCGCACCGCCCGTGCGCCCCACGGCGCTGCCCCCTGCAGCCCCCTCAGCTCCTCCATCCCCCCGCATCCCCTCACGGCCTCTGCGACCCCCTGCAAGCCCCCCCAGCCTCTCTGCTTCCCCCCCCCGCACCCTTTCTCCTCACGACCCTCGCGGCTCTGCCCTCGCCCCCCCCCGCAGCCCGGGACGCCCCCCCCCCAGGGACCCCCCACCACCACCACCTCACCTCCCGACGAAATTCTCCAGCACCGAGCTCTTGCCGGCGCTCTGCCCCCCCACCACGGCGATCTGCGGCAGGTCGAGGTTGGCGTTCTGCCCGATGGCGGCGAAGGCGTCCTGCAGCCGGTTGACCAGCGGGATGAGGTCCTCCATCCCGCGGTTCCCCATGGCTGCGGCGTGGCACCGGCACCCCCCGAGCTCACACCGCTGCTGTCACCGCCTCCTCCTCCTCCTCTCGCCTTCACCGGCGAGCTCGAGCCCGGCCCTCACCGCCCGGCCGCTGGGCACCGGCACCAGCCCTCGCCCCGCTCGACGCTGCCCGGGCTCGGCTCGGCTCAGCCCCGCCGCGCCTGCACGGAGCCCCGAGCCGCCGCCAGGGGGCCTTAAGGGCGGCAGGAGCCGCGCCGGAGCCTGGGAGTTGTAGTTCGCTACCTCAGGGGTCCGCCCGGTGGCAGAGACCCCCCCCCCGGTGTCGTTCACCCGCCCACCGTCGCCGTCCACCCTTGGCAGGCTCCGGGTGACGGCCGAAAGTGCGGCGGGGAGGAGTGGAAGAAGGGCTCGGGGCTGTGTGGTGCCCTGGTGCGGTTCAGCTGGGCACCTGTGTGGTGCATCAGGTACCTGCCCGTGGGCCTGTCCGGCTCAGCCGCCATCTCTGTGTAGTTCAGTCACTGTGTATGCACTGTGCAGTCAGTGTCCTGTCACGATTTGGTCAGTACGTGCGTATGGTTTGGTTCCTGCACCTGTACAGTTTGGTCTCACAGGTGATAAAGGTGTGCAGCTGGTCAATGCGCACTGGGGATGGGGAAGGGGTTGTGTCAGGATGGCACTTGTGGAATTGCCAGAATACACAAAATACTCGATACGATTCAACTAGAGACTTATAAAAACACTTGTGCATTTCTGCTGCTTGATCCTCATTGAAACATGGATGAAAAACAGATTTCTGTTTACTGCTGCAACAGAGTAGGTATTACTGTTGCTCCTGTCCTTGTTTTACACAACTGCAAACAAGTGATTCATTTCACGCATTTAGATTTTCATTTTTAAAAAGTCACTCATCTGCAATAAAGAGAAACTGATTTTAGGCTTTTCAAAGGGTTGCTTTTTTATAAAAATATGAGGTGAGGCCATATTTGATTTGAAGCCGTAGCAGGGAAAACAAGCATTCAGAAAAGAAACTGATGGCTAGCAGTGACTCAGGAGAATGCTGCATTTCAAACACCTCTCAGTTCGTGCTACCCAGTACTCCTGTTCACAGCTTAGAGACAGCTGGGGGTGGTGGGGGAAAGGAATAACAAAAAACTGCAACAGATTTTGAGCTGTATGTTTTGTTTTAAACAGTAACTTTTTATTCGTAAGGCTTCTGAGCTAAATTTCACAGATGTCCGTCAAATTTAATCTGTACAGAAATACCTACCAGGGTGAACAGAGAAACTGGAACAGCCACGCTTGATCGTGAATTTGCCTCACTGTGTCATGGAAGATGCCCAAGGAAAATGCTTCAAGAAGATCATCAGTATGCAGGTAAGACAGCTGAAGGAAGGGAAGAGAACAGATCTGCTCCATCTGTATAGGTAATGTTATTGTAGGCCATACGTGGGTTGTTTTGGGGGCTGTTGATGCTATTTTTTCCTCCCAGCAAATCTCAAGAAACAAGCTTAAGAAACTCAATTGATGCTGTGGACAAATGTCTTTGAGCAGATGCTCCAAGGTATTCTGATCACTTACGTTGAAGGACCCTAAAAAAAGAACATTGCTTTTCCTTCAAAAGTTGATAGCTACTCTTTGCTAGAGGTCACCACAAAAAGAGCAAAGAACATCAGAGACTTAAAGAATAACATCACCTTCTTCCCTGGGTCAGAGCTAACGTTCAGAGTACTTCACACCAAAGGATCTTTGAAGCTTTATCTGAAGAACTATGAGAAGAAAATTGTTCTTTTCTTAGACGTTGGCATAGCCTGAAATTCACCCACACAGGTCCAAATTCAATACAGAGAAAAGAGCTACCCAACTACATCACTGCAATAATATCTCATAGTATAACAGCTGTGCTAATAAGCCTTAATGGCCCTGACCAGCTTCACCTGATGCCTCTCCCCACATCTGTGGGCTTAAGAGCTCTATTTAAACTCAGCCCGGAGTTACGGCTGCTTGGCTCAATTATGGAGGAGTGTTGTTTTCTAGCCCAGTCATAGTCTTTGGTGCCTGTAGAGCTGTTGGATTCTGGTTTCAATTTGGAGGTTGGCTTCTTAGCTTGTTATTAGTTATGCCCTGTTACTGTAAACCTACCTGGAAATCACTAGACCTAGTTTTAATGTCAGCCTGCAAGCTGGTTTCCTAATTTGCCCTTTTATGTGTCTCATCATGATGCTGTGTTCTTTAACTGGGACTCTTTGTTGAGCCTGGCTGTTGTGTTCATCTGTCCTGCTTGTCCCCCCCTTTGAGTGTTGTAGGACTGGGCACTAGTAGGCAAGGCCCTCGCCCTGTCACCTACATGTTTCATCCCCTGGTTTCTGTTCCTTTGGGGAACAGCCTTGTTCTTGCTGCCCCCTGGCATCAACATTTACTGCTTAGATAGTGCTCATAGGGACTTGACTTTGCTCCCTTCCTTGCACCCACTCCTATGAATCCACACCTGCTTTTAATGCTTCCATTAAAGCAACTATATGTGACTGTAACAACTGACATTTCTGTTAACAATAAAAACATCAAACTGCAAATACAGTGTTTCACTCCCTGCTTAGTGTTCAAAGCAGTTATTTTGTTCTCAGTGATCCCACTCCAGCACAGAAATAATCATTCTGTATTATACCACTAGAAGAAAAATCTAAAGATTAAATTAATGCATTTGTTTTGCAAAAGGTTTGTGACAGAATATTGACAGCACAGTAGGTCAACAGCTGATATTTGAGACTACAGGGAAAAAATAGGGTTAATGTTGCTGGTTAAGGAGCTGGTACAGCTGAAAGGCTCGTGTATGACTTCTTTGCAGGTATTTTTCAAGTATTTTTTTCCCCCCCATGAAACTAAAACAAATCTGGGGAAATATGTGGGCCTATCATCTAGGAGTCCTTCGTCTAATTAACTGAGGCCTCAAAGTCCATGGGAGGGATATTAGGGAGCTAAAAGGGTGTTCTCCAAGTAGACAAGAAAGGGGGAAGGGAGAAAAGTGATAAAATTCTGTAGAAATATTGGCAAGCTTCACACATTTCTCAGCAGATCACTATTAGTGGAACACTGTAAGAGGGACAAAACACATTCAAGTCTCCAGTTTTGCAGTTGCACTCGGAGGCAAGTGAGGACACAGTATACGCCTGCAGCATTACTCCTACAAGAATTCATTAATATCATGGAGTCTACCTAAGCATTTCTGCAGCGATTGTAATCATACAGCCCAGACAGACCCAAACAGCACTGAAAGCAGCGAAGCTTGATTTTTAAGAAGCTTTAGATACCTACACCTCCCATTGATGAAAACAAGAACTGCAGGCTCTTAGAATCCCCCTCCTAAAACCTTCCATTTTCTCTCCTGCAAGAAACTGAGTTGTAAGGATGTTAGTAGCAAACGGGCCTTTTGATTCTGTTATACCTCCTCCCTATGACTTAGGCAGCAGCATGTAGGAGCTATAGGAGAAAAACAACTATGTGATCATCCTTCAGGGGAAATACTGAAGAATAGCAATGTCTGTGAAATAAAAAGGAATTTTCCAAACTGGAGCACACAGAAAAAGCTATTTCTACCTTAGAAAAATCCATGACATCAGCAAAGAAAAACGAAGATAATTTTTTCTACAGGTATAATAAGTATTTCTGGCCATACATTGATATGAATTCCTAAAAATGGACATAGTCATAGTTGTATGTTTCTACGTATTGCTATAAACATAAAGGCAATTGTGTATTGATTTTTGTTGCCTCATGCAAACAGAACTCCCAGTTCAGTTATCATAATGAGACATATTCACATGAGTGATGGATTTTGTCCTTCATTCCTTGCCCTTGCAAAAGTAACACATCTAGTCCTCAGAGAAAGGGAAAATCATGAAATACAATTAGTTTGATTCTGCTAGTCACCTGCAAACTGTTTCTCAGAGATACAGACGTCACACGGTTTCTGTTGACTCCAGGTAGAGCTATGAATGTTCGGAACCCTTCATGGTGGTTCATGAGGTGGATGGTCCTTTGTTTCCTAAGTGGTGGTTCTTTAGGTTCCTAAGAAATGTTTATAAATAGAGGTAAGAATATAAATTAAATGCTCAAAAGTAGGGGTAAGAATATAAGTTATAAAAAGGATTGGGGATAGGATTGTTGCTCTGTGTATCAGTATAGAGTATACTATATAGCCAATGAATAGTTAAAAAGCTTAATTAGAACTAACTTCTTAAATTGTTTCTCTATAGGCAGTTTTATAATTTGTATAAATTTTTAAAGTATTTTATAGGTACTTAAATGCTACTATAGCAGTGACGATACTATAGTAGCATCATTGGTCTGTTGTGGTATCAGTTCTTAAAGAAAGTTTCTCTAATGCTCCTATTGGTTAGAAGAAGCTATCTGAAAGAAGAATAGCCTTTAATTTTGTGATTTTCAAATAGTTTTTCCTTGCAGCACAGAATAGTGAAATACTTTTACCTTCTGGAACAGGAAATTTGCTAAACTGGACTGAGAATCCCTCAAAAAGAGTATAAGATTATTGGAAAGGATTATCTTTAATGCAGCTCCCCAGGAGCCAGAATATACATAAGAAGCTGAACGTTATAGTTCATTAGAAGAAGGATCTGGACATAGATGTGAGTTTAAATTAATATTTTAAGAGCAGCAAAGCTGAGTTCTCAGCTTTCCACATACAGTGAGATAAATGCAAAATAGTTCCTGGAATATATTTTATCTTTTGGGACTGAAAGTTGCTGGTAGAAGCGGATTAGCCATGTAGTGAAATTGTGGTAAAAGTAGTATCTTAGTTTATACCTTGTGGGCCTGCCCTGCCAATCAAGAAATATTAGGAATAGGTTTCTAGAGCAGTAAAACGAAGAGTGGGTGCAAATATCTCACAGATTATCTTGCTTTGAAATATTTTCTGCTATTGCTTTCACACGTGTGAATGTAGTCTTCCTACAGATAAAATAGACGTGGAAAACAGTGTAACTCCAGTAACTAATACCAGCCTTTGAGGGCAGACCTGGTGAAACTTGACATTGTTACCCATTCTTTCAACAGATAGCCCCCAAAAGCAGGATGAAAAAAAAAAGAGTACTTTGTAGCTCCATATGTTTTTTTTTTCTCCAAGGAGTTTGGGAGGTTTAGAGACACTGAAGTGAGAACTAGAATATATCCTAGTGAAATGGATGAGTAATAACGCCCTCCTTGCGGATTTGAGAGGAAGTTGTGGGCACCAGAGTTTCTTGGTACTCTTATAGGCACTGAGAAACTGAGACTGCTATTGAAAATCTGAGTGTGCACAGCTTCACTAAAGGTTGCATAGCAAGTCTTGGAACTAAAATTAAAACATACATCTGCACCATCCAGTTATGTTCTGTAAACTAGAAATGTCTGGTTATCTGCAGGCCCGATCTGGTCCCTGGAACAAAATCATATAGCCCAGCAAAAACTTGTCTGACTGTGTAATGCAATCCAGCTCCTGAAGAAAAAGCTTTCCTATGGTCTGTCCCCTTATTTGCCAAGAAATTTCATAACCCTGATCTAATTGTATAGAGGTGTAATGCAGGTTGCCTTATAGTGATGATCCAAAAACTCATGTTAGTCTCTTTATTGAAGAGTACTTTCTGGGTCATTTTCCTGGCTTGATCTTTTGATTCTCATAATGCTGTTTGATTTACTCCCATTGTCAATGAGATAACCTTTGAGTAACCATCCCTGGCCCTAGGATACCTAGGTTTCTGTGCCTTGAAGGGATTTAGTAATAACATTGTTCTCTTTATTGTAGAACTAAGTTTTTAAGGTTCCATGTATTCACGCATAAAGATATGTGTTTACCAATGTATCCCAAACATTTAGCAGCAAGTTGCTTAATAGCTGAAAGGGAGATGTTCCTCACAGGAGGGGAAAAAAACAACTTGATTTTCAGTAGTTGAGAGGTCTATCGTGTACCAAAAAATGTAAATTTATATGTAGCAATGCTCACTGAAGATCAACAGTACCCTTTAGGCTGTCAACTTAAGACATACTGTTTTGTAGCCTGTAATAAAGGAAAGAAAGAATCCTAACCCAATTTCCTGCATTGTTAACTTGCATCTATGTATCTTCAAACTGAGCAGCAGGATTAACTGAATGTAGAACTTTCTCTTCTGGATTCGGTTAAGCAATCTCTAGCAGGTATGATGTTTACATCTGGCACGTAAAGGCATTTCTGAAGATCAACGTATGGAGTATGGGACTAAATCAACATTCAGATTTGTGTCCAGTGCGGTAGTATGTGCATCGAATGGTAGACTTATTGTTTATAAACTTATTGAAGGCTGTTTAATAATTTGTGTACAGGACAAAGCAGAAGAAAGCCCATCTTTAATGTATCTGCTTAATATAGGGGCTAGTCAGGCAACTACAAGATCATAAAACTATCCCTCTCTTACCAGTGCAAAATAGACTGGTAACCGCTGTAATAGGATGAGTACGGAAGCAAAAAGGATCAATTATGCAAAATGATTTGAAAAAGATTCCACATGTTTTCTGCTCCATGTATGTATTCCCTGTGATGATACTTAAGCTTTAATGCTTAACAGGAGAGCGTTTTCTCTGTGTGCAGACAGCTGTGACAAGATAAACAACTGTGGGCATTACCATGGCCAGTCATTGATTAATACGGATGGTCATCTCCAAACTGATTATTGTAAAATCAGAACTGTATAAAAAGGCCCAAAGGAAAAATCAACATATGCTGTTGCATTGAAAATTATTAATGCTAACTGTATATCACCAGCAATTGTGTTCAGCTTACAACACTTTCACCTAAAAATCAATTTTGAGGCCTTTAATGAGTCTTTATTATCGTGAATAAAGCAGTCTTTATTGGAGTGAATAATAAGACTAGAAAATAAATTATTTCAGGGTGGATTCTCTGGAATGGCAAAGAGCAGAAATGCATCTTCACCCTTGCTAGGTTTAGTACAAGAAATGACAGTCACGATATTTTTTTTCATGCAGAAGTCGTGGGAACTGGACATACGTAAAATTAATTCACCACTGACAGAAAGCAAGTGCCGCAGGAAGGGTTTTGCTGCGAACTCTCCCCCCCCCCCCCCCCCAAAAAAGTAAAAAAAAAAAGTGGATGGACCTGCTAGAAAAGTCATCTCAGCCTACAGCACAGAATAACATTGCAAAAGTCCCTGTTTTTCTTCCAGGTTCCCATGACAAGCTTGCCAAGATGTGACCACAGCAAACGGCCTGAGGCTGTTGGTTGTTTTTCTTTCCCCCATCTCTTCAGTGAGACGGTTACCAAAGATTCCCCTGGACTATTAAAAAACAAACAAACAAAAAGGGGGTAAAAAAAAAAAAAAAAAGGCAGAAAAGCAATGTAGTCGGCTACCATCTGCTCCTCCTCTTCAGCCGCTTATTGAAAATTCCCCCTGCCCCAGCCCTGGACAGATGGTGCCCATCACCTCGCAGCCCTCCTGAGGGCCGAGGGACCCCGCTTCTGTGCGGGGGACGAGAAATGGAGGTGTCGCAAGCCGGGGCGATGTGAGAGGAGGCTCCGGGGGTGATGCAAGCCTTGCAGGGACGCCCTCTCGGAGCGGCTGGGTCCTCCAGCCCTCCAGAAGGAGCTGCCTCCTGCCCGGGCTGGGCCGGGGAGCGGGGCCGGGCAGGTGGTTTATTGTCCCCGGCGGGAAGATGGAGGCGGCTGGTGGGGAGCGGTGAGAGCCCCGGGGTGCGATGTGAGTGCCGGAGGGCAGGGAAGAAGGGATGGGGAAAGGGAAAGGAAGAAGGGGGCGCGGGGAGCGCTGCGGGCTCGGCGAGGAGGGGAGGGTGAGAGTGTGTTTTTAGGAGGTGGGGTTTGGAAACCTCCTCCACGGGCTGCTGCTTGCGATGACCCCGGGGGAAAGAAGAAGGAGGAGGAGGAGGAAGGGGGGGATCGGCTCAGTGAATGAATGGGCGGCAGCGGCGGCGGCGGCTCCCCTGCTCAATGGCTGCTGGGCTGGTAGGCGCCAGCCCCGCAGCCGGTGCCTCCCTCGCCCTCCCGTGTTTTGTCTCAGGCTCGCCCCGCTCGGGGCTCCCCAGCCATGTTCAACCAGCAGCAGTTCCAGCAGCAGCTGCTGCAGCTCCAGCACCTCCTCCAGCAGCAGCAGCACCACCACCACCACCACCATCCCCCGGCGCAGCAGGGAGGCCGGTAAGCGCCGCTACGCGAGGCCGGGGATCGCGGGCCTGGCCCGGGGGACCGCTCGCCTCCGTCCCTCCTCGCCCTCCCCCGGCGGGGAAGGCGACAAAGGGAGGCGGGGGCGGGCGCTGGTGGAGGCCTCGGAGGCTTGGAGGGGAGCCGGGGGTGCTGAGGGCGGTGTGGGTGCTGAGGAGGATGTGGGTGATTCCTGAGGGAGGGAGCCGGGGGGCGAGGGCTGAGGGCCGGCAGCCCGCTGTGGGGAGGCCGCGCCGCCGGGCGGGTCGGGCTGAGGCGTGAGGAGCGGGCCCCGGGGGCGCGAAGGGCCGCGGGTGCGCCGTGACCCTCCCGCTCCCTTCAGCCGGCGTTTTGGGAGATGGGTATCAGCCTGCCAGGGCTGCTCCCGGCGCTGAAATCCCTGGGGGGATGTAAAACGCCCTGGGGTTGAGCGAATAAAGCGAGATGCTCCGAAGGGAAGAGGCTGCGAAGGGAAGAGGCTGCCAGCAGCGAGCGGGAGCGCTGGGGTGGTCACTCCTCAGCCAGCGGGGAGTTCGCTGCAAAATGCTTCTTCCCCCAGAAACGTGTCTATGCACCTCACTGAGCCTTGTTGAATAAAGATGCACACCTCAGTATTGTATTTTTATAAAAAATTTATTACGGTGGTTGAACTTCAGTTGCTTTTTTTTTTCTTTCTCCCTGGGTCTCCTGGTCAGGGCGAGGTTAGTGGATGCTGTTTAGGCAACTTGTTTCTGCAGTGGCACAACGGCTGAGGATATGACTGAGCATTATGGGGCGTGTGTGGGGAGAAAATTGCGTTTTGTTTGTTAGAAGACAAATAATGCCTGCCAGAATTTTTTTTAAAAAAGAAAATAAACAGGGTTTCCTAAAAAAAAAAATTCAAGAGAGAAAATAGCTGTTTTGGTTCAAACAGTTGTCCCTGATGAGCTGAGATTTATTGAACTAATAAAAAATCTCTGAAATGATGTATTTAATTGCAGTTACTGTGCTCTGTAAAGCCTTATGCTCTGGAAATTCACAGCAAGAGGATGTGAATGTAAGAGCAAAGTTAATTCCTTATTTAATAAAGTATAAAAAATGACTTTAACCATACAAAGCATATGGTTATGAGAGAAACGTGGGAATCTTTCTGTTCTAGAAATATTCATCTCCCTAAATCTTCCATTTTTGTATGTCTAAAACTGTAACCAAAGCTGCCCATAAAATGCAAATATGAGGCTGCGAGATAGCATGGATGCATCTCGTACCTTTAAAAGTATGTTTTTTCTGGCATAAATTTCTTCGCTCTGAGACTGGAACAATCTAGAGCAGGAAATGTGAAGATTAGCTGCTGTAAAATCTGTCAAGGGGTGGTTTTTTGTCAGCATGGTTATTTTGATCCATGTTTGTACCTGTTTACAGCCCTGTGACAGATTTAGCTGTGTCAGCAGTTGTTTTTAGAGGTGGGCCTGACCTTGCAATCGCCTGAAGAAATGCGTGCCCGTTTCTTCAGACTTTTGTCTCATGCCTGCTCCACCCTCCTTAGGATTGGAGAGTCCTTTTCAGCTCACTTCTTCCTCCTCGTGTTTTAAATACGAAGGCTGTGCTTTATTTTATCGTCCTGTTCTTGCAGTTAGGGGGCACCATTTACAATTGTGACCTGTCTGGCTCTGCGTGGGAGGCGTAGATTTTGGAAAATGTGCTTTAAGCTACTGAGAAAACTCCCTGGTTTTTAGAACTTTTGTTGTTGTTGTTAAATGTAGCTGCTGATCTAGATCGCTAGTTTCTGCTGAAGAGCTGCTGCATAATTCTGTAGAACTGCAGTCAGCTCCTGGGCTTTTTTTATGCTGCTTGACAGGCTTTATGTGGGCTTGGTGCTAAGGAGTTCTCTCTGACCTCAAATTCCTTGATAGACAATCTGTCAGCTTTGGAAATTCCAGGAGAGTGGAAGAAAGCGGATACAGTGCTGGTGTACGGTATCTTTTCATGCATGTATATGAGCATTTCAGCTGCTCTTTGCTCCTCCGTTTTGTACTTGTTAGGGGTCTGAAAATGAAGGGTATGTTTTTTTATTGGATTCTTATGATTAATACCTTCTTTTCCAGGGGTTTGCCGCCACCACCACCGCAACAGCAACAGATGCTGAGCTTACGTGCAACAAATCAACCATCGCTACTCAATGCCAATCCTATGCTTCAGCGGGCCTTACTCATGCAGCAGATGCAAGGTACTGTCGTTATGGGAGACGCTTACTTACTGGAGTTATTTAATCACCCTTCATGGACTGAAACCATAGTATGGCTATTTCTTGTTGAACCATTGCGGTCTTTGTATTTGGCATTTCTCTTTATCATCTCTTTTTCCTCTTCAAATTTGTCCATAGCACACATCACAGAGGTTCTTCAGTTGATGAAAATCCCATGTGCCTAAGCGTTCACAAGTAGGAATAGCACTAGAAGCTATCAGGTTAATATTAAATATGTGCATTGGAAACACCTTCCCTCTTAGACTTGGTGGAAAGAGTATTTTTCCACCAATATAATTAGAGAAAATACTTTTATTTTTATGATTTATTATTTATCTCATTTGGGAGGTTTAACCAATTTATTTCATTGTCTGTTACATTACACTAACCTCGTTTGCAAAAGTAGATGCTTGTCTTTGTCCAAGCTTAGTGGAATACAAACAAATAAAGCATATTGTGGTGAAAAATGGTTTGGGTTTCAATTGTTGTGTGGAATTTTGATTCCCTGAAATGACTGACATGGTGAGTAATATCACTGGGATTGGGCAACATCATTATATTTCCAGAAGTGGATTTTTGATGTATTTTCAAAACAAATTTATGAAGCTGCCTTAATAAGAGCATTGCTAACATAAAGATATTAAGAATAAAGCTATGTTTTTATTTTTGTCTTAACCTGATACATGTTTTCAACACAGATCTGTACCTGGGACAGTTTTAATGTTACTAGTTTAGGTTAAAGCGTAGAATTTTTCTCTTGTTCGTGAATCCTGCCCTGACGTGAAGACAATAGATTTATTCTGCATGTTGTTAACTTGCCTTTTGTTCTCTTGCCCATTTAGCAAGAGGGCTCTCTAGTGACCCCAGTGGCTCTCTACAGTCCTGTGTCAGGTTGTAGGGAAACTAGCAGTAATGAAGAACAAGCCACATTCTGGAGATCGATGCATGTATTTGCGTCAGGGGAAAATAGTCTGACTGTGCTTTAGTCAGTCATTCTCCTTTCTGATACATTTAATGTTAGCCTAGTCTGGCCTTTTCTCTAAAGCAAAACCTCTTATTGAGAAGTCATATTTAAATAGTATGCCAAGGACCTGAGGCAAGTTAGATATGAGAGCAGGAGAAGGTTTATTAATGAACACTCTATGGCACTTTGTTTTAATGTTGTCCCTCTTTCTTTTCACCTCTATATGCTGAGTTGCGTTGTGACTTCTCTTTCAGTACCCTATATCAGCTAGCCATGGGTAACATGCAGTACAGATGTAATGTTCGTTGTGACCCTTTATTGGGATCTGAATTTTTTGGGGCCATTTTGCATTTGGATTACATGAAAGAAGTGCTGTAGTATTTCTGTACCTGGGAAACACCAGCATAAATAATTTATTGGCTGTATACCGCTTCAGCGGTGGGATTGGGAAGAAAAATAAATACTTTGTAATGTATGCCTGGTTCTTTGCAGGTACTAAAGCAAGAGCAGGGGATGATTTCTTGCCTTATAGGTGTGTTGTTTTTTTAATGCAGCTACATATTTTTACAGTAAGAGATTATTTATGATAGGTAATAAGAGATTAGATTACTTCTGAAGACAAACATAGGGTGTGTTCCCTGTTGTATTCCAGGCTTTAAGCAATGTAGCTTGACTTCAGATGTTGGGTGCCTGTCTCCAATCTTTTCTAGCCTGTTTTAACAGCTCAGCAGTTGGAATATGCACTTATTCAAGTGAGAAGTAAAAAATTACAGTATAAGTCCAGATTCCCAGAATGGTAGACAGCTTCTCAGGGAGTGGCTGAGGCATCTGTATGCTTCCATTCCCTTATCCTCGGAAATGGGGGACCGCCTTTGGAAGGGACTAGTTGAGACTGTTAATGGTCTGTGGATGCTGAAGAGAACTGTTCAGAAAGCAGAGCGTTATAATTGGAAATGGCAGCATCGCAAATGTCTCAGTTTAGCTTGACATGTTGAGCTTGCTTGATAACCAGGTGGCAGAGAGGACTGTCAAATCTCTGTTTGAAAAGTCCAGTGTTGTTTTAAATGAAATGCTGTTTCTGGCCAGTGTTAAATAGCATCCGTGGTATGGCATGAGCTGCCAGCTGCACAAATGTGGGATGAATTTTTCTTTTTTTACAGAGAATTTCTGTAAAACGAGACTTGTTTTCTTGCAAACACAAGCACTGGTGTGCTTAGATCAGATAATTGCTCTAATGATCTTAGCCTGCAGTGACAATCGTAATTAAATAGCCCAATATATAGTAATAGTTGCTATCAGATCAAATTGTTCTGTGGGGACTAAAATGGGTAGAGCATAGAGTCCTCATGCGGCGCCCAGTACAGTCCAGTGTCTCATGTGGAAGAGTCCTTCCCTTCTCTCCCTGTTGCTTGTATGGAGGGAAGATTTTCTCTCTACTTTGCATGCCTCAGGGTGGTGACATGCTGTGTGTTTGTATCTGTAGGAAACTTGCGTGGATTTAACATGACAGCCCCAGCACTGCAGCAGTTTTTTCCTCAGGCTACAAGACATTCCCTCCTAGGGCCACCACCTGTTGGGGTCTCATTAAAGCCGACTCGCCTGGGCTTCCCCAGCCTTCCCTTCCAGCGGCAGAACCGAATGTTTCGCAAGGTGAGCTTGTAGCTTCCAACTGTTTAGGAGCTTTGTGCTCCTTTTGCACTTGCAGTGGTTGACTGTATTGCAGGTAAAGAACAAAAAGGAGAGAACTTTACAGTGAAAACTGTTTTTGCACCATACTGCTGACAAAGAAATGCAGAAAGAAGTCCATCCCTAAAGTTCTCGTGGCCCATATTTACATTTTTGATGCTAAGGTCTTTTGTCTGTTCTTGCTCAGGACAGAGAGTTCCTCATACCACAACAGTTTAGATATAAAATGAAAGGAGACTTTAGAGGTACCAACTTCAGAGTAATAACAGTAAAAGAAATCCTGGCTGAGTACTTTGCTTTACAGAGGCCAGAGTTTCTACCCCTTCAGCCTTTCAGAGCAGTTTCGTGTTCCCAAATGACCTGCTGCTGCCATGGACATGTCACTCTGCCTCTTTGGGCTGTTTTTCCTTTTTAAGGTCAGAATTATATCTGGTAATGTGGATTTCGTAAAACTTAATTTCAAAAAAATTTTTAGTATTTTGGAAAATGCTAGAAAAATTGAACATTCTCCCCTTCCACCATTAAGACATCTTTGTCCTGGAAGTTGGTTTTGGATTGATTGACCCGGTGCTTCTCTCCTCTTAGATTAGCTTTTGCATATTTGATCCCATTTTGTCAGAACGATGTGCTGGATAAGGTAGACTTCCACACTTGGACTGTCCTTTCTCTAGAGACACTTTGCCTGTTGCAGGATTTCCAGAGGGTCCCCGACAGGAAGCGGGAACTAGATGCAGGTTCTTCATCTCAGACACAAGGTGATGAGAAAATGGAAATCCCAGAGGAAGTGCAAGCAGGGTCAGAGCAGAACAACTCCTCTCCATCCACAGGTAAGAGGGAGCCTATAGTGAAACAAATGCTTCCAGATAATAAACTCCTCATGGCTATTCCTGCAGCAAAGACATGAGATGTCTTTAGTCTTACCTTTTTCTCTAATTGTAAATACCTAAGTTGTCTGTTGCGACCTTCTGCTTTTGATGCTTTTTATATATACTATTTATCTTGATATTTTTAGTACTTGTAAGCCAGCTCCATATCTCTTGCATGAAAACCTCTCAGAATGCATCTTGACAATGAGCTCCATTTGAGATGGGAGGGAGAAAAGAGAACTGGTTTGAAATTAAAACTTCCACATTGGCTTACCCATGCTGAATCGAACATCTCATGGAGTTAAAAACACGAAGGAGAACCAGTCCCAGTCAACTTGCTAAGGAAAAGATGAGTTGAACGAGCGCTCCACTTGTCAGAGCTGAAACTGGCACTGAATCTCTTGCAGTGTCTGTACAATACAGAAGTATAAATATTCTTTCTGCATACTCAAAAATGCAGGAACATGGTGAGGTTGTGGCCAGGGTGTATGTGGTGGGGAAAGTTACCTGAGTAAAGGGTTGCTGTCAGATGGCTATGCCACTTGACATATGTTAATATTGTTGATATATGTTAATATGTTAATATTCCAATGATCTGGGCTCTTGTCACCTAGGTATAGGACTAAGACCCAGTTAGTAGATGTAAGCATGGATTTCTTTCTGGACCCCACCTCTTAGTGACATCTGCAGTAAAACTCAGATCTCTTAGGTCATGAATTTCCTGAATTATCTAACCTTGTCACTGCAATTCTCAAATTCAGAATAAGCAAGTGTATAGTACTATTTGCTCTAAAATAGCAGGGATTTTTTTGGTACTGACCGTTCAGTTAGGGAATGTGCTTGTGGTGGCATGGTTTGATTTGCTAAGGAGATCTTCTGTGTTCCTGCAGAACCAAGAACTCCAACAGAATCCGTGTTGAACACTGAGCCTGCAGCAAAAAGACTGAAGAGGTATTTATTGAATGGGGTATTGAAATAGTTACAGGCTTTAGAGGTATTGTCTAATTTTGGGCAGTACTGTACTGGCCTGATATCTGGCATTTAGGAGGTATTTCAAACGACTGTGAAAATCTCATGATGCTTGCTGAGATCTGGGATGATATATTTCTCTAAACCTCTTGCCTAACTGCCAAAAAAAGAGAAATGAGCAGCCAGGTGTCAGCAGAGAAGAAAGCCTTGGGATATGTTAGGTGCAGTGGGCATAGGAGAGGATGGTTTATTTTGTGGAATGAGAAAGGGAAGAGAATCAGTACTCCCTGGTATCCAAGCCCGTATTCATGGGCGTTGAGTTGTGTATCCCTTCTGCGAAGATCGTCTTTGCCAGTACCCCTGGCTGTTAGGTAAAAATAAACAAAGGCAATCTTATTATCTGCAAGCGTTGTGCAGCACGCAGGCGAGCTGGCCGTTGCAGGCCGATCTTGGCACTCCCTGCCTCTCCAGAGGGTGCAGGAAGGCACAGGCAAGGCTGCATTGCCATCTAGTGGGAAGGCACGTTACAGAGCGCCGCGTGCCATCTGCATGGTGCTGTACCTCTCCCAGAACTGTCACTGTGAGCTGGTGCGGGGGGAGAAGAGGAGGAAGTGAATAAAGATTTCTGGAGGCATTGATTTGCGAATTCTCTGACATATGTTAATGACTATGAGTCAGGGCTCCTGGGTCCTCTTATCTTCCCTGTTAACAATTCACCGCGTGGTTTCGGACAAGTTTCCTCACCTCTCGGTTTCCCATCTGTAGATTAGAGATTAATGGCTAGCTTTAGGGAGAATATTCCAGGATTACTTTGATGTTCTGATAATACTTTCATCATGTAAAACATTAAAGACTGATAAATATTATTTGAGCAGGGACCATTGTGAATTATGGACTGCAAATTAGCAAGAAAGTGAATAAATTCAATTAAAGCTAAGTCAAATGCATTTGAGCATATGTTTTGTTAATCTGTTTGCCAAAGCTAATTTAATTTTAATTACATTAATATTTAGTAGGGTATTAATCAAAGTCCTGTTACATATACTCAAAAAAAAAAAAAGAATCAAGTCTGAGGAATGACAGATCTCACTGCAGCAAACCTGCTATTAGGAAAATCCTCTCCTAAGCAGTAGCTAGGGACTGCCAGATTTGATGCATAACTTATGGCTGGTATATAGTTAGAATAGATCACTCCTTAGCTTTTTTTGAAGTGTTTCTGTTTACTTTTAATGAACAGGTGATAGCTCTGAAAAAAAATAGTTTACCGTTCTCATATTGCCCTTCACAGATAAGAATAGGTCTCCTCCCCATTAGTGTCACACTTTTATTTCTTGTTTCATCGTTCCATTTCCCTCTGGCCAGGAATACCAGCCTCCTTCTTCATTTCAGGTTTTTCCCACTTCTGCTTTTTCTCCTATGTGCCATCTGTATGCCTGGAACAACATCCTCATTCCAGTGCAGAAAGCACTCATCTTCAAATCCTCCTTGAACACCCAGTTCTTCTAGCATGGCCTGACAAGTATCCATATAATACCATTTCCTCCTTAGCTCCTGCTTGTGATGGCTTTTGCTCCCCTAGATTGCTCCCTAGATTTGCAGTTTAGGCTGCAAACCCTTGCCCTGGAGTGCTGTCACCATCTGTGTGTGGTATAGCGTTGAGCCTGTTGGCAGCACTTGACAAATAATGTTAATGCCAGCCACTCTTGTTTTCATCATGTTTGCACTGCCCAAACCCTGCTGCATATTTATAGCCGTATAACCCAGTTACATTTTCACTTATCAATCTGATAAATTATGTGGGGGGGGGGTGTGTGTTTGGATCACAGGACTCAGTACCTGCACAGTCTGCGTTCTTGCCTGTGCGGAATGTGCTGTTCCCTGTTGGCAGCAGGATACTGGCAGGTGGGGTATCAGGCTCACCTGAGGGAGAAGGCATTCAAGCCGTGGTGAAGGTGTTAGTCCTGATGGAAAAATGGGAGATGGGGAAAGGCATTGTGAAGTATAGTGAGTGTCCTCTGCAAGTCAGCCATTTTTTCTCGGCAGTCTCCCCGGGGTCTTTTTCTCCTTAGTAGATTATAGTACCAAAGAAAACAAAGCAAAGTCCTCTGATTTGTGTCCTGTACAGCTCTACTTCCCCCAAAAGCAGAACTGTAGGGACTCTGGGATGAAGCATGACTGATACAAATAGAACAGGCTGTTACGATGAAATCCCTGTAAGATGTAATTGAGAACCTCTCTGTTCCCTCATGCACAGAGCAACCTGGAGTGATGTCCAGGTTCTGCAGTTTCCCTGCAGGTCACCGATCAAAGGAACGAACTCTGAGAGTTCTTACTAAGAATATTTCCTGTATGAGCTTATTTCTCTGCAGGCCTCAAGTAGGAGAGGGCAGTGATCCAAAGAATCATTTGTAACCTTCTTGTCCAGTCTATTTGGCTGCCGTTTCTGAACCTCTTCTAGAATGATCACTCTCCATTGTTTTCGTTTATTTCTGCATTGCTTTCATTTATTTCTGCTGAATCCCTGCCCGAAATACACTTCCAGTAGCTTATTAATTAGGGGGGTTTAGTGGAGAGTGTGGTAGCTTGGACCCCAGCCTGTGCCTCGGTGTGTTTTCTTAATCTCTTGATCTATAACATGGCAAATAAGGTTGTTTTCTTGATATCCCTGAAGTGTGACTGAAGAGTCTGCATTAGAGGTTGCAGCAGGCATCAAGGAAGAGTCGAGCACCCATGGCCAAGCTGATGGTGAGTTGCTGAGCACTGTGATTTGCGCTTTTAGGGCACGTCTTTCTGGAACTGCACTTAACTGTCAGCAACCCTGGATCCTGTGAGTCTCTTCAGAAATGCCCTCCTCTCCAATCGTACAGGATGGGGAAAGGAGGAGAAAATGTAGGAACCAAATCCAAACGTAGTCCCCTAAAAGCTGTTACTGTTGCCTTGCAAATGATGGGAAGAGTTTCCCTCTTTAATAAGGATTTATTTGGAGAAAGGTTTGTATGCTGGGCTTATGGCCAGCAGCACTGCAGGGAAAGCTCCCTGACTTCATTCACCTGCTGCTTTCTTTTTTTCTGTCATTGTTATTTTGATTTAAGGCAGCTGAAAAGACTCTCTGTCCCTAGGTACAGACAATGTAAAGGAGTACGCAGCTGAAGATCTCTCTAAAGAGAGGAAATTCTCTGAGGAACCAAAAGCTCCTGAGGTAAGCAGACACCGCTCCAAGCAGGCTGGGGTGCTATAGAACATACAACCTCCCCCTCCATCCCAGAGATGCCTGTTGCCACTGGGAACCAGATGGCACCCACGTCTGGAGCTCTGTCTCCTGCTGTAAGCTGTCGTCCCTAGCAATAAGGTATAATATGTCTGCAATTAGTGCACAGTCTGCTCTGACTTGCTGCTTTTGTACCTCTGCTAGCCTCTACCTTGCCTACTGCTGCCTGTTTGTGGATGCTGGTCTTGGCTGAGTTCAGTGCTCATATGGAAAGATGGAAAGTTGAATTGAAAAAGCCACTGAAAAATCTCTATATTAAAGGGACATAGCTAAAAATACACCTTTTGTTGCTGAAGAACAGACGTAAGAAAATTGGGTGATGGTAGGAAAGATGCAGCTGCTGTAGGACTTGCTATCACAGCAGGCTTGAGCAGATAGTGAGAGTCTGTTTCTGAAAGACATCTAGGAAAAGCTGAGGTGAATGAAGCTAGCAACCTGAGAGCCTTTTTTTACATGGTATACCTTGCCCATGTGCTAGACATTAAACCATCTCTTTCAGTGTGTAAATCTGTGAAAGCAGACAAGATTTAACCCATGCTGTGAGTCAGACTTCAGTCTTCCATAACTGAAGACATTTGAGGCTTAAAAATGTGGTCAAATGTATCATCCTGCCCTTGTATGAGTTTTTTCCTGTGTCAGGTGTGGTCTTGAGTTGCCTTTTGTTCTGCGGGAAAGCATGAGCTGATACTGTCCCTTACCAAGGGACCACCCGATATCATTCGTTCATCTCCAGTGACTGAATCATACAGTGTCTACAGAGGCTGTAGAAAAAAACATCTGTACTAATAGGCCTGGTACCGTGACACAGGAACTGTTGATCTAGCAGTGCTGGGAGAAGGAGTGTGAGTCTTTCTTATCAGCCTCCTGTGGATTCAAGCTTAAATGTACTTTCTAAAGGGATAGAGAGCTTAGGTCACATCTAAAAAGCAGGTGTAATTTTTAATGTCTTCTACTGAGAGATTGGACTTTAGTCTTGATTCCTTCTTTTGACAGGTGTTGAGCTCTGGAGGTTCACTGAAAGTAACTATCCAGCAGAGCAGCGAGAGCAGAGCTATCAGTACAACAGCTCTGAAACCAGGGCACTGGACCTGCGAGGTGGGCACAGCTGATCCCAGCCCTGAATCAGTCCTTAAATTCTACTGTTATATCTGCAAGACCAACTGCTGCAGTCAGCAGGTATAAATCCGCAGGTCTGACTGGGGTGGACTGTCAAGAGAAGTGAATTCGATGGCCAGCTGCCATGGGTGCAGCAGGAGACTTGTTAGCCAGAGGAACATAAAAAATGATGACAGGCGTGCAGATAAAGTAAACCTCTTCTGAGGAGCTGGCAGGCAACCTGCTAGGGAACAAATGTGGGTGGATCCACAGGCAGCCATGCTCTTAAGCTTTTATACCATTTCTTTGTTATATAGCAGTCAAGAGAAAGGAAAGCATAGCTCATACCTATTATTTTCTGTATTTTGAATACATTTAAATGGATCTTTCTCCTAACCTTCTCTTAGAATTTCCAATCCCACATGGCTGGAATTCAGCACCAGCAGCGCCTTGGGGAGATTCAGCACATGAGCAACGTTTGTTTTGTTTCACTACTGCCTATGGTGAAGGAGCAGAAGTTGCTGGCAGAGAAAGATGGGTGAGTGTTGGTCCGAGATAGAGAACACAACCTGAACAAGGACCTACACGAGTTTCAAAATTCCTCAGGGCACGAGGGTGCCTCTGTATCCTAGGATAATGTACAAAATCCCTCTGGTTTCTGGGGCCTTAATCTGCTTCAGGCGTCTTCCTTCCTTCTTGATAAAGGATACCAGTGTGAATTTTCATAGAATCATAAAATCATTCAGGTTGGAAAAGACCTCCAAGATCATCTAGTCCAACCTTTAACCTAGTAATAAAGTCCCCCACTAAACCATGCCACTAAGCTCTAGATCTACATGTTTCTTGAAGACCTCCAGGGATAGTGATTCAACCACTTCCCTGGGCAGCCTATTCCAATGCCACACAACCCTTTCAGTAAAGAAATTTCTCCTAACACCCAACCTAAACCTCCCCTGGCACAACTTGAGGCCATTTCCCCTCATCTTATCACTTGGTGCTTGGGAGAAGAGCCTGATCCCCACCTCACTACAACCTCCTTTAAGGTAATTGTAAAGTACAATAAGGTCTCTCCTGGGCCTTCTCTTCTCCAAGCTAAACAACCTTTGGAGAAAAGAAGGTGTTTTTGACCTGGTGTGCAGTTTTTAATACAGCAGATCAAATTGGAGACTGGTTCTGACTGGTGCCTTTCTGTCAGCGTGAGCTATACCTGCTATGTAAGGGGCTGGGGAAGGGGAGAAGATAAATCCAAGCCTGTGGAGATAGGAATACTGAGGAAAATAATGCTGAGAACAGATTGCAAATTTCAGTACTCCATGGAGAATGTAAAAAGGTGCGACTTACAGATATATCCGTTGTCACTTCAGAGAGACCCAGCAGCGGTGGTGTAACACTTGTCAGATACACTTCACCGGGGATCTTATCAAACATCGCAGGACCCAGGAACACAAGGTAACAGCCATGGCACGGATGTCATCTTTGCACTGACCTTTTGTGGGGATTGAGTGGAAGTGTCTAGCATCTCCTGCTCCCCGAGCAGCAAGGGAGAGGTGATTGGAGCGGAAAGATGCACAGAAAGTTCTGCCAGTAACGCTCTTGCTGTCTGAGGGCACTCCTGTGCTACCTGCTGCCTGTGAACACCAGTATGGGTTGAACTTCCAGTTACCATGCTATGTCAGTATAGAGGTGCTTCAGGCCATTTTGATTCTTGACTTTTCTGAATAAATGTTCAGAAAGGGCCTACTGTTCTTACCTGATCAGTTGAATGGAAGAATTGGTGGGCAGCCTGTAAGTTTTCGAGCTGAAATTTAGGCAGGCCACTGTATTTATTATGTGTGTATTTGTTGGCTCCTAGGGAAAAAATTCCAGAACACCTCTTACAAAACACGTTTTGCTCTGCATATTTTCCACTGTTTTGGCAGATAGGAGGTAGCAAGCCCTTTTTCTTGAAAATAAGCCCCCTTTTTTGTGGTCTCCCTGTTTTAGATGCAGGGCTGTGAGTCTGTTTTGCCAAAGATTTATCTGCATTTCTTCAGTGGTGCTTCTTGTGACTTACTTGATCTTCTCATTCTTCTTTCCTTAGCTGGCCAAACGCTCACTTCGTCCTTTCTGCACTGTCTGCAGCCGCCACTTCAAGACCCCTCGCAAGTTTGTGGAGCATATGAAATCCCCTGAGCACAAACAGAAAGCCAAAGAGGTAATACTGCCTGAGTGGAGAGCTGCGCAACATTGGAGGTAGCTACGCTACAGAGCAGGTTAACTTTCAGCTTCTCAGACTACTGCAGGGGTGAAAAGAAGGCATGCAGTCTTCAAACCCTGTTTTCAATTTTAATCTTTGTCTGGATTCCAGTTGCCAGAGCTTAAAGAAATTGAGTGAGAAAGGGGCAAGGAGTTGGGTTTGTCTGCAAACAAGATAGCTTTGTGCCTCTCTTGCAGTTCCATCCAGTCTGTTCAGAGCCTGAGGTCTTCCTTGGTTAGATGGAGAGTGTGGAGTTGATCTGATCTTTCTTTTCTGTACCTGACAGGTGAGAATGGGAGAGAAGGAGTTGGGCAGCCCAGAAGATTCAGAGGAGTTGATCACAGTGGATGCTGTTGGCTGTTTTGAAGATGATGAGGAGGAGGAGGAAGAGGAAGGAATTGGTGAGGATGAAGATGACCTTGATGTAGTGCTGGTAGAGAATGAGGATTCTGCTGCCAAGCAGGTATGCCATGCAAATGGAGAAGGACTGATCTATCTGAGAATCTGCTGTGGGTTCCTGTGACTTATTTGGTCTTGTCTGCTTGAGCTCAGGGTTTAGAGAGTCTAGCCAACCTTGCACCCTACAGCAGGAGGGTGAGGGCCCTGGAGTTCTTCCAGAGCACAGGACGGTGCAAAGGAGAATCAGGCACTATGTGTGGGATGCAGAAGGGTGTTTCTGCTGTGCTGTACAGCTCCTACTGGTGCCTTCAAACATTACCTTGTTGTTGAGGAGCATAAGCGATGTGTTTTCAAGGGAACAAATTCCTGTCAAAGACATTGACATAGTCTCTTTGAATAGCCCAGCAGCAGCTTGGTCTCATAGCAAACATATGTGTGGAGGTTTATCTTGGTAAATACCATTTTCCCAGTAGAGAGCTGTTACCAAGAGGAGGTACATGGCTAAGCTACTTCAGGCTTTGAGTGTAAGGGGTGTTTTTAACCCTTGCAATGAAGTGGCCTCCTGACATTGGGGTTTGTATCTGGCCCTAAACATATGCTGTGCAACTCCGTCTCTGGTGTGTGAATCATCTGTTTTACTCCCAAACTTTTCAGAAAAATGTAAGGTCCCAAGAAGGGAACTGGCATAGATATTGGCTAGGCACTAATGCTCTTTTGGTTTCCAGACTGGGCTGAAGGAAGTGTCTTTGGAGGATTACGAAGGAAGTGAGAAGTATTGTCCAGACACTGCCTATGGTAAGCGAGCACAGTTGAACACTAAGGGCCACAGAGCCTTCTCCGGCCGCATGCTGTAACTGTAAGGGAGGATGGTCTCTGTCTACTGCTGTAATGAATTCTTCGGCCATATTGCTTCAGCACCTGCATCAGACTGGTGCAAGTCACTGCTGCCAGGAGAAAATGCCAAGTTGCTCTCTTATACTGAGATAAAATGTAAGGATGTGATTGATGTTTGTCAGCTGTCTTTCCCTTTGAGGAAGAAAGGGTGAGAGCCAGACACCTTGACAAGGCAGGAAATGGAACAAATAGGGTAGGAGTACTGAATAAGCTAGGTGGCAAACGAGGGATGCTCTGGAAAGATGGAGCCTGAAAGCATATTGATTAGAATGCTTTCCAGCACGAATGCAGCTTGTACAGAGATACTGAGCAGTACTGACAGTATCAAGCTCTCTGCCAGAGCCCAAACTGTGCATGTTTCCTCTGCTTCAGAACCCCCACGCTCTACCTAGTGGTTATTCAGACACGTTGCTGGACTGGTGGGCAGTGTTGCCTCCAGATGGCTGTGTCTCGTCCCCACCCTGTAAGCGATTCTGACTTCAAACCTCTAACGGCCACTTGTATTGCGAAGAGGGCAGCTCTGCAGAGGCTGTTTTGTGCCCAAGGAGAGCGCTGTTTACACCTATCTTCCATACCGCTGTAACCTTCCACTATCGTGTGGCAGATGGAATAATGATTCATGCTGTGAATGTTCTCTGCGTGTTCCTCTTGCGCGCCTGCTGTCTTCTGCTTGGTTTGATCCCATTACATTAGATCACATGTTCTCTGTAGTTTTCCATTGTATTCTTTTTTCTTTTTTCCCCTTAATGCTCTGTGTAGTTTCTTTGCTCTGGCAGCCAGATTTCTCTCTGAATATCAAGCACACAGCCATTCCATGGTAAGACAAGATATTCAGCAAGTCATCTTGCAAACCCCTGATTAACAGAAGCAAAGCTTTCCAATTTTCCTTCTTCTTCTCCCCTCCCCTCCTTTAATTTCCCTTTTAACATACTTTCATTATTTTGAGTTCCATTCAATGTGATCTGTGATTTCCCTTCCCCTCCCGTTTCGCAGGCCTGGATTTTCTGGTCCCCGTCGCAGGTTACCTCTGCAGGCTGTGTCACAAATTCTACCATAGCGACTCTGCTGCCCGGCTCGCACACTGCAAGTCCCTGATGCATTTTGAGAACTTTCAGGTTAGACCCTTTGGCGATTGCATGGCCTGGCATTTGTTACCCCTGTGCGTGTCTCTTCAGTGAATCCACCACATTAGCTGTCTTGTCCTCAGTTCATTTCCATCATCCTTGGTGTCCGTTGTGCCACAGCTTTCTCCCGGTGTGCTCTGTGCTTGTCTCCCATTCACCCCTTTAGATCTAAAACCAGTCCAGTCCTGTTTTCCTAGCTACTGCTGCTGTCATCTTGTTGCCCGTTTCTGGCTGGAAATCTTCCTCAGAGTGTCTGCTCTGTTTGCTGAACCTGTGGAGTCTGTTGTTGAGTCTAGGCCTCTTCTTTTCTTTGTTAGACAGATTACAGGTGGGTCAAAATGGGGAAAGAACAAGACAGAAAGAGGCTGTTCATTTTAAAGAAAGCTGATGCACACGCATCTTCTCATGGAATACTACAGTGACTACAGGAACAGCTCCTTTAGCCGAAATTGAAGGCGTGATTCATCCGCGAAGGGGCCTGGTAAATTCAGATATTCACCTTAGAAATCTGGAAATTTAACATCACAGCACACCGTGATGGAAGCTACAAGCTGTACGAGTATGTTCGGTCCCCAGGGTCAGCCTGCAACAGGAAGTCAGTCAGTCTGATGCTACACGTTCCTAGAAAACTCCTTAGCACAGAGCTCTGCCAGCTGATGCTGTTCCTTTGCTTTACTGGCTCCACCTAAAGACGCAGTATTGCCCCTGCTGCTTTCATATCTAGCTTTCCCTACTGGGCTGGCCTGGAATCTGCCTCCATTGTTCTGTCCTTGTTGACTTGCTAGGGGCGAGGGGCCTGGATTAGTTCCTTGTGGTAGGTATGCAGGGCTTGCACTGGCTCTACCCTCTCCCTTTGGTGACCACTGCTTGCGTCGGAGAGCAGCATTCCCTGGCTCTGAAAAGAAGGGAGGTTCCTACACTGACTGTCCTCTACCAGTACCCCAAATCTGTTTCCCTACCACAGATGTATCCAGCTATTGTTGCATCTTAGTGTTTTTCTGCTAGTTTTCAGAGAAGTTAACTATTCCCCATCAACCACTGTGGCCTCCAGCGAGGGGTGGGGTTGCCGCAGAAGCCAGCACTTAGAGCTGTGGATTTGGAATGGCAAGTAGCAAGAGAACACTACAGCTGTTCCTTGAGGGTTGCTCATCCTCTCCCACTCCTGCAGCTAGTCATTTCTGGAATGAAGGAGTTGGCCTTGCAGCTTTCCTGGCTTATTTTAGATCAGCACAGAGTGAAACTGCAGCAGCAGCATGTATGCCTCCCTTCTGGCCCGTTTAAAAGCTGAAATCAGACGCTTTTCAAATGGACACCGGAGTGACCTGGAGGGATTATTTGTGGCAGAAGTCCATCCTTTAATATCTGCAGGCAGATAGCTAGTCTGCTTGGCTGCATCACAGTCTGAGTTAAATCATTTCCAATTTCTGGAGTATTCTCATCAGAGTAGGCTAACAGAGGATTTCAAAGCAGAGAATTGTCTGCTGTGAGGCAGTTTACAGCATCACTTTGAAAACAAACTGGCACACTCACACTTGATTACGTTTGGGTACAACATTATGACTTGACTGATCTAGGTCCGTTGCATTATAATATTACACGTATTCCACTATTTGAGAACAGGGAAAGAACAAACGCGATGATACACGAAATGAAAATGTAAAGCGGCCAGTCTGACGTGCTGTAATTTCACACTGCAGACTACAGGAGCACTGCTTAGACTGGTGAAAGCCAATGTGCTGAAAATAATTTTGTTAAATCGTCAGGTCTAATGCTAGGGCAAGTTCAAGGGACCTTTTAGCAGAAAGCTGACAGTGATTTGGTGGGGGGAACCGCTGCGGAAAGGGAGCTTTGTTTCATTCCCTTACCTCATGCTGTGTCTGGGACTTGGAAGACCAGATTCCTGCTGCATGTTAGATAGCTACAGAGAGTCACTGTTTTTCAGAAATCCAGGCTTGAAAATGGCTAGTAGCCATTTCAGTCTTTTTACAGACCTCTACTGGCTCATCATGGTAGCTAGAGTAAATGAGTCATTTTATTGTCAATATGCTTACCTTTATTCTGTAGACAACTTCAGTACCTTGAAACAAGAGGATATTCTTGGTATCTTAGTGTTCCTATCAACAATTTCACTGATTGCAGAGATTATATCAGCAGAATGAAAAATTGTAAGCTTTCAATTTAAGTCTTGCTGTGGCTGTTGAACATTAAATGGCTCCTCTCTAGATAAGGGCAGCGCGTAGCCTCATGTGTCTGGGGTACGTGTCCAGAGTTAGGTCCTGGCATTAGCTGGAGCAAGAGCTGTCACTTGCACTATTGTATCTACAAAGTCCTGAGTTTGACTGATATTAACAGTTACCAAAACATTATTTTTGTCTCAGGAGCCACACGTGTGCCATGCAGTCACTCAGCATTAAGTAATTGAATTTTTAATATCACCACTTTTTCTGACAGGAGCTGACCCTTCTCTGCTTGAAAGCCTCAGCAGCCAGGCCAGGAGAGCTGCTGAGACAGGCTGTGCCCTTGCAGGTTGTAGCTGTCACTCACCATTGTTTTTGTACAGGTTTTCCGGGACCAGCTTCTCGCTGCAGTGACAGTCGCTGGGCTGGGCTTGTCTCTCACATTGGTTTATTTATGTTTACAGAGATACAAGGCAGCAAGGCATCGTGCCACAGCTGCCTACCCCGAGGCTCCTTTGCATTCCCAGGGCTCCAGCTCCCAATTGCTGGATGATCAGAAACAGCCTCCTGCTACAACAGTAGATACCAGCAAGAAGACGAATGCTGATCATGGGATAGACAAGGAGGGTACAGAGCTGTCAGCACTGCAAGAACAAACTTCAAGGTCTCCAGAGGGTGAGGGTGAGCTGGCCACCTCTGTAGCAGAGGGCAAAAGCCTCGCCAGCATGACTGATGACATGTGTGGAATCGCGGTTGTAGAAGAAGAAAACCTGCAGGAGGAGAGCAAGTCCGCTACCACTAGTGCCGATTTCCCACTCCCTGAAGAGAACAGCGCCGCGGGGGAGTTGTTGGGACATGCTGCGTATGAGGAGGAGGAAACCAATGCAGCCGGGCAAAGGGAAGGCACAGACAACTGCCAGGATCCAGGGAGTGAAGGGGGTTTAGGACAGAAAGAGGCAACAAACGCAGGTCAGGAGGCAGCAGCAGAGCCTTCCTCCCTAGCCAAAGGTGAGACAGCCAGTCTTACCTCTGCTGGGTGCAGACGCTCTTCTAGGCGCAAACCCAGATAGAGTGGCCTTAAAGGGAGAGCCCTTTACATATGATATTTGCTGGAAATGTTTATTTTCGGAGTCTTTTAATAGAGCAAAACCTTCAACTTTACTGCTGTTTTTATTTTAAGAATAAAATAAGCCTGGCTTTAGCGTGTCTAATACGGGATGGTGTTGATTATTACTTGTATAGTTGGGATACTACAATTATGTGGAAAGACTGAGGCTTGGATTGTTGAACCTAAAAGAAGAAAGTAATGTGATTTTTTTTTCATAGGGGGATATGGCTCATGAAGTAGATGGATACAGATTTTTTTTTTCCACTAAGAATTGTTTGTAGTTCCTCTCTGCTTCCTTTCCAGGCAGAGAAGTGTATTTCTTGGGAGACTGTGCGTGCCCAATTCTGCTCCTCAGAAGGGTTTTCTTTCACAGATGCGCACTCTTGGACCAGCACTGTGTCCTAAGCTAGGCAAGAATGTACATCTTGGTCATTTGTTAATACTACAAGGCTTAATACAGTCTGTTCTCATAGTGGAGACTCAGGAACAAATTTTGTTTCAAACTGATTTTAATAAAACAGATTTCTTATAACTTCTTTAACTTTCAAAAAACTCTTTTAACTCTACAGAAGTAGAACAGTAAGACTTGCTTCACTGTGCTGGCTCCAGGCCATCCGGACAAGATCGCAAAGTTTCAAACCAGAATGATCACGAGTACTCCTGTCAAAATGTACAGGCAGGGCTCTGCCCCCATCCCATGTGGGGCCGGCAGAGCCCTGTCTCTTTGCTCCCAAAGCTGATGCTGCAGTGGGGACTAACGCAGCTGCTCTGGCTCTAAAGCTCAAGTCCTTAGCGGCAGCTCAAGGAGTTAGGCAGCTTCCAATTAAATTAAGAGTCAAAAACATCACCCCGGTAGCTTGTCTTATCTGCTTGGAAGGGGATAGAAAAGTCCAGTTACCTGGGACTGTCTCAATATTTCTTACAATGAATAACGGGGAAGCTGTAGTTTACGGCAGGAGATGGCCTAGGGCTCCTGTCTGTGACAGATTACACTCAGGGGCGAGCCTGGAGTCGGGACAGCCCCTGCCTACTGTGCTCTCTGAGGGAAGAGACTAGAGCCATAACGTTCCTCGTTTGGATTCAACAGCGCAAAACACCAGAGATCATTTTTCCTCTTTGTGACGAGAGCTTGCTTGCAAACAACCTGCATGGCATCAGGCTTCCTACAACCAGCTTTAACCAAGTGTCAGTGCCGGGGGGAGAAAAGAACCACGCTCCTATGCCCACCTGTGTGCTTCTGCACCTGTTTGTTACACAGCTAAAGAAAAACAGAACATGGAGGCGAATGGCAGGACACTACCACGGGAAGGAACAAGTAACGGGCAGAAGGTACCTCATCTATTCAACTTTTATGTTAAACCAGTGACCAGTAAATGTCCTTAGCAATGGAAAGTGTGGGGCCAGCCCACTAGACAGGAGGCTGTGATCCCTGCCCGTCAGCTTCCATGTTCTGCTGCTCGCTCTGCTGCTGGAACTCCAGGCGGGTCTGGCGGTTGGACTCCAGCAGTTCCTTCAAGCAGGCATGTAGATAATCATTCTTCTCCTCCAGGTGATCCAAGCAGGAGTTGATCTGGTCCAGCATGGAGTTTATTGCTGCATATTCTAAAAGGAAGGGAAATAAGAGACTGAACGATGCAAGTACGTTGTCGCTGCAGTTGGTGAAAGCAGTAAAAGCTTTTGCAAAACGTGCCCACAGCATTTTGGTTCTTATCTGCCACTGGGTGGGTCAAGTACGATGCAAATGAATCCTACAGGTATTGAATTCACTGGTCAAATGAAACCAACGGGAAGCTGGAGAACTGGTAACACGATCAAAGGCATGTTACCTGTGAGCAGTCCAGACCCATTCTGGGCATATCTGACAGCCTTTGATCTCATGCATAAATAGCTGAGCACAGGCTGCCTGGTAGTATGTGGTGATCCGCGCTGCTACGGGACCAAATAAATCCCAAGGACGAGTTAGCCTTTATAGTTGCCCTAGGGATCATCTTTCCTGATGAGGATGCAGGCATTCTGGCAGTGTGCCCAAGTGTTTACATTCTGTAAATTACTTGTCTAAGGTTCCCAGGCTGGGATGTGACTCACGAGGGCCTGGTTGGGTTCACGCTGCCAAAACATCACTGCCATTGCTGTGGCAGGAGCAGGGACGAGCCCCAAGGGTGCTGGTAGTGCCACCAACCTTTCCAAAGGGAGGTAAGTGTGAAGCACCACGTCCAACGTCCAACCGCAGCATTTTCACGCACCATTAAAGCTTTGGGTAATTTGAGTTAAAACCAAACTAATTCAAAGTAATCCTAATAGATGGTTTTCTTGTTAGTTTCTTATTTAAAACATCTGTTTAAAGTGCAGGAGTGTTAGTTTCAGTACAATGGCATTTCACAGTGATGCATATTAATAATGCTAATCAGATGACAGCCTGTGCTGCTGCAGTGAAACGCTTGCTTTCGGATTGTGCCAAGCAATATTCACAGTCCTAGAGAATACCCAAAAGCCAAACTGGAAAACCAGAGGAGATAAACCTCTGCTGACACATTACTTAGGAACTGCCAATTTCGCATTGGCTGAAACCCTGGCTTACAGGGGCCCCCAGGGAGCACCAGTTCTGTGTTCCTTTCTGAAACTGCACAGGCTGAGTGAACGCAGGGAGGCAGGCATCAAGCTGTGACCCAGGGGATGAGGGTTGTGAGGATCGTGGGTAGGGCATGGGGAAGGAGGCCTGCGTGGGTGGGACAAGCCCACAGCTCACCGGCTGGCGCTGGCTCTTCTCCCTGAGCAGCTGGGAGAGCACCAGAGCCAAGCATGACACACGCAGCGCCTAGCTGGAGTGGTGCTCTGAGCCAATGGGGAATACAGAGAAGGGGATGAGGATGTGTGTACCCTTGTAGCAAGCTCCTAGGGATGAAGGTGAAGCCGTGCTGAAATCCCCCAGCCTCACAAGCCCAGCTTTGCCCCGCTCAGCTGCTGAGCCCAGACAGTTTTATAGGCAGGGTTCCCAGAGCCCAGCACAGCAAGCTCAGGCGCTGCCAGTGCCAGCAGGAAACTCGGTCTTCCTGGGAGGCAGAGGGATGATGCCAGGGAGAGCCCACACTGCAGCTCGGGGGCATGCAGGGGGTGGAGAACACGGGGCAACGGGACTCTGCATCAGCACCCCGTGGTCATGCTGGCCCCAGGCCCCCGAATGTCCATGAGTAACGGAGCTCCTCAGCTCGATGTAGGATTTGATCTGCGTGTGATGCTCCATGTTCAGACTAACAGCGACAAGACCCGAAGCAGATACAACAGCTAATTCTGACAACTAACATTATTCACTAGCTTGGTCGAGAAGGCTGTAATCACAGTGGGAACCTAATTACTCTCAGTGCCTAGAGCTCCAGAGAAGGCCATTTAAGTTGTGCAGCTCTCAGAAGTGGAAAAAAAAATCATGTAAAAACATTTTATTTGATTGACTTCTGCTAGTTGCAAGCTTGGTTTATTTTTAAGGAAAATTAGCCACCTCTTTTAATGAAGGTGTTGACCGAGAGTATGGCAATCACATTGTTTAGTCCCCTGCATTTTAACAGGAACTGTTGCCAAAAAAAAAAAATAAATTCCTATTTAAGGTCAAGGAAGTGATCTACACTTAACTGAGTCTCAGCACAACTAAACCAGGAAATATCTACAGATCTTTATGACCAGCTACAGCACACAAAACCCCAGCCTATCACCAGCAGAACACTTAATGGAGAGACTTGATAGGGATCAGATTTGGTGACTTTCTCCACCACAGCTACTCTTAGCTCTTCAGAAAGTTTCAAACACAAATACTGAGGGACGATGCAGAGCGGTGACAACTCTCGGGGTATCACAGAGCAGAAACGACCTCCTGTCAGGGCAGGAGGGTCCCAGACACAACTATGAGGTTCACTGACGCAGGTTACATCTGGAAACCAAAGGGTCTTCTGGGAATCACAGAATGTTAGAGATTGGAAGGGACCTTGAAAGATCATCTAGTCCAATCCCCCTGCTGGAGCAGGAACACCTAGATCAGGTCGCACAGGAAGGTGTCCTGGTGCGTTCTGAATGTCTCCAGAGAAGGAGACTCCACAACCCCCCTGGGGATCCTGTTTCTGAGCTCTGTCACCCTCACTATGATGAAGTTTCTTCCCACGTTCAAGTGGAACCTCCCATGTTCCAGCTTGCACCCATTGCCCCTCGTCTGGGAAAGCGTAACTCAACTCTTCACCATTTTCAAGAGTGGCGATGTGCTTAGCCTTTGGAAGACTTCCAGTTTTACGAGTGACCCACCCAGACACACCACAGCTCTGCTGTCCTCTCATCTCCTCAAACACCTTTACCCTGACGGGACAGAACCAGAAGCCCCACGAGCCTGGCACCGCAGCAGCGCCCGGAGGCGGGCTCAGCCGAGCCGATTTACCACAGCCCCGTTCCCCAGCCCCTGCCTCTCCCCGATCTGCCCGTGTCACCCGCGCTGCGACTCCTGAACGCGAACCTCCTCCTCCTCCTCGCTCATCCCCGGCCGGCGGCGGCCCCACGCACCTTCCTCCCCGAAGCCGTCCCCGGCCCCGTCCCCATCCCCGGCCCCGTCCTCGCCGTCCCGCCCCGGGGGGCCCAGCGGCGCGGGCGGCTCCGCGTTGGGTCCCGCCATCGCCGCGCTGCCACGCCCGGGGGCGGGGCGGCCGGCGGCCAATGGGAGCGCTGCGTTCCCCTCGCGTCACGCGGGCCGGCGGGCAGGAGCTGGGTAAAGTTTGTGGTTAGCGTTGTGCGGGGCGCGGGGCGCGTGGGAGGGTGGGGTGCGCCGTGCGGGCACCTGGCGGGGAGGTCGCCCCGCACGCTGCGTGCGGCTTTTGTTCTTCTTTTCCTGGGTGTTTTCCCCAAATGAATTACCAACGTGAAGCTGTTGCCTCGCCCTGCGGTGTCTTCGCTCCCTCAAGGCCTTCCAATCCATAACCACTGCAAAGTGCATTTGGATGCATAATGAAGTTGGTCTCTGGGACCACCATCGCCATCCAGTGATTTTTTTTTTTTCCCCAAGAAAACTTATCTGTGTGATCAGGCCTGCACCTCCTGCAGACAGAGCGTCCCGCGGCGCCATGGCTGCAGCAGACAGATGCCTGTGCTGCTGAGCTCCAGGCTGCAGCCGTGCACCCTGCTGCTGTCACCGGTTCTGCGTGGCTGCTGGGCGGTTCACACCAGCCCCGGGTCACCTTTGCTTCTCCTCTGCCCCAAAATAACGAGTTCACTTTGTCTTTCCTTGTCCTTGACACACTATCAGTTGTACTTCACGCAGCCTGAGGAAGCCTAATCATTGGAGAATTTTTTCATCCCTGGGAGAGATGTCACAGGGATGGAAATAACTCGCAATTAGAGCATTAAGTTAAACAGCTCAAACCCAGTTCCAAGACTCCATAATTAAGTGGGTATCTGGGGTGAACAAGAAAGATAAGGTTATGTCCTCATCTGACATCACAGCCGGCTCTTTTCCTTTCTGCAGAGGCACCCACGGCAAACTGGGCCCCTTGCTGTGCCCTAGGCAGGGGAATTGAACATTAGTATAATGAATACTGTGACTGTAATGGAAAACGGGGATGATTCGCAGTGTGAAGTGTTGCGTTTGCACTGCGGGTACCTGCGGGTCAGAGGCTACAACCCCGCCGGGCAGAACGCGCCCTTAGAGGACACATTATTTAACTTCAACCTTATAATTTGGCGTCTTCTCAGCGAGCCCGGATTTAATAAACACCGCGAGGAAGCCGGCCCGCGTCGCTGTGCCACCAGAGAGGCCCTCAGCACTCACACAATCTCCCCGCGCCCGCCTGGGGCGGCTTTGAACCGCTCCTCTTTCGCTTTTTTCCCTTTTTACCTCAGCGCGGCGGCCGCCATTTTGTGGGCGGGGAGGCGCCGCGGGGCGGCCGCTCGGAGCCCCCCGCCCCTGCGCGCCGTGCCCGCAAGATGGCGGCTGCCGGCCGGGCCTGGAGGGCCGCCGTGCTGCTGTCGCCTTGGCGGCTGCGGGCCCCGTGCCGAGCCTACGGCGCTGCGGCGGGGGGCGGCGGCGGCGGCCGTCGCTTGCTCCTGGGCGCTGCCTTCGCCCTGGGTGGCGGCACCGGTCTCTACCTGGCGGCGCAACACCGCCTGCGGGAGCACTCGGCCGCTGAGGTAACGCGCCGCCGGGCCCGCTCGTTGCCTGCGGCGGGTCTCGCCTTCCCTCCGCCGCGCTCCCTGGCCTCAAGGCCGGCCCCGAGGCTTTGTCCGCGCTCCCTCAGTCCCTTCCTTTGCCTCCTTGTCCCCGCAAGGCCAGGGCCTGGCGGCGGGGAGCCTCCCGGGGCCCGGGGGAAACACTTCCAGGGGGGCGCGGAGCGGGTTCTGTCGTCTCTGAGGACCACACGGCCGCTTTTGCTCAGTTTTCAGTCAGGAAACCGCTTAAAATTATGTAAATATTTTTTACAGCCGCGCTCTTCTTGAGCGGTTGTACAAAGTGCCTGTCAGAACTGAGAGCTTGCTGGGGATGTGAAGCTGCATTCTCTGTTAGATAATTGCTGCTTTTTGCCAGCACCCACAGAGAGTTGTGTAACCAAATAAGTTGCAAATAAGAAGCAAAGTGAGATGGCTGCGTTTGTTTTATAATGTATGACTACTGGCCAGCACGTGTCAGATTGCTGAAGTACCAGCAGTGTTGGGAAACATCCCTGCTGCGATGCTTCGCTCTCTGTGCTACTCCAGGTTCTCCTCTCTGAGTTGAGGACAGGTTGGTTAATCCCAGGAAACTGAATTTAGGCCAATGCATGCCTAAAATCTTTATGTTCCGGCAGATTTTACCTCTGTGTTTCTATAACCAATTGTGGTATAGTACCGCCACCCCTTGCTGTAGTGTGATCAACAGCAAAGTCTCTTTTTCTTCCCATACTGTGTGCTCCACAAAGGCTATTGGGTGGAGGGGAATAGAATTTTAAAAGCCTTTTTTTTTTTTAAAGACCGTTAAATACAATTGTGATTTTCCTCAGTTACGGATTTTTGTGTAGAACAGTAAGCTGTCAGTATCTAACTTCTTTTTCTTGGCTGTGAGTAGGAGTTTTCAACAGGTTAACTAGAAGTTTAGAAAAACAGGTGATTTGTGATGTCATTTGAAGAAAGCATCTGTTAGCAGAGAGATTTTAATTATCAGAAGTTGAAATTCAATGTCAATGACTAAGACTATAACAAAGATAAGGGTTAAGTAAAGATAATGTTTCTATTTAATGGAAAATTAAAGCTTGTGGTCTCTTCCTTCCCCAGCTGCCTGCAGGGGACCTGCAGCTTACCCTCTACCAATATAAAACATGCCCTTTCTGCAGTAAAGTCCGAGCTTTTCTTGATTATCATGGGCTGCCCTATGAAATTGTGGAAGTGAACCCGATAATGAGGAAAGAAATCAAATTCTCTTCCTACAGAAAGGTGCCTATCCTGCTAGCTAACGCTGGAAGCACTCTGGTAAGTCTTACCATGCTGAAAGCTTGATTTCCCCGTAAGCAGTGGTTTGGAGGTTTTTATCTCTCTGTGCTTTGTTACACGCAGTATAATCTTCAAATCATATTTTATTCTCTCAGGAGCTTAAGATTTGTTCCTTGCTTTGTGGCATCCTATGCCCTGGTCTAATCAGAGTTTTTTAAGTCTTCCAAGGTGTGTTATTTCGTGTAGTAACTCTGTAATCCAGTGCTTGTTTGGCTTCTATCAGCCTTTAAGCAGGATATGTTCTGTGCCAGAGGTAAAAAGAATGGCTTGTATCTTATGAGATCTCAAGACTACTGACAATTCAACTATCTGTGGCTTTTTTAATGTCAGTGTTGCTTTTCTATTTGCTGCAAAAAGCCTAAATCCAAAACCTGCTAGTATTGCTTGAGTACCTGGCCCTTAGGTCCTCTCTTGTCACGATGAAGGACAAATTTGAAATGATACTCTAAAATGATCACTGCAGAGATCTGCATGAGGGCTTTAGGCTTGCAGGATGGCCGGTGGAAATGGATGAAGGGAAAAAGGGACTGTGGTACTAACTTGGAACCTTAGCATGAGGGGGAAAAGGCTTTGGAAGATTTCCATTTCAATTTCACCAGTTCCTTTTAAAAGTTTGTCTTAATTCTGTTTTCAGCAATTGAATGACTCTTCAGTGATCATCAGTGCAATAAAGACCTATCTCATTTCCAAGTAAGAAAAGGGGGTGATGGGAGAAGAGTTGAATGTGATTATCTCCAGAAAACTGGAGCTTTAGAAGACTCTTTGAGTCAGTTGTTAGTGTCTTGCTGACCTTAGCCTCTGAAGCTATGGGTGTTTGGCCAGCTGACTTGGCTGTGATGGAGCGAATGATGCATGTATATGTTGGGATGTGTGTGCAGTGAAACACATCTTCTACCTTTCAGAACTACTCTTTTTCACCTGTGAAATTCTCTTTGTGTAAAACCTGCTTAAATGTGGTTAGTAGAACTAACTAGAGTTAGTTCTGGAACTAAGCTTACATTTAGCCATACCATCTAGAGTGAAATTGTTGTACCTGTGTCCTTTGGATCCATACTAAAAACATTTGACAATTGTGAGAAGCTCTATGCCTGCAAAAACTTCCCATCTGGCACAGAAAAGTAATGTATGCTAATAGTGGTTATTTGAAAGTAGCTGTTGCAGCTAGTTTCAAATTGGAAAGCTCACGCACTTGTCTTTAGACTAATACATCAAATCTTTTGATCTCTTCTTTGCTCTTGCCCATTTTTGTAGCAGCCAAATCAGGTGTGAACTGTGTTTCTGTCCACAGGAGGAATAGCTTAGAAGAGATTGTGTCCTTTTATCCTCCTATGAAAACTGTGACTGATCAAGGCAAGGAGGTATTTGAGTATGGGAATAAATACTGGCTCATGCTGGATGAGAAGGAGACAAAGCGAGTCTATCCTGTCAAAGAAGTGAGAGTGTAAGTGCTTTTAAGTTTCTGGGTCCTCCAAGTAAGCTTACAGCCTACTACTCCCAGATATCCTCAGGGGTGGTGCATAAGTAAGGTCCTGTGGGTACTGACTACTCCTTTAAACACTCCCTTGATATTTAAAACCTCGGTAGCTATGGTGTTTTGATGTGTATTTTGCATAATTTGAAACTATGTTGTTAGATGGTCTAGTTCCCACCGTGGTGGTCACACTACCCTTCAGTTGCCTCCAGTTTCCTTCTTGGCCTTTCCTTTATGTCACAGAGGAATGCTATGGAGTACTCGTTTCCCAAGGCTGTACTTTCTGCTTTAGTTCTCGTATTGGGAGGAGGAGCTAGTGCTCTATCTTTAGTCTTAATTTTAGATAGAGATTGAAGGAGCCTTGCCAAAGTTACTGCTCCTGAGTGCATTTCAGAGAGGTCACCAGAGCACAAGGCTGGGTGGGATTTTGACGTTACTTGTCCTTGGTACAAACTCTGGCTAATGTCACTGTGATTCTGTCTGCCTCCTGTAGCCCTGCAGTCCCTACCTTACTCACTGAAAAATCTCTTTTGAATGCCTGCAGGGAAGAAATGAAGTGGAGAAAATGGGCTGACGATTGGCTTGTTCACCTCATCTCCCCCAATGTCTACCGTACCCCAAGAGAAGCCTTCGCGTCTTTTGATTACATTGTCCGTGAGGGAAAGTTTGGCACCGTGGAAGGTTTCTTTGCCAAGTACATGGGGGCCATTGCCATGTTCTTCATTAGCAAGAGGCTGAAGAAAAGGTTGGTACCGCTGAACACTAAATACACAGGAATAGCTCCCTAACTGCCTTAGCTATGAACTCCAGAGGTCAAAGGGCAGAATTTTAAACCAAACCAGTATTTTAAACCAAACCGTTTCATGCAATGCGAGTAATAGCTGTACTTCTTTACCCAGAGGTACTGAACCTCTCTACTCGTCTACTGTTTATTCACTGGCTGTCCCCTTCACCTTAAAATACCTTCCTAATTCCCCAGCCCGTAAGATTAGAGATGATGAAAGGTTAAAGAAAGAAACAAACTAGTGTCTTCAGGCTGGTTTTCTTCTTTATTTAGACATCACCTCCGAGATGATGTCCGACAAGACTTGTACGAAGCAGTTGATGAGTGGGTAAAAGCCATCGGCAAACATCGGCTGTTCATGGGTGGAAACCAGCCGAATCTTGCTGACTTGGTAAGGGGCTCATTCCTCTATCTGTAGTGACCTATATTACAAATTGTTTGGTTGCTGATCCACGTGAAATGGTGAATATGAATATAGGCAGAGAAGGCGAATTATGTGAGATATATGTCCTTTGTGCAGTAACACAATTCCCACACGAAAGGGGCTTAGAATACTTGTGTTAAAATAGGACATTTGTTGTTTTCCTCCAGAGAAATGTTCCCTAAGACAGAGCCCACAGTACCCTTCTGCAGGTGGATGTTACAGATTTTGTGGAAGCGTGATAAAAGCAGGTTACAAGCCAGAACACGGCTCTGACTAGTGAGTGCTGAACAGAGCCTCACACCTGCACAGGTTTTATTACACTCAGTGCTGCTGGGGTGTCTTTGCAGGCAGCAGAGCAGAGTGGAGCATGATTCATTCCCTGCACCAGCAGTTCTCCCTGGAATGCAAGTGAAGCATTTTCTACCAGGGCTTGCTACTGAGATGGGATTAACTATTGCCCCATAACTGCATGTAGATTTTGTGTTTACTTACCATTTCCTCATGGAAAAAGCATGTGCATTCTTACTATTTTTCTGCCTGCTCAGTCTTCCTTACTAATCAGAGTTGCGGAGTAGATGGCAGAGCAGATAAAGAGCCCTTACTCTCTAGGCTATCGAGGCACTCTCATTGTTACCCTAAGCTATTCTCCACCACTGACTTTCTCAGTGTTGTTCTAATCTTCATCCTCTGGCACAGGCTGTATATGGGGTCCTCCGAGTCATGGAAGGGCTGGAAGCCTTTGACGACATGATGGTTCACACCAAGATTCAGCCTTGGTACCAGCGCATGGAAGAAGTCATTCAAAAAGCTGAAGTTGCAGTCTGATGCCAGCTTCAGCTGCCTTTCTGAAGTACTTGCATGGAAAAAGCTTCAGAAGGAATGACGTTTTATTTTTTAAAGAGTTGAATGGACTGGTCACACCTAATGGACTGACACGCAGGTACAGAGACTGTCCCATTTAGGGTCCTAAGTCTCAGCGAGCAAAAGGGATCCAGCTGTGCACAAGTTTGAATGTGATATTTAGAAGGATGGGGACAGGTAAAAGGAAGGGATCTTGGACACTGCTAGAAAGGAGAAGCTCTGACTGAACTGAAGAGTGCACTGAACAGGCTTCTTTTAGGTGAGAGCCGTGCTCAGAGCAGGTTACTGTAAAAGCAAGCTGCTTTCGTGGCTAGTAAGTGTTACGGCCATATCAGATACAGTAGGTCTGAGCAGCTTTTGCTTCAGGCTGTCTTCCTCCATTCATCCATGTCATCCGAAGTGTTTTTTTGAGTGAGACACTGGATACTAGATTTTAAATGACTCTTAATTTTTCCTGCAATAGAATCCAGTAAGCCCAGTGCTGAGGGAACTGGAGGAATCCATGACACTGGCAAAGGCATCCTTCCTAAGTCAGAAAAGATGCTGCGCTCGACAGATTATAAGCTTTTACTCTTCCATGTAAACGGTTCTTTCACTACCTGGTTCTGTACGGTCTGCAAGGATAAAGGCTCTTTCTGTGCCCTTTGTGAGATCTGTGAATTCTTACCTGTAACGCCCCCAAATCACACCCTACACAGAAATCACTCATGCAAAACAGTTAAAGATTTGTCTTGCATGACGTCTCTCTGGAATACCCCTGAAAGTCTGTTTGTTTTGGAAAACAAGAAGGATTAAGAGGAATCTGCATCCTTGGGATCTCTAGATGTTTCTGTCATACAGGAGTAACAAAGGGTTTGCTGTTGTAGCACTCGAATTAGGAGCGATCACTGGGGTTATCGTCACGTGTAATGTCGTCTACTGAGCTGTGCTCTGCAGAAGGGCCTGATGTTTTTCCCAGTGAGAGAGAATAGAGGTTTGAATGCAAGCGATCCTCTCTGCAGCCCAAGGCTTAAACTTCATTAATTATCAGTTTCAAAAAGTTGTTTCTGCAGAAGAAAACATACATTTCAAGGAAACTGCTTTGTTGACATTACGAGTGCAGCTGGAAGCTGTCTGTAACGCAGTGACTTGCACTTCGTGAGTTGGGGGGGAGCTTTATTTGTATAACAACAGCCGTTGTGATAGTTCTATTGTTTTTTCCCCTAAATGTACAGAAATGGAAGAAATATCAGCAGGAAAACTAGTTACAAATTCAGTTATATGCTGGGGAGAAAGAGAATGTTTACAGTAAAACCAGCTGGTTTGGTGCTTTTTTTTTGTCATGACTCACTGCATTTGTTAAAGGTGTTCTGTAGTACCAAAAGAACAAAGTTCGGGTGGGCGATGTTTGTTGGTTTTATTTATTTATTGTACTGAAGGCACAACAGGAGTTTGAAGAACCCCTTTATGGCACCTAGAGAAGCGTCCAGAGCCTCTCGAGAGCCAGAACACGCTGAGCTGCCACCTGAAGCCTCCCCAGCTCCTTGTAGCGACCTGAGCCGCGCTGGGGCTTCGTCGCACGGGGGCTCTGCCCCTCTCCCCGGGGCCGTCAGCTCGGCGGGGCCGGGCCCCGCGTCAGAACCGGCCGGGCCCCCGTCAGAACCCGCCGCTCCCTGTGAGGAGCCGCGCGGCGCTCTGCGGGGCCCGCCTCGCGTCGCCGTGGCGACGGGGCCGGTTGCGGGGCGGGGCGGTGCCCTTGTGACGCGGCGGCGGGAGGGGCGGGGCCGCCGGCAGGGTTTGAATCGCCCAATGGGGGAGCCGCGGGCGGCGGCGGCGCGGCGGCGGCCCCGGAAGTGCGGCGGCGGCGGCGGCTCGGGCTCGGGCTCGTACCCGTGGTGCTGCCTGCAGCCGCCCGCCGCGCCCCGCAACAACCGCGGGCTCTATGGCAGCGCCGCCCGCCGCCTCGCCGCCGCCGGCGAGGACAGCCTGAGGAGGCAGCGGCTGTCCGACGCCGCGTTCGGCCCTTCATGGTGAGGGAGGGGGCCGCCGGGAGGGCGCGGGAGGGCCGGGACCCCCCCCACCGCTCTCTCCCCGGTACGGCTCCTCCCCGCCGTGGCAGGAGGTGTGAGGGGGGCGGGAGGCGTGAAATGCAGAGCGGGAGGCGGCCCTAGCCTCGGGACGGGCTGCACCGGGCGCTGTGCCGCCGGCATCCCGGGAACCCCCGGTAGAACCCGGCGTGACCCCGAGCTGCCGGTCCCGGCTCGGAGCAGGAGGCCGGACCCGGGAGCGGGCCCTCACGGGTTCTCTGAGAAGTCCCCAGAGAGGGCGGGAGGAGTTACCCGGATTTCGGCAATAAACTTCCTTGGTGCTGGGGAGAGCTGGCCGACAGCTCCGGAGTTTTCGTTCGTGGCGATTCAGCTGCCGTGAAGTTCTCAGCGCTGTGGCTGATGTGCGCTTCTGAGCCCGAGGAGCTGCGCCCTTCCTCGGGAAGGAGGGGGTGAAAACGCCCAGCTGTGTTTGCAGCTCTTCGGAGCCAGAAGTGGGGGAATCCTGTTACTTCAGAAAACTCTCGCTTCCTTTTTCTCATGATTTTCGTGAATTGCTTTTCATGATTTGCTCCTGACTCTGCACTCAAGAATGTTAAGCGTTGGACTGACAGCTTTACAGCAAGCAGCAGGACAAGCTCCTGCAAAGTGGATTTTGATGACGCATTGCTCATGGAGTAGATCTTTCCTCATTGTGACTTTTTAAAACCCAAACCGTTCTAGTGCAAGTCCCTAGCATACACATTCATATTTTAGAGTAACTTTTATCTGTTTCTACTTCTAATTCTGTAGTATCATAGTGATCCACTGAGATTAATCAATTCGTATATAGATCCTTTTCCCACTGACTTGTAGAATAGGATAGTTCTGACTACATTTCTGGCATTAATTGTCCTGGTGTTTACGTAGCCCTCCTTTCCTGTCATGTCAAATTCAGATAAAAAGTATAAGGACAGTAGTTTAGTGTGTTTTTTCCTCAGTTGTACAAGTAATTCTTACTCTAAGTTAGGTGAAACTGTTAATAACTTTGATTAATGTTCATCCAATGTCTATTGCTGTTGCATTACTATGTTAGTAATCAAAACTTGACATTTTTATAAGGTGATATAACATTATTAGTTTTATTTAGAGCAGGTTATTACAGGAACCTTGACAAGTTGAGAAATTAATCAGGAGCTCTAAAGAGTCATCTAAATTCTGTTCTAGCAGAGGTATTGTCTAAAATCCCGCTCTACTTCATTACAAGTAGCGCTTTACTTGTAACACGTGTTGTTATGTAGCAAATTGTGAAGGAGTGCTTCCATGAGATTAGCAGCTAAGCCCTTTATAACACCACGCTAATAGCTCTACTCCTGCCATGCACAGCAGCCCTTGGAGGTCCCTCCTCCCTCGCTCTCATTTCAAGTCCCCTAGGTAGTACCAGGCAAGCAGCTGCTCGCCGTTTGGTTCTGTGTACGAGTACACATGTTTGCTGAGTAGCACTGAGAACTTGTATTGCAGGCTATTTTTTTTTTAATTCTCCAGTTTAAGCACAGATTTTGATGCCTTCTCTGCATACAGAGCTAAACCTAGGATGTTGACATTTCTGTTAAGTTTTGTTGGTGTTGGCAGGATTTAGGATGGTGTGGGGCTTTAGAGGGAAGGGAGAAGTACAGGTGCCTTTAAACTGTTCAAGCCTGATTTCCTTATGAAACTGGTTAAAAGGGGCACTTACAACTGTAACTGAGTTTGGGTGAGCTCATCTTGTGTAATCCAACAAAACATTTTCTGTTGTTTAAACCAGCTTTCAGCATCAGTGTGTAAGGAATGATAATTTCTTTCTTTATCCTCTGCTTATAGAGGAAAGCACTGACACACCAACTTCTGATGCTTAGGTTCATATGTACAATAAGTTTGAGTCTGCACATTGCCTTAATTTGAAAAGAAGAGGTTGCTCAGAAATTGGCAGTCTTCCCTATTAGTGGTCATTTTATTATTTCTGCACCAGGTTTCCCTCAACCATCAAAAATGAAGTGACTTCAGTCTCTGCACAGGGCACACTGTCAAGAGGAGCTAAAAGCCTTACAATAACTGTAAGTATACCTAAGCTGACATAAACTGCTGCTGGTGGAATTTTATAAAATTTTCAATTGCATTATATTGAGGAACCATTACCTCAAAAAGAGGATCATGTCCAAAGCTGGTTTCTTTAGCTTTGTGTCTTCCTTTTGTGTGTTGTGTTAGGCAATGTTAAGGTTACGCATGCAATTAATGTAGGGATTTGTAAATATACGCATCACTGTGAGATAATCTGAAGAAAAAATATCAAAAAGCTTTTAAGCATTTGTTTAACTTCAAAAAGACTCTTGAAGTTAAGCACATATGAAAGAGTTTGCAGGTTCGGGGTTTTAGGATGGAATAATCTCATGGTTTCCTCTTGATTTTTTTCATCTGAACTGTTGAATGAATGCTTTCCCTCTGTCTCTAATTTGCGTTCGGACTCTGATGGTGTTGGCTACTGGAGCCCTTGCTTTGCTCACTTGCTCTAAGACTTGGAACTCCAGTGACTCTTACAGGCATCCTCTGTCACTCCAACTGTTTGGTCTTTAATAGCTGTGTTAAAAGCAGGAAATACCAGAAGTAGAGAGATTGTGTGTGTTAATCTCTTTACAGCAATATAGCATACTGTTCAAAATGGCAGATGAATGGCTACTGAAATGGCTACTGAAAGAAAGCTCAAACTGTAACCACAGCTGGCCACTGTTGCTCTCTGGCACAGAGGAAAATGTTGTTATTTTCAGTCTCCTTATTCACAGGTTTCCTTTCCTTGTATTGCCCTTTCCCATTTGTGGGAGAAGAGCCATGAAGAACCGTTCCTCATCTCCCCCTTTGCACGTCCATGTGGATGAAAACACCCCTGTCCATGTCCATATTAAAAAGGGTCAGAAAAACACACCTGCAAAATGCCAGGTAGGAGTGTGCAGCTGGGTGTTTGTAGGGGCTATGGAGGAAACAGTGGGTCCTAGAAGCACCACCAAATCTTCAAGGTCTGCTTTACCTTTATGTTAGAACTGGAAGACTTTCTGCCTTGTTAACTGTGCATATTCAGTGGTGAATTTTCAGTAATATGTTTTCTCTGTTTAAAGTGTTTTAAGTATGGTATAGAATAAATAGTTTTCATGTTTAAGTGTATGATTATGAGGGGTATTGCTTCCAACGTGATGTAGTTTGGGGGATTTTTTCCTTGTGTTTTCTGAATTTGTGTCCTCGTAAAGGTTTTTCTTTGGTTTCATCCCTGTTTTTGAAGGAGGGGCTTGGAGTAAGGTAGTACCCAAGTGTTTCAAATTCTATCTTAATTGTATTAAAATAAATGCCTTTAGAAGAAAAGGGTTTGCATTCAAACCATCTTCTGGCATTAAGCACCCTGTCAGTCTGCTGAGCTACGCAGCAAAGAAAGATCTCTTTGTATCCATATCAAGAGTAGACGAGGCAATACTGAAGTTGCCTCATTCTTCCTTGTGTCTGCAGACATCGTGTTCCAAATTCTCTGTTAATTTGGTCTCTGTTGCTAATGGCAAGTATAATGGGGCAGGGTCTGACAATGAAGTCAGTGCCTCCTATTAATTAATTCCTAATAGGGCGTGTTAGAATATCTATTTTTTTCTCATCAAAGGTTAGAACTGTGCAAAAACACTTTAATTTTCCTCCAGATAGAGCATCTCAAGTTCAAGACAAATGTGGATCTACCCATTGACTGCAAAGCAGGGAAAACATTTCAAGGGTTTTTCATAACTGTGCCATTCTTTTTTCTCTGGTAGTGCTGTTGTCAAATGATACAGCTGCTCTTTTGTGAGATGAATTTGGAACAGAGAAGGGATCTGCCAGGTTGTTCCTTCTGCATGTGAATGGGCTGTATTGCAGTATTTTTTGTGTATCTCCATACAGAGGAGGCTTCCTTCCCCATCCCCTCTCCCCAAATCTTCCACCCCTGGCCTGCTGGATAAGGTTTTCATCACAAGTGCATATATTCTGGTGATATAACAGAATAGCTATGTGATAAGTAATGAAAGTCTAGCCACACTGTCAAGTGAATATGCAATAACCTTTTCTTCTGGCTGGTGTTAGCCTCCTCTGATAGCTGCTCGCTCATCTGATCTGATGTATGACGTCAAACACTGTGATAGTTTTGCATGAATGATCTTCCATTTGTTTTTGCAGCACAAACTGTAAATGTTTTTAGAAGTCGTAGTGATTTATCTTATTTTCTCTTTTCTGTTCTTCAGCAAAAGCAAAAACAGAAAATGAAAGGGAATACCGTGAATGCACGCCGAACTGTCCAGGTGAAAACTAAAGCCCCCTGGATGCCCCCGGGCAAAACATCTGTCCTGGAGTCCGCCTACAAATGGGAGGTACGGCTGAGTTTGCTCTTAAAAGCAAGCTTTCAGCTTTAGCTGAGGTTGAAGAGAGCACTTATGTAATGTTATGATGGAGGGAGCTGGGCTGATCTGAAAGAATCCTGCCATCACATGCGATCCATTTTAAGTGTCTCATACACATCCTTTTCACTTTTTAGTATAGAAAAATAGGGAATTCATCAGCGTCTTGGCCATCTCATACCTTTCTATTTGTAGAAGCCAGACAAGTTTGTTTGTTTGTTCGCTGTATTTACCATTGATGTGGCCTCACCGGGAATATTGTGTGCAGTTCTGGGCTCCGCAATTTTAAAAGGATGTTGAGACACTTAAATGCATCCAGAGGAGGGCAACAAAGCTGGTTAAAGGGCTGGAAGGCACGTCCTATGAGGAGGAACTAAGAACACTTGGTTTTTAAACTTGGTGAAAAGAACGTTGAGGGGTGACCATGTTGTTCTCTTCGACTGAGATGGGGAAGTGGAGAGGGAGGTGCTCACCTTTACCTGGTGGTGTCTAGTGACAGAATGCATGGGAGCAACTCAAAGCTGCATCAGGGAGGTTCAGTCTAGACGTTAGGAAAAATTCTTTATTGAGAGGGGAGTTAGGCACTGGAACAGGCTTCCTAGAGAGGCAGTCGATGTCCTATGCCCATTCGTGTTTGAGGCATTTGGTTAACGCTTAATGATATGTTTTAATATTAGGTCATCCTCAAAGTCGTCTGACAGTTTGGCTTAATGACCTTTGTAGCTTCCTTCCAACTGAAACTATTGTATTCTATTTAACTGTACTACTCCCCTTCAAGATCTCATTTTAGGGCACAGCAAGGAGCTGCTGTTACTAGTCTGTTCTGAAGCATGGAGCGATTGTGAAGTATAGTGTAATATTTTCTTTTTCACAGGCTGACATCTTCAACTCTTGCATTCCTGGCTCTTCCTAGATGAGAATTTTAGTTTTTTTTCCTTTTCCTTCTTTTTCTATTTTAGTCTTTCCACATTGTTTAACTTTCCCTGATGGAAATGAACATCTGTTTACATTTTTTCCTTCCTATTCTTATTGTGGTGATGTAACCTGGTCTCTATTTCTGGTAGAGTTAGGGTTAGAATACTGTTTATAACTTTATATTTAAAAAAAAAAGATGTCCATTATTGATTTTCTACTAGGGACCAACTCACCGCCTGGAAATTACACCTCCAGATTCAGAAAAAATGCTGTCAGTATTGCGTCTGAGTGATCTCTCTACAGACGAGGAGGATGCTGTTTGCTGCAAAATGAACGAATATGAAAAGAAGATAGATAGCCTGATGAACACAGTGGGAACACTGAAGAATGAGGTGAGGAGACAAAGTCCTGCAGATTCAGCCTTTGTAGCTGATCATTTGGCAACAGGAAGCTAGAGTCTTGGTGAAATGGAAGACTACTCAGCTCATTGGTTAGCTTGCTTAAAGAATTCAGTCTGAGTTGTTTAGAAGATCTGAACTAGTTTAGTGAGAAATTCACTAGGTCATACTATGAAACATTTTTAAACTGTATCCATTTAGTAGAGTATTGCTGTGCTTTAGTTTCCAAATAATTATTCTTCTCATCAAACACGAAATCTGAAAATTGGTCATTTCAGAAGGTGAAAAAACCAGTTTGATGTTGTTCTATTGTCAAAGAATCCACTTATTCCACAAGATTGTTTCTTCTGATTGTTTTGAAATACACAGCCCAGTGATGATGTGTTTTCCAGCTAAATAGCCTCTTTTGTACTTGACGCTATTTAAAAAATGGACAGGAGGGGTTTCCAGATTTCATAAGGTGCTCTATGGTGGTGGTGAACTGCATTTCTTTCCTCCGAGTTTACACTGAGGGTAGGAAATCTCGTATTCTTATTATTTTATGCAAAACTATGTGAAGTTCAAATTAGTAAATAAGAATAGAATTTATTCTTCTTAGTAAGCCTTTTCTGTTCTATTTATGCTACAAAAATTAATGGAATTACTTGCATAATTGTTAAACAAAAATTTGTTTTGCTACTTTTAATGAGTGAATTGAATCTAAGTGTTTGGTGATATTGCCTAATTAAATCTGTGATGTAAGATCACATTCATTTTGTTAGCTTTAATTCTGTACATGCCAGGAAATCTCAAGTGACCTCTGCTGCTGCAAAAGGAAACACGTCTGGTGCACTAATTCAACTTCCTTTTGTATTTTCTCTTCTTGCACATCTTCAACTGTTTGTAGTGCTCTTATCTGCCAAGTGGGATGCATGTGCCATTCATGAGTCAAGTTCAGGTTTATTGTAAGTTCTATTTACATGTCTTTATCAGGCCAAGATGCATAAAAAGGAGCACCAGCAGCAAATGACAAAGCGTCTCCTCGAGGAGCAGAAAGAAGAATTGAATGAGGTCACACAAGAGCTGGTAGAAACAGAGCATGAGAATACACTGCTCAGGCGCAATATTGAGCGCATAATGGAAGAGAAAGATCTGACTGTGTAAGAAACCTCCTGTTCTCCACTGTTACTGCAGTTAGTTGTATTTACAGGATGCCTACCTCCTTATTGCTAATGTTAATTGAGGTTGAAGTTTGTACCCAGGGTTGCAGTGCTGCAGAACTGATGCTCTTGGGTTTTTTGTCCTCATTTGGAAAGGGTATTTTGAATGGCAGTAGCTGCAGAGAAGGGCTCTAGCATGGTCATTGGAATGGGAAAAAAACTACTCTGTCAGGAAACTGAAAGAGGTTGGCTTGTGTGGACTGCTGTAGGGTCATCCTAGCTGTGCAGTTCATATTTTGAAGGTTAAAGAGTTGCTGTTTGTAATGTGATGGTGTTGGTACAACAACACATGAATAAAAAAAAAATATGGAGGTGAATATTAGAAGAGAATTTCTGGCACAGGATTGAGTTTTGGCTTTAATTGTGTGCAGGCTTTGGTATGAGCCCAGTTTGTCCCATCTAAATTCCTGTTTCATAGTTGCGATGCTAGCAAGCTCTTGGAGCCTACTTAGAGTCTGCAGTCAGAAAAAACTTCCACACTGAAGGGGGTTGAATCTTAGGTACTATTTCTTTAGAGCTTTTATCCTGTGATTAGAGGGGTTTTGTCTGCTTTAACTCAAACAACTGTGTATTCATACTGGTTAGTACAGCTGTCAAAGTTTCCTGTTTCTCTAATTGCTAAATTACTGCAGGCTACAGAAGAAGTACTTGCAGCGTGAGAAAGAGTGCCTGATGTCCAAGCTGAGTGAGGTTGAGAGGGATGGAGAAGCAGCAGCCAGACAGATCCATGCCCTGAAAAATACAATTGGGAGACTCAACATTGTAGGTGTTTTTTTTTTTTTTTGCTTTTTTGTTCTTTCCTTTGTTTTGTTGTGCTGTTCTGTGGCTGTCTTAAAAACGTAATGTTGCAATTGCTGACCCACCAAAACCATAAGGAGAAATGGAGGGATTTAACTTGGTTAAGGTGTTTGCTAGATCTCTTTAGAAACTGGATGTTTATTTGTAGCATTCAGCCACCTTCTCACCTTCTGCACAGATGGTGCTGAACATTGCAATGCTTCTGCTTTTAGCAGCGTATGTTAATTCCAGAGTTTGAGACATTTCGTGTGAACAATATTATTTTATTTTTTCCTCCTCTAGGAGAAACACATGAGCAGCTCAGACATTAACACACTGACAAGACAAAAAGAGCTGCTGCTACAGAAATTGAGTACCTTTGAAGAGACCAACCGGACACTCCGAGAGCTTCTCAGAGAGCAGCATAACCGGGAGGTGAGCAGTACTGTGTGTTTCAACTTGGATGATTACCAAAGGCAATATTGTCTTCTGGACTGAAAATGGAACTTGAATTTGAGAGCTCTTAACTCTTTTTCCTAACGCTGCCATTGACTGTGTGTCATAAAGGATGGATTGTTTTCTTTATCCCTACCTGCCTCATTACAGTAAGACTGACTTTTCTGCTGTGGGGATGTTAGAACATATGTCTTTGACTGCATTAAAAGGTATAGGGCTCTACTGCGTTGCTGACTCTTTTTCATTTGGATACAAATGTATCTGCAGGTCTTAGACTTGTGTCTGAACAATAACTCCTGTGGTTATATCTTCAGCATCTGTGCCAACATTTTGGCTTATCATGCTAGTCTGAAATGTTACTGCTATACTGTTGTGTTGGCTAAAGCCTGAGGAGTAGATGTTGCCTCAGCTAATGGGAGCATGAGGATTTTCAGAACTTTATTTTCGTAGGCTGGATTTCAAAAACAATGTCAGAAACTGTTAACAGTTCTGTACTGTTTGTACAGAACAATTCTGTATAGTTTGCAAAAGCACTGCAGAACAAAACTGCTGTGCTTCCTGTAGCTGATAGTTTCTTTGAGCAAAAGCAGGCCAATGGTAACTGTTTTCTCAGCCACAAGTGAGACTAGAGAAAAGGACTGAGTTCTTCTGTGTGACCTTCCCCAAATAATGAGAAAGATCTGAAAGATCTTAATTTGCCATTGTCCTTTTTATCATCTGTGTCTGGGAGAACTGGGAAAGCTTTTTGAGATAGGTGGTGATATGTAAAATATTTAGCTAATTTAATACTTGAGAATTGCTGCTGCAGCATGGGGAAGATGGTTGATTTTCCCACTTAGTCTAAATAATATGTAAAAAGCAGACTTTTTATTAAAACGTTTTTCCTCCCCTATTTCTTTTGCAGAAGGATGCTCAGAAGATGTTGGAGCAGCAAGGTGTACTGTTGAAAAGGCTTGCTGACTCAGATGCAGAGAAAGTGGTAAGCAAACAAAAACAACTTTTTCTGCAGAATGGTAAAGCAGAGAGAGCTAAATTGCAACCTCTTCTTTGTCTGTATTCAGCCATCAAGTTTTACACTAATCCTTTTAGACCAGTAAAAATATCCTGTTTTTTGTAGTAATCAGAGCCACTATATTGCCCCTCTGCTTAACAACCTACATTACAAAGCGGATAGATTTTCAGAGCCTTTCATGTATAGGGCTTAGAATGGGGATTTCACAATTGAGACCTACATGTAAGAACACCATTATGGTTTACAGTATTCAGCTATGAAGAACAGTTTTGGATACTTAAGCTTGGTCTCATCATGTTCAGTTCAAGCACAAATTATTCTGCTTGCCTTTTCTGTATAGTACTGAATGTACAAACCAAGAATTGTACTACACGTTTCTTTAAAAGAAATCTCTGGGGGTGGCAGAGAAAAAAGTATCTGTTACAAAAAATACCCGTGACAGTTGGGACAACATTCTTCAGTTTGGATATCATCTTAGTGTTTCTGTATGTTTCTCATGTTATCCTTAGAGGTATCAAAGCATAAAGAGGATAAGCTTTCTGTTCCTGCTTCTGTCACTGAATGAGTGAATGACCTGGTACCAGATTTTTTTTCCCTGTTTATTTATCTGTAAACTGAGAAAAGTGTTCTTACATTGCCAGAAGTTAGAAAACTAGCCGTGAGACATGGGCAGTGTCCTTTCTCATCTGTGGTGTTTATAATCGTGCCAGGTCCTGTGGTATCCATAGGATATCCCATGCCCTGTTACACAAATGTATGCATTTCCCTTTTGCTTTCTGCTTGAGGAGACTGCAGACTGTTTTTCTGAGACTGAGGATGCTGTTGCTGTGGTTACCAGACAGAGAGTGCTGTAGATCAGAGGGTCTCGGGAGGGAGGCAATTACACCTCTTTTTCTCCACCTGCCAAGCTGATTGCATTTGTTATTTAAAATCTGAGTGGTGTTTGTTTTCCAGCAACTTCAGATGAGGCTTCAGGAGAAAGAACAAGAGGTGGACGATCTTATCATTCAAATACAGGCAGAGAAGGTACTTCCCTCTTTTTGTTCTCCCCTCTCTGCTCCACTCTCCAGTTCCGCAGAACCACAGATAGTCCAAAATATGGATTTGTGCTTGGGTACAATTACTTTATAAGGGATCAGATGGTTGCTTTGCTTTTAAAACTAGACAGATAAGCTACCTATTCCCACACAGTTGTAGATTCGATATTCTGCTAATAAAACACCAATCACAAAGATTAATAGGTAGTAGTATCTCTTTGTTTGGGTTTGTCACCAAATTGCCTTTCTGTTTAAGGTCCTGGTTGATTCCAGATGTCAAATTCCTGTAGGTCCCTCCATTTAGAAAGTAAAAGGCAAGTATACTGGATAAGACCAGACATGAAGGATGCTTTGCCCTAGAACAAATCTTTCAGGCCAGTCATTCATAAGATAATGTAAAAGAAATGCCCGGTTTTTTTGTTGGAGAAGAGGAGCTGTGAGGGTCCATCGAAAGTGGAGGTGGCTGGAGATAGTATCAGAGTTCTTCACTGAATGGCTACATGTTAAAAAGTGTTCCTTCTATTAGCTAGCTGAAGAAAAACGTGTCACTTGCATCTTATTTAGGACCAGGCAAAGACAGCAAGTGAACTCTCAAAATCTATGGAGGCTGTGAGAGGCCATTTACAAGCACAGCTACGAAATAAAGAAGCTGAGAACAACCGTCTGACTGTACAGATCCGGGTAGGTTTTCAGTGGTCCCTGGAGACTGACTGTTCATTTATACTCACGAGCTGAATCCACTGGCAAGGGAAGTAGCACTCACCGAGTATTCTTCTTTTCTGTGTCATAGACTGAAATACTGGATGGTGGTGCTTAAGCTGCTAACACATACTGTGACTTTCAAATGAAGTAACAGAAGAAAAAGCTTTTCACTTCTGATGCATGAGGCATAATCATAACTTTAAGGGCTATGTGCATTTATTACGTTTTTCTTCTGAGTTAAGTACTATATACTTAATTTAAAAGGTGGTTTTGGTTTAGTCAGGCATCAAGACAGATCACAAACTATTCAATTTGATTTCTGGGAAAATGCTGTGCCGTGAGTTTCTGTATTTGATTGCTCTCATGCATGCATTTTATAATATTAATCAGGAGGAGAAAGTTCCCCTAATTTATCTTGATCAAAGTCTTATGTTTAGCATATCTGTTGTTGTTATGATGAACATGTGCATGCTAATAATCTAGAAGAGCTTTAATTTTGTTAAGCTATACAGCTGCGTAAAGCAACATTATTATATGCAAATATTTCAATTAATAAAAAGAATATTCTCGGGTAGATCAAAAGACTAGTAGACCAGTATTTATCTTGATCAGGAGAGGCAATCAGTATTCTGGAGAGCAGCTTATGAGAGAGGAAATTTACAAATAGCAATAAATACAGAGATAGATTTAGTTCTGAAGAATTTGGGAGGTCAGTAGATTCACAGTCCTGATTTGCCTCATTTCATTTGAGTTTGAAGGGTGTTTGAGAGTCCACTTTTGATTCTGATATATAAAATCTTTTGTATCGAGGTGGAAATGCTGGAAATAATTTGTGTTTTAAACCTTCTTAGAAACCAGAGATCAGTTACAAAAACTCTCTCGAAGGATTTCTTATTTTTAGCATCTTCAAACTTTTTTTTCCCCATGTTGTTATTTTGTAACTTGCAGTGAAAGGATTTATTTCTGTATGGCTAGAGTAGGCTGTTGCTTTTTGTTACAAGCAGACAACATCGTGGGATGCACTGGGATTGAACGTATAGCTTTGATTTCTCTTGCCTTTCTATATGTAGATGGGCATAAATGTTTTTTCAGTCTTTCAGAGGTCGTGCTGACATGTCTGTCCGTGTTAGGACAGGATTAAGCAGGTGCAATGCAAATAGCTATAGGCTAAAGGTTTGAGGTTTTTATGCCTGCCTCTCTCCAGTGTTTCTAGGAAACTAATTGCTGCTTTAGGTATACAGGTATGAGGATAATATTCCCTGTGGTGTGTTTCTTCCTCCTGCTACAGAATCTGGAGCGCAATGAAGCTCAGCATAAGGCAGAGGTGGAACTTATCAAGGAACAACTGAAAGAACTAAGGCAGAAGACAGATCATGATAAAGAGGCCCTGAAGAAAGCCCTCCGTGCACAGAAGGAGCGGGCAGAGCGGAGTGAGGAGTATGCAGAGCAGTTGACTGTCCAGCTAGCAGAAAAGGTATTTGATGATACAGGAGGAGAGACCTCATTTCAGATCACACGTCTAAACCTTTGATTTTTGGTAGCAGCCCCAGGGAGAGTCTCTGCTTTCAACTAATGAGATTTATTTTTGTCTCAATGCTTTGGCCCGTTTATGCTAAGAGTAGAACAAATCCAGTTTTCTCAGCTCTCACTATATTCTCTGCATGTCCTTAACTTAGGACATGCAGTAACTTAGATTATATAAAACTAGCAGATCTGATTTTTTTCACCTAATTCTTCAGAACCATCTGAGGGTTGGCAAAAGCCGATAAAATAAAGCCTTGTGGTTTGGGCTGAAAAGTCTGAATGGAGTCAGTTTTTAATCAAGAAGCTAGTTAGAGCAGAAAAGTACAAAGACTTTGAGATGCACGTCCTGTTGAAAAAGGACTGAAGGCTAAAAGGATTGAAGGATAAAATGACTGAAGAAAAAGTAGCAAAGTTAGGACTAAGACAAATCAGAAGGGAATATGGATATTATGCTACTTATTTTTCCCTTGTTTGTAGAATACTAGGGACCATAGCCACTATTGGAATTTTATCTGTGCTTTGTATTTCTGATCATTTGTTTGCTGCCTTCAAAGACGATTCTGCTTTCCATGATGATATGTCTGTTATCTGACAGTAGTGTTGTAGAACACCTCTCTGTGAAGGATCAGGAAGAATAAACATAAATACTTGTCTTCAATATTTTAAGCTTCAGTGAAGTCTCTGTACATATCATGCTTAGCCATATCAGCATCTCTGTATGCTGTCTGAATATCCAACATCTAGTGCTATTTTTGTCACGCCTTTCTTTTGTTTGATAGGACAGTTATGTTGGTGAGGCACTGTCTACTCTGGAGTCCTGGAGGAGTCGCTACAACAAAGTAGTGAAGGACAAGAGTGATCTTGAACTGGAAATCGTTACGCTGAACAGGTTAAAATAAGACTAGTATGGAGAAACTGGCATGAGTGGGGATGAGTACCTAGTTCAAGCACAAATTAATTAATTAAATTGAATAATTTAATTGGGTTGTCTGTAAACATCCAAGCAAAACTAGTCCCGTCTATGGGACAGTAGAGTTTGGAGAGGCTGAGAAAGGTGTGGCTTCTGCTGCTGACTTGCCATAGCAAAGGCAGGCTGATCCTTAAATCTCTCTGAACCTTTGCCATTTTGTCATGCTTTGAAATAATTAAGGTTATTTTTCTTTTTAAATGTTTGAGATCCTTGAATGGAAGGGATTAGAAGTTATAGACAGTGTAGTTCATGGCAATTTTGTCGTGGTGGTAAATAAATATGTTGGTATTACTGCAGTATAGTTGTTGCTGCAGTAAAAAATAGGTAGGTATGAGGCAAGAGAGAAATACCTCTTTATCCCATGTATCTTGGAGGCAATGCATTTGAGCTTCAGGGGGACAATTCAAGTCAATTTTGAGTGGGCTAAGAAGACTGAGGTAGTAGAACAGCGTAACAGGTAGGTATGTATACATGAACAGAACAGGAATATGAAAGTATAGGGAAAAGACGTTGTTTCTGAAGCTTATTTTGAAGGATTAGGTGTCTTATTCTTCCTAGTCAGTTAAGGATTAATTTTCTTTCTCTGTGGCAGCCGTATGGCAGACTTGCTGGAACAGCAGACAACCCTGGAGGATAGGATGCGGGAGGACAGAGACGCCTTGGTGGATAAATTGCATCAACAGACTACAGAGACCACTTCTTTCAAAATGGAGAATGAAAGGCTAAAGGTCAGTGATTCTAGGGATTTGAAGCTGAAATGCTACACAAAGAAGGAGAAATTATAATAAGTTGCTTGGCCTCTGAGGACAGAGCTGAATTGCACCCATTACTGCCATTTAGTTTCAAACCAGTTTCACCATAGCCTGACTATGATACCTGAAGTATGCTGGAAAGAGACAAAGAAAGTGAGCGAGCATTCTGGGAGGACTGGCTTTCTTACAGTTTTTGGTAGAAGTATCTTCAGTCCAAGTACTGTTCCTTCTTCCAGCTGAGATCTTAAGTGTTGTTCTTAATCTTCATGATGCTGGACAGAGAACAAACAACTGTAACTATTCGTGCAGAGAGAATGGTAACCTCTGTAGTAATAATAATAGTAAAGAAAAAAGGTGTAATGCCTGGCGTATTTCTCCTGTCATTTCTTTTGCCACTGGTGACTCTGGTGACCTACGTAATTTTCTTCTTGTAAAGCTAGGCATTGATCCAAACAAGGAGTGGTCCTAATCCAAGTAGCACAGCTCGTTCAAGCAAACAGACTGCGCATGCATTCTAAACCCGCGTGCTCTGCTGGCACAAATTTGGCAGTCCACTGAAGTCTGGAAAGTTTATGCTAACTTAAACTGACAAAATCCCTGTTTTGTTGTTTTTCTCTCTCTTTTTTTTTTTTTTCCAAATCTAGACAACGTTAGATGGCTAATTTAACAGTTACTTTGAGGCACTCAATCAAAGATGTTTTCTTTTTCAGGCTAGTGTGGTCCCAATGGAGGAAAAGCTGAACCAAGCACACATGGAAGTACAGCAGCTCAAGAACTCTGTTAGGAACTATGAAGGGTTGATTGAAACCTACAAATCACAGGTAGGCATCTTATTGATTCCTTCAGCACTTGCACAAATGTGTTTTCTCCCCTTACTGCAGTGGTTTATTCTGTAATGTGTTAATCTGTGAATCGCTGTTGGAGGTTGCAGTTTTGTATGGTTTGGGATCTCTTGTCACTTTAGCTTTTTAAAGATAGAGTTAAATAATGAGATTCCTTCTTCTGCCTTTTGGTGTGCTAAATACTATTTCTTGGCAGCTTCTTTTGGGATTTTGGATATTCTGGTAGTTAGGAAAATAAGGCCAAAAGGGAGAATATTTTGGTGGAAAGCCCAAATGAGCCAGACAGGAGAAGCAAAAAGTGAACTTACAAACTTAGTCTGAGATGGTGGTTACTGTGGCAAGAAGTCTGTTGCTGATTCTTGAGCAGTTTCAGTCACTCCAAGGTATAGCACGTTTGCTGAATACCGTATGTAACAGATGAAGTATGTGCTTTTTTTGTATGCCCAGGTGTTGAAAACCCGAATGGAAGCAGATGAAGTGACAGCAAAACTGGAGAAGTGTGATAAAGAGAACAAGACACTAAAGGATGAAATGAACAAGGAGATCGAACTGGTAATTATTCCTCTAAAGACTGATATGCTGTAGACATTTATGGATTTTAATATTCTCAATATAGTTTAAAATGGCTGTGAATAAAGGGTTATCTGAGTTTGCCTTTCTCGATTAGCTTTTCTCAGGGCCTGTTCATTCTGCAAAATGTATTGAACACATTTAACAGCTTCTTTTTGACTATATGGCATCCTTCAGAGGTGTTTAAATTGAGTAGCCTGTTCTTTGCTGCAGAAATAGTGGCTTAGAACTGTGGGCTATGTAGAATTGCTGCAGAATGACTTCTCCTCATAAAGCAACTTATAATCCTAGTAAAATTGAAGCCCAGGATCCATTGATGCCAAACTGTAAGGGATAGGCTTTTGGAGTAGAAGATGACAGTAGGCTTTGAACAGGCTTTGAACTCCAACACTTGCCTAACTTCCACAGTGCCATCATGGCTGCAGGCTAACAAAACTTTCACAGAAAGAAACTTTTTAGTCTAGACCTTATGAACATTTGAAAGTTCCTCATATTCTCTTTGACTGTAGGCTCGTAAGCAGTTCCAGAGCCAGCTTGCTGAACTGGAAAAGCTGCCTGAGATCCTAAGGATCACAGAGACGCAGCTGGCAAAATGTCAGGACCAGCTTCAGAGTTATGAGAAGAAGAATGTGGACCTGTCTCTCATCATCGCAGATCTGCGTCAGCGGGTAAGGGACTGGCAGAGAGCACCTGCAACACAGCAATCTGCAAGTCTGAGACCAAGATGAATTTCTAATCGCAGGAAAGTTCAAACTTCATCTCTGTCTGTTCTCGTCTCTTTCTGAAAAGATTAAACGTGCACTGCAAAATAAATGTGTGTGCCATGTCTTTGTGCAAGAAGTTAGCAGGGTAGCTAGAAGCATTCCTTACCGTTTGAAAAGTTTTTAATCCCTTGGTACAGAACCATACTGGGACTTGAATAGCAGCAGTAGCAACACTTGCAAATGCCAACACTCGCTTCTGTTACTTCCATCATCTTGTCAGCTTTCCCTCCCTGTTTTTCTGCTGGTAGTGCTGTCCCAAACCTTGTTTTCCCACCCTGATTTTGGGTTGTTTTCCTAGTCCCTGTTTTTTTGTCCCTGGGAGGACTGTATAGGTGTCACGGGACAATTATAGACAGGCATGACTTGTACAACCATGCCTTAGGACACAGCAAATAACCTTGCAGTCTGACTGTTTTGCTGTGATGGGCTTGGAGTTATAAACCTTCCTGGTATTTAAGTCTCTAGTGTCTGTGTGGGATGCTGTCATGTATATGGCTGTTATTAATGTGTGCGCTTTGCTGTGCTTACAGGTGGCTGCTCTGCATGCAAGCTTTTACCAAGCTGGCTTTTCATGTGCAATATGAAAGAACTTTCTCATACCTTTCCAACCATTAGCGGGAAGCACCAACAAAATGGATGTTAAGTGTGTTTAGTGCTTTGCTTTTCTATCCACTATTCCTTTCCTAGGATCCTGCAGAAAATTATGAATTGAGCATGTTTCCTTCTGGAAAGCCACATACATTTTAGCTGGTTGGTCATGTGTGTAGTGACTATTCTGTAAAGTAACTAATTGCTGTAATTTTTAGATTGAGCTCCAGGGGGACAAAATGGATGTTACAAGAGAGAGGTATCAATCTGCCCAAGAGGAGAAAAAGCAGCTCACCTTGAAGGTGGAAGAGCTAGAAAGGTTAGAAATATTAGGCTCTCTTGTTCTCTTAACCTTTCCTTTCCATCCTCCTTCTATTGAGATTTTTTTTTTTCAGGAGATGGAAACATCTTCAATGTTTTTCCAGTCCCCCATTTGCCTCCAGGATTCTACACGCTTACTTATCCCACAAGGATCTCTAATCACTAGCTGTCCACTAGAGAGAGAGTTGTAGATTCTTGCAGCACACTTTACAAATATTTTTTAAAAGGACTGTGACCTACACAGCAGATAAACCAGCTCCTTGTTCAATCTAGTCTGATAGTTTTGACATTACTGAACATTACAATATTTTTATCTGTATTTATCAATTCCTTTTAGTGACAACGTCTGGGAAAAGGCAGGTATATGAGTATTCTGTGTTCTTCAGTCTTTGAAATTCTGATTTGAGAAATGAAGAAGTGTTTCTTGGGGCTTGGACTTTTTTGAGGGAGCATGGAATCCTCCGAGACTAGTCAAGACCTAACAAAAAGGCAGACTGAAACATTCTCCATTTAAAATGAATAGGTTTCCTTCCCTTGTTGTCTTAACCCAGAAAACTAGAGACAACGAGCGCCCAGAACATAGAATTCCTTCAGGTCATAGCAAAACGTGAGGAGTCGATCCACCAGTGTCAGCTGCGGTTAGAGGAGAAGACCCGTGAGTGTAGCTCCTTGGCTCGTCAGCTGGAAATGGCCATTGAGGATGCCAAAAGACAAGTAAGTAATTTCTTGGATTTGTGTATTTTCTCAAAACTACCCAGGCTGCGAAAGGAGAATAATGAGAATGCTGGACATTACCTCCTCAGCCTATGATCAAATTCATGAAAATCATCATGTTCAGTGAAATACAAACAGTAAAATGTACTGGTACTGTTTGTCAGCACTTAAACCTTTGAAAAACTGAACCCTGCTTCTCCGGTTTGCAACAGAAGAAAGCCCTAGACTGAGCTGCTGCTTACGTATGTGTCCAATGAAGTTTATAGGGCTTTTGTGGGCAATGGGTTAGGGAAGAATCATTCTTGCATAGACAAACCTTTAACAAGATTGCTATTCTGTTGTTGCATGTAGGTTGAACAAACTCGAGAACGAGCAACATCTAGAGAGAGGGCAGCCCAGTCCAAGGTGTTGGATTTGGAGACCCAGCTGAGTAGGACTAAAACAGAGCTGAACCAGTTGCGTCGGAACAAAGATGACGTGAGTGACTTGCAAGGTGTATTCTTGCTGTGCTGATAGGGTCCTGGCAGCAATTGAGTCCATAAAAAAGGCCCTATGGATGTGCTGCAAAAACATACAGAACGTGCTCTAATCTCTAAACAAGATTTGCACCAGATGGCATGGGAGATATTGTGACTCCAACTTCACGTACTGTGGTTTGTTATCTGAGAGAGGATGCAATTTTTGTTCTAGAGAAAAGTCTTTCTTCTAGAAGAAAGAAGGGGGGAATCTTTTATAATATCCTATTTATGCTGCTTGTTTACTTCAGTTTTACTTGAAATTGCGTTGGTATATGGATCAGGTCAAGCTGGTTTTCAGAGAAGAGTGTGTTTAATTCCATAAAACTATAGCTAATCAGTTTTAAAAGCCCACATGATTAGCTGTGTCGTCTCCTGGTTTTTATTGTTGGGTTACTGAATGGAGTTTGGAATGATCAAAAAGAAATGACAAAGGTCATAGCACCATGTATGGTAATGCCATCTACTGCTGTGCTAATTTTTGCTGGCTGCAGCACTTTCTCAGAATAGCTCAAGTTTAATGTGAGTAGAGTGAATGCTGCTGTCTTTCAACCTGTGTTTTGTGCTTCTTTATATAGGCAGAGCGACGGTATGAAAGCCGCCTACAGGATTTAAAGGATCGGTTAGAGCAGTCGGAGAGCACTAATCGCAGCATGCAAAACTACGTCCAGTTCCTCAAGTCTTCCTATGCCAATGTTTTTGGAGAAAGTGCCTTGCTGGGCTCCCCTGGCCGCTCTCGTTCATCTCCATGAGGACAATGCTCTCCCTGTGTCTCTGCATTTAAGCACAAAATGAGCCCTACTTCAAAGCCATATGTTATTTAGAAAAGTGGTTGGCATTTCAGGGTCACATAAGGGAGAAGTTTTTCTCTTTTCCTTACAGCACAAGATGATACAAGGATGGTGGCATATGACTTAAGCGTATAGAATATCAGCAACGCTGGTTTGGTGTTGGAAGCTGGTATTGCACCGTAAGCTGTGCCCCAAAACCAGATGGTTCTGCATATGATGGAAAAGGATTTCATCCTATATGGTCCTGATGGTCTCAGCTCTTAAAACCTGTCATTGGTTTTAGTTGTGCATTAATGTTTGCAAGAGTTCTTTTTTTCTTTTCATGTTTTTTTTTCCATTCTGCTTCTGTATTGGGAAGATCATATGATATGTTTCTGCTTTTCTTTTTATTTTTTTTTAAGCTATTTCACATTATATCAATACAGTGGGTGATAGGATGGTGGGAGATGAGTCCACCCACTTCTCACAGAAGTGTGAAGCTGAAAATATCTTAAGTGCCTGGGCTTAACACTTACAAAAGATTATCTCCTGAACCACCATGGTGTTTGTGAACAGTTTTATACCAGAAATAATGATTTTATTATTTTTTTTACTTGACTCTTGTGTACTCTGTGATCCTCACTTTTTTTTTTATTTTAGTGTGTTGCTAATTTTTGCTTTACTCTTCTCACACTGGTTTCCTGACCCCGAATGTCCCCGGGACTGAGTGAAAACCTTCTGTATTCAAAGACTGCAGTTTAACCTCAGTGGCACTTCAGTTGCTGTCTCAGTGTGAATGCTGTTATGAGTTCAGGTTGTGCATGAAATACTGATTTAGGTCTTAAGCCAATTAAAGAGCAACTGCTGACACTCAACATCTTCATCAAACTGGCCTGCACTTTCTCCTCAAAAATCAGGTCGGTTGATAATGTGTTGAGTCTCGAAAACTTGATTCTTGTGCCCTGTTCTTTCCAATAAATGGTTCTTATGGGGACAAAAATAAGCATTTTTTTAAATCTCTTTTTTATCCTATTTATGTGTGATGTCATTGCGCAGTCTTTGTCATAAAGCTTTTATAAGTAAATCATTAATTGACAGTTCTGTAATTTTGTGTGTCATACTTAAAAATCCTAAAAGGTGCTATGGTGAAAAAACAAAAACAATAAACTATGTTTTAATTGATTATGTTGGAGCGATCCTCTTCGTTATGCTGCGACTAGGGGCTTTGGGGTCTTATTTTGGAAAACAAAACGTGCAAAACCAAAGCGTCCAGGGGCATTTTGTCCGTGCAGGCGAGTAAAATCCGGACCTTTTCAATGCCTCCGCTGCGGCAGCCTCTCCCCCTGCCTGCAAAGCGGAATTACTGCGGTACTTCAGCTTCACCTCCCATCCCACCTCCGCCACCAGACCGCACAAAATTAGGGCAAACCGGTCAGAACCACCGCCCCCTCAGAGGCCGGCCCCTTCCTATGTGACGACCGGCCGGGGAGGGGCCCCGCGGCCGGTGGCGCCCCGGCAGCGGAAGCGGGAGCGGGAGCGGGGGCGGGTTCTCGGCGGGGCCGTTGGCAGCGGCGGCGCGGCCATGCAGGCCAGGCAGCTCCGCTGGGAGACGCTGGCGGCTCTGCGCAACTCCAGCAAGGGCCGCCTGAAATACTGCCGCCGCTGGCTGCAGGACGAGGTGAGGGCTCGCCGCCCGCCGGCCTCCGTGCTGCTCTCGGGGCTCCCCTGGGAGGCTGAGGGGAGGGGAAGGGGATGGAAGGGGGGGGTCCGGGACCTGGTCCGGCTGCCTGAAGGAGCGGGGAGAAAGGGGTGTGATGCTGAGCCTCCTGCTGGAGCGGGGAGAAAGGGGTGAAAAGCTGGCGAGCGGTCTGGGACGCAAGTCCTGTGAGGAGCGGCTGAGGGAACTGGGGGTGTTTGGTCTGGAGAGGAGGAGGCTTAGGACAAACTTTATTGTTCTCTGCAACTGCCTGAAAGGAAGCTGTGGGGAGCTGGGGGTCGGCCTCTCCTCACAGGTAACCAGTGATAGGACCAGAGGGAATGGCCTCACGTTGTGCCAGGGGAGGTTCAGGTTGGAAATGAGGAGACATTTCCTCTCAGAAGGAGCAGTCAGGCACTGGGACGGGATGCCCAGGGAGGTGGTGGAGTCACCGTCCCTGGGGGTGTTCAAGGAAAGGTTGGACGTGGTGCTGAGGGACATGGCTCAGTGGGTGACAGTGGTGGTAGGGGGATGGTTGGACCAGGTGATCTTGAAGGTCTTTTCCAACCTTAAGGATTCCAAGCTTAATGATTTCCAAGCTTAACGATTCTGTGATTCTGTGAAAGCTGGCAGAAGAAATGGGAAGTGGCATGCTGAGCCGCTGTTACGAGGCACCTGCTGACCCGTGCAGGTGTTCTCAGTTGTGTTTGTTCATGCTTCCTTGCTGTGCTTCGTGCTCACAACAAGTGTTTTCTCCCAAGGATGTCTTGGAAGGATGCATGTCGCCTCTCATGCTATCCTCTCATTCTGGCTGGGTCCTGGACAGGATGGCTGGACAGTCAGACCAGGAAATGGCACCCTCCAGAACTTCAACACCTAACAAATACACTCCGCGTACAAATCAGCTACCTCTCAAGAAGGTCGTGTCTGCCAGCCACCAGGGCTCTTCACCACTTTCATCTACAGTGCTGAGTGAAACAAAGGTAGCTCTCTAATTATAGCCTGAATGTGAGCAGCTATGTGGAAAAAGTATGTTAACTTACTGCCGTAAATTGTCTGATAGAGGTTGGTTTCTGCTCTGTTAATTTGTGGGGAAAAAACGTGCTTACTTCCAGCTGTTTTTTTTTGTTTTTTTTTTAGCATAGCCAGGGGATGATAAAATTGGTGGTAAGATCTTCCTGAAATAACTTCCACAGCAGGCCAAAAGCAAGCTCTTTTTCACCATAACTAAGGAAAATTTATTTGGCGTGATATAGTTACGTGGATTAGTAGCATGGGATTCATCCATGTGGAAGAATATGGTCACAGAGTAGGATCAGGCCTGTTGTAGGAGTCTGTGAGTACTCTCTTAGGCTCTTCTGTCTCTTCTCTGGAGTCTGAATGACTGAGATGTGTTGTGGCTCTTCCTGAAGAATGATTCAAAGTATAAACTGATCTTGGTTTCCTGCAGTGTAACATCTTCAGTGAATGTAGAGAGAACTTGGGGATTTTTTAGGTGCTTTTTTAGGTGATAGTGAGCCCTTGTGAAAGTCCTAGAGGCTATTGGTATCTGCTGCCAATTTTACTGATTGGGAAGAGCGACTATCACAACCTCATGTGGGTGCTGGAAGATACTCAAAATCGTGAGATTACGCTTCTGTGTTATTTAACTACTCTAAAACTCATGTGTTGGTTGACTCCTTTGTCTGTTTCTCTATGTAATGTGCAGTTTAAGAGACTTGATTTACCTGTTTTCCTCCATGAATTTCTGATACTATATTCAGTCACTGATTCTACTCGTATGCTGACCACATAGGGAAATAATGGTCTTAGTCTGCTGGAAATGGATCAAGAAGTCCTTCCAACACTCCTTCCATCTAAAGTTACGGAAGTCGAAGGCTGTATTCGGATGTATGAAGAGGTGCACAGGTTGAAAGGAAAGGTAAAAAAATAAATAAATAAATAAGGGGGTGGGGGGCTGAGGTGTATGTGACTCACAGGAGCCGTATAACTGGAGGTAACAGTGCTCAGGTTAAAACAACAGGGCAGTTGTTTACTGTATAAGGTTTAGGATAACCTCAAGTGGACCACATTGGCTGTTTCTAGGCAATTTCATGTGTATTTTCTTCTGGTGAATTGTGGTGGTTATCACATTGTGGTGCCTCTGGCACCTTTGCAATCTGCAGGAGTGGCTCAGGCAGCGGCAGGAGCAGCAAGAGCAGATGGTGAGGGCAGTGTATGACCTTGCAAGTGAGCAACTGAAGCGTTTTGATGAACTGAAGGAGCTAAAGCGGCATCAGGAATTCCAAGATTTGCAAGAAGTGATGGAGAAGAGGTGAGAATAGCTCCAATATCCTTAAAATACTATAGCATCTAACCAAAGCAATGGTTAATTCTTAAAAATGTTTAAAAGTAACTTGTGTGTTTGTGTTTGTATTTTCTTGATCATGTCTTTAATAGACCTTTTTTTTTTTCCCCATGTTTATGTGTATTTTAGCTTAAAGGAAACTCAGGGACAGCAAGAGAAGTTGAAAGAAGAACACCGACACAGAGCAAAGGTCTGAGACTTGTAACAGTTTTCTTTCATAAAAGAGCATGACTGCTTGGTAGGAACTGGAAAGACCAATTGATTTATTTGTCTACACATAGTATTCCTGGGGTGAGAATGTATTTTCTGGTGCTGCACCAGGCTCCTGCTGTGTTGTTGTGGAAATTCAGTGAAGGCACATGCGTTACAGGAGCAGAACAGTGGAGTCTTTAACTGAACTAACTTCCATTCAAAGTTTGCTGATGTTCATGCTTGAACTAGGCTTTGCTCCTGCTATACGATTGGTCAAGGTGTTGTCTTGATGGATAAGGTGTTTTTCTTTAAAGATTAGTTTGTCTGTACTACTTCCATAGAGGTGGGGTCTTGTTTATAAAAATAGCACGTTGTGACGTTCTTAGGCCTATCCTTAGAACTTTGTCTGTTAACTCATTTGAGGAAACTTATATATACTTATTTTATGTCTTAAGATTCAATCTGAATCTTTTTATTCCTAACTCCATGGCAATCAAACAGTCCTGAGATTCCCTGTGAACCTCTTATTCTCCAGCCCTGAGGCTCCATGGATGCTGTAAGCAGCAAAATTTGTCAGTCGTGCTATTGCAGCTTCTGTAGCACTTCTGTATTCAGAACCACATTCAGACTACAGCTGGTGAAAAATTTTTTGTTTGGTTGGTTTTTCCCCATGTGCAGTTCCTTTCATTAAGCCGGGAAGGACCTGTAAAGCTAGAGTTGCTTAACTCCGTGTCTATTTTCTTTCTCTCCCTAGGTATTAAACCTAAAACTGCGTGAGGCACAGCAGCAGAGGCAGCGTCAGGAGGAGCTGGAGCGTTTACGTAAGGAAGAAGGCCAGGAAAGACTGCGTCGCCTTTATTCCATCCAGGAGGAAGTGCTACAGCTTAACCAGCAGATTGATCCCAATTACAGACACAAAGACTTGCCAAAAATTGATCTTTCTGCATACAGTAGTCGAGGCAACCAGATCTGTGGGCTGGTTTCAGGACTCATCCGCACCGCTAGTGAGGTAGTGGCTCTAGGGTTGTTCTTAACTGTGCCTCTTCTTCCTTTTAAAGCTCCCTGTAATAGTCTTCAAAGGCAGCTTGTTTTGAGACAGTTAACTAACATGTCACAGAGATGTTTTTAGATGTTTGGCCTATAAAGCGGCTAATTCAAAAGGCAAATTCTCTTCTTTGACACTTTAGCTGTGTGAAAATGGCTTATAAAAATGCATGAGGATTTCTGCAAGAGAGACTGTTATTAAAGTAGTGCAGCTCTTGATGCTGTTAAGTTCCTTCTTGAGGCAACCATGGAAGTGGAGTGGTTCATAAATTATTAAAGAAAAATACTGAATGTGGTAGGGTACTCCTATCTTAGCAAGCCTTTTTGCAGGAACTGTGTTTCCATGAAAAACACTTTCTCTATGTGAAGGTGAGATACAAACCTTGAAAAATTAAACACTGTAATAATGGTCGTCATCTGTTCCAGATTGTCACGGGTATCTTCCTGCAAAGGAAGCCATCTAGTCTTTGCATTGGGGTTCCGTTCCACTTGTCAAAGTGTGTTATTAATTTTTGTTTCCTAAGATCTTGTGAGATCTAGTCATGGACTAAGACCCCCTTATGGCAAACTTTATGTACAAATAAAGGAGAAAAAGATTTTCACTAAAGAGGGTAAAATGTGTAGTTGGCTCCTGGATAATATGAAAACTAGTGCTTCAATGGCTTCTTGCTCTTACTGTTGGACTACATGTAGTGGAACTAAAGACTGATGTTCTGTCGCCTTCTCTGTTTCTTGATAGAGAGGTTTCCCTACTCAAGTGGATGTGGCCAATATTGAACGAGCACTGCAGGAAATGCGGGGGCTGATATCCAGCATGCAGCAAGAAATCGCTGCAGCTGTGGAAGAAAAAAAGAGGAGAGATGAAGAGAGTCGGAAGCAACAAGAGTTACAGAAAAAATCACAGATGAAGGCTCAGAACGGTGCCCCAGCGCAGCTGCCAGGGGGAAAGCAGACAAAGGAAGGTTGGTTGTTACTCTCCCCTTGCCGTTTCCTCCTTATACACTTTCTTATTGTTTTGCCAAATCCTATTTTGGCATCTTATTGTTGCGATGACGTACCTTCTCGTAGCTTTAACTTTTAGCACAACTAACAACATGGTTATAGGACGGCAAGCAGCAAACTATCTGATGCATAAGCTGACTTAAATCAGGTGTTCTAGATTTTTGGGTCTTCGTTAATCTCCTGATTTTTAATTTTATTTATTTTCTTTTTTATTAGGACATCAAGTTAAGACAGACAAAAGTATTATGCGTTGGTACCAGGAGCTTCAAGATGCTGCAAACCGGTGTGCTGCTTCTTTCAGTGCAATAAGCAACTGCAAAGACAGTGAGGTACGAACAAATGATTAACACTGTTGAAGAGGGATTATCTTGATCTCTAGTGGAAGTAGGAGAGCTTTCATAAAAAACATTTCTAGCAGCAGCCCCTGTTAAGTCTGCTCATCCTCACTGTCATAGTAGTAATGAAAAAAATATATTAATCTGTCACAAAAATCAGGAGCTGTAGAGCAAAATTGTAGCCTACTTTTTAAATTCTGCAGATTACTTATTTTCTGCAGTTTTAACAATCTGGATCGGACTGCTATAGAGTATTAAAAGACAATGCTGTATGCTGCTTCTAATGAATTACTTTTCACTCTTGCTTTTGTCATTTTTATGTATCATTCATTCTTCATGAGATTTTTTCCTGTTGATTTAATGAGTGCTTTACATCTTAGTATGACTCAAACCTTGAGACAGAAAAATGTTAAACAGTGGGTTCTGAACATTTACGTTACTTTATTTTTTTCTAATGTTTCTCACTTATATTCATTTGTCATACAGTCTGCAGCAGAATAACCTTTACTCATTTAAGTCCTGAACATCGATTCAAAATGCAAATGAAACAAAACCTGTTAGATGCTGCCCATTCTGTCTTTTCCTCCCAGTACGTTATGTGCATCTGAAAATCCAATAGATGTGTCCTGAGGCAAAACTAACCCACTTGTCTACTGTTGGCCTTCTGGGGGTGTTTTCAGCTCTTAAAGATTGTGGATGCAGGAACCTGGCATCTTACTGTCTCAGGAAGAGTTTTTTACTCATTCTGTTGCTGGTCTTCTAGGTACATATAACTGTTAAATTAAATGCTAGCTATTCTGGAAATAAATATTCTGACCTCAGTTCCGTGAGATTGGGTTGTGTAGTATTTTCAGTGGATTTAATTCAGCTAAAGATGAGTTAGGATTTAGGGCTGAATTCTTACTTTCAGAATTTGGACCATAAGGTATATATTGCATCAGTGAAACTCTGCCTTTCAGCCTTGATCAATTCTCTTGCCTTTAAAGTTTTTTAAAATGTTTTTTTGTTGTTGTTTTGCAGGTTAAGAAGACAAAAATGGACTTGCAGAAAGCAGCTACGATCCCTGTTAGCCAGATCTCTAGCATAGCAGGTCAGGAAAACACAAAGAGCTCAATCCAACTGTAATGCCTTTTACTGTAAAGATTTTAGCAGAACACAGTGTATCCAAGGTTTCTATAATCACCCTTACAGAAGAGAGCTGGTGTAGGAAGAGGCCAAATCTTTGTAGAACAGTGCTTGCTTTTGTTTTTAGAGTCTGTTGCCTCCCTGAGAAGCCTCTTGCTTCATCGTAATTCAGTTTCTTTAATCAGATGTAGCAAACGAGCAGTTGCAGGCGTCTTGCCCTTTAGGGTGTGGGTCTAGTTTTTGTGCAGTTGATGTGATCTTTTTAAGGCTTGTCTGCTTTTTCCTAACCTTCTGTCTCCATACATTCCTGATATATTTACAGGCTCTCAGCTGAGAGAGATATTTGACAGGATCAATAACCTACTCTCTGGAAAGTCTGTTCGGAGTGGAGGGCAAAATGTATCAGTGACTCAGCATCCACAGGGTCTGGATTTTGTTTATTACAAACTTGCAGAGAAATTTGTGGTGAGAAACTCTTCTCTTTGTTGGGGTGGCAAAGGTAGCTGGTGCTTTAGGAAGCTCTTTTGGGTATTGTCCTCCCTCTTCAACAAACAAAATTCCTAGGCATGTGTTAATATTCATATTGATTAGAGAAAGTGCTTTACGAATTAAAAAAACCACAACAAAACAAAGAAGGAACTTTGTTTCTCTTTTCTTGTCTCTCCCTCCACTGTTTTATCTTTTCTAAGAGGAATTATTATTTTAAATCCCAGACTTACACGCTGCATAATCTTAACTAATTTGATATAATAACAGTGGAAAAAAGGTTGGTAGTTATTTATGATCTATGACAAAACTGTACATATGCTCAAAAACCTACATCTTGGCAGAATTGGAGGAAAAAGAAGAAAGCGCACAAGAGTCAAGCTTCTGTCCCTGCTGTGCAGTTAGCACCTCCCAAAAATGATGTATCATTGTTTGAGTTGCTTTTTGAAGTTGGCTTTTTTTTTTCCTATTCTTCATTTGGTGAATTTGGGTTGTTTGAGACTTTAATTTGTCAGTGCAGAGACAAAATACATGCAAAAAAAAAATTTCCCATGGAGTAAAACTGTGACTGAATTTGTAAACGTTAGAATATGGTTGTTTGGAGTAAAAATATCTGTGCAGCCTTGCACTTTGTGCCTGAAGATGCTAACTCCTTTTTTGTGTCCTGAGCCACGTTTGTCATCTTCTGTGGGAGCTGACGACACAGGGCCTTGTCAGCTTTTTTATGGGTGGCTACAATAGTCATAGAAACATTAGTAGAGGCTAATTACAACAGAGGAGAGGGAACAAAAAGATATTTTCAATTTGTTGTCTGAGAAATGTCTTGGAGGGGCGGGAACAGACTTTTCTTTCCCCCTTCCAGAGTCAAGGAGAAGAAGAAGTAGCTTCTCACCGTGAGGCAGCTTTTCCGATTGCAGCGGTGGCGTCAGGAATCTGGGAAATACACCCTCAATTCGGAGATCTCTTTTTAGCTCATCTACACAAAAAGTGCCCATATTCTGTGCCATTCTACCCTGCCTTCAAAGAGGGGACTTCTATGGAAGAGTATAAGAGGTAAATTTATTACTGGAGTTCTTCAGCATGCACTCAACAAGGGCTAGGACTGTATTCTTGTGAGTGAACTCTGCTTTTGCCCATCTCTACTTAGGCACTGTGACGTGCTTGCATAGAATCTGGAGGTTTACCCACAAGTGTGCGGTTCCCCTGATTCTGCACCCCTGGAGAATGTTTTTCAGAACCTCTGGAAGTGTTTTTAGGGATAATGGATGCTCTTTTGCTTCTTCTTCCATGTTCTTCTCAAAGAACAGTTGATAGCCATAGCTTGATTAGACCTGAAATATCCAGTACAGAACCTGAAGCTTTTGTGTGGTGCAAAATAGTGGAATATATGATCCAGAATGTAACAATCAGACTTTGCAATAATTCTTACATGGTTTTGGATTATCCTTTTCTCAGTACATTTGACTTATAGTAAATTGAGAAGTGCAGGGACTCGTGTGAATGTGTTTTGCTGTCCTAATACTGGAACATCTTCTCATACTTAGGATGCTTGGATATCAAGTTAAGGATTCTAAGATCGAAGAGCAAGATCACTTTCTTAAACGGATGTCAGGAATGATTCGTCTTTACGCTGCTATCATTCAGTTCCGGTGGCCTTATGGAAACAGACAAGGGGTATACGTATATGATGTTATAATTAGAACTCCATTAGTATCCCAAGACTCTACTAAATGTATTATAAACTTGATTTGCAGCTGAACCTAAACCAACTCATAATATTTGAAGACGGATGGTCATAACCATACCAAACAAGGCAATGCAAAGTACTTTGTATCATAGACCTTTACTTACTTTCTTGGTATTTTCATAACGGTCAGGTTGGATGTCAGGCTATTGTAAAATAACTTTGTAAAAGTGAAAAGAAGTTTGAAGACTGTCTGTTTTGATAATAGCACTTTGCATATTGTAAAACAAGTGGTGGTTAGTTTTTTCTATTGTTTTATAGACACATCCTCATGGGCTGAGTTATGGATGGCGCTGGCTTGCTCATATGTTGAATATGGAGCCTCTGGCAGATGTGACAGCTACACTTCTTTTTGATTTTCTGGAGGTCAGTGATGTATGAGCCTACTTAGCAGTAGCAAAACACTGGAAAATGACAAACATTTTTTTTCCTTTTTTTTTTTCCTTTTTTTTTTAATAAAAAAGTCATTATTGCTTTTTGAGACAAGACAGTAAATTGGTGAATTGGTGGTTAAAGGGATCTAAACTGGTGACACTGTAGTGTCTGAAGGGATTACTGACTGAGGTGAGGTTTGTTATGATTTTTAAGAACAGTTTTTTTAATTTGTCCATTTTCCTTCAGAAGAGAAGATGAATAATTCCACATTCTTGCTAATACAGCCTTAGAGTTGAACGATTTAAAAAATTGGTTTACCTAGACTGCGTGCAACTTCTGTTGTTATATTTTCCTTTTAAAAAAACAAAACAGAAACCTTAAAAAAATAGTTGCATGCTCCTTTAAGAATAAGGTTTGCTAGTCACTTGGCGCCAATTCATACAGTGCAATGCAGAACGTAAGGTCCTGTGTCCTTTCCAGATGAATTACTTCATAAGACAGGATGGATTTTTCAGGTTGGAAAGGAGAGAGTCTTATGTATATTAATCCATATCCCAGGATACATGGCTATCCTAAATAAGAGCCAAAGCTGAAGGCTGGAGTCAAGGGAGATGCATTATCAAACAGAAGCAGCTTTTGTGCTTATTAAATGCCTTCTAAAGAATGTAAAGAAGAGAGAATAAATTATAAGGCAAAATACACCAGAGGCATTCTGTAAACTGGCTATATGAATAAAATTGATAAGTACATACTGCACTAATCAAGGTTGGTAAATGACCACAGTATACATTAGCAAATGGTATTAGGGAAGGCTGTTCATTTTTGAGGGAGGCTGGAGTGAGAGGAATTACAACATCAAATTGGTATTAGTGATGACCACCCAGTCAACAGTGAGAAAAGGTGATTGTGCTAGCAGTAGGGCAATCTAGAACCTTTGCTTGTTTTAGTGTAGGTATAGGTATCTGTCTTAATGTCTGAATTAAATATTCAGTGATCGATATTGAACAGGTTCATTGAAAGTATTATGATATTCTGAGACCTGATTCTATACCGTAGGTATGTGGTAACGCTCTCATGAAACAGTATCAGGTTCAGTTCTGGAAAATGATATTGCTGATCCGAGAAGACTACTTCCCAAGGTATGATATTTGTTTTTAGGAATGTGAAATAATCCTTGTTCTTACTTTTTGGGTGTTTGGTGTTTGCTCTTAATAGACTCTTCCACCTTTTCCTATCTCTGACATTCACCTCCCTATCCACTTGCAAATAAAACTCAACTTTCTAAATAGATTTTGAGACATGCTGTTCTTTCTGCAGGATTGAAGCAATTACCAGCTCTGGACAGATGGGCTCTTTAATACGTTTCAAGCAATTCTTGGAGGTAAAGCATTTTTTTTCAGTTTTAGAGTGACTTTTTCCTCCACTCCATTCAATATATGCATCATTCCAGTATTGATGCTGGCGCTGCTTGCCTCACACTTGATAGTCCGGACCTGTAGCTATGATGTAACCTGTCTTTCACTTACTGAATTGTCTTAATGATAGTTACAATGTCAAACATCTTGCTTCTTTCTTACCTCACATCTGTTTTTCTCAGTGGAAAATTATTTTGGTTATAGTTGATGTTCAGTGAGACTAGTTGCAGTGAGAGGAGATACAGGGGCTGAGAACGATTCTGCTGAGTCATTTCTGTAACAGCTCATTTTCATCAGTGGGTTGCTTACTTTTTATGTTGTCCTGATTAGATTATGAGGAAGGAGACATTCTGAGCTGCTCTTTGTAGCGTCTCATTAGCATTGTATTTTGTGTATGTATTTTTTAGAGAAAACTTGCAGATCTGTTGAATACTTTGTGTTGTGAATGTTGTCTTAAACTAGAGCTATCATATTTTATTATCATAGTTTGTACTTTAATTTCAAAACAAATTTTGATACTTTGTTAGCAATGCTTTGAATGTGTGCAGTAAGAGCTATCAAAATCCCTGAGAAGAGATGGCAAATGAAGATACCCATTTCTTTTTCATTTTTTTTTTTTGTTGTTGTCTCCTCTTCACTAGGAATGTTTACAGAAGAAGGAAATCCCATTACCAAAGGGCTTTCTGCAGTCTTCCTTTTGGAGGTCATAAATCAGCATATACTTCTTCCTCTCTGGATGTCAGTGCTGTCAGACCTGGCTTCCTGTTTACATATAGAGGCAAAACAAATTCATTTTGTATTTGGGTGGATGAAGAGATTATATTCAAACCGTGTGTTAAAGTGTAATTCAGTAAATTTTATGCTGCGTAGAACAAAATATGGTTTCATTTGTTGGAAATGGATAAAGCTGTTCTTTATTTTGGATTTTTATAGGTTTTTATATAGTAGATTATGGAAAACTGAGAGTTTTTCCTTGATATGTTTAAACATGTGGAAGATAGTTTACATACAGTATTCTGATAACTTCTGGATTTCACTATAAACACTTGGACTGAAAATTTGCTCGGTGCTGTTCTGTTCACGGAAGTGAAAATACCTCAAAGCTTTACGAAGTCTTAACAAAGTAATCAGTCTCAGAAACCTACTGGTGAAACTTTATTTTTGTTATTTATTATGTCAAGCTTTTGTAATTCACTTCCCGTTGTGTTGACATACTTGCATCCTGTTTGTGGCAACAACATTTAAAACTACTGAGAGACTGGTAAAAGGTACTTGGCCTAGCATCGTGAACGTTTCTCTCTGTTGAATGTAACTTTGCTCCAAGAGGCAGCGTTCTTGATCTAAGAGAGGTAGACTCACTGTTTTAAAAACTTTGTGTGGATAGTAACTTTATGGAGAAAAAGCTGAGTTCCTGAAACTGCAGAAATTCTGTGTCCACTATCCATTAAGTGGATGAAAGCTAATAATTTTATTAAAAAAATAATAACGGTGAAACAGTGCATTCATTTGAACACTTTGGCTGATGTTCTGTCATCATTTGAGGGGGAAATGGTATGCTTGAGTTACCTATGGTGCATTGAATTATATTTTATAATGACCATTTTATATAAATATATTTCTTACTTTTCAATGTTATGCTATTTTTATGTATAAAGTACTGTAATACTTTTATACCAATGGTGGATTATTCTGAGAATAGTTCATTCTAGAAATCTGTTTAAATTTAATATTAAAGTTTGATTTTTTTTTTCCTCTTTAATCTGATGTCGCTTGTTCTTTTTTCTGTAGTTATTGGAGAATACATAGCATGGGGGATCAGGGTGGTGGGAGATTTGTTTGATGGGTATTGCACTGTTCTTGAACTATTTTGGTAGTCTCCAAGATGAGAAAATCTGCTGCAGAGTTCTAGAAAGTAGTACGTGATTTTTTTCAAAATACTGTTACAAGTTAAAATTATTATTTTTACCAGATTGTTTTTTAATAATCCTAAAGGTTTCACATTTTGAAGCTGTAGAATGTGGAATTTAGGGGGCCATATGACAATCTGAATTTGATATTTTTTTTTTTTTTTTTTACATAGCCCTCCAACTTTCTGAGAAAAGATTGTAATGTATATACTATGGTACTTAGGCTTTTAAAACCTTGAACTTTGACTTTAAAATTGACTGGTAATAAATTAAATTTGTATTTGGTGTATAAATTTTGTAAAGTGACACTGGAATTCATTAGATTAACATTACTGGTGATTGTTCTGGTATGCTGGAAATCTTCTTCCAGTATCCTTTAACAGGTAAGTACTACAGCTTTCATTAGTATACTTGAAAATGCTTAGTTTTTTTTTATATATAGAGTGGAGATGTTATGAGTACATCTTGCATATCTGCAATTATGTTGGAGACTCGCTTTATCAAGATAGTAATGGGTAGTGTCTGTTAGAAACAATTGTTTGCCTGTGCCAAAACACAAGGGGGGATGTGGTGGTATGTACAAGATACAGAATCTTTCCTCATTTTGGTTGACAGGTACTGGGGTTTACTAATTTTTTTTTTGGGGGGTGGGGGGGGGAATATAAGTACCTATTTTCATTAATAACATATATGGTATCCCTTTCTACCTCAGTAAAGGGCATCCAGATATTTATATGCTATTTCAAGAACATTAATAAGTTTTTTTTAACTGAATGGGTGCTCTTCTAAATAACTAATAAATCAATATTTATTTTTAGATGTAGCTTATGGTTGCATCTGCTTGAGCTGGTGCTTGACTTGTATCATGCTGTTCTGGTTTTTGTTATTTTAGCAGCTTCGAATGTTAGCCATTTGGTGTTAAGTTGTGGTGCAAATAAGGTCCTCTGCATATATTAAAATGGCACCATATGCATATTCATATCAAACATGACAAGTGAGAGCATCTCATATGTGAAAATACTGCGTGCTCAGGACCAGATGCATTAAAATTGCTGTGAGTCATACTCTTCCTTAGAGACAATAGTTTGAGGCGGTCCTACGGCTTCTGATGCAAGATCAGTGCCAGGGTGCTTTTTCCATTTAAGTCCTTTAATAAAAGAAAGCGTTATTAACTCCAAAATCACTAAAAGCCGCTTGCTGTGGTGGTCCTATGAAGTTCTGTTTTACTAGGCCTCTAAAAAACAGAGATTTGGGTAAACCTTATTTGCCGTGTCTATTTAAAACATCTCTTTTATACAAAAGGCTCATTTTCCTTTGAATTTATGCATCGGCTTTTTAAAAATAGATGATTTTTGACAACCGTGTGCACCCTTTTGATGTTCTGCCCTTGTCGAGCTTGTGATTCTGACATTGCGGGCTACTTCAAAAAGACAGCCTTAACCATATCTATGTTGTGTATATATATATTTAATAATGGAAAGCTGCTGAGGCTGCTGCTTGCAGTCGGGCCTATCGATTGAATTTTCACAATCTACAGCAGCTCTGCGGTGAGAGCAGGAACCTGGCCCCTGCGGGGACTGAAAAGGGGGGCAGAAGACCCCACTGCTGCGCTAATTAAAATGATTTCCAATCTCACTTGTTGTTTTTGTTTTTATTTTTATTTTGAACGTTTGCCATGGCTTGGGGACAGGAGGGCTGAAAGGCCACCACACGGCCTTCGCCCTCAGGCGCCCTACCCCGCCCCTCGGCGCTTTCCGGAGCCCCTCGGCAATTTCCGGAACCCCTCGTCACTCTCCGGAGCCCCTCGGCTCACTCCGCTCCTCCCCGCATGCGCACTCCCTCCGTTCTACGGCGCTCGAGTGGGTGGGGCCGTCCCCTCCTCCCCCTCCTCCCCCCGATTCCTTCCGAAGTCCTTCGGCCCTTTCCGCGGCTGGCCGCCCGTTCTGCGGCGCTGACGTCACCTCCGCGCTCTATAAAAGGGCCGGCGCGGGCAGCGCGGGGCGGCCGTAGCGGCGGAGGGGAGGCGGCGGCGGGACGGGGACGGGAGCTGCGCACCGACCCGGTGAGGCTGCGGCTGGGCGCCGCGCTCGCCTTCTTCCCACCTCCCTCGGGTAAACCGGGCCGCCGCCCCGTCACGCCCCGCTCCGCCGCTGCGGAGACAGGTGTACGGGTGCGCCGCGGCCGGGTCTCGCCCCTCACGGCGGTTTCCTGTAGCGCCCGGGGGGGGGGGGGGTCTCGCCCCTCAGGGGAAGGGAGGGGAAGGGAGGGGAAGGGACGGGAACCCCCCTCCTGGTGGGGGGCTGCAGCCCCGGGGCGAGGCGCGGATAAAGGGCAGGCGGGCGGGGAGCGCCGGGATCCGCCCCGGGCAGCCTCGGGCGGCGGCAGGAATTTCGGCCGGCGCCCCGGGGTGGGTAACGCGGGGACAGCCCCCGGCCGTGCCCGGCCGCTCCCGGCTCCTGAGGAGAAAGCCGGCGGGGCCGGGGCACCGGCAATGGCTTCCTCGAGCCGGCCGGCCCTGCCCAAGGTCAGCGTGAGGGGAGAGGGGGACGGCAGAGCCCGGGGGGCCGCTGGCAGAAAGCCTCTCCCCTCAGAGAAAGCCTTCACCCGCCGAAATCCTCCCTTCCTCACAGAAAACCTCCCCCCGAAAGCCTTCCCTCACAGAAAGCCTCCTCCCTGAAATCCTCCCCTCCTCACGGAAAGCCTTCCTCCCCTCACAGAAAGCCTCCCCCCATCGAAATCTTCTCCCCCTCACAGAAAGCCTCTCCCCCAAACAAGCCTGCCTCCCCCTCACAGAAAACCTTCCCCCTCAAAAAAAAGCCTCCCCCCCACATAAAAGCCCCCCAGCCTCCGCTCCCTCCAGATGCAGGGCAAGCGCTGAGGTTTCCCTCAAAAAAAAAAAAAAAACACAACAGTATCTATTCCTCTCCTTGCCTTTTTATTTCTCTATTTATTTAACATAAAGAAATGACCGTCTTCCCCCTCCCCAGATTCCTTGCCCACCCTTCTGGGGTTGGAACGGTACAAATACATTGCCAGTTCATCAATACGTGCCACTGAGGTAATCAGCTGCCCTGGTATTTAAGGGAGAGCGCAAGCATTTATTGCATGTATCGTTTTTCCGGCAGGTCCATGTCGGCTGTTTAGGATTTTTAGTACGTGTTCCAGTCTGAAATGTACGTGACAATTCAGCAGTCTTTCATACATATTTAAATAGGCTCTGAACAGCAGTTGTCTGGAGATGGCAAATGAACACGAGGGGAAAAAAAAAAAAGGCCTGGAATGGTTCGGTATCTTTCTGGAAAAAAAAAAGATAATCTATTTTCTTTTGGTGTTTTGTTTGGAGAGAAGTGCCAGAAGATTCCAAAGACTATTCTCTGAAAGGCCTTGGTCAGGGATTCAGATTTTTTCAAAACAAATATTAAATCACGTTGTGTGGCTTTTTTTGTGCATTTAAATGCGACTAGCAATCTGTCCTTCCATGAAATCTTCATTTGTCATTATTTGCTCTGCACGATTTGTAGGTAAGGAACAAAAGGTTAGAAAATAGGATGTTTTCTGCTGCATTGTGTGCAGGATCTGTAACTGTAGTACTGGAACTGTTAAGCTGTGGAAAATACTTGAACCAGGATAGCAGGTTACATTGTTCACATGAAGTAATTTATTTCCGTTCATACTGGGGGGAAGAAAAGTACATCTGGACAGGTTGGATTTAAATTGAATTTCTGTTCTTTTTAATCAGATTTAGAGGTTATGCTTCTATGAGATCCATAGTAGATGAAGTTAAACGTATTTATTGTATTTTTAATTAAAAAAAAATGTAATAACAAATACCAAATGTCAAAGACTTTTTCAGCCTTCTTTACATGTTTTTCCTTTGCACAGAAGCCATGCATTTCTTTAAGACAGGGTGTTACCTCCTGGTGTGAAACCCCTGTTTCTCAACTACTACATTTATAACTAACCCTAGTAATTTAAAGCAAATAGCTTAGTATCGTTGTCTTCTTCTTATGTACTTAATATATTTAAGGGGTTCCATTGTTTCATTCACAAATACGTTGCTTTTTGAGGGGAACTAGTTGTTTCCCTGGTATCAGAGGAAATGATATGAATTCCTCCCTTTTCCCCGCTCCATGTTAGTGTAGTGTGGGAGTTTGTTTTTTCCATTTGTCCCTGAAGTGTAGGCAGCAGAAAAATGGGGTGGAGCAGACTGCAGATGCTGTCGATGGGGATTGCCAAGCGTTGTCCAGCATTGTGTTCCCATTGCTGACCGTGGATCAAATGGGGTGGCAAGCTGCCTTCTCTCTGCTGCAACTGATACACGTTAAGCTATGCAAATGCCAGGAGAGATATGCAGCAGCCTCAGCAAGCACAGACACAGAACTGCGGTTGTCCATGAACTGCTTCAGGGATTGCAGTGCGCTCATGGGGAAAACAAGAGTTAGGGGATGCAGGAAGTTTTCAGCTAAATATTTAGTGGATTAGGTACACCTAACAGCTATGTAACGAGCCGTCTCAAAGAATACCTTCTGTTGCAGGTGCTACATTTCCTTTTTACTGTAGCAATTGAAAGTAAACATCTTCGTAGATACATATATATATATATATTCAAAACCTTCTCACTGAGTTTGTGTCTTTAAATTAAGCCACACCATTTGATTACTGTGTAGCAAGAAGAGTCATTTGCCAAGTCCAGATAACTTCCTTTACTTTCTGTTTTGACCTTCAGATTGTTACAGGTTTTTTTTTTGTTGTTTGTTTGCTTTTTTAATTAACTGGAAAGGTTAGCACATACCAAAGTAATTAAGTTTTCCTGCTGATAATTGTAACCTTTTTGCATGGGGAGGTCTGTTGCTCGCAATAGCTTGCGTAACAATAATGCCAAGTTGTGTTATGTGGCAAGGAACCAAAAGGAAAGTATGGAATGCGTGCTGTGACGGAATATGCATTTTGGAGAGAAAAAAAATGAGTTGAGCTATGTCCTTCCACTTGTAGTTAGCTGAATGTTATCTCGATTTCCCCCTCCCTTTCAGACTCTGCATTCCTCCATCATGTTGTCATCGTTTCGTAAAGTCAAAGTCCAGGTATTTTCACGTAATGCATGAAGTGTCATTGCCACACTTGCCTGCCTTTATTGCAATGACCTGTTTGTAACAAAAAGCCATTTATCTGGGAGTTTGTCCTATATAGCGTACGATTTATTTGTACTCCAGTGTTCAGTCCGATCTGACTTTCCTTTAACGCTCTGAATTTTCTAATTTCTCTGTGTAATGCATGGTGTGTGAACATTTCATGGTGTCTGAACATTCAACACGTTCAGGCTGTTGGTGTGGATTAATTTTGTAAGAGCTTTTTGTTTTAAAGAGTTCTTGAGCAATATGTTTTTAGTTGTAACATCTAAAAATCAGCCACGATCAGATTTACATTGCAGAACATTTAAAGTTAGCTTTGGTTCCCGTTCCATCCACCTGCACAGATTTATAATCCCCATCCTGTGCTCTAGCTGCTCGTGTGTGTCATTCTCAGTTCAGTGATGGTGAAATAAATAGGATGTGTGGACCAAGCTCAGACTTTACCTGGGTAACACAAGTGACGAGGTTTTATCTGGAAATGATAGCAAACGTGCTACAATTAAAATTATAAAGAAAAGATGCTAACTAGGGATAGAAAATGCTGGATAAATTATATAATATCCCATTACCTGTAAGCTCTGCGTTTCTGCAATGCAGTCAAGGTGATTTGCTTTCCGAGGAGCCTGGGAGCAGCACGCAGTCCTTGCCAGCCCTGCATGGTTTCATCAGAGGTCTGACATGGAAAACAAAGCCAAACCCAAACACCTCGAACATAAAGGCACCAAATTCAGACAGGCGGTTCGGCTGTCTCTAATGCAGCTTCTCTGATTTAGCTGCTCTTATTTGAATAGTGGAATGAAAATGTTAAGACTGAATGCCTAAAAGAGCAGGTCTGTAATCGACTTCCAGGCTTCAGAAGTACACAGTTAAGGCTGTGCACAAACCCTCTAATCGGCCTCAGTCACCGGGTTTGCAACCTGCTTCAGTTCCAATGTGATTTGTACCTTTGTTTAAATGCCACAGTTTGTATGTCCCTGTAACGCAAACTCAAATTTTGGGGCATGTGAGGATTTCAGCTGCACTGCGGTTGGTTTGTATGAGGCTGAGGAATTAAGCACCGACTTCAGCACGTCTCCCTTTTTGTACCGAGGCACTCATTTTCTGCCTTGGGCTTCGCAGTCTTTAGGAGACCTGTGATGGCAGCCAGGAGTGGGGGGACGTAGGGTTCTGCTGCACGTATCCCCTTGACGTTTCTTTATTGCAGGTTTAAATTCATAACAAACCAAATGAATGTGCATTCATTTTCTTTCAGTAGCATTGCAAATCTGCAGGATAGGGTGTATGATAGGCCGTCCTCCGGTTACTTTCATAGCCCGGAATGCTTCTGCAGCTCCCTTCTTAGCAGCAGCCAGTAGGTACTTCCAGAAGCTCCTTTATTCACCTGCAGTACTCACACAAACTGATCTAGCACTAAATCAAACAGTCACGGTGGTTTTGTCCGAGGTGTACCTAGCGGCCTGCTTCTTACCCGGCCGTTTGAGGAAGCTGCCTGCAGAACAAATGCAAATGGGAGAAGCGCGTCCTGCTTTTTCCCCTCCGTCCTTTCCTCACGAAGGTTATTTTCGCTTCCAAGATCAGGATTCGCATTCCTTCGCTTGGAGAAAAGAGATGAGCAATCCGTTCCCCTCCCAGCAGGGAGGGAGTGGCCGATGGCAGGGCTGGCGGCTCCGGTGACAGGAGGCAGCGAGGAGCCCAGAAGTGTGCGAGGAGCCCAGAAATGCCTGGGAGCAGGGAGTGTTTGGGCAGGGAAAGCAAAGCGCTCACTGCAGGCTCACCAGGGACGGGTGCTGAATGCGCGTAACGCATCAGGACTTGTCTTACCAGAAAGTCATTATTTTACTACATCTTCAGATAGCGATCTTTATATACGGATATCTGATTGCTTTTCAGGCAGAGTGGTTTAATTCTTTAAGCCTCATGTAATTGTTTTTAAAAATCCGCCAAAATCTACTGCACAGCGCCCGATGCGTGTCACATTTGACTTTTTAAATCCCCGAAACGTCCTCCCGATGTTTTGGTGGGGGAAATGCTGACATCTCTTCTATGTCTGCCCTGCTGGCATCGCTCTAATTCCTGTCTAACCCTCCTCGCCGCCGCTGTTTGCCCAACGTGAATGATGTTGCTGACATCACCGCTGTTGCACTGCGGTGGCTGTCGATAGCCGCAGCTGTGTATCTCCGTCCGCGTTTCAGTGGGCAATTTGTACGGCTTGGGGAAGGCTAATCGTCTGAGCTTCAAGGGTGAGAGCGGTCAGTCCGGTTGTTACCGGTCTGCCTTCTTCAGATTTTGGCTTCAATCTACTCAGACTTTTTTCTTTTTTTTTTTTTTTTTTTGAAAAACACCACTGCAACAGCGCACCGAAGCGTTTCTGATCGCCCTTTGGCGAGACGTGAGCGCTGAGCAGCTTTCCAAACTTGCTCCTGCAGCATGAGCGCGGGGTGGCAGACAGCCCCGCGCAGCGAGGCCCTGCTGGTGTGGAGGCAGGAGGCCAGCAGCAGCCCCGGGCCCGGCCTCCCCATGGCACCCGGGGCTCGGGCTCTATCCAGGCTTATCGGCCCGGCGCAGGCTGCGCCCGGCGGCAGGGTGGGGCCGTGTCTGCTCTGGGACAGGCTGCGCGTGCCCCCGCGGCCGAGGGTAAGCTGTCGCTTCTCGATGGCCGTGCTGCTGGGAGGGCAGCTGTGTCGTGGAGGAAGGCCGAGCCTTTCAGAGCGTGGCTTCGCAGTGTGTCCTGGGCTGGGGGCAGCTCACGGGTCGCCCACCAGACCCCTCTCCCCCCATGTACTCTGCCCGGAGCCCTGTTCTCAGGTGCTTCCAGATTTCCCCACCGCCCTCACCGTGCAAAATTCCTTCCTTGTGTCTCATCTAAACCCTTGGGTAGCTTAAAGCCATTCCCCCTTGTCCTGTCGGCCCTCTCCTTGATGCAGAGACCCTCCCCAGCTTCCCTGCAGCCCCCTTTAAACACTGGCAGCTGCCCTGAGGTCTCCCCGGAGCCTTCTCTAGGCTAAAAACCAGGTGATGCAGTTGAACCGAAAAGGCTTAGAAACATCTCGGAGAATGGCTTTGTGTTCCAGGGGGATGCTGCAGCTCTCGCCTGGAAGCGCCGGAGGTAGGCTGCACCACTCTGCAGCATCGATGACTTTGGAGTTCAGAGCTCCCCAGTGACTGCTGATCGCGTTTTGGCACCGCGGCCGCTCGCTGACGTCAGCTGATCTGCTGCAGGAAAGAACAGTCTATTATTGCTAGACCAAAGCACTTCTTTTACAATTGACTAGCTCGACTTGCTGTAGTTATAAAGGGAGCCTTTCTTTTAACCAATTCCAGCAAAAAGATGGGCCAGATTGCATGATTTGTGTGGTGAGAGGCAAAGCAGCTACCGGGCTAAAGCGCAGGAGGCCTCCTTCTTTCTTCTGATGTAAAATAGTTTAGCAATTTAAATAATTTAAATGACTTACTAATTTAAATAATCTAATTTAATCATTTAAAATAATAATTTAAAGCGATTTGAAATAATTTGGCCTGTGGGGGTTGTTTCTAATACGGGCATACAAGCTGACTGCACGGCGTTCCTAAGACCAAGCGGGGTTTCGTTTTTTCCTGGTAATGCCCTTCACCAGAACAAGGGGCGAGATAGGATACAGTGGGGTGTTTGGGCTGTCTGCCACTTTGTTTCTCCTGAACACTGTTCTGTTAAAAATAAAAGAGATGCCGGATTCAAACACAATGTAGCAACACGGGCAAGGAAGTTTTTTAGTAATAACTGTGTTTTCTTGCCTGCTGTCTGGCTGTAGGGGAAGGCAGCGTGAAGCAGAGCTTGAAACAGCCGCTTTCCCAGGAAAACTGAGCTGTGGTTGAGCTCAGGCTATGTTCAGAGTCTGGTCTTTTAAAACTCCAATACCCCAATCAAGTGGAGCCATTGGTACCGCTGCCAGATGAACCCAGATGAACTGCATTTATACGGCACAGCCCCCACAGACCGTATTTTCCTTGCCCCTTTTGGCAGTAAGGAATGAAACACGCAGGCCTGGAGGAGAAAACAAAGCTGAATTTTCCTTCCTTCCTTCCTTCAAGTGCCGCAATGCAGTTGGGGCTCAGAGTTCACCGGAGTAACAACTGCTGCCGAAACGCTGCCCTGCGCGGGGTGGGACTGCGGGGAGGGAGCTGGGGACGTGTGAGCTCGCCCCCATATGTTCCCTTCTATCAGATGGGCCCTCTACGAGTGCTTGGAAACCGAACAGCAAACATGGCCCTGTAGATAGCGTTCCAGCCCGTGGGGTTTTTCGTAGCATTATGCAAGATATGGGTCTAATTAAAGCGTGCGGCGAGCTAACGACTAAATAACGTAATTGAATATCTAACAGCGTAGTTTAGAGCTCGCCTGTGTCTTTCAATGTGCACTTCCACACGTTGCTGCTTCTTTCTACTTGATAGCATTGATGGGAAGCACATTTAGTTCGGTGCTTACAACATTTATAATAAAAGCATTGACTGAGCTATCCGTGTAAACACTTGTACACCCAGACATCAACCGCGCGATTGTTCACGCGCGGAGTGTTTGTTGCAACAGCTTCTTGATATGCACAGCGGGTTGGCAAACGACTGCCTCACTATCCAAACTCCAGTGACCGTAGTGAGTCTGCTTTTTAATTGGTGTAATGCTTCTGTCCTAATGCGTACGCTTCGTATTGAAAATCAAATTGCGTTTTGAATGTTTAGGAATTAAAAAGGGAAGGTTATCCCAATTTTAACAGAACCCTAGATAGATAAAGCAGAGCAGTAGTCAGTTCTTTGGTGCCTGCGGTAAAAATACCGGCTTGTAGTGTGTAAAGCAGTGCATGAGGGTTTGCAGTCGGCAGGATCATTAGGTATACAAAGTGCTCCTTTAATTCCTTGTCTGCTCACAACATCAGATCTGCGAAACGCAGTGTGAGTCTCAGTATTGGCTTTTGAAAGCTTGTGTAGGGAGTGGCAGGGTGGGTTCATAACTCCTTAGTTGTCTGAGAGAGCAGGGGGTAGATGTATTGCACACGTGTATATATATGCATGTATCATATATGTGTATATGTGTATATATATGTATATATATGTGTACTTACGTGGACCGGTTAGCTGTCCTTTAAGGAATAGTCATATATATTATTAAATTTATCTATATTCAGTATTTTAAATAAAATGTTTCCACATTGTACTAGATGTACAAGAAACATCTTACGTTTATATATCTACGTGTATATATATATACACAGACATATATACACATGTGCACAAACACATTTTTAAAGCACATTTTATAATTTGTGTTGGATGCTTGCATAACACAATTTGAGATGGCCGATATACAGCAGCCATATTTTTCTAAGACAGGTCGATGTTAAATGCCTTTGTAAATCCTCTTTTCCTATGATTTTCTGCTAGAAGTGTGTTTTCACTTATTTGTATGTATAATATTTATATTTTATGTACATATCTGAACACACAGAGTAAGACTGTAAGTAAACCACGTGTGATTAAAAAAAACAGGTTCTTCTTTCATGGATCTCTTCCTACCCTACCTTTGGTTTATAATACAAACAGAATGTTAACTGAGGTTTATTTGGCTTTCAGAAAATGGATCCAAGTGGTGTGAAAGTGTTGGAAACGGCAGAAGACATCCAAGAAAGGCGTCAACAAGTTTTGGACCGTTACCACAGGTTCAAGGAACTATCTTCTCTCAGGCGCCAAAAACTTGAAGATTCTTATCGATTCCAGTTTTTCCAGCGTGATGCAGATGAGCTTGAAAAATGGATCCAAGAGAAACTCCAGATAGCATCTGATGAAAATTACAAAGACCCAAGCAATTTACAGGCAAGTCCTACTGCCATTTTATGTTCTGCGACTAATATTAGGGCATAGCAGGTCAACTGGAATAGACAGAACAAAAGCATAAATGTAGCTTGATCTGAGAGTGGTGAAGAAAGATGGATGCAAATACATGCAGCCTTGCAAAGTGTTCTTCAAAAACCCAGTTTCTTTGCTGATATAATTGGAATATTTCTAATAATGGATTATATGCTAAATCAGAGTAGAAAAAGTTATTCAGTGCATTGTAGTGTAAAACCACCATGGATTAATCCTAGAATTTGTTGGGCTTTTTGGCTCTGTAAATAAATGTGAAATAATTCTTATTGTTTCCACAAAAAAAGATATTTGTAGAAAATTAACTTGTGTGGGTGGAGCTAGCTGATGGGTTCTCAGATGTTTGAACACTCTGATGTACAAGAGCAAATACAATAACAAAATATCTAAAATTTGGGATGGTTGTATCCGCCCGTGAAACATATGGTACAGCTATGACTTCAACTGTGTTATTTTATTGTTTGTTTTTCAGTACTAAATATGCACAAAATACACTAAAAATCTTGATGCTGGGATATGCGGAGGAGGGCCGTGCACCAGATCTCAGCCATGTTCTTTGATGTTCTGTTTGCAGGGAAAGCTGCAGAAGCACCAAGCCTTTGAAGCCGAGGTGCAGGCCAATTCAGGGGCCATTGTTAAACTGGACGAGACTGGAAATCAGATGATCAATGAAAGCCATTTTGCATCTGAAACCATACGAGTGAGTTTTAAAACGATTTTTTTTCCCATCTTCCAGGCTTTTCCTTGAAGACTTTTTGTAGGTTACACAGATAGCTCTATGTTCGAAAACACTTTTAAAAATTCTACAGATAATTTGATTAGTGAAATCGCAAGAGACTTTGTATTTCAAAAGCTTTACAGACATTTCTCTCTTCCGTTGAGCACCAAGCTCTTATCTTTTTTTGGATCCAGATTGTAAGTGAACTGTCTGCCTGTCGAGTCCAGGAACTTGGACAGGAAAATCATCAGAAATTCAAAGACATATTGAAAGTCACAAGGCAGATGATTAATTATGCTTGTGATTGTTCCCAAAATGGCACACCATCAAGAAGCAGCAAATTCACAGGGCCTGATGTCAGGGATGTTGCGTAGTTTTAGATTTAAAAAAAGAAATGCATTTTTTGCTTATATAACATTTTAATTTTCTGCAATAATAACTAAAAGTAATACACACAACCTCATCAGTAAACTTCAGAGATTTAATTTCTGTCTGATCTGGCCCAGACCAGGTCTCTGCTGATCTTAACCTTGTGCTTCAGTTGTACTGGCTGTACGTCTGACCCTCTTTGAATTTGCATTCCGCAGCTTTTTGTATGAGCTCCAAGTACAGAGGCCTGTCTGCCCTGATTGTGCAGCAGGGAAAGCCTCGTAGGACAGGTGCCTCCGCAGTAGCGGGCAGTGAGCTTCCTTCAGATCCTTCCTGAGATCTGTGGTTGTTTTTAATTTCTTCCTGAATCTCCCAACCTGTGCAATGCAATGTCATGCATTTTTAAAATCTTCATCGCCGCACTAGGCAGGATTACAGTTCACAATATTTAAGTGATAATCACTATTTTTAAAGGTTTGAACAATTATACCTTTTAAATAAGGCCTTAAGAGTTGCCTTCTACTCTTTTCCTTCTTCTATGTATTCTCATTTTTCTCTGGATATTATTAGGGTTTTCTTATTCCCATATATGTGTGCAGGTGCATACGTGCACGTACCCCACAAGTAAAAGCTAATTTTTGTTTTGTATAGCAACTTCTTTTCTAGGGCTAATTTTGTTAGATCTGCTGTTTCTGGGCCTCAGTGAACTTTCTTCGGTGTTGCCTATGTCTGCATTTTTCTTTAGTGGAAAAAAAAAAAGTGTACTTAGAGTTATTTAAATAATCTTCTTTTATATGTTTTGGATGTGAGCTGGTTTAACTTTTGAAGAGAAAAACACCTGTGGTATTTTTGTAGTGATTATCAAAACTTAACTGAGACCTTTTCATACACATAATGAAATTATGAGAGTAGTGACCAAGGAAAGCGGAAATACTTTTTCATACTTTATTTAATAAAACACTCTAAAGTAATGATAATTTTAGAAATCTCATTGTGACTACGTAATCTATACTGCAAATATTAAAAAAAAAAAAAAAAAAAAAGTGCTTTTGGATGAGTGACCTTAAATAATGCTGCATCTTAGCTGTGCTGCTCAATGTCAGTTCTTACTCGTGTTCTGTTTGGAGTGATAATTTGTTTTTTAATGGTTCAGTCTTTCACGCCGTACAGGACTGCACAGCGCCCAATAGTAACTGCCACCCAAGTTGGGCTCCACATACGAGTAGGTGAAACTTCTGGCTGTGCAGTGCAACTTCTGTTTGCGATATCTTCTTTCTTCCTTGGCTGACAGTTTGCACTATCCTTTGGGGCAGTGCTAGGAAATCGAGTAGTGTGGGCTTTTTCTTCCCTTGAGACCTACCTAACTGAACTTTCTAAGTGGATTAAAGAAGTATCCACCCATGCTCGATGTTCAAAAGCTTCTCTAGCGTGACTTTCAAGTTTCAGATCTAGATGAGCAAAGCGTTAGAGATGCTGGGTGGAGCAGATACTTTCCTGTTTTGCAAGTTGTGTCCCTGTGTGGGAGTGTGGTTTTTCTTTTAATTGTCTATAAAATATATAGTCGCTCCCAAATGTTTTGGAAGGCAGAGTGTAGCCATAAAGACTCAATATTAAACCTAGTAATTGCTCCTAGCACTTCAGTATTATATTACTTAACACTGTTGGCTAAATATATTAGCTGACTGGTGCTAAGAGAAACAGTGAAAATACTGTAAAGTGGCACAAGTTTGACTTGAAACAAGAATGCTCAGTTCAGTAATTTCTAACTTTGTGTTGTTGTATCATTTCATATCATTTGAAAACTAATTACTCGAGATGAAAACTTAATGAGGTTTTTCCACCCTTTGTCTAATGTAAGATTTAGGAACATAAAACTTTGGGGAAAAAAAATGTTATTTTAAGAACCAGAAGGGAATAAATTTAATCTCATCTGCTACAGGATTTTAATATCAGCATCCTATTGTTCTAGACTCGGCTGCAGGAGCTGCACCGGCTATGGGAATTGCTATTGGAAAAAATGAGAGAGAAGGGAGTCAAACTGTTGCAAGCACAAAAGCTGGTGCAGTACTTACGGGAATGTGAAGATGTCTTGGACTGGATCAATGACAAGGTATATTATTACCTGTGTTTTCTGTGTTCTTGATGGAAAATCTGATGCATTTATATGGAAATTTTCTATCAACATATAGTTGCTGGAGTTCAGGTAGCCAAAGAAAGCTTTTAAAGGCACCAACACATTTTATTTAGTTTATTTATATTGTATAAGCAGTACATCTGCAAACCAGTATTCTTTTGCAGCCACTAAAAAAAGGTACTAGAGTAAGAGAGGAAGCCTGCGTGTTGGAGAGCATAGCTAAACATAATCAGGTCTCTTCTTTGCTTTAAGAAGACCTTCGTAATTATCATAACAATCAAATTCAAGTTTCCCGTAAGGGAAATCTTCAACATGTAAAGGCAAATTTTTGTTATTAATATCCTCAATGATTTATTATAGAAAGTGGCCAGCCTAACCAGCAAGCTGCATGCCAGCAAGCTCTATGTACATAATTTCTTATGATTGGAATGTCTTTAGATGCACATTGTAAGGCCATTTGCTACAAGAGAACTGTTGGCTTTTGATTCTTTGAACTCTGAGGAAAGAGACCACAAACCACAATATCAAGAAAAGCCACAAAACGATCATCTGGGTTTTCTTAATGATAGTTTGGTATTTTGTGTCACTGTGGGTTCAGTCATTAAACCTTGTGTAACTGTTACAGAATCTGACAATGCAATTTTCATAAAGAAATCTTGCATGAGAAGCCTACAGCAAAAGCCCATAAATAATCTAAAAATGTAAACAAATTCTAGTCACTGCACAGCCAATTATTTTGTTGTCATAAAAGTATGTTTTTTCCATGTGTATTTTGTTTCAGTAATTTGGGTTGTTGTAGTAGTGATCAGCACACACGGAACAGAGAACCTGTGATAATGGAACTGGTTATATTTAATGACTTGGAAATTAATGCATAGTGATCCTGGATGTTCTAATGTAAAGATGTGGGGTGGGAGGTATTTTTGTTTTGAAGGAAGAAATTTTGTAGTTTTACATCTGATTTTAAACACAGCGATTGTAACTGTCCTTGGCCTATTCCAAAATTAGCACAATTTGCTTTCTGATTTCTGGTCATGATTTCTCATAGGTTATACTGAAATATACTTTTTTTTTCCCCTATCGCGCTAGGAAGCAATAGTGACCTCAGAAGAGCTTGGCCAGGACTTAGAGCATGTTGAGGTTTTGCAAAAGAAGTTTGAAGAGTTCCAGACAGACCTCGCAGCTCATGAGGAAAGAGTAAACGAAGTGAACCAGTTTGCTGGCAAACTTATCCAGGTAAACATTCATGTGTGTTGAAAATCTCTCCTGGCAAGCCTGGCGTAACACAGCAAGCTTTGTCTGCAACTTCCTTCCCTCCCGCCAGTTTGGTAGGAGACATTTATAGTTTTACTATGTATGTGTTGGAGACATGGCTAGTTTAACCTTGAGTGGCTATCATTTGATTCATGCATTCTTCTGCTGGACAGTTGGAATAACTGCCTCCACTGAGAAGGTTCATGAAAATGTGGAGAGTAGTGATTTGTAAGACACATTGTAATTTGAGTTTAAAGGTGTTTCCCTTTGGCAACCAAGTTTTACATATCTTCTCTTTTAGCATGTCATCTGGAGCTTGGGCAAGGGTGGAGACAGCACAGTACTGCATTCCAGGGAAAAATAGATACTGTTTACAGCCCTCTTCCCTGTAGATTAATTAGTTCATAGGGAAACTTAGACTACTGCAAGAATATTGAATGTTTACACGGTGATGCTTTAGGAAAACTATTGAACTGAGAGCTCTTGTGGAAACTACAGTAATTGTAAATTGATTTCTTGGAAAACAGTGGTGTTTTGAGGTTTTGTCAATGGATATAAAGCCCCGGAATACATGGAAATAGCACTTTTCCGTTGTTTACTAGGAACAGCACCCTGAGGAGGAACTTATAAAGTCCAAACAGGATGAAGTAAATGCGAGCTGGCAGCGTCTTAAGGGGCTTGCCCTTCAGAGGCAAGGAAAACTCTTTGGGGCAGCTGAAGTTCAGCGCTTCAACAGGTACGATCCTGGTTGGGTCTGCTGAAGTGATGTCATATTTGTATGGATGTCTAATGACTCATTCAGCTACATATAGTATTGTGAGAAGAGCTACCATTGTCTGTTTTTGTTTCATTCTTCCTCATGATTCTTTGAATGAGGACCTTGTTCTAGAATTCCCTTAGAACAGTCCTTCTGATTTTGGTTTCACAACCTGGCAGTTCTGTTCATTCTTGCTCATGGCAGTTTCCCACCCTTTGCTCTGAGAGCTTCCTCCCCCAGTTCCATCTTACATGAGCCTTAAAAGACTTTTTTTTTTTTGCTGTAGTTAAATTGGAGACAGGTCCAGAGTGGAAAATGAACCAGTGGTGCTATAATTTCTTATTTGCATCTCATGACAGCATCTGAAGAATGTCCTGCCAACACACTTGAAGGCTTTTTGACATTAAAAATTTTATATATATATATATATATACACACACAATTGTAGTTGGCTTCAGTGTTTATATATGGATTTGTATTGCCAGTATGCCTGTGAAGTGAAAACATCCTACCTTTTCCATAAAAGGTAGACTGCTTTCAGCTTGTGCTTTCTTTTGAAGGGATGTGGATGAAACCATCAGCTGGATTAAGGAGAAAGGGCAGTTGATGGCCTCAGATGATTTTGGCAGAGACTTGGCCAGTGTACAGGCTTTGCTGCGTAAGCATGAAGGCCTGGAAAGAGATCTTGCAGCTTTGGAAGATAAGGTACCCATAAGAGATGCATTTTACCTACGATTTAAACTAAGTAACCTGCTTGTAAAAGGCTAGAAGCTTACTCACCGTTTGTGACTGGGTTTAGGTTAAGGCCCTTTGTGCAGAAGCCGACCGTTTGCAGCAGTCTCACCCAATAAATGCTTCTCAAATTCAAGTGAAACGGGAGGAACTCATTGCCAACTGGGAACAGATCCGAACTCTGGCAGCAGAGAGGCATGCTCGCCTTAATGACTCGTACAGGTAGGAATACTCTCTTGCCAAAACGGCCTTTTTTCCTTTCTCTTCTTCCTTTTTCAAATTTGATAGTAGTACTCTTGGAAGGGGAAGAAAGGGAGACTCCAAAATTTGGGGATGATTATGGTGTTTTCAGAAATAGTCATGTTCACCAAACAATATACAGTGGTTTCTTTTAGTAAAAGAAATAATAATAGATAATTAAAGTTTTTGGTCATTCTGTGAATATGGATCAATTATGAAGATAGACTTCTTGATGTTTTAGGACATGTTCACTTTTTCTTCCATTGGAGTTTCTATTTGCATTCTGAAGTGCGTTATCTGACTATGTTTTGGTGTTTTTTCAATATATCTATTATAAATCTATTCACTGTAGAGCCTTTATGGTTCTCTGTGAAGACTTAAAGCGTGAGGTATTATTTGGTGTACTGTCCCAGTCTCATCAGTGATAGTCACTTTGTTGCTATGGGGTTTGTCTTCATCCATGATTGTTTCTATACTAGCCTGGTTGTCTATGAAACATAAACCGTCAGGTAAGTATTAAGAAGCCATGCTAAAAAGAAACTTAGCCTAATATGGCAGTGTACATCCTTTCTAGTACCGTATTTCTGCTGTTTGTTCCCTTCCATGGTGCAAGATTTATGGTGGCGGGGGCCCACACAAAGTAATCATTCTTATTTTGACTTCACTGTCATAATCCCTTCAAATCATTTGACAGCAAATTTAAAAGAGAATCAGAAACTGATCACTTTCTCTGATGAGTGTTAAGCATATGCCAAAGGCAGTAATTGTAAAGACATGCTGAAAGGAATCTGAGAATTTGTTTGTTTGTTCTGAGGCACGTGCAGTTGAAATTTTCTGTCAGTCCACCACACACACACACACTGTTGTGATTGTGACAGAAGCAGTCCCCTGGGCTATCTTGAGACACTCCGAGAACTGTCTTGGTATCTGTTGTCTTCAGCATACAGGCTTACATATAAGAGTATTCATTTTCCTTTCAATATAAGTTATATGCAAAACATATCTTGGAGAACTATCAAAAGGTATCCCACTTGTTTTTAAACTTAGCATTTTCCTGACTTTAAAAGACTCCTTTATTAGGTTGAGAGCTTATTTATTTATTTAATATTCTAATTGCATTTTGGTATTGTCTTGTCTGCTTTCAACCAGAGGAACAGCTTTTATGTTTGTAACCCTTATCTTTGGGGTAAGGATTGAGAAACTATGCCTACGAATGATTCCCAGCCATTTTTTCTGTTGTTTTCATAAGGTTGCAGCGCTTTCTGGCGGACTTCCGAGACCTCACTAGCTGGGTAACTGAGATGAAGGCTCTGATAAATGCTGATGAACTTGCCAATGACGTGGCTGGAGCAGAAGCCCTTCTAGATAGACATCAGGAACATAAGGTATAATGGTTAGCCAAATCCAGTCAGCAACACTCAAAGACTGATTTGTGTGTCTAACACAGTCTCTGAGTCAGAGCTGCTAATGTTGTATCACTAAAGTCCTTTGATCATGCAGCGTGGATTGCTGTCTGTTCCGATTTAAGATTTTGTACTTTGTGGTTCTTGATAGCAAGTTTATACACTAATAAGTAAGTATTTAAGAGTGCTTATGATAATATTTTATCAAAAATAATTAGACCTGATAGCAATCAGTTGGACTAACAACTGTGTTAATTCTCTGTCGGGAGGAATTGCTATAAGTAAGAATGCAACTTGAAACCAACCCTTAGTTTCTGTTTAACATATGAATTTATACTTGCCTTATCTTCATTGTAAGGTGATACATTTGATTCTAGCTTTCACGTTCAGTGTGATGTATTTACAGATAGTTTAATATTTATAATTTAGGTATCCAGACTGTTGTGTCTGTTATTTTCAACAGTAGTCTTCATGTTCTGAAACTATGCTAAGCTAATGTGTAAAAACACCGTATTCGCTTCCCATTTCATAGGGAGAAATTGATGCCCATGAAGATAGCTTCAAATCTGCTGATGAGTCTGGACAGGCTTTGCTTGCTGCTGGGCACTATGCTTCAGATGAAGTTAAAGAAAAGGTAAGCTGGATAGCTTGAGAGCAAGGGCTTCTAGAAGAATTTTGTCTTTTTTCTTCTGCATCCCTTAATTTAAAAGTTCATTTCTGGTTAAGATCATAAGCTGTAAAGTATTGTCCCTCTAGGTTATAGGGCTTTTTTCATTAATTTGAGTAATGTCCTCTTTTCATTCTCAGATTGACAGTTTATGTTGATCTATTAGCAGAAATTATTAGAACTTTTATACTAATAATTCCTAATAGATAGTACTATTTTTCCTCATGAAAACTGAGTTACTTGTATATCTAGGTCTAGGTTTGCTACCGAAAATGACAGTAAATATTCAGTAATATTCAGTATTTCTAAATGTTGTTTTTCAAGTAATGAGGCCTCTCATGAAACCTTATTAAAATACGGTCAATTAGATGGTTTAAAAGCCATTAATTGAGTGGGTCAAAGAGACTTCAGAGGCTGAGAGGGAGGAATGGTTTGCTAAAGATCTTCTCTTACAAATAGCCCTTCAGTCAAAAAGGCATGACTGTCCTTTAAATATCTCTGTGCAAATATAATATGGAAATTGAGAGGTTTCTAACAGAAGTCAAAAGTTGGTAGTCATTAATTAAACTTGATAAGCTGAGGAAAGGTTCACCCTGTGTGAGGATGATGATGATGATGATGTCAGTAAGAGAAGGATGACTCTAAGCAGGAGGTTATTTTCAATCTAATGTTAACCACTTTTTTTTTTTAGTGTTCCATCTTGATTTTATGTTGAGATGGAAATGAGCCATAAATATTATATATCCCTCTTCCCAATCCCTTAGCTGACCATCCTCTCAGATGAAAGAGCTGCCTTGCTAGAGCTGTGGGAGCTTCGCAGACAACAGTATGAACAGTGCATGGATCTGCAGCTTTTCTACAGAGATACTGAACAAGTTGACAACTGGATGAGCAAACAAGAAGTGAGTGCATTGTTATTATTTTCTAGTGGGAGTGATTACTGCTAGGCATGTAATGGGTAGGGTGCTGTGCGCAGTTATTTATGTGACTGCCCGAGATGCTGTAGTGACCTTTTCCAACTAATGCTGAAACTATAAGTTGAGACAAGTTGGCCTGAGATAGCTTCTATATTTGTTAACTCTTATAAAATACTGTTTGAATTAGAAGGTAAATTCAGAACCTTTGGCTGTTGGAGGTGTTCAGGGAACACAATCCCAGGATATCATCCTTCACTTTCCAATCATATGGTAGGAAATATCACTGATCATGCTTGGGTTGTCTTTTAAAGCAGCTGAGGATGGAAAAGCAAAAATCAATGATGTGTTTGTTTCCTTACTTTAGGCTTTTCTGCTGAATGAAGACCTTGGTGATTCTCTGGATAGCGTGGAGGCTCTTCTAAAGAAGCATGAAGACTTTGAGAAATCCCTAAGTGCCCAGGAGGAGAAAATCACAGTAAGACATTTACATTAGGCGATCACTAAAGGGGCAAGAAATAAAACAAGTGAATTTGTTGATAGGAGAGGAAACATTGCCGAGGGATGACAGAGAATAATGGGATTTGCTCTGCGAACGATCCACTGTGTTATGTGTGATGTGTATGTACTGTTGTAAAATGGAAAATTAATAGTGGAAAATTTAGGATATGGCTCGGCTGCTGCCTCAGAGAGCTCAGTAACCCAGTGCTTGCATACTATGCCATAATGTGAATGATGACTTGTCAAAAGCTGCCCTCTTCCACGTGTAAGGTGATGGTACAGATAAAAAGGGTTTTAACAATAGCTTTCTTAATGGCTGTATGTTAGTTTTACTGTGAACTTTTGAGAATTAATTTACTATGTAACCTTGCACAAACAATTTTTGTTACGTGAAATCAACAGAAAACTATTTTCTCTTTAGGCACTAGATGAGTTTGCTACTAAATTGATTCAGAATAACCATTATGCCATGGATGATGTTGCTACACGCAGAGATGCCGTAAGTAGACTGCAGACTTTAAATCATGTTCTGCTTTATTATTTTAAATAGTATGACTGCAATATGGGATAAGTCAAAGGAGCTCTCCCAGAAGAACAGATACAGTGGTTGTTCTTGCACACCGAGGAATTTGAAAATCTTTACTTTTCCTTTCTTTTCAGCTGCTGAGCCGCCGAAATGCTCTTCATGAAAGAGCTATGTACCGCCGTGCTCAACTGGCAGACTCTTTCCATCTACAGCAGTTTTTCAGAGACTCTGATGAGCTAAAGAGTTGGGTTAATGAAAAAATGAAAACTGCAACTGATGAGGCTTACAAGGTAAAAACAAAACGAATGTCAGAATAATTTTAAGGCAATACCGAGCTTAATGTAATCAGTCTAATGATATGAAGCGGTATCAGCTAAATCTTACTGAAGGAGGCAGTATTAATGGCAACAGGAAGAGTTGTAATTTCTTCCTGGCCCCAAGGAAGATTGTCCCGTTGTGCTGTAATCATGCTTATTCAATAGCTTAAATGTTCTGATTTCAAAGGCATATTTGTGGCACCAAATCCTCTTGTGACATCTTAGCATGTATGTAAGTGTAGTCTAATTTAAAAAATTCTTCTGAGTTCTATAGATACTAATTTTGGATTGAAATATTCTTTTTCTTTCTGTATCTATAGGATCCATCAAACTTGCAAGGCAAAGTTCAGAAACATCAGGCTTTTGAAGCAGAGCTTTCTGCTAATCAGAGCCGTATTGACGCGCTGGAGAAAGCTGGCCAGAAGCTGATTGATGTCAATCACTATGCATCTGATGAAGTGGCAGCTCGCATGAATGAAGTTATCAGTTTGTGGAAGAAACTTCTGGAAGCCACTGAACTCAAAGGTAAGACCTACTCATAGGAATACAGACAACGCTTCGTAGAGAATTTAGCTGGGAGAAGATGAGGAAGTGAGTTGAATGAAGCGGAAGACTCAAGTCACCTTTTCCTCATCACTCCTTACTCAGGTATAAAACTGCGTGAAGCCAATCAACAGCAGCAGTTTAATCGCAATGTGGAGGACATTGAGCTGTGGCTGTATGAAGTAGAGGGACACTTGGCTTCCGATGATTATGGAAAAGATCTTACTAGTGTTCAGAATCTTCAGAAGAAACATGCCCTGCTAGAAGCAGATGTTGCTGCCCATCAGGTGAGGGGAATAATTTTTCTTCCTGCCCTTTGAGTTCTGTTCACTTAAAAATACTCATTCAAGAGACCTTGGCAGATGATAGTAAGAATCTGTATTTTCATTGTTTTTGTAGCTTTGGGCTTCCCTGTTTATTTATCAGAAATAACTTTGAACTGAAATGTAAATTGTACATCTATAAGAACAGTATCCTCCTGACTGACAAAAATAAATTTTTGGAAAATGTTAAATAATATTGTTTTGTTCAGTGAATACCAACTTAAAAAGGTGTGCTGTGCTTTGGGTAATAATTCTCCCTTAAACTCTCCATTTGCAAATTCTTGCTTGTCTGCAAATAGCTTATTCTTACTTACTTTGTTGTCATACGGCTCTGTAAGAAATGGGAGGGGAGACAGAACAGTTCCATTTTTAAATATAGAACTCTACAGCAAATGATCTTTAGAAGAATTAAATTCACAGCAAGAAAATCAGCAAAATCTAAGCTCCCACGACTGAAATTATGAGTTGGTAACAGTTGAAAAATGGTTCGTCTAGAGTAGTACATCTGTAAACCTAATGTAATTTCAAAAAATCTTTTGCCTTAATTTTATGAAATTGACCAATTAAAAACAATTTCATTTACATAATCTGTTGAATATAATCTGAGACAAAATTGTTACTAAAAAATTGTTGCGCTGTCAGTGTGCAGCTGAGGTTCTCTTCCTCTGCCACAGTATAACTTATTAGCTAAGACCTGAAAATACTCTTCAAATGTTCTTAGCCACTGCACCCAGTAAAAAGCCATAAAATTTAATCAAGGTCTTGACATAAAGTTATTCCTGAATTAATTTTAGGATCGTATAGATGGCATTACCATCCAGGCACGCCAGTTCCAAGATGCTGGGCACTTTGATGCTGACAATATCAAGAAGAAACAAGAAGCTTTAGTAGCTCGGTATGAAGCTCTAAAGGATCCTATGGTAGCTCGCAAGCAGAAACTTGCAGATTCTCTTCGCCTGCAGCAGCTTTTCCGTGACATTGAGGATGAAGAGACCTGGATTAGGGAAAAGGAACCTATTGCCGCCTCAACAAACCGAGGTTGGTCCATCCCAATGTCTTTAACTATTCCGTTATGTTATTACTGCTACAATGTCAGTGGGTAACTCAGGTTTTATTGTGCTCTGTCTTCATGTGATAGTACTTACTCTGTGAGGTTGTCTAGCACTGGTTGCAGCTTCCTTGAATTTTCTTTTTAGTCTGATGAGACTGAATTAACTGGTTAGCTATTTTATATTTTTCAGGCAAGGACTTAATTGGTGTCCAGAATCTGCTAAAGAAGCACCAGGCTTTGCAGGCAGAAATCGCAGGCCATGAGCCTCGCATTAAAGCCGTCACACAAAAAGGAAATGCTATGGTGGAAGAAGGTATGTCTCTTTTTTTATTCTTCGTCTTTCAGGAAATCCAAGAGTCTTTGTGTAGGCTAGAGCGTTCTCTAGCCCTGTACAATTAAGAATTACTGCCTGTTTTTATCTGAGAAGTAGACAGGTACCAGCTAGCAGGATGAACTTCTAGTCGTTCCTTCACCTGGAAGTAGAAATAGATTCCTTGATAAGAAACTGTCACCATTGTCACAGATCCGCGCCTGCCCTCGACAGAACAGTCATATTCTTATTCAAGTCATTTAGGAACTTTGTGCCGATGATACTTAGTCTTCATTTTGGAATCTATTAAAGGCTTGTAGCTGTAGTATATAATCATGATGTAAGAGAAGATCTTCCACAAAGACAATAAGAGCCATTTCTGCTTTAAAATAAGTATGTGCTTTTATTTCTGACTGGTTGTTCTTAACTCCAGAACACTAAAATAAATTTCCTGTTCCCAGGATTCAGAATACCCATCTGAAATAATACTTGTCAGCTGGAAAGATATGTCCTTTTCTGTTTCATCATTTAGAAGAAATATTATTGCATGGCTTGTTTTGTTCTAAATGATTCAAATATTCTTAGTACATTTTGATTGACAGGTACAGTGTTTTCCAGTCTGAGCCAAAAGACAAGTTGAATTACGCTTTCCTCATTCCAGTCAGAATAGGCCATGTAAATTGAAACAGGTCTAAGTTCTCTGACTTTCAAAAAATACAAATAACCTTTTAGTCTCTATTATTTATGTCTCTAAGTTCTTCAGAGCCTTCCTTTTGTTGCATAGGACATTTTGCTGCCGAGGATGTGAAAACCAAACTGAACGAGCTAAACCAAAAATGGGACTCTCTGAAAGCAAAGGCATCTCAACGACGACAAGATCTAGAGGATTCTCTGCAAGCTCAGCAGTACTTTGCTGATGCTAATGAGGCAGAATCATGGATGAGGGAAAAGGAGCCCATTGTAGGCAGCACAGACTATGGGAAGGATGAAGACTCAGCCGAGGTATTTGACATTGTTTAAATCAGTTGTGCACAAATAGAGCAAGGAGTTTGTCTGCTGGCAAAGAAAATAAGGGACTCTGCTGATTTTAGGATTCTAATGAAAAAGGGTGGAAAACTTTTGCATCAAGCTAATTTTAGGCTCAGTCAAAATGCAGTGGCAGTTTTTCTTATATCTTAGCTATTATTGTACATGAAATTTTGCCGCTCAGTATATTAGATCAGTTGCAAGGAAACTTTACAGTTGTATTCACTGTATTATAGGGGTTTTGTACAGCATAATGAGATTAATATAAGTAAATTCCTGCCTCATGTGATGTTGCATTTCAGTATGAGTCTGGTTTTCAGTAGTTACCAGTCTGGAAGTCGTATTTTTGTGTAAAAGTTGCTGTACAAGTATCATTCCGTGGCCAACCACCACATCCCAGATGCTGTACTCACATTTCATTGAAAGTAACTGCAGTTTAAAGGCATTTTTTCAAACATACCTCTATTTCCAGAGTTATATCTAGTACTCTTAGTCAGAACCAAAGAGTGTTACTGAGATAAGGTAGAGGAAAAGCATCAGAAGCATTTGGACGACTATCTAGCCTGTGAATAAATAGAAGTAGCTATTCTCATGAGAGTCAGAAGTCTGGCAGCTCTGAAAAACCCACGCTGCCTGTGTATGGAGCCAAAGTATATGTTTTAAGCAGAATAACATCTGTAAAAATGGCTAGGTGTACATGTTGTTTTTATCATTCACTTTCAGGCTCTTCTGAAGAAACATGAAGCTTTGATGTCTGATCTTTCTGCTTACGGCAGCAGCATACAGGCGTTAAGGGAACAGGCCCAGTCATGCAGGGTAAGGAAAGATGCTAATCACGTTGCTAAAATTCTTGGGTCAGCAGAAGGTAAAGACAAAGCTTAATAACAGCTGTTGCTGTTGAGAAGTTATTGCAGACTGCACTTGATTTTCTCATAACAAAATTAGTTTTTGCTTTTTATAATTGTAACAGACTGCTATGTTACATTGGAAGAAAACAGAATAATGTGGTCATTTGCAAGGTTCGAACCCACACAGCATGTAAAATAGGTCCATCTGTACTACATTTATTTCAACAGGAATCATTTTAAAGCATTTACGATAGCTTTAACTAAGGCAGAAGTAATTTGTAGGACAGTTACATTGATTGTAATAAACATGCATCAATTTCTACATCTCTACTCATCTTCCTTCTGCTCCTTTGTTAGCAACAAGTTGCTCCCACTGATGATGAAACTGGAAAAGAGCTCGTTCTGGCGCTCTATGATTACCAAGAGAAGAGTCCTCGGGAGGTGACTATGAAAAAGGGAGATATCCTCACCTTACTCAACAGCACCAACAAGGTATGCAGTTGCCTGCTGGTTTGCTGAGCTGCTTCTCTTACTTTGTTCTGTGTGTTTTGTTGAGTGTTTTTTTTTTTCTTTAGTTAATTTGTTTATTTTTGAATAAGAGCATTCAGAGAAGTTAAAACATTTGCACATTTCATCCCTGTTCCCATTCAGCACTTTAGCATACCTCTTCAGCTCATTCTCATGTCTCCTTTATAGCTGCCAGCTTTTCTAAGTCAGATAAACACCATATGCCATTGGGCATGTGTCTGAAAGAAAATCTTTTCCCTTTTTTGGGGGAATTTTTGACCAAACACAAGGGGAGAAGTGGAAGTAAGACCTAGATGTCTGCAGGAGACAGTTTGAAATGACCTCCATAAAAAAAACAAGCTTGTTTTCTTGTGTTAATAGAAACCTCTAATTTGCCACCTTTCAGGTACACAGCATACTTTATGCTTAGTGCTTGCCTCACAGTGGTTGCTTTTTTTTTTTTTTCCTTCATTCCAGGACTGGTGGAAGGTTGAAGTTAATGACCGTCAGGGCTTTGTACCAGCTGCCTATGTGAAAAAACTAGATCCCGCCCAGTCTGCATCCCGAGAGAATCTCCTGGAAGAGCAGGGCAGCATAGCCTTGCGACAGGAACAAATTGACAACCAGTAAGATCTAACTAATAAGATACGACACCCATCCAGTATTTGCTGGCTTGGCCTTTGTCTCACATATGCCAGAAATTTAGGTTGTTGCCTTTTACGCTAGGGTGTAATTGACTGGAGCAAAACTGAGGGGCTCTGTTACCAGGGGCGCCATACTCAGTCATTGTATTCTTATTCTAGATTTTCCTGTTGCTCTTCCCATTTTTTAACTGTAAAATTCATGACACTTGAGCTCAGTTTGCTGTCTGACTTCAGTATTTTATGTGTTTCTTTTGTTGTTGTACTTAACAACTTAAACTTGTTTGTGAGTTATATCTGTCCTAAGCAGCTCTTGTATTTGTAGTCGTCACTTCTTAATGTGTGATCTGTTTTGAAAAGCTTTCTTAAATTTGGCTACAAAAGTACAGTACCCTCCCTATATAGGGCTGCCTCTGCAGATGTCTCCTTAGGAGCTGCAGCTCTCTTAGTGCTAGCTTTTTGCTTTTCTTGCTGAAATGTGGTGCCATTATTTCTTGCCATTACATGGTTAAGAACTACTCCCATTCCTTTGTTTATTTATTTATTTTAAAGAGGAACATGCCATTGCAAATGGAGAAAACCGTGTGAGGGCTTGGTAATGACCTCCTAAAGCACATGGTACTAGTAGATTAGTTCAAGCCAGGGCTGTGAGTGATAGCTGTGAGCTACTGGCTCATCTTATCAAGCCACTTGGAAGCCGAAGCTGAAAGTTTTATGCATACTCCCATCTGGTGACATAGTTATGCTGTCACTCTTCATGAGAATTTCTTTCTCCTCAGTTGTTTTGAGTCACCAGTTATTACAATGACATACAATAATTACTAGCTTTAGATCTTGGTTTAAAAAAAAAAAAAACAAAACACCAAACTAGTAAAGTAGCCTGTACCAGTGGGAAGAGAGGATGGTTCAGGATTTTAATGATGTGTAACTACCCTATGGGTTTGCCTGCAGCTTTTAAGAGCTAGAACAATGGTGTTTTATTTTAAAGCCAAGGAGAGGGGAACAGCTTTCAGTTTTAAATCAAATGGCACAGTGATCAGGAGATGAGGAGTCCTTATAGAGAGAGTTCAACTGTACTGCTGAGGTTTCCTCATGTGAATTGCACTCTGGTCTGATTTGCTTTGTTTGCTTCTGAATGACACCTAATTTTCTCCATTTAAATGTGAACTCTTAACCATCTCCTACCACAGACAACCCATGGATGGAGCTGCTGCTTTCATTATTTTTGTTAATCTAACTAATTTTTTGCATGCATTTGCTGTGCTCCCTCTGTCTGTGCAGGACTCTCATAACTAAGGAAGTCGGCAGTGTATCTCTGCGTATGAAACAGGTCGAAGAACTGTGAGTAGGATTAGCCCTTTCTAAACCATCCTGTCTCCATACTGTCACTGTTCATTCTCCCTTTGTTTCTTTCTTTGGGAAAGCTGCTCCAAAGAGACATGAAGGAAGCAATTTCTGCAATGTGAATTATTTTAGTGTAGATGAGTGTGTCCATGGTATGTGTTTCATGTGCTCTTTACAGCCAGCCATTCAGCCAGCTGCTTATCTTATTGGTCACGTCTGCACTGCTAAATTGGTCGTCGGTGTTATTTTCCATTCTACTGATTTTGCTTACCAAATGAGGTTTTAGTGATATCTAGACTGTTTTCTTTAAAATGCATATATTGCATTTTCTGAGGTGCAGGTAGAATTGCTTGTTTGTATAAATATACACAAAACATATATACCAAGTATAATGTCACACATAAATGCCCTAGAGTTTGGGAAGGGTGGAGTTAACATAGTTAAAGTAACTTTCATGCCAGGTAGTCAAAAAGCATTAGTTTATTTATGTAGGATGATTTTTTTTTCTCTTTTATTTGTAATATAACTTTTCAAACTTGAATTCAAGTCTCCTGGAAAAAATACTGACCTTGCATTACATTCATGAAATTTGCTGGGAGCTCCGAAGCAATAGGGTTCCTTGGCTGTTCCTGGCTGTCTTTTCATAGAGAACACACTTGCTGAGGATCAAAACTGAAAGCATTGTGTTAGTCTCTGAAGCATTGCAAAGTAACTTAGAGGAAAGGTCTGCTTCTAATGGGATTTTGCCCCAGGTTCTCTATGACCTTTGAAAGTATTTAATACCTAAAATCGTATGCTGAAGCAAGCATCTATGGTTGGGGCAGGTTTTAAAACAGTGTTTTCCTGTATGGCAGTAACTCCTGCAAGTCAGGGTAGGATGTTTCCATTCAAACCTAATTTGAAAGATCGGATCCTTAGCTCCTTTCTATCCAGTCTTGAATCAGAATAGACAGGAAACGAAGTCTGAGACAAAGTCTCAGCTTCGTGAAGAGGCTTAGAACTGATTATCAGTTTGACATATAACAGCCCAGGGTATCCAGGCTTTCATTCAGCAGCCTTTGTCATTTCTGAGTTACTTGTTAGGAAAATATGACATCATCGAACTCCTCAAGCCAGGAGGTAATTGCTTAGTACTTACCTGTGTGCCCCAAGGTGGGAAATGAAAGCACTGGAGAGCTGCTGTTTCCCCGTTTGATGCCCCTGCAGGCGTCTCAGCCACATCTTATATTATTTAATAACATCGAAGTGGACATATTCATGGCTTAGTAATGAGAATCAGTTCTGCTGTTGATTACTGTAGTAGACCAATTTATAATCTGATTCAGAATATGCAAAAGCCCACAGAGGCAGCTGGAGTAAATCGTCTTCTGGAACACTTAAATAAGGTAAAAATAAGGTAACAATAAAAAGCGGTGTTAGTGACTTTTCTGAGTGCAAGGTTCTTTAAAAACAGGCATTTTGCATTGCTAAAGAGATTTATAATTCAGATCAATAACGACTGTAACCTTCTGTTCACATTTCTCAATAATAGCTTGGGAAAGGTCTTATAGGGTCATCTCTGTCTAGTTGGTTACCAGGAATCAAATTGGAGACATCGATTTGCTTGTTCTTTTAAGTACAGTGATGCTGTTATGTTTTTGTGGTTGTATTTTAAGGTTTATTTGCTCATTCAAAGCAATTCAAATACTTTAGAGGTTTTAGAGGTTTTACTTTACGCTTTTTCTAACCTAAATGAGGAGTAATTTCACTGATGTTGTTGGGAATTCCACAGATAAAAAAGTAGCACTTGTAAATACAAAATTGATGTGTTTTCCCAGTTTAATATGGTTGTGTTATCAAAGAAATAACATTTAAACATTATTAAATTAAACATTAAACATAAACTCCTTTAAACATTCAGTGGATTTTGCACTGAATAGTGCCTAGGTAAGACATTTTGTGTCCAATAGCTGTCAGGCTAGTGGATTTTAACAATCTGATGGCAAAATTGATATACTATAGGAAAATATGTCTCAGAAAGTAAGCTCTTTTCTTTGTGTATCCCGTGCAGTCATTCCTGCACTGCACTGCTGCTGTAGCTTAAGGAGCCTACCTTGACCCGAGCTGGGATTTGGGGTTTGCCTTTGCCCACTAAAGTGTTGCATGTGGGAGGTCTCGTTTTGGTGTCCTTATCCATATAGTGGAGAAACGCGTACAGTTTACGTTTGCCTAATCGTGAGTAACTAGATCATTCTGTAGAATAGCAACGTGTAGACTGCAGGGACTTCCCATATTTTTGGTGATACCAGCACCTGTTTAATTGCTCTGACGCTGCTCAGTTCAATCTGACTTCTCCTGCCTTCCTTTTCTCCTTGTTCCAGGTATCATTCTCTTCTTGAGCTGGGAGAAAAACGTAAAGGCATGCTAGAAAAAAGCTGCAAAAAATTTATGCTTTTCCGTGAGGCTAATGAGCTTCAGCAGTGGATCAATGAGAAAGAAGCTGCACTCACAAATGAGGAAGTGGGTGCTGATTTGGAGCAGGTCGAGGTGCTGCAGAAGAAATTTGACGATTTTCAGAAGGTATGTTATAATGCTGCATAACGTGTGCTTCTGGGTCATAGGTCATTGATAATTTAGAGCTAAAATATAGAACCTAACAAGCTCTGAAACAATTTCATTTTGTGCAAAGCATGACTTTCAGTTAAGCTATTTCTATTCCTTTTTTTTTTTTGAAATGTGCATTTTAGTTTTCAGCTGTAGAGTGTTTGACAAGATATGTTGAAATAATTCTCTGCTTCCAAATGCTGATAGGCTTTTGGATTTATTTATTTATTTTTCTCTCAGTATTCGCAACACTTCTTATTTTTTCTTTACTTTGCATGAGATGTGAAAGAATTGTTTGTGCATATATTTTTGTTCTGTCCACTTTGGTGAGATACTGGACACTGAAATGCAAAGATGCCTGACTATTTTATACAGTGGCAAAGCCAGAGACTTGATAATTCTGTGGATGTTACCATGTTTACAGCTTGAAAATTGGCTAACAATTTGAGCCGGCCTAATAGTGGAGGTGTGAAGATAATAGCAGTTACTGGATTTGTGGTATTTTGTTTTTTTTTTAAGCTACTGGTTGATATTAAAATGTGTCTTTTATTAAAATTTAAATGCAAGTTCTCCAGTGTTTCTTTTTTAACTGGATTCCCTTTCTACTTTATAGAAAGGTTTCTGTCAGTCTTTGTGGCTGGAACTTTAAGTGTCTCAGTAAAAGTACTTTTAAAATCTGCTTTTTAGCTTACTTATCCAGTAGTATGGGTGATAGCTTTGGATCTCCATGTTGGTAAACTGTCAGGCATACAGTGTTAAAAGGGTATTCCATGGCTGATCGTTAATTAACTTCATGGAAGGAAAACTCTGATAGTGCCTTTATTTAATTCATTGACACTTGATGCTGACAGCTGGGATTTCTTGGCACAGTCTCTCGTGCATTCTATATTCACTGGTAACTGGAAAGGTCAAGTGTGCTAAATTCCTGCTGCTTACAAACTGTCTACTTCGTGGCACCCCTGGTGTGCAAACTTAATTCACATGTTTTGCTTGTGTGAATGTTAATGCTGTGAATTTTACTGTTCTGTGCAGGATCTAAAAGCTAATGAGTCGCGTCTGAAGGACATAAACAAGGTTGCAAATGACCTGGAGTCAGAAGGACTGATGGCAGAGGAAGTGCAAGCAGTAGAGCAACAGGTCCACTTTTTTTTCTGACTTACTCTGATGTTCTTGAGAAGCAAAAGATTTCCTTCCTTTCGTTTGTCTATTCTATTTTGTGTGTCACTATAAGATACCTGTAAGATACACTACCTCAAAGCGTATCTCTTGCTATCTTCCCTTGCTTACAAACAGTCAAAACTTCCTTTTTGTTAGATAACACCAAGTTGTTAGAAAATAACAAGACGCTTTGTCGTTTTTCCTTTGCAGGAAGTCTATGGGATGATGCCCAGGGTAAGTGTTAATTTCTGCGTTGCAATTTTAATAGTTTGGGATGTACAAGTAGAAGTTCAGCCATGACTGTAATCCATTTCCATGAAGGAACTCCATAATGATTTTGAATGGATGTAAAAAGATGATCTCATCTTCCATGTATTTATTTACTGAGTGTTCTACTCCACAAATCAATAACCCAAAATGACAAAAATACTTAGCTGCAAAAATTGATTTATGCTGTTAAGGCTTGAACATGGAGATATCTGAGTTTTTAAACACGTTCTGATATCATTCCTATTTAAAGCTGTTTCTTCACTTCTTTCAAACAGGATGAAACTGATTCTAAGACAGCCTCTCCTTGGAAGGTAGGTGTCGTCATTTAATAGCAAGCAATGGGAAAGTAGATCAAAAACTACAGCACATCATCTTTCTTTCTTTTTTTTTTTTTAATAGACCATGCACTTTCTCATATGCCCCCCCCCCTTTTTTTTTTCTTTAAGACTTGCCAAAGTGATTTTGGTGATGTCATAGTCTGAACAAATGTTTTGAATTGGTATTGATTTAGGTTTACTGAATTCCCATTTAATTTTGCTTGTTTCCTTCAGCAAAAAACTTGCAGAGCAGTAAGCAGGAATTCACTTTCATATACTTGCATACAAATTCCCTATCAATATAGAAAGATGCCATATAGGTTCTGCTCTGCATTTTAAAAGTCACAGTCAATTCTCCATTTTTCAGGCACTATTATAAAAATAACTGAAATAGTGGATTCCTAACAGAGAATTTGCTGGCAGTTATTTTTTTAAGGAAACTCCATTTTTGAGCTTGTACTGTAAGACTGATCCAAGTTTTTACACCAAAGTTTACACCATACTTTTTTGCAAGTAATTTATCATTGTTAGAAAAGAAGATTGCATATCGAAGGAAATTGGTCATAATTTTTCTAATTGGCTTTAATCTGTTTTGATTGTCATCTTGTGTTCTAAAATTATTTGAATTAACTGCTAAGCTGATTATGCCAATAGTTAAACCATTCAGGCACTTACTGTTTTCTGTCCCTGTGACTGAGGAAACAATTTTTTGTTTTGTTTCATTTGTTTTTATTCACCTTTTGAATGTTGCATTAAGTTTTCTCTGTCCTTATTAAGATAGTTGTTTTTTCAAATTACGTAAGTGTGATAGCATTCACGTGTCCACCTCTAACAGTTCTTACCCTGATCTGTAATACCTTAGGTACTGCAAGTAATTTTTCTTAATATAATTTTTAGTTGCTTTTGTAATTTACTTGCTTCTTGTTGGTGTTTCATAAACAACACTGTATCCAAAACAGTGTTCTAAAGAATTATATAAAAATTTAAAGAATTCAACAATTTTCACTGAAACCTTTAAAATCTATGGTATTTCTTTCTTCGTGGATTTTGTGAAGTTATATTTTACCAAGTCTGTGGTTTTCACCTAAGCCAAGTCATTATGGATTTTTAAGTTTTCTTTCAATCTGATTTTGGCTCTGATTGGTTAAAGTAGACTTTAATGCTACTTTTTTTTTTATTTCTGCCTTTTCATGCAGTCTGCACGTATGATGGTACACACAGTGGCAACATTTAACTCGATCAAGGTAAAACACAACTTTTTCTGAGTTTACTTGAAAGCTGAGAACTTTTCCACCTACCTTTCTGTAGTCTTTGTCTTTCATTACCCTTTATAAGTCTTCTTGAATTAACTTGTTGAGTGAATTATTAACATACAGCAATTACCTCTCAGGTTACATCAATATTTTATTATATACATGAAATTAATTTTTTTTCTATGTCAGGAGAAACCCTGATTTTTTTTTTTTGAACCAGGCTAATTGAATTTGTGCATTTTTCTGAAATTAAGTGGAATACAGTAACCTTCACCTGCACTGAAAGTATAGTCTTGACTTTTCATTTATTACTGACTAGTGAAATTTGCTTATATACTCTACATAACATAAGCATAACCATTTTAGGAAATCTTCCAGCATTGCTGTCTGTGTTCTCAGTAAACCCCTGAAAAAAAAATATGAAGATGGATGTGAAGAAGGGGTAGTTGGCATGTTTTTGCAGGTGTCAGCAAAATGAAAAAGGGGGCTATAAGCATAGTGAACAACATGTTACTGGATGAATTTTCTGTTTGACACCATAAAGTTTCAATGAGCCCAACACAAGAGTTTCTTTAAGCAGAAATGCTATAAAAAACCTGTGATTCTGCAGTATCAGTGTGGAGCTTGAGTTTTGCTTTTTTTCAGGAACTGAATGAACGTTGGAGGTCTCTGCAGCAGTTAGCAGAGGAGCGAAGCCAGCTGTTGGGCAGTGCTCATGAAGTCCAGAGATTCCACAGGTGGGGTGTTTGTATCCATATTTGATCTTAATTCAGTTTAAATAATTTATTTATAAGAGTTCTAAAACGTAGTGGGACCTATTCCAAACAAGTCACATTTCAGCCCCCAATTTATTTAGTGGAAGTTGGGCCACCAGTAAAACAACAAAATTTTTTTTGTATACTTCCTAGAAAGAAAATGAAAAGCATGTTAACATGGGAGCATGGAACAACTGAGGGTTTGGGAGATCTCAACTGCTGTCCTATTTTGCCATAGTTCACTTGTGTCATCTTGCAGTTTAACAGAATCATCAACTACCTGAGCTTCTCTAGAAATCAGCAAGCCGGTGGGTAACAGAGATCCTAGTGTGGCCTCCATTTTAATTCTCTTTCTGCCTTCCTTTTGCTCAAATCAGAGATGCTGATGAAACAAAAGAATGGATAGAGGAGAAGAATCAAGCATTAAATACAGACAATTATGGACATGACTTGGCTAGCGTGCAGGCTCTGCAGCGCAAACACGAAGGCTTCGAGAGAGACTTAGCAGCTCTTGGAGACAAGGTGAGGTTGAGAGGGGGACAAAAACAAAAGGCTTCTTTTTATCTAGCAGAGATAATTGAACTGTATAAAAGATTATTTTTGTTTTCTTTATGTTTATTTTCTTTTCTTTAATTCTAGGTGAACTCTCTTGGTGAAACTGCCCAGCGTCTGATCCAGTCACATCCAGAATCTGCTGAAGATCTCCAAGAAAAATGCACTGAGTTGAATCAGGCTTGGAATAGTCTGGGAAAACGTGCTGACCAGCGCAAAGAGAAGCTTGGAGATTCTCATGACCTGCAGCGTTTCCTCAGTGATTTCAGGTGAAGAGTCTCTCTCCCTCCTCCCCAGTTTGTCTGTCTGCTGTATTACCACTGAAGTATATATGGCTCAATGTTCCACAGGAATATTTCTGGGGAGGGTTTGAAAAAGGACTGTTTTTCCTGTTCTGGCTTATTTTAGTGGAGGAAGGGAAAAATTATTTATTAATCTGTGTTTGCAGGGACCTTATGTCTTGGATCAATGGAATCCGGGGACTGGTCTCCTCAGATGAGCTTGCAAAGGATGTGACTGGAGCTGAAGCTTTATTGGAAAGGCACCAGGTATGTGAAAGATTGTGAGTGTATATCATAAGCATCAACAGATGTTTGTTTTTCTTACACTCTCCACTTACAGTTCCAAAAATAAATCAATTACAACTCTGTCCTCTATTTATTTGTTAACACATTTCTGTACCATGCAGGAACACCGCACTGAAATAGATGCAAGAGCTGGCACTTTCCAGGCATTTGAACAGTTTGGACAACAACTTCTGGCACGTGGTCACTATGCCAGTCCAGAGATCAAGGAGAAACTGGATATTCTAGAACAAGAACGGACAGACCTGGAGAAGGCCTGGGTCCAGCGCAGAATGATGCTAGACCAGTGTCTAGAACTACAGGTACTCTGCTGCATTTCTAAAAAGAAAAATAAGTCCTCTTTTCATAAAAGTTTATTCATTCATGGTGACGAGCAGTGCTCGTGGCCTGTCTTTCTTATGCTCTGGAGTTTTTTTCTCTGTGTAGCTGTTTCATCGGGACTGTGAACAAGCTGAAAATTGGATGGCTGCCCGAGAGGCTTTCCTAAATACAGAAGATAAAGGAGACTCCTTAGACAGCGTGGAGGCACTCATCAAGAAACACGAAGATTTTGATAAGGCAATCAATGTCCAGGTGAGGAGGGTAGCTGAAGTGAGGGCGGAATAGATTAGCTTTTTTAGGCAGGTTATTAACAAAAGAAATTACTACTGTGTATTGTTTCTAAATGTTGGTTCGAAGTATTGAGCTGTTTGGGATCTGCACCAACAGTTCAGAAGTGGCTAATGCAGACAGGGAGGTATTTCACTGTCCACCAACATGGTGTGGGAAATGTGGCAGGTGTTTGTGTAAATCTCTTACTGCCTTGAAAATTGTTTATTTTTACAGGAGAAAAAAGTATATTTTCAATTTCTTGTAGAAAAAAAAAAACTTCCAACTTTTACTGAGATCATTCTGCCAAGTCCAAAAGATACCTTTTTTCCTAAATGCCATAGGTGAGAGTTGTTCTGAAGTTGAACTTTCCAGTCTTGTGGAAGATAGTCTTCCTTTAGAGAAGAGAAACAAGAAGAAAAACAAACAAAAAACCCCACCACCACCAAAGGCTCTTTTTCCATTCCAGACCCTGGTCATCACTTGACTTAGTTTGAAGTACCACAGTTGTCCTAATTTATGGCTTCTCTTTTGAATAGGAAGAGAAAATTGCCGTCTTGCAGTCTTTTGCTGACCAGCTGATCTCCGCTGATCATTATGCGAAAGGAGTCATTGCTAACAGACGCAATGAGGTTCTGGACAGGTCAGTACACTGAAAGCCTTGTGAGATTGGATGCAGATACTGGCTGTGAAAAAGAATGGTATTTGGCAACATTTTGCAACTGTAAAATGTGCTGCTTTGTGCCGTCCTGGTTTTTCATTCCACACGTATTTAATTGCGTACAGGTGGCTTCGTCTGAAAGCTCAAATGATTGAGAAGAGATCTAAGCTAGGAGAATCTCAGACTCTCCAGCAGTTCAGTCGTGATGTCGATGAAATAGAAGCTTGGATCAGTGAAAAGCTCCAAACTGCAAGTGATGAGTCATATAAGGATCCCACAAATATCCAGGTGAATACTTTTCTCAGCTTAGAAATCAAAATGAAATATTTACCTTCACAAAGCATACTCTGTTTTGAAAGAACGTATTCAGAGGAGTTCTTGTTCAGTAAGAGAGAGAATAACACACCATGTTGGACATGGTCTTCCTTTAACAAGGAGAAAATAGAAATTGCATTATGCATGAAAGGAGACCCAAAATAGAACTCACTTGGTAATTATTGATGCGTATAATTAATAAGATATGTGGTATCTGCAGCAGCACGCTTTCTGAAGATACTCCTGAGTCGCTGTTCTGTTTTTCTCCTGGTATCTAGATAATAAAATAATGAAACTAAGTTCCTGGGTCTCATCTCCGTATGAGATCTCTCTTATATTCTAAAATGTAAGTCTTACTCAATTTTCAGTATTAGAGAATAATTAATTAGAATTACCTCCTGTGTTTAAATAGTGGCTTATGAAGTAGTATGAATGCACTGAACTACTTCTTCTCTCAATCTGTTTTATAGCTTTCCAAACTGCTGGTAAGTAGTTTGGACTAGCCCTGGTATGTGAATTTGTTTTCTTTGTATAGCTTATGTGTGAGCACAAGGTCTGGTTGCAGTCTGTTGCTCCATCCATCAGTTCATGCAATCTCTTTGTTTTCTATTAGTTATTGACCTTCATGCAGGTACAGCTATTGATCTTCATGTTATGGATGTGGCTTTTCTGTTAATGCCTATTCAGCATCATTTATGTATTTGTTTTGCAGGTGTTCTGCATGATCTGTTTCATTTGTAATGCATAAGTGGTATAGGGTTGGTTTGGGTTATGGTTTTTTTTTTAGGTTTGGTTGTTTTTTTGTGTGTGCGTGGATGGGTAGGAATTAGCTCATAGAAAAATGGGTTTCTATCCTTTTTTGGAAATTTGGCTATGAGGTATGTCAACCTCCTTTCTGAATTTAGAGTGGTGGTGATATAACCCATGACATGTGATGTCAGCTCTGTTAGCTTGAGCTTTTAGAATCAAATGCTGAAGATGGAGATATCAATAAAGCTGGTAGACCTAGATGTCTTACAAGAGTAGTAGAAGAGAATAACATAGAAGGAACCCTTGGGAAAAGGATACGTGCCACGTAGAAAGCTGACAGGACTTGTTAGAATCCAAAGAGTGGAGTAAAATGAGGTTACATGAAAGAAGACAGCCAAGACGGGGAAGGTAACTAGAGCAAGGAAGGAGACAAACATTGTGTTTGTTGCTTTAGGCTGTAGTACATTCATTTTTTTTCTTAGTTGAAAAAAATAAGAATTTTATATTAAAAGAGAAAGGCTTGTCTTGGATTTGTTGTCATGGTAATTATATGGAGATAAGCAATTGGCAGCTTTTAAATTGAGTTTTGTGTGTTGGCAAATACTGCTTTGAAGGATATGTTTTTATAATCTCAGCATTCAGGATTAGTAGTTTCCAAAATAAAGCAGTTCATGCAGAATTTCTCATGGCAGCGCTATAGTATTTTCCATCTTTTATTTCAAATCTAACATTTCCTTTCATTCCATTCTCTCAGGGCATTGCATACCCATGTCCAATGTTACTAGCATTTCCAGTTAATACCTGTAAATTCTGTCTTGTCATTTTTGTGCTATTCTTATCTTCCTGGTGGGTGGATGGATCGTGTAGATATGAGAGATCTGCATACTTCCTCCTACACCTAGGCTCCTGTTGTTCTCATGGCGTTCTCAACTCAGAGAATTTTTTTAATAAATCATTCGAAGTTATTTTATAGAGTTTTTGATATTAATTCAGGACTGTAATATATAATGTCAAGTATGACTGAGTAATATCAGAACTGTGCAAAAAGCAGATAGGTTTTAGCAGTGGTTTCTTTTAGCTACCTATAGATTACAAAGGGAAATAGAAATTTGTGAAGCTTCTGTAGGAATAGAAAGCTACTGTGCTTATGCTTAGAGTATGTGTACTTTTCGGAGGTGATAGCATTGTACATGAGAAAGCCTTATTTGAGTAACCTCTAAGGTTAATGCAAGGAACGTTACATGGGCATCTGTAAAATGCCGAAGACGTTGCCTGAGTTGTATATATCAACTCATTGACAGTTTTGCTAGGTCAAAGCTTGACAGCTACCCAGACTCATGAGAGTTACTATCTGAGTGAATAGTCAGTATGCTTACTGAGAGAGAGAGAACTTCTTTAGATCAGACTATACACAAACCTCTCTATGTAGACAACTCTTGCGCTCTCGCCTCAGCCCATGAGAACAATTTAGGAGCCCGTTGTCCAGTTTCTAATAGTTTCGTTTTTGTCATGTTTAGAGCAAACACCAGAAGCACCAAGCCTTTGAAGCTGAGCTCCATGCCAATGCAGATAGGATCCGCGGCGTCATCGATATGGGGAACTCGCTGATTGAAAGAGGAGCGTGTGCTGGCAGCGAGGATGCTGTGAAGGTAGATAAAACAAGTCTTAGAAGATTTATTTAGTTTTGGGTTTGGAATGTTTGGACAATGGGGAGGGAAATACCCCTTAAAAAAATCTTGTTTTATAGCAGTTTTTCTATTTCAGCTATGCAGTAGGAATCAGGGTAGTCATTTTGCTTTGTTCTTAAGAGTGAGAAAAGTTTTCTGATCCTATGATCAGGATGTAAACGTTGAACTGAATTATAGCTAGGAAACATGAAATAGTTACTGTACAGTTTGTGTACCTGGAATCAGCAGCCAAACTTGTACCTTATTGTGGTGTTGTATTTATCAGAACTTGTGTTTTTCATTTGTAGCATTTGTCTTCTCCGTTTTATAACAGGCACGGCTAGCTGCCCTGGCTGACCAATGGCAGTTCCTGGTACAGAAGTCAGCAGAGAAGAGTCAGAAACTGAAAGAAGCTAATAAACAGCAGAATTTCAATACTGGAATCAAGGACTTTGATTTCTGGCTTTCAGAGGTAATTGATTGGGATTATTTACTTGCAAGACTTGTTTTTTTTCTAGTTTTTTATTCCCTTTGCTGATTTCCATTTTCTTAGAGCACTGTATACCTTTGAGCAAGTCTAGATTTATTTAGTAAAAACCGTTATTACAAGATTCTGAAAAGATTAAAAATCTTGTGGATGTTTTTTATATTATTTATAAACAATAAAGTGAGAATAAGCCTATTTGCATAGGATCTCCTAAGAATTAAGCAGGTGATGAGGCAAAGGTTTATCCACACTGTAGAAAGTTAAAGAGATAATTAATTTGCATAATTTTAAAGACATTGTAATTACAAGGGGTTTGTGAAAATACAACGCACAACTCATTCTTCATCCTCTTTTTTTTTTTTTTTCCCCACCCCCAGGTGGAGGCTTTGTTGGCATCTGAAGACTACGGGAAGGACTTGGCATCAGTTAACAACCTTCTGAAGAAGCACCAGTTACTGGAAGCTGATATATCTGCTCATGAGGTATCGCTTTCGCTTTTTGTTTTGGAACATAACTCATAGTAATCAGCAAATCGTGCAGATACCACTTCAATACATGCTGCAGTCATATACTTGTTGAAACATGTTTTCTTAAAAACTCTGGCTCTGCAGAGCAGTCAGGTTTCTGTGGTTTTGTTGGTATAGAAATAATGAGATAAGGTTATTCACACACCTTTTCACCCATGTTTCCAGGATCGTCTGAAGGACCTGAACAGTCAGGCTGACAGTTTGATGACCAGCAGTGCTTTTGATACATCCCAAGTGAAGGATAAACGTGAGACTATTAATGGACGCTTTCAGAGGATCAAGAGTATGGCAGCTGCCCGCCGTGCAAAGCTGAATGAGTCCCACCGTTTGCATCAGTTTTTCCGTGATATGGACGATGAGGAGTCCTGGATCAAGTGTGTATTTTGGACGTTCTAGGCTCTGGCATGAGGGCACGTGCTTACTGCCAGCTTGCTAACAGCATTCATAGTCTGTAGCATGGTTTTATAACTTGCCCTTTCCACAAGTATGTGTCTCTACAAGAAGACATACTTGCCTCCCAGTCAAGGAACACTGTATTCAAAACAGCTTCAACACCGATTTGGGTGTGGCTTCTTATCTACAGTTTTCTTTGGTCAAACCCCAAGAAGGAAAGCTCTGTACTAGAAAAAGTAACGCTAATTAGCCCTAGACCAGATAACTGAAATTTGATTCTTTTTGGAAAAGCACCTAGAAGAAATTTAAACCTCACTTTTTCAGTCTGAAGTACTTTTTTTGTTCCAGCCAGTTGTAGTAATTAATGAAATGTTGTTTCCATATTGGTGTTACTATTCTTAGAGGAGGGGAAGAAGTGAGCTTGATAGAAATCATTCGGTTTAGAGCACTTTTTTGTTATGCTTGTAAAAAAAACAAAACAATAATAATTGGACGACAGCGGGTAAACTTTACAAAAAGTAATTATCTTCTTAGAAAGAAAACAGTACAGAGAAACTCTGTCCTTCATAGAGAAATGATAGACCCTCTCCCTTTCCTTTGTTTTCCCTACACGTTCCCCTTGATGTGCTGCCAGGAGCCAGCTGCTGTTTGCTGATAACTCGTACGCAATTTCTTGCATCCAAGATATTTATACTATGAAGAGCATTTCCTTATTTGCAATGATTTTTTTTCTTTTGTGAGACTTGACCTATGTAAGTAATTTTAAAATTTTGTATTTCTTGCTTCTCTCTTGAACCTAGAGAGAAGAAATTGTTAGTTAGCTCAGAGGACTACGGCAGAGACCTAACTGGTGTGCAGAACCTGAGGAAAAAACACAAGCGCTTAGAAGCAGAATTAGCTGCCCATGAGCCTGCTATCCAGGTAAATGCCTGTCCTTGACAGATTTCCTATAAGGAATGGCTTTCTTGTTTGCAGCAAGTATGAAAGGCAGTAATTGGTTTGTAGGAATCCAAATAGAATGCATAATAAAAGAGCAAGTGATGTTCTATTGATCGGGTGTTTCTCTGCTTTGCAGGGTGTTCTAGACACTGGGAAGAAGCTTTCGGATGATAACACAATTGGAAAGGAGGAGATACAGCAGAGGCTGGCCCAGTTTGTGGATCACTGGAAAGAGTTAAAGCAGTTGGCAGCTGCTCGGTGTGTGAGATGTTTTTGTAACATGCAACTTAAAACAGTTACATGGGCTTGTAAGGACCAGATTTTAATGAAGTTCAGGTGTTTAGGTATGGGTCATTAGTAATAATCATGTCATAGCATACGTCACTGATGATGGGCTCTTTGAGACTATTGAAAAGGGTTTTAGTGATAATGTTTCTCAACAGAAATGTGAGGTTTGTTTTGTTTTGTTTCTTAAGGTGTGCTGTGGTTAGCCTTTCTTGCACTTGCCTAAATACCATAGGCTTGAAATTAGTTGGCCTTAGTCCACTACCAGGATGTTTTTCTGAATGGAAGCTATCGGGAGAAAATGATTCATTGCAGTCCTTTAACGGCTGCAGGCTTTGTGGCCTTGTGAATTTACAGAGTTGCAGATATCACGTCCGCTGCTGGAGAAGACAAGTATGAATGATTGTATGCTAGGGTTCTGTCTCTGTACATTCCTAGGTTTTCTGCTGCTATAAGTTGCTCTAGAGCAACACTGCAGCTAATTTTACCTTTCTTTACCCATACAGGGGGCAGCGTCTAGAGGAGTCTCTGGAATACCAACAGTTTGTAGCAAATGTTGAGGAAGAAGAAGCATGGATCAATGAGAAAATGACACTGGTAGCCAGTGAGGATTACGGGGACACACTTGCAGCTATCCAGGTATGGAGAAATTTGTCAGCTCTTTCCTATCTTCATTGCATTATCATTGATGAGAGCTTAATGAACCTTTAACTGTCTTTCCAAAACAGAGATTTCTATGTTGGTTCATTTTTAAAGGCCTATGTTGTAATAAAGTAATTAAAAAACACCATGAATTTGTTTTAGAAAAACATTCCAACTATGGTGTTTTCTTTAGAAATGACTTTCTTTCATAAGTAGTGAGAAAATATTTTAAAAAGTGGTTGTGTGTCATATTTGCAGGGCTTGCTGAAAAAGCATGAAGCATTTGAGACTGATTTTACTGTCCACAAAGACAGAGTGAATGATGTTTGTGCTAACGGAGAGGATCTCATTAAAAAGGTGAGAAAATAGACTGGTAAAAAAAAAAACAAACTTCAAAGGCTGCCCAGAACATTTTCATGTCAAAATAGACTTACTTTGCTCTTAAGACTGATTTGTCAACTCTTTGAAAAGGGCTCTTACTCATTTTTTGCAGCTGAATAAGCTATTGATGTTAACCTCTTACAGCACTGTTTCTTAGGCAGTGCTGTACATTGAGAACAAAGTCTTTCGATTGAAGTCCTTGCTCTGTTACAAGCTTTCTGGATGCCTTGGAAGACCTTAAGATCATATTTAATTTATTTTTTTCCCCTCCTGTCATGTAGAACAATCACCATGTGGAGAACATTACTGCCAAGATGAAGGGCCTCAAAGGAAAGGTGTCAGATCTGGAGAAAGCAGCAGCTCAGAGGAAAGCCAAACTGGATGAGAACTCTGCCTTCCTCCAGTTCAACTGGAAAGCAGATGTAGTGGAGTCGTGGATAGGTAGGTTCTGCGTTGGGGCACCGTACACTGTCACAAAGAAACTGAAATGCTCCTTCAGTTCAAAAGGCTTCAAATAGCTTCTCATATGGTGCTGTAATGAGCAGACCTACACCCGAAGCAATCAGCAGTGCTGATTAGCAGTGCTGGTAGATGCTTCGGAGGTAATTGTTCTGTTAGCCCAGAGGGCCTTCCCCCAGTTTGGAATGGAAGGAACATTTGAGATAGAGATGTTTACATTTTTAATGAATTTGCTTCATTTTCAAGGTGAGAAGGAAAACAGTCTGAAGACAGATGATTATGGACGTGACCTCTCTTCTGTGCAGACGCTACTCACCAAGCAGGTTAGTGCTAATGCTGCTTCTACCCTGTAAAGGGATGGAGAGAGGAGGTGAACGCTTCTGCAATAAATGATATTTATATTTCTATTTTTATTTATTCATTCCTATATCTTTCATAGGATACATTGCATATATTTCAGTGTAAAATATGTTGTTCTTTTTTAATGTTTCAGGAAACTTTTGATGCTGGACTTCAGGCTTTCCAGCAGGAGGGAATTGCAAACATCACTGCTCTGAAAGACCAGCTGCTAGCAGCCAAACACATCCAATCAAAGGCCATCGAGGCTCGGCATGCTTCCTTGATGAAACGCTGGAACCAGCTACTTGCCAATTCTGCAGCCAGGAAAAAGAAACTCTTGGAGGCTCAGGAGCATTTCAGAAAGGTGAGTAGCCAAACCACGAGGCTACAAAAATGGAATTGTTCTCTTTGGAGGAAAACAAACAAACAACACTTGCAACTTATGTAGCTTTTCTATTTGGAGACAATATTTATGGAAACTTCCTTAAGAATTTTTTAAGACACTTGCAAGAAATAAGCAATAAAGGCAAACTACCACTTAGGCTTGTTAATTCCAGATCACCTCATATACAGTGTTTGCCTTGCTGCGTAACTGAACTGACCAACTGGATTATTTCCTCTTTTCAAGGTTGAGGATCTGTTCCTGACTTTTGCAAAGAAGGCATCTGCCTTCAACAGCTGGTTTGAGAATGCTGAAGAGGACCTGACGGATCCTGTGCGCTGTAACTCGCTGGAAGAAATCAAAGCACTGCGAGAAGCTCATGATGCTTTCCGTTCTTCGCTCAGTTCTGCCCAAGCTGACTTCAACCAGCTGGCAGAGCTTGACCGCCAGATCAAGAGCTTCCGTGTAGCCTCCAACCCCTACACTTGGTTTACTATGGAGGCTCTTGAAGAAACTTGGAGGAATCTGCAGAAAATTATCAAGGCAAGTCTTGATCTCTTCATAGCTTGTGACCTTTAAAGTCCTCCCTGGAAGTTGTCCCCAAAGATAAACAGTACAAGAGTTTGTCACTATACTACAAGTGAAAATACCTCAAAGTTTGGGAGCAAAGAAAAATATCCACTAGCTAATTTTTCAGTTGTTTTCAATGGTCTTCCACCTGCAGTCTTTAAAAAGACTCATATCCCTCACTTCTTAACTGTAGAGTAGGTAAGTTTAACATCCATGCTATATGGTAAAGTAACTGCTGCTTCAGTTCTGTTTCTCAGGACTTCGATAGGAGTGTTCTGTGTTGTGATCTTAAGCAATTTTGGTTAGATATCCAGGACACTCTTTGAGCCCTCAGTCTTGTTTTTACCTCCAGAATTGCACCGGTATGCAGTGCTGGTTTTGCTCTGATGCACAATGAAGCCAGTCACGTATTCCCCTTTTGAAATAATTTTTGTTCCTTTCTCAGGAACGTGAATTGGAGTTGCAGAAGGAACAGCGAAGGCAGGAAGAGAATGACAAGTTGCGCCAGGAGTTTGCTCAGCATGCTAATGCCTTCCATCAGTGGATTCAGGAGACCAGGTATAGTTTGTCTTCCCGGGAGCAACCCTTAGAGAATTCCACAGCTAATAATTGTATCCATCCAATATCTCCTTGGCCAGTCTAAGTTGTAATGCCTCCTGCTGAAAAACAGCTGATGGTCTCTTGTTCATTTCCTGCAGTTAGGATCTGAGGAAGGCCCCATTTGCCACAGGGGAGAGGAAAGCCCTGAAACGCCAGACTATAAAAATGTTTCTGCTTCTGTATTCGTTTTTCTGTAGTGATTCCAGTTATCCAGGACTTGTCTGTCCTCCAGTTACTCCTGAACTAGTCTGCCTTGCAACTGGCAGGGGCAAGGAACAAACAGCTAGAAGCGGGCTGTATGAAGTGCTCATGGCCTTTCTGTTAATGCCTTTTTGTGTTCACTAGTATATTAGAAATCTCATTAGAACTTCAGTAGAGAAAGCAACTGTGGAAAAAAACTGAAGACTACATTGTAAACAGCTTTTTGGGGTGCTGTCTAATAATATCCGTGCCTGGGGAAGAGGGAGTACAGATTTAACAGCTGCTTTAGAAATTAAAAAAGAAATCTCAAGGTCGAGAATTGCAGTGAACTGAAGAGCGTGTTTCTAGAAAACTGAGGTAACCGTGCTCAGAGTGCTGTTAGCCAATTCTGACACACAGGGGTTGTGGTTCAGAAGAGGTGAGTTTTGTTTTCGTGTAATCCTGTGATTCTCTGTCTCTGTGTGTTTACAAATAGTTCTGTATGTGTCTTCATGAAATACCGAAATTTAAATATGATTTTTAACTTTTTGATGTTTGCTTCCCACCCAAATCGCTGTCCCTCTCTTACTGTCTTGTCTCTGTCCTGCTGCCTGATGTCTGGATCTTCACATTCTACAGGACTTACCTGCTAGATGGGTTAGTATTGAATTTTATATCTTTACAAATTTGGTGACGTGTTCTGCTCTATCTGTGTGTGTTCTTCTGTCATGATATTGCTTGTGAGAGCTGCACTGAAACCCCTTTTATTTGAAAAGAGCAATCTGGAGCTGAGGTGCACAGACACAGGAAACATGATTCTGGAGTGGACTAAGTACAAACCAACAGAAACATAATTATTTCCTAGTCAAAAGCAGAGGAAGTTATTAATGGGAAGCCACTGGCGTACCGTGGAAGTCCTAACTTTTGCTCTTCCTTTCTCTGAGAGCTTGCCCAAGAAAAGGCTCTTAATTTGATGAGATATGGGAGAACATAGAATAAGTACGTTCGTATGCTTTTGGAAAACAGCTGACGAAGCTAGTTTTCCAGCATTCAGAGACTGGTTTAATGGAATAGACCTTTCCATTATAACTGTTCTCAGAACAATTAAAGCTCCAAAGTATTGACCATTTGTTTTGAAAGGAGGAAGAAAGGTTCCTATGAAGAGGCTATGCTGAAGTTACCTATCTTAAAACTCTGTAGTATGCAAAAATGAGCTGCCTATTTTTAATCTGCTGCTGAACCATACTCAGAATAGGTGCTTACCCCACAGAGATCATGTTCTTGATAGAAGAAACAAAACCTTCCAACACGAACCCACAAACGTTGCCTGGCTTTGCAGGCAGTTGGATGCCTGCAGTTTGATGTCCACTTGTGTCCACGGGAATAATTCCTGCTGAGGATGCATGTTGGTGGTTTGTCAAGTAGTGGAAAGGAAACAATAAAATTTTTAAATGTCTTCAGACTGCCAAAACCTCTGAGAGCATGTCTGTCCACTTACATTTCTTCAGTATTAAAAATCTGCAACGTGATAGAAGCTTTTTAACAAGGCATAATGTGAAATGTTAACAAATACTGTACGGGCCTGGTGCAGAAGCCTGGGCGTCTGCCCTGTGTAATGTGCTAGAGAGGAGGCAGGGACCTTTCTCATGAAGATAGAAGGCTTTTCATAATAAAAGGGTGGAATTCTTCGCAGATAACTGTGCTTCTTATGTGCTCTGTAATGACCACAGTGTCTTGTGTTCTGCTGTTCCTGCCAGATAAAAATAATTTGCCCCATTTTTGTTGTACAGTTTAATGGAACCAAGCAGATTTTCCTGGAACGGATGCTGAATTCTCTGCTCCTTTGTGAAGTAGTGTTGTAAATTAGTTCTGGTATCCAAGAACGAGCTAACAGAAAGGGCCATTTACTAAAAGACGTGGGGTCAGAGTTCGAGATCACCATGCCAAGCTCTTTTGTTGAACAAATTACCAGAAGGCTGCTGATACGCAAGGCAGAGTTTGTCCTTAATTCTGCGTGAATAGATTAAAAATGCAGACTTAGCTCAAAGAGGCATTGGCTGCACTGAGAATGCCTTGGCGAGAGGGAAAGCTGAGCTTCAGAGAAGTTTCAAGGTAGCAGCTGCCCTGCGTGCACCTGGCTTTTCAGTGCTCCCTAGCGGCTTCTGCGTGCCCGGTGCTGCCTGGAGGAGGCTTCCTGCAGTGAGGGAGAAAGATGAGTTTAGAAAGAAAAATGCCTTTACAGAATCAGTAGGTGAATTAACTGCAAAACTTCAGTTCTTTTTTAGTGACCCTCCCTTTTGTGCGATTTACCCAAAAATAACCGAGTTGTGTGTGTGCGACCCGCGTTTGAATTATTTCACTAAGCAATGGCTTACGTTTGCTGCAAGGTGGTGCTAGCTTGGAGTGTGGCTCCACTGCAGTGGCCGTGTTTGGGTGTGTTCTTTCCTCTGTTCTTTCTTCTTCCTTTTTGGAATTTACTTGGTTTCTTTTCTTTGACTAGCATAGCATATCGTCGTGTCATTCGTGTCTATCAGTATGAAGTTGGGGATGATCTATCTGGAAGGTTTTTTCCTCTTTATTTTCTTACCTCACTTTGGTTTTCAAATGCACTCTTTAATTCCAAGGCTCGCTTTCCTTCCAACTAACTTTCACAGCTTAGAGATGCTTGGAGGTTTGTTTCCCTGTTGACTCTTTCCTTTCCACGGTTGGTTCCCTGCTTCTTGCTCAGGGCTCTGGGCGCGCGCTTCGTCTCCTTAGGCACGCATTGAATCTGAGCCTTTACCCTGTGGTGAGAGACACCCGGGTGTTTGGTGCATTTTCATTGCTGCAGAGTGATTCAGCACTTGAAATCCCCTCCTCAAGAAGCTCGAAAGCACGTAGGATAGATCTCAGTGGGAACCTGGTTATAGGGACAGGATCTTAGACATGGCAGAGCCAAAAGCACGGCGCCCAGCCTGGCTGTCCAAGCACAGGTCATTCAGTAAGAGCTCTCGCTGTACCCGCTGGAAGGGCAGAGGTTCCTGAACACTGCTGCTTAAAGGTTATGTAGGATTCGGGGGGAAAGAAGCAACATCCCGAGACTTTCCGTAGCTAGTCCACGTGAAGCAGATCTTGGAGCCCATCACCACAGTGTGTGCTAGGGCAGGGGGCTGCTGCGCTCAGCGTGGAACTGGGCTGAGAGGAGTGGCCCTGCCTCAGTTTCCCTGGGTGCAGGATGGGAGAGGTGGGCAGGAAAGGCAACTTTCCATCAACCACTGCTGCCTAGGGGAGACCTATCGTTTTCTGCAGTGATTATGCTGTATTAAGACTACTTTTAAACCAAGCCAATAGTTTTCAAGGTCTTTTTCCCCATTTTCTCCCCATGTAACACACCTCTGTAGAGCTCCTGTATCTTGCTGGCTAATACAGCCTGTCCCCGGTGAATCACCTGTAGTTCGTGTGTGTGTGTGCTGGGCACGGTGGAGTGGGGTGGGACTGCACCGAGTTTCTAATTTCATTAGGTCCAGTAAAGTGGGTGCTTTGGATCTGGCATGAAGTGTGGCTGCTGATCGTGTTGCCTTTCAAATGGGGCTAGAAATTAACTATATAAAGAAATAAGAATCAAACAAGATGTACATGTGTCTGTCTGAAAGAGGATGAGTCAGAGTAAACAAAACACAAAACCGGTGTTTAAATATTTACAGGAGAATAATACTGCTGTAAGGATTTTTAATTTTAAGGAAGGACTGTTAATTTCAAGCCCCACCTGCCATTTTTTACGGGAGAGGTGCGTGCTCTCACTGTGATTCTGTGTTTAGGTCTTGTATGGTGGAGGAGTCGGGAACACTGGAATCGCAGCTGGAAGCTACTAAAGTAAGCGATGCTCACCGATTTCTAAAACACCTCTCCTGAGTGGTAACTTGGGAGCACCGGGTGGGAATGAAAATGTGTGCCATTATATAGTAAAATCTTATTGATTTTATACATTTTGAATACTGAAGAAAGCTTTGGGATTACCTATTTACATATCTGATGTCTGCTTACATCCCAAGCCATTAAACAGCACTCTGGTAAAGGTTTCTTTTTTGATCTTTTTTTCTAAATGGCTGGGGTAGGGCAAAGAGGATACAATATTTTGAGCATGTTTTCTAATAAGAGTTTATTCTTTCTGTCTCAAGAGCTGGCTTGCAAGCCCTGTTGGTTTCCAACAACATGCACAAAGAGGTTATTCTGAATACTATTTACAAATCCCAGTATATGTGTGCGTGTGTGTGTATATATGTATATATATATTATACCAGCAGACAGAATATAAACCTTCCTCCCCTGCCAGCCCATGTTCTACGCATGTTCATTTTAAGGTGTTTTTTTTTTTTGCACTCTTTGATTTCCTCCTCCTACTCCCTCCTTGCAGCGCAAGCACCAGGAGATCCGAGCTATGAGGAGCCAGCTGAAGAAGATTGAGGACCTTGGAGCTGCCATGGAAGAGGCACTTATCTTGGACAACAAGTACACGGAGCACAGCACCGTGGGGCTGGCGCAGCAGTGGGACCAGCTTGACCAGCTGGGGATGAGAATGCAGCACAACCTGGAACAGCAGATCCAAGCTCGGTACTCCCTACCCCGCGTGCAGCGTGAAGTGTGCCTAGCCTGGGTGGGGGATAAACGAGGAGACACATCTGTGTGTCTGGAAATGAGCCTTGCGTGACAGTGCTGAGCCTCTGCTGTGTTCTGACTCGTGTGTGGCAGCCTAGAGAGCTGCTTGTCAATCTCCACCGCCTCCCGGCTCTTTCAGCGGGATGAAGTTAGCAGTCTTTGAAATGGTTCCTGTTGGCCGTTAGCAATGATGTCTTGCAGGAGCTGATTTATTCTGTTGGGCTGTGACGATGTAATGTTTTGTCTGCTCACGTGTCCTCAGCTTTTGATGCAGCTGACTGGTTTGGGACCCCAGCAGAGCTCTGCAGCTCAGGAACTGTTCACAAGCTTTGCTTCTTCCTTTGCAGAAACACGACTGGAGTCACTGAGGAGGCCTTGAAGGAGTTCAGCATGATGTTCAAGTGAGTGGCAGGAAACGCATGCCAGAGGAATGCTTGTGAGATATTTCTGGCATGTGGATGGCCCCTGTTCACAGGATTCTCTGACTGCTCTGTTTGCAGCTCACTTATTGTCTGCCCAGTTTTGTGCCGAGCTGCTCTCGTCTCTGCCAGATGGCAGGAGATGCAGATACACCCGCTGCCGGCCGGGAGCAGCCACACGAGGCTTTCCTGGGCACACTCACTTGTGGGCACGGCGGTGTAAGAACCAGGAGTGCCAGTGAATTCCAGATGGGAATATAGTCATTTTTTGATGCTTTTTAAGCAAAGTGAAGAATTTGTGCTTTCATTTTTATGTATGTTAGATAGGAAATGTCTATTGATTCAACCTCATTTGTCCAGAAAGGTGGGCTGGTTATCATGTCCTAGTTTTCAGCCCAGCGTGTAGCTGTCAATCACTTACTCGACAACTTGACACTTAAGAACGTGAGCTTTGGTTTTGTGTTTTTAGGCACTTTGACAAGGACAAATCTGGACGACTTAATCACCAGGAGTTTAAGTCTTGCTTGCGCTCCCTTGGCTACGACCTGCCTATGGTTGAGGAAGGAGAGCCAGACCCCGAATTTGAGTCTATTCTTGACACTGTCGATCCCAACAGGTACGTGGATTGGACCTTCTGTGTTTCTTCTGCAGGCTATGGTATCAGTATCTTCTGTGGCGTTTAGCTGCAAAGTCTCTTACAGGCCGAGAGCTTTGCTTTCATTTATTGTGGAGATGCTATGGTTGTTTTCACGGTAATTCATGTAAGAGTATTCATGAAGGTAAGACTGACATTTGTGAAGAAGACATTCGGCTTAAAAAACGATCTGGTGTTGATGTAGCCTCCTGTGTTAACTTTTGCTGCTCCCAGGAAGTTAAAGCCCCTCTCTCAGGAGGGCATGCAACTGCAGTCTTCTGGATAGTAACGGACGGCAGCGTTCACGCACTGTTTTGTTTCACTGGCAGGGATGGACACGTCTCGCTGCAGGAGTATATGGCGTTTATGATCAGCAGGGAGACAGAAAATGTGAAATCCAGCGAGGAGATCGAGAGTGCTTTCCGTGCCCTCAGCTCGGAAGGGAAGCCCTACGTGACCAAGGAGGAGCTCTACCAGGTACGTACCAGTTGTGGCCCCCTAGGAACAGATGGGGGCTTTTTGTTCATAGATGGTTAACAAAGAGCAGCTAATGGGAAGTTCATGTCACTGTAGCTGAATCAGTTCTGAACCTGCAATGGTATCTCCTGCAAAATGCAGAACAACCACCCTACCCCTCTGCTTCCTTGGCTCTCCAGAGGAAGAAGAAAAGCTTTAACTGCCCAAGAACTACTTGGGTTCAGTAAAACCAGGAGCTCCCTAAAGGCCTGGGAAGGGAGTGCATTCACGGGGTGCTTTCCTCTAATCACTTGGGAGACTAGAGGGAGATGTTTCTCCAGACAGTGATTCAAAGGAGAAACTTAAGCATCTATTCTGAGTGTGAGATCTCTTCCTCTCACTGCCCTGCCGAGATGGGAAGTTTTTCCTGTCTGAATCCCACCAGCTGGCAGAGAAATAAAGCAGTTGCTCTTCTTCCTCCTATCAGTTACCTGTTCTGCCTTCTCTTTGGGGGGAAGACTCAGGTCAGACCTTCCAACCTTTAACCAAGCAGTGTGCACAGAAACGGAACGTTTCCATGCTGGGTGTAGTTGTGGAGCTTCTTGGAGTTCTGCTCCAGGCTGTGTGCCCTCGGGAAGGGGGAGGGCCGCGTGTCTGGGCCCAGCGGCAGCCTCAGAGCCTGTCTCCACCTCAGCGCTGTCTTTGTCTTTCAGAACCTGACCCGGGAACAAGCCGATTACTGCATTTCTCACATGAAGCCCTACATGGATGGCAAAGGCAGAGAACTTCCTTCTGCCTACGACTACATAGAATTTACACGTTCGCTCTTTGTGAATTGATACAGAACACTAGTACCAAACGCTACAAGGAACATGCTCACGTTTGCTGACTGTAGCTCTGCATGTGTCTCTCTCTTTGTGCTCTACAATAATCAGTGTCTCTTTATGATGTAACCTTAAACTGCTTAGCTTAAAACTCTTAGGGAAAACAAACATTGCAGTGTGCTTCAATAAAAGTTACTGGTCGAACCACACCATCTCGTGTTTAATGGTGAAATGCAAATTTAACTGTTGTGGATGAAACTCCAGCTGTGACCATAGTTACATGGTTTGCAGGCCAACGCTGTGGAACAGGTGAATGGGAGCTTTTTGTGGAGTCAGAGTAGTCACAAGCTCCCCGCAGCTGGTTCCGCTGCTGTTTCAGTGTTTCAGTCTGTGGCCTCGCTTGCCAGCTGCTCCAGATGAGTCACCTCCCTGGGTCCCTGCTCGGTAAAGTCAGAACTCAGCTGCCAGACTCTGACTGTACCGGTAGCATCCCCTGCTGCCAAGAGCTGAGTTTGCTTGATGTTAAATTCCAAGCAGTACACGGGGCATTCAGCCGCAGCCTGCTTTATGGAAACAGCAGGCTTCTGGGAGCTCTTCGCAAAATCAAACAGGTGCACATCTCCTGTAAAACAGAAACACTTCTTACTGCTGCATGGTAACAGACTTTGTACTTAACAGCAGAATATTATCTGCTTAGTCTGGTACACTTACAGATGTTCTTTTTAACCTGTTCCCCCTTCCCTCTCTCTGATGGTGTCTACGCTGTGACAAATAGCTGCCATCACTGCAAGCCAGTGCGTATTTACTCTGCTGTCAGAGACCTGAAAGCAGCTGGCTAAACTCTTGTGAAATCTCCATTCCTTAACTCAAAAATATTGGGGCAATTTTCTAAGGAAAAAGTTCCTGTTTAGTTGTTGTTTACTCTTGGCTCTAAAAATAAATGTCAAAACAAGGAGACCAGAGATCAGTTTTAGCTATGTTCCAACCCTGGGAGCTGCTGTAGCAACCTGGTATGAGCAAAAGCAAAAAAAGAACTGTTCCTGAAGTCATCTTGCTAGAGTTAGAAATGACTCCATTGTACTAATTGCACAGTACAAACAATGGTCGTTGCTCTCCGCTTGTGGGATATGCTGACCAGTACAACTGACTCATATCAATTAATACCCAGCACAAAATCTAAATTTTCTGTCTGAGACTAGACACCCAGAGTTACTTGCCTTCCCCAGAAGCAGCTGCGAAGACCAGCGGCCGAACTGGAGACCAGCGTACGCAGAAGAGGTACTTCTTGGATAACTGAAGCGAAAGGAGGGGCTGTGTCTGCAGCATGGAGTTCAGGTGAACTTGTCCGTCAGTCCCGCAGCTCAGGAAGAGATTCCTGGGTGGGCGGAGCCAGAAACAACTTGGTAGGCTTTATTGCTAAAGGTACGGAACAAAATTCCCTCGCGGGGTGTGACCTTGGCCACTATTCCTATTTTGCCACTATCTGGCTGTTTCCTAAGGCAGCGCTTTCCAAGCTGTGCTCTGGGATGTGGGCTGTAGAAGCACAGCTTTGTTAGCGCTCGCAATTAAGTTTAATGAGGGCTCATGTTGTCCACTGAGCGTGGTGGGTCGCGGGCCAGAGATGCCTGAGAACTGCTGATATAGAGCCCGGCATTGTTAGCGGCGTGTTTGTCTCCTGCAAAGTAACCGCAGACCTGGGCCGGCAGCGCGTTTCATGGAAAGATGGCTCGGGGCCTCTCCCAGGGTGGGTAAACAGCAGGCAGGGATGTGAGCGTCTCAGTGAAATTCAGGCAGCTACAAGTAAGCCACGTAACGGGCAGAGCACTTCAGCCCTGATGAAGTAAATTACTTGGTTGAGATGCGGCCCTCGACTTCAAATTGCTCTTTAGTATTATGGGATGATCTAAGGAAGGTGCTAATGCTCTACACTGGCCTGAGTGCAAATGCTGTTTTGTGTTACTCCTGTTCTGACCTCATGCAGCGTACCCCCGAGTGCACAGCTTCACCAGAGCCAATGCACACTGGTCATCCTGCAAGGGGAAGTTACTTTCTCAAGTTCCCAGTGCCAGGTGCCCCTTGTTTGGAACGCGTACACGTGCAAAACCTCAGTGTTAGCTGGAAAGGCACATTTAGAGCCAGGCAGTAACCTGTACCAAGGTGCAGCGCCAGTGTTTGATTACAGCACTTGCCTGTGGAAGGGGGAGCAGCTCACGGAGTACACTGGCCCGGCGTGGGGGGAGAAGGCGAGCTCTGCTGGCGCCCTGAGCGGGACCGAGGAACCCGTCTGGCGGAGAGCCGGCGTCTCTGCTGCCATGGAGCACTTCAGCGAGTAGCCGCCTTCCACGCCAACAATGAACACGCGGGGATCAAAGTGTGAAAAGGAGAGCGAGGTCACACCCACAGCCGCCTCTCCCCACGTGAGCTAGGGGAAAAAAGCAAACCTGTGGTGAGTGCTGGGGGCTGTGACGCTGCGCAGGTGCAGGCAGAGCAGCGTGAACCAGCCTGTCAGGGACCAACTGAGATGTTCTCTGCTCAGCCTTCAACCTTTGCAGCACCCACCCACAATGGGATTTGTGTGAATTATTATTACAAGCAAGGTCTCTTCTCCATCCCAGCAACTTTAGACCATGGCAAAACCTCAGCTGTTGCCAGTCCTCCAAGGAATGATTTTCAGTACGGGAAGGGAGATGGGACCAAGGGTTAGTGTGTTCAAAGGGGGAGCTTTTCCTGTCCCTTCTCACGTGAAAGGCGCGGTCTGCCATCCGGGCTCTAGAGCTGAAGTGCTTTTGTCAGACCAGGCCTTGCTGAACCACTGAACTCACCTTCTTCAGCTGAGCGCTACGAGGGATCTGCTGAGCCACCAGCGCAAACCCTTCAGCCAAGGCTAGCCGCCCTTCGCGCTCCTCCCTCCACACGAGCACCTTTCCGTCCGTCGACACGCTCAGCAGCCGGACGTGGTTGCTGTGCTTGGCATCAGGTAACCAGTCCACCTGTTCCAAACGTTAGGAGCTCATCAGGTGGGGACTGACAGAACCAAGCCCACCCTCAGCAGCCTGCAGTCCCCTGTCCTGCGAGACAACCTGGCAGCAGAGCTGGGTGGCACTCGGTCACCTCGGTACCAGACCCGCTTCCCCGGGAGCTGGCACACAGCTGCTAGGAGAGAGATGAGCTTAGGTGTTCAGGGCTCAATTCCAGTTTCCCTGTTTCTCCTGTCATTATTTTTGAGATTTAATAGTTAGAGCACTTCCACTCAGCTATAAATACAAGCATTTTCCCAACTTTCAGCTGAGAAAATGCACAGACTGCTGTGAGTCACGGTACCCCAGAAAGACAGAAAAGAAGAACCACTAGGAAGCCAGACTGCATGACAAATTGTGACTCTGTGCAACTTTAAGCTTCCAGCTAAGGAGCAGTGATACTTTACTACTTTCCTGTTGGCTTTGTACCAATGAACAGGTAAAGCATGGGAACAGGCCTACTCTTCAATTATCCTGAACAACAAGAAGTTATTTTTTACTGAGACAGTGTCTGATTCAACAACTGCCATTTCAGTTGTTAGAGCAGCGGAAAAAAAGTTAACCAAAACAGAACGTAGTGGCCTGAGAGCTTCAGGTGAAGTACCAACAAGATGAACAAGAAATGAAGGCACAAAATAGAGCAGTGCCAACTCTCTCCTCCCCCAGCCAGTCTACTGTGGGTGTTCTCTCTCACCTGATAGATGGGATCGGTGTGAGTGTCATCAGTCAGCCCTGTCCTCCAGATCAAAGGGTCGTCTCTTCTGCTGGTATCCCACACCACCGTCTCCCCGCTGAAGAGGCCACCTGAGAGGAAAAAGATCCCAATAAACACGTGAGATCTAATAGTGCACAACACGAGCAATGCCGTGGGCAGTTTGCTCTGTTGCTAGAACAGAACTGGGGGAACTTCTCTCACTGCCAGCATGACCAGTGTCCTGGGAACTGCAGCCCTCAGCCCGAAGTGTGCCAGATGCAGCCATGAAGCTCTGGTGGAAACAGGCCCAACAACTTCAAAGGCAGCCATAGAGGGCACAGTCAGCTCTGCTGGAAGAGAATGCATCTCTACCAAAGTAAGTACACGCCTCCTACTCGCAGCTAGGGCTGAATTTGCCTCTCTCTCTCTGATATAAAGGCAGATGTCACTGAAAAATGCGGTAAGTTCCAACTCCCAGTTCAGAAGCCAAAGTGCATTTGTCAGCGTTGGTTCCTCCGGGTGCGGAGCTGCAATACTGTTGCTGTTACCAGGAATCTTAGGCTGAGGTGAGAAAGAGGAAAAAACTGATCCAAGCTGAAAAAACGAGGGTGTATTTCACGTAAGATCGAACCTACCAGCTATCAGTGAAGGCTGGGAGGGATGGAAAGCCAGGCACAGGACAGAACTGGGAACATCCACCACTAGGTCAGGGCGCTGCGGATCCAGCCCTCTTCTGTCCAGATTCCAAGTACAAACGTAGGATTTTTCTGTGCTCCAGTCCCCATCATTCAACCTAAAGAAGAGAAAGCTACATCTTACTTGTCTGATACGAGGCGAATCCTAGTCCAAGCAGAGCTCTGATATGTCCTGATCATTTATACACTTGTTGCTTTGCAGGTAGAAGGAAAACTGAGCTCAAGGTGATGCAACGTCTCTGTAGGCTCGTATACACACGGTGCATTTCAGTGCACTGACTGAACAAAGTGCCTGCCAGGAAATCTCACATTGATTCACTGTGCCAAGATCTACTAGCCGTTCAAATAGTGGGAACAACTAAAGAGCACGTACAGAAAGTTCCTATGAATACTTGGGAATGAAAATCCAGAGAGCCCAAATTGCTGCTGATATGCAGGCAGGCTGATTTGCAAGCCACTCGTCCTCTAAACAAGCACTCAAAGACCCAGGGTCTGAGAACGCACCGTGAGGAACTATCTTACCTGGCGGAGTGACAGGGGCTAAAAGACTTACTGAGTCCTGCTTGGCCTGAGCTAGGCAGCATGATTTGAAGTCCGGGTGCCTCCATGGGAACAGAGATCCTTCTTCACAACCCCCAAATGGTGGTGAGTACCCTGCACAAATCACGTCACGCACCCCAGCTCTACAGATTTCTCTTCAGTCTCATGCCCATAATAATTCTTGGCCACAACTGGCTCTCACGCATTACTTCTCTGGGCTACTAAAAGACACCTGCCACCCTGCTTTCTTTGTTATCTCTAGCTGGTTCATTCACTGCACGCTTACCAAAACATAAGCGAGCAGAACCAACCCCAAATAATGACTGCCACAAGCCATCTGCCCAAAGCAGAAGTCCCAGGACACGTGCATATTTACCACTCCACATCCCAGCAAATATCACAGCTGTAATGCAATGCATTTTCTGAAGGTAAAGGGTTCTGCCAGGAAGGTACTTCGAGGTGGCACATCTGAGAAGCTGTTCAGACACACAAGGGTAACGGTAAAGAGCTCCCTGGGGAGCTGACCGGGGCCTTCATGCAGTACCTGTGCCCTGTCGTTAGCACGTTGACCAGCGCGACGTTACATCTTGCTACACAGCGCTGATACAGAGGACAGAGATCTACAGAACAGTGAGCGGCCAGGACAGGAAGTAATTGTTCTGAACCCGGCTTCTGCTTTTACTTGATCTTATTTCTGTTATTGGAAGAGATAATGAGTAAATAAAAGGAGCAATTTTTCTCATACAGTGTGTAGTTGAGCTTGAAACTCCTTATAAAAGACTGTTGTAGATGCTAGAAGTTCAAAGATTCAGAAAGACTGTGTAAGTTCATGGCAGGGAGTTCTACTGAAGGTAACCACAGACCTAGAAACCACATTCTAATCTGGAAATAGCTGTAGCTGGGAGAGCAGAAGGGGCAAGCAGCACACAGGTTTGCCCTGTTCTACTTTTCCCGATCCATTCACTTGTGGATACGCTTTTTGCCAGGGCTTTTAGTCTAAGGAAACAACAGTAGAAAGAAAACTGAGTAAGGGCAACGGTAAGGCACAGAAAAAAGACAGTTACAGACGTTCACTAGATTAGATGAACATTTTGTCCAACCCTCGTTTCAGAGATTCTTAGATGTTTGTTAGCACATGCTCATGGCACCAGGCGCACACGTGAACGGGTGGCAGGTTCATCTGGGGTGCTAAGAGACCACACTAAAACAAGATGATCTTCAGCAAACACAAGGACGTACTTCAAACCTCACCCGCCTACATTTGCAAGTGTGTTTGCATTTCTCTTCCAAACGGAATCTATCTAGAAACAGATCAGTACAAGCATACATATCCATTTTATATGGAAAAAAAGTAGAAGAAATAAATGCCATAATTTAAGACTGCCCTGAGATGTGTTTTCTTTGAATGAAGGGTGGTTTTTTTAACATGAACAAGGTATGTTTATTTGATTACTGCAGGGGAAGAGAACATATATAAATCTCAGGTCAGCCCGAAATGTCACAGTGACCTCAGTTAAGCTCTCGAATCCAGTCAGATACTCACCGGCCATACGAGCATGCAAGAACGGATCCAGTTGCATTCCACGAGACGCTGGTAACCTGCAGGTGTTGATCCTGAGCCTCGGGGTATGACAATGTATGCAAACACAGCACCTGGAAGAGATCAAATTCAAGCACTGAAGCAATAATCTCTGAACAGAGAGAAATGAGATCTGTGCATGCCCGTGGATATGGTCATATGGCTACAGTGTAGGCTTCCTGTCTATCAACGTAGCATACAATTATATGTGAAAAAGAAGGGAAAAAAAGCACGTGACCCTACCAAATTAACTATCCCTTCATAATTACCTCCCTTAGAGTGCACGCTTCAGGGTCTGCATGACGAGTCAGGAGGGACGCACCATTAGAATTTATGAGAGCCCCCCCGTATGATTCCAGCCCTCACTAAGCTTCACCAGAAATGATTTGGAAATGACTGTACCAACGTGTACTGACGGATACAAATTGCTCCCACTCCTCAACACCGTACACTAAACAAATATAATCTAAATAGGAAGAGCTGCCAAATCACTAATTTCAACTGCTCTTAGATAACCAGTCTGGCACACTCTGAAGGGGCTACTGGGAGCTGAAGATAAGCCCACACCAACTGCAGGCTTCCTTCTCATAAAGCTTCTGCAACAGTCACTAACAGGGATAGTTCTACCAAGCAAGGGCAAGTGAAAAGCAAGGGAGAAAGCTGCAGGAAAAAACAACGTATTTTTTAGTTATTAGAATCTGGCAAGAATAATCACAGCAGTAAGAAACAAAATGAGTCAGAGCCACTGCAACCAGCTCTCCTTGGGTAATGACAAGATTCTGCATGCCGTCAACTTACTGTTTCATTCTGATCTGTCCAGTTCACTTCAAAGCCATCAAAGGCACGGCTTGTCCAGTTTTTATTCAGCTCTTTGATAACAACATCCTCCACTCTCTGAAGGAACAGTAGAAGGCTAGTGTAATCTACTTGGACTTCTTGCTGGAAGGCTTGGGCAACATCTATACTTTGATCTGTTTGTACACTGGCATCCTGACTGGTCTGCGACTGTACCGCAGCTTCTGCTGTTGAAATTTTCCCAGTCTGGCAGCTTTTCTAGGAAGAGAAGACAGACACTATAAATCAAACAGAGAGAGAGCGCCACACAAAGCATTCAGAGCATCTTCCTTTTTCTAGCACTGCACAGAGACTTTCGGGCACGCTCGCACATCTCAGGTTCACGGTTAAAAGCAGGGTGCCCTTGTAATTCTCCGGGTACTGGTGACACGTTTGTCACCTTCACACGACCTGACACAACGCAGAGATGCCTGGGCGCTGCTTCACTCCAGGCAGCGAGCTCTGCAGCACGGAGCACAGAGGATGAGTGAAACCAAACCGGGAGCGAGCCTCCACGGGCCACAGCAGAAAATGAGCACGATGCCACGCGCAGAATTACTGGCTCTCGGGCTGGCTTTGGGGCAGCCGCCCGCGTGTTTCTTGGCCAATTCGCACAAAGGGCCTGACAATAAAAAGCTGCCAAGGGGCAGAGGCAGCGAACTGGAGCGAGCTCGGGCCCGGCAGCCTCAGGGAGCTCCCCGGTCTCGGTGCCGGGCCTTGACGGCCGGGCGAGGAGAGGAGAGGAGAGGGGAGAGCAGGGAGGGGAGGCGCCGGGGCCCCGCGGCTCCCTCAGCGCGCCCGGCCGGCAGGGAAGGAGCGGGCCGCCGCTGCCCCGTCAGCACCAGGGCCGCCCGCCTGTGGCCACGCCGGCGGCTCTCGGCCTCCAGCGGCGCGGAGCGGGGCCGGGGAGGCCCCGGGGCCCGGCGGGTGCCTCTCACCGCCTCGCAGCGAAGGCTCCGGCCGCTTCTCCACAGCGACGGCACCGCGGCGCCGGGCGCCGACCCGTCCGCCAACATGGCGGCCCCCACAGCCGTTGCCATGGAGACGAGAGAGGCGCTGAGGGATGACGTCACGGCGGGCGGGAAGCGAGGCCGGCAGCGCCATGTTGGGGAAGGGCGCCAAGGGCTCGTGGCGGAGAGGGGAGCGGGTTGGGTGTTTGCGGGCGCCTCGGCTGGCTTCTTGGGGAAAGCCGCGGGTGTGCTGGGGACGGGCCCGCCGTGATGTTTGGGCAGGGATTTCTCATTCCGTGCGGCCGTTTCCACGTTGGGCGCCGGCGGGCGCCCCTGGAGACACGAGGGGCGGTGCGGGCAGGGGATGCCAGGACTTAAGATGGCGCGGGCGGGGGCGTCGCGAGGGAGCCGGTGCGTTAGGAGAGCTGTGATGGCGGAGGAGAGCCCCGGTGTCTGAGGAGATCTCTGCTGTTCGCAGAAGCCCCGCAGCGCTCAGGACCGCGCGGGTCGCGCCCCCGGGGCTGCTCCAGGGCCGCAGGCGGCCCCCGTGAGGTGCCGCCATGAGCGCCCCGCTGCCGCCCGGCCTCGGCCCCGCAGCCCTCCGGGGCCGGCTCGTTCCCTATTAAACGAAATTTGAAGTTCGCCGCCTTGCTTGGCGTCCGTGGTGTGCGCTTACCGAGGGGACGGGGCAGGGGGATCAACGCGAGGCGTGCAGAGCCTGCTCCTCGGCTCCCTGGCTCTGCGTAGCCGTTGGGGTTTGGCGAGGGAGTTGCGGAGCTTTGTGCTGTGGGGGGACTGCTGCTCCGCCTCGCTGCCGGGCAGAAAGGAGAAAAAGGCAGAAAAGAGCCCGGCCTCGGCTGCCCCAGCGCCGGCCGGGGCATGCAGCAGGGTCAGGCCGTGCTGTTCAGGGCCGTGGCCACGCTCCCCGGTGTCCCAGGCTCCTGAAGCAGTGCTTTCTCACAGGTATGTCTGGGCTTACAGGGGTTTTTCCAATTGCACCTCTACTGGAACAACTTCTTGGTGAACGCCGAGGATAAATTTAGCCCTGGCATAAGCAGGCGTGGATGCGCGAACTCGAGCAGAGTTATTCCTGCTATTGCAGGGAGGGAGTTTGGTCTGTAAGTCAAAATAAAGCTGACAGGATACAGAGTAGGCGCTCCTGAGAGTGGATGTGGCTCCGCTAGTGTTACTGGTGAAATCCTAGTATGGCACTTACCAAGGGAAGTATATTTTTTAAGAAATCAGCAGATTTGTTGAAGATGTAGTAAGTATTTGAAGCTGCAATAACAAGCTAGTTCATCCCTTAATGAGTGAAATAAATGTGTATTCTATTTCAAGTTCAACATGCTATTAAAATGTAAAGTGAGCATTGTTTGAATAACTTTACTGCTGCAAGTAGTTAAACTGCAGGAAGTAGGGGGAATTATTTTTTAGGTTTGCTTTATGTTGAATAACTGGCATGAAATACTTGAGCCCTGTAGCGTAGTGTGTTGCTTTTTTAAGAAGTTCTTAAAGCTTAAAAGAAAGATTTATCATCTATAAATAGATCATCTTCAGTCATCACTAAATTATCTTTAATTGGTATATTAGAACTGCCAAGGCACGTTACTGTTTGGTAGTAGACTAAATATTACAAGTGTGAATTTATATACAGACTGCATCCTAATAAAAATGCTAAGCACAGGCTGCAGTTTAAAAACTTTAGCTTGTCAGAGTGAATCTGAGGAGAAAAGCTTTTTTTTGTTTTATCTCACTTTGCCATCTCAGAAACAAGAAAACTGGAATTTGAATATGTGAAACAGACCAAAAATAAATCAACGTTTTTTCTCAGTAAGTAATATGCAAAGTTACTGCAAATGTAGTACGTTTCCCCCATAATATTATGCGTGTCTGGACTTTTTCTTCCCTGAGGATGAGAAACGAACATATAGCTCTAAAAGATGACTGTTCTAAGTAATTGCAGTTTAATTTTCTTGTTATTATTCTAGTATCTATATCTAGTATTTGATGGAGCTTTAATTTATCAACAGTATTTAAATAAATCATACCTTGCTTTTTCTTTCTGGCATGGCAGTATCAGACACACAAGTGTTCTAATATGGTAACGCTACACTGGAAATAGGGTAAAATCAAGGATAATTGGGGGAGGGGGTTTACTAGCCTGAGGCTACTAAGTGTCTCTAAAGTGGCTGTTACTACTGCAGTGCTGATCTGTGTTTTCTCTTCTTTGTGTTTCATGAGATGCAGTATTAATAAGTTTTCACTTTTACATAATGGAGCAAATCAGCATCAGAAAACAAGAACAAGTGAAGAGTAAGGTAGTAAAGAGAAAGCACTGGGGGAGAAAGTATTAGAAAAAGGAATGAGATACAACGAAGCATGCATGCTGGGAGTATAATTTCTATGACCTGGTGCAAACCAAATATTCTAGGCTAAATTTTGCTAAAAAATTACCCACTTGTGGGTACAGTAACTGTCCTCTGTTTGTGATAAATGAAATAATTGAGCTGTGTTGAGGCCCCAGGTAGCTGAAACACTGGTCTCTACCCCAAATAGAGAGACATCGCTGAGCTTTCCCCATTTACACCTTTCTCCCCATTTCCTCCACCCCAAACATGCAAGTGAGAATGAAGAAACCGACATGCATAGCTCAAACGAGAAAGGAATGTCTGGCCATGAGAAAGAAGTCTTGGGGCTTAGATTGGCAGCGAGAAGCTTGAAATGGGATCAAAGGCATTGCCTTTCTTTGATTGATGGGTTCTGTTCAGGGGAACAGTACTTTCTACATCTTTTCATTTTATGTTTAAAAAAAAAAAGCCAAACAACAAAACTCTTCAAATAATAAAAAGGGTTTATATGAAAGAAACACGTCACTCCAGAATGCATTTGTTTCCCCAACTGGTATAACCAGCAGGCCTTAATTCCATTTCCCTGGTTGTTCCTTTCAAACGAGGTTGCAAAGCATGACAAACCTGGTTTGGCTGAGGCCTGGGTACTTAACTGCATTGCCTTTGAATTAGCCTGCGTATGCACCACAGGGGTTAAACTGGCTTTATGCTGATGTTTTGTGCTTGACAGTACCTGATCAGTTACTTCTAAACTGTTTTGAACACGGTCTTGAGTGTCATTTGCTTCAGAGTGAGGTTGTTTGCTCTACCGACCTAGAGGCTAGCGTCAGTGAGGCCGTGAGTTTTGCGTAAAATGGAAATATCCCTTGAGAAGAATAGTCAAGACAGTACAAGTGTGAAAGGCAAGAGGACAAGCAGGTACTGCCCAAAAGGACAATCACTGGAAAGCCCCTTACATCTGCAACAGTATTCTTAGGGATGCTCCTTTAGATTCACCAATAGCTTGCTGTATGCCATCCTGGAAAGTTTTTAGTGACAGTAGCACCTTATCGTGCTAATGTAGGTGGTGACTGAGGAGTTCAAATGCAGGACCAGTAGTAATGAGTTTTCTGAAGTCTGCTTATCTGCGCTGTTACCTGTGATGCTCCTCATCTTGTATTCAGATCATGCCACAAGCATTTATTTTACCCTTGCCTGCTCTGTGAGGTACTGAACTGCAGGTGCCATTTTTTGATGGGACATTTTAGGGGTAAGGGTTAGATGATGTACGAAACCATGCTGGGAATTTATGGCAGAATAAAAAACAGAACCTAAGCTCCTAAACGGCAGAGCACTGTTTCAGATTTATTTGACGGATATTTTGTGCGTGCATTGCTAATGTACAGATCTTTTTTTCTTTTGGTTAGAGATCTGTGATTTAAAAATCAGGTGTTCACACATTCACTAAACTTGAAGGAAAGAAAGGTCACCACAACTGTGCTGTGTTCAGAACACAGTGTCTGTGCAGCCAGCCAGATGCTCAGAAGCTTAATGAGAGTTCAGGTCCTTGCGTGGATTCAAAGTGTGTTACCTCAAGCTGTGTGAATCCTCCAGCTCTTGCTTCTCCAGTGTCATTCATAAAGGGCTCATACATCTTTCTGTAACTTCTGACCTCCTGTTCCTTGTCCCTCCTGTCTCTGCAAATGCTCTGCCCTTTTTGCTTTGAAAACCATATTCTGAACTTCGGCAAATAACACGTTGGCTCGTTTCTGAAGTACCGTTACACAGAGATGTGTGTAATACCTTATAAAAATAATCCATTTCCATTAGTCATAGACCTGTTACGCTTTGTAGAATTAGAATTGGGAGAGGGTCCCTCTTAAACCTTGCAAATATGGGTATGATTTCTTGCACAGTACAGGTATCGCCTGTCACACAGTCATTCCCACATTGACAATAAGAGAGATTTTAGTCAAAATGCGACCAAAATGAGAAGGAGCATAGGGAAAGCGTGCTTTGTTGCAGGTGTCAGCAAGCCACCACCACAGGGGCGCAAAGGCTCCATGCAGGCAGATTTTGAATGGCAAGTAGGAGCTGGCACAGGGCCAAGAGCCGTGGCATATCGAAAGAGGCATCTGCGAAAGCCTCGGGATCGCAGTTCCTGGCTGTCGTGGTGCTCCAAATGCAGCGGCAGCTGGGAGCCTCTGCCTCGGACAGAGGCAAGACACTGTCAACAAGGTGATTGGCAGTGTCTCTCTGCTTTTAGACACAGCATCCCCTAGTTCCTGCTGAGTTTGTAGCAGCATGCTCACCGTCTAATCTCAGAAACAAAACTAAGGGTGGCGTGCCACCCTTAAACGGTAGCTGACCCTTTGCAGTGCTGACAACAGGGAAGAAAACACTGTGATTCCTTAAATTAATTCCATATTCAGTAATCATGCACGACTAAAAATTATTTACCTGTTCTGTACATCATTTTTTCAACACATACTATGTCTAAAGTATCTCAACCTGTCATTGAAACTTGAATTGGTATGTATAAAGCACCTGAATATCTCAAAGAGCACTGCAGACATATTGTGTGAACAGAACTGGCTATCCTTTGCAGAAGTGTTGTTTCTAAAAGGACATTCAGAGATATGTAGTTACATTCTACTCAATCCCATTACATTTATACTTTTGAAAGCAAATGGAATTTGCATGATAGTTCTTGATTGCTCTTCAGAAACCTGTATGTTTAATTTAGAGCATGCTACTTTAATTTCTTATACGTGATTTATGTGAACACAATGATCAATACATCAATGCTTTACTGGGATATAAATATGTAATCTAAGAGTGGAGAATAAAACCATGTTCCTAATGATGTTAATAAATACAGCAGAAAAGACAGGCCTATTTGCAAAGACTGCTTTTATTGATATAAACTTCACCTCCATTTAAAGTTTTTGCATGCTCTCAGTTTAGCTAGACCAGCAAAATCATCTTACGCTTGCTGTGAAAGCCACTTCTGAAATGGCAAATAAAATATCCTGTTTTGATTAGTCTGTTATCCCACGTATAGCAAGAATCCCAAAGGATTCTGGAGCACATTATACAAACACACGCAGGTAACTTTGCAAAATTATGCACTGCAGGAAGATTATCATCTTCTCCAAAGCACACAGAAGATTGAGGGAAGCAGACTGTTCTGTACAGACAAATTGGCATGTCAGCATTCGGTGCTTCTTTGCTGCAAAAAATGCTGAGTGATTTGTAATGATCGGTTTCTTTTTATCTCCTGTAAAAGATCGCACGTTTATATCCTTCAGGAGTATGAATGGTACTGAGAAATAACAGAATGAACTATGAACACAGCCAGTTTGTGTGACTTTTTTCTTTAGTGTTTGTGTAGGTTTCCAAAACACGAGCACTGATCCCAGTCTAACTTAAAGAAAAAAGGAGGGAGACCATGACAAAGCAGGGCTGAAGAAGGCATGAATGTGGCTCTCTGTGAAGCGTAAAAGACAATTGTACCAATTACATGCTGGTTTTGGAACTCTGTGTAGCCTAAGCCTATTGAAATATATATTTGTAAGCGGGAGTGGCGGGGAGGGAGCATGCATTGGAATGAGGCCTGGAGCTGAAATGCTGTTGTAAAGGCAGTAAGCGGAGAGAGCACTACAAACTGGCTGCGATCCTCAAATTTAAGAAAGGTCCGGAAACGTTTTAATGCCAAATTATGTGACACCTCTCATTCCTGTTTTTCTTTTGTCCTTAGTTTTCCGTTTAAGTGATTCAAACTTTTCCTATTTATGCTACCAGCTATGGAAGTAGGGCTGTCTAAATGCACTTTTATTTTGCTCTGTCCTATCCTGACAAACTCCTGCTTATTCAACAGTGTATACCTTAATAACCAGTACAACTGCATCAGTACTTAAAAAAAAAAAGGGGGGGGGGAGAAAAATACACACAACAGATTTCTTAGCATCAACAAGGCCTGAGAGATCTTGCTGCAGCGCTGGGATGTGACAGGAGGCAATTTATAAGGAATTAACTCTGACAGTCACTTTATACAGCTGATTTTCAAAGATCTGGGCACTAAAGAAGTGTTAATGAGGGTACTGAGGCTTCATAATTAATTATATTAGCATCTCTTTGTTACTCTCTAGAACAGTAGTGCCTGGTTGACATTTCAATAGGAGTCTGGTAGTATTCTTTGTTGTTATTATCCAGGAGTACAGTTATACCTTAGCTCCCAGAAGGCGACGTTGCATGTAAATGCCTCTGTGAATTGCCCGAGTCTTTGGATCTCAGTAAAAGCCCTTGAAGGAGACCCTGCTGGATACTGAATGGATGTCAGTAAAATTTCTCTAGTCTGGAGTCTCTCTTCAGATATGGACTCTCCTCCCCTTTCATTCCTCCCTTCCCCCTTCTGCTGTGCTGGTGCTTCTCACAAGGCTTAAGAGCAGCACTTTCTGAATCTTTAGTTCCAAACCTCTAAAGGAAGGGATACTGACCTGAACGAAACAGAGAACAGAAGAGTCATCTGAAAATAGGGAATATTTTTCACACTCTTGAATTTTCAGTGCAATAAAACCAGCGCTGCCAGAAGGAATCCCAGAAGTGGTGAGTCAGATAATAGATGCACAACTGTGGTGGGAGGGAAATGGTCTCTACTTTGTTTTACATCCCCCCCCCAGCTTTCTTTGTAAAGGCAGATGAAATTATTTTCCAGTCATGCCACTGCAAAAACAAACATGGAGTTTAAAGGTTATTTCCTTTGTGTGTTTCTGAAAGTTGGTATTTTTGAATCTGAAAGGGGAAGGATGACTTTTTGGCAATGCTAGCAAATTCTGCTCTGAAAACTTTACAGTATCACCTGAGGTAGCAGTTCTGTTATTTTGTGTATTGAGGCAGTCTGCTTGCTTGCATTAATTTAAACAAAACTAACAACAAAACATTTTTTCACACCAGGTAAAATTGCAGCCCTGTCCTGGTAAGGCTAAGTTAAGGGCATGGTTTGACAAACACCTCTTCTAAGTAAGCAAGACTAAAGCAACCTGCTCCTTACCCTTTCCTCATTCATTCCTGCCTGTATGGGACCCCATTTTTTGTAACATTCCTCGTGCATCTGCAGCAGGGCACAGATCAGAGCGCTAGTCTGAGTTAAAAATAAATGTTTTTCTGAGGACTAGTTTTAATTGAAATCCATTTCCTGGTTCAATTTAACACAGGGCTACACAAATAACTGCATTGGTACAATTCAGGGACAGCATGAAGGGGAAGGGAAGACAGGAGGAATGCATGGTGGGGAATGTGTAAGTAGAGACTTCAACAAAAAACATTTGTCAAACTATGTCCTGAAAGATTTTGTTCTTGAAGCCAGAAGCACCTCTTTGCTTTGTGTTCAGCTAGCACCTTGTGCAAAGGGATCACAGTTGCAGAGCTCTCAGGACTCTCAGAGCTATTGTAATACCAAAAAATAAGAAGCGTTCCTACAGACTGACACAATTAACCAAATTCCACTTGCAGATCTTCATTGTTGGCAACTTGTGCAGCATTTTATGTAGCCAAAGCTGGAGACTGGTTCTATTCCTGAGTTCTGTCTCTGGTTCTAATGAGGAATAACTGAATGACTCTGGCATTCAGCTAACCTACCAATAAAGGAATTACTTTCCTCACAGAGCTTTTTTATATTTAACTACATTTTTTAATGAGCTTTGACATTCTCAGATGAAAAGATTAATGCGTACAATGTAGTATTAGAGCAAAAATTGTATATGACAGATCTCTACATATTTTCCTCCTTTTTGTTTCACCTTTTCTGTCGCTGTACTCCTACACAAGACTCAAGGCACACATCAAATGTTTGAATAATGCCAACCTGAAACTAAAGAATTGTAAATAACGTACTCGCTCTTCACCAAGCAATGTTCCATGTGTTTATTTTAATCTGATATTTCCTGGATAGAAACAGAGGTTACTCCCCTGAGAGTTCAAATATCGATAGTGCTCCCTAAAGCAAGGGAAGTCTCTCAGTTCCCACAAAAACAGCTGCTGCTTGGTAAGGAGACAATGGGACAGAATACACGCAGTGTAAAATTAGAGTCTTTGCTGCTCTTCCTGAGGGGCCAAATCTTGAAGTGTCACTCGACTTTGTTTAGGATTCAGCAAGAGTTTTCCTGTCATAGGGCTGAGGAAATAAATAAGAGTTGTTAAAACTCTTATAAATAAATAAGAGTTGCAGGAATTGGCCGGAGTTAAAATCCTAGAAAGCAAGTGTTTATAAACTGTTTGTAGAAAAGTTGGGTCCTTCTTAATTTTCCCACAAGTGGAAAAGAGAGATGATCATCTGAAGGTCTCCTTGCAGGAAAACCCTCAAAAGAACAAAACATAGTTTTCCAAGTCCTCAGCATCACTCTATCCCCACTGCTTAGTTATCCTAAAGCTCTGATTCAGCTTTCATACAAATTTATAGCTCTGCAATTTCCACCCATTTTGATCCAGATCTACTCTGTCTAGTTAGAAGGACTTGAGCGCTCGAGCTTCCGTCTGTGAGGAAATCAGTTTTTCTTCAAACGAGCCAAAAGCAAGGGCTAGCAGCTACTTCTCCTGTTAATTATTTCAGGGCCTTCCACATAAAAATGTGGTTGGCACAACTATTCCAGAATAACTCTCAGTATTATTATTGCAGTGTTTTACTTTGACAGTGTTCCTATTAGCGATCGATCGTTCTACCCAGGAATACTTCTTGTAAGCTGTCACTTTTTCCAACTTCTATTTAGAGCTTTCATTACACAGGATTATATGTAGTAAAAAAAAGCCTCAAACATAAATATAAAACCAACCACAAAAGGTATTATTTAATCACCAGATGATTCCACATAGCCTCTAGTTTTTCAGACATTTTCTGTCGAACTGTTCTAGCTGTATTAAGCTTGGCTGAAGTCTTCCAGATGGATTGGCCCTAATACTGTCCTGCAAAACCAGTCACTGTGTATCCCTACTGGTAGGATTTGAACATCTGCAGGTGTGAATGCATCGGGAGATCTAAGTATCTGCCCTTACAACACCCTGCAGATAGTGAAGAGCCACCTTTGCATGTGCCAGTACATGTTTTCAAACAAAAACTTTTGTACGTTTCAGATCTCATCTTGACCTGTGAACTCCTCAGGCTAAAATAAATGGATATCCACATCTGGAAGTGGTGATAGTGCGTCTGGACAGGTTGATGTTTAAATGTTTTTGCTTTTAGAAACTGCAATTCAGTAGTGCTAGATGAATAACAACATTTATGTATATGTCTCTTGGCACAGTCAATCAACAGTTAAAGCCACAGGGCTCCATCTGAGCTAAGGAACCGGACAGCATCGATGTCTTACGCAAAAAATCAGAATGGAGGTGAAGAAGGGTAGGAAACCCCTCCAATCAAATGTGTCTTTGGGCAGGGACTCTTAATTTCACAATACCGAATGTAGCTTGAAAAGAATTTTCCAGTAAACAATTTTCCCTTTACATTCTGGAAGGGACAGATCATTTCAGTTCCCTGCACGGTCCACAACTGTACACCTTATGTGAAGAATACGAGCAAAACATTCATAAGCACCCACATATCTGAAAAGCTTATGTCTCGTGTTCTGAAGTGTCTTAGATTTCATTGACTTTGAAGTTTGGTTTTTTTTTTAAGACTTTTAAAAATGTTTTGACGGCCTCTTTGTCTCTGGTGTCTGGGAACAAGAACACATGTTGTATGACCATCCAACTCTTCGTAGATTACTGTCAAATGCTCTGGTAAGTTAAAAATGTTGGTATAGGGAAAAATAAAAGTCAGGTTTAGCAACTGCGTCTCATGGGAACTTTGCCAAAAGTTAAGGGAAAAAAAAATACAAACAGAGTCTTTGGATTTATTCAAATGTGTAATATTAGTCACCCCCTGCTGTCTGTGTTACTGAACCACCTTCCAGCTTCAAAGGCAGTTATTAAACCAGAAATATTTTCATCTGAGGGTTTAGATTGCAACAACTGTGAGGACACGTGGAAGATTCTTCCATCATTATCTAACCATTCAGACCTAATGTGAGTACTTGACTGGGAAGGCCTGTGACTAGTGGAGATGAATAAACAGTTGGAGGGGAGGCATTTGACTGTTTAATATACGTGCCAAACTGTCTTTCCAGGGTCATGGGGACTCAACGATTCCTGGGGGCTGTCAAACTGATGACACGCAGCAAACCAGCCGGTGTGTCTCTGCCTGCTGCTTAGAGTAAGCGCTGATATGTCAGTCAGACTTTACTATCAAGTACAGGCTTATGTGCGCCTGACATGTTTTGCAGCTTTCGACTCATTGGTGTACTCAGTAATTTAAAAGCTTTCACATACTCTAAAAAATGTTGTCTTGCAGTGCAAGGGGTATCTTTGTTCCTAATGCAGAGCCCAAGCCTGCAAGTCCTTTGTGGAAGACCAGGCTCCAGCATAGATGTACAATTGTTAAGCAGTCGGTTGCATTTCAACCGTGGTAAAACGATCCTTGTTTTATATTTTTTATATTTCCATACAATGATTTCCATAAAGGTTGTGAGATTCTTTCGGATGGAGGGCTATAAAAATTTAAGTTGCTATTAATTATACTGACTCGCATGATTTTATGTCTGCCCATTTTACATGGCAGGAATGCTTAGAAGGAAATTTACTCTCCTTTTCTTTTTCACACATCATTACATTTTATTTGTGAGGATTTAGCATATTTTCTGACTTAACTTGCCAAATCAGGGGTCCGTGTTTAACAGGTACAGCTGACTTGACATTCCAGAAACTAGGCACGATAACCAATTATGTCTCTTGTAGTAATATACCTAATGAAGGAAAGAAATACTGGGAGAGCTGAACTTTGCAACAAGAAGTAAATATGAGATTATCTTTCTGAAGAGGCTCTGTTTATTCCATTCCTGTGAACAAAGTGCAACTACTGCTACAGTCTATGTAAACTGTAAGGCCATTAATCGTTATCAGGTGCTGCCAACTCCCCCCTCTAGATGTCCAAACATACGGAGAGGAAAACGAACACATTTTCTTCACTTATCTGACAGTCACTGCCATCCTGAAGGCTGCAAAGATCTAAGTCGCTTATTTGTCAACACCGGAGTACTCATGCACTTGGTTTGGAAGATACCACATACAGTACAGTTTTCTGACTTTAACTATGCAATCTGAAGTTCAAACAGGAGTGGGAATATTAACTCTGTAATACTGAGGAAGAAGAACTCTGTGATACAGGCAGCATACTACTTGGGCAGTGTAATTCAGGAAAAAAAAAGTTACTGTTCTACTATATTTGATGTAATCAGAGCTGAGAAAGGTCTTAGGAGAAGGTGAAGGGAGGAGGAAGTCATATTTTTAAATGCATTCACACACACCATATTTCATAGGATTGTAACCGTACATTTTAACCCCTCAGCAGTTACTCAAGGACTGAAACTGCTTTAGCTGTTCACCACATACAATGAAAAACATTAGAAAGCAGGGAAGGAAAGTGACTGAATATTTATCAACTACAAAAACATAGGAGTTTTTCTGTTTCTTTTTTTATATATTATCATGAATATTAAGCACAGTTGCATATTATGTCTAAGCATCACGTGTAATTTCTGAAAAATGTTGTGTAACAGCAGATAACTCGTGTAACACCAAGGCTTTATATGACCTAGGTGCCATTTCCCTTCCTTTGTAATGGAACTACATGAGCTTTGGGATGCCTACACAGAGGAACAGTTTCAGACTGAGATGAAAATTGTGCTTCTTGCTTCTTCACAAATATTTGAGTCATGTTCCTCCTGAGTGTACATGTTAACAATGCAGCAAGAACAAACAGTAAATCAATTCAGCTGCAAAAGCCGCTGGGTGCTCTGCACTCATCCTTCTTAGGGCTCAACAACTGCTCTAACTCAGTAGCTTAGTTTTACTTTTTTATTTCTCTATAAAGCAAGGAGGGGAGTGCAGAGAGGGCATCATTCTGTGAATTGTTGCCGAATTCTTTGAGCCAAGCCCAAGAAGCATCTCAGCACCTGTTGTTTTGAGACTTTGTATGAAGTGTACCCTAAAGTTAGACCACAGTTGAACTGTTTAAATGAAGTTCTCCTTTGAAAAGTGAAAACGACAGGCTATTAATTAACCAGTCGGTTGGAGTGTAAGGATATGTAACTGGAAAAGAAGTAAGAATGTTAATATAAGTAAGTTTTCTGAAGGGAAGATAAGTTAGGAAGAGTTAGGATAAAAGTTCCATTAGGAAGCTGGGAAAAGCACATCACCAGCACTAAAGTGACGAAATCACATAGAAAAGGAAAGTAACACTGTGAGAGAATACTCACTCCTAACAAATATATAAAAGTCGAACGTTTGGCTTTCTCTCAACACATGAAAGCATAGGTTAGTATTTTTTGTCTCAAATACATTAAAAAGTGTTTATTTTCTCTAATTAATATACTGTTTTCTTGCATAATAGTTTTAGGGTAGAATAAACATCACTGAAATGTTTTAAACAGTACAGCAGTTAAAATTCATGATTGCTTGACTTTGAATACATCAGTGGAACATACTAATACCTCAGGAATATCTACTACATTATGTACGAAAGGATTCTAGTACGGAGTAAGCACATGCCCTTTTAATCATGTTCCTGCTTGGAACTGCCTTTCGAATAGACGCCCTGTATTTTCAAATTGTGGACCTTCAAAGGCTAATAAATACAATATAATAGTACATTACAGGTGATAAAAGAGGAAAATTCCAAGCATATGCAGCTGCATAGCGAAGAGATTCAACGTAAACAGATGGAAGAAAACCAAGCTGCACATGTGAGCTTACCTTGTCTGAATATAAAGACTTCCATATTAATTGTCCTTGGGAGATGCAGCCAGACCATGAGAAGCTTTCTCACTGCACTGAGCTTCAGGAAGGCCTTGGGAAGCTCTAGGGAAGGAGTCGATAATCTTGCATTTATAAAGTTGCAGAGCTTTGCTCACCTTTTGTGTCTAGCAGTGCTCATTGCTGTATGTGCAAGCGCAGAGGATGAACGGATGGCAGCTCCTCTCTCCTGCTGTTTGCACGGGGAAGCACAATGCAAATCACGGACATGCTGCGGCAGTTGTGGGTGGTGATGGAAGCAAAGACATAGCTGGTAGGAAGTGACAGCTGGGAATACAAAAGAAAAAGCAATTGGGATTTGGAAGCAACAGGTGGGAACGGGAATCAGGAAACTCCAGTAAGATCTCTGAGGAGGCAGGAACTAATCCAGGCCTTGTTGAAAAGTACACTGGAAGGGCAACTTGAGGAGGAGGAGGAAAGGAAGCAGAGGCAGGGAAAATGCAGGAATATCGCATGACTGGAAAACAAATTACAAAAGGCAAGTTCCAAGTTCCTGAAAGCTGTACTCGTTTCTTAGCTTGATCTGTATCATAATATTTGTTTGTGAAGGATATGCTGCATTTTTAATGGAAAAGAGTGGCTCAGCTGTTACTTTAAGAGCAAAACAGAGCTAGTCTAACTATGAGGCTGCAACGAGCTCTTCCATGACAGCTGGACAGGAAAGGCACAAAAAGGGTTATTTAAAGTCCGCTTGCTCTCGGTGCAGTGGCAGGTGTGCTGGCAGACACCCGGGCTCAATGACCTTCTAGAGTTGTGCTCCCACAGTAACCAAGTGGGCTGGATGTGACTGACAGGGCCTCTGTGCCCTTAAAACGTAACATCTGAAGTTATCCCTTTGAGTCATGTTCTAGCTAGGCAAGGCAGCATACTGACATGGGAACTGCCACGTCCCCAGGCGTGATTTCACCTCACAGCGCCTCCACACAGAAGAGATGCTGGTGGCGGGCCAGAGGGGGTGGCTCAGGGCAGCTGCCGGTTTGGGTTCATGGGCCCAAAATGCCCCTCACACACGTATATATATGCGTATGAACACATTTCTGCCGGGGACCTCAGCCAGCCCCTGCCACCAAGGCAACCGGCCCCGTCCCCACACAGAAAGGGGGCGGCTGCGAGGGGCTGCGCGGGCTTCGAGCGGGGCCACCGCGTGCGCCCTCAGCGATCGCGCATGCGCACACCGCCCCCCCCCAGCTCCTCACACGCACACCTGCGCGCGCCGCCGCCCTTCTCCCCCTCTTCTCCCGCCTCTCGCGCCCTCCTCTGTGTCTCCGCGCCGCGCCCCGCCCCCCGCGAGGCTCAGCCAATGAGCGCCCGGCGTGGGGCGGCCGGCTGTGGAGGGAGGGGCGGGGCTTGTCCCTCCCCGCGGCTGCGCGCGCGGGCCGCCCGCGGCGGGGAGGAGAGGCGGTGCTCGCGCGTGCGCGCGGCGGGGGCGCTCGCCCGCTGCCGAGGAGGGGAAAGCCGGGGGCGCGCCTGCGCGTTGCGCCGCCCGCCCGCCCAGCGCCCGGCAGGGGGGCTCGGTGCGCATGCGCGCTGGCGCCCGCCGTCCCCCCCGTGCCCCGGAGGGGGGGTTGCTGCGCATGCGCGCCGCGCCGCCCGCCCCTCGCCAGCAGCAGCAGCGGCAGCAGGAGGAGGAGGAGGAGGCGGCGGCGACTCTGGCTGTGGGGAGCGTGAGGCAGCGCGGGCGCCGCTGGTACCCGGGAGCCCCAGGTCCGGCCGGAGGAGGCGGGAGCGTCCCGGAGGAGGAGGAGGAGGAGGAGGAGGAGGGAGCCTGAGCGGCGGCGGCAGGAGGAGGCGGCAGCAGGAGGAGTCAGCGCCCGGCCCCCCCCCCCTCCCCTCCTCTCCCCCCGCTCAGTCCCGTTACGGCCCCCCCCCGCCCTCCGCGCTCCGCAGCCACCACCATGTCGGCGCCGGCGGCCAAAGTCAGTAAGAAGGAGCTCAACTCCAACCACGATGGGGCCGACGAGACCTCAGGTGAGGCCGCGCCGGGCCCGGGGGGCGGGAAGGGGAAAGGGAAGGGAAAGCAGGGAAGGGAATGGCGGCCTCCGCCGCGGCCTCCGCCTCGCCCCGCGCCGCACCGACCGCCATTTTCCCCAGCCCCGCGGGCCGCGGCCGGGCCGGAGGCGGGAAGAGCGCGGTGGCGGCCGGGCGGATGTGCAGGCCCCGGCAGCGGGAGGAGGAGGAGGAGGAGGCCATGTTAGCGCCCTTTTGTCTCCGCTCCCCGGCCCGGCCTCCTTCCCCAGGGGCGCAGGCGGGGCCGGCCCGGGGGGCGCTGCGGCCTCGGCTTGGAGCAGCGGGGACCCCCCCCTCAGCCCGCCCGGCCGCCTTGCTCCTTCTCCCCCCCCCCCCCCCCCCTACTTCGCCTTCCCCCCTCGCTCGGCGGCCGCCGAGCCTCTCTCATTGTGCTCCGCCGCCGCCATGATGCTGCTCGGCCGCCTCCTGGGCTCGGCGCCGCCGCCGCGTGGTGCTGCCCCCGCCGCGCCGCGATGGAGCCGCCGCCGCCGCCTCCGGGGCCCTTCCCGGGCCGGCCCCGAGAGCCACGCGGTGCTGCGGGGGCCGGGCCGAGGAACCGCCCGCGCCTCCCCCACGTGCGATCGCGGTGGCTCCTCTCCTCCGGCTTTTTTTTTTTGTAACTTAATTAATTTATTTTCTTAAATCGGACGAGCAGTGCGGTTTCTAAGCGGCGGAGGAAGGGCGCGACGCGCTCGCCTGCCTCCTGTCCCGGCTCTCCGGTGCTGCGGGCCCCGCACGTGTTCGCCGCACCTGCGGGCTCCTCGGGGAGAGCTGGCTGCTGCCGCGGGCCGAGCCGGGCGGGGAGCTGGGAGCGGGGTTGGGAGCGAGCTGCACCGCTCCAGCTGCTTCCCGCTGCCGCTCATTCATCCCCCAGCACGCTAGGTAAACAGGCGCCCTTTAATCGAGAGCATTGCCAAGCGTTGTCCAGGGGAAGTTTTGCTGCGAAATTATCTGCCGGACCGTGACTTGGAAGGGGTTTTTTTACTCGTTTTCCTTACCCGACGTGCTTTTGAAGGTTTTTTCCTCATGCAACGTGCTTTTTGGTTTTTCGAAGGCGGCGCGTTCCCGGTTGTGTTGTTTCCATTGATGTTGCTGTCCCCTCTAAATTATTTAATGCTTCCACGTTCCTTCAAATCTGTTGGCCTTAGACATGCAACTTCTTCGTTACGTTCTTAGTACTAACTGTCGGGATTCGTTTACCATTTAAGTTGACTTGTAAAACTGTATAGAGGAATATGAGCTGGGATTTTTGGTGGTAAACGTGCTTTGATTCCCGTTTCGGGAAACTTGTTGGTGTTTCAGCCATAGTTCACCATGGAAGTAGCTGAGACTTTATGGCTTAATAACACTTAAGACACTCAGTAGAAATATCTTTGAACTTCTAAAATAGATCTCTAGAAAAGGTCTGAGGAGAAAACTCCGAGTGATTTGTCAGACTTGAGAATTAAGGGATTTTGATGCATTTTCATTTGTTTTTCAGAAAAAGAGCAACAGGAAGCAATTGAACACATTGATGAAGTACAGAATGAAATAGACAGGTAAACATTAGAAAACTTGACAAGTTTTTAGTGGGAAGTAAAAGACTTTCAGTAATAAAATATTTAGTAAAGTAAGTGCTTGGTAGTAGTTCTCAGTGTCTTCAGACTCCCACATGATATACTTGTGTTCTGGTCTGATCAGATGTAACAAGTATTTGTGTAAATTCAAAAAATCGGAAGAAGTATCCTGATTTCTTGTTTAATTGTTTAAAGTTAAAAATGTAGAGCTTGAGCTTAATTTTTTAATGCACTGTGATAGTTTTGATAAGAGGTTTATTTCTCACTGCTTTCTCAAGTTAATTTGTATGCCACTTTGCAAAAGTATTTTCACGTTTGTAAGCAGAACTGAAAACTTTGTTGAAAAAGTTAGCTTTATTATAAATCTCTATTATATATTTGAGTGCTTGTAGAATAATAGAAAATGTCACTGAAAAATTAGTTTCATATCCCCAAACTCTGTGGGTTCTGTGTCAGTATTTGCCTGTATCTTACCTCCACGTGCACTGTGCTACAAAGTGCAAGTGACAAGTGAGGCTCTGTCCCTGTGGAACAGTTGCAATATCAGGGCTCTAACTTTTATAAAGCCAACGAAGTGTTAATGTCCATAAGATTTTAATTGCGTGTGGTACTAAATTGCTTTTGTTATAGTCACGCTCATCTGCCCCAGAATTATAAAGGGCAGGCGATAGTTTTATATGCTGTCCATCTACAGGTGACTTGCAAACAAAACGCTTAACAGGCTACTTAGCATAAATAAGGGTCTGTCCCGCACGTAATGCTGCAAAACATACAGCGTGTTAAGAACACTTCATTAAGATGAGCGTGATTGCTTCTGGTAGTGTATTTCCTAATAGTGGTTACAGGTTTGGGTTTCTGTTTTTTTTGTTTGAGCTCCCTCATTTGTTGTGCGTGGCTGAGTAGTTTAATTAAATCTATTCAGTTTTAGCTAAGTACTGATGATACATCTTCAAATTTCAGTTCTCTCTCCTGAGGTTAACGTGGCTCTGTCTGTTACAGACTGAATGAACAAGCCAGTGAGGAAATTTTGAAAGTAGAACAGAAATACAACAAACTCCGCCAACCATTCTTCCAGAAGAGGTCAGAATTGATCGCCAAAATCCCAAATTTCTGGGTAACAACATTTGTCAACCACCCACAAGGTATATTCTTAATAGCTCCCTTTTTTTTCCTGTAAATTCAGTTTCCTTGCTTGTAACGCAAGCCTCTTGCGGTTCTTAGTGTTTTCTAGGATAGTTACTTGGCATTAAACAGAAGCTTATGGGTACATATGCAAACACTTCCTTTTTGTGCTAGCATGCGTCTTAAAAGCTTTTTAGCTCTTACATTTGTTAACCAAAGGAACACCTTGATCACTAGAATTCCGGTAGTTTTCTTCCTGTATTATAAATTACAAGCTTCACACTTTATCAGTTAATCGTCTCCTTTAAAGAAAAGGAGGATTCTGGTATTTTATTTTATTTTTAAATTTGGGGTGACGTCCTTAGGACTGTTGACAATGTGCTGTTTGCAAGAGGACAAAAAAACGAGTACATATACTGCCTACATTGGGCAAACCACATATCTGGAAATCTGTTTTAGAGAGAAGAATAGATAGATGCTGCTTGTTAATGAACTGCAACAAGCAAATGTAATGTTATCTCAGCAAAATCACAAAGATGCTAATAGTCTGTTGGCTGCTATCTCAAAAAATGGGCCACAAGAAGTCAGCTTGGACAAATGTGTTGCTTTTCACATTGTATATAATGTCAATTTCCTGTATTTCGTGTCCATGACACACATTTCATAGCTTTGTTAATGTGGGACTACTGATTTTATCCTAGTATCTGCACTGCTGGGAGAAGAAGACGAAGAAGCACTGCATTATTTGACCAGAGTTGAGGTGACAGAATTTGAAGACATCAAATCAGGTTACAGAATAGATTTTGTGAGTATATTAAATATTTCTTCACTTGTGACTTTGCTGCTGTTTTGAATGTAGCCGTATAGTGGGTTGTAGTTCGTAACTTAATCTCTTCAGTTACCTGTTTAGTATGAGATTTGACTTGGCACATGTATGCTTACGTTTGTGGGTTCTAACTCTTTGCTTTCAAACCTGCAGTATTTTGATGAGAATCCATACTTTGAAAATAAAGTTCTCTCCAAAGAGTTTCATCTGAACGAAAGTGGAGACCCATCTTCAAAATCAACTGAGATCAAATGGAAATCTGGGAAGGTACGTATCTGTGCATCTGGGAGAGATAATTGCTGCTCTATGTGATACTTTTGCTTTCATTTATGTTCCTTTTACTTTCTTCCTTTTTTTCTTAATTGCAGCTGCCTCTTCCCACTTTTCTATATATGTAGTTCATGCGAGGTTTGGCATACACCATTTACGTGGAGATCTGTAGTGTATTCTCTCGTTCAGTTGAGCACCACAATTAAAACAGTGAAAGTACAAGTACGACCAGATGGAGAGACTAACAAGTACTCTAGTTTGTCTCTCTTTGGAATGGATCTAGGCTGCATTTTGTTGTTTTAAGATAATTATGAAATTAGGAATTCCAAGGACAGTGGGGTTGGGAGGGGTGGGGCAGATAGGGGGTGTCTAATTTTTCTGTTTTTTCTTAATTTCCCTTCCAGACACCATGTCTTTAGAGAAGTAGCATCCACACAATAATGTGGGCATATCTGTTACCCAGACAGTATTCAAACCGAATTAATGTTCTGTAGTTTCTGTAATAGTTGGGAGCCCTTTCATTTTATCCTAAAGGTTTTGAAATTAGTATTTAAAAGTAGAACTGGGGGTTGCATTTAAACTGCTGCTTGTTTTGTCACCATCAGGACAAGAAAATCTTTTTTTCACTGAGAACTGGAACTTTTCCTATTGTACAGAAATCACAGTCCTGAATGAAGCAGCTGAATGGTCTTACAATATACCACAAAACTAATGTGAATTTTGGTACTATTCTTCATTAAAAAATAAAAGTCTATGTATGTTGTGATTCTATCAAGAAAGCAAACATTGGGAGTTTGGAGTTACCTTATGACCAAAGCAAGAATAGATTTAAATAGAGGAGAATTGCTTTCTTTTCAAACTTAGCAAACAGTGTTGCAAACTTGCCAAACTTCTGGGGTAAGGTGGTGGATGTATTTTCTTATGACCATATGTTTTAGTGGCTTGTGCAAATTTTTATTCACTTATTACAACAAATGGCCTTAAGACTTCAAAGCAGAAAATCTTGGGTTAAGATCACTAGGCGGTTCTTCATCTCGCTATTAAGTTAAGGACAGAGCTTAGAGGTGTGGAGCCTGAGTGTTTCTTAAATTATGAGTTTATGTAGCAGTTGTAGCATTTAACTACAATAACAACTCTTGGAGTAGCATTAAGCTATCGTGAGATCTTTTAAAGTTTAGCATTTCAGTAAATACTTGGCATACTTGGGCTTCCCTGTGGCAGGGAAACAAAGAAAATGCAAGATCCTGTGAATTTTCAGTATTTCAGTGGAAGGCATTAAAAGAAGCAGGTGGGTTTACTGCTGAGTGATACCTTTTGCTATTAGTCCTTTGGGTTCTAATTGTGTCTTTTAAGATTTGTCCCTGAAAGAGGGAGTAAGTGACTTCTTGTAGTTGTTGAAGCATGTATGTTTCTAAATGGTGCTTGCTTAAAAAAAAAAAAAAGGCAGGCGGGGCACAATGTAAATACCGCTTCTTTAGGGAGCTTCTCAACTTTCTTTTCAGGATCTGACAAAACGTTCAAGCCAGACACAGAACAAAGCCAGTAGGAAGAGGCAGCATGAAGAGCCAGAAAGTTTCTTTACCTGGTTCACTGACCACTCTGATGCAGGGGCTGATGAACTAGGAGAAGTCATCAAGGATGACATCTGGCCAAATCCACTGCAGTACTACTTGGTAAGTATAGCACTGCGTTGTTGCTCCATATCCACAAAAGCACTGCGCAGGTAAAAGCGAATTTGATCACTGTAGTTAATGTCACATGTGTGTCTTTAAGGTTCCTGATATGGATGATGAAGAAGGGGAAGGAGAGGAGGATGATGACGATGATGAAGAGGAAGAAGGATTGGAGGATATTGATGAAGAAGGAGATGAAGATGAGGGGGAAGAAGATGAAGATGATGATGAGGGAGAGGAAGGCGAGGTGAGCATTCAGCCTTTACCTCTTCCATCTCTGGTGTATGAGAATAAGAAATTTATGAGGGACCTTCTTGTAAGGATATTGAGCCATTGGTACAAAGGTAAAGTAGTTTTCTGTAAAATCCTTGACAGAGTTGTTGGAGGAGAGGAGCAAAACTGTTAGTGCCTTAATTTGTGGCATGGTTTCAGTGTAGTGATGATTATATTTGCGTACGTGAGACTTCAAATAAATAATTTTAGTGAACATCTTGCAAGGAAGGTGCTCCAGGTGATTTAGGATATTAGCGTCTGTTCTAGCTTAACAAAATTTATCCAGCGAACTTTCTAGCAAAATTTTACTTGTAAAAAGCTCTTGTTGATGCATCCAGTTCTGTCATCCTCCCACCTGTCGGTTTATTTTGGCTTACTGCCAGCTTAGCCAAGACTCTTTGGGTTCAGGAATTAGCAGTTTTCTGTAGCAGCAAGTGGGTTTCCAGAGACACCATTCAAGGTGTTGGTAACTTAAGGCTTAGCATTAGCATGTCTTTGTTTCTGGTTGTGGAGGTAGGAGGGCTGTTGTGGCACCAGACACGCTGTGTGCTGAATAATGAGTTGTAGCCTAGAATATTACTAAATATTCTAAATATTCTTTCTAAAAATTAAATTTATGTTAATATTTCTAGTGATCTTTAAGTCAAGGTGATTTTTTTCTAATATGCCTGATGTGTTTTTCACTGCGACATCCAGTATTAACTGACTTTTACATGGATTGATGTTCATGGCAAGTGTTACTGTTCCTTAGTGAAGAGGGAGAGAGATCGTCATGAGTAATACTGTAGAGCTGTGGTCTCTTGGGTAGCAAAACATTCTGGCTATTGCATTTAAAAGTTCGTGCTATCTGAAGCTTTGTGATTAGATAATTTTTAATTGTTGCTTATCTTTCAACAGGAGGATGAAGGAGAAGACGACTAATTGAACACTGATGGATTCCAACCCCCCCCCCTCTTTTTACCTTTTTAATTTTTCTCCAGTCCCTGGGAGCAAGTTGCTGTCTTTTTTTTCTTGTGCTCAGTCGCCTTGTTCTCTTGAGGTCTCTTTTTCTCTCCTCTACACCATGGTTCACAATTTATTTTGGGGGAAATACCTTGAGCAGAACACAGTGGAAAAGAATCTACCAGTTTCTGTTTCAAGTTCATTTTTATCCCTTTCTGTCTCAAAACAAAAACTGTTTATGGAATCAACACACCATGTTCTGTGGGAAAAAAGAAAACCTTCTGCTCCCTTCACTCTGCTGGAAGCTGAAGAGTGCTAGGCCCCTGTGTAGTAGTGCATAGAATCTAGCTTTTTTCCTTCTTTCTCTGTATATTGGGCTCAGAGATTACACTGTGTCTCTATGTGAATATGGACAGTTAGCATTTACCAACATGTATCTGTCTACTTTCTCTTGTTTAAAAAAAAAAAGAAAAATAAAAAAAAATGGGGTTATAGAAGGTCAGCTGGGGTGGGTTTCAGATGTTTGGGTGGGTTAAGTGGGCATTTTGACAACATGGCTTCTTCTCCTTTGGCATGTTTAATTGTGATGTTTAACAAACATCCTCGCAGTTTAAGATGACACTTTTAAAATAAAATCTTCTCCTAATGATGACTTTGAGCCCTGCCACTTGATGGAGAATCAGAGCAGAACCTGTAGGATCTTATTTGGAATTGACATTCTCTATTGTAATTTTGTTCTTGTTTATTTTTAAATTCTTTTTTTTTGTTTCACTGGAAAGGAAAGAAAGATGCTCAGTTTTAAACGTTAAAGTGTACAAGTTGCTTTGTTACAATAAAACTAAATGTGTACACAAAGGGACTGGTTGGTCTTCACTGAAAGAAACAGTTGTAATACCCTGTTTTGACCTTGCTTATAGTTTCTTGGCTTTTTTGGGGGCATTTGGTCAGTATTTATGTAGTGCAATGCAACCTTGTGGTTCTGTGGACTGATAATCAGTTCGTTTAGGTTCCATTATTACAGTATTTGGAAAGTGTTTCATCTGGTAGCTACTTCTGCACACTCCGCTTCTTGAATTACATAACTCTAAGACAAGGCTGTAGATGCATATATACTTTGGGTGAAGACAGACATATATATATTCATAATCTGCAAAAAGAAAAATCGTTTGATTCTTAGATATTTTTTGAGTAACTTGCAGTACTGTATCTCCAGTAAATCAGTTTGCATGAAAAAACCCATGCGAGTTCAGAGTAAAAAGACCAAAGGGTCTCCTAGTAAGGCTTTGGTGGCTTTGGAAGTCTTTTCAGTTGAAAATAAATCTTAAGTGCAAGCTAATGTTTTGGGCTATTTCAATTAGCAAGATTCTTTGTGAAGCTCTTGTATAAAGAAGTTGTTACTTCCCTGCTTTCTTTCCTTGGTAGCAGCGTGTATATATGCTTTGGATGTACTTCTTTTTTTTCCCCATGTTAAGAGACTGCGTTTGAGTAGCTTATAATGATTTCACGTAGAGGTTGTTGGTACTGGTATTCCACAAAGTATAATGAAAGTTGTTTTAACATGCTGTGCTTTTGAAATATTTAAAAGATTGTATTTGCTAATCTCAAATTCAAACAGCTAGTTCTCTTTGGATGTGTAGAGAAGACTGTCTTCTGGGAAGACTTGCTCTTATATTCTCTGATTCCTTTTCCTCACAGAATTTGCTGTAGTCGAATTCTGCTTTTTTTCATGCTTAAGAATACACGTAGCAGAACAAGATTAATCTCTATTTGAGAGGTGCCCAAATAACACGGGGGGGAAAGAGTATTCTGTAAGTGTCGGGTCTATCTTGGATTCAGTCCAGTTATCGGAGACAATACAACATCCAGTCTGCCTGTGATCAGTGCAAAATAGGACAACCGTGTACTTTATTCCATCTCAACAAAAGCTTCTGCCCTGATCTTACTGTTTGCAGAGCAAATTAAAATAATTGTAATGGTTTCTTGCCATCTAGAGAGAGAACAAATGAAAACTATGAAGTCTATAATTTTTTCTTTTGATTCTTCTTTGTTATAAGATTAAAGTCCACTACCTGTTGCAGTAGCAGGTTGATGTGCTGTTACTTGCCCTGATGCCTCATAAATGTTACTTAATTTTTATGTAATCTTAATTGATCGTAGTTCTTTAAGGAAAATAATCTTTAGCTAGTCTTACTTTAATGCTTTGTGAAAAATACTGTGCCATTGTTGTTAACATGTCTGTTTGTTACTAGCAGAAAACCTTATAAAAACTGTTTTGAAAGTAATCAAAGCTTCAGGTTCTGTAAAGTCGAATACCATGAACAAGAAATGAAGTGTCTGGATAATCAAATGCTACTTTTGAGGTTTTTGTACACATTTACACGTTCTTTAGGATCTTACAGGGTGACAAAACACTCTTGCTACTGTATTGATAATACTGAATTTCCTGTGAAAGTTACTGGCTTACTCCTGGCAATGGCTAAAGAGTAAGCTGACGTACTAAAAAAGTAAACTATATTTGTTAAGTGTATCTTAAATTATTTTTTTCTAGCAATGGAAATGAGTAGGGATTAACACATTTCTCTGCAACACTGAACAACTACTACAGATGGCCATCACGTGCTCTGACTGTTCACTTAATGTCTAATTTGACTGAATATATGTAATGGATGCCCATTTTTACTTGATTTAATCTGTTTATGCATACGAAACGCATTTAAAGGTAGATGTCCACCTTGGATAAGAATGGGAGATTAATTCTCATTAAACATCTGTGTCTATCTCTTGTTAATTCTCCAATGCTGCTTGAGCTCCTCACATCCAGTTAATCCTGCTGAATGAAACTTGTCACGGGTGGAAGCTGAATTTAGGCTTTGTGGCCTGAATTTTCAGGGTTAGAATACAGAATTGGTGGCAATTTAAAGCTACTGTGTTGGGGCTGTATGAATTAAATGACTTGAAGGTTATTTTTATTTTAAGTTTGAAATTTCATTGCTATAAAATGGTATCTTTTGTCTGTAATTTCTAGTGCCAAAGGAAAGCAAATATATCCATGTGTGTAAATAGTCAGTTTTTTTAACATATTATATGTGTTTATTCATAGTTGTCAATATAGGTTTTGTCCCTGTAAACAAGCATTATCTGAATCAATTTCTCAGTCATTTATGCCATTCGTTTGAATCTGTAAGCTTCTTATTTGTACCACTTTAAAACAGGTGCATAATGGTAGCACTTTGTTTATCTGATACTGTTCCTGAATTTCGAAGCCATGCTTTTTTCTTTTTTTTTTTTAAAAAAAAGACTGAAATCATTTCTCTGATGTACCTTCAAGCTATCCTTCTATTTGAAGGAATTAAAGTACCTTTAACTGTTACTTGATGTTACCATTTCTAAGAGTCTTTTTCAAAAGAATCAGCTATTAGTCTCCAAGCCTGCCTTGTCTTTCAGGGGTGGAGGTGATAGTGCTCACTTCTTTTATGGATTTCAGGTGCCCAGTAGGGTAACAGTGACAGGAGGTCATAAGTGACAAGTACAAGAACTTGCTTCTGCAGGGGAACAGATTTATGCTTAATCCCTCTCCTGCATTAAAAACAGAAATTTCTAAGACATTTTCCTTGATTCCACTTGTACAGTACCTTCACTTAGTAGAGAGAAGCACCCTCCAGGTGCTTCTGCTGCTCTCTGCATCCTTTTGCCAGGGCAGGAGTGTGAAATAGGTGCTGAGCTGGCCACGGTGAAAAGCGGAGGGCATCTACCCCTGTGCTTTTTTCCCCTCTTGTTGCTTGCATAACTGCAGCCAAACCAGCAAGAGCACAGAGAGGCTTTCCTGGAGTTGCAGTTCAGCTACAAGCTGGTCCCGCGCACACCCCTACCCCTCCAGGTTTAGCAGAGGACAGGGGCTGCTGGTCCAAAAGCGGCACTTGCCTTAACCTCCGGCCCTCCCTCCAGGAGGTGCTGGAAAACACTTGCACAGCTCCACCCTGGGACCCCACACACATTTTGGAAAATGCAGCCTGCCCCTCTTGCTTGTCCCATGCTCCTGGCTTCCTGGGCTGGCATTTCCAAAGCGTAAGGTGTGCCAGGAGGGCTGGCTGGGCCCGGGAATATCCCTGGCACCCCAAGAAGTTGGGTACCACGTGTGCTGCTGTCAGCTCACAGTGCCTGCTAAATACCTCCTCTCAGCAGGATGCTGGATGGGCACTTTGTGCTTCTAGCTGGGATGCTGAGTAGCCTTACCTCGGGGAGCACATGTGCTCTGAGGCACTGACCAGCCCATCCCTCCAGGCTGGACGACTTGTTTAGCCAAGCGAACCTTGGCCAACTGCTCCACAGGCTCCACAAATCGCCTCCCAGCCCTCCTCTTGCCTCCCTGGGAGGAGACAAGATGCGAAGGAAAGGGGGGGAAGCCCCTGTGTAAACCCCAAGTACAGCAGTGGGCAGCCCGACCTCGGGGGGCTCCCAGCAGCCCTCTGCAGCTCACGGAGCCAAACGCGGCCCCGATCCCTGCCCACTGAAGATGCAGTAGTGTCCCTGCTCAAAAAACTCAACCTAACGCCTGCTGCTTTATCTTTTCCCTTTCCAGTATTTCCAGTGAATGAGCAGTCTAATTAAAATAATTCCTTAAACACTAAATGGAGCCTGGACCATGTTACAAATAGCAGCAGGTTCCAGATGGGTTTGTATTAATCTAATGCACTTGCTTTATTAACAACAGGAGCGTGTTCAAAGGTTTTATAGAAGTCTAAGGCTTTATTAATTCAACTTGATTAAAATAGATTTCAATTTTACATTTTCTGGTGATTTCCTTTTACTAATTATTCACTTGCAGACCATTTACAAAATGCTTATGTTAGAAAATCTGCTCTAATTAAATAAAAGGAAAACATTTCTGTTTATTAGCATCCTCCTAACTTTGTATGTGGGAATACTGTCAGCTCTGGATCCCTTCTGACTCCAGGTTGTGTACTGTTTCAGGACAGAATATGTGCATTCATGCAATAATAATATTATGCAAAACTGCTGAGGAGGGATCTTAGAAGAGGAGGTCTCTACCACCCGAAAGCAGAAAGCATCTTTTTCATTTGTTTTAAACACAGGGCCTATGACACACTGTGTGTCACAACACTAATGCAGTATAGCAGCACGGTGGGTTTTTACCGATAAGAGCTGGGGGATCAGTGAGAGCCTTGTCCATGCATTTAGGTTATTTTTGACTCAAATATTCAGCTGAAACAGCAGGATCTTGATCCTGCTCCACAGAGAGGCAGTTCTGCAGAGGGAAAGTTAGGCAAAGACCAGTGCTGGAGAGGAGACAGTCGTCCTTCCCTTTCCAGGGCAGCACCCTGTGTAAGGGAGGGCTGCACTTTGCCTGTCCCCCTTCACACCAAAGCCGGTTACAAGCCGCTGGGCAGAACCGGGGCTGGAAACCACCTCGGTGGTCCCAGCACAGCAAAGCGGGCCCGGGCTGGGGCACGCCGCGGGGGTCTCCCCTCACAGCGCCCGGCTTGGAGGAGATGTCAGGCACCGAGCTAAGGAGCCCGGTCACCGTTCGTGTCCCCGTACCGCCACTTTGGCACAAAGCCGCGAGTTTTGTGCCTGCGGAGGACACCGATCCCCTCCAGCCTCCCCTCGCCGCGGCGGGAAGCGGGCGGTACCTCGGGCTCCTCAGGGTCCGGCCTGTGGCGCCGCTCAGCTGCCGGCCGCTCCGCGGGACCTCGCTGCCAGTTCTTCCCCCCTCAGGGCGAACGAAGACGGCCGGGACGAGTTCCCGACAGGGCTGGGAGCCGTGACCGGCCGGGGACCACCGCGGGCGGCGTGTGGGGACGGGAGGCTCCCGGCCCCCCTCTCCCCGTTCCCTGGGGGCCGCCCGCCGGGAACTCTCCCGGGCTCGCCCGGACCCCGCGAGAGGGCGCTGGCGGCGCCGCTTCCCGGGAAGGCTGAAGTTTGAAAAAAAAAAAAAAGAGAAAGAAAAGTGCCCGTTGCTGGTGGTGCCTCACGGAGCAATGGCGGCGGGGACCCCACAGGTGAGCGCCGCGGAGGGGCGGCTCGGAGGGGAGCCGGCGTGGCCAGGCTCGCCTGAGGGGATGGGGATCCCTCTCCTCCGGGGCGCTTGCCCCGTGTGGTTGGGGGTCCTCCTGGGGGTCCCCCCTCTGCTTTTTGGGGGTTTCCTCCCTCCCCTCGTCGGGAAATCCCGGCTCCGTGCTCCACCGGGAGCCCCTTGCCCGCTGGGCAGGGCGGGGGGGCAGCCGGGCTTGCCGCCGTCGCGCCCCACCCCGGGGAGGGTGGGAGCCCCTAAAAATGTCCCTCAGGACGTTTGTCCCTAAAAATGGTCGCCTCAGGAAAACGGGGTTCAGGTAAAGCCGGTGCCTGCTGAAGACAGTGAGGCCCCTCTTGGCTGCAAAGGGGTGTGTGTGAGGAGAGTGCAGCGAGGCGCCCCGCTGGGAAGAGCATTTATTTCTGGGGCCAACTCCCTGCAACAGGGGGGATGCTCGCCCGCTTGAGGTATTTCAAGCCTAATCTGGGTGAGAAGCAATGGCGAGACCGGCACAAAGCTCTCGGGGCTCCCCATCTTGCAGCCTGCCTGGGCTCTTCGCTTAGGAAACCTTGCCTCCCTCAGGGTTGGAAAGGGGACTGGCTCTAGGCAGGATTCCAGCTGCCTTTTTCTAAACCTAGCAGTGGCCTTTTCTCATAAAGGGTGAATGTAGTTCACGTGAGGCTGCCCAACGTGGGCCTCACTGCTGCAGCACGAAGTTGCAGTGAAAAGGGGTATTTAAAACATCCCAGTGAACGTGTGTGGGCTGCAGCAGAGATGGCCTCATCACCACTAGTTCATTAAATCAAACTGTAAATCAGTTTTTGTGTCACCAGTGCAGCTCTAAAGGCTGGCTCACCCTGGGCTTTGTGCAGGTGAAGCTTGTTGCCAGGCTGGGTGTAGCAGCCCCGGGGATGGGATCTTTCAGGGCTGCAATGTGCAGGACCAAATGCAACTTTGATCGTGCTGCAATCTTTGCTAGTTAGGAAGCTATCTAGATGCTTCATTAAGGCATGAGACTAGCTGAAGTCCTGGGTGAGTTCTGGCAGCCCTGCTAAAAGTACCAAAAGTAAGTTCATTTAAGCTAGCTTGGGTATTTCCGTGCGCGCTGTAAATGTGTTTCTGGATTGTGCTGGAGACATATCCTGAAGGGCTGCGACCTTCTCTGGGAACCCAAGAACAGCTGCAGCCTGGGCCAGGGCAGTATCCTGACACCCCACCGACATTCCTGACTCAGAATGCAAAATGCATCAACCCAAATGCAAATTTGGATTTCTCGCACTCCTCACTAATAGAATATTTTGTGTTCCTGGTGCAAACAATGCCTTTGTTATGGCACTCCCTGATCTATAGAGGGGAAGAAGGATCCAGTAAAACAGATGATGTTTATATTCTAAATATATTTAGAAAATGAGCACGGTGCATTAACTGGTATTCAGGCTCACTTTTGGCAGAGAGTGATGTGGAGGAAGATTGACCTGACAACCGCCCAGACTGTACCTGTTCTCCGAATCGATATCCAGGTCTCTGCCTTCAGTACCATTTGTCAGCATTAATCTCACACCAGCAATTCATTCATTCGATCGCTCTGGGCAGATGGAGCGGGTGGATTGCTTACCTCTGTTTGCATAGTTTGGATATAAAATAAATCTGCATGCTTTTTCTGATTATTAAATGAAACTTACACGCAACAAACTTCTTTTAGTCGCTCGTTACAGAATGGATAAAGGGCTTTCTGATTTTCCGACTTAGAGCTGGTAGAGGTTGCCTGTGACTCAGGAACTCCATGATTCAAGTTCTTCCTCACAAAACCTTGGATGTTTTTCAAAGCTCTGGCTTAGTTCCTGGCTTTACTAATTGGGCGAGAACTTCCTGGAATCAGGATGTTAATCTGAACCTTTTTGTTTTGTTACCAATCTGAACAATTCCTATTTTGGCTATCGTGCATCTCTTGCAGACCCAACTTGGTTTTAGGCCAACTTTAAAACAGATTTTTTTTTCCTTTTTCTTTTTTAATTATTTTGCTGTTAGGCTGAAATCATAGTGAAAACTGACCAAGGATGTTTGTTTTGGTCTTTGAGGTGTGCAATAAAATATACAAATAATGTGATTGAATAATCGTGTATTTATTTCTGCGTGAGTGGCATAGGGTTTGGATGTATAGCACGCTCTTAAAGTTCAGTAATGTACATGAATAATACAAAACCAGTGTGGTTTATTTTTGGAAATGTGGTCAACCAGTTAAAGAATGTGAAAGCGAGTCAGGATTCAAGTTCTGTCTTTAGTCACTGACGTGATGTGTGATCCCAAGCCGGTTAGTGGAGCGGAGTTTGACTGTGCAACCATGTCTTTTAAATTTAAGTGGGGAATATGATGAGGAGTTAATGCTAGCTTATTAATAAGTTAATTGCTCTTAATGCCATAAAGGCACTTCTCTTGTTGAAGAGAAAAGCATAACTTCCTGTTTGGATCTATTTCCTGAGGTGTTAGGCAGCATCCTTGTGGATAAAGTTTTCCCAGCTCCTGTTTTGAGTTCAGTGCTTATGTGGTCAGTGAGATATGCAGGTGCTGCTACTGCCTGTACTGTGTGCGTTCAGAGCGCTGCTGTCCAGAGCTGTTGATGAGGCATATCTAACCAGAACAAGGAGCATTGAAAATGGTATCAAACAAAGCCCTGAGCAAACCTGAATGCTGCTGCTAATGCAACTCAGAATAATCAAGGTTTTAATGTGGTCTTACTGCCTGTAAACCACAGGCAGAACAGAGCTTGAGACAACAGGCTGGTTACCTTTTCAGAAACAGCTGCAAGTTAAGCTTATTCTTTTGCTTGCTCATTTGTAGAAGCTGCTGCAGGGGTTACATTGTTCTTCTTTGGAGTTACAGCTCAGAGTTAATGCATGGTCGTGACATTCCTAAAAATCTTTAACAGGTTGTTTGTTATATGTCTTTGGACAGTCAAGTCAACATCAAGGCATATGCAGATAAAAATCTTTATCTACTACATCGTACTAGTAAAAGTTGATTAAGACAACGGCAAATACTGGCTGGGCTTTGATACTGGAAGAACAAATATTTGTGTAGCCATTAAATAACGAGAAGAGAAGTAAGATTTTGTCTCCACTATGGTTTAAAACTAAAGTATGTCATAGTAAGATCAAAGTTGCCTTCTGTCCTCTGGAATTTAAATCTAGGTGTGGTCATCTTGAAATCTTTGTGAAAAGGTTGGCTTCAGAATTTGTGTGAACCATTTGCTGAATGAAATAAAGGGGTAGAATCTTACGAGGGTATTGTTATATCATAAAAAAGATTGAACTGTGTTATCTCTGAAATCCCCTTTCTCAATGCTGCTTGATTGCAGGGCAGCTGTCTCTTGCAGCTAGGCAATGGTGTAAACTTAATGGATCCAAGCTTCCAGCAAAAACTGGAGGGTGAGAAGGAACTACTTCGCCGTGCTATACAAAAAGAACTGAAGATTAAAGAGGGAGCAGAGAACCTGCGTAAAGCGACAACAGACAGAAAGAATCTCGTTCATATAGAGCACGTGCTGAAATCTTCTAACCGGAAATTAGAGCAACTTCATTGGGAACTTCAGGAGCTTAATGCAAGGATTGTCATAACAGACAAAGAGGAGAATAGGACAGGTATGCCATAAGTCACAATTGTCAGGAAAATTTTGTAGTGCTTCAGTGCTAGTTTAATTACATTTTCTGTTGAGGGCTTGCAAACAGTGGGAATATTACCTGTTGGTATTCAGCTGATAAAATAATCTGTGCAGTAAAATGTTGGGCATGGTGCAATCAAGGTGAAAGGAGGCAAATGAGAGATCAGTGTGGGGAGAAGACTATCTGAGAATTCTGTGCACGGACAATGTTCAGGAGCTGGCTGTAGATGGAATTGAAGAGATTTGAATAGAGTTTCTGGGCAGCTGAACATCCAAGTACTTTATGGGATGAATCAGTATAAAATTAGAAGAATGCTTGTTAGGAGTAGTTCACTGATAAATTAATAAATACTTATGAACTTGAGCTTCATTTGAAATAGCGTTTTGCAGTCAGTTTTGTAGACGAGACCTTGTTATATGTTGTTTTGTAGCCTAACCTTCTTTTTTAGAATCACCCAATGAAATAACACAAGAAAAGATGATTAATGATATCGATGATATTTTAGGTACAGATGGATCTTTATCTCCAGACCCTTGTCTCTGGGAAAGAAACCCAAACCCCATGGCAACGAAGGTTGAAGCTCTGAAAAAGCAACTGCATGTTGAAATGAAAGTCAAGCAAGGAGCTGAGAATATGATCCAAATGTATTCAAGTGCAACATCCAAGGTAAGCAGGAATAAACCATTTGGGAACATGGATTCCTGGAACAAAATCTGTATTTAAAGTCAATACACAAACTCTCTCTGGTAGGTAGTGTGTGAAAGAAATTAATTTGCAAAGCTTGCTTGACTGAATCCTAGCTCTGCATTTTTGTCCTCAGCATAGTGACAGCATGTCATGATGCTGCACAGAACAGCTAATCATATGATAGTAACATGTTGTAATGAGTCGTCTAATGTGCAGATTTTAGCAGTTTAGCAATAATTGAAAAGGAATTGGATGGACCGTGTTTCATTTGTCAACAAATTAAGCTAATCTATAATTACTGGATGGTAGCACAAGGCTTTTCTGGAAGGGCAGTTTATTCTACTTTGGTCCATGATGTAGTTGCCTGTGCTGCTTTTGTTAATCATCTGGGAATGATCACTGTTAGAGGGGAGTGACTACACCAGCCAGGCTGCCATAGTCTGGCAGTTGCAATCTTTTTGGCAGTTCCTACATGGTAAACGCTGATTGTGCTTCTGCTCTTTTGTCAGGGAGTGCAGGGACAGGGCAAGGAGTAATGGTACTAAACCAAAAAAGGGTATATTTAGATAAGATATTAGGAAGAAATTCTTTACTATGAGAGGGGTGAGGCACTAGAATAGGTCGTCCAGAGAAGATGTGGGTGTCCAGTCCTTGGAAGTGTTCAAGGCCAGGCTGGATGGGACTTTGAGCAACCTGGTCTAGTGGGAGGTGTGTCCCTGCCCACGGCAGGGGGATTAGAACAGGATGATCTTTAAGGTCCCTTCCAATCCAAACCATTCTATGATTCTTGAATGTTGCTTAGTGATACTGATGATGGAGTTGGGAATCATATTGTTTTACCTTAGCCACCTAAACCCTTCTGCAATCTCAGGGGAAAGTGCTAGCTACCTAGAGAGTAGCTTGTGTTATCATTGATGAACGAATGAATAGGTCTTTGGAAAGAGCTACTTCTTCCTACCCACTACAGGCTCTACTTGCTTTCTCTGGTCTAGATGCTGAACTTGGCTAACCCCAGTGTTCACAGTGACTCTAGTTTAGGATCAGATCTGATTTGGAGAAAAATATCTCATAGGAAGTAGCATGATAGAAGTGCTATCTCTAGGAAATCTTTTCCAAGCTTGGGAAGGTAGTGAGGGCAGTACAAGAGGTACATTCAATCAGTGATTTGAGAAAATAAAGTTAAAAAAGTATTGGTATTGTTCGCTGAGCTGGTGTAATGTTTTGATACCACTAGTTAGTTTAGGATGAAGTACAGCATGTGATATCTCTTTATGTGAGAGAAATTTTCAGAGCTTTACTGGTTTCGTATTCATCCCACTTACTGAGTTTGGCATAATGATATTTAAAATTCAAAGGATAATTAAAAAAAAATCCAAGCTTATTATGAAGCTTAATTCAGTAAGACCAGCACTGTAGAGGGTTGTGCTATTTTGATTTATTCAAAACCTTTGTTCACAAAATACTGTAAGCACAGCTTATCAGTCAACCACAAGTTTCAGTGACTGCAAGGTTTGGTATTAACCAGCATACCTACAAGGCAGACCCTGTTTTGTAGCAACTCATCTTCTTTTTATCCCTTGGTGTCATAGTCCATCAAAGACTCCTTGACCTGTCCTTTCCCTCTAAAAATGGAGATAATGATCTCGAAGTCTTTGATCCTCAGCAACGTCTCCTTTACATAACTGCTTATGTAAGCTATTTCAGGATCATTTATGACCCTTCTTGCAGGTGCCATCTCACCCTCTAAGCTGAACACATCACCATTATCCATTTTTAATGAGCGTGGTCCTTTCTCTGCACATGCTTTCTCTTTGATAGGAGCGTAAACTGCTGGCTACAGCTCAGCAGATGCTTCAAGACAGTAAGACAAAGATTGAAATAATCCGCATGCAAATCGTGAAGGTATCTCAGTCCGCAGGAGGGATGGAAGATGCAGTGGATCCAGCAGGTAGGGTGTTTTAGGTATATGGCCCATAAAAGATGTGGCCAAAGCCCCAAGATCCAGAATAGTCAGTTTTCATCCTCGCTGTATTTTATCTCCAAAATGGTCAGTGAGGCTGGGGACCACCATCAGTGCTGTGGAGCTGCGCATTGAGGAGCTGAGACATCATCTGCGCATTGAAGCTGCTGTAGCCGAGGGGGCAAAAAATGTGCTGAAGATCCTAGGAGGGAGTCGGGTACAGGATCGCAAATTTTTAGCTGAGGTAAGCACTTGTTTATGCCTCACCATTAGTGATTTATCACAAATGAGCAGAAATAACCAGGGTTTATGAATTTGGGAAACTCCTGACTATCTGTGAGGACAGACTGTTTGGGGTCACTTTTCGTTCTAGGGATAATGTTCCTTGCTTTGGTGAAATTCCTTAGGAATGTTGGAAGTGACACTGATGGGGTGGTTGGGATGTATGGGAAAATGTTCCTTCCCGTTCCTTTGTGAATAAGATTTATCAGGTCTTTTTTTGAGACCACCTCTGGTAGTTCATAAAGAAATAATAATAGTACCTGAACTGATGCTGTTAATTGGGAAACTTCTGCCTGCTTTTTGTTCTACTTTACATTGCTAGGCTCAGGGTCGTTTGCAAGAATCCTCTCAGAAGATTGATCTGCTGCGCTTGTCCTTGGAACATCAGCTTAGTGAACTTTCTCCTGATCACCCAAAACGAGCACTCATCAAGCAGGAACTAGTAAATACTTCTTCCCTGGGAGCTCAGCATGGCATTATCCAACCTACTTCGGTCATCAAACCTACAGCCCTTACAGGTACATAAATCCCACATGGCATGCTTTTGTAGGGAGGATTCAGGAAAAAAATGTGTTGCATTTCTTCTCATTGTTGTAATGCCGTTTGTTTTATGAACATTTGATTTTCTACGAACTGTACTTAGTTCTTCTAGGCCCGTAAAAGCTTTCTGATCATATGGATTTGCAGTCTATTAAAATCTATTAAATCTCTTTAAACTATTAAATAGGTTGTTGGACTTGATGATCTTTTTAGGTCCTTTTAAACTGAACTATCCTGTTCTATGCTATTCTATACTATTCTAACCTGGGATAGATTTAAGCTATTAACCAAGGAATCACAAATCTGAGAAATTCTTGGACCTCTGTGAGGACAGGTTGACTAGAATCACTTCTGTCTTTTATGGAATAACGTTTTTTACCCTTCTGAATTTATCTCTCAGGAACATTGGAAGTGAGACTGATGGGGTGTCAAGATCTATTGGAAAATGTTCCAGGACGTTCCCGAATGGCTGGTTCTTCTCCTGTCTCTGGCAGTCCAAGTGATTTGAAGTCCCTTTCCCGAACAAGAGTTGGCCTGGGTATCCCTGGCCGTAGTGTTGCAGGAAAGTACCTGCGGAATGAAGACCTCTGTAGTGAGTATAGGGTTCCTCATTTTGTAAGTGGCCCTGGGGGCTTGGGGGAATATCATCTGGGTACAACGTTAGTCTGATACGAGTTTAATTATGAGAAACCTGGTTTCTGCAAAAATTAGAGAGAGAATGAAAAACGTTATACCTAATCCTCATAGTTAAGTCATGGAAATTATATTTGATTGGGATATTCACCTTCAGCATGAGAGATTGTCTTTAGTTTTATAGCAATATAAAAGATTATAATCCATGTTTTCTCCTTTGTCCAGATGAGGTCCTTGCTGTGCTCAAAGTGGACAATAAAGTGGTTGGCCAAACAAACTGGGGACCAGTTAATAACCAGGCGTGGGACCAGAGCTTTGTCATTGAGTTGGATCGGGTAAGGCTGCCTTGGATTTCCTAAGTTCTATTTGTTTTTCCATTTCACCTTACCTGATTTGCTCATTTAGCTGCAATTCCATTTAATTCAACTCTGTATTGGCGCTGCCCTCATGTCCTTTTATGTACTAGTTATCTTAGTCTTCCCCCCAAGGCAGTGCATCTCTGGCAGAGATTCAGCCTGAACAGCATCTGTTGCCCTTTTCTCAGTATCTGAGCAGTTTTATTTCATCTTACCAGCAAAGTGACTTTAAAAAACATTTCTAAAATGGAGAGCAAGGACAGCCATCTCCAAAAGGGTCTGTAGCTGGGAAGATCTGAAAACATCAGAGACGGTGGAGAAACAGAAGGATTAAAGAAGTTTCTTATGCATACTGTCTAGTTAACTGAATTTTACAGCAGCATGTGTGTGTGGCATGTCCAGAGCATGGGGCAGTATGTAACTCTTCTGCTTTTTTCTCTCCTCCTCTCACCCCCCCATTCTGCCCAGTCTCGTGAGCTAGAAATTGCAATCTATTGGAGGGACTGGAGAGAACTATGTGCAGTGAAGTTTTTACGTTTGGATGATTTCCTTGATAACGAACGCCATGGGATGTGCCTCTTGCTTGAACCCCAAGGAATGCTTTTTGCAGAGGTATAAATGTCAGCTTTGTTTCTTTTTCAGAGAATTCTGTCTATGTAGGGTGCCTGCCCTGAAAACAGTTGTTCAACTCAGTATGCAAGGAACAGAAGGAGCAAAAATATAGAAGGGTAGAGTGACTCCTTTCGCATCAATATCACACAACAATGAGGAGCAATGTGATATAATAAGATGTACACGTGCCATAGCCTCGAGTGACTTTTCAGCTACTCCTCTGTAATTATGTGTGTGCACTGTGAAATCCGTGTTTTTTTATTTGCTTTCATTATGAGTCATTGGTGACACTTTAATTAAACATATGGCTTAATGGTCAGGTTTGAATTACGCAGACTGTAGAATCACAGATCCAAATTCCCTCTGGGTATACTTATTTTATCATCTTTCTGAGGCCAGTAATAAAGAATTTGAAGTACCATCAATGAAGAGATCATCCAGATAATCCCTTAAAAGCCGCAGTACTTTCTCCTCTGTGTTGTGATGAAAGATCCTTTGGGTTGACTTTCCAACAATAGGATCTTTACCTTATGTACCAAAATCTGTCCCCCCTGCTTTTTTTTTTTTCCTGTTTTTTCCCACCGTACAAATGGGTGTATTATAAAGCAGTTTTTTCATGTAGCTTTATGAATGAGATGCATTTTGTTTGGGATATGAATTGGTCTTAATTTGGGGGGGGGGTCTCTGCACTTCAGGTGGCAGAAGATTCCAACATCTAAAAGCATAGTTGAAATAACGGATGTTTAGAGGGTGAAGCTAGAATAACATGGTCTGGAATCTGTCTGTGGGAGTGACTCCTAGCTTACCAACAAGATATGAATGGAGAATTCGATGAGAGAGCACATGTGCAAGTTTGTGTTCACAGTGTAAATGAAGCATCTTGACAAATCCCCTTTACTTGTCTGACAGGTGATGTTCTGTAATCCTGTCATTGAGAGAAAGCCAAAACTGCAGCGACAGAAACGTATTTTCCCCAAACAGAAAGGTAAGCTGCTAGAGAACTGACTGCTTACTATCTGGGGTGTGTGGGTGAGGGCAGGGGTTTGCACAGTCTTGCATGCTCTATCTCATTAAATTTGTAAGACACATTACAATGCTTGCTAATTATTGTGTGTGTTTTGTGTAGGCTTTATTAGAATGTGAAAGTTTGTTCGGTTGCAAAAAGTGCAGCCAGCCTGGCTGCAGCATGATGTGTGATGTTGTGATCTTGTAGTGTTTCTGTTCACAGTTACCAGTGTTAGGAAGATATAATTAGTAGCTATTTAACAGATTTCTTAGCAAGATCTAGGACTCAGGCTGTACTAATTTACCCAGCAATGTCATTACTGATGAAAGAACAGGTATTGGAAGAAAAACTCTGAAGTATAGAAGACTGTAACATGAACAGGCTACTGATTCTCTGTCAAGCTAGAGTTGGCATCTCAGTTTAGGGGCTGGAATGACTTGTATACTTTTTTTTGCCTGCATTTTTTTTCCTGTGAAGCTGAATAAGGTAAGATTTTACATACAGAGGACTGTTGTCAGTGAGAATAAATTAGATTTTGTTTGCGTTCTTTAGAAGGTGGTAAAAATAATGGAAAAATACCAAATGTTTTACTGTTTTAAAGATAGTTTCAGAAGCTTTCTGTAAACAGGCTGAATGATTAAAGTGCAGTGTAGAAATAGAAGAAAATCTGGCTTAAAATAAGATCAATTTTTAATATCTTATGCAGCTTCTACTTGGGGATTGTTATGATAGTATATGGATCTGAACTTGAGTGAAATAGATCTTCATCATCATCGTTAAACTTTATTCCCTGAAAGAAAGTCCATTCTCTGTAGGGTGGACTACCTTTTTTGAATAATCCCACAGGTGTTTGGGTAAAAATGGTAGTTTTAACAATTCATGGGTTTGTAGTTCATGCATTGTAATCTCACTGGTGTTTGGACTATGACTCCTCCAGGGAAAGAATTTCTCCGAGCTCCTCAAATGAACATGAATGTTGCTGCGTGGGGTCGCCTGATGATGAGCTTCCTCCCTCCATGTAGTTCAATGAACACTCTGAGTCCCCCACTTCATGATCCCATTCATACAGACTTCTCTCCAGTTCCCACACAAAATCATGCTGACTCAATAACCAAGCTGAGTAGGTAAGTTGTGTTCTGAGTATTGCTGGATAATAGTCTGGAGTAAGCATGAAATACACCTTAAAATTCTGTTGCATCTTACTAAGGTGAAGGAAGATATTGATAAGAAAATTGTATCTGTAGAACTTAATTCAGGATTTTAAGAAAAGCCAATGCTGCCAGAAACAATGTGGTTTTGGTGGGTTGTTCAGTACCCTGTGGTTACCTCTGATTTATTGTTAGCAGCTGGACCAATTTTCAAAATTGCTGTCCTAACAAGCGGTATGTTCCAGAGCCAGGGGATCTTCAGTAGCTTTCTTTTCCTCTGCAGTAAGAACTGTGGGCAGAAAAGTGGTCATAAGTAAACACCATAATGCAGAAAAAAATAAAGCAGATTTTCAAATGTTATTTTATATACACAAAAAGATGTACTGGTTCTGCACTGTAAAGGAAAGAAAATTCCACTCATTAAATATCTTCATTGGTATAGTAACTGAACTCTGTGCAAAGTCACAGTGCAATTGTTTGGTAAAAATGTACTCACCTTTCATGAGGTTACATATACCCCCAACCACTAGCATAATGTAACACTCAGAAGTTATATACTTAGGCTTTTACATATTCTGTAGAAAAAAAAATATTTTTCTAAAATTGTTGGGATTAATTGTTAGAGAATTAGTCATTCTCTAGAAGAAACTATTCCCACTGATTCACAAGACCTAGAAAAGAAAAAAAAAGTCAACTACTAGTCAAAGGTTGGTTTAAATTCTTGATCATAGTCACTTATTTCTATGTTAAATTAATGTAGCATTAATTTTATAGCATCAGAGAAATGTTGAAATGTGAGTTTAACCATTAACAATTTAAGATACTTCATAGACTTGCTGTGTGAATCGGTCTCTTGTCTAGTATATTGGACAGAGCTCAACTTTGCTTACATAGTAAAGGTGATACATTTGTGTCTGTGTATAATGTTCTGCTCTAAGACATTCTCCTTCAATTGTATCTTACCAATGCAGTGACTTTCCTGTGGCTAAGCTTACCTATGATGATGAAGCACCACCCAAGCCTCCACGCCTTTTTCTGATGGCCAACTCCAAAGAATCAACACCATCTCCTGCAGATTCTCCGGTAATGGTTAGAGAAATTAGCTGTGCTTCAGGCAGGTGCCTCCTCGTTAGCTGGCTGGTCTCCAAGGATTCAGAGTCCAGTAAGCTGTTTTGGCATAGAGTCTTTATGAAAGTGTTGCAGCTCTTTTTTAATTATAGGTTGCTTTTCTTGGAGAAACAGAGTGGGAGGTAGGTCAGCATTGGGAGTTCGGGACAGGAGTACAAAACAGATGACTCAACAGAAAAAGTAGGGACAAAGGGTCAGCAGGCTTTTAGGACCAGATAAAGTTATTTGTGATTAAAGAAAATGGGCAAAACTAAGAAGAGCTCTCCTTTTCTGAGAGAAAGGAGCAGGATGATTGTTCTGAGTAATATGATGCTAACAACTTGTGTTCTACCACATCCAACCTTTTTGGTTGGTTTTGGCAATAGAGGAGACTGTTCTCTGATCACTGTGGTTCTTTTGGGGACATGAAATGCCTTTTTCCTAGAAAGAATTTTTTTTTTTTCCTAAACGTTTTAAAGTATTTATTTTTAAAGGAGTTCATCCTATCCAAGAAATATTTTACATGAGAATTGTTTTGTGTGGCCACAAACAACTTGTTTTCATGCTGCTTCCCTCTAAGCAGAGGTGATGACCAACTGCAAGCACATGTCATGCTGGATCATTGCACTGGAGGAAATTTGGATGTGGGTGCTCACATCTGATTTGGTGATTCCAGAGGATAACATACTGCAACTTTCTCTCTGTTCCTAGTGTCTGAAAAGGCTGCATGTTGAGAAGTCTTGCAGCTCTGCTTTAACAGAATTTCCAATCCAGGCATCTCCAAGGTAACTGTGGACAGCATGGGCTGTCTTGGGTCACAGATTAAAGAAGAACTGGGCTGAAATATTTGAGCACACAGTTCAAAATTCTGCTTAAGATATGCTTTGGTTTCTCAGGAGCAGATTCTTAGTGCCAAGTGTGGACAATACCATGAAAAGTCTGCTCTGAACTTTACATGTCCAAACATCTGCTATGCCTTACCTGCTCATTAAACCCTACTACTTAATCTATTAATAGATAGTGTGAAGCTGACTTCAGTAGAAGTTAAAGTCACTTAACTGTCTTCCAGTGCTTCCTTATGTATGAAATTTTCTGATAAAGTGCATTTAGACATGTCTAAGTAGAATTGCAAGAGAGAGATTTCAGAAATACTTTTGGCATCCCTTGCACTCTTCTCTTTTTATCGATATGCAAGGTATTGTGCCTTTCATTACATAGGGAGGCACAAAACGTGTATACAAATACTTATATAGAGCTTATAGTCTGTGGCAGATTCATATACAACTTGCATATAAAAAAGGTAAATAATAAGAAATATACCAAAAACAAGGCAAGTAGAAAAAATACTATTGATGAAAAAATACTGTCTGAAAAAGCACAAATAACAAAATTTATCTAAACTGATCATCTCTCAGTTCAAATCTTAGAATATTTTCATAACTTCAGTATTACTTTTGAGCGGTTCCATCTTCAAAACTCTAGAGTCAGGATGCAGTCAGATGCTACCTACCTTCTCTCTGAGAAGGCTGAGGGGGGCGTTGAGTGCTTCATGGGTGCCTACTGAGCCCTTAATTTCACTCACTGGTGGAGTATAGAGCATCTGTTGCCTTTTAAAGGTGTTCCTGGACTAAACCTTTTGGGAAAGGGGGTGGTTTGTTTTGTTTTTTTTAAATTCTTTCCAAGCATTTCTTCAGTCTGAGTTTCCTTGGTAACACCTTGTAGCAGATATCATGTTCTATAGAATCTCTTTATTTGGTTATGTGTTTTTTTTTTCCAGCAACATCTTATGTCTGTTGTCTCTCCTTGTTTCATTTCCAATTCCTGTTTGAGAACTTCTGTTCTTATTATGCCTTTGTCCTACTGACACGTGATATATATGTTCATGTCTGATTATCACAATTGCTGTTGAGCCTGCTGACAGGAGCGTAGGCAAAATTGAATTTTACTCTCCCAAGAATGGGGATGCAGGAAACTAATCCTGTTATGGGAAGCAAGCCTTGGAGACACAGAATTGTTGCTCCTGTTGCTAGTACAGATGGAAGGCAGAGAGTACTAGCACTGGGAGCACTTTCCTCGCCTTATAGTTAGTTACCTGCTCCTTTCTTCAATGTCAGAACAGCAGCAGCAGGCCTAATTTTCAGGATTTGAGCCTAGGCAAGAAGTGGCTGATGCAGCTGTTCACTTCCCCTTTTGCTGTACAGAGCTTCTTCCCCTAACACAAATACACACTCTTTTGTTATCTTTCTGCATCTTTTGGGTATTGTCGCAGCAATTCTTCTTTGTTTCTCTGCAGAAAAAGGGCAGTTCAGCTTGAGGATTTTCGCTGCATCGCCATGCTGGGACGTGGACACTTTGGGAAGGTAGTGTAGAAGTGCTTGCTCTGTGGAGGGCAGTAGGAATGTGATTGTGAAGATGGGCCTCTGCTCTGGAGTCTGAATAGAAATGTTGCAGTACAGAAGATATTTGTTGCACTGCAGATATACAAAACAGACCCAACCCAAATGCACAAACAGCTGGTACTCCTGTTAGCAGCCAAAACTCCTGAAGATTTGTGGCTTGAAAGCCCTCCATGGAGTGCCAAGTCATTTCACAGAGCACATCGTTACCGTTCTTTTCATTATCACTGTGAAAGCTAGTGGAACAGCATCATTCCCATAAAGTGTGTGCATAGTTGCTTGCTGTTAGAGCACTGATTTGTTTTTAAAGCACCGGACCAGTTGTGATAGTACTGCTTCTGAGAAGAACATAACTTACAGTGACATCATTCTGGACTGTTGCAGCACAAAGAGTAGGAAAAAGTGCTCCATTTTTGGTGTTACTTGAGCTTGATTTTGAGAATGACTGTGTGGAGTGGATGGAAATAGTTTTTGTCAGTGGGAGTCAAAGTAATCCAACAATAACATTTGTTTGGAATACAGCATTTCTGTTGTCTTTCAGGTACTCTTGGCTCAATACAAGGCAACCGGGAAGCTGTATGCTATCAAAGCCTTGAAGAAAAAAGACATTATTAGGAGAGATGAAATTGATAGGTGAGCTTTGTTTAGAGATGGTACTACTGCCAAAGCTACGTTATCACACCTGTAATAAACTGTTAGTAGGTATGAAGTATACTACTCTTGGTACTGTTAAGGTTAAGAGTGACCTTAGGGATGGGGTGACTGAAATCAGGAATAAAGAAACTTAGAACAGCACTGCTTTCTAGCTTCTGGTGCAATGATACACACCTGAAGAACAATCTAAAATTCAAGGTTTGGAAGTATTAAAGGTAAATATTGTATTAGCCTACATTTTTCTATTTCTTTAACTTAAGATGTAAAGATTTTCTTTTTCATTCTGTCTTTTTCAAAACAGGCTTTTCTGCCAAGTTTTAACACTGACATTTTAATTCTTTAAATCCTGGCAGCTTGAACTGTGAGAAGAGAATATTTGAGGTGGTCAATTCATCTGATCATCCATTCCTTGTGAACATGTTTGCATGTTTCCAGACACCTCATCATGCTTGTTTTGTAATGGAATATACTCCAGGTGGTGATCTTATGATGCGCATACATGAAGATGTCTTTCCAGAGCATATGGCACGGTGAGTTAGAATTAGTCTAGTTTCCAGGCACTGTAAATGCTTAACTTGGTTCTTACATATCTTTCCTGATAACTGTTTCTCTTTTTTAGGTTTTATACAGCATGTGTAGTCTTGGGGCTCCAATTCTTGCATGAGAAGAAAATTGTTTACAGGTAATGCAGTAAAAATAAACTATAAGACAGTTCAGTAACTTGAAAGTTTATTTTTCATGTAGCTACATGTCTGAAGCTAACTGTCTTGTTGGGGTTTCTAATCTTTCTGTCTCTCTATTTTCTCCATCTCCTGTTGCTGTCAGCATGTTCATTGTGCTTACAGTAAAGAAAGTCATCTAAGAGCTATTCATCTGACATGTTGTAGGTGATTCATCCTCTGTGACATGTCAATACATTCTGGGGGCACCTGTAACTCACTGCTTTCTTTTTCACTTGGACAGTTGAATAATTTGTCATGCTATTGTGGGATGCTCTTTTCCAGAAAAATAAGCCCCACCCAGCTCTAAACTGCTTTGTGAGCCTTTCATTAAGAGGAAAATGTCAATAAATTGAGGAGGATCTTCCAAATAATACATTGTTATTGTTGAAGCCAAATGTAGACTTTATTCAATGTAGATTTTTATTCTCTTTGTAATATCTAGTTTCTGCCTCTTGTGAAAAAGGGTGTTGGCAATCCTCAGACTTCATCCAACATTTTCTCCCCACAATCTCCCCTCTCTCCCCCTGCCACCCCCCCCCCCCCCCCCCCCCGCAGGGACCTGAAATTGGATAATCTGCTTTTAGATGCTGAAGGATTTGTGAAGATTGCAGATTTTGGATTGTGTAAGGAAGGTGAGTGGCTTTGGTGAAGTCAATATTGAACCATCATAACAAACTTTAGGGTCTGAGCTTTGGTGAGGTGTTCACATACACAAGTACAGAGGTGGGTGTATAAAACCTGCATTCATCTCCATTAAAAAAAAAAGTCTCATGGGTCTGGCCATGATAAACTTGGAAAGAGTACTTTGCTCTTTCCTCTTCTGGAAAATTACGCGGGAGTTTACAATGTACTTTGCTCAAAGGAGCCAGGATATAGGATACTACAAGCTATGTACTTAAGGAAATGAGCACTGGAATCTGCAGGAATGTTCCTGGGTTGTGTTGTTTATTTAAGCTTTGTCTGTGTATCTCCTATTCAGAATTGTTAGGGACTCGAAGTATCAGTACTTTGTCACTGGCATTTACAAGCATTGATGAGAGCCCTTGCACAGTTAACAACATCAAATTATCAGGTGATAATCTATGACTTTCAGAAGGTGAGACTGCGTGTGATCCATTTAGAAGTGTGTGCTGGATTTTGCAATAGTATTCTTGTCCTACAGGAATAGGTTTTGGAGACCGCACAAACACCTTCTGTGGTACTCCTGAATTTCTGGCTCCAGAAGTCCTGACAGACATCTCATACACACGGGCAGTAGACTGGTGGGGATTGGGTGTTCTCATTTATGAAATGCTCGTTGGTGAGGTAAGACCACCTATCTCTAAGAGAATCTCACCAAGCAGTCTTGGGGAGAGTAGTACCTGATCACCTGAGATAAAATTTTGGTGAAAGCAGCCAACTATTTATTAATTATTATTTAATAGTATAGTAGTATATATATATATTTGTTGTTGTTCATAGTGCTTGCCAAAAAGTAATTAATCTGTACAACTCCCTGCTATTCTCATCCCTTTTTATTAGCAAGGAACGGGTGTTATGTGTGTTAAATAAACAAAAATGTTACAATTGCAGTCACCGTTTCCTGGAGATGATGAGGAAGAAGTCTTTGATAGTATTGTCAATGACGAAGTCCGCTATCCACGATTCCTTTCGGCTGAAGCACTTTCTATAATCCGTAAGGTAATGGCTCGAGGGGTGTCTGGGGGCCTGAGGAATTCGTATTTGCTGTAAGTGGATCCAGAGGGACTCTGTTAGGTGCTGATAGCATTTGTGTGTGTGTAATCTATAGCTGCCTACACAGACTAAGGAAACATTTAAAAATTACACATACTGTTCCTTTTCTTCTCTTTACATAAATGCTATTATTTTGTCTAAGGATGACTAAGCAGGCTTCTTACTGAAGTCTGTTGCTGCTAACTCTGAAATGGAGAAGTGTTGATTCAAAGGCAGGAATGTCAGAGTCATTCAGTGAAGATGGCTTGAATGAGTTTTTGAATGTGACTCAGTAGTTACAGGTGCACAATTAAGATGAGATGCTACATGCGGTTTATGGTGGGTATCTTACTGATGGTGGCAAGTTGTTTACGAGGAGCTATGCCTGAGCTATTATTAGCAGTTATGACCTTGCTGCAAAGTGAGAATGAGAAGATACTGAGGGGTCAGTCCAGCTCTTTGTTTTTCTCTCTGGAATATTATTTCTGTTCATCTTTTTGTTCCAGTTGTTTAATTTTGAGCTGATCTTTCCTGCAGCTTCTTCGGAAATGTCCAGAACGTAGACTGGGAGCAGGGGAAAGAGATGCAGAAGAGATTAAAATTCAGGCCTTTTTTAAGGTAGGAACTCACTGTATCCCTCCCCTTCAGCTCTTGTATTTGAGGCAAGAGTGGTTTGCTTTCTGTTGGCATTGGGGCAAATTTCCATTAGTTACCTGTGAGATCTTAGTGGCAGCTTCTGTTGCACCTCATTGCTCTATTCAGGTATATGTGTTTCAGTTCATGTTGAAAATGACACCCCCCAAGCGTGTTTTCTGGGACCTGTACGTTTTCAGGTCAGCTTATTATTTCTGATTGTGCTGTTTCTATCTACATACAGACCTTCCTTTTGAGCCATCAACAAATAGCCCTTTATATATCAAACTGCAGCTGTAAAAGATGCTGTCTAGTGATGACAGTTACTGTCAGTCAGTCTATTTGATGGCACCTGCATTTGCAGAATATACAAGAGCCGAGTAGAAATTGAGGTTAAAGACGTGTTTGCTTTCGGTCAATGGCGTATGTCTGTTCTAGGCAAAGGTGTTAGCATTTCTCCTTGTTACCCATCTGTCAGAAGTTACTTACAGCAACTGGCTGGCTCTACACTAGAGTAAGCAAAGAACTTCGATGTCAGCAGAAATTGTGGGGAAGTCCACAGATAAATGTGTCCACAGCAGCACTTTAGTTTTATCCCTCTAAATATAGCTTGAGCTGTAGCTTTGTTCCTTGGTGTTCTAAAGAGCAGCCTTAGGCTGTATAGGTTCTCTATACTACCTGGCCTGCACCAGCTATGCTGTTCGCTTAAGTGTGTTTTTTTTTTCCTTCCTCTTACTTTGATGTTTCATAAATAATCTTAATGTCAATCTAGCCTGTTCACTTTCCTCTCTTACAGGAAATTGATTGGGATGCTTTGTATGCCAGGACTCTGAAGCCCCCTTTTGTGCCCACTTTAAGAGATCCAACTGACATTAGCAACTTTGATGAAGAGTTCACATCGCAAAAGCCAATTGTGACTCCTCCGGAGGAGGTTGCTTTCCTAACCAATAAGGAGCAGGCTGTCTTCAAGGACTTTGACTTTGTCTCCCAACACCTTTTAGATATTTGATTCTCATGCTGTAAGAAACCTGAACAAATTGTTACCATCTCAAGAGGGTGTAGAGAGGACTTGGCATAGGCAACAGAAAAGGCAACAGACTTCATAGCACTGGTAGTACTGAAGTGCCTTGCAAGCTGAGTTACTCTGCTGTATTTTTTGCAGCCTCGTTTTCTGGAGGGATACTGGACGTGAATTACCTTTAAGGAGTAGTTCATTTTTGACTGGATGTGTCTTCCGCTGGCATTGATTATGTATGGAAATGTGGAATTTAAGCTGGACTTAATTTAATGAAATCAAGTCACTTCTGCATCCCAGGTTACTCTTTAGAAAGAGCCTCAGTAAGTAGCACAGCTTTTTAAAGTTGCATAATACCAGGCAGACGTGGCCACTTCTCACCTGTTTTCTAGAATAGATACGCAGCGTTCCTTCTTTGTAATGATTTTATGCCCATTCCTACTCATAAGTATGTATGTCAGAGAAGGAATGGATTTTAACACAACCAAGATAATGATGTGTGAGTTTGGTAATGATCCAAGCGATGTATCTTAAGGTAAAAGAATCTCTTTATACTTCTTTCAGAATGTGAAATCTTAGCTCTTGCTTTTAATAATATAAAGAAGCTACAGCTTTGCACATGCTATTTTTTTGAAAATAAAGATACTTTTCCTTATAATGAATTTTCAGCTTTTCATCTCCTTGGTGTTAGCTGAATGTTTCAGATCAGAGCTAACCATATTAAGCTCAACAGGCACAATTTTATTTTTCTCTGTAAATGTCATGGTAGTATTTTCTTCCTTCCTTCACACTGAAATTGTCTGCGTGCATATTGCATGGCGTGATCAACTGTCACATCCAACTAATTGCAGTTAAGTTGTCTTTCTCCATTTTTTTTATCAGTGTGTATAGCTGTTATCTTTTGGGGGATGGCTAAATATTGCTAGTGTTAATATTGGACAATCAGGAAGTTAAGCTGATTTCATTTGCCTAGCAACATATTTTGTAATTACATTTGGTTAGATATATTTTCTTCTCTCAAATTCATAATGTTAGCTTGTTGGGTAAAAAAGGGAAGCATACCTACAAGTGAAGCATCCCACTGAAGACAAATAGGGAAACATAGCTGCTATTCTTTCAGTTTGTCTTTAACAGAGGTAGACAGAAGTTGAATTAATACAATTGTGCTATTTCTGGGGATAAGGCTGGGGTGCAGCTAATGAGTTGCCCTTATTAAATTAAGGCTGGTCTAAGTGCTTCAGAATTCAGAGAGGTTTAAGATCTTTAGTAAGAGCGTATGTTTGTGCTAAACAAATACTTCACACTGAACCTCAATTTCCTATTTTCAGAGCGGAGTATAACTGCTTCTTAAAGTTCCAGTGTACAAACATACTTTCAGCCTCCTGCTCTGCCTTACAGCATAATGGGCCATTTAAAGCAGGATATACATCTTCCTCTCCCTTGTTTGAATAGTAACGGTTGGCTTGCTTTTGGCTCCCGTGGTGTGTTTTGTGATTTTTGTTTAAGGTTAGGGCTTCTGTAAAGTGGTAAGTGGCACAGTGGGTTCTTAATTCAGGTGAAATCTAGAACTTGAGGCTCAGAAAGAGAGGCAAAAAGAAACAAACAAGGTGTATTTAATCTTTTAATACTTTTATAGTAAAAAAAACTTTAAATTACCATCCCAGCGCATTTAAAAAAGAATTACCAAACAGAGCAACACTGTGTGTTTTGAACTATAATACCTGATGACGATTTTTTATTCGACTGCTGTCCAAAGAAACAGTAATAGCTAACTAGCAGACGAGCCATATTTTGTCAGGCACCACACTGATCCAACAAACTGCAGAATCCTTTCTGTGTTGTACATCATTATTATGAAAATAATTCTTAATATTCTGATATCCCTCTGATAGGAGTTTCTTCCCTGAACAAACCAGACTGGTACAGTTTAGACATTGAATTTGGTCAAAAAATAAGAGAGACTTCTGCTGTTTCAATCTGCTTTTGGACTATTGTGCTGTATTAGTCACTACACTGTCCTTTCATGAGTACTCATCAACCTTAGACCCTGAGTGCATCCTACCAGCATGCTAGATATGTTCTTGAGCCAGTGTTAATTTCTGCATCAAAGCAATTAAGGCACAAAATAATATTAACTAAATTGTTGGGTGTGGGTTGTTGTTGTTTTTTGTTTTTAAAACAGAAAAGAGCCAGGACTAAAATTCACACCACAGGCTTTCCTGCTTTTAAGACTAAAATTGCACATCCTAACTTTTCCCTTTAGTCCTTCACAGAAACTTGAAGTAGGAACCATTACAATGGAAAGCAAGTAAGCTCGCTGCCGTCCTAGAATGCTATCAGCACCCACTAATCCCATAGAAACAAATAGGACCTAGAACCTTTTATTTGAATGTTCCTTTCCCCTGAAACTTTGTATTTCATTAAAATTTTACTAATATGCTGAGGTAGTAGCATTACCAATAGTATTATTTGAGCTATGCAAGTATTATACCCCCTCTATTACTGGCTCTTTCCCCGTTAGCTACAGTGAAGGCCTCTAGAGCATGAGGTTATCTGCAGAAATAATTCAGTAGGCAAGTATTGCTTTTCTGTCAAAAGAAAAGTGGATGACATCGTTCTTTGCTGAATTCATTCAAAATACCCTGTGAATTGTTAATATCAACAGGAAAAAAAACTCTTAGGATGCTGGTCAGGGCATTGCAAAGGACAGACTAATTACTTTCATAAGCTGAATTTGGTGTCTTACAGCTGTTTCTCATGCACATTAATACTATGAAACCTCAAATCTTTGTGAAAGAGCATGAAGTTTAGGCATGTAGTCAAAATGAAATTTGCTTTTGACTGTCCAAATATTTACTCAAATATTTCTATTATGTGCCCAACACTATTGACAAAAGGCACTGCAGTTCTCACAGTGAAAACTATGTTGAAGAAAGGCCACAGGAATGATATTGATTCTGGCTGGTTTGTTTGTAACGGCTGTTGTTCCTTAGCAGCAAATGGAGAGGAAAGTTAATGGAAGGTACATGGCTGTTCATGCTCTTCTTGCATCTTTTCTAGGGAGATGCGGGTGCAGTTAACAAAAAGAAGTAAATTTGAAGAGGTATTATTGCTCAGGCCAGTATTCACCCCCTGGCCTTCCCAGAACCAGTCTCTCTCCTATAACGGTGTTATTTGTATATAAAAAATAACCCTGACCATCCTTCTTGAAATGTAACTTGTGTTTATGGATAAACAGGTTGTGGAACAGGTTGCATAGTTGATGACGTACTAAAGTTCCATTCAAGGAAATAGGAGAAGACTGCATTAGCAAAGTTTTATCCAGCAACCTGCAGATGTCTTGGCATTCTACTAAGAAGGTAGTACTGTGACTAGACGGGCTCATAGTTCCTGTGAAAATAGATTTTCTCCCATGCAGTGAGATGGCATGAACAGAAGAATCTCCAGAGATTGAGGACTACCCCTTGGTCAAATGGATTCTCCAACTCAGAGTGTCGCAGGTAGGAGATACGATGATATGACATGAATTCCCAGGTGGTGGTGTTGCATGAGATCAGGTAGAGGTGTGAAATAAGCAGCAGCAGGACAACTATGGTGAATACGACTATCAGGATGAAGGACATGAGGAGGAAAATGTTGTGCTTCAGCCAGTCCCAGGATTGTTTAAAGTAGAGGCCTGACCTTTCAATTCAAAGAAAAATAAATTCAAGATTAAAGATGGAACTCTAGTTACATAAACCAAGCAAATTTGATGTCACATTTAAGTTTGATTCGTAACTAGTGAACTTCTGATCATCAGGTACTATAGAGAGTTTAATATACTATGCATTTTTAACAGACTGCAACAGCATTGACTTAAATTCTAAGAAATTTAAAAGAGGAGGTTCCCCTCACAGCTGAACTGCAATTATCTTCAGTTAACTCCTTTCCTGAACAGGTACACAGCTGAAACCCAGTTAGAGTTTCCAATATTTCAGGTTGTAAATGAAGATTGTAGTACAGTAACTGAAGCAAAATTAGTTAGCTCTTGTACTGTTAGATTAAATTTACTGTTAAATTAAATTTAAGCTTAAAACAAAGATGATTTGAAATCCAAATTATCAGATTCTTCTCAACTACTGATCAGCTGTGTTGTTCCTCAGAAAAGCTGATCTCCAGAATGCAGAAGACTGAAGATACAAAGCCAATCCAGCTACTGCTGTGTTCCACACAAACCCGTCAGTGGGGTCTGGGAGCATTATGGCTTCTGCTAACTTTAGAGGTCAAAGTGCTGCCTCCAGGCCTTACCAAGCAGTGTGACCTCCCCACAGCAGAGCTACAAGCTGTATGCTCAAGTAAACTATGAAGAGGGGGTGATTCTTCTCTCCTACACAGTTCTCAATCCAGGGGCAGTGATGGTCATAACGCCGTACACAGTGTTGGCACACCTGGCAGTGCTTGGCTCGCATTGGTTGCTGCAAAACAAAAACAAGGAAAAGAAACATAACGCTAGCAATACTCCACTCTTGTTAAACCTCCTCCTTGGTAGAAGAGAGCATCATGCAAAAATGCCCTCTTCCACAGCAGCACTCCACTTTGAGATAACGGCACAATAAAAACATTGCTAAAACAACCGAAGGGGATCACGGTTCCCCTCATACAGATCCAAGTGAGTGAGATTCAAATCAAACAACTCTCCTACACACTACCTCTATGTATATATTTTATTTATTATCTACATATTTATAGGAAGTTCTGTGTGCAAAGGAGGCAGATAGAGCAAATCAGTCTATTCAGGAAAGCACAAGCAGAGTGTTGAGGGGAAAAACTAGAACCACTGCTATCAAAGAAAGTGGGCAGGGGTAGGATGTCTTCAGGAGATTGTGGGGCGGGGGAGGGGGAAGTGTCTCCACTTTTGTGTAAGTACAAGACACTTGCACAGCTCAAGTACCAAGAACAGAGAAGATAAAAGATATAGCTGAGGAAAGAAGTATGAATGTCCTCTCTAGGATTTGCTCCTTGATGCGTATATATGTTTTGCCAGCTTATCCTCTTGCAATAAGCTGACTTCTCTTGGTAGATATTCTTCAGGAATTTAGGGAAGCTTGGATAATGCTGGATTTTATTAAAATGACAAGGATCACTATGAAAACAGGCATTTCTAGGCTTTAGCCAGACTGTTTTAAAAGCTAATTTGTTTTGTTTTTTCCTTCATGCTATCTTTTACAATTCAGGCTAATGTTTTGTCATTTTTAGGCCCCCAAACAAGCTCACAGCTACCAGCAGTTCTTGTATGTCATGCTTGACTGCCTGATTCTCCATCGAGATACCGTAAGGTCTGACTCACATGACAGTAAGAACACAGAACACAATTTTCCCCTGGTGGAATATGGCAAAAGGTCCTTATTTGTATGAGCCTGGAGGGACTTGCTTCAACCTTGGAAAATTAGCATACGTGCCAATGGTCATCATTACATCTTTAGCTATGCAATCCATTTGGATCACTTTTCAGTTTAGGAGTGCATCTGAGTTTAATTTAGTTGTACTTTTTTTCTGTGAGTTTTTCAGCAGGAGGATGGACCCTGTGACAGAATTAATCAGCTCTACCATGCCTCCAAACCACTGAGAAGTGAGCAGCAATGGCAGAGCAGAAAAACAGAGGCAACACCAGCTGTACAAAGATGTTGACAAAAATGCAAACTTGCAAATCAGTCATCCCCTTCTCTTAGTGTGTAATGAATGCCTACCTTCACCATGCAGTAGCCGCAACGCCGCATCTTAATACTGCTTGAAACTTGGGGTATCACTATGCTTTGTTCTTCGTTCTTGTCTGCCTACAAAAAGAAAAAGGTGAGAAAGGGAGTGACGAAGGATGTTTTGTGTTCTCTGAAGTAAAGCAGCTACTAGCCTGCTTGGCATGACTGAGCTATCTGGATCCTCTTACTTAACAGTTATATAGTGCTGGTTATCTGTCATTAGGAAAGAGAAACAAAATAATCCCTAGTGAAGTACTGAAGTTGCTATATAAATACTGTGGCATGAAATTCCACTGCAATAGTTAGGGTACATCCAGAGAGAATAGACTGCTGTAACCATCAAAAGAATATTTGCATTGAGGCAGAAATACTTGTGGACAAGAAACCACACAGATCCCAACACCACACTTCATGACACAAATAAACAAGGTTAGTCTTGCTTCCAAACGTAATGATGATGTTGTTTCAGTATAAGGAAGGGTACTTATTCATAACGCAGCCAACATTTACATTAATGGTGGAAGATTAAAACTGATAATGCCTTGCCTCTTTTGTCCTATACAACCAGCAAGGCAGTAAATCTGGAGTAGACTGTCTTGGTTACTGTAACTTTGCACCTCCATCTACCCCACTGTAACTTGGTTTGTGTATCTGTCCTCCGAGAGGGTAATAAATCTATAATCGGATAAACAGATCTGCAGAGAGAACTTTCTTCCACAGTTGCCTTTCAATTCAGGCTTTTTGTACTCATACCAGTTAGCAATGATTAGTATAAAATATAAATATTTCATAGAGTGTAGTGCTTTGAGGAAAGAGAGGACAACACTCAAATGGTACAATGCACTGAACATAGGGAAGTGTGGGGTAAAAGATGCACTTGAAGTATGTGAGCCCTGCTACAGGACACAAATCAGAGACTGCTGCCTAATCTCCAACAGAAAGCGTTTCATATTGTTTTTATGTAGCAGACAGAGTAGGGAAAAAAAAGCGTATGGATTTTATAGCCCCAGCACTTGTTTACATTTGTGAAATAATATACCTTCACTTCCTCTTCAGACTTAACAAAGCCCGGATCCATAAGAGACACCTTGAAGTACAGCAGGACAGAGCACAAGACCAGTACGATGAAGATCACTGGCAGCAGCAGCTCTCCACGCTCCACTTGCTCTCGTAGATCTAAAAGGTACCCCCCAAAAAAAGAGAGCAGTGGCTCCTTGTGAGACATTTAGGATTTTCTCCCCGCCCTTAACGAAGGGCGACACACCTCAGCAGGGGGACGGGGAAGGAGGGCACACGAATGTAAAAAGCCGTTTCAACGGGCGAGCTTTGGGGGTGCCCTTGCCCCGATTTCTCCCCTCATAAGGCACCGCGTTATGCAACCCTGATGTTACCGGCGCCGCACCGGCCCCGCGGCGTTGCGAGGCCCTCAGCGGTGCCATCTCCCCTCAGGGCCAGCCCTCCCCAGGCCCCGAGGGACCCCGAAGGAACGGGGAGAAACGAGGGCAGCGCCAAGGATAGGGAACAAACACGTTCCCCCTCAGGGCAGGGCGCTGGCACGGCCCGAGCCCCGCTGCCTGCCGCCTCCCCTCAGGCACAAGCCCGGCCCCGCAGCGGGCGGCCCCTCACGGCCGGGCGCGGCGGCTTCGCCTCACCTGTGGGGTGCAGGAGGAGCCCCAGGGCCAAGCCCCCGCTCAGGGCCGTGTGTGCCGCCCTCACCCCGAGCCCACTGGCCCCCATGGCGCCCGGAGGCCCGCAAGGGCGAGCAGCGCCGCCCCGGCCACGGGCAGCGCCCCGAGGCGGAGCCTGGGCTGAGCGGCTCGGCCCGGCGGAGCTCCCGGCCCCGGGGCCGCTCCCTGAGGTGGCCCAGGCCCTGTGAGGGGCTGAGGGGGTGCAGCCCGCCTCCCTCCGCGCTGGTCCCCGCGTCTCTTTCCTCCCTTCGCCTTTGTAGGGGGAAGGCCGCTGCAGCCCGTGGGTCTTCCTGCTTCCCTGCACGCCGCAGGCCCCGCTGCGTTTTGCCAAGAGAAAGGCGCTTTCTTCATCTCCCTCCTCACCCCCGGGCTCTTTACGGGCACCTCAGCCATCAGGCTGTATTTCCCCAGCTATTGAGGCCCCTGAGGGCAGTGTTACAGGTGAAAATTGCATTTAGACCCGAGGGAAACACTGCTAAACGTATATAGCAATAAAAGGGGTTTCACAGAGGTGCACCGTTGGAAGGTGAGGGTTTGAGGTGCTGTCTGGGAGAGATGCGGCACCACGGCGTTAACTCTGGTCACGCCAATTTATTTTTATCTGTTGATTTCCACGCCCTGGGGAGAAATGCAGAGGCTGTGCGTGGCTGAGCGCATTTAGACAGCTCTATTAATGCAAACGGAGCTTACAAAATGTCTGGCATAACTTGGGTAGGAGGTTGTTGGGGTGGGATTTGATCTAACTTCAGATGTCTGCAGTGCAGACATTCGTATCTGACTGAGGCTGTTAGGCTCCCCTGACAGCCGTGGAGGGAAGTAGGCATGGCTCGAGAATGGCCCTCCTCATCCAAAAGCAGACATCTAGAAGTTGGTGAATTGCACCCTAGATGTGCTTTTGTCTCTTGCTAGCAATAAAAGAGCCAAGATGACTAGTTTAGATGTACACATTTACGCTTTGAATGTCTGTCTATTTAGGGGAGATGAATCTCACCACAAGCCTGTAGAAGTTCTGAAATTAGCGGTTTCTCTTTAAACTTTCTTTGGCTTTATTGTAGCTGTTAATTTGCTGCTTTTGTTAACCTCTTTCCCAGTAAAAACTTGGGAAGAAAAATCACATTCTTTGCAAATTTATCCTCCACCACCTGAAAAGTAGCCGATTGCTTTTTATTGTTTGATGATAAATGACGTGGTTTGAGTTATTTTAGTCTATTTTAAGTGAATCAGTGGCCACCTGCTGATTCCAGGAAAGTACCTGGTTGCACAGGTCACATAAATTACTTACCTAAGACAGCTGCATTGAAATGTTAATAAAAATAATGGTCTAAATTTGGCTTTTCAATGGTCATTCAAATCCTTTTGCTTTTTTAAAATTATTCTAGGTAAATGCAAAACCTACAGAAATCATCCCTCAGAAACCTCATTGACTGGATCAATGCTTGTCAAACCTGAGAGTTTGGAGATGGCCCTGCATGCTTTAAATATCCTAAAAATCCTTCTGTTCCTTCAATTGCAAAGAAAGACTTTCAGAACAGTAGGAAGCTCAGAACAGTAGCATCAGGCTCTGTCTGCGAACAGGAAATAAGGTGGGTAATGTCTTTCTGCTCTCTGGGGAGAGGTGTAGATTTTAAAGCTTAATGAAGGCAATTTGAGTAATAACAATATTACCCACTTCATAGTAGAAACATTCTGGTATTCCAGAATAATCTGTCCTATAGAATATATTCTTTCTCTCTCTCTCTTTGTGATTAGAATAATTTGGTGCATGTTACACTTTTTATCTTCTCACAGTTTTGAAACCTGTCTTACAGAGATCAGTTTATTTCAACCCAAATGTCTGTCTGGTTGAAGTTAGGCTCAGTTCAGAAAAACTCTGTTAGCAAATTTCTGAGCAGAGAATCTAGATTCTTATGGCATTCCAGCTAGGAATTTCATGCTGCTGGAAGCATAAATTCTCTCTCTGTTCTCTTACAATGTGGTATATTTTCAGCTCCCTACAGGCAGTTCAGTTTCACATAATCCCTTCTCCTGCTTCAGCCACTGAGAATCTGACCCTTTAGAGATTTTACAGTGACCGTTGAATTAACTGGGAGTTGAACTCTTGCAGGACTGGGGAGTTAAGAAGAAAGTCCAGCTGACCTTAAAGCAGGTTGTTGGTTTGAAGTAGAGAGTCTTTCCCTAAGTACTTGGCTTCTGCCCACTTACAACGCTTAGGCTGTGGAATGCTAGCCACAGATCCATTACAAAGTTCAGAGGCAATCTGTGCAGTCAAATATTGTTCTGATTTTTTTTCCCCTCTCACATCATTTCATAACAATACTCGCTTCCTCCACGCCTCTTTTCTATTGACAACAGTATTGTACCCCTTGGAGTGATGAAAGCAAAAGCCACTGAACTGCACAATCATCACATGGCAGTTCGTTTCATTTTTAATGAAATATATGACAACAAATGGACCAGTAATGTACCTAAATAAACCACATTCATAGACCAGAGGAAGAAGACATTGTTAAGCACTAGGTTTAATACACAGCAGGTATCCCAATGGATACAACAGAAAAGTTAATTCATTCAGAATTGTAAGGAAGCAACAGTTGTGCATTATTATTTTTTGCTTGGTTTCACCATGTACAAACATTTGAACCAGGCCTCTCAACATTAGGCAGGTCAACAGACAGAGTAAAAGCAGAAGCTTGCTCATTATAACTGAGATTATGTTCTTTAAGCAAAACAAGGAAATACACATTTGGTTAGCTTAAAAACTTTTTTTTTTTTTAACAAGAAAGGAATTACAGAGAGAATCGGTGACAATTATCTGAAACCAAAATAGTCTGTTAAAGCAGAAATGTTTCAGTTAAGCAGGAAACATCCCTAATTCCTTTTGTAAGTGCTGTCTTCTCTTCCAGTCCCCATGTTACTTTCCATCCATCCCTGATAACCGTTACCCTCTGTGCTTCATACGCATGGTTGTCGTGGAGACCAGCTTTTTTCCTTACTTTTAACTTTTTTTTTTTCCAGCACAAGCCACCCTCTAACACCTGAGCAGTGGCAGGCTCCTCCCTAAACAGTCTTAGGAAAATGTCTTTTCTGTAGAGCGCTGCATTCAGGCAGTGCTCCTACCTCTGCTGCCCTACTGGTATTTAATTTCCTTCTGCAAGTGATAGGGGGAATAAGGTCATAGCTCCAAGACTTTTCTTGCCAGTCATCTTTTGCAGAGACCAAAGCAACTCCAGTGGAAGTCCAGCCAAGGTGACAGGCTGGGTAGGATTCAGTGCTGAGGAGTTATCATTTGAGCTAGTAGGTAGGTGCAGGGAGATAAAAGCCATGATGCAGACAGGTCAGATGAATTATCTGCATTGTTGCTAATGCCACAAATATCAGTGCTAAACTTTCTCAGCTTGGTCTAGATGAGAAAGTCTGGTGCTGCCGCTGTTAAGCATCACACAACTAGATGCCAATCTGTATAAGCAAATCCTCCCACAATCTTGTAAAATGGAAGCACTTGTGGAAAGTTGCCCACCAACTTGTTCTTTTATCTATTCCAGAGAAAAGGGCAGACACCTGACACCCTCCATGCTGAGGACTGCTGCATCATTGACCTGGGCCACTGAACCATGCGGTATTGTCCAGTCAGGAAGAAAACTACTTACACTGAAGGTAGAGGGTTCCTTTGTTGGTACAGTCTCTGCAGAGAGCTACCGAGTTGTATTCATGCTCTGCCTGCTAAGCTTTTAAATATTAAAGGAAATGTAGTAGTGAAAACGTGAATAAGAGTGTGAATGGGACACCTACAGAGCATTAGGAGTCCCTCTACCACATCTTCACGCGTGATGAGCTTTTCTCCAGCTGCACTTTCATCTGACAGGTAGAACCCTGTTATAGCTTCCTAGGCAGGATTGGTTGCTGGCTCTGTAACTGTGTGTGGAATTGAAGTCTCATGTTTCATTCCTTTGCTCCAATAAAGCTGGAATGCCTGAGAGCATTTTCTGTAACAGGCAAGCGTTTCCAGAAATCCAACTTCCCCTTTTCATGTAAAACCTTGATAAAAATCAGCCACTTTGCCCTTCCCTTCTCTGTAGAATATTGATATTCTGCAGCTAAGGCAACTGTCTTGTTCTGTCCTGAGCGTTGTATCTACAGCAGCAATTCATTAACTCCTCTTTGCATCCAAAAAGTGCTTTCAGGTCATAGTACATGCCTCATGCCTAGGACACGACAACTCCTGTTGTTGCATTTAGGGAGACTGAGGTACAACCTAGCTCCAGACTCCGGTTCACAGGAATTCCTGGATTATACTTAAATGTTCAGAGAATACCTCTCACTCCTTACTGAAAGAACAATGTTCTGCTATGAAGAAACAGGCTGGCTGTGGTTGTTTAGCCTGGAGAAGAAAAGGTTCTCAGAGGACCTTATTGTGGCCCTTCAATACTTAAAGGGGGCTTGAAAGAAAGATGGAGAAGGACTTTTTACCAGGGATCTGTAATGATAGGACAAGGGGTAATGTGTTTAAACTAAAAGAGGGTAAATTTAGATTAGACATAAGGAAGAAATTCTTCACTCAGAGGGTGGTGAGACACTGGAGCAGGTTGCCCAGAGAAGTTGTGGATGCCCCATCCCTGGAAGTGTTCAGTGTCAAGCTGGATGGGGCTTTGGGCAACCTGGTCTAGTGGGAGGTGTCCCTGTCCGTGGCAGGGGGGGTGGAACGGGATAATCTGTGAGGTCCCTTCCAACCCAAACCATTCTGTGGTATTTTTCACCTCACAAAGCTTGTTGTCTTAAAGAAATTGAAGCTTTTAGCAAAAGCTCATGTTACTCTAACAATTATGCTATTTTTTTAAAAATACTCTCTCAGGAATTTACCTGGCTTTTGGTCCATCTCAACATCTTATGCGTAGCTAGCTGTAATAGACCAGTTATATTTCCCCCCTCCCACTGGGCTTAGTGACAGATTTCACAAAACTAAGCTTTTCTGGCAAGCTGGCCTGACTCCATTGATTTCCATGTTGCTGGGAAATTGAAATTTTTTTTTTCTGGATCAGGCTCAGGTACAGCTTGCTGAGGATATGTGAGTAGTTAGGACAGAGGACATCTTTACATTGTGAAACAAAAGTTTGATGCAGCTTGGATCTTGTTAGTTTATGATACCACAGTCTACCTGCAGCAGGTATGACTTCACTAATAACTCAACTTACAGAGGCACTAGTTTGAAAAAACCCAAACCTTTGGTGTTCTTCAGTCTTGAGACAGATGGAACCAAGCCATAATTTGTCCATTAACCTTGATGTAGTTTTGCCAACATCTCAGAGTAAAAAGCCTGATTTGCTGTGATTACAGTGCAAGGCTGAGGTGTGCTCCAGCTTTCTCCTTAGCATGACAACTAAATTCTGGGGATTCTGCATTCTAGGTTGCTGATACCTCTTGCCTCTCTGTTTCCCCACTTCCTTCAATCCCACCTTGCCAACATAGTCAGAACCTTGAGTGCTTTTTGTCACTTGATTCAAGATTTTAGTGGTAGGAGCTTTCACAACATGGGCGTTAGAGAGGAATAAAGTCTAGTGGGTGGTACTGTCACATGAGACAACTTCAAAAGGAGAGCAGTAAATGGAGGATTAAATGAGCAAAGCCTGACTCCCCTAACGCGTGGAGGCTGGTAAGCAGTATATGCAGCCGCTCTTAGTTTTGCATCTAGGAGAACGATTAGCAAGTGTTACACAGAAAACATCATGAAATAAACTTGTCTGTCTCAAAGCTTATAGGGACACACATTCTCGGGGAACAGGAATCAGAGAGATAAAAATACATTTCAATCAAACAACCTCAAAAAAAAAAAAAGTATAATTTGTCAAGTTTTGCAAACCATATGAAAACAATTCAAAAGTGACACAAAAATATATATAAGTTTGAAAAATACTTAAAGAAAAAAGTACAGATCTCACAATATCAAAACAAATGACGTATGGTTAAAAAGAGAAAAAAAGACATTGAGTAACACCATATTGGCAGAAAAAAAGTAAACCTCTCAGGGCAGCTGTGTTCTGTCATTTAAAGTGTCAGTTTGTGTCTCTAGGATCTATCTATAATGTGCTCAGCAATGACAGCATTAACTCTGAGCATTAGAAGAACCTGTCATAGCAGCGAGTCAAATCTGAGAGCAATGTAAGGGAAGAGAGCAGCGACGGTTACTGTGCTGTGTGAGGCCTGAAATGTCCTAAATCACGTGGCCATGGCTTCCTCTAACTGCAGATGTAAAATATTTTCTAAACCCCTTTTTAAGGGAAGAACTATGAATTGTGAAAGAACTGTGACAAGCAGCGGGCTCTTGAGCATGAACTGCACGATGTGGTGTTGAGTGCCTGGCTGTGCAGCAAACTTTGGCCGTTGGCTTCTTAAGCATCTATAGGTCTAGAGTCTTAAAGGTCAAGACCACCTTAGCGGGACTCCCTTCTCCCCTACACCGTATAAATTGGAGTAATTCTGCTGATGTGAGTGGGACTGCACTGGTGGGAGTTGGATAAGAATAGGGCCCTTTGCTTCCCAGAAGAAGGGGAAGATGTTGGGGTGGAACAAGAGGTGCTATTTCATGAGATCACACTCCAAAGTGTGCCTAGAGACTCCCCAGGCTCAAAAGAGGATGTTAGCACCTCCAATGACAGCACTGTTGCTGCAGTAAGCTTCCTCTAAAGGGAGATTACTTTGTCATAGAGCATGGCTTGTGCCTACACAGGCTGAAGAAGGGTAGGACAGCTTCAGTCCATTACTGGAACTTGCACTGGTACAAGCTGCTCTGGCCTAGGGTCTAATAGAACTTCTTACGCCAAGGGGAAATCCACTCTCTGGCATTTGTAGCCCTTCCCCATAAAGCAGAACACAACTAAGAAGCTGAAGTACTGGAATGAAGATGTATAGCCCTTTGTGAACAAACCTTGTTCCTTGTTGCACAGCCTCCCTTAGACGGAAAAGCTCTGTGTTGCCACAGATGTGTAACTGGTTTTACTGGTCGTCCCTGACCGTGTGAGACTGGGTGGGCTGGCAGATCCTACTGAACTGCCAAAGGGGACAAAACAGAACTCTTGACTTTAATGGGAATGTCTTACTTCCAAATGACCCATGTACACTTAGCAGTGCTTCTGTTAACATGAGTCTTCCATAAAAAACCTTAAGGGAATGAATTGACTTGAAAGATCTTTCTTTCCCATTTTCTCTACTTACAAATATTACTAAAAAGGTCAGTTCTCTTGGTCTAACTCTTGCATTGTGTCCCCCAACCTCTCTAAGCAAATAAATAACTCAGCATTGCCTATAAAACCCATTGAGTGGCCAATACCAATTCAGGACTGGTGTTCTTGCAGACATTACAGGACCTCATGCAATACAGCAAAAGGGAATTTTCTAAAAAGTGGGAAATAAAAAAAGTCACACTAGCGATCACACAACTAGGTCTTCAAGCTCATGATCGTTTGAGGCTCTCTGTGTGGTCTAAAAAAAAGGTTAAAAGATACATAATGTAGTTGTCTTTGTTTTTTTTCTTTTTATACAGAAATCATACACACAGAACTTCAATCTGAAACTTCATAACGAAAAAGTCCACTAATTTAAGGAAAGCATTTTGTTGTGCAAAAAGTCCCTCCCCCCCCCTCCCCTGTTCACCTTCATCTACTGAGGGTCTCACACACACACACAAAGTTTCCTTCCAACGGGCGAGTTGGTAAGAAAGAGTCCTCCCTATATACAGTGAATTAGAGAGAAGCTGGATACAGTGCTGGCAAGAGGCACTAGGTGATTGCCTCTATCTGGAAGTGTCCATGTTCTCCTCCTTAAAGTTACTGCAGTGCTCTATAACTTTCCTATGGATAAAACAGGACAAGGAGAGAGGGTTTAGTTTAAAGCTTACTGCATTACAGTTGTGGGACAGGAATGTAGCTTGATCTCTATGTAAAGATACGCTGTTTGCAGCAGGCAGTCTCTTCTGATATGCATCAACCAATGTTTGTATCAAAAGGAGCATATTCCACAAAGCAACATAGAGTTTGCAGTTCATTCCCTTGGGATTTCAAGTCATGTTAGTATACATCCAGATCTATGAGACCATTCATTTCTCACTCCCATAACCAAATCATCAGATAACTTTGAATCACACCAGGAAACACATACATACACATGTTTGTTTTCATTCTGCTGTTACCTGTCCCTGCTTTTCCTGTTCTTTCCATTTACTGTTCTTGGACTGTCGCATCACCATACATAATTTGCCTAACCCATGATATTCTTCTGCAGGGTTCTGTCACCTCCAGCAGTTAGCAACCCTTCAGCTCTGGGGAATGCCTGCCGCTCACCCACCAGATATATATTCCCAGCCAATCTCTACTTCTCCTTTATATTCATCCTGCAGGCATGAAATTGTAGAGCTCAGTTTGTCAATGATTAGAAACTGCAGCTCTCTCTTAAAACTCAGAAAGAATGACTCCAAAGGAAAGTCATGTAATAATCTGGGGAAGTTCACAACAGTGGGGGACTCTCTCCACCTTTTGAGAATCCTCTGATTTTAACTGTGCAGTCACGGTCAGCTCTTTTAGTGACAGGCCGATATGATTACAAACAGGACCCCACACCTCAGGTATGGACAATAGCGATGACTGGGGACTATGAGAGTAAGTGACGCAATTAGCAATGTGGCTGTCCTGTCCAACAAGCTACTCCTATAACCTATTGGCCTGGCATCTATGAACCCTCAATGATGTGTTTATTGCCCACCTATAAACACCTTTCTAGTCTTGTTTCTATGATTTTTCCTGCTCTTCTCCCACGTTTGCTTCACCCTTTGTAGAGATCAGCACAGACCTTTCTTTGGCAGCCTTACTTGATGTACAAGAATAAAAACTAACTTGAAGCTAAACTGAATGTTTGATGACAATGCATTGGTTTCCTACCGGGCCATTTCCTTGGTCTCTTGCCGTGCTGAGGCCATTTTAATCATGTCCTTCAGAAGGGGAATCCCACCTTCTTTGATCAGCAGTGGGCAATACTTGTCAGCTGCAGAGAAAAGAATAAAACAGGTCCTTGAACCTTCACTAGAGTGGTATAAAGGGTGGCAGGAGGGGGAGGGTGCTGCTGGAGAAGTCACAAAACTTGTTTGTTTTTTTTTGTTTTTTTTGTTTTTTTTTATGGAGCCAACCTGTTAGGGGTACCTTGGCTATAAAAACAGGACACAAAATGACTGAGAAATAAGAGGCCAGAGGGCTCAAAACATTGAAGGGATTTCCGATGCACTAAGTCTCACTATTTTTTGTTTGGCTGTGCTGCCTGGACATTCCTGCATCATTCAAAGACGGTTCTCTTTAACTACATAGCTAAACTGGGATGAGTTTTTCTGGTAACAAGCTTAGATTCACAATGTCAGCTTTTACAGTGTGGTGGGTGTGATTTTGAAACAGGAACTTACGGTAGACAGAGACCAAGTTATACAGTGCCCAAGTAGCCCAGTGCTGGCTGACCGGAGAGATCCCTTGTGGAAGAAGTCGAAGGATTGGTTCGAATGACCTGCACAGAAATATTGTAGAACTTGTTAAAAATCCAAGAGCTGCTTCTTCCAGCACCTTTGCTGCACAAAGCAAGACAAGCCCTGTGCTCATAGAAACCACAGCAGTAAATCTATTGGCATGTCAAAGATTCTGGCATCAAAGCCCAAGTCTGTGTCACATGGCAATACTGGCAGGCTTACAGGCCCTGCTGCTTTAGCATAAACATGCTGCCCAGATACATAGCTGCAAATAAGTCAGCTGATTTCCATCCTGTCAGTCATTTCCTCGTGACAGCTGAAACCTAGCAGCACTGGTCATTCCATAGAGGGTCCAAAGCAAAATTACACCCAGCCAAAGCCAGCTGCTCACGTGTAATGGTTGCTCTGTTTCTTCTGACAATCATGTGTCTATACTGTAGCTAAGGAATTGGAATGCCATTTGTTCAGGATTCCTGCCAAGCACTACGGGAGTACAGAGTACCTGATACCCTCACACAGGAAGGACTTTGGAGGATTCCACTAGTTGTATTAACCCTTCAGGAGATTTCTGGGAACTGTGTCTATATATCCCCCAGAGGAGAGTGAAAGCTACAGCAATACATGTCTTTCAGAATTAAGGTGTCAAGGTCAGAAGTCTCAGAGAACAATGTTTAGTCAATCTCAGATAGTCAGATCGTGGGTTTCCTGAACTATGCAATTTCACCAGAAATGTGCAGAATAAAGTCTGCTGGGTTCCCATGCTTCTCCCATAGGAATTGCCAGGCAAGGTACCCATTTCCAGCAGCCCGTGTAACATGCTACCTTCAGTCAAAGGAAGATGCGAAGCCCTCACTAAAGAGTATGTTCCTGAGGATTTCTCCTTCCCTCTAAGCAGAACCTCCACGCTCTGCTGTACCTTTTCCCTTCCGTCTGTTGGTGCTTGCTTTCTGCGACAAGCCTGGCTCCTGAGTAAATGAGTCATACTTCTCTATTCCTCACCTGTAATTGATATTTCTTCTGGAGTTGATATCCCAGCTCTGGATGGCTGCCCACATCCTCTTTACAACTTCCTCTCGGTGTGGCTCACATATACCCCAAGCCTCTGGGCCATCAAACATGATATGGGAGAGCACGCCACAGGCATTATAGGATACCTCAATCCCATCTGCTTTGCTCTCCAGCAGGTTGCTGCCAAGAGAGAAGAGATCATTGGGAGGTGCCAGGACAACCTTCCTTAGCATCTTACAAAAACCAAAACCAGCACGTCTTTTATTGCGATCAGAAACAATCATTGGAGAAAACATCTCCAGCCTGAAACGGGAGCAACGCTCTCCAGGGATGCAGCTTTTCAGTGACATTAACACCACAAATAAGCCCGTACAATCCAAGGCATTTACAAAGCTGTCAAATGATTTCCTTTTAGCTTTTTTAGAATGAAAAAACAATCTGAGGCATCAAAGGTTGAAAAGTCTCCAGGTGATTTAGGACCAATGCTCTAGAACATCCACCCGGCCCAGCTGCTCATTAGCCTGGCACTCACCTGAACACACTGATGAACTGGGAGGTCATGAGCTGTGGGCGGAGTTCCTTCACCTCTGCCACATTGCCAAGGAGGCCCAGCATATTACGATGCAGCTCCTGTTTCTCTGGGAACTCCTAAGAAAGCAAGAGACAGGATTATGCAATAGTAGAGGCATGGTGATATTGAGAACAAGAGACCCTGGAGAAAGGTTGTGCAGCGCTTCTAAAAAGGGTGAGTATTTTTGGGTAGTTAGCATTGGTTCTTTAGCAATTCTCTGAGGGGATCTCTAGCCTTCAAGATGTATGCGAAATGAGAAATCAAGGCCAGCGCCTGCTACTCACTGGTGCTCTACTTAAGAAGAACTGTGTACAAGACAGGAAAGAGGGGGATGTGCTCAGTTTAAGTTTCTCTGTTCTTCTACTGGTTGGGTGGGTGGATGGGAGAAAGAATGAAACATGCAAGCTTTTTCTGTTTACGCAACATAGGAAGTACTGCTTATGGATTAGCATAGCTAGGAATCGCGCCCAGGCACTTGCATCTCCACTGCCAATGTCAGCATTCATCTAGAGAAAACTAGACATACTTACTTTCAAGCACTCCAAGAACAGTTTCATGCCACTGTAGTTAAGGAACATCTCACAGTTATCAGGGGTCTCATCAGTAATGTTCCAGAGGGCGCTCCAGGAGAACTCCATCACCTGATCGCACTACAGAGCCAAAGAGAAAGAAACAGAGCTTTTCAAATGTGGGAGCCTAGTGCAAACCAGCCACTTGTGTTTCATCTCTGCCATCACCCCAGATGAATTCAGGGGTAAGAAAATCTTGTTATTCACTTTCAGCTTGTCAGCAAGGGTGTTTGTTTATTACTTTTCCCTCCCTGCCACATTCCCTCCTGCCCTGCCACCCTCCCCCCAGTGACAAGAAATTCTGCAGCACCAGCTGGGATGTCTCATGTTTGGTAGAGAAGCTGGGCTAGCACTCCAGACTGATCTCCGTGCCCAAGTCAGACTGAAGAAAAAGTACTCTATGTATAAATTTATGTGGGAAACACTCACCGTTTTATCAGCCAGCTTCTTCTGAATCAATTTTAGCATTGTCTGTGGGCAGAAGGGGAAGAACGAGAACAGTTCAAGAATCACAGACCTAAAACCGACAGCTGTAGCTGCTGCAAGACTGGCTGCAGCCAATTGCAGGCATATGCAGTTCTGACCCTTTGTGGAGTATTTGTTATTTTTTTTCTCTAAATCAGTGGGACTGGGTTGTGTTCAGTGTTGCAAGTATTTGAAGAGCTGAACCGTGTCACAGTCAAGTTTGTTGGGTTTACAGTCAAGTCAGTTGTGACCTGTGTGACAAAGTCTGGAATGTGGTAGAACTGCAAAAAAGCAGTGGCCTCTGCAGTTCTTTGTGAAGGGTGATGTGTTGATGTGAGTTGGGAAGCTGATGCAAATTTAGGGAGATGCAGAAGGAGCTAATCAAAAGGTCGTACTGGTTCTGGAAATGGTGCAGTAAGGAGGGAAGGTATCAGGTCACACTGCTTCCCTGCTCTCATGGACAGCCTATCTCTGAGACCATGACTTCCAGGGCTGGCAAGCCAGAAAATGGTGTCACGTGGCGGGACGGGTTCCAGGAGAGGCTAGCGCTGCTGGAACACCAGTTCCCTCCTGTGATATGGTAAGGTTGGTTTGCTGGCTGAGCCTGTTTGGTGGACTGCTGCAAGGAAATTGAGGTAGCCTGGGTTAAAGATAAGCAGACACCTTGGGACCATACCAACCATGACAAAACCCATCTTGCCCACAGCTTCTTTATGATCGTTGTCCACCTGGCAGACCAGAGCGTTACAGAGGTGCACGGCGATGCGCTGGATAGACTCATCCTGCCGGCTCTGATTGAGGATGTTCAGCAGCAGCTCGTTGACTCGGCGGTACTGGAACTCCAGCTCCTCGGGAATGCTGAAGTTACACAGTGTCAGGCAGCAGTTCCGCTGTACCTGGGTCGAAGGGAAGCAAATGCTGCACCAGGTGGCTACAAAAACCTGACTCCATCCCCTCATGTTCTCTTGCTGCTTTGTACTGAAACCATCTTCTTGTCTGACCACTACCACTGAAATTTCTGTCACCCTCCTACCTAGCAGTCTGCTTGAGCTGCGCTCTATCAGTAGGCTCTTCTCTCTCACTGGTCTCACGTGACCACACAATCGCCCAACACACATCACTTTTCAAGGCAGTTCCTTGCTGCCTTTAAGCTTAATATTCAGGAGTCACCATTCTGTAACCCAGAGGCGTTGTAGCGTATATTGTCAGCTGGCTTCTGATAGCAGTGCACTGGCACAATGTTTCATTCTGTTACCTTAACACCCCACAACATCCACACCCTTTTCACCCCATAGTCAATACTGGACACCCGTGCTGTGGGTTGTATGCCTTCTGACCATTAACATCAGCTAAAAAGGTGCCTTGCTACCATCACTTACTTCCCCTGGTTCTGGAGAACATCACCAGGCTAAGGAGCACCCTGCACATAATTCCCACCGAGTGAAGGCAAAGAGCAGGTCTGGGCAAGTGGTTCTCTGGTGCCTGCCTCAGCTCACATACTGGAGGCTTAGACTCCGCAAATGCTAACAGCAGGCTAAAGATCTAACATGGGAAGGAGAACTGGGAGAGCCAAAGGAGGCCGGGCAGCTCTTACTGTGACTTCCTGGTAGGACTCCATGCCGTTCAGCACCACCTGGATGACCTGGCGCCGCAGCTTTACGCTCTGCTCCATGCGGTACTCGGAGTTCGTCAGGTAAAACAGCGCTGCGCTGCCTGTCACCTGGATGTTTTTGTCATCCTTGTGGCACTTGAGGGCTGTGATCACCAGCTGCAAGGAAGCAACACGAAGCTTCAGTGCCACGGACTTGCTGTTGAGTCTTGGAATGATGGTTATGGCTGTGTGGGACAAAGGCTGTTACAAGCCTGCAAGGAACGTGCTTATGAAATGAAGGTACCCAGTTCCGCTGCACTAGTGGAACTTTCTCCAGAATGGCCTGATATGGCATCCCGGTGTGAAGGAAAGGCTGGGACTGCAAAATTTCCTTTGCAAGGTGAGGTAAATGTTAGCATGGGACTTACCTGAAGGGCTCGCAGCAGCTGGCTGCAACGCTCAATGCGGGCGATGTCAAAAAGGAGGTTGATGGCCCGCGAAGTGATTTCTGGCCGGTGTTCAGTGTAAGCCTCGATAGCGTTCAGGACTTGCTCTTCGTTCTTGTCTCCACTCACCTAGCATGGAGGAACAAGAGTCAGGGAAGAAAGGATGAGGGAGGAAAGCCAGCATGAGAAGGGAACTCTGAGGGTAAGTCTGAAAGGTCAAAGGGGGCAACTTGCATCTGTCCTCCTAGAAGGATTAGGCCCATGATGGGAGCAAAGAGTCACTTCTTGGCCCAGAATGACAAGAAATGGCACCTCCGGGGCAGAAGGATGCTATTCACAAGATTCCTATTGTCTTTGTTTTCTGGTAGTCACAGGCAATCCTAGTCCTTCAGTCGGGATGATTTTTTCAGCCCGTTCTCTAAATGGCTTTTTTTTTTTTAACACTTGTAAAAACCGTGTGGGGTATAGGTCTTGTCTTGCCTTCTGGTAGCTCTCCTGCATTATCAAGTAGCTATAAAAAGGTCAGAGATAAATTGTCACACATGAGACCCTAAGAAAACCACCCTACTAGCCGACAGTGATTTGTATGTTCTTTGAACTTCTGCCAAGTACCTACTACCAATATTCTTGCACCCTCGTTACCTTATAGGCTGGAATATGTGTCAGGCGGCAGAGAGATGTCTCAAAAAGGCCCAAGAATTGGAGTGGTCGTTTCAGACCCCGGAAGGGTGCAATGCTGCTCTTTGCTGGCTCAATGCTGAGGAAAGAAAGAGATCACTCGTGTTGGTACCCTGCTTCTCTGGGTGTCTCCTGCCATAAAAACAGCTACCTCCTCTCTGATCATTTTGACTGTACTGCTCCATAACTGGAGTGATTTCAGTTGTACACCAGCCAGCTTCTCCTAAAGCTAATAGGCACACGTCCCAGATGATCCTGAGTGAAGGGCTAAACGTGTTGAACGAAAACAGCAGTAAGAATTCATGCACACAGAACGCAGCTTTCCTAGATAGAATTTGTCCTGGAAATTCGCTAGTTGGGGTGAACACTTCTTAGGAAAGGGATGAGGATTTCACTGATCCAAACTATTTGCAAACTTCTCTGTATGTCATCTGATGATCACAGAAGCAGACTGGTATGTTTATGCAAGAACACTTGTTTTGCTGCCATGTTCCTTATTGACCAAGAGCCAGTATTATAATTTATTTTACCAGCTTTGGAAAAGAGTCAGTACTGTCTCACTTGTTTGCTTTTGCACTTGAGTGCTCGGGGAATAGGAGGGCAGAGCTCTTAGTTGACCTGGAAAACCACATCTCTATGCCCTACTGAGGTGGACCAGGATTTTCAAAGGTTGGTCTGCTCAGCATCCAGGTCACATGTGAAAATCTGCCTTTAGATTCTAAGTTCTGAAAACACTCAGCCCTCCTGTGAACACTGATGTGCTGACTTAGTGTACAAGTGTTTTGTCTCAGAAAAGCCTCATTTCAATGAAGGTAAAAATGTTTTATATAGAGAATGCATAAAGGGCTCTGGAGTCCTTTTGATCTATAAACCACTGCAAGTGATCTCTGGAAGAATGTATGTAGAAAAGAACTTCAGATATGTATGGAAGCTAGGCAGAATTCATTCATTATTACTTTTGCAGTCCTTACCTCACATACAGAAATCGCAACTGATTCCCATACTAGCCTTTAGCATCAGGAGGAACTAGGAACAGTTGTATCTTGCTTTTTAGTATTAATTAGATCTACAGAATTTGGAAGGCCGGAAGAGGGAAGTGTCCTTAATTCATCTTTGATGGAACTAGCCATCCAAGCAGACCTCAATATTTGCTGTTTCCTTACCTTGTCTGGCCCATCTTCTCTTCCATGCTTGGGATAGTGCAGTTCTCCAACATGGTGTGCCCTGAGATATCGAGCGAAGTGAGGTTTAGCAAGTTTTCCACAAACAGGTTTAGAACCCGCCGGGTCAGCTTGAATTTGTAGTAACTGGACAGATGATCGCGGGAGATATCCAAGTGCCTGCAAAAGACAGAGAGCAGCTCAGCGTCTGGAAAGCATCAGCCCGTTGCTAAAACAGGACTCTACCAGGCGAAAGTGACGAGCCAAGTGTGATTGTTGTTATTATTCCCTTCCTAAGATACAGGAATGTGGTTCTGTAGGATGTGGCAGCAGGATCGGGCCTTGTGTCTAACCGAAGCACACAGGTATCTGGTAGAGGTCTACTTAAAATGGAGCACAATGAGTCATTCGGCCACACCATCACAAAGGAAATCGCTCTAGGCTCAGGAACTGCCTTTCCCAAGCTCCATCAAAGCAGCCACCTGAGCATTTCTGCCTGGTGATTAAGATGCACTACAGGATCTTTGCATTCCCAGAAACATTTGTTGCCTCATCCCACAAATTAATTTACACAAGTTTTTGTCTGCTTCCCCAATCTTTTTTTTTTTTCCACTCCAGGCTATTACTCTCTCATTTCATGTACCATACAGTATTTAAATGCTTAAACTCTGGGGAAACCCCTGCTGCTAAGGGAGTTGTGGGGCAAACTAACTGGCTACCATGTGCAAGTGGGGTCCCTTATAGGGCAGGGCATGCTCCTGCCTGCTGAGTGAAGACCCCTTGAGAGAGACTAAACTGCCTAAGGCAGGAGCCAACTTCCTACTTTCAGAAGTGTTTTCTCCATGTTGTGAACCAAGTTTCATTGCAAATCACCAGCAGGCAAACTAAGTCATTAGGATTTAGCCGGCGTTACCCAGAAGGTTCTCCTAGGACACATGTTAACGCGGTACCCCCTACTGCCTGCAGTCTGCAGAGACAATACTAAAGCCATTGCAAAGTATACTTCATGTGAATGGTAGGGCCCTGCTTTTTGGCTTGGAAAGTCCTGGATCTTGTTCCTGGTACCACTGTGCAGTTTGAATAGCAATTGTCTTGACTCCGTTTCAGGAAGTCATTTCACTGTCAGCACTGTTAGGTCAGGAGTGCCTATTTATTTACGCTGCTTTTTTCCTTGGTTGCACCATCCATCTACAGCGTGCTTACACAAAGCACAGCGAGCAGATGGTCTGAGCTGAGAGCTTTCCCAGTTTTATCTCAGAGCCAGTTTTGAACTTTGGATGTTCCCGTTTAACAAGTGGTATGAAGGACTGACTTTCACAGTGCGATTGTCACTAAACTGGTATCTGTATACATCCGTAGCCATTTTTTTCCCACATCTTGGGTGTTCTGCTGTTCTTTTTTTGTTTGGTTAGAGTGGATATGTTTCTCTGTGTGTATTTAATTTTCCCCAGTGTCAGATATGTACAGTGAGTCACTGAGGGAGTCTGTTCATGGGAGGGTTTATAACCTGAAGCCAGCAGCAGATGGCTCTCCATCAGCAGGCAGGTAGCCCACTCCCAAGAGACTTCCGTGGCTCCTATCAGTGGGGAAAAGCTAAACGTGGAAAAAGAGATCTGCTGACCTGAGCTTGTGAAGCTGTGCAATCACTTGGATGTGCTCCTCTGAAAGGTCCATGTTGTAAAGCACTAAGGAAACCAGACTGTCCTTCCATTGGGTCAGAAATCCCACATCGTTCAGCTGGATCCCGGAGAGATCAAGAGCTGCAAGGGAGGCCAAAGGCCGAAGCAACGTCTCCACATTTACCCCTTCAATCAAGCGACCCAGGTTCAGGAAGCGCAAGCGGCTAAAGCCTTCAAAAGTGAAGTCCTTGACCAAAACCTGGCGAGTGGGGTTCACCAAACAGTCATCTTCGCAACCTCCAGGGTTTTCCTCCTCGTAGAAGATATTACAGCATCCAAAGAGGCTAAGGGAGATAAGCGTGTGGCTGAAGCTCACCAAGGTTTGCAGACTCTTGGCTGTCAGCTTCTCACAGTTAGTCAGGTAGAGCTCAACAAGATCCTGGAAGACGGGAAATCAAACAGTTAGAAACATCTCACAGGCAGAGTGCCCACCCTGCTCCCTACAACACCTCACACAGGGACAGACTGAGACCACGTGTCACCAGACTCGACCAGTGTCCCCATCCCATTCCCTACAGCGGCCTGTAGGGAGCTGAGGACGGAGATGCTGAGGTTCTCCCCCCAAAAAACTTGGATACGATCCTGGGAATCCCTGGATGCCTGGGATTCTAGCCCTTCCCCGTGCAGCAGTGCTGCCGTGTGAAGTGGCTGTCACTGCAATGCCACCTGCTTCCTGATGGCCTCCAGGTCCTGGTCCTGCACGATCTGTTCCCGCAAGTGGATCCGAGCTAGCCTGGTGCTCCGGGGATCAGAGAACAGGGTGAAGAAGCTTTCATGGGGTTCGAAGATGCTGTCCGTCTTGACCAGCTCCACATACCTGCATTAGGGCAATGGCGTTAGCACAGCACAACACACAGGCTCAGGTACAGCCCTAGCACCTTTACTGGTTGTGACAAAATGTTACCAAGTGCCTGAGCACACAGACTCCCTCCTGAACATCCCGGATAGCGTTAGGGGTAACGGGAGCTAGGCTATTATTTCTTTTTGCACAAAGCTAACACTCCTTAGGAAAATCTAAGGCAAAGACTTGTGCAAGGTCATGTGTATTTCTGAGCAAACTGGATTCTGGCAAGCACAGACTCCAGGATTTTTCTTTCCTCACTATTTAAAGCTACTTACTTGATTTTTTTCATTTTCAGAAAATTATCTAGCCAGTTTTCTGCCAGACTTTGTGGGCAGGACTTCAGCCAAGAGAAACTACGATAGCCAAGTCAGAAATCCCTGGAAACAGGTTGCTTTGTGAAGCTATGGGAGCAGCTGCCCTAAAGTGCAACATCTGTTAGCATTTTGCAGTCTTATTTTTCTGGTTTGGGAAAGAATTGTAATGCTGCAGTGGTGGGAAGTAGGAAAGCTCCTTTGTTGCTTACTGATATTCTTGTAAGAAGCAGTGACTGCTCATTGCAATCTAGGGTTACCTATATGGAAATGGTGATTGGCAGGACTACAATAACCCCTGGGGATAATTCCTTCTGAATTTAATTCGCATCCTTATTTCCAATTTGAGGCTAAACCAGCAAAAACAGCCCTATGAATTCCTCCCCATTTTTTTCTTTATATGCTTTCCATCACTTTTTTTTTTTAGATAACCACAGCCCTCCTTCCCCAAGCTCCCCACTCCTTTCCAAACCAGGCAACCGCTTCTCCACAGGCCTGAGACGTACTCGTTGACAAGTTTGTCACAAATCTCGCTTGGCAAGAAGATGTCAGGATGGAGTCGGAGCGTTTCGTTGTCCAGCAGGTAGCAGAGAGTCCCCTCCAAGTTGCGAAGGCAGAAATCTGTGCACAAGGTCATTAGTGACTCCGGGCTATCAGATGCCATCTTGAGGGAAGCAGTGGGCAGGGGAAGAACAGAAGGAAGCTTTTGATTCAGAAGATCCTTTCCTCAGATGAAATCCCAGGATGAATTTACAGAGACATCAGGGCAGCTATAAGTAGAGGAGGAAAAAAAACGTGTTGAGAAAGGCACACTGGAAAGCATCCTGCAAAGCTGTTGTACCAGCGAGGATGTCGATGGGTTTATTTACAGCCCATTGCTTGCTGACCTCAAAAGAACCTGCAGCGTTTTGGCCTCTCTGGGAGTACGCACTTAATTCCTTGGTAACCCCACCCCCATGGGACACCGAGGGAATGAGTTAATATGAAACATGTTTGGAAATGAGGCTACACAGGAAGAAAACGCTTCCTCATTGCAGGAGTTATCTGGCTGACGAAGGGCCTCTAAAAGGGAAGTGGCAGAAACCACAGTGCTTGGTTTCCTTCAGAGTGGGTCGGATAAACCACCAGAAAATTTACTGTTGGGCAGATCCTTTGTGCAGCCCCAGCGGGATCTGGTGGCCCCGTATCTCGTGCCTGTAATTGTTTGCCGTCATCCCAAGTGAAGTTCAAGCTGGATGCTTCTCTGCAGCTCCAAGCCAGAAGCTTCGTGCAAGTCCTTGAGCTAGACCATCAAGTGGATCAGAAGCCAGAGGGAAACATACAGACTGCTTTGGCTTCCCTTGCTGAGTGCAGTGAAAAGGTTTATGCACATGAAGGATGTCAATGCGTGCAGCTGGAACTTGTTCACCTGAAGCATTCCAAAATCTGTTAGAAAAAAGTACGGGCGACTGACCGGGGAAAAAAGCGAGGGACTTTTTCCCCTTCTTGGATTTTAATACTGGATAAAGAAAGATGGTGAAGCAGACAATTAGGGGAAGCTATTCCTGTCCATTTTCTTATTTCAAAAATCTCCTGGCTCTGCTTTTCAGGCTTGCTCACTAGCACCGAAGGAGCACTAGCTGAGTGCACTGACGCTGTTTAGGAGAAATGACTGAAGTACAACTACAACTCCCGTTTCACTTTCAAAAGGGTCAAATCACGTTAGAAACAACCCTAATGGGAACCCTTCAATACGTTTCCATGAGCATGCAAGAACTGTGTTGAAACATTTATTTTTTGAGGAAAAACCTGTGTTTTTTCAATAGGTATGTCCCTACTGCAGCAAGGACACCAATGCTATGGAGTTATTCTCCTCTGCACCAGCTGAGCAGCCTTTGCTGGGGAAGTTGTTCCAAAATGCCTAACTATATTCCGTTTCTGATCTTTATCCTGCAGTTGCAAAGATCAGGGCACTTGTCTGTCTCTAGTTCTCTGCTTCTGAGTGTTCCAATAGAGCCTCTGGTGCTCTCTTCCCTTCGTTCCTGCACTACCAGTACACGATGCAAGAATTTAACTTGGCTTCCTCACCTTAATCACTATCCCCAAAGGCACCCTGAGCGGATCAGGCACCCTCCCTCCTCCTCTTTCAGATGCTCTGGGCAGGCACTGCCTGGGCCATGACACCAGTATGAAGGACCCCTCAAAGCTGTGGAGGGGGTAACCCTTCAAATTCAGGCACCAAATGGTCTCTGTGGGAGACAGCAGCACAGCCATGACACAGCACATGCCAGCACAGCCTGCCTGGCAGCCCAGGCTCCTGGCCTCCTGATCCCTTCCTAGGCTACAGAATGGATTTCTGTGCAGACATGAGGGCAACACGAGCTGCAAATCAAAGCTCTTCTCTTCCCTTTGTGTCTCAATAATTCCTTTTTTTTTTTTGACTGTGTTTCAGTGCCAAGGACAAGAAGTTGGCCAAGGAATTAACCCAAGACAGGACGGAGCCTCAAAAAGCAGCTCTGCTGATCTCACTCGCTCCTTGCTTGGCAATGGAGGAACTGCAGTGCTGGAGCACTCCTGAGGAACACCTACCCTAAAGCCTCGTCTCCCTGGGCCAAATCTTGCTCTAGGGTAAGTGGACAATCCTGGGACTGAACCCTGGTTGTCTTTTGGCTTTACTTGAATTGGATCGATAATCGTTCCTTCCTCTAAGTGTTTCTGGGAACTACACGTGCAGGCAGCCGCAATGATTTTGTTTCAGTCCCAAATTCCTGGCCCGCTGTGTTCTGACCTAGAACTTTCAATAGCTTTTCCAGTGGGGATCTCAAGCAGGTTCTCTGCTGGTTTTCACTCAAGAGGCAAAAGGTCTCTGAGCACAAGCAGATGATGCAGAGAAAAAATGAATAAAACCCAGCAACCAGAAAAAATGTACTTAATGTGCTGATCAGAGACAGTTTAAAGGGTGCAGCCTCTCTCTGGGTCACTGAGTCCTGAGCTAGCGTCATGATAACATAAAATTGACTTCTTAGGGATGCCATGATAACTTGGAGACCTTTGAGATGCCTGTTGTAAAAGGAATGAAAATGAGTAAGATGGGTTTTCATTCTGAAAAGGAAGGAAATCCCTGATCAACAGCTCTCCCCTTTGTAGTTATGTCAGGAGAGAAGCCAAGGATGAAACGTGCCGCTGAGGGCAGAGAATTGCCTCACTAGTGGTGAGGTCCCGACTGAGGGAATGCAGGTGGGAGGAAGCAGTCCTGCGCCCTGCATGGTGTCTGCTTTGGAGACGAATCTGCTTCACCTCCAGAACGAGTCCCTCTCGCGTATTTTGCCTGAAGCTTGCTTGAGAGAATCTTTCCAGAAGGGCAAGATGAACAGGAAGATCTGAGCCAGTAGGGAAACGCGTTCTGCTGTCCCTACCAGTTCACCCGGCCACCAGACGGGAGGTCCCTGCAGCCAGTGTTCCTCCCCTGCTTACTACTGATGGCCAGAGAACTTGGAAACAAACTCCCATTGACAACCTCTTGTCACGTGCAGCTGGAAATGGCCAGTGCTAGGGACTTGTCCAAGCAGCTTAGAACTCTAAAGGGCAAGGGCTGCCTTCCTGTTGCTCCGACAATCCTCTGTGCCCCTCTGCTGTGCCCAGCACAATGCAGCCGGCTGATCCTAGCCCTGGAGAAATCAGCTACGCGTTAACTTCTGAGCTTCCCAAAATCTACCAAGAAAATCCCATGCAGGAAGTTAGCGCGGAGGAAAGTGCCCCAGTAAAATAACCCCGAAGAAAAGCCTTCATCCTCGTGATTTACTGTGCGTATTTGAGTAGCACCCGAGCTGCTTCCGCACCTGTAGTCCTTTGGTACAGGACACGAGACAAACTAGTCCTGGCCTCCTCAAACTAGATCTGAGAGGTGACGGAGGCAGGGGGAGAGGGAAGTAAGGAAGTCGATAGCTGTACTGATCAATATTGGCTCTAGATATAAGCTCAGTGTGCTTCGGTGATAAAAATAAATGAACTAGATATGCTGACAAATCAGTAGCGTTTGCCTAATCATTATCCTCGGGCAACTTTCCACAGGCAATAGATCTGCAAGTCGCCCGCCTTGCAGACTGTCGCCAGTGCTGCCCAGTGATGGGTAATGAGCTGTCTTGTGCATGTCTGTTCTTGGAGGGTCACTGACACGTGAAAGATGCTGAAAATTCAAGTGCAGGAATCGAAACAAGCCAGAAGTACAGCTGCGAATCTTCTTTACCATTTATTTCTCTGGCAGGTTTCACTTCTGTTTCAATGCACAAAGGAACTAGGGCCCTGGGAGACACCGAAGTGGGCATTTAAAGCCTGCACACCCGGCTGACCCCAGAAGCAGCCTTCTCCACGGAGTAACAGCACCCTCCCTCCATTTGTGGGTCCCAAAAGAAACTGCAGCACCGCGACACGCAGCTTCGCTCATCCCCAGCACCAGCCTTCCACATCCAGCCAGCCTCTCTGGCAACTATTGCTTATTTGCAGGCTACATTTGTATTTTTACAGCATTTCTGGCTGCGCCGGCACGTGAGGCTTGGCACCGGCCTTGGGCTGCCCGTGCCAACGTTCTCTACCTTGGACTTGAGACCCATCTTCTCTCCCAGTATCTCCCTCCGGGGCTTCTGCCCGAAGCCAAGCCTGACTCAGGGTGGCTCCGCGCCAAGGCCGGAGCGTTTACAGCGGTGCCACAAAAACGAGGGGGCAAAGCTGGCTTCCAGAGCACCGGGGAGACTTGCCCAAGGAGAGGGCAAAGAGCGCGTGTGGAGGGGAACTGCTTGCGAGGAACGGCTTCAGAATCACCACCGTAACGTGCCGGGGGGGCTGTGGCACTGGTCACATTTTGAAGGAAAAGTGCACTGTCACTTCAGCTGGCACCTCGCAGGGGCAATCACAGCGATTTTATTAATTCGTCCCCTTGCAGCTGGCCTGGGAAACGCCATCCCTGCCTGCCTGCCAGCCCCAGGCACCCGCGGCCGTCCCCGCAAGCTCCCAACGTGTCGGCGGGCCGGGCTCCCGGGAGCTGCAGAGCGGGACCTGCGCTTACCGGGCCGGGACCCGTGCTAACCGGGGGGCCAGCCGCCCCCTGGCCCTGTCCCCCCGCTGCCCCCCCGCACCCTGCCCGCTGCAGCCCTCGGTGCCCGCTGACAGCCCCGGGCCCTGCCCCTGCACCCCCGGCACTGCCCCGAACCTCCCGGGACCCCCTCCCGGAGCCCTGCCCGCCGGTGCCAGCCCCGGTGCCTTGGGGGGGGGGGGGGGGGGGGTGTGGACGGGACTCACCTGGCGCCAGGCCCCCGGGCGGCTGCGGAGGGCCCGGGCCGGCGGGCAGGGCTCGGCCTCCTCCTGCTCGGGGCCCGCTCCCCCCCCCCCGCCGCGGCCTCCGCTGTCAACAAACCCCGCCGTCACTTCCGCCAGCCGGGGCCGCCGCACCGGAGGAGGAGCCGCCGGGGCCGCTTTCCCCCGGGAAACAGCGGCCGGGCCCGGAACGTTCCGGCCGGGGCTGTGCTCGCCCCTCGGTGTCCCCCCCCCCCCCCCCCGCCCCACTCCGCCTCCGTTCGCCCTCCGGGGAGGGGCCTAGCGGGGTGGGCGTGGCTTAGCGCGGGGTGGGCGGGGCTTAGCGCGGGGTGGGCGGGGCTGTGGGCGGGGCTCTGTTTAGCCCCGCCCCCCGCGGGCCGTGATTCCAGCCGGAGCGTTGCCGCGGGGCCGCCATGTCGCGGCTGCACCGGAGCCGGTGGGGGCCGGGGGGGGGGGGGGGGGTGTCGGGGGTGTGGGGGTGGTGCGCGGTTCCCGGCCGTTGCTCACGGTTCCCTCCCTCCCCTCAGCATCGCCGACTTCCAGGAGGTGCTCGGCGAGCCCACGGTGGCCCTGGCGAAGCTCCGCGATCTCTGCTTCAGCGGTGAGTTCTCCCTCGGGGGGGGCCCTGCGGGGGGGGGGCTCCGGGCTGCGAAGCGATCGGTTCCCGGCCGTGCTCCCCCTGCCAGGCCGCAGCGTGCCCGTGTCCGGCCCTGTTGGGCCGCCCTGCCCCGCAGCCAGCCCCGGGCAGCGCTCTCCGTGCCTCCCGGGGAGGGAATAAAGCGCTGCCCCGCCGGTTGGGGGGGGGTCGGGGGCGGTGACAGCAGGCAGGGTGAGGAGGTGGGCTAACGGTTGTCTTTCTGCCTGCTGTTCCACAGGGATTCCCTTCGATGGGGGGCTGCGCTGCCTCTGCTGGAAGGTGGGTTCTGCTTGGGGCGCTTTGTTTCTCGCAAGTGGTGCTTTGGGTTCTTTAAGTGCACGCACGGTATTTTTGAGCTCTCAGAGCCAACAGAAAATAACGATGTGGATCTTAAAAGCCGCTCTAAATTGACAATAATTTGTGGAGATCAGCACTGGCACGGTGACAGGAGCGTTTAACGACACATTACGGCCATCGCTTCGAAATTGGCTGGCTGCTCTCTGCATGAGCACAGCCCGCAGTATAACCTGGGAGTGCACCTCAGTCACGTTTGCTATTGATCAACGCTCTGAGTAGGCCTGTGTTGAAAACCAGTCCCTGAAACATTCCTGACTGCCATTTGGCAAAGATATAAACCTTATGGAGTTAACTTCCCGTATTTTCAGAACACCAGCTCTAGCCGCTCTGTTTGGTTTGCTCATCTTACAGGTCTGATAGCTCATGCTCCAAACACTAACGTGCGTGCATCTGTTTTCTGTACAGATACTCCTGAACTACCTCCCTTTAGAGAAAGCCTTATGGAGCTCTTTGCTGAAGAAGCAGAGGTGAGGACATCTGTACTTGCTCCTTTATTTCTGACGGTATCTACAGAGAAGGGGAATGGTTCCTTAAATAATTGAGTACCTTCATAAATTGAATTGTTCTCGCGTGGAATGCACTGTTCTGTAGTCTGTCTCTTGGGGTCAGTGGACTGAACTCTTCAGCTGAACTCAGCTGAAGAGAAAATCAAATGCTTTCTGGCTGAGCAGAGTGGTGCAAGGATATCTGTTTGAACTCAGTCTGGGTGCTTACGTTGATGTAATCCTTTGCTTCGTGACAAATTCCTCTTTCCCTCCTGAAGGGATCTGTATTCCCAGTTCCTAAAAGAAATGATCATCCAGCCTGGGATTGCCAAAGCCAACCTGGGTGTTTCAAGGGAAGATGTGACCTTAGAAGATCACGTAAGTGCTGTTAACCTTCGTGTTGCAGGAAATTCTCCAGAGCTATATGTTGTTCTGGCATCTGGACTCCTATGCTGCTCTTGTTTCTGTTCACAGACTATTTTGCCCTGTTAGCAGGAGGATGGTTCCTAGGTACCAGCCCTGCGTTTGTGTCTTAATAGCTTTTAGTGTGAATTACTGGCAGAGCACCGATAGTTACGAAGCTGTTTTCAGCTATGCATGTATCTTCTCTTCTCCTTTGGGGCTAACTGTCCAGCCTATGGATCTCCTGGGGAAGAAGAGAGGCTCACAAGAGGTTCCTCTAGCAAAGAGATGCTTTCCTGGGAAGCTCTTTCCGTGGGTGGGCTCAGAACTGGCTGCTCTGAACAGAGGGTGTAGAAGAGGCAGCAGAGTTGAGCTGGACTATAGCACGGGAGGCAGGAGATTTAATTTATTTCCAATTCTGCTGATGACTGACTTTTTTTTAATTTGTTGACTGTTTCCTGCATCCTTTTTTACTTCTCTGAAAGTGCCGTTAAGTTTGTGTCAAGGCAGGGGATGAAGTAACTGGTCAGAAGAGGCTGTAAAATGATACAACTGCTTCCATGGCATATCCTGAACATAAACTTCTCTGCTAGTGTACAGTCATCTGTGCTGCTGTGATCTCTGGAGGCCTTGGTGCTGTAAAACCATCATTGTTGTAACACTCCATGCACTGGCAGGTTACAGTGATCTTTGGATCTCTCGGAACTTTTTTTTTTTCCCTCTTCTCTCTCAGCTGACTGTTAAGTTTGCATGAGTCTTAACCTGGAGAGAAGAAAGTGCACATAGGGGAGGGGGAGCTGAGTTTGTCATGTTGGAAAACTGATCGCACAGGGGATAGGTTGTTTGTGTTAATAATGTATTTCCTTTTTCCTGGGCACAACGGTGATGTTTAATCAGCCTTCTCCAGAGCTGAGATAGCGGGTTAAACTTGTAACTCCTACCCACCCACACACCACTTGTGGTTAACTCTTGTGCTAAGTACAAAGACCGTCTCCGTTAGACAGGTTGGAGTTGCAATCAAGAATCTTGTTGACAGAGAACAGGATACTTGGTTTGGGAGCAAAGTCGCTAAGAGGCAGGTGAAAAGGGATTGGAAATGTTGGCTTCTGCCTGAGTGAACGTGCATGCTCACTTGTCTTTCAAGCTCTGACCTGCTTCCGGCGCTGTGCGTACTGTCTGAAGAAGCAGCACTAAACAAGAGAAAGTTTAAACCTGATGTGCTAGGAACGTGCTGGTACCAGCTGACAAAGGGACAGCAGAAATGTTAAATCAATATGTGTTTACTGAGGATTTTGGTATCTGTGAAGCATGCTTGGTTTTGCTTCTGTTGTGTATTTCTTTAGCCCCTCAATCCAAACCCAGACAGTCGATGGAATACTTACTTCAAGGATAATGAAGTGCTTCTCCAGATAGACAAAGATGTCAGGTATGTGAGGCATAACGACTCGGGTTTCTGAACCAGAGTGGTTTGGTTAATACTTTGTACTTTGAAAATCAAGTTTAATATTAAACTGAACTTTCAATTTGACATGAGGCATGTACTTCCTTCTTCTTGTGCCTGATTTCCTCCTGTATCCATCCTAGGAGGCTGTACCCTGACATGGCGTTCTTCCAGCGCCCAACGGATTACCCCTGCCTGTTGATCCTGGACCCCCAAAACGAGTTTGAGACGCTGCGCAAGCGGGTGGAGCAGACCACGCTCAAGTCGCAGACGGTGGCACGAAACCGCAGTGGGGTTACAAATGTGAGATCTAGGTGTGGGCTGCCCGTGGGGCAAGGCGTCTTAGCTGATAAGGCAAATGGTGGTTCCTGGCCGTTTTTCTGTGTTTGGCTCTGCTGCGTGGAGGAATTGTGTGAATACCCCAGCAGATACTGTGCATTCTGGTGGCTGGACGGCTTTAAAGAGCCAGTTGATGTATCTGATGGTTGCAGGGTTTATAGGTACATTTAATTTTAAGGATTATTTTTTTCTGAGTTGCAGGAAGGTGCAAATATTTTATGCCTGACGTGTGCCTTCCTGAGTGAGAACAAAGCAGTGAAGGGTTAGTTTACTCAATCTGAATTTATGTAGCCTTCCAGAGCTGCATCTCCTAAAACTGCACGTAGGAAAAGAGTCTATCTGCTGAAGTGTGTGTTGTGTTTTTCCTCTTTCACAAGCATCACAATATTAAGTGCTACACACTTGGTGTTGGGGAAGGTGGCTAGCTGCTGCAGCAGAACTGTGCTTTTTCCTACGTTTCTAACAAAGAGGTGGAACTGCTGTGTTTTCTTCCTGTATGGGATCAGGTGATGCAATGATTCAGGGGAACTGTTGCAGCACAGACTGCTTTGTTCATCAGGGTTAGGCAGCACTAAGGACTGAGTGCCTTTGTGCTTTGTTGAGGTGCTTGGTTTATGTGAATGCCTGACTGCTTGGTGCACGCTGCCCAAATCTTCGGGGGACTACGTGCCTTCAAAGCCAAGCTCGTCACGTGTAAAACTCTGTGCCAGTTGGTTACCCTGAATCAGTCCTACTCTTGCCTTGCTCTTCAGGTGAGCTCCCCTCTTAAAACATCTCCTAATTCTCTGAGTGAGTACGAAGTTCTGCCCAACGGCTGCGAAGCTCACTGGGAAGTGGTGGAGCGAATCCTTTTCATCTATGCCAAGCTGAACCCCGGGATAGCGTATGTGCAGGGGATGAATGAAATAGTGGGGCCTCTTTACTATACCTTTGCTACAGATCCTAACAGTGAGTGGAAAGGTGAGAGACTCTTTTGAATGCTCAGTAATGGCTGGTGTACTGCATGCTCTCTGTGTAAAGAAATGTCTTGGGAGTAAGACTCTAAACAACTCAGTTTTGACTGATCAGGCAAAAAAAAAAAAAAGGCAAATGCAGCAAGAGATGAGGACTGAAATCACAGCAAACTGACAGAAACCGAATGGGCTGTGGGTGGTGAGGGTATGAGAAGTGAGGATTTGGGGTTTTTTGTTTTGCATGGATCTAAGTTGTACTTCCTGACTGAAACCTAAAATCCCTTTAGAAGCTCTTGTTTGCTTGTTCTATAAATACCTTGGGAGAGAGGGGTGCTTCTTCTTGTTCTGTTTTTGTCTTTTTTTTTTTTAATTAAAAAAAAATGGGGAGAGAAGAAGAATGGAGTGGGAGTACTTTGCCTGTTGCTTTTATTTCACAGAGCTCTGAGGGTGTGCCGTGATGGCAGGGAGAGCAGATGGTGTTCTCAGGCATAGATAACTGCTTCTTGACCCTGTGTCATGAAGACCTTGTGTTGCATGCAGGGTCTGTATTTGCAGTGGCTTTGTAGATATTTCTACTCAAAAAAAAAAAAAGTGTGGTCTCATCCTAGACCAAGCAAGCCAAGGTCTTGAGATAGATTACTTAAGTCAAGTACAGCAACCAGGTTATTGAACAAAAGCAGTTCTGTGTACCTCTGACAGTGATGCTTCCTCTATGCCCCCGTTAACTTTTTTTTTCCTTCCCCAGAACATGCTGAAGCTGACACATTTTTCTGCTTTACCAACCTAATGGCCGAAATTCGGGACAACTTCATTAAGAGCTTGGATGATTCTCAGTGTGGTATAACCTACAAAATGGAGAAGGTCTACTCCACCCTGAAGGAAAAAGACGTGGAGCTGTATTTGAAACTGGTGAGGAGCTATGTGTTTCTCTGAGTCTTGGTAGGAATGTGGGGAAAGCAGCTTATTAGTGCATTTAAATGTCAGCCAATTCTGTTAAACTGTTACTGGGCTTGAATGGAAAGGTTAAGAGGCTCTGTGAAGGCGTTTGCCAATAGGACATAGAGGCTGTCTTATCTATAAGCTTGAAACAAGCTCTCCTTGGAGAAAGCCTAGAGTGAGCTGACACAGCAAGGCTCTCCTCCCCTGCTTGACTGAAAGCAAACAATGCAGTCACAGTCAGCAGCTCTGCAACAACCAAGGTGACTTGGCCACCCTCCCTCGTCACCTGGGTTGAAGTTTAGTGGGAGCTGTAAACATGAGTTTTGCTCTAAAGTCCCCTGGGATTTGAGGTTAAAGGAATCGTGCCTCAGTCTTCAAAAGCAGAACAAAAAACCTCCCCACCTCTTGCCCTCTTCTGTTGTCATTGGATGCCGTGACAACACTAACTTAAACTTCATGGCGGTCATTCCAGAAGTAAACTGAAATCCTGTACCATCCCACTCGCCTAATTCTATCGTTCTTCTTCATTCAGGGATCTCAGAGTGCCGTGGTTTGGTGTGGGTTTTGTAGAACATCAAAAGGCAGCTTTTGTTGCAAACCTCCTTAGGTCTTGCAGTCCATTTGGTGCCAAAATCTAACAAGAATTTGGAAAGTGTGAACTGTTCTTGTTATTCCAACCTTCACCAAATCACTATGATTTTTGCAAGATGTGTTTCTTCTACAGTCCAACAGATGATCTGTAAGCACAGTGACACAACTCACGATGTTGCCTGAAGACTCTTTCAGTGGGGAGAGAATAAACTGCTTACTGTTTGGCTGCCAGGAAATGGTCTCGGCTATGCAGCAACTTAAGAATGTCATCAGGATCCTGAGCTTGTTTGACCTTGCTTAAACTTATGGTCCCTGGGATTTGATAGCAAAAAAACAAGAAAGCTGTGGGCTAGGAGTGCTTACAATATGTTTTATTGACCATCAGTGTGAACTCTGTTCCATGTTTTGTTTCTTTTTGTGAGCAGTAAACCCTTGATAAATACAGGGCTTCTGGAAAGGAGAGGAAATCCTGACAAAACAGTGCCTCTGCTAGAGGGGGAGGGCTGCGGCTTTGCAGATAAAATGTTATTCAAATGGGAAATTAAAATTACTTGGCAAGTTTAACTGAACTAACACAAACAGTGCCTTCAGGAAGAAAAGCTTCCTTTACTTGTGTCTTAGAGGAGCATTTTCTTGCTTTGTAGACTTGGAACTTAGTTGCATTGAAAATCTTTCTTTCAATATAGCTTGAATGTGAGGGCCTTCAAAGGAAGCAGTGGTTTTGCTGCTGTACTGATAGGAGTTGGCAGCCTAGAGCTATATTAGGGTGGAGATGGGGATAGAAAAAAGGGGTGCACCTCTTGGAGGGAGTAGGCCAAGAGCATGTATTCATTCTTTGCCTGGTGCATGTCTGACAGCAAGAACAGAACATCAAACCCCAGTTCTTTGCCTTCCGCTGGCTGACGCTGCTCTTGTCCCAAGAGTTTCTGCTGCCAGATGTCATCCGTATCTGGGACTCCCTCTTTGCTGATGAAAAGCGCTTCGATTTTCTTCTCCTCGTCTGTTGTGCCATGTTGACGTAAGTACAGAGGTAGCCTTCCTGCTCTTTTTTTTCTCTCATTTAATGAAATCCCTGGATCCAGGAGTTCCACGGGCATGTGTTAATGCACCTAGTGAGTAGGTCACAGACATTTGTCACAATGGTAGTGAAAGTGTTCTCAAAAGCCTCTATAAAGGCGCAGTGTAGTCAATTTTTAGAGTCCCTCTGTAAAGAGCGAAAAGTAGCTGGACTAATTTCCATCTTTCAGACTAATCCGGGATCAGTTGCTGGAAGGAGACTTCACTTTGAATATGAGGCTGCTACAGGTAAGGATTAAATAGAGTGGGCATGGGGGGAATTTGGGGAATCTTGAAATAGAGAGGGTGGTGGTAGGCCTGGCTGAGGAGAAGTACCGGATTTCTGATGGCTGCTTGCAGAAAAATCTTAAGGTTGTTCTTATAGCACGCTCATTATTGGAAATATGAATCTTTGCGTACTGTGGTCCCCACCACCCACAGGGAAACTTAACTCGCTTGAGGTGAATGACTGCCTTCACCTCCTTGGTGGTGTTCTCTCTGCTCCCTGTGTTGTTAATTGGGCTTTCACTTCCACGTACAGAATGTGGTTGTGTGCTACCTGTGTTGTCTTCCCAGCTTTGTATGGATCTCTTCTCCTTCCTCCCCCTTCCTAGTGCTAGAATAGCAATGAGCTCTGTTTCAGAGAGTAATATTCCTTCTCTGGTCTGCTGTTGGTGGGGCACAGTGCTGTTGTCTGGAGCCCAGTACTACCATTAACATGCAGCCTTCTTTTGCATGTGCTCCCTTTCTAGTCTACAGAGAAATCCTCATAGACTAGAGGCTTTTAGCATTAAAAAAAATAAATGTTTTCCAGCAAAGTTCTGAAGCCCTATGTAACAACGTCAAATTTATTGGCCAGAGGCTTTTGTTTAGCTCTGAGATCTGTGAGAGCCCAAGGTTGAGAACACCTTCGCAGAACGGCAGGATATCTCTGATTCTGCCAGTTCCTGCTTTGGGCTGTGCAAGGTACTGGCTTTGATAAGGTGTTTTGGCATGAAGATAGCCCTTGTAGCAGGCCAGCTGACTGTACCCTTGGAGGACGAGCTACAAAAACTTCTTCAAGGGTATCAGGGTTTGATCAGATACAAAACAGGAAGCTGGTAACTGTTAGGGGAGTAACTGAACATGACAATGTGTTATAATAGGTGAAGAATGCTACTGCCAAGGTTTACTGTACTTAGGTGGAATGAAGTGTGCAGGAAATGTTAAGCTGGCACTTAAATCGCTTTTCTTTAACATAGGATTATCCTATCTCTGATGTTCACCTGATTTTGACGAAGGCAAAGGAACTTCAGGATTCCAAATAGTCCATGAGCTTAACAAAAGGTGTTGGAGAAACTGTATGGCAGTGGATCCTAGGAGATGCCCCTGTGAAGTGTGGCGCGTTAAAACTCCTAGCGGTCTCTGCAGGACTTCAGGTTTTGCATTTGGGCTACTGGCCACCTTGAGGACTTCCTTCTACTTTATTTATTAGGTCAAGGACTGATTACTTCCCCATCTGCTTGGGTCCTGCACTCCAGATTTCTCAAACTTCAAATGCCTCTGTGCTGCCAAAAGCAGTTCTTTGTATCTTTTTTAATGACTTTGAGTGGAGAAAGAAACCATCTGTCAGCATATCCCTCAAGAGGTGGACTCCTGCATCAAGAAGGTAGCTCATGTGGAGTAACTTCTGATGGGGAAGGGACAGGCTGGATCCAGTGGATTTTGGTGGGTGAGTATAGAAGGATCTTTCTCCTGTGAATAGAATGTATCCCAACGAAGTCACACACCCTGCTATTCAAGTAGCTTCTGGATTCTTCTCCCTCGTGTCTGCACTTAGCCATCCCTGGGGTGCGCAAAAAAAAAAAGATTGCATCAGCTTCTGGTGAGCGTCATCTGGCATCGAGCAGTTTGGACCCCTTCACGTAGGAAAGAGATCTGGAGAAGCTGGGATGGGAAGACATCACTACAGCTGCCAGCTTTGTGCACCGAAACTGCCTGAACCCAGAATGGCCTTACCAAGAAGGTCTCCTTGAAAGCAAGGCTGCAGTGGTTTTAATCGATGAGTGAAGTGTAGCTTGAAGTCAAGCCTTACTACGCACAGCCTTAGAGCAGGAGCTTGTTGCTGCAGGGAGGCTGAGGCCTCAAGCTGCTTTCCTGTCTCTGAACTGGGGCATATCCAGCTACAATCAGGATTCCGAAACACAAGAAACAAGCATCTAGTTGCATGAAGACAGCTATATTTAGGGACTTATACAGGCACGGCATTGGGGTTTACTGCCTCAGTGGCTTGCACAGTATTACCCCGCATAAGCTCTGGTCATGGTAACCTTGGTATTGTCTCATAGCACTTCTTGCCAAGAAGGGACATGTTACAGGTCTGAGCTACAAGTAAGAGTCCTTTTCCAGTGCAATCCAGTGGGCATACAAGCATTTCAGTCATTAGCTGACTCTTGGGGCTGATCCACATCCTCTGTACCAGTCCCGTTGGAGTGACAGTCATGTGCTGGACACTTGTCCCTCCTGAGAGGGAAGCTGCTTCGTTCTGAATACTGTAGAGCAGGCTTAGGTGAACATCGACGAAGACAAACTATGGAAAGAACTGCTAACCTGCCAGCGGTGTCAAGCTGATCAGGAACCATAACCTCAAAGGGAGAAACTGCCAGCACCCAGGTGCTTGGGTTGTGCAGAAGCTCTTGAGTGAATGCTAATCCGGCATGCTTTACCCTCTTTCTGTGCTGTGCTGGCTCACCCCTGCATAGCTGTTTGACACTGCGATTTTCGGTATTTATGGGTATTGATTTGTTAAAGGTCAGTCATCTTTCTAAGAGCTGCTTAAGCTGCTGGTGGCCTAGAACGGCCCTACCAAGAGGGATGTTGTCAGCCTTTAGCTGTTTTACCAGTGTTACTTCCTTCACTGAAGGCCAGTTCTTTGCAGGTAACTGTAATTCTCGTAAGGCTGTGTGGGGAGACTGGCAGACAGGTTGATGCATGTCCCCATGTTCTTGTTAGCAATCCCAAGCAATCTCTCTGCCTCTTTAGAAGATGCTCGAGTGACACTGGTGCAGCCAGGTGTTGCTGCTGTGGTGGACCATGAGCAACTGAAGGCTTAAAACAATCTAATTAATACCTGTGGCTAACAGCATCCCTCTTTGCTGCAGTCCTTTTAGAGGGTAGAGTTTTCCTCCGAGAAAAATGGAACTGAAGGACCAGGACAGCTGTGTGATGGAGCATCGTGTCAGCTCTAGCAGCTGGATGGATATTCTTCCTGCCCTTATCACTGCGCTGTTCTAGGTGGTCTCAGCTGCTGGGTACCTGCACTACAGAGGCCGGTTGTCAGACCTCACATGGCCAAACTGCTAGATGGTAGCCACAAATGTGGAACCAGAGGGTCAGACTCTTAGCAGAGTTGGACCTCCTCCAAAACACTCTTCTGAATATTGCTGTAGCTCTCAAACCTTCCATGCACAATCTCCCTGTATGCCTTTGCCGGCCATTTTGGGTCCCCCTTGCAAGTGCTTACTGTGTGGTTTCTCACTGGTAACAGCAGCTTCCGTGAGGGCTCCTGCTCTGAAAGCTGAGAGTCTCCTTAAAAGCTCAGAAGGCAGCAGGCAAATGAGGATCAAAACATTCCTTGTGGATGAACTCCTTGTTTTCAGAGTCACGTCTGGGCCCTGAGGTTGGCCTCCACTGCATTGGGGTCAGCCAGCTCAGAGCCATGTGTGGGGCTGGAGCATTGCAAACGCTTGAGGAAGACACCGTGGAGGTGGGTACTGGAGCACCAGTGTCTGCTGCTGGCTGGTACAGGTGTCGTGCTGTCTCTTCCCTTCCTAGGTGTCCAAGGGCTTATTATGCTGTTTTATTTCTCTTCAGGGGGTGATGGTGAACACTTTTAAAAGGAGTTTGCAGTGGTTTAACAGGATGAGATGAGAGCTTTGGCTGCTGGAAAGGTTCTCTGGGATAAATTCAATAGCTTTATCCAGACAAGCCTATGGCTGCTAAACTGGTTAATTTGAGTTCTTCTTTGGGGAAAACTTTTAACAACTTTGATACACCCAGGCAGGCTGGTTCCTACAAGAAAAGCTGTTTTATGTCCCTCCTTCTCCCTCTGCTGTGTGGCAGGACTTTGTTCTGCTGCCGGAAGGGGCTTTGAAGGGAGTTGTTCTACTTTTCAATGACTTGGGCCATCCATTTCTTTATTCCAAGACTTGCCCCTTTCTTTAAGAGCAGAAATGGATTTTCTGAGGGGAGAAAAAGTCTTGTTCCCAGCTTTCGAATCACCTCATTAGTTTCCGTGTATTCATTCCTCAAAGGCTGTTTGTGATGATTTTAATTTTTTTTTTTTTGAGGTCAGATAGCATTAACTAGCTTATGGTTGTTCCTGGCTTGTGTGGCCAAGTAGCACTTGTGCCATCCTGGGGATGTTTCCTCCTCTGACTTCTTTCAGTCTGAAGGTGCTGCAGGAGCAGTTCTTTGGGTCAGAAGGTGGGAGCCCGGGGTGCCTTGAGGGTGCCTTGTTTCATAGGGGCCTGAACAGGGGATGTTTAAATAGCTCTTAGGAAGCGTTCCTCACAGGTGGCACTGCTGCTGGGCGGGATGAGAGGATCTTCAACTAGGAGGAAAATTAGGGTGCTACGGTGGATGTGGGGACCTGAGCCTTCCCTGGGAGGAGGAGGTCCAGGACCTTCACCGTGCTGCAGTTCAGGCTCCTGGGAACTTTGTGTCTTTGCCAGTGAGGTAGAAGGACCGGGATACCGGAGATGAAGTTGTTGATGATGGTTGTGCAGAATGATTGAGTCTGAATTCTGGGACCTCACGGGGAATTATTCACGCTTCGGCAGTGAGTGGGATAAAGGCCAGGAGCTGACTGGGGGCAGTCTGGGGTGTTTGGGATAGCAGAGGCTGTCTCCCTTAGTGAGGGTCAGTGACTGTTCTTGGGGCGCTCTCCTACACTACCCTTCCCCAGGAAGAGAGGAACGCACCTGGCGGTTTGTCAAATAACACTTTTTTTTTTTTCCTTTACCTTGTCTGGAAAGAATTGCCAGAACAGGGTGCAGAGAACACTTCATCACTCTAAAACTACTTCTTTTATGCTTCTTTTTAAACACTATTTTTATAACGCTTCCTTTAGTGAGACGGGGGGGAGGAGGCTTTGCGCTGCCACCCGTCACTGAGCGAGGCCGTGCGGGGCGGCAGCGGGAGCTCCGTGTGGCGGGGCTGCTGCCGCCCCTTGTCCTCGTACCGCCCGTGGCCGGGCCCAGCGCCGCGCTGCGTCCCAATAAAGTGATTTCTTTGCACACCGCTGCCGGCTGCGCTTCTGTGGGCACCGTGGGAGGAGCGTGGAGGCCTTGAAGGGGCAATTCCCTTACGGGTGTGTGGCGGTGGCGGCGGGGCGGGCACCGGAAGAGAAAGCCCTTCAGCAGGAACCGCTGGGAGCGGGACTCGCTGCGGGGCCATGCTGCGGGGCCGCTGGCTGCTGCCCGGGGCCTCCCTGGCTCTGGGCGCGGGGCTGGGAGCAGCGCTCACCACCCTCTGGCAGCGCCGTGAGGGCAATGCGGAGGAGGTGGCGGGGCTGCTGGGCCGCGTGCCCGTGCTGCCCGCGGTGCAGGCAGCAGCAGCAGCAGCAGGCCCACCGGCGGTCACCGGGTCCGGCAGGGTCGAGCTGACCAAGTACGGCCTGCCCGGGTTGGCGCAGCTGCGGAGCCGCGAGTCCTACGTGCTGTGCTACGACCCGCGGAGCCGCAGCGCGCTCTGGGTGATCGAGCAGCTCAACCGGGAGACGCTCAGCGGAGCCTCCGACCGCGCCGCCTGCGACTTCCAGGAGGACGACTCGGTGCACGAGTACCACCGCGCCACCAACGCCGACTACCGCGGCAGCGGCTTCGACCGCGGTCACCTGGCGGCTGCCGCCAACCACAAGTGGAGCCAGAAGGCCATGCGGGACACCTTCTACCTCAGCAACGTCGCCCCTCAGGTAGGTCTCGGCCCCCGGGGTGCTGCTGCTAAAAGCCTGGAGCAGCTCTGGCAGAGAGGGGCTGAGGTGACCGCGTTCCCTCGGGGTGGGGGGGGTTCAAAGAATCACTGAATATATTCAGTTAAAAGGGACCCACAAGGATCATTGTGTCCAGCTCCTGACTCCACACAGGGCAACTTAAGAGTTAAATGATGTATCTAAGGGGTGATGATAACGTTGGCCCCAAGAGCTTCTGCAAACAGGCACAAAGGTGGTCCTCGGTAAGGACCTGCCTGGGTGCTTCTAGCCCTGGGAGGGACCCCAGTCAGCGCAGCGTGCTGCGGGTGGACAAATGCTTACAGAGGCTGCAGTCTGAGGCTCGTGGGTTCTGCTGCTGGCTGTGCAAAGCAGGATCTCTGTACGCAGCTTCCAGAGTGCAGGTGACAGTAGTGACCTTGGCTTGTAGTGCCCCCAAGCACTCCAGAAGTGTTAGAGAAAGGTGGATGTTGTTATGAGGAAAACTGAGCAAGGAGGAAGTGCCCTGGTGACTAACTCTACTGTCCGTGTCCACTCGTGTTTTCAGGTTCCTCATTTAAACCAAAATGCCTGGAATAACCTTGAGAAGTACAGCAGGAGCTTGGCAAGGAACAACAAGAATGTCTATGTCTGCACAGGACCTCTTTACCTGCCCAGGTAAACACGAGGACCCGGCTGGGACCACACTCGAGTGATGTCGTGCTGGGAAGGTAAAGCAGGCCGAGGGCTTGCAGCCTCCAGCTGCTCGAAAACAGGAGCGATCTGCCAAGAGCCCCTTCAGTAGGTGAGACCAGCAGCGTGCAGAGTTTCTGCAGAATGGTGATTTCTTGGGGTTAGGTTCCCATTCAGTCAGTTATTTTGGGAATGCCTAGGGCGGGTTTCTTGAGATACAAGGTAACCTGGTGACTTTTGTTTGCAGTTCTTCCTAATGTAGCAGCATTAAATTAACAGAGTAGACTGCAGAACCCCTCCCTGCAGGATAAAGCTCCCAGGTTTCATTTCATGGACTGTTTGTTCACCTAAGAGCGTGACGTTATCTGCAGGGATATTTGTGTAGGACTGTGAAAAGCAGTTCTCACAATCTGGGATCTTTTCACAGCAAGAAATAGCTTGGAAAGGCCGTTAAAGGAGAGACAGTGGGGCAGGGATCTGGGGTGACCAGACCCCGTGTAAAACTCAGCCTCACCATGTCACCCAGCCTCTGTTACAGCAACATCTGTACGGCAGAAGCAAGGCTGCTCCCTGCCATGCTGTGCAGTGGGGGCTCTCTTAGGGTGGTGGTGGAGGGCTGAGGGATGGAGGAGGCACCAGACTGGGGGATAATGTGGGACGTTGCTGTTGGTGCAGGATGGAGGCTGATGGGAAGATGTACGTCAAGTACCAAGTGATTGGGAAGAACAACGTGGCCGTCCCCACCCATTTCTTCAAGGTGCTCATCCTGGAAAAGGAGAGCGGGGAGATTGAGCTGCGCTCCTACGTGATGCCCAACAGCCCCGTGGATGAGAACATCCCACTTGAACGGTTCCTGGTTCCCATCGAGAGCATTGAGCGAGCCTCAGGGCTCCTCTTCGTCCCCAACATCTTGAAGAGAACAAGTAACTTGAAAGCCATCACAGCTGGAAACAAGCGTTGAACCCTGACTAAGGAAATCCAGGTATCCTCTGGAAGGGACTGACAGCAGTAGTTCACAATACTTCCTTGAGCAATTTTAAATGCAGGGACTAAGAATCAAAGCAGTGCTTCCTTCAGCCCTTTCCCATTTCATGTAACAGTGAAACACGTGCAAAGCATGTCTCAGGGGCAGGTTGCATGGAAGGTTCCTGGGCAGTTCCTGGGCACTTGACAAGTAGTAGTTCTCTAGGATTTGCCCCTAAGCTGCAGTACCTGTGCGTACTCCTGTAACTCCTTTTGTGTGTGGCTCTTAAAACACAAAGGGAAGTTACTTAATTTCTGTATTGAGCAGGGAAGGACAGCGGCAAGACGGGTACAGGGAGAGGTCCTTGCCTTTCTATGTCCAAAGGGCTGTGTAATTGTTTTATTTCGGAAGTTGGTTTTAGCAGTAAAGCTTTGAAAATCCGAAGTATGGATTGTTTCTTATCTGCTCTTACAGAAGTCCCTGAATAACTCGGCAGGAAAGGGGAAGGGCAAAGCCAGCTTCTCCAGCTGCTTTCCTCTTTGAGCCAAACTGTAACGAGGTATGGTGGTGACGTGCTTTAGCATCACAGAACAGCTTGGGGTGGAAGGGATCTTAAAGATCATCCAGTTAGCTCAGAGCCAAGTGAAGCTCCAGCCCTTCCTGCCATGGGGAAGGAGGAAGCCTTTGAGTTAGAGGGGGGCTGGGGAGTCAGGCTAGCTGTGTGATGGGAACAGCTGCTTGGCATAAGGATTAAATTCCTTCCTTCAAGGCTGAAGGCCACAGGTCTGCAAGGGCACTGAGTGCCCATCTTTGTCACAAACATTCACACACAGACTCCAAGGCAGCTGAGGTTTGGTACTGTTTTATTCCCCACCTGAGACATCTGAATTGCCGAGACTCAGTTTGCTGCCAGGCTTGTCCCAAGCTGCTGCGAGGCAGCGACCTGCTCTTGGCTGGATGCTGCAGGTGGAAGGGCCCAGACTTGCTGGTCCCAGCAGAAGCCGGACACTCGGTTGAGCAGTGCTGCCAGCTTTGGTCAGGTGTCTTCAGCTTCCCCCAGGCTTATCGCTCCAGGAGCTTGGCAGGGCTTCCCTGCGTCTGAATAGCAAAGGGCTCTTCCTTGAGGCAGTCCAAAGTGGACAAGGTCGGTGGTTTTCCTTCCCTCAGCTGTCAGTGGGTGTCTTCACAGCCTCCTCGATGCGAGGTCTCAGTGCAGACAGAGAGATCAGCAGCGCCTCCTGGAACAGACCCGTGCAGTCAGAACTGCTGTCCCTGGCAAGGGACCCCTGGGCAAGCCAGGGGCTGTTTGAGGCATCACTGGGGGAATGACGCTGCCTGGCTGTACGCATCACTGCCAGAGGCAGGAAGGCAGCGCTGCTCTGTGTGCGCAGGCACCGCACCCGCTGCACCGTTAGCCACCTGTCCTACCTCTGTTCGGATGGTTCGGCTGCCTTGGCTGGGACAAGTGTTCAGGTAGAAGTCAAACAGAAGGCTGGGGTCAGTGACCTCCAGGTTTGCATCTGCATCAACCCCAGCTTCTAAGCCCTGAAGACCTCCAAACACGACAAGGGCGTGCCTAGGGGACAGCACAGGGACAGGGTTAGAAGGGAGAACAGCTAAAACCATCGTACCGAGGCAGGTGTTCCGAGTGCAGGGGAGGTCTGAGTGGGCTGAGGATGTGCAACACAAACCTAAAGGAGGGGAGAGTGACCTGGTCCACAGAACTGCCCCGCTCTGAGGTCCCAACAGAGAGATCGTAGCCTTCCTTGAATGGACACTCCGAGAAGACAGCACCTGGGAAACAAACACAGGATGTGGTTATCAGCGTGGTGCTCCTCACCCCTGCTGCCTTCTGGGCAGGGTCAGACACTCCACAGGTGACTGGTGGCAGCAGAAAGAAGTGATTTCCAGCATCGCTAACACATCAGAAGACTGATCCCTCTTCCTGCCTAATTCCCTTGCTGCAGGAATCTCCTGGCACTCAGCTGCATCACCTCAAACAGGTACCAGGAGCCATGGAAAATCAAAATATGATTTTCCTAGGAGATACAATCTCTCAGATGACAGTGGAAAAGGATTTTGCAGGGCTCGTGTGCTCAAAAGTCACTGCAGGCTTAGATGTGAATGAGTGGGAGGTAGTTACCACAAATGGAGATGGAAAGTACCAGCTCTCGTCAGCTGCTACGATGCACGCGTTTGGAAAAATGGTGAGTGTGAAAGTAGAGGGCCAAGTACTGGTGGGTGAGTGGGGCAGTTCACACTTGTAGCTTTATCCCTCAAATTTGATTGTTTTGTGACTGCTAGCTGCATAGGGTGTACGCTGCCTTTGAGACAAAACTAGAATTTTAAGGAACACACATTAACATGTTACAGATGTGCAGCCTGAAGTTGCTGTGGAAGCCCAGGCAGGATTAAGCTCCTTCTGCACAGCAGAAAGCAAAGAACGCCCCCAAATACTTACTGAGGCAGGAGGCAAGGCGGACGCTGTAACCCCAGTACAAGCCTGACACCGTCCGAGGGTGGTGTGAGGACACCACGATGCCCTTCCGCACTTTTGCTTCTGAAAGGGAAGCAAAGAGATTAACAACCCCCGTGACGTCCTGTTGAGAGCTGAACTTGACCAGCCACATACTGAGGTTTCTCCTGTGGCAAGGCGCTGACTCACTGCACAACCAAGAGCCTCCCTTCTGAGTGCATTCTGGAAGGTGTGAGCGTGCTTGGGCTACTTACTGCTGGTCGAAGAGCGGACAGGTCCTTCCAATACACTAGGGAGCTATGTAAGGGTGTTACTACACTGTGTGTGTGTAGTGAAGAGAATCAGGAGCTACTGGCTATCTTCAAATGTTGGTAATCTGAAGGCTGTCATACAGAAGGACTAACTCTGGCAGGAGTAAAGTCTGCAGATGCTAGCGCAGCAGCAGATTACCTGGATTCTGTGGTTCCTGCAGGCGCACCGTCACTCGCAGCCCGGGCTGCAGCTGTCTGTCAATCTGTACCTCCTGCAGGGACAGTCACCAGCAGTGTCAAGACAGTCTGGAGGTACTGGGGAAGGTGGGGAGGGAGGGAATCCTCTGAAGAAGGGGGGCATATTCTGACCTGGAGCTGGAATGAGGAGCTCTGCAATCAGGGGCAGCACGTTGCATGCCGTGCAGAGCAGGCTCAGGGTGGTTGGGTCACCAGCCTGACACTTACTGTGCTGCTCAGAGGTTCCAACTCAGCAGCAAAGCAATGACGTGCTGGTAGGGCAGGCCAGAACTCGGGAAGTTACAAACATAAACTGGCCAGAAGGGACAGGATAGCACCAGCACTAACCCCCATTACCAGCCTGCTGTGAAGCAGGATGTTCAGAAACCGAGCAGTGCTTGTACCCACCACGCCTGCTTCAGATCTGCCAGCGACAGGATGAGTCGTTTTACCCACAGACGTACCTTCCTCATCCCACAGTTGACAAAAGAGCCTCTGCCTGGTTTACTTGGCCGGTCCAACACCACGCCTTCTCGGTACTCCGAGTCCTCATCCATCCGCATGTGGTGAGGGCTGTCCAGGGGGTTGAGGAGCCCTGGAACAGTGCACAGGATGGAGGTAAGGATAGGACACAAACTGCAGGAACGTGTGTAAGTACGGCTGCTCTGCTGCCCCCTCCCTCTGTGGTCCAGTGGAGCACAGCACCTCATCCCCACTCTAAGGTGGGGAAAAGTTCTTAAGCTCTGTGCATCCCGTGCAAAATGAGAGCCAGAGCTGAGGAAGGGGGAGCCAACAGCATGGGACACAGACAACTGAATCATTACCTGCAAACTGCAGATCTCCGTGTTTTGGAAAAAAGGATTTCCTCAAGTACCTATTATCAGAGAAGGTTTAAATATGAAAACAATTGTTTCTAAGAAATCTGGGCCTCAGCTCTAGCTTTGTACTGACTCAAAAGGAGCTGAGTACAGAGCATGATTAACTCTCCCAAGTCCCTGCTGTTGTTTCACTTAAACTCCTGAATCAGACATGAAATGATCAGATCCTGTGTTCATGCATGATCATGCAATATAAACAGTTTATATTGCTTCTGGAGCCCACACTATGAGGTACCCATGCAAATCATCAGCTGGTAGCCAGTTCTAATACTCATCTGACACAGTCTGGCTGCAGTGGACTTACTGAGGGCACTCCAGGTACTGCAGGATCCGAGCCAACTGCACGCAAGCCTTGCCTTTCTTTCCAATTCCTTCAAATTCTCCCTCCACACTCCTAAAAGAGAAAGAGAGCAGTCTGTAAACACCGTATGGGACTGCAAAGCAACAAGGTCTTGGTCCTCTGGAGATCTGACCATTTCTCCTTAATCTGAATAGAAGCGGCCTCCCCCATCAACCCTAAAAGAACTAGGAAACCTTCTCCTGCTGCTTTGTTCCGCCCATGCTGGCATAAATGATCCTAGTTTCCAAGGCAGTTAAGTGAACACCTGTGCCCAGTACAGGGCTCCCTGTAGTGCTAGTGTTTATGAGAGATTCAAACGCTTGCAGTACAAACAGTTCTCTCCTGGTCTCAGCTAAAGAAAAGATTGAAGGAACAGAAAGCACAAAAGAAACGTTTCCTGCAGCACAAAATAGCTCATCCTTACTTTGCGTCTTCTCCATACTCGTCAAACACCACGATCTCATCCACGCAGAAGATGGCACAGGCTCGGGCAATCTGTCCAGCGAGGTAGGTCCGCAGCTCCAGCGACTGGGCGTTGTTGAGGATGGAGCCCGGCAGGGCGACGCTCAGCGTGTAGTGCCGCCCTGGGGAACAGAGCGCCGTCAGGCCTGACGGCTGCGCACGGGGCGCTTTTCTCCCACCAGTTGGTGAAGTACAGAAACTTCAGCTGCAGGAGAGGCGGGAGAAAAACGCAACCTCTGCTTCTCAGATTTTAACGAGGGGTTTTCTGTTAATAAAGGCCTGTCGTGCGGTGCCCGTTGCGTTGTGTTTGTGCCTGTCAGTGCACGTGGGCCGACTACTAGCAGACCTACGAAGATGACCGTCCCCTTCCTGACGGATCCCCGGGTTATCTGCCTTCTCCCAGCCCCTCCCCGGGCTCCCAGCACACCACCTCTGTCCTCCTTCTGCTCCTCCTCCCGCGCTTGCTCCGCCTCCTTTTCCGCCAGCTCCCTCATGCGCTGCTTCTCCAGCTTCTTCAGCAGCTTCAGCTCCTTCCATTTCTTCTTCTCCGCCTTCCCTGGGGCGCACAAAACCCCGGACGCCACCAAGCCGTCAGCACAAGGCGCCGAGAGCCGGGCCCCCAGGGCGGCTGCAGCCCGCCCCCTGCCCCTGCCCGGCCCCGGCCTTACTCTCCTGCTTCCAGCGCCGCCAGTCCACCCTCCTCTCCTCAGCCTGCGGAGATGGGGGCCGTCAGGGGGCCGTCAGGGGGCCGCCGGGCTCCCCTCATGGCTCCCCCCCCCCCCCGGGACTCCCCTCAGGGCCGCCCGCCCCTGCCGCCCCCCCCCCACCTCTCGGGGCCGCTTGGCCGCGCCGCCGTCCGCCATCTTGTGCGCGCTGCCCGGCCCCGCCGTGATTGGCCGGTGCCCGCCCTAAGTGGGCGGGGCGTGGTGTCACGCGAGCCAATGGCCGGGCAAAGGGGCGGGGCTAGGAGGGGGGTTTAAATCGCCTGCGCGGCCTGTTAAGCTAAGCAGGGGTTGCTCTGTCCTGGGGGTGGATGGGTGACAAAAGGCGTGCGGCAGCTTCTCCAGGGAGGCGGGGGTTAGATCCGGATCTCTGCGCCTGGGGGCGTTTGCAGGAGCTGTGCGTGCCTGGGGGGGATGTGGGGGTGATCCCTGCCTCTTGTGGGGGTGATCCCTCCCTCTTGTGGGGTGTGTCACAGCCTAGAGTAAGAGCCCACGCAGCTGGGGATGTTGTGAGTTGTGCTAATAAACAAATCTCTCAGCTCTTTGTCTGCTTTTGAAGGCCGTGGGTCCCCCAGCACCTGCCCGTGTGTGGGTGCGAGAGCAGCACCCTCACCTCGGGCTGCGGCCGGCAGGTGAGACGGGGCACCTCGTGTGGGCTGGAGGTCAGCGTCTGCCTGCTTCCCACAGGTTGGTGCTGCTCCCAGCAGGAATTGGTGCTGGGAGCTCCCCGCTCCCAGCCCAACGCAGGACACCCCCAGGGCTGCAGCCACCATCCTGGCAGGACGAAGGGCTGCCACCATGGGACGTGACGCAAAGCAGACCGCACAGGGGGTGGACAGCAGCTCCCCAGGAGATCTGCGTCAGCCCCATAATCATTAGAGACATTTACTCTTCAGTAATTGCAATAATTCAGCTTTAATAATTTAACCACTACAAATATTTATCCCGCATTCTGTTGCGCGTAATTCCTGCACGATTTATGACTATTTTACATCCTTATCCAGCCTGAAATCAAGAATGACGCAAGAATTACCTGCCCAAATGCTGCTCGTGTTGCCCCACCAGCCCGGCAGCAGCCGTGCCCTACCTCCCTGGCCGCCACGTGCTCTTGTCAGAGGCTGGGGTTTGGTTTTGCAGCCTGGGGGTGCCACCAAGCCCTGACAAAGTCCTAAGGGCAGCGTGGGGCTGCACGGGGAAGGCTTAGCAATAGTCAAGGGCAGATGGTTCCTGAACCTGTGGTCACCTTCCGCAGAGATGTGCAGAAAAGCCAAAGGGATTATTGCTAATTATGGGAAACAACACCTTCCTGCGTGTAATTTTCAGGGTCAGAGGAATCAACCTGCTGATGGGCAGCGATGCCACATTCACGTGGGGAACGTGGGTGCTGGTGGAAACGCTGTCCTGAGCCCTGCGGTACACGAGCGGGGATGTGGAGCAGGACAAACCACACCAACCCCAGCATGGCCCTGAAGGTAGGTCCTGAAACACCTTTTCAGAATGTGGTGGTGGAGCCATCCTTACCTCGTGTCTTGCTGGACGCATCCCAGAACTGATTAGTGAAGTCTTTAAAGATGAGAAGAAGTAATACTGAACGCTGAGCCACACCAGAAGGCTCGCTTCTTGCAAGAAACGGTGCATTCATTTCACAGTGACAGCAAAGCCCCTTAAACCGTGGGCCTGGCAAACCTCTTACCCGTTTGACAAAAAATGTGGTTGAAGGCACAAAAATAAGGACGTAGCATAGTTTGTAGCCAAGCAAAGGAAGAAGAAGAGCGATCGTGGCAGGTGACGACAAAGGAGAGCCTGGTTCCCTCCCCAGTGCCTTCAGGGAGTAGTTTTCTCCAGTTTCCATTTTTGCAATATGTCATCTGCTGCCTTCAGTGTGGCTTCCTCCTAAACAAACACCCAAGGTTTGGTTCGTGGCTCCAGCCACGTCCCCCTTCCCCTCACCGAGTTGTTTTCACAATAAAATCCCATTCTCGTTCTGTGTTCGGTGTGACTCGGGCACAGCCCAATCTGGGGCAGGCAGCGTGCCCTGGGCAGCTGAATGTGCACTCAGGGGACCCCCAGCTCTAACCAAGAAAGGTGGGACCCCGACAGGGCAGCACCAGCACCTCCGGCCCCAGCTCCGTTCGTGTGTCTGCAGGAGGGGCTCGGGCCGGCTGGACCCAGCCGCGGTGCCGTGCTCGGGCTCTAGTGCCCAAGGCGCTGCGTGTTTCTTGGCATTTGTCTCACCACGCAGCCCCAGTTATTACCCCCAACCTCACCTCGCCACAGGGCTCACCTTTGCGAAGCAGAAGCGGATGAAGGAGTTGTAGTTGTTCTTGTGGGGCCCGCAGTAGAAAGCGGAGAGCGGGATGGCCGCAAGTCCCTGGGGAGGGAAAGGCATGGAGCTGAGGTTAGCGCCTTGGGGACGTTTCCCAGCGTGGGCGAAGCTGTCACCTAGTGCTCGCAAGTCTCACGGACGGGCTCACAAGTGCCTTTGGTGCTCTGCGTGCCCTGCTTGAGCTCACCACGGGGCTTGAGGCCAGCTGCTGACAGACGCCTCAAATGTGTCCCTGGCCCTGGGTTGCTGGACCCATGCACGTCCTCAGGAGAGCCCCAGCCCTGGCTGGTGCTACCATGGACTTAAGCAATGCCCTGGCTTCTTCCACACTAAAACCGGGTCTGGATGGGGACGTTGCCCACTGGTGGTATTGCCACCACTGCTGGCTCTGACGAGCACAGCCAGCAGGGAGGGCACAAACACACCATGGTAAATGCGGTGGAAAAGGGCAGATGCATTTACCTTGTTCTTCACCATCCACTTTGCAAATCTGGAGTCGTAGGGCTCGTCAGAGTTGGGGACATCAGGGACATCGGATTCTGCGGGAGGAGCAGTGCAGAGGCTGTGGCTGGGTGGGTGCCTCAGCCAAGCCCCAAACCCGTGGCCTCTGGGAGCTCAGATGGGAAGCGCGGCGCGGTCCCTCCCCTCGTTGGATGTTGTTTGTGCAGGTTCCTGTCCCCGCTGGTGGGACCGGGCCGAGCTGATCCCCGAACTCAGCCCTGCCCGAGCAGCACCGCAGCTGCACAACTCACTGAACTCGGAGATGTCTGCCACCAAGAAGTAGGTGCCCTCGGGGATGATGGGTTTCATCCCCACCGCGACCAGGCTCTGGACCAGCTGGTCTCGCTTCTGCTGCATCTCCTTGGGCAGCTGGACAAAGTAGCTGTCTGGCTTCCCGTAGCGCTCAAACTCCCTCTGGAAACCCTGAGCCACGACTTCCTATGAGGGGAGAGGATCCAAAGGCTGGTGGGAAGACGGCCAAGGCTGCTTTGGGAATTGCAGGGCTGGTGGCAGGGAGCTGCTTTACCTGTGCGGCCGTGGCGCAGTGGTACACCGAGTTCTGGTGCATGGTGCGCAGGTGCTGCAGCAGCCGGTTGGGTCCCACGGTCCAGCCCACCTGTGGCCGGGAGAGGAGGAGGAAGGTGCTAAGTCTTTGGTACCTCCTCATGTTCTGCTTTATTGCAAAGGGATGGGGATGGGGAGACAAAGAGGTGTTGCGTGGGGGCACTCACCTTCCATCCAGTGACACTGAAGGTTTTCCCAGCGCTCCCGATGCTCACCGTGCGGTCCCACATCCCTCGCAAGCTGGCTGGCAATGAAACGAGAGAGAAACACTGATGGCAGAGCTCAGCACGCTCCCTCCAATGGGGTGACTGCATGTTACTGCAACAGGAAGAACAGGCCTCTGAAGTCATGTTGAAATGGATGTCCCAAAACTAGAGACACCGAGAAAATGGTAGTTTTGTACAGAAAGGGCAAAAATCCAGTTTCACTGGAGCCAAAGGGTTCTTTGCTCCAGATCTCATGCTGTGAAACCAGCTCTGTTTCCTCCAGCTGGTTCTGGAAGTCAGGGCTTCAGTTTAAGACCTGGTGTGGATGCTGAGTTTGGAGTGCAGCAAGACATGTGTGCCAGGGGTCCCCCGTTAAATCCCCAGTTCCTTCCCCAGAAGATGTCCAGGCTCGGCCAAGCCCTCCTCCATACCGATGCGGACGTGCTCCTTCCCGTCGTAGACCAGCCACTCGTACACCTCATCGCTGATGCACAGGGCGTCGTGCTTCACGCACAGGTCTGCAATGAGCTCCAGCTCCTCTCGGCTGAACACCTGCAGCAGGCAGGGAGCAGAGCTAAGACACAGCAGGAGCATCTCTGAGCCCTGCCGTGCACCCTTGGCTGCACCATCTCCTGAGCCAGGACAGGACAAAAGCACTGCTGGCACACAAGATGAGGCTTCAAAATGCCAGCAGAGCACAGCAGTGGTGCTCCCACAACTCCCATTCCCCCTGCGTGCCAGGAAGGTGGAGTTGGTGCCACAGCGCAGCCATGGCTGGGCGAGCTGTAGCACCCCAGCTGCTCTCGGGGCTGTCCACAGCGAGGCCAGAGGCGTTACCTTGCCCAGAGGGTTGTTGGGTGAGTTCAGGACGATGGCTTTTGTCCGTTCACTGAATTTAGAAGCCAGTTCAGCGGGGTCCAGCTGCCAGTCTGCACTAGACATCAATTTTCCATCTTTTGGAGCTTTCTAGAGAGAACAGAGGGGAACCTCAGCTTGCTTTGCTGCCTCTACGCTTTGCTTAGGGGTCACCGTGCTACAAATCCTCTTCTCTTCTCAATGGCTCTGCTCTGACCCACTCACCGGTCTCAGCGGGATGAACACGGGTGTCCCACCAGCCATTTTCACCATCGGCTCATAGCAGTCGAAGAAGGGCTCAATGATTATCACCTGGAAGAGAGGGGCATGGCAGCAGCCTCCCGGCCCTGCTCAGAGCTACCTGAGGGCCGCACAGAGCAATGGGAGGGTCCTGGGTTACCTCATCGCCTTCATCAACGAAAGCCTGGAAGCAGCAGAAGAGGGCCTGGTACGCCCCTACAGTCACCATCACGTTGGTCATAGGATCCAGCTCTCGTCCGAGCAGCTTCCCAAAAAGCTGGGCTAGGATCTTCACCAGAGGCGGGTGGCCCTGTGGGGTGAGAGGAGTGGGTGAGGGCTGGGTGGTGGAAGCCTCCTGAACCAGGGATGAGCCCTTCGGATGGCTCTGGGCAGCCAAGTGCCCTGTGTTGGGTTTCCCTGCCATGATGGCTCTGCCTCACATATGTGGGTGCCTCGTGCTGTGGGATTTTGGCAACAAACCCCACATCCACCGGACCCCTGCACTTGTGTCCAATGTGTCCCTGCAGCAGAACAGGGGCATGATCCTGCCTGGAAATAATTCCCTTTGGTTGTTGTTGTTGTTGTTTTTTGTTTGTTTGTTTGTTTTCTTTTTCTTTGCAGGGCACCCCAGCTATTGCCAGCTCTGTCACTGCAACTGCAGGTGACAAAAATCCTGTTTAAACAAGTGCAACTTCTCCCTGCCCAGCCAGCACTGCCGGATGGGCACTTCTGCAATGGCAAAGCAGGATCTGACCCTCCTGGAAAGAAGACGGGGGCAAAGACGGAAGCTGTTGCAAGGAGATGTCTCCATCATCCCCAGCAAATCTGGATGGCTCTGCCCACCCACCGCAGCAGCTGGGGGGTCCCGGCCCGTGCGCCCAGCCGAGGTGTGCGTTGCTTGGGTTGCCTGAGCTTGTTCAAGCCCTGGCCCACCTGGGGCAGGGCTCAGGGGTACCGCCTAGCAGGGGGGCTGTCCACGCACAAAGGCACGGGTGTACTGGTGCAGCATGTGCTTCTCCCCGCTGAGGGCTCTGGTGAACGCTTCCTTCAAGAAGTCCGGTGGGGGGAAGTCGGGGAAGCCCTGGCCCAGGTTCACCGTGGAGTAGGTGGCAGCCAGTTTTACAAATTCCACCCTGGAGAGAGGGAAGGGAGAGAAGGACAAGCATGACAGAGGGTCTGGCCAGCCTGCTGGCACCAGCTCTGCTTGGTGGCGTCACTTTGGCAGGGAGCGAGGTGGGTGGACAGGACAGGCTGGGGGAGCAGCTCCCACAGCAGGGCCGGTTTCTGCCCCATCCTCACTGCTTGCACCAGGCACAGGGCGTTTCAGACCAGTTTCAATTAAAACCGAGCCAGGCACTATTGCACTGGGAAGGGTTTTAGCTTTTTTTGAAGGACACAGCAGTTGCGCTGCCTGGGTGCGCGGTCACGGCTGAAGCCACGCACCACTTCTGATCAGACCAGACTGAGCAGGAGAGGTCTCGGAGGCTTTCAAGCTGAGGCCAGTTCTAGAAAAATTAGTGACCAGGCACCGTGAAGGCCTCTGCAGGGGATAAGACAGGCTGAACTCAGCGCTCGTCTCACCCACGGACTGGCTTATTGGCACTTTGTAGCTCAAAGCTAGGCAGAGCAGGGCACAGCTCATTTAACCCGTGTTCAAGCACGCAGTGTTCCCAATGCCGCAGCTCCTGGCAGGCTGGGGGCAGAGCTAGCAGCACCTCTTTGCCTGCCTCCCTGCTGCCAGTGCCCTAGGCTGGGCTTGAAGCTGATGCTGAGCTGGAGCCAGTGTGCTGCGACTGCTCGGCTCAGGTTTGGGTGCTGCTGCCGACCGCCTTCCCTTGGGACAGCAAGGAGCTGATGCTGCAAAGCACGAGCAGCAGGTACGCAGCTGAGCTGGTGTAAAGCCTCCGGGGACAAAATCACCCCAATGCGTTTCCTGAACAAATGCAAAGTAGCCAAGCGAGGTGCTGCTCCGTGCCGTGCAACCGCAGCGGTTTCTGTCTGATGTTGGGCTGCCTAAAACCACATCTACCACCGGGGTAAACCAGGAGCTGCCCAGTAGCAGCTTAACTCACCAGATATTCTTATCGACCCCCTCCAGCCTCCGAGCTTGCACTGGCCTTGACATTTTTGCCTGCGAAGAGAAGGAGAGCTTGGAGCTTCCACTCGTGGCGGGGGGGACGTGCCCTCTGCAGGAGGGGTGCCCCCAGCAGAAGGTGTGTGCTCCTGCGTGGCTTCGCCGCCTCTGCTGGCCGACCTCAGTGCTTCAATGCTGACACAGCAGCTTCTGGAAGAAGATTCAGACACTTTTTTGGAGAGATCAGACAGATGAGGGGTGGCAGAGGAAGATGTTTCGTTTCTGAGTTTCAGAAAGAAAACAGCTGAACAGATGAGGTGTGAGTACCTCACTGGGGCACTAGCAATACCTTGTACCTTGTTTGCAGTTGGAATAAATCGTGCGTCAAATGAGCTCGGCCAGGCTCTAAGAGCCAGGCCAATAACCCCAGACCTCAGGCTTTTGCTTTCCCATAGCCCCTCTTTTCAGAAGGAGCTCTTTGTTCCCTACAGGCCACAACCCCCCCCCTTTTTCTAAAAGAACAAACATTTTTATTCCACACCACCCTGAAGAGCGGCAGGAATAGCGTTTGCTCCTTTGTCCTGCTGGAGCCCGCGGCTGCTCTAGAGCCTAAATTAAATGCTGGTAAATTCTGCACCTAAAATTCACAACAAAAGCAGGCAGCAGCTGAGTGCAGGCAGGAGGGGAGCACAGCACACACACGGCAGTCTGGCGTACGGAGACACCGAGGGACCGCTTGCCTGATCGGTGCCTATGCCCACGTGCATCGTGGCTGAGGGGGTTGGAAGAGGGGCAGTAGGGAGCATGCAGAGCAAAATCGTCCTTCCCGTTGGATGAGCACGGCAGGAGGAAGTCTGATGTGCTTGATGGGGAGTTTATCGCGAGGACGATGAAAAGCAACAGAGGCAGAATTTAGTAACTTAGCAGTGCAGGAGAAAAGGCAACCAGACAGCGAGGGGGCTGGAGACAGGACACAAAGGATACTCAGTGCACCAAGCAAAGCCTGCGTGGGGATGGAGGAGGGCGTCTGCGAAGCAATGAGCCAAGAAAATGATCGTCCCCACAGCAAGCAAAACACAAACAGGGATGAGGAGGGCACATGCGAGCAGCTGAGGGGTGAGATGTGGAGCTGGGATATGTGAGGACAGGGTCTGCGTGCTGGGATGGTGGGGTTACGGTGTCCCCCCCACTCGTAACTCCCCACTTACCTGCTTGCCGCCGCCCTTCCCACAAGGCTGTACCAGCGTTTGAGTACTGCCCCAACAATAGTTTGTGTCCCTGGATTTTTTTATGCAGCTTCAGCCCTCGCTAGGGATTTTTGCAAATAAATCACAAGGAATCCCGAGTTTCAGAGGGCAGCGGGTGGACTCTGCGCTCCCCCGCGGTGCTGGGCAGGCGGCCAAGGGTGAGCAGGAGTCACTGCCTCCCCAGCTGTAGGGGAGCCCCACGCATCTCCCCCAGCCCCCTTCTTTGCCTTTTCTGCACAAGCCCATGGGCATTACAGTCAGCAAGACCCGAGGCTTGAGCTGGTTGTGGTGGGAGTAGGATTTGTGGCTTGGGATGTTAAAGATAGCTGGAGGTTAAACATTAACAGCTCCAGCGCTGTCCCCTTGTGGTGGGGCTGCTGCTGGCCCCAGCCCAGAGAATGTAACAGCTCTGAAAGGTGGCTCAGTGGGAACAAGGTGCTGAAAGCCTTGAAGTTCCCAATTTTGAGGAAAGGCCCTGCTTGCTCCAACCCTCTCAGAAGCGGCAATGACATACTTTCTTCTCCTGACTTCCCTCTGTCCCATCCCCAGCCTGCGTGACGCTGCCATGGGTGGCTGCCCACTGGGCTGGAGAGCAACGCGGGCTCAGGGCCATGTAGCCCCCAAATCCATGTCAGCCTGTTCTGCCCCCAAACCCAGTGACGTTCCTCAAGCTGCAATTTGCCAGGCAGACAACTCAGCAGCCACGGCCGTGCTCTGCACTCTACCACTGACTCCTCACTGCTCGTCATTCCCTTGCTCTGCAAGTTTCTACCTCCAGGAGGATGCTGATATTTCATTCTCCAAGTATTTTGCAACCCAAGAAGCTTTAGTCGAAGACACCTTCAGATGAGGCAATCCCACAAACAATGAGCTTTTCTCTGTGTAAAGAGTATTCTCTTGCTTGTGTGAGACGTTCCCTTTAACCAGGCTACCTGGAAATAATTGGGTTACAGCAGACATTGCATCAGGGTGACTTTTCCTGACATGCCCTATCTGCTGCCACTGCCAAGGCTCGTTCCCCAGCTCCACGCCGCTGTGGCCTGAGCCAGGGAGCAGGCTGCGGGCCAGAAGCAGTCGTGCTGGGCATTCAATACCTCGCTGGAGCAGGAGCTATATCCAGCGCCGCAATTCCTCTCCAGCAAGAAGTGACGCAGAGACGGTCCTGCTCTCCTGAGCATGCCACGGCTCCTGCTGTCTCACTCTTGTGGGCGCGGACCTGTATTTCCCCAGACACAAAGCAGAGGGATGAGAAAATCGCTCCGCGGCTGCAGGCATGAAGCAAAGGTTTCTTTTACCTGGGGACACAACGCAGGTCCAGACCCAAAGCTGTGGTTACTTCACTCTGGATAGGAAAAGGCAGCCCAGACACTTTGTGTGTTGTCACTGCAATGTCAAACAGGGCTGGGGCTGCACTTTGTGCCTATGACACACATGAAAGCAGGATCACAAGGGCAGCACCTGCAGCTTCTGCCTCCTCTCCCCCCAGTTCCACGCTACCACTGCTTTCCTCTGCACTGGGGCAGTGGTATAGACACCAGCGAGAGGGCATCCTCTGGAATCGTGTGTCCTTCATCACCTTCCCGCCTGCTTTTTCCCTGGTGTCTCTTGCCTCTGCCCTTCCTCTCCTTCACCTTCACCTGATGTGGCTGTAGCTTGGCTGCACAACTCGGGCACCCTGCCTCTCGGGGCTGGCAAGGGAAACAAGGGGCCTGGGGGGTTAATGTGCTTATGGATTTTGGTGTTTAGGTTTCCTTTAAGGCCCCAAATAAATTAATTTCTGTGCCTGATGCATCCTGTTCCTTCACCTCGGGTCCCCTCAACTATTCTACAGCACTGCCAAAGCACATGGTATTTAAGCTAAAATAAATTGCTTTGTTAGATACTTTAGATAAAAGGGGTGAGTCTGGAGGATGCATGCACCTTTATTTTCATCAGCTACAGATTAATTTACTGCTAAATTTACTGAAAAAAATAAATAATTAAAACAGGTTTGAAGATGGCCAGCACAAGGGTAGGTTCTCGGTACTGCTAGATGCCCTCCCTATCCTTACGTGCAGGCTGAGTCCCCTCTGCTTGCATTTTGTGTTATTTCTAAAAAGCAAAAAGCAGCAGCCAGCCAGTTTTACATCTCTTTGCCCAGGTAGGAAAAAACAGCATGATTTATGGAAAATGGGGCATAATATTTCTCAGGACTGTGAAATATCTGCCTCCTCCCTGTGCAGGGGACAGGTGCTGGGATGGGGGGCACTGCTTTGGGGTGCAAAGCAAGTGAGTGCCAGACTGCGGGGACTAAGCCTGCAGGTGACAAAATGAAATTGTGGCAATAAAAAGGGCTTCACTGGCTTACACCGAACTGTGGAGCGTGCTTGAGAGGTGTGCACAGGGCTCCTGCAAGGAGCTAGAGGCAGCGCTGGGCTCTGGGAGCTGCTCCCGGCAGAAGCACTGGGGCTAGGGCAGGGGGCTCTGCCTCACCTCCCCAGCCCTGGGCAATGTTTTGCAGTGGGGTCAGCCACCGGGGTGTCAAAAAGCCTGGGAAAGGCTCAGGGAGCTTCTCCCCTGGCTGAGTTTTCAGGCCGTGCCGTACCTACGCTCCCTGCAAGGAGCAGGGCAGGCGGGACGGGGCACTCAGGATTTTGGAGGAGGCAACCGAAAGGTCACCGCAGGGATCGGTCGGTCACTCACCGGCGATCTCCTCCGTCCCGGTGCTGCCCAGGCGGCCAGCCTGGCCGCTTGTGGGTGCACCCGAAGGGCTCTGGGGGACGAGGGTCCCCCTGCACCCACTGCACCACAGGAACACGGGCGAATGCAGCAGCCAACGAGCGCACACGCGTTGGCATGGGGCAGCCCCTCAGCAGGGGTGGCAGTGGGGGTAAAACCGACTTACGTCAAGCTGGGACACGCTGCATTACGCTGCAAAAGTCCGGCACGACCACCCAGGCTGCCCGCACACACATGCCGGTCTCCCCATGTACCAAAACGCTTCATCTGCAGCGGGGACTTCCTGGGAGGAGTCTCGGAAGCTGCAGGAAGGCAGAAATCGAGCTACAACACTCGGATAGAGAAGATGGTACCGGGGAAAAGGAGCTCTCGGGTCACTCCGAAGCACCAGAAAGGAGAGGGCTTTGGGGAACTGGTGCCTTCCTCGCAGTGGCTCAGAGCCAGAAGTCCCAGAGGGTCTTGGCTGCCTGAGAAAATAACGCAGCCTATTGTTCAGATGGAGCCTTGTACCTGTAACGGGGTAATTAGTGTGGCAGGGCTCTAATTACCTGCAGCATCGTCCAGCTCCTGGGCTGTGGACGGTCAGGGGGACAGAGACCAGCCTCAGAAGGGGATTTTGGCAGGTATGCAGGAACTGAACTCTCCACCAGGTGTGTGAGAGGTGACAATTGCTCAAGTGAGGCGTAGAGAGCAAATCATCTTCTCTCGGCTTCCCTTTTCCTTTTGTGACAGGGCATTACATGCCCTGGTGAATCAGGTCGTGTAGCTCTCCTGAGTAATGACTGTCTCCCTCTCTCAGTAGGAAAAAGTGAGGCACAGGGAAGGAAGCGGCTGACGTCCGCTGTGCAAAGGTTCCCGACTCCTGACACGACATCCCGCCGCCAGGCCCACAGCATCAGTGCCGTGACTAAGCGGGAGGGAATTTCTGTGCAGGCAGATGCAAACTCTTTGTTTGCTAAACTTCTGTTTAACTCAAACACTGAAACAAACAACTGGAAGGAGAGCTTTTGTTTGCTCCTGTAAGGATTTCACAACACATCCTGAGACAATCTTACAGCTCAGTCCCTCCCGCTGCCCTAATCTGGGGTTGTTTGACTCTGAGTTGAGCTCACTAGACATGCTAAACCAGCAGAAAGCCATTCTGGTAGAAAAAATGGGCAGTTTTCTGTCAGGTTCATAAGCTGAACAGGTCCAGGGCAGGGTGTGAGTGCTAAAGCCACAGCAAGGAAGTAGAGACCTGGGCAGGGCCCAGAGCAGAAGGGAATGGGGAGAAGAGGCCATGGGCAGGAGTATGAACTCTCATCCTCTTTGACAGGATTTGGCCTTTATGCTGGCTCAACTGTAACATGTAACTTCACCTTATTTTCCCCTTAAAATACAGCAGAAAGCATATTTTGATTTCAGTACATCCAAACATGAACAATCCTTCTTAATGTCATATTTTCCAAAAATCTAGCTCTTGCCCTGTGTTAGGTATTGTCTCCAAAACTGTCCTCTGGCAGGTGGGATCAACGCTCCCCTGGTGCAGGTCCTGTGCCCGTGGTTACAGAGATATTAAGACCAATAATGTTCCTAGAAAGCCACAGATATGCTTATTTTACTACAGCAGCAATCATCGGTGTATACAAGTTAAAATTGGCTGCACTTAACCACTCAGAACTGCTTTTTGTACACTGATGAAATTATAATGAATGCCTTTGAACTATCCTTTATGAATATTTTAAAAAATGATGCTGCCCATCGTCCTCTAATGAGTCAGCCAAATGAAAATAATCATGAGTGGATCAGCCTGCTTTTTTTCAGGTCCCACAAAACTGCTGGTGGATGTATCCTCTCCACACAGCATTATTCCTATTCCAGCAGCGAGGAAATGAACGCTGTTTTTTTAGTGGTCTCAGTTTGCTGAACTGGAGAGGAGGAGGCTCAGGGGAGACCTTATTGCTTTCTACAACGACCTGAAAGGAAGGTGTGGGGAGCTGGGGGTTGGCCTCTTCTCACAGGTAACCAGTGATAGGACAAGAGGGAATGGCCTCAAGTTGTACCGGCAGAGGTTCAGGTTGGAAATTAGGAGACATTTCTTCTCAGAAAGAGTGGTCAGGCATTGGAATGGGTTGCCCAGGGAGGTGGTGGAGTCACCGTCCCTGGGGCTGTTTAAGGAAAGGTTGGACGTGGTGCTTAGGGACAGGGTTTAGTGGGTGACATTGGTGGTATGGTAATGGTTGGACCAGGTGATCTTGAAGGTCTTTTCCAACCTTAAGAATTCTATGATTCTAGATGAGAAGAATGGTGTTTTCCACATAGAATCATAGAATATTCCCCTTTAGAATTTTTTCCATAGGTTGGTTCTTGAGGAATGAGCGGTAAATGATGATTAAATGATTGGGTACTGACGTTAAAATATTTTCGTTCTCCTATTAAATAGCCTTGATGTTGATGCTGGTTGTATCCACTATAAACTGTAAGGCAGAGGTAAATCTTGTTATACAGGATTGTTTTCCAGAAACAGTTTGAGCTCCAAAACAGAGCTGTCCTGCCACAGGCCCCCACAGGCCCGGGGCTGAGGCCAGCGTCGCGGCTGCCCCTTTAAGACTCTCCCCATTTTGCCCCCTGCCCTGCACCAAGATGGCGCCCACGCCTTCACCTTCCCCCCCCCTCCGCCGCATTACGCCCCCGGCGCCCTGCGTAAAGATGGCGCCCCCTTCCCTTCGCGCCCGCTCCCAAGATGGCGGCGCCCTCCTCCCCTGACTAGCGGCGGCCGCCGCCATGCCGGGCGGGTGAGGTCAGTTCCTGGGTGGGGCGGCCGCGGTGCGGTCAGGGCCGAACAAAAGGAGCCGGAACCGGCGTGAGGGAGGGAGGGGAACGGGACGGACGGGACGGCGGGGCCAGGTGGGTGCGGGTGGCGATGGTGGGGAGGCTGGGGTGCGTCCCCCCGTCCCCCCCTGCGTTCCCCCCCTCAGCGGCTGGGAGGGGACGGGCAGGGCACGGCGGGGTCTGGGGGTGCCTGAGGGGGGATCCGTGAGGGGATGAGGGGATGGCGGCGGGCGGGGAGGATGTGCTGAGTAACGGGGCGCCCAGTCCTGCCCCCCCGGGCCCGCCGCCACCGCCCTGACAGCCGGGGGGGGGCCGGGGCTGGTGGCCCCCGGGTGTGTGGGGCGAGGTCCGGGCTCCTTCCTTTCTTCCCTGGTGGTGGGGCGGGTTGGGGCTGCTGGCTTTGCTTAATTTCTGGCTTCTTTCCTAGCGGATGTTTTATATATATATATATATATATATATATATATATATATATATATTTCTTCCCCAAAATGTGAGGTGACGTGGTAGCTCGGAGGGCAGGTGTGGGGTTGAGGAGCTGCCGGTGTGAGCGGGGTTTGGGGGGTGCTGGGCTTGGGGTGGTGCTGAGGCTGTCACCCGAGGAGACGTAGGGAGGGAAGGTCAGAGAGTCCTCTCCCTTCAAGCTTTCCTTTGTAGCAGTCTGGCACGGCTGAAATAGAATCGCTTTGATTACGAGTGGGCCACTTCAAAATCTGCCACCCCCAATGCCAGCTTTGGGAGCAGGAGGAATGTGCTCTTAGCGGAGCATCTTTACCTGTTATTTTTAGTGATATATCTTCCTTTTCCAGTGCTTTTTTCACCTCTTGTTGACAAAATGCTGTCAGAAGTTCTGCAGTCCTCCATGGCTGGGTGCTTGAGCGATCTCTCAAAGCCTAGGGTTGCTCCCTTGTCTGTTTTCCCATGCCCTGTGCTGACATGCAGGAAGCAAGGAAAAAAACAGCTGTTGTAATCCTTGGTGGTGGTGCTAAACTGCTGCTGCTTTTAAGGTGAACATTGGTAGATATGTGTTGAGAAGAAAGGGAGCAGTTGCTTGAATCCAAAATTGTAAGGGAGATGATCTGCATTTTCAGATTCCTGTTGGTAACATTTAAAGTAATTTTGAACTTGTCAGGCTAGAAAGTAAGTAGTAAAGCCATGAGTTGTTATTCTCATCTGTTAAAATCTAGACCTTTCTTCCACGAGGTTAATCTCTTTTTACCAGTTTGGGTCTAGTTATAAGAGTAGAATTCCACATCTCCTTTAGCTGGGTCTGTAACACTGGCTTTTTGATAGCTTCTGGAATAACAGATGTTGGAGATTCTTTCTTCCTTGCAATTTTACTTAGTTCTTAAAGGTTTTAACATCCTAGGTATCAGGGTGTCTCTTCTTGGTTCCCGCTGTCCTTCTGAGTTATGCCTTGCATCTTAGACATCCTCTCCCAGGCTTTTACTTGACGTGGTCCCTCTGTGAACTTGATTCTCTCTTCTTTGCTGATAATCTCTGCTTAATTTCAGGGAAGCTGTTCCCATGGCGTGTGGGGAATGCAACGCTTCAGCACCCGCTCAGGATCCAGCACGCAGGAACATCATCCACTTCCAGCACAGAGAACTGAAGTGCAGATAGCAGAACCCAGCTGCAGGGTAAGGGTTTCAGGCCAGCTCTGGAGTGGCGTGGTAAAGACAAAGTAATTCACTACAATGTGACTTAAATATAGTTGCAGAGCACAGGGCAGTGATGAGGTGACTGATAAAGAGCAAGGAACAAAGGTGGAGGGTGATGTGGGGAGAGTAGTGGTGTGCTTACTAAGTCTGTGAGTGCTTAGCTTGAAGATGAAGAACGAGTAAAGGAACTGAGCATTGTCCAAAGCAGAACGTAACTGTTGCATTCACCCATACGTGTAACTCCTGGCCACATAAACCTCGACTTCTCCTTGTATTAAACAGCAAGAATCTGAAAGCTGTATGTTCTCTGTTCAGTTTGGTAGCTGTTCTGTTTCCTGCAGGGTGACATTTCTGTTGCTGTAGAGGCAGCTCCTAGATAACTTTGCCCAGTTGACTGAGGAGCGCACTTGCTTGTCTCCCACGTGCGTCAATTAGGCAATGGCAGGGACTAGTTGCAGGGAACTCCCTGCCTCCTTGGTTTTCCACTAGGACAGCGTTGAAAGGTGCTGCAGAGTTGCCTGCTTGTCTGCAGGATGAAAGATGCAGTCCAGATCGGTCGTTCTGAGCAATTGAGAGGTTCAGTATGCTGCTTCCAGAGAAGAAGTATCCCTAAGACTTATCTAGTGTTCTGGTTGGTGTTCTGGCAGTTCACTGCTTTTTTTTTTTTTGTGCCGATCCTCTCATGGTATTTGGAAACCCTAACTTTATTCAAAGACAATGTGCATAAATAATTCCTTAAGATATGCCAGAAGCCATGTGTTAAAAGCTAACGCTTCCATGTTTGAAATGTGGAGTGCTTGAAGCCTTCCAGTGATGATTTACTGGAATGCAGTAACTCTAAGCATTCGCTAAATGCTGCTGACATTCAGAAAAATATTCTGTGGTTTGTGGTGCTCTGATGTTTTTTTAATCACAGAATTTGACTGTGTTAAGTTAGTGTTGCTGCTGTGTGATCAGAGCAGGCTTGATCACAGGCCTTCATGTAATTTTTCCACCTTGTAAAGGAGGATTTTGTTCAGTGGGGTATTTAAAAGGGAAGCAAAACTCACTTCCGGTGTTAAATTGAGCTTCTCTGGCCTCTAAGAAAACGAGGAGCACAGTCATGCAAGCGGAGAATGGAGGGGAAGGACTTAAATTTTGTGGAGGCTCCTCAACATAAGGGGATGGATGCATAGCAATTGTTCTGATAACGATGAACTCTGAACATGCTCTGTTGCAGTGCAACAAGCCTCCTCCCTGTGCTTTTTTTCCATGTAAATGTTTTCAAAACTAACCTCAGTTTAGGATATGCAAACTACTACTGAACAGGCATTTAACGGTCTGCGTGGCTTGAAGACTTCTTGAACTCTTCCAAGCAGCTTTTTCCTGACACTGTTGATCAGATGTATTTTGTATTGCAGCGTGGGTTATCTATGGCCCTCTTGCTGCTATCAAACTGCATCTGAAACTAAAACCTGTTCAGTCGTGACCTCCCTGCTGAAATAATAGTGCTTCCTCCTCCTGCGCTAAGCATTGTTAATGTTTGCTGTAGAATTACCTTGGCGATACAAAGCTTCTCTGTTGTGACAAATTTGCAAGCCATTTCTTTAGCTCCAGCCTACCTTTGTGCACAGTAGAGCCGTGCACTGGACTAGTTAATAGGTTCTGCTTTAGGCTTGTGGCTTTACCAGCTCTCTGACTGCAGGTTAGATGGCCTGTCCCTTATCTCTCACCTAATGCAGTCAGAATGTTCTGAGCTGGAAGTCACAGCCACTGTTTTGAAGCTTAGGGTCCTGAAGGCAAGTTTTGTAGTGCTGGGGATAGGTAGGTAAACATGCATGCGCTCCTCGTCTTTTGTCAGGCTGAGGCTAAATGTTGTTGTGCTGATAGCTGGTGCCTTACGTTGCTCTTGTCTGATCATCTTTCATCTTCGGTTCATCTTGTTGGGTGTTGCCACAGCCGTTTCCGAGCTAATAGATTTGTGCATGTTGTGTCAGTCTGTCAACAATCAATTATGATTACCCTTAAGAGTTTTCGCTTGCTTTGAATCTAGTCTCTTGATTTCTTAATCTCTTGTTAGATCTGTCAAAGCTCTGCTCTGCCCACCATTTGTCTTCAGCTGAAAACAGTTGTTTACCTTTTCTTGTATCGGTCTCCAAAGCTGGAATTAAATGCTGAGTAGGCTTTTGCTGCAGTTGAAGGGCTGCTTGAAGCTGGTCTGGTTGTTCCAAGTTAATGCTGTTGCTATTTTTTAATCTTAGTTATTAACAATTAATAAAATCACTTGCATTTGTCAGTACAAGGGAGTGTTCTGCAGTGTCCTGTTGGAAGAATGCTGTTATACTTTTCCAAGACAAGTTCCAGTGCCCTGTCCTTGAAGCATCTTTTCTGTGGCAAAGAGAAAATTAATTTTGGACAGCAAGCCTGTGCCCGTGTACATCCATAATGCACAAGCTGACACAGGCACTTTTCTCTGGTTCACATCACTGGAGCAAGGCATCTGACAGCGCTGACATTTCCACAGCTGTATCACACTGACATATGGTCCCTGCTCCAAGTGTCAGTGATACAGGTAACTCCAGAGTATGCTCACTTCTGTGCAGCTGGGGCAAAACGCTCTCAAAAGGCAGCAAATGGGGCAGGCCAACCCAGGTCTGATTGTGCAGATGTTCTTCCGTGTACTTGTTAGGACAGGCTTGCTTGTGTGCTGTAAACAGGAGCTGTTGCACTGGGCTTAGGAAAAGAAGGTCGGTCTTGCATCTGACAGGCAGAGTCAAGAGGTTCCTATGAAGATTGTAGTGCAGGTGGGCTATTTTTTCCTTATTTTTTTGTGAGCTTCCGTAAAAGTGTTACCCAGTCAATCGCTTCATCCTTCTGTATCCATTGGCTTGGGTGGGGCTGCATACAGGCTGGTGAATGGTGACATGAAAACCTCCTTACTTTTCTCTCAGCATCGAGTTTGCTGGCTGCTCCAAGTGCAGAATGTAAGTGCTGGCAGCTGCTCTTCCACTAGTCTACCTGCTAGTCTGAATGGTACACACACGATATTTTAAACTTCACATTTGCTTTTCTTGCTCAGAGGTTTTGTTCCACAGGAGAGTTTGTTGCCTTTTTTTTTTTAACTGCAGAAAGGACCAATTGTAAGGATGATAGTTTGTTCAGGACTCTGGCATCTGGCTTCCTTGCTGTTTACTTCTGTAAACAGTGAAGGACAAAATAACTTGAGACTTACTCCATCTCATGGCTTGGACTTTTCCAGTTATCACATGGCTGTCCCTGTGCTTGGAAGGTTTTCTGAGGGGTGCATGAAAGCAGCTCTGTTTTAGCCTTCTCTTTTTATTAGACTCGGAATTAAAGGAAATCATGGGGGAGGGGACACAAATTGCCATTCCCATTTCTGACTTGCAAAGCTCTTTGCATTTCCCAGTGTTTGAACAAAGAGCTCTGTGTCCTGCCCTCCTTTAGCATTTCAGGTGGCAGCATGCTGGGGAGGGAAGCTGTGCTGTGTTGAAAGCTTATTGCAACGTGTTGTAGCTCGTCAATGATCAGGGCTATAGTCTTAAGAGCATCAGTGTTTTTCTTTCCCTTATGTACCTCTGATGCTGTCAGCAGATGAACAACTCCCTCGTTCTCTGGGCTTCTGGTAGGTAAGAAATTGTCAGCAGTGCTTGACTGCCGCTTTGCAGTGTGAGTCTTAGAAATAAGGCCACTGAGAATTAAGAATTTGAAATTCAGACTAAAGAATTGCAGGTGTCTGGCATACAAGACATCCTTGTCTGCCCATACAGATTTGTGTTATGAAATTGCCTCATTGGGAAGCTGCGTCCCACTAAAGGTAAGGACTTCCCTGATTTCAGGGAGGACCTGGAAGTAAGGGATGGAAACTTAGGAAATTCTTGGGCATGTCATGAGATCTTGCATGTAGTCCTGTTTTGCCGGTATCTCCTTTAGTAACAGAATGGCCAAAGGAAAGAAGAGGAGGCTGGATAAAGTATTCAGCAAATGATGAGTCAAGCTGACAAACTAGCCAGTGAAACTGAAGAGTGATGTTCCTGTTCACTTTGTCCCTAGCTGGATAAGGTCAGTAGCTGCAGGCAGGAATTTAAAGCACAGCTCAGCCACGTGCCTGTCTACAGTAAGTCCATCTTCACTTGTGTAGATTGTGGTTGTTTTTTTTTTTTTGATAGAGAAACTGCCCAAAGGAGAGGGTATTCATGCTCCTGCAGCAGTTGCCCTGTTTATTCCTTGTACTTGTTAAATATCACAGGGGTCCTGAGGCTTGTGGAAAGGACTCATGCTCTTGGCTCTGTTGGTCTGATTTATTGGGTAAGATTCGTGCTGCTATATGAGCTGGATACATTGTCAGCTGGATACGTTTAATCTTGTTTCTGAATGATTCCACTATTTAGGCGTGGTGTACTCAGAAAGTCCCTGTTCTTCTAAGATGAGTGATTATCTTTCTCCTCCAGGTGTGTCTAGTAAAACACAGGATTAGTACTCGGTGATGCTTATGGTTGGTTGAAGTCTGGGTGGTTTTGGCAGGCTGTTATGTAAGCCTGGAACTCCCATTTCTTCTGTTTGGCCTGCTCAGCACCGATGCTGTACGTGGTGGGTCGGTGCCCAGCAGGCTGATGTGGGGATGGCATACGGGCCTGGCTTGTTCATACGGGGTGGGCCCTGCCCTTCTTTCTAAGGCTGCATGGTGAGAGGAGCAAACACTCTCCTTTTGGGGAGGAGAGGTAGGGTGCAAACTCGGATCCGGGTAAACCTTCAGGCACTGGAGAGAGATGTAGCATCTAAATGGGGAATATGTGCATTGCAGAGACTTCAGGAGTGTATTTGTGGGCTGCATTGCAGGATACATCGTAATCCCGCTGTATGACAGGGAGGCTTTAGCATACAGGTCTCTCCCTGTGTGGTCTCGGATGTTGCTGCTGCCGCTCTGGGGTGTTCCACCCCGGCTCCGAATTGTGGTGCTCGACGCAGCGCTGCGTTGGTGCAGCTGGAACCCTTGAAGGTAAAGTCATTTCTTAACTGGGGGAGGAACTGCTCAGGGAACTAGCAGGGGTAGCTGGTAGAATGCTGTGGAATGTGAAAGCTGAAACACCTTGAGACAGATAGACACTTGTAAGATTTGTTTCTCAATGTGCAATACCTAAAACCTGTCTGTTTAATTATACCTTTGGAAAACTTCCTTATGCTTCTGATTAGTCCTCAGGGCTTGAGGCACAGACGTTCCTACCTATTGGCTCATGCAGCTTTGATGAAATCAACCTTAAAACTTGAATAAAGCACTCTTTCAAAATCTCACTATCAGCCCTCCGTGTGGTGGAGGTAACTCCGTTTTGAGCAAATCACCTGTTTCTGAGCTGTAGCTGGGAAGCTCTGCAACCTGAGGGATATATGAAGGAGCTCAGAAATTTCTTCACCCAGCCTGCTCAGATACAGTGCTTCTCTCCTGGTTAAGGCTGTTCCTGCTCAGAAACTCCTTTACCGCACACTGAAGTTGGTGGGACTCTGAAGCACGACGAAAACAGCTGTGACTGTCTTGCACATCTATAACGCCCAGGAGGCCAGCCTCACTGTTGTCTGGGGATTCCTCTAGCTACGCAGCACAGAGGCTGAAGTTTCATGATCCGGTCTCTGGATTGACCTCTGCAGCAAACTGCTCACACATCTCCCTCTGCCTGTCCCACTCAGCTCGTGTGTTCGTGCTCAGCCTTCAGTGAGGCTCCGTGACCCAAGTGACTTAGCAAATGACGCTTTTTCTCAGGAAACACTTTACTGCTGACAAAGCACGCTGGAGTTCAGTTCCTGAAGAGCAGAGGCTTGAGATCTCTGCAGTTTTCTTGCTGTTCTTATGGAGCTCGGTCTGGTTTTGGTCACGAGGGAGGTCACTTTTGTTTTGGCCAGCTGTCTTCATGTGAGAACTGTTCCTAGTCTTAAACCAGAATAATATCCTCCTAAATAGCTATTCTGCTGCCCATGTACTTGGTGAGAGTCTGGGTTTCAGCTACCTGCTTGATTTCTCTATGGTGGTTGGACCCTTGGTCCCTCTGGGAAGAATCCTTTGGTGCAGGGGAGCACCAGGTGGCAGAGGTGGCCCCTGAGAATCTGAGTTGAAAGCCCGCAGTCATCAACCCCACAGCAAAACTGCCTGCCCCAGTCCAGGAGGGAGTGTTGCAACAAGAATCGTGTTCTAAGACGATTACAAAATGGATGACTACAAAATAAAGACAACACTTGCATCTCGATGCAGAACAGTCATTGGCCTTTCAGGAGCTAGAAATGGATTGCGTACGTGGGAAGTCTGTGCGAGGAGGGACGCAGCTTTTCCTCCTGCTTTCTCCAGTTTTTGGTGGTCAGTTTTCCCTTTCACTGCAGATGCTGCAAGATTAGATAAGACACGGGGAAATTCCAGCTTCTGCGAAGTGATCCCTTGTTTTATTGCTTCTCATCTGGGATTCAAACAGGGTTTTTGCCACTGCCAGGAGAAGCGGGGACTGGCTATGAATGTCTTTGTCTTCCTCCAGTGACCCTATCATTGTTACTGGAGGGCAGGGGATTTCCTGCTCCACTGTGTCAGGGTTTAATCGCTGATATTGAGCGGTAATGGACTATCATGGGACATCGAAAGAAATGACTTGTGAGCTGCCTTGTAACTGCACAATGTAAAGGCAGATTTCCTACCCCATGTGACGGGTAAATAGAATTAGGGAGCCTGTTGCCCTAATTTCTTGCTGCTTCCCTTCCTAGCTGTCTTGAGGTACAAATCAAAGTAAACACAGTCAGACTGTTGCAAGAAGTAGTTAAGTATTTCCTGGCTTGAGCAGAACTAGCAACCCAGCTCTACAACTCAAGCCTGGAAATGCCTTCACTGTGAGACTGGTTCCTGAAGAGACCTCTTCCCTATTTCATAACCCTGCCAGGGACATCTGTGAAGGGCTAACAGTGTCGCAAAAGCTTTTCTACCAAGAGTAGCGAAGCACAGGAAGAAAGAGGAAAGGATCTTTGGAGAGAAGTGGTATGTAGGCAAGAGGAAAGTTTTTTTTTTTTATTTTTTTATTTGGTGTAGGGTAGGAGTAAGGAGTTGTTTCAGCAGGGAACAGTTCTTTAACAAACAGCATCACTGCTCTCACTGCACGTTCCTGTAAGGAAAAGAGGGATGGGATTCTGCACAGCCCTATGGGAGAGCAACGAGTGGTGCGGCAGCATTTGTTACCTCTTAGAAGTAGTTTGGAAGGAACAGTTGACAGAAGCTCTGCACTGCACCTGGCAGGAGTGTTTAGGATGGATGTGGACTAGCTGGGAGGCTGCTACTGGACTTTGATGGACCCTTAGGGTGGTGTGTGGCTCTCACAGCCGCCCTGACTGGTAGAACAAAAGCTTGGCTTTCCTGTGAGCATGGATGGATTTGGGAAGCCAAACCACGTCCAAGTTAACTGTTCCAGCAGATGGCTGCAGGAGCTGTTGGTGTCCTTGCTTTGCAAAGCTTTCCAGGCTTTCAGTTGGATCATAGAAGTGCAGGACTCCCCTCTGATCGCAGCGGAAGGGATGCAGAGGGTTTGTATTCTTGTTTGTTTTTCCTTGTGGTATTGCAATACGTCAGCCGGCCTGCCTGGCTCTCGCTCTCCAGTAGCTGACCTTCCTGGTTCCTCTTTGAGTTGTTTCTCTTGTGCTCTCATGGCCTGGTGTAGTGGGTGTCTGACAAAAAAATCAGGGTTGGGTCCTTCTGAGAAGGGAAGGAATGGATGGGTAAGGAAACTGGGATAGCATAAGAAGTATGTCGGTGGTGATGAAAAATGTCAGAGCTATAGATTCTCCCTCAGAAAATATGAATATGAAATTGAGTTTGACTCTGAATCATGTCTGTGTGGAAAAACTGAGGAGGCATGCGTTGCTAGGACCTGCAGTGAATCGACCCTTTTAATAACTGGCTTAATTTGAGGTGTTCTAGAGTGCAGGGGGGAGTAAAAGTTTCTGAACCCCGTTTTATCCTGGAATTAATATTCCTGTAGTGTGCGCAGACAGCACTTCTTAAAGCTACCTTGCACATGGACTCTCCTTGTGACGGATGTATTCAGGGAAGGAAGCTGAGGCACAGCTGAAATGCCTTGCCCAGGGCCTTGCAGCAAGCTAGCCACAGGGCTGGGAGGGGGGCTCTGAATTCCTAGTCAGCCCTCTTGTTCTGGTTGCTCAGGTGCTGTTCAGAAGCTGTTCTGTTTTCCTGCTCTTCCCTGTCCCTGTCAATGTGTAATCCTCTTGCCCCAATTTGCATGGCGCACTCCGCAGAGGCGTGCCTGCCACCTCACTTGTGTCCTGCCCCCAAACAGGGCAGCAGTTGCTTCTGATAATGCCGTGTGTGGCCGTCTTCATCCCTTGTTTCTGCAGTGTCCTTCAGACTTCCAGGAGGAGCTTCAAACCCATTCTTCCACAAGGCATAGAAAACCCAGAAGCTTGACTGGTTTGTGATCGCATGAGTTTACTGGTTGGTAAATTCCTCGATTTGCTGTTGTGCTTTGTCTTAGTGAACTTCCGAAACAGATATTGCTGCTTTCTTTCAATGTTCCCCCCTTCAAAAAAAAATGTATCTAGGGTTACCCCAGTCTGTGTTCTGTAGTGGATTAACACAGTACTGGAACCGGGTGGGCAGGAGGGCAAATGCTTCTTCAGGGATGGCTGTCCTCACTCAGTCTACCTCTTGCAGCCTTCCCAAGTAGGACTACGTTGGCATTTGCTGTTTGTTTATTGTTGCAAGTGGCAAACCAGGGAATAACATTCTGTATTTAGTGTCCCTAGGGCATGTGGTGCTTCTGGAGCTCACATTAGGAGGGGCTTCCTTCGCAGTTCTGTGCTGGATAAACACAAACTTCAGTTCTACAAAAGCAGATGGTGTGGGCATGCTGACTAGCCAGTGCTTTATAAAAACCTGCTTCTGAGCCTGCAGCCCCCCAGGGCTTGTCAGGACAGTGTCTGAGTGTTATGAGGAAACGTGCTCGAACCTTTGGTCTTCCTCCGTTACGGCTGAATTGATGGGAGTCTCAGAATGACTGAGAGCTCTGTGCTTCTGCTGCTGAACTTTGCCAGCAAGCGTGATGTGATAGCACTGCTTGCCATGAGAACAAGGTACAACGATTTCGTGAACTTCATTTGTGTTGATCATTCATCAGATATGTGGAAAGTTTCTGAGCTTGCAGTTCCATGAATCGGTCAGGCTCCTGGGTTTTCTATGGGTTGAGGAAGAACGCGTTTGAAGTTCCTTCTGGAAGCTTGAAGGACAGAATGAGCACTGCCACAAGGTCTCTGCTTCCCAGAACCTTTTGGTTTCCTTTGTGACACTTAAATCCCAGCTGAGATGAACTGTGGGTGGGAGTGGTTGCTCAAGGAAGTGAGTTTGTATTTAAGTATGTCGCCCCCTTCCTATGCTTCTGAGGTGAATAAGACAAAGAGCAGCTGTTACAGGATTTCAGTAATGATCTATCAGAGGGCAAGTAATTAATTTTTTCCTTGAAGAATTGCAAAGAGGAAAGCCACAACTCCTGTGGAAGGAAAAGGCATAAGACTGGGCAACTTTGTTCTCTTTTCCAGCTTTCTTGATTAAACGTGTTGAGTTGCATCAGTCAAGTGGTTCTAGGAAGTATAACTATAATGCTGTTTGAGTCATGCAGTGTAGAACTATTTACTCTGTAAAAGAGTAACAGACTCATGACTGCTACGCTGTGTGTGGGGGTTTTCTCTCCTAACAATGCTGGCAAATTCCTTCATCCTGAAATAAAATCCCCAGATAAAACTGCGACCTTCCAGATACTGTTCTGGCAGTGTAGTTTAGGCTGGTCCTGGGAGCTTGCTGTAGGTGTGAATTTCTTAACCGCAGACTTCTAATGACAAGTATCAGTTCTGATGGCTTGTGACAGCTCATTTGTCAGGGAAAACAAAAATAGCTTCACAGCCACAGCTGTAGCAAATTACTCAGAGGTAGCCTTGTTCATTTGTGTCCAAGTGACTTGAAACAGGGACTCAAATAATTCCAGTCTTGCTGTGCCAGCACTTAAAACGTGAGGTTTCCCGATACCCTCTAGAGAAGCAGAACAAAAGAGTTGAAGTTAGTAATGCCTGCTTGTGTTTTCCTTTCAGGTGAATCATGATTCCAGTCACTGAGTTGCGATACTTTGCTGACACGCAGCCAGCATACCGCATCCTGAAGCCATGGTGGGACGTCTTCACGGACTACATTTCCATAGTAATGCTGATGATCGCAGTGTTTGGAGGGACACTTCAGGTCACCCAGGACAAAATGATTTGTTTGCCCTGTAAATGGGTTACCAAAGACTCCTGCAATGACTCTGTCAGAGGCTGGACAGCCGTAACCCCGGAGCGCACCTACTATAACTCCAGTCTTGTTCCCTCTGCTGATACAGGGCCGACGGGGATCCGGTATGATTTGGACCGGCACCAATATAACTACGTGGATGCGGTGTGTTATGAAAACCGCCTTCACTGGTTTGCCAAGTATTTCCCTTATCTGGTGCTGCTGCACACTCTCATCTTCCTGGCTTGTAGCAATTTCTGGTTCAAATTCCCACGGACCAGCTCCAAGCTGGAGCACTTTGTGTCTATTTTGCTTAAGTGTTTTGACTCTCCATGGACAACGAGGGCATTATCTGAGACGGTGGTGGAAGAGAGTGATACCAAGCCGGCGTTTGGGAAAATGAATGGCTCCATGGACAAGAAATCCTCCACAGTCAGTGAGGATGTGGAAGCCACTGTTCCCATGCTGCAGAGAACAAAGTCTCGAATTGAGCAAGGGATCGTGGACCGCTCTGAGACGGGAGTCTTAGACAAAAAGGAAGGTGAACAGGCCAAAGCACTTTTTGAAAAAGTGAAAAAGTTCCGTACACATGTGGAAGAGGGAGATATAGTGTACCGCCTCTACATGAGACAGACCATCATCAAAGTAATCAAGTTCATCCTGATCATCTGCTATACCGTTTACTATGTCAACAACATAACGTTCGATGTTGACTGTAAAGTGGACATTGAGAGCTTGACTGGCTACAGGATGTACCGCTGTGCTCATCCTTTGGCCACTCTCTTCAAAATTTTGGCGTCTTTCTACATCAGTTTGGTGATAGTCTATGGCTTGATCTGCATGTACACGCTCTGGTGGATGCTGAGGCGATCGCTCAAGAAGTACTCCTTCGAGTCTATCCGGGAGGAGAGCAGCTACAGCGACATTCCTGACGTGAAAAATGACTTTGCTTTTATGCTCCACCTGATTGACCAGTATGACCCCCTTTACTCAAAGCGCTTCGCTGTCTTTCTGTCAGAGGTGAGTGAGAACAAACTGCGGCAGCTGAACCTCAACAATGAGTGGACTCTGGAGAAGCTGCGCCAGAGGATCACCAAGAACTCCCAGGACAAGCTGGAACTGCATCTGTTCATGCTGAGTGGCATTCCTGACACGGTTTTTGACCTCATTGAGCTGGAGGTCTTGAAGTTGGAGCTTATCCCTGATGTCACTATTCCCCCAAGCATCGCCCAGCTCACCAGCCTTAAGGAACTATGGCTCTACCACACCGCTGCCAAAATTGAGGCTCCAGCCCTTGCCTTCTTGAGGGAGAACTTGAAGTCTCTGCACATCAAGTTCACAGACATCAAGGAGATTCCTCTTTGGATTTACAGCCTGAAGACACTAGAGGAGCTTCATCTGACGGGGAATCTGAGCGCTGAGAACAACCGGTACATTGTAATAGATGGACTGAGGGAGCTGAAGAGGCTGAAGGTGTTGAGGTTGAAGAGTAACCTCACCAAGCTGCCACAGGTGGTGACGGATGTTGGTGTGCATCTTCAGAAGCTTTCCATCAACAATGAGGGCACCAAGCTCATTGTTCTCAACAGCCTTAAGAAGATGGTCAACCTGACAGAGCTGGAGCTGATCCGTTGTGACTTAGAACGCATTCCTCACTCCATCTTTAGCCTCCACAATCTGCAGGAGATAGACCTGAAGGACAATAACCTCAAGACCATTGAGGAAATCATCAGCTTCCAGCACTTACATCGTCTCACTTGCCTTAAATTGTGGTACAACCACATTGCCTACATCCCCATGCAAATAGGCAACCTCACCAACTTAGAGCGCCTTTACCTGAATCGGAACAAGATAGAAAAGATCCCCACCCAGCTCTTCTATTGCCGAAAACTTCGGTATTTGGATCTCAGCCACAACAACTTGACTTCCATACCGCCGGACATAGGACTCCTCCAAAATCTGCAGAACCTGGCTGTGACAGCCAACAGGGTAAGTGAGAAAATGCAAGCGTTCCTATGTGAGTAGAAGTAGCTCTGATACTTCCATTGTCTGTGTGATTAAACATGGTACCCTGGTGTGTGAAATACTCCTGGCACTGCCGTTCTGTTTAAACTCTCAAGCTTTTGTTTCTCTCTGAGGGTTTTATCTAAGGCAAATAACTCCAGGGGCCATTCTTTCTTTGAACACCTCTTGTTTTGTAGCACTTCTTATCTTGCAGTGAAATTGCTTTTAAGTGGCAGTTGGAGGCTATTTCATAAATCCTGTCTTAATTGTTTCTTTGCAGTTGGAAGCTTGTATTCTCTAGATTGACATCAGATTTGGGCTTAAAATGAAGGTCTGAGAAACGATAGTCTTAATTTAGCACTATCCACTTAAGCCTATGTACTTCCACTGTGTGTGTACACCATGACAGCAGCCATCTAGGGGGTGTGTGGCTCACGACTTGGCATGTAGCACTCCTCATTTCTGGGGAATACTCTATAGTTCAGTCTTGTAAAATACATTTGCGTGAGAAGCTGAAAATGGACAAACTTGAGAAAAGTGATTCTTGAGCTGTCACACGCGAAATGCGTTGTCTTGTTCCACAAAGGTGACTTTCCAGAAGGCAGGTTTGTTCTCTCCATTGTGCGTACTCTTACTCAGGAGAGTGAACTGCACCAGGTTCATCACTTGACAGTCAGCTGGATGTGAAAGTGAACTGACAATTCTTTCCTACTGAGGGTAGGAGGTGTGGTGGCACCTCGCTGTGCCTCACTCTGGTGGCTGCGTGCCTTCTTGGGTAATCCCAGGTAGGGGAAGTCTGAGCTCGAGCTGTCTGAGTGCAAGGCAGGTTAGAAGGGATGGCTGTGTGCTATGCTGCCTAGTTGCCCTTGTGGCAGAAGTTCAATTGCTTAAAGCAAAATTTACCCACGGGTTTTCTTGTATCTTTGTTCTGTGTTTGGGATGAAGGAGACTCCGTTTACCAGGTAGCACAAAGATCAACCTGTGACTGCACAGGCTGTGCTGAGCTGGAAGACTCCCTGAGGCCTTCATTCACTGTTTGCTGAAGTTTGCCATGCAAAAGGCTCTAACAGAACTGTACGAAGTACAGACAGATGGATGAGTGGCTTCTGGGTTGTCAGTGAGCATGCAGTAGAACTGTCCTGGTTTTCACTGCCATATATCGAGACCCTTACTGCTACTGGCAAGATGTCTCCGTAACTGAACACTGTCGCGTTCTCTGAGAGAAGCAGACACAGCAGCTCGAGGACTGTGTGGCTTTTGCAAGGCAAACATTCTCAGATCAAGTTTTTACTTTCTAACGCAGTTCAGTACGACAGTTTCTAAAACTCCAGCCAGCGTTTTCAGGTTAGTATCTGAAAGTTTAAGCCTGTCTGCGCCCCTGAGGAATAACAGCAAGCAGCAGCCACTCGACTGTCCCAGTTCAAGAGCTGCTCACTCGGTTTCCCCAGCGCTAGTGGCCTGGGTGGCTGCGCATCAGTTTGCATGGATGGCTTAAGCTCTGGTGAACTTCATGGTACGCACACATGACTTCATACTGGGTTAAAAGCTAAAATATTTTCTCAGGGTGAGTGTGGCTGATGGGTCACCACACCTTCTGAGAATGGTGTTAAGCGAAGAGGAGGAAGTTTTTAACAACTCTCAAGCTGCTGTTCCTAACTCTGTCCCGTTTGTCTTCTGGCAGCCTCGCAAACAGAGCTTCCTGAGGGTTAATCTGCAGTATAGCCTCTGCAGTTTTGGGGTGGAGCCTCTCTTGGAGGAAGAGGAGTTGGAGGCAGCTCCGCTTTCTGCATCAGAATATGGCACCACCCTGTTTTCTCTGCAAAAATACTAATGCAGCAGGGAAGGTGGAGCAGCCTTCGTGCCAGCGTGTTCCGAAGCGGAAGGTGGTGAGGCCCTGGTGCAGCAGCTAAGCTGCTTATATCCCTTGCAGGTGCCTGGGCAGTGCCAGTTACCCTGGGGCTCAGACAGCCTGGTTATTTACCAGGGAACAATGACAGCAAGAAACAAAAGAACTGGTAGGCTGGCATTTCCCAAGACCAGGAGTTACCTCAAATGTCCTTTCTTAGCAAATAGATACTCCTGGAGTTGGCTGGTACCAGCGTACGGTTCTGGGAAGCAGGCCATAGCATGCTGCTTCCTTCCTAAACCAATACTTGTCCCTTAAATAACTGTATTATTTTCAAGAGTCTGTAATCATTTGATTGCACGTTGCTGTTTGCATAACACTTGATAGTAGCAATGACACTGGCTGAATTTAAATGCATTTAATTGGTCTTGTCTTGGCTTTTCATTGGACTCAATCTCATTCAGAACTGATTACAGCCAGTTCAGTTGTATCATGCATAATTCAAGTTGTAAAAAAGGCATGTCTGGGCTTAAGGGCAAATAAGTCTTCATGAGACTTTAAGGAGAGAGTACTGAATTGGTGCATTTAATTCCTGTCCTAGTATTTGTTAAACCTTAGCTATATTTTCTTAGAAATTCACTAGAAGGAGGACTGGGCTAATAGAAATGTCTTAGTAAATTAGCGACTTAAATTAGTGACTTAAATTAATCACTTGAAGGTGGTGGTGGGAAAGCTAACAGTTGCTGGCTTCGTGCTTTGTAGCACTGTCATTGTCGTCCCCCCCTCCTCCAAAAAAGCCACGCGCTTTGGAGCCTAGAACATCCTTGCAGCATTTCCAAGCCCTGCAGAAATGATGGAAGACTGCTTGCAGTTCTGAGGGCCTGGAAATTATACCCACGTAGCTTTGCTCCAGGAAATGGAAAGGGCGTGCATAAAAACCCAGCGTTTTGTGTATGTAACGGAAGTGTACAGCACGAAGACTGAAGAATGATCTGGTTTAAAGCAGTTAGTATAATAAGATCTCAAAGCCTAGAGGTACCAAACAGTTATGAGGTCTGCTGGCAGGGCAGTGCTCCGAGAGGAGCTGGAAAAGACATGACTACTGGGAGAACTGTGGTGGGAAGCCTTATGGTGTGGTGACTCCTACTTTGGGAGCAGTCCTTGTGGTGGAAAGCAGGAGCTCACCTAAGGGAGAAGTGGATGACTGAAAACTCTGTAAAGCCTGGAACACTGTGTGCACTTGTTTGAGCCTGTTCTGTTTGGTGACTTTGCCTGTGATTGTGTTTTGTTTTTTTTTCCTCCCCTCCAGATCGAGAGTCTACCACCAGAGCTGTTCCAGTGCAGGAAGCTGAGAACCTTGAACCTGGGAAACAATGTGCTGCAGTCCCTCCCCTCCCGGGTTGGAGAGCTGACAAATCTCTCACAGATCGAGCTGCGGGGGAACCGCTTGGAGTGCCTGCCAGTGGAGCTGGGAGAGTGTCCTCTGCTGAAACGTAGCGGGCTGGTGGTAGAGGAGGACTTGTTCAACACACTGCCCTTGGAAGTCAAAGAGCGGCTGTGGAGGGCAGACAAAGAACAAGCCTGAGCCCCTGAAAGAAGGGAAAAACCTCTGACCAGCTAGAAGGAAACACAAGGCCATTCCAGTCCCCTTTTTCCCAGATCCTCCCCTTCCTCCCCTCCAATCACTATCAGACTAGCCAAGGAGTCCCTAAACAATCATGACTCTGACTGAGGCTGCTTCTTGCCTCAGATGCAGGATGGGGAAAGCTTGGGATCAGGATGAGGATCAAGGCAGGTTAGATGGCTTCTGAGCAAGGGCCGGTGGGATAAGAGGTGTTGCTGCTCTTCTGGACAGGAGGTGGGGTGAGGTGGATGGTGCTGGTGAGAAGAAATGACCTTTGAATGAAGGAGAACAGGAAACACGGGGATTGCTGCACTGCCTCAAATGGGGATTTTATGTGTCAGGGACTGAGAGTGTCCAGTGTCCTGCAAGCAAGAATCAAGAGCCTAGGAAACCTCCTGAACCTCCATCTCTGTGACACCTGGTACAGTTTCCCTCCAGCTCAGCAATTCAGTAAGTGAGGCCCTGCAGTGGGGGTAAGATAGGATACAGACAGCGGATTTCTATCTAGATGTTGGCATTAGGATTCGGGGGGGGTAAATTTATCTCAGACATCAGCTTGGATGCAGGATCATTTTTTGTTACTAATTGTATTTCCCTCTTGCACTTGACATGCTGTCCTCTGCCCCTAGGGAAGGAATCGGTCCTCCCCCCAGCTCAGTCTGCACATTTGAGGTTGCACTATTTTTAACGGTTTCAAGTCACCTGTGCTGATGAGCAGATCACACAGTGTCCTTCTCCAACTGAGGTGTTGGAGGCACTAACTGAAATAATTCCAGAGCTTTAGCCTGTTCTGAAATGGATGGTTGTAGTACAAGCGGGAGAAGATCTGGATAAAGAGCGGTTGGAGTGTATAATTTGTTCTCCCAGAAGCACTGAGTTACTTCAGGATCTGGCTTTTAAAGTTTTCAATTTTAAATTCCTGGTATTCTGTCATGTGGCAAATGCGAACACAAAACTGACCAGTGTGTCAAGGTCTCTCCCAGGGTCGATTGGTGTTTATGGTAAAGAGGAATGCTCAGTTTTCCTCTGCCCCCTCCCCATGAAGTTGTTAGATGTGTTGCCAAGTGTTCTTTAGGAGAACAAACCACAGACCTGCTTGATTTTGGTTTTTATCCTGTTGCCCTTCTCACTTTAGCAGCTGTCAGTTCCTGTTACACCTCTTGTGCTACATAAGAGGCTAATCCCAATTGAACTCGGTGCTGGAAAAGTAACCTGTCCTCCTGTTTCGTTCCCCCATTGTTAAGGAGCAGTCTGAGAACCCTCTGTGGACTGAGCTTGAAATCCCTGGGACAGAGCAGCCTTTATTGAAACAAGCCTGACCTGTTTGGTATTGTTTGACAAAACCCTGCACTGGCAGAGGTAGATAACTCGTGATAGCTACTGCTAAACGTGTCCTCGAGGTGGGGTGGTGAAGGTGTGCCTGCAGTACACCCTAAGTCTGCGCTTTTCCATCAGAAGGAAGAGGAGAGGCTCGTGGACTTGCAGGTCCCGGTTGCAATACTCTGCATCAAGCCGGTAGGTCGTCTGCGAGGTGGAGTGCTGCAAGCTGAGGCATCGAGTGTTTTGGAGGCCTCCCGTGTGTGTGAAAGGGGGAAGCTGCAGCCGTCTCCGAGAGCGGTTCCTGGCAAACGGCCAGCGAGAGCACTGGCTTAGCAAATCCCGGTGATCCCTTGGGTGTTGGTGCACTAGGGCACACTATGGCTTTCTTCATCAGATGTAAGATATGAAATATGCACACTAAATACGCCGAAACCATGGACAATGTTAAATGGGCTCTGGATTTGTTGATGTTCAGATGCTTAAATAAAGCTACATTAAAATCTAGGAAATCTGTTTATAAAACTGCTTTTAAGGAAGATGTAAATTCTGCCTCCCTTAGTTCATCATGAGAAGTCTAAACAGTCCAGGGGAATAACGTAATTAAATCTCCTTATCTGGAAGGCAAGGCACTCTAAAAGCTCTTCTTGTTTGTAACAGGGTTAGCCTGGTGAAATCGTGTTAGGGTTGGGGCCACTGCTGAAGCAATGGGGGAAGAAAGTTACTCCAAAATGCGCTGCATCAGAGCAAACGCTGGTGCTCAGAAGCGTTAATGCTGATGCTTCTTGGATTGGACTCATTCACGCGAGCGTTTTTGGATTGACGGGAGAGGAATTGCTAGGTGGACTTAATGCTGCTTAAGTAAGGCAGGAGTGGCTTTAGGCTTACCGACAGTAATGCTGTTTTCCAGCCCGTCCCTCGTGGTGGCTGCAGGGGCAGGGTGAAGGGTGTATTGGAGGGTGAAGGAAGCCTTTTTTTTCTTCCTTATTTGGTGCCAAAATATTGTGCTGGAGAGCAATCGTAATTGAATAGAGGCTTGAACTCTGTATTGTATTCAAGGCCATTGGGTAATTGGTTTACAACATGTGCATTTTAGGCTAGGCAGGGCTGAAAAGGCATTGCACCTTGCAGAGTTTTAACCTAGCTTACAGGAACAGGATTTTAACCTAGCTTACGGGAGCAGAGGGATTTCTCCTGTGTGTCTAGGTCATCGTGGATGAGTGCTTTGACTCTTGATTCTAGGTGCGATGCTAGTTATGCAATTAAACTCTGTGCAGCTAGGCTAGAATTTTCTATAAGCAGCTCCTGCTTATATGCTGCAGTGCTTCTAGAAGCTTGTAAGTCTCCTGAACTGCATATGTCAGTGCTGAATTCATAGGAGAAGTGGGCAATATTCTGCTAGAAGCGAGAATCTCTAACTTCTATCAAATACCAGAGCTACGCTGCTGCTTGCTGAGTAGACTGTCCTATGCCTGAGGTCTACAAAGCAATTTTTAAGACAGGCCAGTATTGATCGTGCATGGAAACACTAGCTTTTTGCTCCTATTTCGATATTCCAAGCTCAATTTTTCAATCATGGCTGCTAGGGCTTGAGATAGCTTCCTGGGTGGCAAAATTGGAATAAGCAGTCTGATAAGTTCCTGTACCAGAAACACAGGTGGCACGAAAATAAATCGCCTTTCTGGAAGATGGCATTATTTACTATCTGCTCCTCACATGTGCTTTTTGGTCTTCCATGAGATAGATACTGGTTCCAGAGTATCAGTTTCCTATGATGAAATGGAAGAAGCTTTAAAACTTCAAGGATAGGGTCTAAACCACGAGGTCCTGAACACGTTTGCTGCTTAAGACTCCAGCAAAACTCAACCCACAGCACAGTGAGCCAGTCCACTTCCCATACCTGTCTGGATTGCTCAGTTTGAGGGATGAGCTTACATCAGCAATCCCTCCCCATTTGCAAGCACTTGATCAGTGAATATTATATTTTTTATTTTCTTTCAAGTCTGTCAGCCTGAAGCTTAGCTTTTTCCGACACAGATCTGTATGTTCAGAAAAAATTTCAACCGAAGCAGACAATCAACAGGTCAGCATCTTATTTTCCTGGCCTGTCTTTTCAAAGCACTCTAGTTAATAGCAAAACAAGTTTATTAGCTGCTAAACTATAAAAGCAACTTGAATTAAAACTGTTTCCTTAATAGCACTGCTGAACTGAATGAGTTCTTGGAGCCCCTGTTGATCACAAGCATGATCATCCCATGCTAGGACTGAAGGTTAGTAAAATGGAATTCTACCTTTCCTGCTAAATACCCCAAAAAGTAGTAAGTTGCAACTAATTTTTTGAACTAACTGTAAGGCAAGGGATGCCAAACCCATTAAATATGTTAAAACTCGCTGTATCTCTGAAACTATGCACTGGAATGTAAGCTGAAGCTTTTCTTTAAGATTGATTTCTGAATTTACTATTTGGTCTCTAGCTAATTCAGCAGCTGAAATTAATTTCCTCTGCTGGTCTGAATGGTTAAACAGAAGCCCAATACAAGCTGTTACTGGTATCTTTCATGATGTGGTGTTCTTTGGTATTATCTGTCACTTCTGGAGAATGTCCTACCTCATTTTTTATTTTTTTATTACCATTTATACACTCCATTTAGCTCGCTTCATTTTAATTAAAGCAAGTTCTTGGTGTTCAGTACCATAAATAGTATTAAGTGGCCTTCTGTTGCTGAACCACACCGTGGGTCCTCTTCTTTTGCTCTAAGAAACGATTCTAGGAATTTCAGAACAACGTCGCATCCTTTTCAGGGGATGTTGTCTATGGGGAGGAAAAAAGGCTTGAATGTTGTTGATTCAACAGCCGTGACATCGTTTCCCTTCCTTACCTTTTTTCCTTTTTAGAAAGGGACTCGCACGGTTTGAATTCTCTGAATTTTTTTTCTTCAGCCCTTCAGGGGAGGAATAGTTTTTTCATTGAGAGCTGTGCCTTCTCCAGATGTTAAGGTAACTTCTCCACTGAGGCACTTGCTTCTTCTAGAGTATTTGCAATTGTTTCTGCCTGAAGCCAGCTCTTCCCTCTGATTCTTTTCCTTTCAAATGTGGAGAGCATGGAGAGATTTCTTAAGTGTCAGCATGACTTTTCTCACTGAAGAACAATCTTGTCATACCATAAACAGTAGCACCATCTACTCTGAAATGTTACCAAAGGTAAGGCTGTGTCAGTGCTAAATACTAAAGTTCTCATTTAAGTTTCACTTTGATTTATTTTCCTCCTCATTGCATCTTTTTTTTTGACTGCTGTTTGGCCACACAGCAGATCCTGTACTCTTAATAAGCATGTGCCAAAACAGAATGGATTTTGTCCTACCTGCATTGTGACAGTGCATGAAGCAGAACTGGAATTGGACAAAGGTATTGTTGGTCTCAAACCTTTCTCTATCTCCATTGCTCCAGCTGCAGTGACAGGTTAATATTAACTGCTTTGGAAGCATAAAATCCTCCAGAAGTCTTGTCTGAAATCCCTTTTCAAAAGTAACTGCATCTTAGTTGTCGGAGTCCATCAATTCAAGTGAACTTTATGTGAAATTGCACAAAGAAAGGCTTAATTTGGAATTTCTGGAAATACCCTTCTATTCCTCTCTCTGTCTCCTTTAAAGGAAGTTTATTGAACAATGGGAAAAATTTTTCAACTTAATGAGAAGGGGGCTAATTGGCCTGAGTCATCTTTAAAGCTGACAAACGCATCCATTTAAGTAAGACACTACTCATGGCTTAAACATTGCTCACTCCCATTTTGTAGTTGTGCTCGCAGGGTTGTGGTTTGGCATCTGAGACCTGCAACTTGGTGTAACATTTTGGAATCATGACATTCACTTTGTACGTGGGATTGTTTGGGCAGCTGATCAACAGCACCTCCACCTTAAGCACTGAAGGCTGCTATTGTTTTCTCTGAAAGACTTGTAAGACTGGACACTTTAACAGAATAAAAAATTTAATTTTTAATTTGCATTTTCCTTTTATGTCTGTTTTCTTTGGTTTCCTGTATGCAGAGGCACATAGCCTCTGACAATCTCATTCTTCAGAAGATGGATGTTAATAATTCTAGCTGTTGTGTAGAATTATTGTATTTTTACTCATCGCTTGAGCTCCTGTGGATTACGGCACTTTATGAATAAGAAAGTAGATGTGCGGTGAAAGATTCTGTTCAGTGGCAAGCCTGGACTGCCTTACACATTTCACCATCACTTTAAGAAATGGCTGAAACAACTTACATTGCCAAATACAGATTGTTGGAGGGTTGTCTGCTTGGACCTGTAGAAACTTGGTTTTTCAGAATGCAGCTTGTGCTCTCCTTCCCCAGGAGAAAGGTAGGCACTGAAGTCGATGGAGAAAACTTGCAGTTGCCATAGAAATGGTGCCTTCAGCCAGCTACTGGTAACAAACGGTTTGTGTTTCCTAGCTGTCTGCCTACCCCACGCACTGCTTTTTCTTCCTTTCACCTGGAAAATGCTGACAGGTAACCTCTCCTAATTGAGCATCCTCACGATGTGTTACAGAGAATCAGCCTGTGACTTTCAAAGACAGCTCTAGTTTCTGTGCAGCTTGTTTATTGCATAGGAAGGTGCTTCTTGTCTTTTGTCTTCCCCTGCTTCCTTTGCCCGTGGCCGCTTGACCACAGTGCCATTAGACCCACTTCAGCAGGCTGTGAAGGGTGCTAGTCTGTAATGCCACTTACTGGCATGGAGTTTTAAAGAAATGTCGCTAGGACGGAACTAAGAAAGGAGAGGACAAAATGCCTCTTGTCATCTAAGGCTCTCTTGGAATGAAGCTGCTTTTGGCAAGCGTCTGCCAGCTCTCTGAATAGCTGAGCAAAAGGAATGAATGGGAGGTGCCATCAGAGAACTGATGCTTGCTGGATTCCTGGGATCCTCTTAATAAAGGGATGGGGAAAGAGCACAAAGGTAAATAGCTGATGTCTTTGCTAGAAAAAGCACTTTTAATCCAGATAAATCCCAAGTTTCTCTGTAGCTCACTAAAGCATAGTGTGGGGATGCAGTGCAGAGGTAGTTGGAGCTCTTAGCTTCGTTCAGGTACACTTCTCTAGCCCTGCCACACCATAAGCTTTTTACCTACTGATTTTTGAAGAAAGAAATTATCTTGCTTCTACCTGTGGATGACTGAGAATTCTCTTGATGGAAAATTCCTCTGTTCCTGAGGCTTCTGGTAGCTTGAGAGAAGTGGGGACTGTCAACAGAGGGAAAACAGTAGTAGTCCAGTATTGATGCCATCTTAAATATATACTAATAGACTACTTAATGCAATTTAAACACTATCTTTGTTCCTGCGCTCCTTGTTTCTCGTGAAACACTCATTGTATCATTGATCATACTGAAGACTTCAGGAGAGAGAAGAGATCCAGCTGAAACTGCTGCCTACCTACCAGTCCCGGCAGCTCCAGCAGCAGCAACCTTGGTGAGAGCGCCAAGCTGTGGGGACCCGGTGACCTAGCTCGGCTCCAGGTGGTATCAGTAGGAACTCATATCGAGGAGGAAATTGGGGTAACTGCACCGGGCAGGATGGCATTTGAAACACTCATGCTTTGCCTGCTGCAGGGTTGTTCACGTCCCAGATGCTGCTCGCTCCTGTACCTGTCTCGCAGGCAGGGGCTGGGCTCTGGCAGACTCCCAGGAGTTTGCCAGAAATGCAGTTTTTTTGCCAGAAATGCAGTTTTCTTGCAGAGCTGGCAGGAGAAAGTGTTAACAGCCTGCACGGAGCTCTTGGAGGGGGAGGAAGGGAAGGAAAGCGGGGTCACTTCCCAGTTTTGTCCGAGTGCTTTCTACCTTCCTTATTTAAACTTACTGGAAGAGGAGATATTTACAAAGATTACGTCCTCCTCTTTGCCTCCTTTTAGCCATTACGTAGGGGTGGTGGTTTTCCTCTTGCTGAAAATGTCTTCCTGAGCCTCAAAATAGGGGCACGTCTGGAACGGCAAAGGGCTGGAGGGCTCCTGAGAGGTTCCTGTAACTCGGATGGTCGTCTCTTGTTTGTGCACTGGCTGGGCTGTGATCTGCTGCTCGTGGTGCTTGTTTACAACACTTTCCATAAACAAACCAGGAAAGTTGTGGTTTCCCGCTGTGCGTATGACCTCCGACGACTTCTGAAGTCATTGAGTGTGCGTAATGCGGGGAGTGGAGGAGATGACGTGCTAAATTGCTGAAATGTATTACTGGGAATGACGAGTGACGTGAACGACCCACGTAACACGGAGGGACTGAGGAACAGTATGGGAGTGTGGTTGGTTTTGTTTTTTTTAATATTTATCAGGATTGCTACCTCCCAAGCAGGGCTACTCATGAGTGGAGGGGTAGGTCCTCGTAAGATTGCCTTACAGGCAATAGCTACAGCGGGGTGTTTTTATTTTATTTTTTTCCCCTTGCTGGTTACCCAGCTTTCTTGAACAGTTCAGCTTTGCTGTCTGGAGAAACTCTCCTAAGAGGGAGGAACTACCTGATTATTCTTTGAATTTTGCCACGCTGGAGGTTGTTTCCCCTCCACCTTTATAGCCCAGTAATCAAATTCTCCTGTGAAATGTAGCTCTAAGTACCAAACTCGTGTCCTGTTGAGTGCGGAGAAAAGCTTGTTAATGCTCAAAATGAGATGTTCTCTAGTGAAAACACTTAATTTGCTTTCCATAAAAAAAAGAAAAGAAAAAAACAAGAAAAAGAATTAAACAAAATGAAGAGGGATTTTTGGGATTTTTTTATCCAGAGTTGATTCCCTTACAGAATAGAGGACTTAATTAGATGCTGTTTGGAAAGAAAAAAAAAAAAGATGGATTTTAACTTGCTAGCACGTGCGTTTGGAACTAATCACCTACCCAGGAGTAATTTTTACTCCCTATATATTTCTTCTGCTAGACGACTGATGCCTAAAAGTGTCCCTGTGATGTTATTTCTTTGCCTTCCCTTCCCCGAGTGCTACCGCAAGGATGTTCTCAGCGCTTCCCGAGGGAGCCAAGCGTTTTTCTCCGGAGGAAAAAGAAAAAACAAAGCAAAACAAAAACTTCTCCAGGGGCTCCAGGGATGTGCTGGCAGCGAGCGCCACCGCTGGGCTGCCTGCTGGTACTCGCTCTCGTCTGCCTCTTCAGCCCCAGTTACTGCATTTTCTGTTGATTGCGTTTTCTCCCTTTGGTAGGTGCTGTATGCTTTTGGTTCACCTATTTACATGCACACTTGGAACAAATAAAGGCACTGAAAGTGGCGATCCCCAAAGAGCAGCCGTGAATGAGAACAGCTGATACGTTCTCTGAATTTTGCTGGATCCCTGCTGAAAGCTCTCCAGCTTTGACACCTTTCTGTCTCATGTTTGTCACCTCCTGGGCCACAGGGTTCCCTTTCAGATGAGCGAAGGGAGCTCTGCAGGAGCTTGGACTGCCACTTCTGGATTTTTTTTGTTGTTCTTTGCAGAAGCCTTTGAGATCTTTTCATCCTACTTTGAATCTTATTTTACTACTGTGTTTGAGTTTAACTCTTTCCATTTTTAATCTGGGTTAAGTCACTTCTCCCTGGAGTTAAGCAGCGACCAGGTTTGTGATCACACAATTTAAATTGAGCAGAACACGTTTTGTGCACGTGGAGCAGCACCAGGAGCTGAAGCAAAACTCCAGCCCCAAATGTCCCCTCCAGGAACAAGTGGCCGGAGAGGGGGGAGCAGCCCCCGGGAGGTTTGTCCCAGCGCTTGCGTTTATCGCAGGCTGCCAAAGGGTCACGTGAAGGGAGGCCGCCGTGCGGAGCCTGGCCGGCTCTGTGCTCTTGCTGGTGGGATCCTGGCAGCTTCTGCCCTGATGGCGTCTGTAACCCACCATCAGATCCAGAAGGTAAGGAGCAGGTGGGAAGCGTGCCCGGGGAAGGAGTGTGTCCGCAGCGCAGGCAGTGACGCTGCTTGTAAGGCACGGTTGCTGCTTGCTAGCGTTGGCTGGGTCTAGCAGAGATTTGCTTCTACAAACACTTTGTATTCTGCTCAGCTTCTTGTACTGCATTCATGTGAGTGTGTGAGGACCCTGTCGTGGCCACAAACTCTCCTGGAAAGCCACTTGTCCTGCAGAGCTCCCTGAGGAATCTCTCTTGTGCTGTGCCCTTCTGTCTGCTGCTCAGCTGTCGCCCGCGAGGCTGAAATCTGCCCATCGGAGGATAATCTCCAGGGTGTCCTATTTGAGGAAACAGCAGTGCCAGCAGGGTTCGCCTCCCTTTGAAAGGGGTTGTGCAGCCAACCGTGAGAAATCACACAGGGATTTTTCCCTTAAACCAGGGAAAGCTTTTTTTCTCTGTGAAGGAATCTCATTCTCACTTGGATTCCGGGTATGAGTGCTCTGTTTGTCTTAGCAGGATTTGTAACTCAATAGCTGCTGGTCACGTATCTTAGATAAGATATCCTTAAGCCACAGAGACTCTAGCAGTGATGTCTTCTCTGCTTTTGGGGCTGAGGAGTTGAAATTTGTTCTCCTTAACTCTATGGAATCTGAACCTGTTTGCTAGTTATCTTTTTTTTCTTGCAATAGAAACTCCTCTTGAACTTTAAAAACAAACAAAACCAACCCACCACTTAGGTTTTGTCCTACGTGGATGAAACCATAACGAGTGAACATGCCAGGAGCAACAGAAAAATGAGTTTGTGTTAGACTAGAGACACTAAAAGTGACTTAATCGTACCTTAAATCAAATATGGTACGGCAGTCAGGGTGTCTCTCGTGCCTACTACATGTCATCCAGCTGTGGAGCTGAGCCTGGGGTGCTTTTCTCACTACGAGGCACAGCGAGGGCCGGAGCTGCCCTCTGCTGCTCTGCGCTGCCTTCCTCGAGCACCTTGGAGGAGGGCAGCCACCCCATCTCCTCCTTCTAGTTCCGCCAGGATGGCTTCCTCGTCCTGGAGCATTTTTTCACCCCGGAGGAGTGTGACAGCATGAGGAAGCAGATTCAGGGGATCATAGCCGAGATGGAAGTGCCGCCGCACTGCCGGACGGAGTTCTCCACCAAGGAAGGGGAGCAGCTCCAGGCACAGGTACCCCGCGGGGCAGGGCCGGCCCCGTTACAGCCCTGGGAGGGAAGGGGAGAAGGCAAATTGCTGCTCAGCACCCACCCTGGGGGAGCGAAACTTTCTTCTAATGGCACGTGCTGCTGCAGCAGGCATCTGTGCTCCAGTTCTCTGCAAATGTTTGGTTGTAGCCCATGGGTGTGAGGTTCTGGTGAAGTCCTAATCAGTGCCAAGAGATTTAGCTTTGTGGAAAACCTACACATGATTTCTGTTGACTGTGCTTTGTTCATGCTGCGGCTTGGTGGGGAAAAAGATGCAGGTGAGTGTTACCTCTTTGATTGAAGGTTTCTGTATGTATTTACGAGGCTGCTGTCTTTACTGGGCTCTTATCCCTGGCAGGGCAGCTCAGATTATTTCCTAACCAGTGGAGACAAGATTAGATTCTTCTTTGAGAAAGGCGTTCTGGATGAGAGAGGTAAGCTCTGACTCAAATTAGCCCCAGCGAGGGGATGGGAGGAGGCAGGGGTGAGTTCCAGCTCTGTGGACAATTCCTGCTGTGCAAACCATGTTAAATTCTGCTTTTGTCTTGTAGGCAACTTTCTGATTCCAAAGGAGAGATCTATCAGCAAGATTGGCCACGGTATGTTTAAATGAGGGTGTTTTGAGAGGGGCGGGCAGAAGGGAGGCAGTTCTCAGACACGAGGACTTCTCCAGACCCTCTCACCAGAAATAACTCGGTCACCGGAGTTTGAACCTTCCTGGGTGCTGAAGTGACTCCCTCCCTGCTCTGCTGCTCCTCACTGTGCTTCCAGGGGACTGCTTCCCCAAATACTGCAAACCTCACCCCATTTTGCCATTGTGGCCTCAAAGCTCCTCTCTTTGCAGCCCCAGCCTCTTTGGCTGTGGATTTCTGCGTTAAATTTTGGCACGGCAGTCCACTTTTCCCACATCGCTCCATCACTACCTCTGTGGTTCTCTCCACCTTGCCCCTTATTCTCTTACGCCAAAGGATTTCACAGTTTTCAGTTACCTTTTCAAAGAAAAAACAACACTTCCAGGAGGGTCACGCGTAGCACAGAATCACCGACGTGCAAAAGTTTGGACTTCAGCCCCTCTTGCATCAGAGATGGCTTGAGCAACTTCCCCACCTGAGGCTGGTTACATTAGGACATGCCTCCTGCGTCCTGCACGGCATGTTGCCCACACTGAAGTTGTCTTCTCCCCTTTGCCATTGCCAGCATCTTTTTTTTTTTTTACTCTTGCTGGTTTCAGTTGGTGACCTGTTTCCTCTCTCCCAGCTACCCGACTTGCATTTTGATCCCTTTTCTTTTCAAACAATACGTGGAAAATAAGAGCGTGATTCAGTGCATCCCCCACCGCCTGAACTTTGTTCAGATTTAACTTCAGCAAACTTGGAAAAATCAGTACTGCGAGTTCTTGGCTCTCTGGTTTTCTCAGGAAAACAACACACCCCCCACAAAAACCAACCTCTGCCGCTCCGCTGTGCTCTTACACTCCAGCTTTTCCTCTGGGAAACAAAAACCACTACAGCTGCCTGCTGACTCAGCAATGCAGAGGCTCCTCTTTGATTTATTTCCTGTAATGACTGAGCCTTGAGCCTTCGGTTGAGCCTTGCCCAGTGGCAGCCCCTGCTGGGATGGTTCTTGGCTGCAAACAGGAGCCCTGCAGGGAGGGAGCTGCAACTCAGTGTCTTTACTTTGTTTTCATACCTTTTGCATAATATAATACTTAATCACATAATGTTATATTTTTTAACATAGTTATATAGCTTTTTTTTATATAGCTGTGGTTTGCTGCCACTGTATTTTGGTCTCTAAAGAAGATGGTACTAACCCAGAAGGGCTGTGTCACCTTAGGCATGGTGCTAATCCACATGTGGCCACTCCTGGCGGATGTGAAAGTTTCTGGCTGCAGCTTACATTGCTTGGCTCATCACTGACAGCCTTCAGGTTCCCTTCTGTTTGTGAAATCTTCAGCCTGAGCCTTGTCTTTCCCCTTTAGCCTTGCATGCCCACGATCCTATCTTCAAGCAAATCACTCATTCCCCCAAGGTTCAGGTAAGCTGATGCTGTCCCTAGAGCTGTCTGAAAAAAAAAATAAATTCTGGAATAGTTAATTTTAAGGAATAGTTAACTTTAATATTCTATTCCATAAAAGGGAATTTAAATGTCTCCAAATAATAATGCTTTGTAGTTTGTGGAAAAAGCGAATATAAATTTTGGATTTTTTTTAACAGGAACTGGGAAGAAAACTAGGCCTTGAGAGACCAGTAGTTGTGCAAAGCATGTACATCTTCAAGGTACGGCAGCTCGGGTCTCCGTGTCACCCCAGGAGTAAGACACTGCTCGGTGGGAAGTTGTGAAACTCCTCTCTTCATGCATCTTCCTTTTCCTTGCAGCAACCCGGCATTGGTGGGGAAGGTGAGGTTCATCTCGTGTCTCTGTTACACTGCAGATAATACTCCTTCAGGAAAGGATTATTACCAGGAACAAGGCTCAGCCTTGAGCTTATGAATTTTGTGTTCTGAATGTTGTTAAAACTATAGGAAAATGCATCTACATTTTCCAGAATGTTTCTACATCGTATGCAACGTGAACAAAGGGCTAGCTTGACCTTTGCAGCAGGCTGAAAGGTGATGCTTTAGTGTTTAAATTAACATGTGTGATGGGTGGGAGGGCAGGGTAGGTCAATCAAAGAGCACCAAGTGCCTCTTCCTCACGGTGCTGGGCTCCAGGGGCTTTCCAAGCCCCCAACCAGCGCCTCTTGCCACAGTGACGCCGCACCAGGACGCCACGTTTCTGCACACGGAGCCTCTGGGCAGAGTGATGGGCTTCTGGATTGCGCTGGAGGACGCCACGCAGGAGAACGGCTGCCTGTGGTTCATTCCCGGCTCCCACACCAGTAAGGGTCGCGGTATTCGGTGTGCGCTGCAGAGCTCACTCACGCTCTCCCTTGCTTAAGGGTGAGGAGTAAGGTCCACGGCGTTACATGTTCTCCTTGCAGCATGCCTTTGTTTGTTTGTCAAAAAGATGACTGCACAGGGATCTTTCTCTGAGCTGCTGTCAAATCTACACTCAGTTTTTCAGCAGGTTATTGACTGCCTCACTTTGCTCCTAGCCACTTCTCCATCAAAGGAGTTTAATATACAATATTTTCTTATTGAAAATAGGTACCATACATAGCTGATACTGTTTTAGTTCTAAATTGAAATCTAGCCTAGAAGCAAAGGATGTAGGTTACTGGGGCAAGGAAAGATAGCCCTCCTGAATTGTTCTTTATTCCAGAACCTGTTAGGGAGAAGCCCATTAAAACTGCCCTTGCAACTTGTCTTTTGATTTCAGTACTATTTCAGAAGCTTTCCCTTGCAAGATTCAGACTTTTTTGCAAGGCCTCTGAGATTTAAGATTTTAATGCAGTGAAGGTCTTAAACTAAAAAGTCTTGTCTTCTTATAGTGAAACTGGTCATTGCCAAATGCTGGTGCTCCTTCCACAGCTTTGTAGCTTAACTGTTCAGCGAGCCTGATCTGGACTGCAAAGAGTGATTCTCCTTTTGCTTTCCAGTGGGAATACACTAAGAAACCACTTTATTTTTTTTATTCACTTACAAAACTGTTTCTTTTCCACGTTGCGTTCTCTTCACGAAGATGCTCTTTTTTTTGCACTGGCCAATAACCTCTTTACTCCTGACAGTGATCTGTAAGGGGAACAAAAATCCTCTTCCCCACAGTACAACTTCCAAACATTGATCTGAATTTTTATAAACAAGGGGAGCCTCCAAGTCTATGCAAGGATCTCTTGGACAGTGCCCAGGCAGCCTGGAACAGGGGTGAGACCAGATCAGCACAGGCTCATGTCATAGTGATGGGTGGTGGCTGCTGTGTCTCTAACCATTGCAGGGTTATGGGTGCAGTCTTCTGCCTTTCGCTGCCTCTAGGGCACTATTTGGCTTCCAACTTAAGTGTTTACTCAGGGTAATCATAGTACTCTTAATTTAAAGTACTCAACCCTCATAAATTCTGGAGTTGGCTGCACTCTGATAGCAATTTATACTCTTCTAGAAAGGAAAAATGGACGAAAGTTTGGTTGTGCATAAGTGCCTGATGATTTGTGTTCCTAAATGGCTATGTTGCAATGCACAGAAAGAGTCAGGGAGGCAAACAAAAAGGAGCTATTCATCAGTTTCTGCCTCATCTGGAAAATCCCAAATCTTTGAAGAAAAATCCCCAAATTTCTAAGGAAAGAATTGAATGCACGGTAAGAAAATTTGTCTTTGCTAAGAGAAAATACTATATTCTTCCACAACTGTGCAAAGTCTGGTTAGTTTTTTAATTTTTATGGGTGTTCACTTCTTTTTGTGGATTTGCAGATGGGATTACACGGAGAATGGTGCGTGCAGCTGCAGGTGCCTCGACATGTGTGGAATTTGTAGGGTCAGAGCCGACCTATGACAACAGCCAGTTCATACCTGTGCCTATAAGTAAAGGTAAAAACACGCCCCAAAACAGGAGTGCATTACTGTTCAAGGAAAAACAAGGGAGATAACCATTGTGACACTTGTGCTTTCCTTATATTCTAAAGCTAGCACTCACAATTTGAAAAAAGCAGTACAGGTATGTCTTTCCAACAGGTGGACTCATTCTCATCCACGGGGAAGTTGTCCATAAGAGTGAACTCAACAGCTCGGAGTTCTCTCGCCATGTGTTCACCTTCCACATAATGGAAGCCAAGGACACCAGCTGGAGCAAGGATAACTGGTAGGGTTGCTGTCCTGAAACAGAGCCTTTTCTGTGCAATAACCAAGATAAAACTTTTATTGGTCTAAAACTTTTATTGGTCTCCTTGCATGTTGGCAGCACAATCCTGTCAACATGCGCAAGAAGTTGTTCTCTGCATTGCACAGAGCTGGGCTAACCACAGTTTTGTTGAAATAAATGTAGCTTCCCAATATTACCTCTGCATATATATGCTCTGAAGAACTTCTCTTTGCTGGCACTGTTGCAGGTTTGTCCTAAAATTTTCTAGCTCAGGAGCAGTTCCCAACAGCTCAGAGCCTGTTCCTGGGAGACAAGCGCTGTCTACCCACTGACCAGGATTCCCTAGCTCTGTACAGCTGGATCTGCTCGTTTTCAGCCAGCAATAAAAACCTCATCTGCAATTCTTGGAGTGCAGCACAGCAGGCAGTGGTCTCTTGGGAAGAGGGGAAAAAATTAAGACAGAATGAGAAGCATGATTCTTAGAAGGATGTTGTTTAATGGAAGCTTTCAAGTTGTCATGTCTTAGTGCATTTAATGACTCTTCTAGGTCGTATGCAATGAGCATATTGGAGCTACAGAAAATTCCATGCTTACAATTTTCAGTGCACTTCCACCTCACAAAAACATGCAATTACTTATATGCTTCAGGGATGCCTCTCAGTTAAAAGTAATTTATACTAAATTTAAAATAAAACAGCTGAGTGCCTGAAAGATGGAACTAATGAGTACAGGTAACCGTAGTGTTCAAACCGAAGGGTTCTAAAATGTTGACTTTTCTATTCTTGCTCTATCAGGTTTTGTCCTGGGGACTGCTGGATGAACTATACCTTAGACACAGTTTCCATCAGTAGTACCTCAGTTGATTTACCGTAGAACTGGAATAGTCTCTGAAGTTGTTTTTTTTTTTTTTAACTCTTCCTTACCTTCTTCCTTACCTCCTAGGCTCCAGCCAACTCCTGAACTGCCTTTTCCACTGCTCTACACTTGAAGCTAGTGACTGGCTTCTGGAGTCAAGTAGCTGATCGTTATTCCTTTGATTGTTTGCTCATCTTTACATGTAACTGTCACTACATCATCTCTCAAGATTAATTTATCCTGTCCTCAGAGTGAGGAACCTTCATGCAGCTGAATACACCTGCATTAGTCAGAAGCTTCTAATACATGAACACTGCTAGTGCCGAGAATAGTCGCCCAGCCCATTTGGTAAGGAAACTTCTTCAGTCTTGAGAATGGACCATTAAAGACCATTCCACCTTGACTATAGGGACAGATAAGTATTTCTTGTTGCAGATCTTTAGTAGTTTCTTCTATTTAAGCAAAGAGATTTAATGCTTGGCTCTGTTAATCACAGCAATGCAAGTGCACCTGTCATGTGAAGATCTCTGACTTTTAGCCTTAGATCTCTGTCCATTGTTTGAATAATAATTAAAGGTAATACTATTGTGGGCAAAATGAAGCAGAAAGTCTACTTTTATAATTATTCTTCTAGGTATTTCTGGCAAATTGCAGCTGAGCACTTGAACTATAGGTTTGCTGATTTAAAATATTACAGTTCTTAAAGATTCATGTTAAAATTAGGAAAACAAAAAAAACCAGGCTCCTAACATTTAAATAAAAGGTTGGAAGTCTTCCTTTTCATCTCCCTCACATCATCTTTGAGGAAGTCAGCACGTGAGCTTCTCCCAACACATGTGGCCAGGGCAAAGCTGTGTGATTGTGAGTTTGATCTCTGTGCAACAAGAGAAACTACTAGCCCCAGAACCCCAACAAAACCAAACCAACTTTACACCAAGGTGAAACCTTACAGATGTTAAGTAATGTGAGTTACATCAGAGGCAAGCTCCTGCCTGTATCCTAAGCTGAACAGAAGCCATGGAGGAGTAATTCCACTGGCACTGGTGTACTGGCAAACTTGAGATATGAGCCTGGTCTCATTAGTGCACTAATTACATCGTAGTAAACCTTCAGTCTGCTTGGAGACTTGGCAGAGTAAACTTCTGTTCTCTTACAGAGGACCATGTAGGTATGCCTGTAGTTGCTCTAAAGCTCAACTCCATTTCAACTTGTTAATTAGCTTTTTACTGGTGGTGTCACTGGTCAGCTAAATTGACATTTAACATTTTGAAGAGTGTTTTATAGGAATCAATGTCTGACTACAAGGAGTTGATACAAAAGCACAATAACCATGAAATTAGAATAATTAGAACTTCAGATCACTTCTAAAAACTTGCAAGGAAAACAAACTTAACCTTGCTGGTGTGCCCAGTTAAATCTAGATAAAGGCAGAATGGACTTAAAACCTATTTTTGTAATCTATTTTCTGTCAAAGTAGATTGGCTTAGGGAGCAAGACTCTGGTTCCTACTGACTCGTCCCTTTCAAAAGGATATTGCCTATCTCTGGTATCGGTTTGATCATCCCATTTTTTTTAAAATCATCTAATTAAGTTTATGGTAAGACTTTTCATCCCTCTGGGCATTGCTGGGTGGTGCAGAAAAGGCTCAATACAGCACACAGTTTGTCACAGCTCAGGTGGTGGGAACTTGGAGGCTGGGTAACAGCAGCAATGCTGAGTTCCGTCCTGCTGGTAGCAAGTTTCAGCTGCTCTCCTCGTCCCTTTTCTATAGTTTGAAAGCTGTGAGTGGGATGGAGGGAAAGTGACTCTTGATCTCTTAGTGGTGAAGATTGAGGATCTTAGCAGTGGAAACAGCTAAACGTTTTTCTGTATCTTTCCATTACAAGAGTTAATAATTTAGAATAGCACCTTTCTGCTGAGGAATGATAGTTTGTCCCCTGGTTATACGCACCACTACCTGCGATTTGCAAAAACATCTACTTCAAGTGCACAAATGGAAGCAAGAAGCTGGACTGAATTTACAGGATTTACTGGTAAATGTGAAGTAAGCAGTCCAGCGTGTTTACTGGATTGTTTCCTGCAAACGCTATCTGATCATTTATTGCATTATTAACCAAAACAAGCTGAATAACTCTGTTGTGCTCAGGAAAAGTGCTGTCAAGGTCTCAGGAGCCCTGCCCGGGCAGCAGTAAATTGGGCAATGCTGCCTCTCGGCTGGTCCTGGCTTGTCCCAGAACAGGCACTGTTGGACCCTGGGGCCTGTTCTGCAAGCCCAAAGCGTGAGTTTTACTCCACCCTGCCTTACTCGCACTGTTAAGACAGTCTCACAGCTAGGACTGCAGGAAAGGATTGTGTAAGGGATCTTGGAGTGGCACTAAGCTCTTCCCAAAACTGTATTGTCATTCTTTTATGTGAACAAAAGGAGTGTCAGAATGTAACTTCATCCCTCAAAGAAGGATCCTGGAAAGCCAATCTTCTGCTTGGGCATTTCTCAGGGGAATGGAAGAGGCAGGGATGAGATTAGTTTATGTCCTGTTCTAATGGATGCTTGGCAAACGGGCAGGAAAAGACAGTCAATACAGAAGTGTTTAATATATAGAAACTAGATCCTCCCCATGGTAGTTATAGGTTTAATTAAACGGACTGAAGTAAACAGTTCTACTCAATCTGTCAACAGAAGCATTTTTCATAAATGATTTGATTAAACAGCTCTCTGGATAAACTACCTCATGGTAACTTAAGCTGAAAAAACGTGCAAAGTGGAAAACTGCAGTAGTGTAAAAGATGTTTATTGACTTCAACAGCCTTCCTGCGTTCACAGTTAGCGCGCAACTAGTTTTTTTTTTCTTGTGAGCTTGCTTAGTTTTTCTTCACTCTAAATTATTTGGAATAATATTTAATAGAGATTAAAATCTTGAGAAACATTTTTCTTGTTGTGGAAACATCCAGGCCTGAAACTGTAACCCTCTTGTTAGCACTGCTTGGAATTAAGTCTCTTAAATTCTCAACACCGCGCCCCCCCCCCCCCCATGAAGTTAGCTCTGCAACTATTGTATCTGAAGTCGTGTTCATGCATTGCAGTGCATTAATAGGGCTCAGTTGATGGTGACTGGATACATCAGGACAGTCATGTCCGCTCTGGGTAGAGTGGTGACCCTCAGAAAACATGCTTTAAACAGTGCTTATACAGGAGTGACTTCACATATGCAGTAATACAAGATGACAGCATTCAGTACAGCATGACAAGTTTAGGCTGTGATGCAGTACAGAGGTGGCACGATCTCTTTTCTGTAGTTAACTTACCTCTTCTTTCTCTACTCCCTCTGCCTCTGGGCACCCACAAGAGACTTAAAAATAGCATTTTTATTTAACAATCCAATTTATCAGTCATGGTTGGGTTCTTGTGAGGGCAAAGAGCAACTCATGCTGTTTTAAACTAGGAAAAAAAAAGAGACCAAAACAAAACTTTTATTAAATAGCCATTTTCTATTTGTTTTTAACAATTTTATCTGCTGTACCAAAAGCAATGTTTAGATTGGCTTTCATCTCTCACTGTAGTGCATATTCTATTTCCACTTTTCTCTAGAAATGGAGAAATCTCTGTTCCTGGAAGTGCTTCTAAGCCATAAACATTATCTGGAGGTAGAGGGGCAACAGCAGATTATCGATTTGGGTAGTATAAGCTTCCAAAAGGGAAACTAAGCTCACAGATGCCAGAATCCAGGCATAGCTGGAGTTCAGATTCACATTGCTGTCAAAGATCAGAATAAGAGCCACAGCAATGATCTGAGCAAAAATAGCTGTCATTGTGCCTTCAAAGGTCTTCTTTGTTCCTGGCCATTTGATTTCTCCCATGGTACTGCCAAAAACAGAGGCAATGGTGTCTCCTACCCCTACTGCTAGCACCCCGGCATAGGGGACCAATGCTCCTGCCCCAGACAAGCTGCCTTTAGGAGCACAAGATCTAGGAAACAACCACACTGGGAGGGACATGCCAAGAAGAAGATAAATATGAGTCAAGATTAGAGGTCCGCTGTCTCTTTCATCCAAGAAGAGAGACAGCAAATGCCGAAGAGTTTGGCCAAACGGTTTGATCCTGAAGTACCGGATATATTCTAGGAATATGAACACTGCCAGACACAGGACTGCAGCAACATAGAGAAGCTGGCGGTCATAAATCAGTCCGGGAACATAAGTAGCTACAACAATGAAATGGAAATATTTCCTGGTTATAGTTGAGGCCTGGTGCTTTTTAGATTCAGATGATCTCTTAGCGTTCTGGTAGAAAACTATGCCACACGCTGAAGCAGCCAAAAAGGTCCAATATACAAGAAGGTAAACTCTTGTCTGTGTCTGAAATAAAAACTGGAGTAGCCAGAACAAAGGGTTCCTCTGGATCAGTCGGTAAAGCCAAGGCATGATGACCCCTAAGCCTAGCACTGCCGTCATCATGTGGAAAAACATGGAGGAGATCCACGTACCCGAATCCATGAAAATGAAGAGAACAGTGAAGAAAAGCCCAAGAAGAATAACTCCGATAACTGCCACCAGAAGGAAAAAGTCTATGGGCTCACCTCTGCCCTCAACGACATTCAGCGAGCGTTTGATGAGCTGATTGAGAACAAAACTTATACCTCCAAGCACTAGCAATGCTTCTCCAGGGGTAAAACATCGAGGCAACAAGTAAAGCAAGATCATGCTGAGGTAGACAAAAATTAGCAGCACCTCTAGGACCTCTATCACTTCTGAAACAGTCAAAGAGTGCTTCATGGTATAGATAATTATACTGCCAGCAACACCAGTGAGTATGCAAGTGTTGGTGGGCACGGGTTTTGTGATGCCAACCGCTATTACAGACAAAAAGAGAGCAACCAACATGCCAGTGGAAGCTACGACTATGCCAAAACGTTCAAAGTACACAATGCCAGCAGCCTTGCACCTCTCCTTCATCGCTATCCCCAACAAGGGGATGACCATGCTAGCTGGCAGGAGGCCGCTGTTCGCTGCTGCGCGGAACTGGAAGACGGCCCCCCCCAGCCGCAGCAGCCGGTCCCATTTGAACTGGACATAAAAAGCCTGGATGGCAAGAGCTACAGAGCACCAGGAGTAGCGGTCCCACACCACCGCGTGCACGCACAGCACGATGGTGAACACGATCAGCGATTCCACCAGCACAGGCTTGTTTAACATGATTCCAGTCCGGCGTGGCTCAGGGATGCAAGATCTTTCTCACGAGTCCTGATATTCCTGATAATTGTCCACCAGGCAGAATTCCCTTTCATGCTACTGCGCTTCCTATTAGAAAACAAACAAGCAATTAAAGTGAATAATATAAGAGCTAAAGCTTCTGTACGCCTGTCTTATTTTTAAGCTCACTTTAAACTGACAGTTATGTGCCAATTATTAATGTCAATACAGGTAAATAAAACCAGTAAAACCAAAGTGATAAGGGATTAGTCAAAATCGTTATCTCCATTTGAGAATCCAAGACGTCAGTCTGCAGTGATGAAGCGAACCACTCGATACAGGACTATTCAGGTACACTGCAACAGAAATACTTAATATTGTGTCTGAATTAAAACATGAAGCACGCAAGCCATATCTATTCCCAGAAGGCTTCAATGTGACAGTGTAAAATGGAAATATAGTTGTTGTAAAATAGCTTAAGGGTAATTTTAGAAACTACTTTTGTATGCTGTTTTCAGTGCAGTTTTACGGAATGTTTCTCCTTTTACTAGGTATTTCTCTCTGATTCTCTGCTGTTCAAGCTGCTTCCCCCCCCAACCTCTCTCTCTTTCTGTTACTGGTGTTATGATTGAACACTTTCCCTACAGCAAGAGTGGTTTTATAATGCTATGTAGTGTTTACAACAGAAGTAGCAAAGAAAACATCACAAGCATTGAGGGGAAAAAAAGTCAAGTGGCATACTTGACCTAATTTTGATCTATTATCAGAATTGTCAAGATAAGCTAAATTGGAGAGCTTGGCACAGAAAAAGCAAACAAATCATCTTGCCTCTAGCTGTGAGAGTACATTCATCACATCCTATCAGTTTGTATGGAAGGCTATCACTTTATTTTAAATCCTGTTTTTCATTCAGAGATCTCAGCAGGAATATTAATGGGTATCTATCAAAGTTTGTACTCCAAACTCCCTTACACTGTGCATCTGGAGAGTTTTCTTTACGACCTCATATTGAAAACATTTTTTTTAGATTGCTTTTTGGCATCTGTAGAGTCTGAAATGCTTGACTGCCAACCAACTACGTTGTATGTCCTGTTGCTAAACAGCTAGATCAGGCCAACTGCAATCTTTTTGCCGTTTATTTTTTTTGATAAAACAGGAAAAGAATTAACCATGGAGTTAACAAAAAAGATCTGGCATGGGCAATGTCTGCCTATGACCAATACTGGTTTTGGGGTCCTCCCAGTTTGTGGGCATAGGGTTTTGGGGCCCCCTCAGTTTGTGGGCATGGGAAGGGGAAACTCAACAGGTGTCTGAGAAGAGGGAGGGCAAATACCACAAGCTGGCCAGAGACCAGAAAAGTTCTCGCCCTTCGCCTGGCAAGTTTAAGGCTGCAGCCCAGCGCTTGCACCAGGAATGACAGGCAATGGCCTCCTGCAGCAGGCAGCCTGCCAGCTGGGCCACAGGACCAGGAAGAATTTCACCAGACAAAATGCCGATCTTCTGCTGCAACACAGCAGCTCCTGAAAGCCCCGGGGTGCCCTTTTTGAGGCGAGGCAGTTCCCCCCCGAGCCACCCCTGGGCCTGCTGCGGCCCCCCCCGGGCACCTCCTGTGCCTGAAGGGGGCTTCCAGGGACCTGAGGGGGGCTCCTCCTCGGGGAGAGTGGCAACAGGACACGGGGTAATGGCTTTGAGCTGAAAGAGGGGAGATTTGGATGGGATAGAAGGAAAAATTATTTATGGTGAGGGTGGAGGAGAGGGTTGGATTGGGTGTAAGGGAGGAATTCTTTGTGATGAGGGCGGTGGGGAGGTTTAGGTTGGATATAAAGAAGAAATTATTGATGATGAGGCCGCAGGGGAGGTTTAGATGGGATACAAGGAATAAATTCTTTACGGTGAGGGCCGCGGGGAGGTTTAGATGGAATACGAGGTAAAAATTCTTTGCGATGAGGGCGGCGGGGCACTGGAACAGCGCAGGGCAGCTTCCCAAACGCCCTCTCTTCCTCCCCAGCCTCCTCCCTCTGTTCCCCCGAGCCCTCCGCGTACCCCGGCCGGGCCGGGCCGGGCACAGGCCGCAGCACCGGGACCCCCCCCCCGGCCGCCCCCCGCCGCGGGGCTCCGCACCCACCTGGCCGCCCGCCGCCATCTTGGCGCTGCCGCTGTCACATGACCGAAACGAACAGCACCACGTGATGCCGGCGGCGGAGAGCGCCCCGCGCGGCGGGTCACGTGAGAGGGGAGCGAAGATGGCGGCGGGCGGGCTGTGCGCGAGGTGCGGGGACGCGGCGGCGGCGGCGGCGGCGGCGGCGGGAATGGGGGGGGGCGGGGGAGGGGGCCGGGGCTGCGCGCGCGCGCTCGCTGAGAGGGAAGGGGGTGGGGGGGTGGGGGGCGCGGCGGAGAGGAGGGGGGGAGCGGTGAGGGGAGGGTTAACGGGCGCGGGGCCCGCGCCGGCATGGCCACGCCCCTTCGTGCGGCTCGGCCACGCCCCCCGCTGCATGAACACGCCCCCAGAGTGGCGAGGCCACGCCCCCGCGGGTTGGCCCCGCCCCTGAATGTGTGACGTGGCCACGCCCCCTGCAACATGGCCCCGCCCCCGCCCCTCGCCTCAGGGCCCCCCCCCCGAGGGAGTGGGGGCTGTGGGGCGCCTCCGCCTGTGGGGGTGTCTGAGGAGGTCCCGTCACGGCTTTGGCGGGGGTGCTCCCCGTTAGGCTCCGGGGCCAGAGCTCTTCGTGCTCTCCTTCAGTGGGTTGAGGCTTTTTTGTCCAAAACAGCCGGCGGGTGTTGCCGGTGATTTATATTTTTAGTGCTTTGTGGTTCTTCTGCCCTGCGGTACCATGAAGGACGGAGTGCTAAGTAGCACCGCTATTTAAAAGCTTCAGCTGCCGAGCTGAGTTCGTGATTTGTGCAAAAAACCTGAGGTGTCAGTCAGGTCTTGGTGCGGAGCGGTCCTCACGGAGAGCATAGAGTTCGGAACTTGGCTTCTCACTTTTTGGAGAGCTGTGGCTATAAAACCCAAATAGCAGCGGTGTGGAAGATGTACAAAGGAAGCTATTTGATGAACCCTTTCTTCAGTGATCGCTTTAGAGTAGTGCCTTTGTTTACTTATTTGACATTTATTGTGGCATTTTTAGGCTTGTTTGTCCCTAGATGCCTAATTTTTACTGAAATAATGCCTCCTAACGGGACAAGAGCACCACTGTTACCTCACACACACAGAGCTTTCCTTCCCCAGCTGTCTCAGAGTCCAATTAACGAACTGGCAACGAGCACTGGTCTGTTGTAACCCTGGGTTAGGAAGGAAGGGCAAGGAGTGGGGCTGGCTCCGCTAGGCTGCTGCTCTGGCCTGCAAAGTGAATTTTGTTACAATTCAGTGGCCTTCCAGCACTCCGGGTGGGCTGCGGAGGCTGCACCCACAGCTGGCTGCCGGCTAGGTCAGGAGAAGTCCTGTAGCTCTGCCGCAGGCAGGTGCATCTGGCGAGGAATCCGGGGGAAGAAATTATGGTGACAGGTGTAATAAAAATGATAGGTTTTATAAGCCACTGAGATGGCACCGTGTGTCAGAAGTGCCAGGTGACTTACGCTGCCACAGGGAGTTATTTCAGTGCTGCCAATCTAAAGACAAGTTAATGAGTGTGCTTGCTTTCATAGACTGTCTTTGCGTGGGGAATTGTGGCGTTTGACTCCTGGTTTGTATTACACTGCTAACAGTCATCAGTTTGCTGAGTTCCTGAACTACTCCTGTTGGCAAGCATCCTTTGCAGAGCTGTTGTAGGGAGACTAACCTTTCTAGATACATGTGCTAGGGAGTGAATTTGATCTTTATGTTTTAGCACAGGTTGTTTTTTCTACAAATTTCACAGCAAGCAGGAAGAAACAACGAGCTCAGGATGAATATTTTGATGAGCAGAGGCAAATACTCTGTCCTATGGAAAAGTGTTGCATTCTTTCACTTCACCCAGTTTTATATTCCACTTTGAGTGAAGGTGGAAAGTGTTAAAGAAGGATTTGTTTGGAGTATGGCATCAAATGAATCCGAATAAAATTGTTCTGTAATTTAATTGTTCTGTACTTTAATTAGGTTTCTTTTTTATAACCCCCAAACATAGAAGTAGCAAGATCAGATTGAGCTGATAAGCTGATAGAAATAGCATACTTTGATATGAGGTTACAAATTTTGTTATATCAGCAGTCACTCTTTTGGTCTTTCCTGGGTTCTTCCAGCACATCTGAAATTGCTCAACTAAAAACTAATGTCCTTTAATTAATTTTTCTTGTAGCTTATATTGCATTGTGATCTCCAAAATAACTGCAAGTTTGAAAAGGTGCGCGCTAAATTGAAGCCTGAATTGGTGTTGATTATTAAAGCGCTCTCCACCTTTTTTTTTTTTTTTTACAGGAGCAGCAGAGAATTGTGGACAATTCTCCTGGGCAGATCAGCTTTAAGAGAACCAGTAAGTCCATGTCTTGCTAAGCAGGTTTGCCTGTCACTGAATGGACTCTGTGGACAAATACATCATTTGTACATCTGTTTGAATATGAGTTTTGCTGCTTTTCCCTTTTCCTTGGTGGGATTTTTGTTGTTCTTTCTCCGCTACTTGTTTATTCTTCCACTCCTTGTTTATAGCTGCTTCACGAACTGCTGCCTGGAAGGGTGTATGTGAAAAGCTGGTGCCCTTTCTGGAGTGGACACAAGTGCTACTTTCTAGACTGACTGCTCTGGGGTATTCATGAGTGGTACAGCCTGCTTCCTTATTTTCTGGGACGGAGCCCGTGCTTTCAAGAATGTGCCCAGAGGTTGGAAATGCAAATGTATCTGAACCTAGTCCGTTGCCTCCTTTCCTCTCCCTTCCCTATATTAGGCAAGGCAGCAAGCTTTCTCATGCAATATACACCTTGAATCAGTCTGAATCATAGATGCTGTTGTTGTTTGCCTTGTGTCCTTGTCTGGTTTTGGTGGTGGAATGTCCTTGCTTCGCTTAAATTGAACAAATCTGATACTCAATGGTGGATGTTGAGGAGTCTGTTCAATAGTATTTGGTTCTCTTTTCAGGCACAGATTGCAGCAGAACTGAACAAGCACTGGCAGAGGTTTTTAGAGGGACTTTCATACTACAAACCTCCAAGGTATGGTAATTGCCTGATTTTAGAAATTAACCTTTAAAACGGGATCTACTAATAAGCTGAGGAACATGTTGAGTATCTCTCTCTTATTACATAAAAACAGATTTTTACTCTCTTGCCTGACTTGAGATTTCTGGAGAGGAATACCAGTAGAAAGTGCTTAATCCAAATAACATTTTGTGGCATGAAATAAAGATCAGAAAGAAGTAACAGCAGTTTCTGCTCTCATTACCAGTGTTAAGTAGCTCTTAACCCTTGCCTCTGCTGAGTTGCGGTGATCAAGTACAAGTGTGCAGCCTGCAGAGAATTGACTCCTCTTGACACTTAGTCATGCTGGAAAGATAACCAGACTCTCTCACTGGAAAAGATAGAATGAATATAGCCTGTGTTTATTGTAATAGTAAGATAGTGAACAATGTTGAGTGTTATCTGGTAGGAAGATTACTGAATAGTGCTGTATGAAGCATTGAAAGGCCACTGAGAGGAAAAAAGTGTCAAGTTCAAACTGATAAAATTGAGAGCTTTGAAATTAAGCCTCTTCAGCTCATTCCTCGGTGTTGCTCCATTTTTAACAATGAAAATTTCTTTTTTTCTTTAGTACAACTTCAGCAGAAAAAGTAAAAGCTGATAAAGATGTAGCTGCTCCACTAAAAGAACTGGGTCTGAGGGTCAGCAAGTTTTTGGTGAGTGAAGATGCTATCCTGATTTTTTTTTTTTTATCCCTGCACTTGGATTGCATTGTTATTGGGATTCTGTTAAGTAAGCTTCTTGATGTTGAATAGAGGCAAACTTAAGTTTCTCTCAGTTAAAAATAATCTAAAGGATGTTACAAGTACCCGCAGGAGCTCTAGGTCAACATTTTTTAAAGTTGTTAGTGGCCCTGAGTTGCTTCAGTTTTGCTGGTTAACAACCCCTCCTGCCGGAAAGGGGTTTCAGCTTTTCAAAAGCAGTCACCCTCATCTGGTCTTGAGTTCTTTCAAGATATCTGTGATTGCTCAGCTAAAACCGATGTCCCTTAAAGTAGCTGCCGTGTTTGAAAATACCGTCTGTTTGCTGCAAGATTATGGTCCTTCAAGCCAGAAATTAGAATTAGGTGACTGGTGACTGTACCTTTATTTAAATGAGTGTTGTGCTCCTTTCACTGAAGTTAATCTGGCTACATCTAAATGACATCAAAGCTTATGTATTTTTCTTTAAATGGAACTGCTAACTTGAACAAGTGTCACCCTGGAAAGTAAAAAAAATCTATTGGTGTATTTGGGAAATTATTTATTCTGAAGAGAAAGGCTGCGTGAGTATTTGGAGAGAATCTTTGTCTTAAATTAATTCACTTGCCTTTTATTCACTTTAGAGCATCTCTCTTTTTTTTCAGGGTTTGGATGAAGAGCAAAGTGTGCAGTTGTTACAGTGTTATCTTCAAGAAGATTACAGAGGAACAAGAGACTCCCTGAAGGTCCGTAGCTCCCATTTATTTTCTGTTCACTCTGCATCTCTCCTTAGTACCAGTAATTTATTGATGAATTATGGTCACATACAAGCCCAAATTCTGACTTGAAAATGACTTTGTAATTATTATTCTCTGAACCTGCAATGCTCAAGTGCCGCTTTACAGAAATGCGATAGCAGATATCTAAGCCTAACGTTCTGGTACCTCTTCCTGCGTGAATCTCTCTGCAGGGATTCAGCTTCTTCCTCTGTCGCAGGAATACAGCAAAGCTACAGATTTGTGAAGGAGAGCGAGTGGAGATGAACAAACAGATAGTTATTAATGAACGTTTTGACTTTGTACATTTGGAATCTGTCTTTCCAAAAGAAACAGAAAAATTCTCTCATTTCTTTCAGTCTTTATTTTTTGTGAATATTTTGTCAGTTGATATTTCTGCAATAAGTAATTGTTTATTTTGTGGTGGTTTGCTTTAGACAGTTCTTCAGGATGAAAGGCAGAGTCAGGCTCTGATGCTGAAGGTTAGTCACTTCCGTTTGTATTTTCTATTGATCTGAGAACCAACTTTATTTCTGTGGATTCAGAAACCTTGGAATAATTGAAGTATTCCTTCATATAACGAACAAATTTTAGAAGATGCTTCTGAAATAGGGATGGACATATATATATTTGAGCAGTGTTAATAGTTGCTATGGAAAGGAAACTGTAGGCTCAATGTCAAGGAATTTAGCTGGTCAGATGTATGCTCCCACATTTTCCAAAGCTTGTGGGCTTGTGTGTTGCTATCTGAAGTGACAACTCCGAAATAGAGTGATGATCACAGCTGGTAGAGATTACTGAAGATTAAGAATGGGAGGTGACCTCTGTATCTTCTTGCATTCCTTTCCTGAGTTTTCTCAGTTAGCAGTGTAATTATAGACATGTCCCTATGGGCATTTTTTATTGAATTCTGTAAAGTTAATTAAGGTTTGTTTTTTTTTTTTTTCAGATAGCTTAAAACTGCTTAGTTGAAACTCCATCTGTAGTGTTTGAGCCCTACGTGTTCTGGTGCTGAGGGCCTTGGCTGTGTGTGGGGCAGGAAGGTGAATGAGAGGTGGACACAATACCAAACTGATATTGGTGACGTTCTATATTCACAGCTTGCTGACTATTACTATGAAGAGAGGATCTGTATTCTGCGCTGTGTCCTCCATCTACTCACTTATTTTCAGGACGAGAGGCACCCTTATACAGTGAGTACAGGAACCTTTTCCTGGATATGGTGTCATTGAAATAGGCTAAATACTTAAGTTGCATAGAAGTTGTCTACTTGTGATTGTAAAAAGCGCATAGGTGTGCATGTGAAAAGATCATTTCTTTATTTTTTTTAGGCACAATACTTCCAGTGTGTCGACAAGTTGGGAAAGGAACTAATTCCTAATTACCGGAAACAATATGAAGAACTGTACAAAGCAGAAGCTCCTACATGGGAAACACATGGAAATCTCATGGTATTTTTTTTTCATACCGTTCTTTATCAAACTTACATAGTCTTTCGTGGTACAGAGTGTGTTGGAAGATGTGTATGTGCAGATGCAGCTAGAACGGATGGTTCTCTTGGTCCAAGAAATATAAAAATTGTTTTCTGTTTAGCAGAACACACTTTTGCTCAGAAACAAAGTGAGTTGTTTGAAACGTATTCTTCCTTGTAAGAAATCTGTTGACAGCACTAGGCTTGCAGATCCATTTTTGTGCAGCTCTTTACGATCTCTTTGCATCAGTATACTCTGTATTTATAGTGGCTTTTCCTGCAGTTGGTGCAAACCACTGACTATGCAAACTTTGAAATGCTTCAGCATGTCCTGGTTTCTAATTGCTCTGACTGATCTGTGAGCTTTGTGTATGACAGTAGGACTTTCCCTTGTGCAGACAGAGCGTCAGGTTTCTCGTTGGTTTGTGCAATGCCTCCGTGAGCAGTCCATGCTGCTGGAAGTCATCTTCCTCTACTATGCATACTTTGAAATGGGACCAGATGAGCTTCTAGAATTTGCGAAGATGTTCAAAGAACAGGGGTTTGGCACTAGACAAACCAACAGACACTTGGTAGATGAGAGCATGGATCACCTGGTGGATCGTATCGGGTAAGTGAAGTGTATTTGTGAAGTGAGTACAGAACAAAATAATTTTCCTCAGTAAAAAAAATATTTTATAATTCTCTCTGTTGCCTCTTAAAATCATGACTATTTCAAGCTAAGCTAATTGTGATGAAGGTGAAATATATTTTCTGGTCGCATTGGAAGTTTGTGGCAAAATGAAGGCATGATTGCAAAATAGAGAGGCATCCATATACTGGCTTTAAGCTAGCTGTCTCTGGTGTGAATGGCAATGAAGACAGTGCCACTTGTTCTTAGATGGTCTAGTGGTAAAGCAAAACTGCATCTTCACAGTCCTGTGCTCAGAGGCTGGTTGCTGCCTGTGCAGAGGTTAGCCCCGTACTGTTAACTGTGTTGCCTCAGCACAAGGTCTCGTGGGTCTGCTCGCAATAGTGGCGATAATGTCTTCATTTTGCTTTGTGGGACATAACTCAAGATGCAGCCAGAAGGAATGAAAATCCTGGTGAGTGGTAAAGACTTTCAAAGGTGGAAAAGCTATCTTGAAATTTCAGAGACTTTTTTGGCTGTTCAACCAGGAATGATAATTTTGAAGATTTTAATCTGTCAGATACTAGCATTTCAAGACAAAATCTGGATAACCTGCTGTTAATTTCATCTTAATTTCTTACTGCTTCAGAGAACAACTGAACCCATGCAAACTAAAGGTTCTTCTTTGACCATTTATCAATTTCTTTTTTAAAACTGAGTTCTTAAATGAAGTGTCTAACCTACTTGATTTTTTTTCCCCTTTCCTGCTTGCAGCTACTTTAGTGCTCTTATTCTGGTGGAAGGCATGGAAATTGACGCCCTCCATGAGCGAGCTTTGGATGATAGGACAGATGAGCACAAATTAGCCAATAATTCACATATCCACCAGGTAAAGCAGTAGCAGAATAACCCCTGTTTGGCTTAACAATATAGAACTTTGGTTATCCAAGCAGTGCTGTTAAAAAGATTACATCTGTAAGTTTCTGGTCCTTGTGTTTGTTGACCAAATGTAAGAGCTAGCATGCCACGTAACAATTTGGGACAAATAAGAAAGAGATTAATTCTTTTCCCACTTATATTTGCTTGATTATTTTGAGCCTTTCTCTAAAGAAAGGTGCGCGCAGGGAAGTAGGCCATGAGAAGGGAATGAAACAGAAGATTGTTAGCCTCAGGGCTTTTAGGACAGAGGACATCTGAGGCTAGAACAGCTGTAAGTCAGTAAACCACACACAAAAACAGACCAAGACTGCAGCCATATAATTTGGTCAGTTGCATATTTGAAATGATTATGTGCAAGAGAAGGCTGACTGTTTGCACCTTCCTGCTATCGGCTACATGCTTGCTGAGCATGAGCTGCTTTCACAGGATCTCACTTGCCTTGCTCTTGTCTCTGTGCAGGAAATGGACAGTCAGCTGCTGCAGTTGGGAGATGTCTCACATCATGCTCCAGTGCTTTTGGCTTGGGCGCTGCTCCGTCATACCATAAACCCAGAGGAGTCAACAAACGTTATCAGGAGAATGGGCAGCAATGCTATCCAGCTGAACGTGTTCCAGTATCTGACGAAACTTCTGCGATCATTGAGCAGTGGGGGCAAGAATGTGAGTTCTTACAGTCATATATGTAAGCTCTTAAAGGCTCTTAACTACTAACGATGTAAAGGTGTCTTGGGAAGTGGATGATTTTGAACCAACTAAATCTGGTTTGAACCAGAGCATGCAATAGAGCACGTTTTGTCATATCACCTTCTTTCAGTGAAGAGTAAAAATCAAACTGATACTAAACAGATTTTTATGATGAAGTAATAACTAAAAAAGAATAATAAAAAAACAACTTTTGTAAGTTGAGGAGCTATATCTCATTTGAACAGAATACACTACTTTAATCACATTTTTTGATTTGCCTCCATAGGTGTACTTGCCAGTGTAGGTCTTGAGTACTAGCTGATCTAACTCTGCACTGTTCTCTGTATATGGTTTCATGAGACAACACAGTATATGAGGGTAAATGACTTCGTAGGCAGAAACCAGTGAAAGCAAATCTTTCTGATTTCTCTGAACACTGAATGCTTCTATTTTTTCTGTGTTTTTAATGGTAATGGTAGAAGCAGTGAAAAATTTCACAGTTCAGTGAAGTATTTCGTGTTGTGTGTGGCTTCAGTCGTGACTGCTTCCTATTGTATTGCCCCTTTGCTGACTGCAGCAAGGATATACAATAGAGACAGTTACTCAGAGGTGCCCACAGTTTCTAAAGCGGACTAAGTACTGTTATGCAGTGTGCTCTGTAATTCATAATCTTTCCTCTAATGGTCTTGTGTATTCTTTCTTCCCAGTGTATTGTCAGCACAGCTTGTATGTGTATTTATGGGCTTCTTTCCTTTGTCCTGACATCACTGGAGTTACATACGTTGGGCAATCAGCAGGTAAGCATCCAATACTCATTGCATCTATTAACTAATTTGATATAACCTTTCATAAGTGATGCTAATTACTTCAGTTAAATTTTAGTGCGGCATTTGAAATAGCAAACTTTGTGATTTAGAGCGATCTAAAAGACTGACTAAATGTGCGTTGTGTAAACCAGTCTTCAGAGGTGTTTACTGATTAATGAAACATAGCATATGGAAGTCCTAGGGATTTGAAACTAGTTGTTGATGTGTTATTTCCAAAGCAATGGAAATAATACGTACTCAGTTTTTAAGTTTAAGAAGATATCATGTAGCCTTTTGCAGATTTAGTGGGCATGTTTGTCCTGGCCAGTCCACTCCTTGATAAGGAGCATGGCATTAGACTTGCCATGTGGTCTGAGTTTGTGCGTGTGGTGTGTTTCCTTCTGTTCTGACTAGAGGAATTAGTTCCATCTTAGCTAGTAAGCATGGAAACTTAAACTCCAAAGATGTGACAGAATTTGGTTGGGATGTGAACCCTCCCTGTAAAGTTAAATGTTAACTTCTCTTTCCTCTCTTCCATTGAAGGACATAATTGATGCTGCGTGTGAAGTTCTGGCAGCTTCCAGCATTCCTCAGCTCTTCTGGAAGACGGTGCGTGTGCTGGCAACTTCTTTGACCTACCTTGCTTATAACAAAAACTTGATAAAAGATTCCTTTTTAGGAAAAGAACAGACTGATCATATTTAGTTAGCTCATTTTTAGAAGGCCCTGAGGAGCCAGTGTTCGTTTGTATCGATCTTTGATTTACCTTTGCCCTTTCCTGCCTTTTAGGTACATCCTTGGCTTTACTCTTGAAGGATACTGGAACAAGTTTTAATATAGGTGATAGTTTAAACCAGGGCTGGGATTGCAAAGATTGAACTAACTGCTGGCAAAAGCATCATGCTTATTTTGTTGTTGTTACAGAAATAGGGTGATGTGTAATGCATTAGTCTTACTTCTTGCCTTATTACTTGCACAATGCCTCATGCTTTAGTCTGTACAAGGACTGGAGTGATACTTTTGTGCATGATTGATGTCAAATGTACAACTTAAAAAGGAGCTGTATCCTTATGCTATACTGAGAAAGTTTTATCATTTCTTTGTAACAATAAGACATTTGTTTTCTGTTTCTACCACCAGGAACCGACTGCAGGTCTGGGCATTATCCTGGACAGTGTGTGTGGGATGTTCCCCCATCTTCTTACTCCTCTCCTTCAGCTGCTCCAAGCCCTTGTGTCAGATAAATCTACTGCAAAAAAGGTACGGAATCTCTCTTGGTGTTTGGGAGATGATTTATTTCAAGACAGGGGTAACGTGTTATGTGATAATGCTGTGTGATTCTCTTTCCACTATAAGTGCATATCTCATTTACAATCTTTGATAAAAGCTTTATGTCGGTTATCTAACACAGGGCACCTTTTTAAGTCCTTTTCTGTTGCAGGGTACTGTTTTCTGGCTTTTAGTAAGCTCTCCAGCTCCAACAGCTGAAGATAAATTCAGCCATTAATTCTGAAAAATATCAGCCATTAATCCTAAAAAAAATAGGTAAATTCTATCTCATTTTTCAGGTTGAAAGAAGTTCAACCTTCTTGTAAGAAGTTCCTGATGCATTAGATCAGACTTGTCTGGGCGTGTGGACCATCTAATGTTTTAGTAGGGTTGACATATTAGAAGGTTATTGTCTACATAAGGAAAGCTTGCCTATTCCTGGAAATGACCTCGTTGATTAATTTTTAAGAGGGTCTGGCTCTTCGGCCATGTTGTTTACGCTCCTTCTCTGTGCAGGTATACAGTTTCCTGGATAAAATGTCCTTTTACATTGAACTGTACAAGCATAAACCTCCTGATGTGATCTCTCATGAAGATGGCACACTTTGGCGAAGACAGGCTCCAAAGCTCCTCTATCCTCTTGGTAAGGAAACTGCACTTAACCTTTTCTTTATTCAGGTGTTTTGGGGAATTTAGTTCTTTACCTGGTTTCTAACTCATGGGGAAACTTGTGCTTTGATTTCCCTTGCTTCTTCAATCTTTAGGACTAGGTCAGACAAATCTGCGGATACCTCAGGGGACAGTGGGCCAAGTGATGCTGGATGATCGAGCTTATTTGGTACGATGGGAGTATTCGTACAGCAGCTGGACGCTGTTTACCTGTGAGATTGAAATGCTGCTCCATGTTGTTTCAACAGCAGGTGAGATAGGCTGGGAGTATAAAAGAGAATAAATAATTGTTCTTTAGTATCAACTTGAGGTTAACAGCAGGATTGAGCAGCTCTGAGTACTTCTGGAAGAGCTTGGAGTAGTCTCCCAGAAACCTGTGTGTGTTTGTGTGTGTTTTAAATTATGATAACTCACTGCAAAAGGCCAAGAGCTTGCAGTGAGATTATATGAATTTTAGATGAGAGAAAAGCTAAGATACAATAAATAAATAATTTTTGGTATGGGGAACAATCCAGGGGACGTGTGGTAAGATTAATGTGCATTATTCTAAGTTTCTTTGCTGCGTAAGTATGATTTTTGCATTCTGATGTTAGTTTTCTTTACGCAGATGTGATTCAGCATTGCCAGAGGGTGAAGCCAATCATTGATCTGGTTCATAAAGTCATCAGCACTGATGTATCGATAGCAGATTGCCTTCTGCCGATCACGTCGCGAATCTACATGCTGCTGCAGAGGTAAGTCACTGATCAGCATGGAGCCACTAACAGCAGAGTACCTGAGAAGGTACAATGAGCTGGAAGAACAGTTAATTACCTATTTTGACAAAAGATTTGAGAGAAGTATATCTCAGTGCTTCAACTCCCCGAGGCAGGTGGTCAGAAAGGACTGTTCTGGCTACATGCTGCTGAACGCTTTGACGCAGCAGAATGATCCCTCTTTCACTTCTTTCATGAGTTGTACAAATTTATCCATTTAAAGGTTTTTTTATTGGCAACTATGCTTACATAAAAGGGGAACAAAGCATACAATTAGAGCAGTAACTTCCAGGTGGTAGAAGAGTTACACTTATTAACTATCCCCCCAGTCAATCTGCTGAATAGTCATTGTTCACTGTGACAGCCTGCTGCCTTATGAGCCTTGCTTCTTGCAGGAAATTGATCTGATTCAGGTGTGAGGGAGAGGTGTCAAGTCTAGACTGACAGTGCAGACTGGTGTCTACACCAGAGTGTAGGTTTTGTGCTTGTGTACCTCAGTGAGGGAAATGCTTTTTTAATTCCAACAGCAGTATATAGGCTAGGTCACAGATGGCAGTGCGTTTTATGCATAATATTTCTCTTTCCCAGGCTGACAACTGTAATCTCTCCCCCTGTGGACGTTATTGCTTCTTGTGTCAATTGCTTGACAGTACTGGCTGCTCGAATGCCAGCCAAGGTAAGAACCTTCTGGGCTTTCTAGGTTTGAGAACTAGTAGGCATGTTTATGTGAATGAGAGGGAGTATCTCTACTTCTTCTCTTGCAGGTTTGGACTGACCTTCACCATACGGGGTTCTTACCGTTTGTTGCCAATCCAGTGTCCAGTATGAATCACATGATTAGGTATTCATGTCCTCCTCCCAACCCCAGCTTTTTTTTTTTTTTTGTCCTGAACTGTTCATAACATAAGACCTTTTTGCCAGTGTGAAATCTGAGGTTTGTGGAATCTATGCATCCAACATCTCTCACTCATGTCAAAATCCTGCTATTCATACAACAAACCCTCTTGCTCATTTCACAGTGCAGAGGGAATGAATGCTGGGGGCTATGGAAACCTGTTGATGAGCATAGAACAGCCTCAAGGGGAGTACAGCGTTACCATCTCCTTCCTGAACCTGATCACAACTCTTGTCCGGGTGAGTGTTTCTGTATTGGCCTGCTTGTGAAGCCAGCTGTAGGCTGTTACGATAGGAAAGTGAAGTACAGCAGTGTCTGGCATCCCCTGGGAAATGGCTCTGTATGAGTAATCACTGGTCGAGGCTTCCTTCCATGGAAGGAACCTTCCATGGTTTGTGCTTTCTGTGGTTGTTTCAAAAAACAGCTTTGATTCCTCTTATCTATAAAAGAATAAAAATAGCTGGTAAATCTGTGTCCTCGTGCTCAGTGGTTTTCTCATGTTTTAATGACCTGTCTTCCTACCAAAGATTTCATGTTCTTTAACCAGAAGGGGAAGGATAACATTTCCCTTTCTCCTAGGGACAACTTGGTAGCACCCAGAGCCAAGGACTTGTGCCCTGCATTGTGTTTGTCCTGAAGGAGATGTTACCAAATTACCACAAATGGCGTTATAACTCTCATGGAGTGAGAGAGAAAATTGGTAAGGATATTTGAGAGGGGAGAAGGTGAAGAGATTAAAAAGGATCACCTGTCTTATTGGAGAGAATTTGTGAATTTTTCCCACTTTTTATCATACCTTTTCTAGCAGATATTTAAGATTTGCTTTGTGCATTTATCAGTATTGCTAGATGCTGCGATTTGTTTGGAAATATTACAGACTAGGCAACAGATCTTCCTGAGAACTGAGTAGTCCATTCTATCTCTGTTTCAGGATGCCTAATTCTGCAGTTGATTCATGCTATACTGAATTTATGCCCTGAAATGGATCCTCGGAGTAGGTAAGATGGGCGATGGATTTCAAATCTGCAGTAGCCTGGCTTACAGTGCAGGAGGGCTGTGTCACCATCTTTGTTTCAGTTTCTGGATGTAAGTTACTAGGAGAGAAATGGCATGCTTGTGTAGTGCTGATTTCAGTGCTTTTCTGCATTACTGAGTACAGGAAGGGTAGAAAAAGATTAGGGACAGAGCAAAGCACATTGGTTTTTATAATACCTGATGAAGAAAGAGAAAATATATTTTGTGGGACAAACTGCCATCCACTTTCCTATTTGGTATAACCACTCTGAAGAAAGTAGAAGGAAGAATGAAGTAGGCGGGGGTGTAGAAATTAAGAAATACTTTATGGTAGTTTACGAAGTGCTAGGTGGGAAAGTACTGCACGTGATGATGTCCTGCGTTGTTTGTGTCTCCCAGCAGTGCCCCTAGCCTTCAGTCCTTGTGCATCTTCAGCCTGGCCAACACTGAAGCAGGGCAAGCTGTCATTAACATCATGGGAATCGGTGTGGACACTATTGATATGGTAGTGGCTTCCCAGTCCAGTAGGTGAGTTTTGTCTTTTATTTCAGTAGTGTGAGGGAAGAAGCAACAGATAATATTTGAGATGTAGCTTTAACTGGATAGTACTTAACTGGGGATCAACACGGTCATTATCCATGGGAGCCTGTCTTGTATGTTCAGGCAGAGCAAGCCTTATTTGTTACAGATCCTTGTGTAGTCTTTACTACGCACTCTCCATTTTGTGCAGTTATAGAATCACAGAATGGTTTGGGTTAGAAGGGACCTTAAAGATCATGGAATTCCAACCCCCTGCCATGGGCAGGGACATGTCCCACCAGACCAGGTTGCTCAAAGTCCCGTCCAACCTGGCCTTGAACACTTCCAGGGATGGGGCATCCACAACTTCCCTGGGCAACCTGTTCCTGTTCGTCACCACCCTCCAGAGTAAAGAATTTCTTCCTTACATCAGATCTAAATTTACCCACATTTAGTTTAAAGCCATTACTCCTTGTCCTATCACTAAACTGTCTGATATGGAGTCCCTCGCCAGCTTTCCTGTAGGCCCCCTTTAGGTATTGGAAGGTTGTTACAAGGTCTGTTGGGGTTGTTAGAGGGTCTATGTTGGGGTTTTTATTTCAGCAGCTGTTATGCAGTGACATGACAGGGAGTAAAAATGTCTTACAACCTCTGACTGACAAGAGTATGGAATTTCCTCTTTGAATGTTGTGCAAATAATAAATGACAGTTGACACAGTTACTTTGTTTTCATTTTTGAAATGCAGTGATGAGACACAAGGCCAAGGTCAACTGCTGATACAAACAGTTAAGCTGGCATTCTCGGTTACCAACAATGTCATACGGTTGAAGCCCCCCTCCAGCGTGGTGTCTCCGTTAGAGCAGGCCCTTACTCAGCATGGTAAGTATTTCTTTGTGGGGATGGCCTGGGAAGCTGTGGTTTTTGTTATGTGCAAAGAGTCAGTGTGTTTCTCATTACAAACAGTATTAGAGTTTCTGATGTTTCCAAAAGGTGCTTTCTAGTGATGGGAGAAGGCCCATTCTCCATCCTCTGAGGCATTATTCTCCACCAGGCAGCTTATTAAGGAAATATGGCTAATTTTTTGCTGCGCTGTAATAGGGTGTGTGTAGTTACAGAATATAGCAAATCATCTGACTGGGTCTGTGCCTTGGTCTTCTGGAAGACTGACCTAATTCTCACCTTGTTATGAAAGTAGTTCTGTTAAATAGTTGCATCTTATTGCAGCTTCTTCTCTTTGGTTTTAACTGTTCTATTTAGGTGCACACGGAAACAACCTTATTGCGGTCTTGGCCAAATACATCTACCACAAGCATGACCCTGCACTTCCACGCCTGGCCATCCAGCTGCTCAAGCGACTGGCTACGGTAAGACGAGCCTCACAAGGGCTCCTTTGCTTCTCCTGTTGTAACTGATTCCACCACTGAAATTCTTTCAAGATAATTTCAGGCTTGCTTGTATCTGGGAGCTTAGTGCAAGTCATTTGAAGGTAGCGTGGACTGAAAGCTGTATATTAGAGCACATAAAGCATCACATAAAGAGTCCTTAGTTCTTTTAACACAACACTCTGCTGTTTCAGAAGTCTCTCTGCATCTCGATGACAGTCTTCACATGAGTAGGGTGTTTTCTGCAAAAGTATTTTCACCTCCAGTTGACCTGTTTTCACTTTTTTGAAAGACTTTCTCAAGTTATGTTCTCAGATACAATTTCTACACTTTAAATTTAATTCCTTAAATGGAATGTTTACTGAGAAGTGGGTTTTATTTAAGTTTTTAACAGGAGCTTTCAACTTTGCCTTTCAGAGATGCTCTTTTTGGCTGCTATACTTCTTAGAATGTATTTGCAGTTCTATTTAAGTGTTTAAATCCATCTCTTTTTTTTTTTTTTTTAATTTTGAGAAGCATTATTCGAAGTCTGTTTTCTTTGTCCTTTCCGGTCTCCCTTACAAATAGATGAGAGATAAAGCAAAATTGACAAAGAAGAAAATTTGGATCACTTTGCAAGATTCTTCCCTCTTAATGACAATAACTGTTACTTTTGATTTCCCTTATATATATTCCTAGATTCAGTGTCAAACATTTTGAAGTTTCGATTTAAAATGTAGGTCACATTTATGAATAGAGACGTTATCCTTTTTTTTCTAATTTTATTTTTTTCCTTTTGCAGGTTGCTCCCATGTCCGTTTATGCTTGTCTTGGTAGTGATGCTGCTGCTATCCGTGATGCCTTCCTCACCCGCCTGCAGAGCAAGATTGAGGACATGCGTATTAAGGTCATGATACTGGAATTCCTTACAGTTGCAGTGGAGACACAGCCTGGACTCATTGAGCTGTTCCTGAACTTGGAAGTCAAGGATGGCAGCGATGGGTCAAAGGTAGAAGAGCAGATATTTGCCTGGGGACTCAGTAGTCTTTCCTTGTAACATTCCTAGGAGTCTTATGGCATTGATCTCTAAAATGCAGTAGGTCTTATGTGTAGCCTGATGTGCCTAATGTAAAAGTAAATGCAGCATGTGCTTGCAATGAACGGATGTGCTGCTGTCCCAGCTTCACTTTTCCCTACAACTGAAGACAATCTTTCCCCAGTTTTCAAGGAAGATACTGAGTTAACATAAGAACATCCGTACTGGGTCAGACCAAAGATCCCTGTGACTTTCTCTCTTGAGTCTGACAGTGGCCATTCAGTGGGAGGATTGATATACAATGGTATCAGTTTTCCAGAATACCCACTCAGTCTCTAGTGCATTGCAGTTGAAGGTTGTCTTGGGCTGGGACCTTTTCTAAGGCACTTGGTCTTACCAAGTCTTACCTTAGCTCATTTTTTATACCCCTAAAAAAATACATTTTTTTTTCTCTCCTGTTACACGTTCTTTGTAGACATTTACAAAGTATGTCTCTGCATCACATACTCAAGATTTATTTGTATGTCTGTGGTTTGAGTGGAATTGAGCACCTTCTGCTTTATTAGGTGCCTACATAGTGGAGCTGTAACCTCTCTCATTTCCTTTTGCTCTAGGAGTTCAGCTTAGGAGAGTGGAGTTGCCTCCAAGTAGTCTTAGAGCTGATAGATTCCAAACAACAGGAGAGGTACTGGTGCCCGCCCCTCTTGCATCGTGCTGCCATTGCCTTCCTGCATGCTCTGTGGCAGGACCGCCGAGATAGTGCCATGCTGGTTCTGAGGACAAAGTGAGTTGTTGTCTTCCTACAATGCGTTTTGCTGCCTTTTTTCCATAACACTTTTTCTTGGATTCATCAGACTTTTCAGGGACAATTGCGTCCTAGTCTTTGTGTGTCTTGGTAAGAGTATGCAGTTTGTGGGCTCTGAACTTGATCTGTACTGTCTCTGGGGAGAGAAGATGAGAAGCCTGTGTGTGTGTGTTCAGAAGCAAATATATGTTGTTCTGTTTCTTTTGTAAATGCATGATTATATAGCTGTGCACTAACGGGTATTTTCTGTGACATTTGGAACAGTCAAAATGCTTCTGGGCATGTGGTGTGGAGGAGATAACTGATACTACTTCTGCATGTATCTTTTAGGCCAAAGTTTTGGGAAAATTTGACCAATCCACTGTTCGGGACCCTTCCTCCACCTTCAGAAACATCAGAGGTGAATTAACTGCCTTGATTTTGGGTAGATGCATGTTCTTTTCGTAGTGGGTTTCTGAGCGTGGCTGTGGCTCTTTGTGCTCGCAGCTTTCTAAAAAGAAGTGTGATCAACTGGTTTAAACACATGCAGCAGTTGAAGCATGCACTTTCTGGCTTTGCAGAGACCAGCTATGCAACAACGGACTATCTTTTGAAATTCTTTTTTTTTTCCCACATGGGAAACAAAAGTAGATGTTATCTGGCATCTGTGTAAACACTCTTTGGAAGGTGTGCTGTATGTAGGGTATCCGTGTATGCTGTTTGATAGAAGATCTTTTTTAAGGCATACCTCAGGCTAGCTGATATCCCGGGGGAATTGATTAGCTTCTTTGCATTCTTTTCTGTGGGAGTTTTCCCCTTCGTTATGAAGAGCCTGTGCTCTCACTCAGTTTGGCTGCTGCTTTGAACCTAGCATTCTTTCCTTATCCTCACCGGTCTTTAGTCAAATGACGTAACTATTCCTATCAAGGGAGAAACAAGTCTCCTTCCTGCAAAACTGGATGATCAGTCACTATGAGTGGGTGGGTAGGGTTAAATCAGAGTTCCACTCACTCCGCAGAGCAAAGTGCTCAGATTTTTCTTTTTTTTTTTTTGTCTTTGCAGCTCAGTGTCTTGGACACCTGTGCATTAATCATGAAGATCATCTGCTTGGAGATCTACTATGTTGTCAAGTGAGTCTCTGGTAGTCCCTCCTCTAGGCGAGAATGTTACTACTTTCCTTGTATGCCGGAATGAGAACACACAGTACTTATTAAAATTAACTGTGAAATAAGCGCACATACTACAGTAACTGCTGAATAACATTTTAGTAGTCTTCTCCCACTGAGTTTGTTTTTCCGAGCGTAACTTCCCTTTAATATGCTGATCTTGTGCTCTTGATTTGGTAAGGGGCTCACTGGATCAGTCCCTGAAAGACACGCTGAAGAATTTCTCCAACAAGAAGCGCTTTGGTTATTGGTCAGAATATGTGAAGTTACTGGCGTATCATGTGGCAGAGACAGATGGTAGCAGCTGTGCCTCCGTGACAGAATATCAAATGCTGATCTCAGCCTGGAGGATGCTGCTCATTATTTCTACAAGCCATGTAAGAGCTACCCTTGGACTTTTTCCTCTTATCTCTCGTAATAATCTGAAATTAACACTTTGAATAACACAGTGTCAACTTCTGAGGGCTAGCTAGCCCACACTGAAAATGCCCTGTTCTTTTTTCTTTTAGTTATGTATATGTTCAGTTATGTATATGCTTACTACACAAGTTGGTACAAGCATTGTATAAATTTAGAGTAGGCAGTGTTTTGCTGTTTAATAGAACTGAGCATATTGCCCCTCTCAGCAGAGGGGAGGTAGTATATGATTTTTGTAGCAATTTTCTTCAGGTTTACAGAGTTACTTAGATTTTGTTGAGTCAAGTGAGGCAGGGATACCCCGCTAAGGAAATTAGCCATTGCTGACTTTGTTCATGTACTTCAGTGAGCTCTGTAAAATTGTATCGTTCAGCAGATAAAAAAAATTGGTGAATTCTTAAAGTAACAAAAACAGTACAATGATGTTAGATTGGAAAAAGTGTGTATCTTCTGTTACGTGTGATTGGTCTTTGTCTTTGTGGTTCTTAGGCAGATATAATGCATCTGACTGATTCTGCGGTTCATCAGCAATTGTTTCTGGATGTGCTGAATGGGACCAAGGTTTTGGTAGGTGCTTGTACCTCTTAGTTCTTGAATTTCCCAATTGCTCATCTCCTCTGTATTATGAGGAATTCTATTTCTGCAGTTGTTTGCCATCATAGGTTGTTTTAGATCTGGTGAAATTGGGCTGAAACAAAGTCTTTCTCCTGAATCGATGAGCGTCTTATAAATTTTTATTTACTGTGTGCCATTCTTGTCATCAGTGGGTGGCCCTGCAGAGCATCCTGAGTCCAGGTCCCCTGTTGCTGGTAGCAGCTGAAGATCCAGCCTGGCCAATTGGCGATGCTGAGCATTTCTGCATTTGAGTACTGGGCTGAGCGTTTCCAGTATGTAAATATTGGCACCTCTAACTCTTGTAATATTTCTTCCTAGCTTCTAGTTCCCATGTCGGTATCCTGTCTGCAGCTGGGGTCTATGCTCTGTACCCTTCTTCTGATCCTGCTGAAGCAGTGGAAGAGGTAGGTATTTGCATGGATCGTTATTAGTCACTGCTAAATATAAAAACTTAGGAGATTGTGTGTGAGTGTTTTGTTCTTGTGAGCTCCCCTTAGTGATTTGGGGAGGAAATTGATGCCTTATCGTGGACTTTTCTTTTGGGATGGCAAATACCTGTAGTTTGTGGCTGAAAGAACTTGTGGCAATAAATGTATGGTTTGGCTTCCTGCTTGCTGGTGAAAAGTGTATCAAAAAGCTTTTGTGATAGTCCTGCATTCTGACTGTGTTGTGGAATGTCTTTAGTGAGATCCAAGTAGTGACTTAAAGTTTGCTTGGAGGAACTGTTTTTGTTTGTGTGGCTCATAGAACCTATGATCCGCACAGCTCAGTTGAGCCAATATATTTATTGAGGGATCTTGTCTAATCTGAAGAGCTCTCCCTTTTTGTTGTCAGCGAGTTGGGTTCTGTGGATAAAATCATAAACTCCTTGACGCAGATTCTGGAGGGAATACTACAGGCAGATCAGCAGATGATGGAGAAAACAAAAGCCAAAGTGTTCTCAGCTCTTATCACTGTGCTGCAAATGAAGGAGATGAAAGGTGAGGTGGTGTATGTACAAGTGTCAAGAGCAGGGCTGCCATGGCTGAATACACCCTAACGCTCTCGTGTTTCCAGTATGTGTGTGATGCTAGCTGTAGAGCAGGATGTTGACTAGCTAAAACAAATGAGAAAAAGTAGAGAAGCCTGTGGGACTCTATTTTTTTTTTTCTGATTTGTTTTAGCTAGTTTTAGTTTTATTGGTCACAATATGCATGTCTTCCCTTGTCTTGTCTTTCCCCACCAATAACCCCTGTATTTGATCAGTTTGATAGAGATGAAGATAGGATTCCCGCGTTTTTGAAAATAGCTTGGCAGGTGTGGTAGGCACACCCCAGTAATGCCATCTCACAGACTGAATGTAGAGCTTAAGTCCTAATGTCAATTTCTAGTTAGAGATAACAAATTATGCAAAACACAGGAAAATCTTACAAGGGTACATTTTGTTAAAAAATGGAGAAACTGGTTTGGTCGTTACTCCAGTCACTTCTGGGACACTGTATGTTGCAGTAGTACTTGAAGACTCTCAGTGAAATCTGGGCACTTTTTCTCTGTGCTGTGCAATAAAGGCACTTGTGGTGTTGAGGAGTGTGTCAGCTCACCTGAGTGTAGCCCTTGTCCCACTGCTTGGGCACTGCAAGCCCATATCTTTCAGAAAATGAAGAGGAGAATTATTCTATTTTTTAAACATTTTTCTTGCTGATGAATTTGCATTTTCAATCGTGGTAAAAGGTGGTGCAATTTCCTATAATGGTTTTGATGAGAACGTAGTACTTAGATGACTCATGGAACATAGGCTGCATGCGTGGACTGGTACCAGCAGTCTGGAGAAGTGGGTAAGAAATGCTGTAGTGAGCGCTACGGAATAATCTGTCCATAGTAGTACTTGCTTTGTGCTTTGAAATGTCATGAACTTCTATGACTTCTTGGGAAAACTGTATGTTTTTTATTATTCCGGTGGTAATCTTATCACTGACTATATCCTCCTATATCGTCTAACCTAGTTACAGTTCCTGGCCATCTGTTTTGTAGGTTTTGAAATGAAAATAGTAAATACTGACTCCAAGGAATGTGTACCAATGATGTTATCGGTTAAACTGGAAACCTAAGCACAAGGATTGTGTGTTAACTGTTGTCTCTCCTGTGTATGTCACAGTGAATGAGATCCCACAGTACTCCCAGCTGGTGCTCAGTGTGTGTGAAACACTCCAAGACGAGGTCATTGCCCTCTTTGATCAGACTCGGCACAGCCTGACCCTGGGAGATGCTACAGATGACAAGGACAGCATGGAAACAGATGATGTCTCCCGAGTCAAACACAAGGACCAGCGAGATGGGGTAGAGGACCTGTTTACCTGATTTGCAGTGTCTTTCTCTAAACAAAAGTTTTGTGTGTGTTTGGAACAACTTCCCCTCACAGCCTGCTGCCTCTAAAGGAAGCTTTGGCAGTTTCTACCTGAGAATTATTCCGTGGCTTTTTGGCACATGTCAGTCTGGGAAATTGACTGTTGCTGCCTTTCCTTCAGATCTGTCCCAAGAAACATTGCCACAATTGCTATTAGAGCGAGAAATTTTGCTGAGTATGAGGGACACCAGGTGCCTTAATTTATGATTCTCAGAATGATTGAGCTTTAGATCATCTTGTGAAATGCTTTCAAGAGATATTTCTTGGTATGTATGTCAAGCCTCTACCTTGTTCTCCTTTCCAGGTATGTGTTTTGGGCCTGCATCTGGCGAAAGAGCTCTGTGAAGTTGATGAAGATGGAGACTACTGGCTACAGATTACTAGGAAAGTCCCTGTACTTCCTACTGTTTTTGCTGCTTTGGAGATCAGTCTGAGAGTTAAGCAAAACCTTCACTTCACAGAGGCCTCATTACATTTACTGCTGACTTTAGCAAGGACGCAACAGGTGAGAGATCCTGAGAAACGAAAGCATAGAGCTATACATCTTTAATTGCAGCCATGTATCTTGTTATTCTGTCTGCGCTGCAGCTGAACAATGTTCTGTAGTTAAAGGGATTTTTAGAGGCTGGCAAGCAGTAGGTCCTGTTTGTATGCCTGCTTAGTTTGCCTTGTTCTAGATAGTGATAAGTCTAGGATGGACGAGCTGAGCCAGCCAGAGCAGACCTGTAATTTAGAGCAGGCACTTTCACTGAACGTATTCTTTTGCAATGCAAATTATCCCAGCTATTTAAAGCAGTATTAAGTGTCGGAACCTAGTTTCTCATTATTTGCAATAAAATGTTATTTATCTATTACAATTTCAACTTTCTGGAGGATTTAAGGTAAAAGCAAAATAATTCCAAAGCCATCTCTTCTCAAAGATTAGGTGTTTACCAAATTAGATGATACAGAAAGAGAGTTTGTAGTACTTCTTCTTAGGGGAGATGCATACAGATCTTAATGGTGGTTTGTTCTGTGCCTTGTAGGGAGCAGCAGCAGTGGCTGGAGCTGGTGTCACACAGAGTGTCTGCCTGCCCCTCCTGAGCGTGTACCAGCTCAGCAGTAATGGAGCCATTCAGGTGGGTGCTTCTGGGTAGAAATGTGCCAGAAGAGCTTGTGGGAATGTGCCAGGAGAGCTTGCCCTGCTCTGCCTTGTAGACTGGCTGGAGAGGAGCCCCCAGGGTGTGGGAGGACAGCAGCTCCCCTAGAACGTGAAGGCTTCCAAAATGAAGGGAAGGGGCTGTGGAATGTGCCACGCTGGGCAGCAGTGTAAATAAGTCATTTGTTTTTACATCTGTTTTGTTCAGACATCTGCTTCATCTCGAAAGTCTTTGGATGCTCCCTCTTGGCCTGGTGTTTATCGTCTCTCCATGTCCCTGATGGAGCGCCTTCTTAAGACGCTGAGATACAACTTCCTGACGGAGGCAATGGACTTTGTTGGTGTCCATCAGGAGAGGATCCTTCAGGTATGTCACGTACTTCCTCTGTGATGGCTCACTTGGCTTCTCTGTTGCAGTAGCAGTGGAAATGTGTCAGAAACTGTAGAAGCATTGAAAAGACATTGCTCCTGTCTCAGAAAGATTTACAATAGAAATAATTAAATAGTGGGAGAAGGCAGGAAGCCTGCAAGCCGTACAGTGAGGCAAGAGGTGGTTGTTCTGATGGAAGAATATAAAGTGCTGTGAGTCTCTGACCCATATGCTGTGTGGCTACTTTTGTGAAAGCATTCTCTGTCCTTAAGGGCAGATCTCTGCATCATCATCTTTTTCTTCTAGAGAAGGGAATGGACTCCCTGCTTCAGCCATCACTGCCCTGATTTACTTCTCTGTCCTTTCCAGTGCCTGAATGCAGTACGGACCGTACAGAGTTTGGCCTGTCTAGAAGAGGCTGATCACACTGTTGGCTTCATTCTCCAGCTCTCAAATTTCACAAAGGAATGGCATTTCCACCTGCCACAGCTTATGAGGGACATGCAGGTAGGAGTTAGGATACTGCTGTAGATAATATACAGTGTTGGAGTGCAGGAAGTTGGATGTGGTAAGAGAAAGTGGCACTTTATTACCTTTTTATTACTGCTCTTTTAGTAGGAATTATTACAGAGAGAATTTAAATGTCTGTTCTGTAACGCGAAGACCTCTACCTTGTCCTGAACTGAGCAAGGACAAGTGTTAGGTCCTTACCTAACATTTGATAAATAAAAAGATGAGTGTGGGGGACAGAGAGATGGTAGCTTGGAAAAGTGACCTGGGGAATTCTACATCTGACTCTCAGTTCCCAGTGCCAGGTGACTCAGAGAAAATACTGGGAAACCTAGAGACTGCATGACTTTTTATGGTCACGCTGTTCTGTTTAGCTGGCTTTTCTGGCTTCCACCAATGGCAATGAAAGGATGGCATTTGTTCTTTAATGAGGTTTCTCCCTCATCTTATTTATTCCAGGTGAATCTGTGTTACCTGTGTCAGGCCTGTACCTCCCTCCTGCACAGCCGCAAAATGCTCCAGCATTACCTACAGGTGAGATGGGGATCCTGAACCAAGTTAGGAGTGTTGTGCACCTATGCTCCCTGTTAAATGACAGATACTATTCAATATCTAGGCTCTGTTCCCAGTGGTGATTACTAACAATCATCAATAGCTAGGATTTGCATCTTTACATAGCAAAAAATCTTTGAATGATAGTCCAGACTTTACAAACTCTAGATTGTGTAAAGCCAGTCCTTAAGAAACAGCAGCCAGTGCCTGAGTGGTGCTGTTATCATTTTAGAGCTGCCTACACTGCAGCAAGAAAGCTGCATTGCTGTAGTGTTCTGTAGGGCCATTAATTAAGACACTACTGATGTGGTGTCCTTGATGTGGTTTAATTTGGTTAAGAGATAGAGCTCTTTTCTTGGAGAATCCTTTGTTGAATATGAGGTGGAGGTAATGGATTGCTACTGCTGTGCTGTTTCAGCATGGCTAAGGCTTGGTGTGTGATGATTAGGGATTCTTTTCCCAGAATGTGAGATCTGAACAGCCTCTGCAGCAGCCCCCGTAGAATAGAGTGCCTCCCCCCGATGCACACTAAGTGCAGATTCTCATGCTTCTAGCAGGTGACAGAATTTGGGTGCCTTATTTCCTCATTCCTTCTGTTTGTAGCATTTTTTTCCCTGAAAGCATCGGTCTTAGTGCAAAACAATCATGCCTGTGTCCAAGACAAAGTTTTTTCTCTCTCTACAGACAAAAAATGGTGACTCCCTTCCATCGAGTGTGACTCCACGAGTGCAGCGTAATCCCCAAGCCTCTTCCAAACATCCCAGCCCTGAGTCAGAGGCAGCGGAGCAGAAGGCACTGCTTATGGTGCAGTACAGCCTCTTGAAGATCCTCAGCAAATCTCTTGCTGCCCTGCGCCATTTCACCCCTGACGTCTGCCAGATACTCCTTGATCAGGTAGGGAAAGAGCAGAGATGCTGCTACCTGGGTGGGGAAGCTTCCAGCATCCCAAGTGATATTTTGGGTCCATGAAGTGAGGCATAGCCTGTCCTGCTTGAGCCAGTGACCTCGCTCTACATCTGTCCGCTGTCCTGCTGCACAAAGCAGGAAAGTGGGGCACAAGGAACTCCCCTTAGTTATCAGGCGCTGGACTGGAGAAAAAAAAGCTTGGCTTGGCTGAGCTTTGGTGTGACTTGCACTACGTTGTGTACACACAGCCTTAGTGCAGCAGCCCCGTAACCCAGCTGGGTTTGTGTGCTCAGTGTGTCGGTCTTCAGCGAAGGTCACCTCTTGTTCTCCTCCTGTGCAGGTGTGACCTAGTGGCTGGTCTCCAAGTGCAGACAAGCAAGGTGTAATCCTTGAATCTGGCAGGGTCCTGCTGCTTTCTCCTGGATAGTTACTTGCTTTTCCTTGGGCTGCCTGCAGGTTACATTTACCTGGGCTTTTGTAAACAGCCAGGAAGCAGTCATTACCTTAGCTTGCCACCGAGTGGCAGACTACACAGCTACACAGTCTGGGAGCTGTATGGCTCTGCTCATGCTTGTGAGCAGAACTGTACAGTCTGCGTGTGTAGCACTCTGCAGAGCACTCTGCTGGTCTGGCTGCACGCTTGAGATTTGGGAAGGGACCTCAGTGCTTAAAGTTCTTCATACAAAAAGTATGATACAGGGATGAAATATTCCTGTTACCATGACAGTAGCATACTCATGGCCTCAAGGGTCATTCACTCCTCTTTCCTTTTCTCCTCAGTCACTGGACCTTGCAGAGTACAACGTGCTCTTTGTTTTGAGTTTCACCACACCAGCTTTTGATTCAGACGTCGCACCTTCCTTTGGGACCCTCCTTGCCACGGTCAATGTGGCCCTGAACATGCTGGGAGAGGTACTTGCCATTTCTCTGTTTGGGAAATCACAGCTGTTGCAGTAACCTCAGAGAACTTGTTCAGCTTATATTTTGAAGTGTGGGAGTATTTATTCCCTTGTATCTGCTGTCTCTGATGTTGTTTTTTCCTCTCAGCTGGATAAGAAGAAGGAACCTTTCCCTCAAGCTGCAGGGCTGAATATGCAAGAGGGAACCAAAACCCTCAAGTAAGTTTCTAGCTCTTTTATTTAGTCATGGCTGAGGAGCAGAACCCAGCGCTCCTCAGATCAGAACTGAGATTTAGACGTGTTGGTGTATCTTCAGAGCTTCTCATTCTGAGTCAAAGCAGTTCAGGTAGCCCATCAGAGACCGTCCAAAGCAAGGAGGGATGTTTTGGGGAGGCTGTGTGAAGCCATCCCATTTTAAGTCTGCCACTGAAGATGCAGGTAAAGTTGCTTAAAGCTTTTTTACCAGTACATTTAAGTCAAGAGTTCCCTGTGGCCACAGGATTTCTACTCTAGGCCATAGCTTTTGGCTATCACTGCCTGAGCAAAATCGGAGCTACAGCAGCGTTCTGTCACATGTACTCTGTGGGTGAAGTCTTTCTAAGGGTGAACCTAGAATGTCTGGCTCCTGCTGATCTGCGTTTCCTTGCACAGGTCTCTGCTCATGTTTACAATGGAAAACTGTTTCTACCTGCTCATCTCCCAGGCCGTGCGGTACTTGAGAGACCCAGCTGTGCATCCCCGTGATAAGCAGCGAATGAAACAGGAGCTCAGCTCTGAGCTGGTGAGCAGTTTGTACCATCCTTTCTCACCGTTCAGTGTGAGTTGTCTTGTGGGGAAAGGTCGCTTGTCCTTGGCTGCCCAGGACAGCCGTTCTCCTGCGTGAGCCGCCAGCCTTAGGTATCTGAGGCTGCAGGCAGTGGTGGCTGTTCCTGTGCCACCTTGTTTGGGGAGGGAGAGGGATGCGTGCTTGGAAGAACCTAACTCGTTGCGTGCTTCTGATTTCAGAGTACCCTGCTTTCCAGCCTGTCTCGTTACTTCCGCCGTGGTGGTCCCTCTTCACCTGCCAGCGGGGTCCTTCCCTCTCCCCAGGGAAAGTCTGCCTCCAAGCTGGGTCCTGAGGGGCAGGAGCCTTTGTTTCAGCTCGTGCAGGCCTTTGTCCGGCACGTGCAGAGATAGATTCGATTCTGCCGCCGCCTCCCTTTGCAGGACTTGCACCAGAACGATTCATGTCCACCACAGAAGGCATCACCGTTGGCAGAGCTTGTAACGAGGACTGGGGCGGGAGGGAGGCCTGGTCCGGGCAGCGTTGTGAACCGAGCTGTAACAGCAGCAGCGAGATCCCGTTGAAGTCTTGCGGTGCAGAAGCAGAGCGAATGTAAGGAGAGCTGAGAGGGGCTCCTCAGAGTGAGCAGCCCGCGCTCCACCTGCTAGAGCGTCCTGGCCCAGGTACAAGCGCTGAACAGTCAAAACCTTTATTTTTATAGCTTGTACCTCCCAGCTGGGGCAGCTGGGGCTGGATGGAGAGAGGGGACAGACTTCCCTCTGGGCATTAACTCTGCTCTTAACACAAGGTGCAATCTGCCTCTCCCTTACAGTCAGAGTCCAGTTAAGGCACAACCTAGGGATCAGCCAGCAATTCAGAGACCATCTTTCTACTCCTATTTTTGTACTGAATGGTTCAAGGCAAGATGGTGTATGTGTGCTCACGCCTCCCCTCCACCCTGCAGTCTGTGTGTTGTGTGTGTTTCTGAAGAGCAAGGCCTCACTCAAGGTTTTTAAGTCAAAATTCCATTGCTCCAGTCTTGCAATTTTTTGTAACTGTGCCCTATTTATACTGATATTAAAACCTTTATAGACAGCAGCTGGATTCATGGTTTTGTACTGGGTGTAACAGCCTGCAGCACCAGTCTCTGCCTCTTCTGCATAGTAGTTCTACCGCATCAGTTACCAGCTAACAGTGGTGAGTTGTGGCTTGTGAGTGACAATCCAGATACAGTTGAAGAGTTTATAATCCAAGGTTGACTCCTTTGGCTTTCCCACACCCACTCCTTTACTCTCCCGTTGGGGAGCTCACAGGAGGTTTTAAACGAGCATGGCTACGCAGTAACCCCCAGCCTGATGCTGCTGCACACGGTGTGGTCCGCGAGCACAGGTTGCTCTGAGCATAGCTCCAAGGGGCTGACATCCGTTGCAGCAGCTGGGGAGGGTGCAGGTTCCAGCTAGAAGAAAGACTTCGAGGTGTTTACAGCGAAGTTCTATCGTGCTGTCGTGTCTCCCCCTCAAACTCCTTAAGGTTCTGAGGCTCAGCATGTGATGGAGACCGGATGAGAAGGTCAGTGACTGCTGCTTAAAATAAAGCCTGAAATTTAGACAGACTTTTCTAAGGTACGAAATTAAATTTGAATGTAGCTGTGAGCTACTAATCTACTAGTTCTTTCCTAAAGAGACACTTGATTGCTTCACCAGTCAGAACCTTTTTAATTTTGATGGTTTTAAGAGACCAGGGTGAGAAAATTGGATGATGTTGCTTTGAGGGTTGTTCTATTTTCCTTGTAAGCTTTTAAGTGATGATGAAATTCTGTCACACTTGTTTGATCTAGTTTTACTCACCCTGGAGGCTTTGGAGAGATTTGAACTAACTGGCTGGAGTGAAGTGGTCTTAGAAGGGAGAGGGGCTTGATTACCTCCCCAAAACTCAGGTGAGCTGCTTTGACAGGGAGGGGCGTGCTGTGGCAGTAGTCTGATCGTGTTTGGATGGCCGTGCTCAGCAGGTGCTGCGTGTGACTGGGGTTACGTGTAACGGGTAACACTGTGTGCCACAGGGGAGCTGTGAGTGCAGACACGGAGATGGGAAGGTGAACTTTACAGAGAAGATAGAAATGTGGGGACAGGAAGCAGAGCCAGAATTCAGTATCCCTAAACAAGCTCAGTAATATTCAGGGCTGTTAAGCCTGTTACTGCCAAACCCCTCAGAAGCAGCACTAGATTTCTTTTGCTTTCTCTACCGCTGGGGGAAAGGAGTGCTGGTGCTGGGCAGACTTCCTGGCTGTTCTGAGGGAAGAGACAACATTTTCTGCATCATTAAGCGCCGCTGCTGGTTTTGCTAAAGCTGTTATTTCTCTTTCTGTAACGTATCAAGGAGAGGGGTAACAGGGATGCCACCGTACTGGGGGAGAGGTACACACAGTCGGAGGGGAAGGGGCAGGTACAGATCTGCAGAAGCTAATCATTGCTATGGTAAAGCTCACTGAAACGGCAGCAGAAGTTGATGCTCTATTAACTCCATTTGAGATTGTTAGTTGTAAAAACTGGAGCTATTGCTACATTACAGAGCATTTTAACAGCTTCTTTTCCCAGGAGTTCCTTCCATCCCTCCTTTCCAAGCTGGGGGCTAGGGACAAGGCTTTAGGATTTTAAACTAGCAGCCGATCTAGTTTCCATAACAACAAAAAGGGCTGTTAGAGTTAGAATAGCGTTTGCAGTCTCTCAGCAGCTGAAGTCACACTGCTGCTCTGTTTTTGCTTCAGGTTAAGGAGGAGCTGTTGTTTCTTAAAACTCATGAATCTGTAGTACAACTCGGATGTGTCATCTGGAAAGGGAGGGAAAGACATTAACAAGCTTAAGGCACGTTGAGGGTTTCAGGAAGGATTAGGAGCTTTGCTTTGCTTTTACACCCAGCTTCCAGGACTAGGATAACAGCGTGGCACAGCTCCCCTCTGCCCCTGGGACAGCGCTGCTTGTGCCTACGAGCTGCAGTCACACGGCTGGAACAGCCCTGACCCCACACCAGACACCGAGGCAGGAGGTCAGGCAGTTTGTTTATTGGCAAATAAGTGCAGAAAACCATGAGCCCTACATACACAGGCGCTCAGTGCCCTGTTACATTAGAGTGGTCACAATACCAGTGGGGGAAAGTGCAAAAGATCAATAAACAAGCAAGGGTAGTTCTGACATACCAAAGGGAAGGGAGTGAACAGAGAGCTTGGTGCCGGTGAATTTCTCTTCAATCCAGCTTGAGTGGGAAACTAGTTACACAGCAACAGCAGTCCTTCAGTGGAGCTCTAGCTAAAAAGAGCATTATAGGATTAAAACGCACACATACCTGACCGCTCCCTTTGAGCTAAACCACACACACCAAGGGCAGCCTGAATTGTTTAGATGTGTATATGGCCAAGAATGGCTTGTTGGAGATAACAGCAAGTGGGACTGCTCGTTCCTGTACTAGGATGCACCAAGTCTGTTCACTGCTGAGACGGGAGGGGAAAGTATTAGTTAAATCAGTGATCAGTGAAAATAAGGTCAGGCTAAAACATGCCTGGAACAGATGCACTGTAAGAAAAGCCTGGACAATTAACACAGGGAGCAAAGCTTGTAAAAAGGCTTGTAAACTCTTTGCAGTCCAAGAGCAGTTTCTCGGAGGAAACGCAAGCAAGATGCATGGTCCCTTGTACTGAGGTTTGATTTTTTGACATACAGGCTCTATGTTATTAGGTTGGTCTCGACCATGGGATTTCCTTCCAGCTTCACAGGACAGTTCTAGATGGAAGCCATCAGGCACCGCTGCAGTAAGCATGGCTCTTAGAAAGCCTTGCATTACTGTTATCCCAGCTGGGTTTAACCAGCTCTTAATTCTTAAATTCAGCTTTCTTGCCTTAAGAGCTAGACTATCTCAGAGGGATCGTGTGGGACGCTTCCCCAGCGGAGCGCTTGATGGTTTGACTCAGGCAATTCTACTGCTGAAGAACAGAGAGGGTGGGAGGGGCAGACAGGCACTAACCCACACCAAACACAAGGGAAATTAACTTAAACTCCATGAGCAGCTGCTGAAGGAGAGTTTGCTGGCCCTGGGAAAGCCACTGTGATAAACAAGACTAGGGCAGGGTAGAAAAAGTAATCAAGGAATCTTGCGCCGACAAGACTAACCTCAAAGCAGGCTGCACTGGTAGTTAATGAATTCAGTCTCAGGTGCCATTAGCCCTTTCCCAAAACCTCTCATAGTTTTACCGCTTCTTTCCCACAATTCCCATATTAGCAATGTGTGTCAGCCCTGACGAGAGCAATGGGCTCTGATGAAGAAATCCGCATTAGAAGTGCCAGGAGATGAGGGGTGCATTCCACTTGTACATTCTTCTTCCTGGAGACATTTAACTTAACAGTTCCAAGTAAGTGACAGGAACTTTCCCCTTCTGGTTCCCTCTTTCCCCTATGAGCCAGTCTGGGTCCATGCCTGGCAGGCTGTACACAGTGATCATCTGGGGAGAGAAGACAGCGTTAAACAGGACCTGCTTCTGCACGCAGAGCCATGAAGTTCAGTCAGATGTGTACCGAAAAGAACAGTAAGTTAATTCCTAAAGTTTATTTAGCAGGCATCTGCACTTTTCCCCTGGAGCCTTCCTGGAACTATTTGCAGCTCTAACAGAAGGTCTATTGCCCACTGATGTCCCTGCTGCCTTTTCATTCTCCAAATTGACTTAAAGTATTTTTGCATACCGGGTGGCTTGATATTGCTCTGTCATCATCCTTTCTGGATACAAAAATTGTCTAGTCACCAAAACCGTTTGCAGCTTGCTGAATTTCCTTTGTTCTCAGCAGGATTAGACCAGGTCTCCAGGCAGTAGCTTATCCCATAAGCTAGCTAGGTTTGAGGGTCTCAGTGAAGACACCAAATGTTGGGGTGTTTTGTTAGCTGGGTACAACAGGCTGTACAAGTCTTAAACAGCAAATGGCCCTGAGTGCAAACTCACTGCAAAAGATACTACGGTTAAGGAAAAGATTCTATTATCAGTTCCACAAAATGGGGTTTTTAGGGGCAGGCAAAGTAACCAAGAGGCTGCTGACTTGCCCGCAGGCTGCTGCTGGACACTTAACAGCAACATTCGATGCAAAGAAGAGCCACCAACCTCATCTGCAAGAAGTGCCAGCTCACTGCTGTCAGCTGCTTCGTAATCATACAGGACTCTGGCCTTCCGTGTCCCGCTGGCAGGAGGCTTGACTTCATTGGGGTTCAGTACGCTCTCTGCCACGGTATTGGGCACCCCGACAATTGTGGGTACAACCGGGATGGTAGGCACAGCAGGGAGAGTGGCAGCACCGACAGCTGGCGGAGAGGTAGCAGCTGGGGGAGGAGATGTGGATTCTGCGTTCCCTACAAAGGTGCCTGAAAATCTTACGCAGGAGAAAAAAGCAGAGTTCAGTTAGTCTCTCGTGTGAGGAGCCAAGAAAGTTCTTTCCTTCAGTGGCTGCACTGCAGGGATGATGCTGCAGAGTTCCAGCTAACACTGTAACGTATCCATGCTGCCCTTCAAGTGGGGAAATGCACTTAGTACTCAGGTGCTGAGCCTATCCAACAGGTGTTTGTCTGCTTGCTTTTCTTCCAGCGTCCTGTTACAGGACTGCTACCTAACGTGCAGGGGATGGGACTGTCGGGTGGCACCACAGGGGGCTGGGCAGGTGTTACTTTGGTCTCTGCACTGCTGTATCCTCGCCCTGCTCTCACGTGTTGTTTAGCCTGCTCGTTCTTCAGGGCTGGGACACTCATTGTTGCTGTTAAACTAGATACCACAACTGGAGGCTCCCCGGCTCTCTGGGCTCTCCAGATAGAGAAAGTAATGAAGCTAGGTCTTGTTTATCTGTGGTTATCTGCCCCTGTGCTAGGGGAGCGTAGCTCTGGCCTTTGGAGCAAGCCTGCATGCAGTTTGGCTGTGGTGTAGAGCGCTTAGAGCAAGTCCTGCACATGATACTTACATTTCTCCTTTGGAGCTGCAAGCATGGAAAAGAACGAAAGAGGAGTGGTGAGTTACCATGCAGAGGCCCCTCCAGGGTCAGCCCACCGTGCCGTTGTAGCAGGTACCAGAAGAGCCCTACCCGCACCCAGGATGTGCAGCCAGCAGCTCAGGTTCGGTTACTGCTGCGGCTGAGACCCTCAGCCTGTCGCTTGGCAACAGGAATTTGTCTCCAGCGTGACTTAACTGATCTTGAGGAAGGATGTTCAGGCTCTGGCCCATGCTTTGAGATGAATGCATGAAGCCCAGATGAATCTAATGGCAAAGCCCACTCTAAATGCTGCCACCAGGACTGGTCACCGTTCAGAAGCTGTCGCAGCTTGAGTGGGGGTGTAAGCTTCTCTCCCAGAGGAAGGAGGCCTGAACTAGTAACGGGATGAGCCAGCAACCCCTGGGGAGGTGAAAGCAGCCTCTGGTCTCACCTGCCCAGCTGCTTCTGCAGGTCCAGCATGTACTGGTAACACTGGGCGTAGTAGTTGGTCTGGGACTCCACGAACTCATGGAGGCAGCGAAGGTGATTCACCTGCGTGGGAAGGACCATGAGTGAGTTCGGGTGCCGGAGCACAGAGCCCTCTTCCTGCAGCTCCTGCCCCAAGGGGAGCAGCCGCGTGCAGCCCGGTATTTAAGACATGGCTGAGTAGAGTACGCTCATTCGCCACGTTTGGGATTGCTGCAGAGGCCCAAGGGTGCCTCTCAGCCCCCTCCCCAGGTACCCAGGCAGACTCACGTGGGTGCTGCTGATCCCCTCCAGCAGGAGCCGTGTCACCTCTGCCTGTCGATCGAACTCGGTCTGAGTGAGCCGCAGCTCGTGTTCTGCCTGCAAAACGGGACAGGGTGTTCAAGGCAGCCAAGGCACGGACCCCCTATTCTGCCTTTTCCAGGAAGAGGCAACACCCTCCTCATCCTCCATCCCCCTCCCTCTTGGCACGGAGACAAGGGTGCTCGGTGGGATCCACGTGCACCTCTGACACTGAGCAGCAGGCACAGGACACCCTGGGCTGGGATCCCAGAGGGCTCTGGCTGTATTTGACCTGTATTCCTGCTTGATCCTACGTTTGATCACTGCAGCTCACGGAATGGCAGCCCAAGACTGATACATCAAGCCAGCATGCTCCTGTTCCCGCAAGACTCAAACGTGAAGTTGGAGAGGTTTTGTTAGTCCTGAGATAGGCAGGAAGCCAGGCCTGTGCTACCCCCCGCTTCTGTTGCCAGTTGGAGGACTCCAAGAACTGGGCAGCCAAAGCTGCATGTCAGTGTCTGTCCCCTGCAAAGGTGTCACTGGCAGCAGGACAGTTCCCACTGCCAGCACTGTCTGAGTCTGCTCCGAAATGCAGCGGTGGAGCTCTGTTAACACCTCCTATGCATGCAAGCTCGGAGAACGTGGCAGCCTCCTTCAGTTTTTCTCAAGACGAGCGACTGTTGCCAGTCTCCTTTTTATCCCCACAGAACCAAGGCTGAGGCCAGGGAGCATTCACCTCACTGCTGTTCCTAACTGCGCTGCCCTTGAGGTGGACATCCCAGTACGGCTTCTGCCTGAGCTCTCCTTTGAGGCTTGTTGCTTATTTTGAGCTGGGAGGAATTTGACAATGGGCGTTAGAAGGCAGCTGTGCACCCGACACTGGGAATTTGAAGACAGACTGACACCCAAAAACCTTTTTACCAGGCAGACAGAACATCTCTTTCCCCAGCAGCAAACAGCAGATTTCCACTCTGGCACTTTTGCAGTACCAGAAAGCCCAGATGCATCACAGAATCAGTCGGGTGGGAAAACCTGAAGCTCACCAAGCTCCAGCAGCACCGGAGCTGTCTGATGTGCCGGTGCCTGCTCTCCCCTCCCCACCGCCACGGGGAAAGGAGCGACAAACAGGCAGGTCTGTCCCGTAGCGCGCATCGCTCCTTAGCACCAAGCAGACTGTGCCAGTTCCCTCTTGGGCTGTGCTGCGATCAGCAGCACAGAAGACTGGCATCCATTTAGCTACACCTTAAAAGGAGAGGAGTAAGGGTTTTGTGCCCCTTTCCCCTTCCCCAGGGCGATGTTGCAGCCCAAGGGCTGCCTGCCTCGGTGCGGTGGTCCCTGGACGGCACTGGTTTGGGGACAGAGGTCCTTCGGCTGCTTTGGCGATGCCCCATCAGTCTGGCGCAGGAGTGGCATGCCTGGAATTGCCCCCAGAGGGCTGCTCAGACAGGCTGATCGTCTCCAACAGAGGCCGTGCTGCTGGTGTTTCTGAGCAGCGTCCCCGGAGGACAGCCAGCCTGCTCGGCAGGGCGAGCTGGGGGAGCTGCTGTGCGCCAGCACGCCTGGCCTAGCGTTACCAGCACCGGGGTACAGACAGGCTGCGACAAAGAGATGCTTCCACTGGCCTTTAATCAGATTCGTCTATTTTAAGCTACAACTGATCTATTTCTTTGCATCCCCTGAATAAAAGGGATTATTTAAAGGAGGAGAGGGGGATATACACCAGGAAATATCAGTGCAATGCCCTACTAAGCACCAAGATTTTTGCTCCAGTGAGCAGAGCAGAGCCCTCAGTCGCAGCAGAGCTATCTGGAACTTGTGGCCAACACCAGCGACACCGGGGTCTATCCAACCAAGACTGGAGGAACAGAGCCTTACGTGCCTACAGCTGACTGCAGTCAGTTCATTCGTTCGAGGGACAGAATAAGTAAAACCAGCCGGTCTGCTCTGCTGATGCCTTGAGTGAGGCAGCAGTAGGATGCCATCATGCACAGCATGCAGGAGAGTGCCATTCTACCACCTTGCAGCTCAGGCTAACATCCGCTGGGGGTATTTGCGGGATGAAAGGCAACGGGATCCCAGAAGGTGCCTCTGGAAGCCCCACACAGAGCTCACCCTGCTCCCTAGCCTGCTGGCAGCCCTCCACCCACCCGCCTGGAGGAGTCAGCTCCCCTTGGGGAGCCCAGAAAAGGAGCAGGATCTGGGGCTTGGCCTCCTTGGATCCACTCAGGAGGGTAAGTGCAGCTCACCCGGAGCGGCTCCACGACAGGCTCCAGACCTCCCACCCGGCCCTCCGGACAGAGCCATGCCCTCCATCAGCAGGGGCTGTTCGTGAGGACCCTTGGTCCTTGCGCCAGCTCTGCTCAGCGCTCCTGCTCGGACCCCAGAACAAGCGGTAAGGGGCTGCCAGAAGCCAACGCAAGGCACATGCAGAGGTGGAGCAGGCAGGGCCTTTCCCCCAGGAGCAGAGCTGAACCACGTCGCAGCACGTCACCTCTGCTCCCGTGACACCAGTGCCGGGCTCTCAGCGCTGCCTCTATCCCATCCCACACGCCCGGTTTGCCCGGGAAGCCGTTCATGCTCGGTGTGGCCGACTGGCCCCTGGGGCTGGGTCTCCCCTTCCCAAACCGCTGTCGGCATCACATCGAGCCACGCAGCTACAGCATCGGGGCCGGGGCTGACAGCAGTCGCGCCCCTTTCCCTCGTGTGCGCACACACGGGAGGGACGGAGCCGGCAGCTCCCCGCCGCCAACACGCCCGCAGAGGTTGGAGCACGATTGCAGCCGGGTACTTACTTTTTCCACCTCGTCGCTCCAAAGCTGTGGGGGCCACAGAGCAACAGGAAAGGAGATCAGTGTTGGAGACGTCAAGAAGCACTCGGCATTAACACCAACGGGCAAGGACGCTCCGCGGACGCAGCAGGCCGGCTCCGGGGACGAGCTAGCCCTTCACCCAGCAGCAGCTGTCAGGCTGGTGCCCCTTCCCCTCCAGCCCGCACCCTCGAGCTCGGTTTCACAGCGGGTGAGCAAGGCTGTGCCACCACAGCCAGCAGCCCAGCTCCAATCCCTGCCAGGGCTTTTGTGGTGACCACGTTCAGTGGGCTCCAGGAAGGAAAAGATGAAGCCGCAGGGTCCTCTGAGCGCGTGGATTACCTGGCTGAAGCTTGCAGAGCAGGGTGTTGAAGGACAGCCCTTCTTTTAGGAGTGCTGGGAGGCTGCTGTGCTGCTTGAGCCCACAAATAAGGTCCTGGGAAGTGCTGAGAGCCTAAGCCGGAGGCCAGCGTTCCTCACCCACTGGTCAAGAGAGCTCAGGTTGATGGGCTCGTAATCCAGGCAGCCTGCAGCTCCTAGCAGGCGAGCAATGGCTGGGTGCTGCCTTTGAGCCAGGCACAACGTGAAGCTGCTCCTTCCCACCCTCCTCCCTGGCCGCTTTCCCCTGGCCCCGCAGAGGGGAGTGGGCAGCTCCTCGGCCACGCTCCCCCCAGGCCTCCCCTCTCCTTTCAGCATCCCCCCAGGGCACAGCGCCGCCAGCTGCTTGCTGGGATCTGGCTCCAGGACACGAAACAAGCGACGGGAGTCATGCGCAGCGATGGGGAAGGGAGGGAAGAGGCAGAAAAACACATTGGTCCTTCCCAGAGGTCCTCGGCCCGGCCTTTCCTCGGCAGACAGCCAGCACTGCTGAACCTGCACTGACAGCACCCGGGAGCCACCGTTTCTGGACGATGTGCTGGGTGTCCCGGTGTTTTGGGGCTGCTAGGGCCCAGCACCTCCCCACTCAGCTGTGCTGGGGATCGGTCACCAACTGCCCCCAGGTGTGCGGTGCCAGGTGCAGGACAGCCTCGGCAGCTGATATAAGGAGCACCGGCTGCTGGAGCAGCTGACCCTGTTTTGGTTTCTGCTGCCTGGCCTGCGGTTCAGCTCCCGCCTGGTGAGTACCCAGCCGGCTCCTCTCCCCTGTTCGGGCAGGGTTAGGGCAGCCGCTTCCCTGACCGCAGGCTGTCCCTGTTGCAGCACGCAGTGCAGCGGGGCCGGGTGTTTTCTCTGACCCTCAGACAGATGTCTTATTATCGTGAGTCACGGGCTGGCCCAGAAAAGGCCTGGGTGATGCCATCAGTGTCTGAGGACACAGGCCCCTGCCCTTGCTCATTCTGAGAGCTCCCACCCCAGGAGAAGGGAAAATCCTTGCAGGAACTGGCCTGGAGTGCTGCCATGGCTCACAGCCTCTGTCAGACCAGCCTGGCCTTTTTGGAGCAAGACTTGCTACAGGGGCAAGAGGGGAAGCTTTTGGTCTGGCCCAGGACTTCCTACACAGATTGTGTAGACAGTACTTAAATCGTTTTGGGCCCAGCTGATCTCTGTACTATCCACTGAACTTAGAGCCAGATTTGTTTCTCTTCTGTCAGCCTTTCTGGCACAACCTCCAGCTGTGACCCTGGGGTGCTCTGGGGCAGTCCAGCTTTGCCCAGATCTGGCCTTGGGTGAAGGCACCACGCAGCTTTAGTCAGAAACACTCCAGACCTTGCAGGGGGCAGAATAGAGGGCCATGAGCTGCACTTGTCTTCCTCCACCACAGCTCAAGCCAGAGGAACCCTCTTTAAGGTACTCAATATGTTTTTCTTGGAATCATTCCTGGGAAGACAGAGCATGGCAAGTGGCAGGCTTTGAGGGAAAGGGATATTTAGGCTTACACAGCCCACGTATACCTTACACAACAACAAAAGGTCAGTGTGGGAGAGAGGAGAAATAGCTCCTCAGCTTCCAACTTAAACAAAACTGGGCTGAGTCAAGGGGCTTGTCTCCGGCTGTTTGTAATTCCGGCTAAGCCCCCTGTTACAGAAGGGGACAAACAGAAGCACCATGTTACCCACCTGTCCAAAACAACAACAATGTGAGTTTAGAACCAAAATCAGAGTTCAGCAGGCCCTGCTAAGGATATGCGGTCCAGGAAAGAGCTGACCTGTTTGCTCACCTGCAAGAGCAAGCTGTTACCTGGGCATAAGCAAGCCCTCCCCCAGAAGAGAACAGCTTAAAAGCAAGGTTAGCAGCAGCAGCTGCTCTGCAGCCTGTGTACTGACAGGGAAGTGGCACAAAGGCCTCTGGCCTGGAGGAAAAGCAGAGCAACAGCATGAGATGCTCTTAGCTCGCTGCAGCGCCTGACCCCTTGGGAAGAATGCTGGGATTAGAGGGCTGGGTGCAGGGCAGTGCTGCCCGCACTGAGCTGGGGAGCAGCCCGGGCTTAGCCCTTGTTCTGCGAGTTAGAGATGCCAACTGCTGCTGAAGTCATCCTGCCCCTGCAGGCTGAGGTCAGGCAGCACTCAGCCCCCAGCTGCAGCCTCTCAGAGGTGTTTTGGAAGCCATAAGGAGCACTGCTGGCAGGGGCAGTGCTTGCCACAGGTGCTCCTGTGCAGCCATCGAATGGGAAAAGGTCAGTGCTGGCTGCTTACCTGGAGCAAGTCTGTCTCCTGGAGCCTGGCTTCACTGGCCTGTGCCATCGTCCTTGCGGTCAGAGCCTCCCTAGCAGATCTCTGAAGAGGGATCGATGACTAGGCATGGATGTGCCAGGGTCGGTACCTGCAGGCTAGCTAGCAAAAACTCGAATCTGTTTCCCTGGTCATGTTACTGCACTTGGTCAGCTTGCAGTTAGATGATGACTAGATGTGTTGAGCTGAGCACCTGGGCACTCTTCCAGATGCCAGTACATGATATGAAAGTGCCTTCAGGTCTGCTTTAGAGACCTTCAGGGGACAGTCAGGATATCCCAGTCTAGTCAGAGTTGTTTGAAGGCAAGGAGAGCACAGTTTCTCTCCTCTGATTCCCCCAGAGCTCAGTTTTAGTCCATTACAACAATTCCTGCGCTGTCCTTGGAACAGACCTTCCCCGCAGAGAAGCCCCTGGCTGCTCCTCGTGTGCTAGGAGAGATGGAAGCAGCACTTGCTGCAGCACTGTCAGCATCAGCTTCCTCCTGAGGAGTCTCCTCGCCCAGCCAGCTGCCTGTTGAGGCAGTTCTCTAGCTTTCGTGCAGAGCTATTTCTGATCCCAGCATCGCTCTCAAGAAGGTCAGGACAGATACCCCTGGGAACTAACACTGATGCTGGCAGCCCAAACCTTTCTCCAAACGGGACGGGTTGCCCATTAACCACATCCAACTTGCTGCTGAGACATTTTGGTTTGCTCGTAGGCCCAGCCTACTACGTTTTCATATCTACAGCCCCCCTCCCCAGCCCTTCCAGTACCAGATTACTCTGCTAACAGGCATCAGTGTTGTTCTGAATGCTGTTTAGGAAGCGAGATGGTCAGTTTTCAACATTTTAACGAGAAATGCGACATTGTGCAATGGGGAGCCGTGAACACAGCACAGAAAGTCAATTGTTTGACCACAACCACACAGCAGAGATGCGACGGGCCATTCATCCACCCCCAGCACGTGCCTGGGTAACAGCCACCAACAGCTGCCAGCAGGAGGGCGGGCCCCAAGTGGAAGCCAAAAAGAAAGGACCTCTATTTGCAGAACAGACAAGCCTGTATGTCAGGGTTACTGACACCACGGGTGGCAGACTCCTCCACCTTTGCTTTTCTTGACTGGCTAGAAAGCCTCTGAGCATTGAAGCCACAGTACTGAGCAGGTAACAACATGTGATGTTGCCAGTATATGGTTGGGACCATCCAGAAAGGCTAACCTGTGAGGTTTTTTTCCTTTCAATTGCTCCACTAGCAATAGAAATGCTGTCAGAAGATTCCCACTAAAAAAGTGGGAACAGACCGGGAGAGAAACTGTGAAGGAAACCAAGCAGCCAAACTGCCAGACCCTGCCAGTGCCCCCTCAAAAGGTGACCTGCATCCTTACATCGAGTCAGAGAAACTCCAGGCATCCCATGTCACATTAAAATGTTGAAAACAGCACAGCACTAGGTCTAAGTTTGTCAGGTGAAGAGTGGGGCAGGAAGAGGTTGGAGAGGCAACATCTAGGAGGAAGCAATCTTACCGCTGATGCGCTGGCGGAGAGAATGTAATTACGAGGTCTAGTCTCCTGAAAGTCAGGCACAGCCTAGTAGGGGAATAGAGTTTCATGTACAAGTCACGCAGAGGAGTCGACAGGAGTCACTTGGGCAACAGGAGGAAGAAGAGGCTGTTGTTTTTTTCCTCTTGGTTCTGGGAACTTAGCTCAAATTCCCAGGGTTGCAGGGGGGAAGTCTCCCAGCAGTCAGGGCAGTGGTGCTTGGAAACTCTCCCCAGGTGGAAAACAGAGTGAGAGGAGGGGGACTGGCTCATGCGGTCACACCTGGTACTTAACAGCAGGTGTTTCTGCAGGTAGAAACTCTGCCTGTACTTACAGGTGTCTGCTCCTACGGCAGCCAGTCGGAGCGGTGATGAGACAGCACCATCCCGAATGTGTTTCCCATTGCCTTGCAGCCAGCAGGTTGCTCTTCTCATGTTGGCCCAGTCCAGAGGGCAGGACTTTCTTTTCCCTTGCTGCCCACCTACAGTCCTAAAATGTCCCTGTACAGGGCCTTGCCCTTGTGGTGGGTGTGATTACTTTCAGAGCATACTCTGCACAGTGCCTTTTAACGAGAGCCATCTACTTGTTCTCACCCTCAACAAGCCTCTCAGCAGGTTTCTACCTCGCAGGCTCAGATCTGCTCTTTTCAGCGATGGGCACGGCAAGATCAAAGCAGATCTAGCCCGAGGCCTTGCTGCCACCAAAGGCAGTGTGCAAGTTTTCAGCCTAGAGGTCAGAAAACCTCCAAGCCAGCTTCTTGACAGCTAAACCCCTGCCCTGGGACAGGAAGACTTAAGTACTCCAGAGGTTTTCTTTGTTGGGAATGCAAGGGCTCCATCCCCACACACAGTGGGGGCTCGCTAACCATGGTGTAACACTCCTCTCAGCTCTTCCTAGACCGGCCCCTGGCTGTAGCATCCCCCAGAGAGAGAAGCCAACCTGCTAGCTCACATCAGGACACATCGCACTTGGTCCCGCTCAGCCTTTATTTTGCAGTGGGTTGGGGTGCAAGGCTGGCGCACAACCCAGCTGTAACCCCGACAGGTCCCTAATCCTCTCGGGCCCCGCGTTTCCTCTCCCAGGTTAATCTCTCTGCGGCTCACCCAGATCTACTTATACCAGCTGACCCCATTTGCTGGGAGCCACAGCAGCCCTGAGCAGCCTGCTGGAATGAGTGACCGGTGGGTGGAAGTGCAGTCGGGTGGTCCCAGCAAGAAGAGATTTTTAAACTGTCTAGGAGTTTTGGGAACAGCAGGAGGACAGAATAAGGAGGAGTGATTCCTACTACAAGTCAAACCTGAGTACAGGGAGAGGAATGCACCAGTGAAATTTGAGGCTAGTACAGTGGCTAGGCTGGGCTCCTCCCCATGGGGAGAGGAGATATTTGACAATACTTTTTAGTTTTAAATCAAAAGCAACTTAAGAAACCTCTCCTCCCATTCCTTGGTCTCCGGTGAGTCCCAAAACTAGACAAAGCTCATGGGATGAAGGAGGCAAGCTGCTCTTGCGCTCCTGTGCATGGGCAAGTTGTATTTGCAAGCAGTGGTCGAAAAGACCCCCTCCCTTCCTCCCTCCCTCCCTCTTCCACTCTTGCAATGGTGAAAATGGGCAGAGCCCTGAGCCTGAAGGGCAGCACAGCACCACAACCAGGTCAACCTGCCTGTCATTGTCTCCGGACTGCCTCCCTTCCAGGGAGGGACTCACCACCCAGCCCAACCTCCTCCTGCCTGGGGCCAGAGGAGCCTGAGGGGGTCTTTACGTGAGCCCCTTGAGCGCTGCTTGCAAGCAGTGTTGACGGAACTGGGTGCATGCTCCAGAGGGGCTGCAGGCAGCTGACAAATGCTCCCAGCTTTCTGGGGCAGCTTCCCCTGGCAGCCACGGCCCTGACCAGTACGTGCTGCAGGGCCAGTCCTGATGGACGAGGGAGATATGAACTTTCATTTAAAATGGGAAAGAGACAATGAGAGGTGTTAAAGAAAAATCACAGCACCGTTAGCACAGTCAATACTCACATCTCCCTCACACTGAGCAAATTACAAAGAAACAAAACAAAAAGGTTAGTAAGCAAAACAGCATCAACAGGAAGGACAAAGCACAAAATCAGAGGGAAATGCACAAGCCCAGACGATCGAACAGCAGCTCACGGGTCTGGGCAGCAGCATACTTGGAGGATCAGTCACAAGACAGAAGCTGTGGGAACACAGGTTTGCACTCAAAGGAGAGGAGCAGCAAGAGAGAGGTGAGCTGGGAGAGGTGCGCTATTTGAGGCCAGCTCGGATGGAGAGGTACAAACACAGGACTCCAGGCACACTGCAGGGAACACCGTGGGCTAATCATGAGTTAACACGTCTGGTGCCGAGGCAGCAGCCCACCCCTCCGTGCTGGGAGCTTCCACTTGTGCCTTGTCCCCTGGTAGTCAGCGAGGCACCTTGAGGCCTGAGGCCAGGGACCTCACCTTTAAGCTAAGCTGGGTGCTCAAAAAAGCAGCTGAGGTTGCTTTTCTGTTGTGGTGATCTGTTTCAAAGAAGCAGAGCTACTCAGGCATGGCTTGGAAGCCTTTAGGCTGGCTCTGCATCCTACCTGGAGCACTCCAGCACTGCAGTTCCAGTGGGAGACCAGGTTTTGCTTTTCCAGCTACAGGGAAGTCCCTCACCCAAGGGTCTGTTTGCAGCTGAGAGCCCTTGGGATCACTTCATGTTGGAAGCAAGTTGAGGAGGAAGAGGGTAGGAAGGGAGGAAGCACACAAGCTGAATTCCTGCTCTGACTTAAGCCTAAGATAAAGCAATGGTTGCTGCTTCCACTGGGAGCAGGGGCACCATCCCCTTCAGGAGGGTAACTGGGGATTCCTAAAGTTACCCTCAGTGGGTCTGGGTGACCTGACTGATGAGAGGAGGCTTTTTTTTAAAAGGGTAGCTATTGCCTTTGTTCACCCAAAGCTTTGTTTCGAATTTCCCACAGAGGCCTGAGTGCTGTCAGACCTGCTGGTGGAGGCCTCTGAGCTTAGCACAGCTTCTCCATATGGCACGAACATAGTTAGGTTCGGAGAGAAGGGAAAACACCCGGGAGCTGGCCACCCAGGGAGCTGCCAGGCCTAAGGCCCAGCCAAACAGATGGCTGCAAGTCAGGCTCGTGGCAGGTCTCCCAGGCCGGTATCCCAGAGCGTGACAAGGATTCCTGCTCGTTCTGATAGTGTGGTTTTGGTAGTTGAGATCCTGGCCCCAGGCTAGAAGCAGAACTTGTTGACTCCTCCTGCCACAGCCAGAGCAGTACAGGATGGCAACCTGCTTCAACAAGGCCTTCAGGGAGCCCACCGGTGCCCAGCTACGTCCCCTCTGCCTCCTGCTACCCTGCCTCTGCCCGGGGCAGCTCTAAGAGGTACCTGAGGCCCGGGAAACGTTCCTGAGCTGGCAGGTCTCAGCCTCAGAGAGCACTTTGCGGAGTTTGTCCCACATTCCCGTTGCTCAGGCCTGGGGACAGGGACACCGGTTGACTTGCCTGCCCCTTCTGTGCTGACCCGGGAGCTCTGCTAGTTTACCAGCCGTGAATCCTCCAAAGCCAGAGGGCAAGGCAGCAGGTAACCAGACAGCACTGCGAACTAAGTGAACAGGGAGGCTGCAGGAGGGACCTCTTGGTGGCCAGCCTGACCCTCGCCACCCCTTACAAGCTCCCCCAGCATTTCTACCTGGGAAAGACAGAGTTGGCCAAATGACAACTAGCCTGAAATCCTGGGAGTCCTGCAGTGCCCCAGCGTGCTTTCCTCTTGTACACCTTCCAGCTCAGCTCTCTCTTGACTTGCTTCCAGATCCCCAGGGAGATTTAGCAAGTCCTCAGAAGACACAGCCTCGTAGTTACCAGCACAAATCACCCAGCTAGTAACTGAACAGCCAGGAACCACTGTCAGTCAGGAGGCAGGAGCGTGGTAAGTGTGAGTTTCCAGACTCTGGCGGCTCAAAACTGTTTGTTTCAACGACTCTCCCATGGGAGGGCATCTAAGGAACAGGCACATGGCTCCTGCTCCCAGTTCCCTTGCACACCAGATAAGGAATCCTCCCACCCATGCCTGCCAGAGCCAGGAGGTAGTAGGGCAGCCTGATTTTTATCCAGAGAGCTTGTGGCATTGCTCATGTGAGCCAAACCCTGGGGTCAGAAGGACAGAGGAGAATGAAGGAGAAAGTTACCGCTGCTTTTGCCTCGGCAGCTTTGGCTTTCTTCAGCCTGGCTTTGCAGGCGTCCAGATCCAGGCGGCAGTTCTGCAGGATCCTCCGTTCTTTCTGGAAGAGACAGAAAAGGGGTAAGAGCAGGCTGTTTAGGAGCTGTTGGGGAGGGAAAGGGCCAAGGGGTCATCTGGGAATCAAATCTATTTCCTAAGCAAAAAGTGCCTGTGAGAAAAGCAGTTGCCGTGTCCATCCTGCTGCCAGGAGTTCGGGGCATGGCTGCTAGGGATATAGGGTGACCTGCTGAAGACAGGGGACTGTGGGCTTGCAGTGCCCACTAAGCTGCAGGGGTCAGGGAAGGAGGTACCGCCCTCGCCCACATCAAATAGCAATCCTTCCCTGCAGCACAGGGAGCCCCGAGCAGATCTAGGGCTGGCATTTCCCTTTCCTTGTGTTCTCCAAGGGGAGAGATGTGGGCTCATCCTTTCTCATAGGGAAGGAGGATGCATTCTTCCAGCACTGTCTCCACTTCCCCCCACCCTCCTCCTCCCCGGTGAGGTGATGAGCGTCCCTTCCCTGCCACCATACTTACAGATATGGTTCGCCAGTCCCCCTCCAGGAAGTTGCGCAGTGGGGTCAGGAAGTTGATGGAGGCAGAGTGGATGAAGTCCCGTTCTGCTGCACCTAAGCGCCTTTGAGTCTCTCCAACTTTTATCAAGGTCTTCCCTGCAATGATGGGAGCCTTCAACTCCAGGAGAAACCAATAAACCTTGTGTTGGCTTAAGCCAACTCCCCCAGTGCTACCAGGCTCCAGTTTTGGGGAGCAGGAGGCACGGTTGTACCATGCCTGGACAAGGTGACCGTGCCCGTACCGCACCAGCTTCAGTCCTAACATCAGTCTGCCTTTAGCTTCCGGCCTCTTCTCAACCACTCCCAATGCAGCTTTGATTTTATCTGGCTGCTGAGGCACTTATTCCACTGATGTTCTTTTACTGCTGCACCTGCTTGGGCAGTATGATCTTTGTCTCATAAAACAGAGGCACAGGAACAGAGCAGCAAATTGAAAAGCACCAGAGCAGAAAAAAATGAGTTGATTAGGCTCCAGTTGAGGCAGTGCTGCCTATAGGTGCAGTTACAGCTGTTCTGCCTGCAACAGGACTCGCTATTGAACAACTATCGATTTGGTGAGCAGTAACAAAGCTTATGGCAGAAGCAAGGGCAGTTGGAAGTTCAAGCAGTGCTTCTGTGTGGGTCTGCTGCTTAAAGGAGCCCTAAATTCCCCTAGGAAGGGGGAACCGCTAGGATTTATGAGCAGAAAGATGCACTGCGTGATAAGGAAGGGGCCTATTGAAGCTTGTAACCAAGCACCAGCTTTCCCAAAGCTGTTTTCTTGTTCTCTTGCTGGAGAAATGATTTTTTTCCCCTTCTAATTGCAAGCCACATTTAAAGGACAGTTCTCCTGTTAACAGCCTAGAGAAACTACAACCAGATACCACTTCAGACAAAAAAAAATTCTCAAACTTGACAAAGCTAAAGCTGTTCAGTGCAACCCATTGTTCAGGGTAACTTAGAAAGCCATGGAAATAACACAATAGTTTCTGCATCCCGTAACCAGTTCCACTGGCTACCCTGGATCGGTATGTCTTTGCTTCCTCTCTTGCTCTGCCAGACTTGAGGACTGCGTAAGGGCTGGGGAGACCCCTGTCCCTCCTCCCCCACAACGTGGAGGATGCTTTGCTGCAGAGCAAGACTGCCTTCCTCCTCCAGGTGGCCTATTTGCTCCTGTGCTAGAGCAGACCCTTCTCTGGCATCAGCTTGGATTGCCATGGGTGGAGCAAGGCACCCTGCTGCAAGAGGCGTGCTGTGGGCGTCTTAACCAGAAGGGCAGTGGGGGTACCCTCTTGGGGGGGACGATGCCCAGGGCTCAGCCAGGCTGGCTTACCGTAAGGTGTCCCCGGTCCAAAGTCATTGGCTGCCTCTGTCATGTACTGCGCCAGCAGCTCCCCGTTGGTGACCCGGGAGGGCACCTTGCGGTCGAGTTTCTCGTAGAGGAATTCTTCTACTCTGGCACCTGGAACAAGGATGCCACCAGCGGTTACAGGAAGGAAGGTGAAGGAGGGGCCCGTGGAACTGGCATTCACAGTGGCCCACCGCCTGCAGTCCTCAGTCAGGCACTGGTTAGCAAACAGCAGCACTGGGAGAAGACGTCCCCTCCCTCTGGCCACCTTCCCATCCTTCCCCGTCCTCAGGAGCACGGCCAGGCTGTGCAGGGCAGCCGCCGGTCACCCTTCAGCCACAAGGGAATGAAGGACGGGCCCCGCAAAGACGCACTTCATCCAGCCCCGACAAACAGGGCTTTCTGCCAGAGGGCACGTCTTAACGCTGAGATACGAGCGATGTTTGTCCTTCAAGCGTTACGATTTGGACTTACTGGGGTTTGGCTGTAGCAGAACCTCAGTCTGGCGCAAGATCTTCTCTGTCCAGTTCTTAGTTGAGTCTGCCCTGGCCAGGAGGTTTTCAAAGTGGGCATCTAATTCGGTCTTCTCAGCCTGGCCCAACTTTTCTTCTGTAAACTGCAGAAAGGAGGTAGTCATTAGAAGTTCAGTTCTACTGAAGCAAAATCATGATGTGCTACAGAGCTATTAAGAGCTGGAGAGGCTGCTTCTGTCTCTTGCAATTATCTTAAGATAAAAGCCTTCAGAGTGTCTTTCTTTGTTACCAGGCATCTTTCAGGGGAAGAAGGCAATTTTTTACCGAAGAGTAGAACAAACATTGAGCTAAAAATAGAGGCCAGGTTTGAGAGGTGTTCCAGAATAAGAAACTTTTATTAAGGCAAATAGTATGGTAAAAAATTCTGTAGTTGTGAGGAATCTATTTAAATATGCATGTGGCAACAGATATCCTCCAGATGAGGCAACGGGCTGTCTCCTTTTACCCCCTCCTAAGCAATTCTACGTCCTGCAAACCCACTGGGATCAGAAATGCCACCGTCACCGCACAAGTCTGACTTCCCATCTCTTTAGACAAGCACACACACTACCTGTCTTACCACAGGGCTTGTGTGTGCCCTGCACAGCATCCGAGCTCACCTCCTGCTTTGCTGGTAGCAAGCTGCTGACCGAGCCCCTGCGGTTTAAGGAGGCTCAAACTCATCTTTTAGATGGAAACGCCTCCAGCAAGTGGCAGTTCAAGTTTTCCTCTAGGACACGTGGTGGCTGGACAGCCTCTGACACAGGGTCTTGAGAGAAATACGATGGTGTCGGACCTCTCTGCGCACTCAGGTTTGTGCTGGCAATGGACTCTCCCTCCCGCCCTGCTTCTTGTAAGTTTGAAATTAGCAGCAGAGAAAAGCAGGCTGTGCAACTCCTCGGCGTTTGCATATGGGGCAGTGATATCTGACAGCCTGGAGGGGCAGCATCAGGTGGCCTGGACACCCCGTTGGTTCCTTGGGAGATTTCTGGGAGAAGAGCCTATTCCCCCTCTTCCTACTCCCCATTCTTCATTCATTCTTCTCAGGAAGCTGGCCAGCTTCAGTATGTTTTAAGCTCAGTTTCCTGCTGTTGATGGAGCCAGCACCTCGTTGGATCATACCAAAAGAACCCTTTAGACAGCCATGCCCCTTGGGGCCCTACAGAGGTTGCATTTGTCCTTTTAGTCCTTGTTGTTGGCTTCTGGTGCCCCTGTTCAGCTATCAGGATGTGGCACTGCGCAACACCTAGCACAGCCGGGTGCCAGGAGATTAAAGCCTACCCCTAGCCGTGTGCGCACCCAGCACAGTGCCAGGGACAAAGGGAGACAGAGCAGGCCAGGAGCAGCGCGTGGGGCAGGCACACAAGCGCTCGGGAGTCGCGTTATCGGCCACGTGCAGAGGCTGCTAGATGTCCGAGATACGCGAGCCCTGCAGGTATGGTTACACCGTGACCTGTTGGGTAAGATTCAGGCTGGAGCCAGCGGTTAAGGGGTGATCGAAGTGAGGGGTTTGGTTTGCCTTGTACCTGATTTCTGCCCCCCATCGTCCCTGGGGGGCACGCACAGCTATTGGACACAAGCAAGCAGCTGAAGCATCTTTTCCTCTGTCACTGTGGGAAGCCCTGGGCTGTTTTCAGACTCTACCAGGCTGGGCTGAGTCACTGCCATGCAGCAAACTGGGGCTTCCCAGGTATTTGGCACCGACGCTCGAGTCATCTGTTTAAGAGCTTTCCTAAATAAGCCAAGACTCTCTGATGCAAGCGTAGCAGTCTCCCTCGCCCCCCTTTTCCCAGGCAGCTTTTTGAGAACTCAGCTCACTTTCAAGTCCAGCTCTTCTTCCTGCAGTTTTGACATCCTGCACCAGCATCTGCCCTGGAGCTGTCAAGCTTAAACCCAATTTCTTAGCAGCTGATTTTAGTCAGCTTCTCACAGCATTGCTGCAGAGACAGATCGCTGCTGAAGCCCTCCACAGGGCTGTAGGCAGGCTCTTGAATCACTTAGCTCTGGGGAGCTTTGTGATATTCACAAGCACTGTACTTTGCTGCTGTTTTCTGTAGGGCAGCCCTCCTCCCGGTGCCCTGGGAACATGGTCACTCGCAGAGCGCTGGGCCAGGACTCGGTCACCAAAGCTGGTTGTCCTGCAAGAGGGTTGAGGACACGTCATGGTCACTGCAAGCCTGGGCTGTGCCAGGAGGGGAGGATGGGCAGGAATGTGAGTCACAGCCCGCAGCTCCAGCGGGGCAGGTCACAAAACAATCTCCTATTCAGGCTTTATTTTGGAGCAGCAAAGCAGAGCCTGAATGTCATGGAGTGGGTGCAAGGGCACGGGAGGCTGCAGCTCCCGTGCAGGGAGGCTGTTGCTCCATTCCCACTTAATTCCCTCAGTGCCTCCCTCACCCACCTCGATGTTGGCCACGCTGCAGGGTTCAGAGCAGGGCACAGCCTCGGGGTGTCGGTAGCACGTTGCTGCAGGGGCTCCTCCGTCCTCCTCCTGCAGCACGCTTCTACCTCCTTATCTGTGCAGGCTGGCAACCCTGGACTCGCGTGGGGAGACGCTGACCCAGCTCACCTCTCTCTTAATGTGACTTTCAGGGGGATCAGAGACCTCGCTCGTCTGCGCCGTGTCTCTGGGAACCTGCCATCAGGTGCAGGGGCGAGCTGACCATGTCTCCCAGCAGGATTAGATGAAGCTTCTCATGACCACACAGCCAGCAAAGGGGATTAGAGGTAAGTTACACTGCCTTATCCTGTGAGCTGGCTCTCTCTCGTGGCTGGTGCCAGTGGAGGTCTGAGCTTTCGGGTGGCAACAGGTCTCAGCTGATTCTCGTAGCTGGTTGCCTAAGTCTGTGTCCCCAGGGGGAAGCTGGGTGGAAGAACAGCAGCTTGTGAAGTCTAGCTGCTTGAGCAGAACTCCCCCCGTTCTGTCTCTCCACACTTAAAGGATTTCTGTTGCTAGGAATTTGTTTTCATAACACTTTCAGAAATTTGATTGCATTTTTCCTTCCCACTGGACAGAAATAAGACTCCACTGTGAGGCTGAGAGATGCAGGGGAACAAACAGGCTCGCCGTGCAGTCACTCCTCCTGACTGTAGAAAGCCAGATTAAAAATATTTTGTGTCTTGCTGCTCCCAGACCAGCAGCATCGGCGGTTCTTGCAGCTCCAAATACTCCAGACCCTACAGGTGGGAACCTTGTTTGCTTGTACCGAGCTGACGTGTGGTTTGGTGCACATCCACCCAGGAGAGTCGGGGCAGGCAGAGCCTGTGCCAGCACAGTGCCAGGGGAGAGCCTCGAGCTCCTCGGTCCTGCTGCCACAGAACTACTCCCAGGTGTCTCCTAGAAGCTGCTGGTTGGAGAACCAGCCCTGCCCCGAACCAGCTCAGGAGGCACATCCTGGAGCCACGTGCTGGGTCACGGTGCGGAGAGGCTCCTGCCGGTCCCTGAAGCTGACCCAGTTGAGCGCCAGCCCCGGTTTTGTGCAGGGAAGCTGATGAAGCGATTAATAATGCAGGGCAGCCTTTTGCCGAGTGCCACTCGCACTCTCCAGGAAGAGGAGAGTCACGCTGCGTTCCAGAGCATCAATAATTCAGCCAAAGGTTGGGTTTCCTCTGGGAGGCTTGGCTGGCCAGCAGGAATGCTGGATGCATTCTCAGGGACCAAGCGGACAGGCAGGCTGACGGAGCAGGAGAGCAACACTCGGGCAACAGGCACAGATTGCAAAACCCACAGCCGTGCTGGGCTGCAGTCAGGGCAGCTGCCAGCGTTTACGGCTTGGGGGAGAGCTGCTCTTTCCCCACACGAGTTGTTAAAGGCACTGCTGGGAAGCCAGGAGGGTGAGAGCAGAGCGGAGCTGGACATGTCCCTCTGCACTACAGCTACGGTATCAGACAGGCTGTGCCTGCAGCCCAGCAACCTGAGGCCACCAAGGTTAGGGTTTAAAATATCACACACATTGTTTTCTTTGCTGAAAGCATGACCGCCTTCCTCCCCTCTAAGCCAAGGGGAATAAGTCCCACTGCTTCCACATCTGTTTCACACAGAGCAGCCTGACTACCTTGCATCTCTTCCAGGCTCGTGTGATCTCTCCACGCCTCTCCCCTCCAGCAGGCCCAGGCTGGAAGCCCTAACGGGGGGCTGCAGCCCCCTCTCAGAGGATCTAGTGGCAGAGATCAGGCCCTTGTACCACTTGCAGGTTCCTCAGCTTTTCCAACTGGACGTTATTTCTGAGGCATCTACAGTGGAATACAATCACCCTGCTGTCACAAGGATCAAACCAAGGCCAAGGACCTTAAACCAGACGTTGTCTGCTGCATCTGCCAGTAGGTTTGGGGCGCTGGACTTTCTGAAGCCTCCTAACAGCTTCCTAACGCCCAGGCTGTTGGAACATTGCTCTTTCGGTGCTCAGAGGCACGGCAGAGTCAGATTCAGCCCCTGTACAGGGCTGCATTAGGGAAGAAGCCACTGCCACTTAGTCAGCATCTAAAAACTACCTGGATCTCAACGGCTTTGGACCAGATACAGCGTATGCTTCAAGTGTTTGGTCACCGGGAGTCAGGGAAGCCAGGCTGCGAGCCAAGTAAAACTGTGTTAGAGGACAGAAGGAAGCCATTAGCAGGACGGCTTTGTTAACTCAGGAGCAAAGCATTCAGGAAAGTAAAAAAATCTTGCCCTTGTGGATTCGTAGACGTGTTTCAAACAGAAACAGGATCTGGCCTGTACCTCTTGCCTTCAAACCCTTTCTTTAAGTCACCTCCTGTTGTCTTGAATGTGAAGGTGTCCAGTAGGCAAGGCATTAACCCCAGCACGGGCAGCAAGCAGAGGGGACAGGTCTATTTTATCACCAGATTTGGAGAGATGGGGAAGTCTGCCTTGCCTCAGGAGCTTCAGGACAGAACAAGTCAACCTATAGCTGCCACTGGTAACTACATTAGCAGTGGGATACGCACCCAAAAGCTCTACTCGCGCTTGGGCAATTTTGCCCAGAGCAAGTTTCCATCAGAACTGACAGGAGACAGATACCCACAATTATTTCCAGACATCCCTGAGAGAGCCTGGCTCGCAGCCTGGCTGGAACAGAGGCACCCAGAGCGTTACTTTGGAGGGGGAGACGCCGGTTCCTGTAGGGAGGCTGGAGCTGCTATCATCGCTTTCTCTGCGGAGGTTTGGGATCGAGCTCACTTGCTGGTAACTGGAAGGTGCAGGTGAACAAAGGTCGTATTCTCCTTCAGTGAAAACAAAGAGAATGACCTGTTTGGAGTCTGTCTGCAGGAACCAGAGCTGTTAGGGACCTAACTGCATCCTCCTGAGGACGCCAGCTAGATGGCTGTGATTCACGGAGCCAGTGTCAGTGCGGCACACCCTCGGCTGGGCTGCTGAATCCTACACAAGCTCTTCAGCCACGCAGCCGTTATCTGTAGGATATTTCCAGCTCGTTTCCCACTCCCAGGGCAGCAGATCTGACCACCACCTCCCTCTGCTTTACCTTCTGCTTTGCTTTTTTGAAGAGTGTTTTCTGGGAGCATAAGAGGTGCCATAAAGCCCACGGGACAGTGCCTCGTCAGGGAGCCACGTTAAGGTACTTACTGCATACACAGCCTCGGAGAATTACTGCACTGCTTCTCCGTCATGGCTGTGCCTCTCCTGCTGGCAGCGGGTACAGGCTTGCCCACCCAGGAGCACACAAGCCCTGCAAGCTCGTAGCTCGGGTAGGCAGCTTGCTCCTCAGGTCGGAGAGCAGCAAACTGGTGCCTGAGCTACAAAAAGCCACGTAAAGGTGGTGATGGTTTGAGTTTTGTCAGGAGCCAGGTTAAGCCTAGGCCTAAAATCCTTCCTGCTCTTCAGACAGTGCCCACCTCAGGCTGTACTTGACAGGTTTCAAACAGGCTGAGCAGTGCTACAGCCCTTCTTTCAGCACCAGTTAGCTCTCGCGTGTTGGCCAGACGTCTCCGCCCAGACAGTAATAGCTAATGCTGTCTGAGCGGCACAGCACATAATGGCCAGTCCATTTATCTTCCAGTCGCTGCAGTTCCAGTAAAGCATCGCTTTGTTAAATGCCTGGAGCTGAAGAAAGCATCCCTGGTGCTACAGAAAACGGAGCTTATTCCAGCCAGGTCGTACTCCTCCCCTGGAAGATCTGCTGTGCAAAGAGACTGCTACAAACCCACTCCCTGCTGCCGGCAGCAGACCTCGGCTGTCATCTCTGGCTCCTGGTGGTGACAGGGCGATGCTCGCCCGTGCTGGATGAGGGCTCTGTGGGATGGCCCCAAATGGACCTACTTCTCCTCGGGATTGCGTTTCAGGAGGTGGGGCTCTGCCCCGGCGATGCGTCTCCTTCCCAGCTCCCCGGCTTGCACAAACACACACGTGCTGTCCGCGAATGCTAGTGACCATTTTGTTTCAAGTAATTACTACCTTAATTAGGCACACGAATGGTCGCATCCAAGATGATTTGGAGTAGGTGTAGCAGGCAGAAGCCACTATTTATAAACGCCTCCTTGCTCTAGAACCGGCGTGCAGACACTGTTCCCATGCCTGTCTCCTTCCTACGCCTCGAAGCTAAAAAACACTTATCAGAGACGTACAATGAGGCTTCTAAACATGCGATTTCTTTGCAGCATTTCTGCCTTTCTTCTGCCACCAAGGTCATTTGCATGAGAACAGCATCTTTAAGCCTTCCATCTGCTCCTTATTTTGCACCTGTAGTTAATATTTCTCTTTTCATAACACATGACTCACTGGCACGATTACAGGAGATGGTATCTGTTTACAGGAGAGCGATTCCTAAAAGAGCCAGGATGACTCCGTGGCACAGACGGGTTGGACCAAGGCAGCGCTGCTCCGTTTGTTTGTCAACCCCCACGCCTTGGGTAGAAAAGGAGCCCGGTCCTGAAGCCACCAGCTGGACTGGAGCTCTCAGGCAGGATCCCAACCACCTCCGATTTGCCTCTCCTCTCCTCCCCTGCCTGACCAGGAGCAGTTTTCCTTTCCAGCTGTTACGCCTGGGGAGCGGACGGAGCCGGCAGCCACATCTCACCACCTGCTGCACGCTTCGTTCCTCACGGGTAGCCAAGTTTCTTCAGTCTACAGTTTGAGGACAGCACTGCAGCCCCAGCAAGCTGCTGCTAGCAGGTTTGGGAAGGACGGTTTGATGCTGCTGTAATCCAGCAAGGTGCTACCTGCTCAGCCTCAGCGGCTCCTTCCCACCTCTAACAGCGCTGCGTTTTGTAGGGTCCTGGGAGCTCCTGCAACCTGACCTCCTGCGCGACCGAAACGCGACCCGTGAAAGGCTTCTACCACATCTGCCTACCGAAAAGGAACAGTTCCTCAATGGGGCTGGCCACTTGCCTAGACAGCTCAACAGCTATTTGCAAGATTTTATTTTAAGATAACAACCTTCACAATGCAAGCACTACCCTCTGTATACTTCTCGATGCAGGGGTTAGAAGCGTCTCTGGGGCCATTTGCACCACCAACTTTAGGAAGCTCTGGGCAGCCTCCCCTGACACCCCAGGGAAGCGGCAGCAGTGGGATTTAGGTGGGTTCCTGCTGAGGGTTCCCCAGCCCCGCTCTGAGCCCTCAGCACCCAGAGGTCTCTGCTCAGGGGCTGCGGCTCAGGCCAGCCTGCACAGCCAGAACCAACAGCTCAGTGCCACCCCCAAAACGCCTTTTCCACCTTTCCTCCAGCTGGAAACCAAAACAAGTTGGCAACAGAACTGCACTAAACCCACAATATTTGTTTGTGGGGAGCCTCCCCCCAGGATCCCGGGGCCTGGTGAGGGATGCTCTGTGCCTGGGAGGCAGGAGGGGAGGAAGGGGGGAGGATGATGCAGGGCTGACGGGGAACCCCACAGGGGCAGGGCTGGGGCCTTGGGACCCCCATTTAGGCCCTTGGGACCCCTCTCAGACCCTGTGGCCGCCCCTCAGGCCGTCCTCAGACCCTGAGACCCCCCCTCAGACCCCTCTCAGGCCCTGGGGGCACCCCTCAGACTCTGGGGACCTCTGAGGCCCTGGGGACCCTCCTGTCAGGTCCCCCTCAGGCCCTGGGAGTCCCTCCAGGCTCCCCTCAGACTCTGGGGACCCTCTCTCAGATCTTGGGACCCCCCCTCAGACCCCAGAGACCCCCCTCAGGCTCTGAGGGACCTCCCCCCCCCCCCCAGCCACCTCAGGCCCCCCCGTTGCCCTGGCGACGCGCTGCGGCCCGGCCCGGCCCCCACCTGCATGGCTCGGGAGAAGAAGACGCCCGCGTCGGACGCCAGCTTCTTCACGTTGAAGTCCATGGCGGCGGTGGTACCGGTGATGGTGCCGGTGTCGGTGCCGCGCCCCCGCTGTCCCCGCGGCCGCCGCCGGCCGGGCTTTATAGCGCCGCGCCGCGGCCTCTTAAAAGGGCCGGGGCTGGGCGGAGGGGCCCAGGAGAGGACAAGCGGCCGGGAGGGGGCGGGAGGGGGCGGCGGGGAGCGGCGGCGGGAGGCCGCGGGGTGAGCGGCGGGCCCCGGGAACCGGGCGGCGCCGCAGGCGGCGGGTGCGGCTCGGGGGGGGCGCGGCCCCTTTAAGGCGCGCGGGGGCCGCGGGGGGAGCTGTCAGGCGCCGGCGAATGGGCGCCCGCCCCGCCCCTCGCCCCGCCCTCCGCTCGCCGCCGCAGCCTCCGGCCGGGTTTAAGGGAAGCGTTCCGATTGGTGCGCCCGTGGGCCGGGCGGCGCTCCGATTGGCTGAGGTGGGGGGTGAGGGGGCGGGGTTTCGCCCTGAGGGCAGGGTAGGCTGCGGCGCGGGGGAAGGAGACGCTGCCCTTCCGCGGCCATGGCGCGCGGCGGCGGGGGGAACAGGGCGCGCAGGGGGGCAGCGCGCGCGGCCACCCCCCCCCTCCCCCCCCCCCCCCTGCGGTGAGTGGTGCGGGCCGGGCGGGCGGGGGTTGGGCAGCGCGGGCGGTACCACTGCGCTGCGGGGGGGGGAAGAGGGGAAAGGGGTATGGGGGTGTGCATGGGGTAAGGGGGCTGGTGTGTGGGGTAAGGGGTTGGTGCGGGGGGTTTAAAGGGGTCGGTGCAGGGTTTTAGGGGGCTGCTGCAGGGGTGCAGGGGCTTTAAAGGGGTTTAAGGGGGTTTAAAGGGGTTGGTGCAGGGTTTTACGGGGCTGCTGCAGGGGTACAGGGGGTTTAAGGGGGTTTAAGGGGGATGCTGCAGGGGTGCAGGGGGTTTAAGGGGGTTTAAAGGTGTTGGTGCAGGGGGTAAGGGGGCTGCTGCAGGGGTGGAGGGTTTTAGGGGGCTGCTGCAGGGGTTCAGGCAGCTCGGGGAGCCCTGCTTGCAGAGCCCCAGATCGATGCGGTGCTGCTATGGGGCATCCCATGGGGATCCCCTAGCCTCATGGGGTGTAGGGCACTGCTCAATGGTTCCATGTCCCCATGGGGTGCCAGTGCCGCCTTGGCCCGAGAGGCTGTGCTGTCCTTGGGGGTGATTCCCTTGGCATCTGGCTGCGTGCTCTCCCAGCCGCTCAAGGATAGGAAGCCCCAGGGCTGATGCTGTCCCCAAAATTTCTCGCGCTTTGCTCACCTCTAGCCAAAACGCTGCGTTTAACCTTGTTCTGCGAGCTCGGCGCACGTGGCTGCTCCCTGCGGGTGCCTGCTGCTTTGAGACCGCTGCCAAACGGGGCTCCCGAGCGGGGCTGTGCGACCCCGGGGGCTGTGGGGTGCGAGGTTGCTGTGAGCGATGCGCTCAGGTAGACGCAGGGAGCTCTCACGTGGCTTTGGACCGCAGGATGGGTTTGTCGTGTCGGTGTGTGAAGACACCAGAGCCCCGCGGGCTGGAGCACGGCCCTACGTGGCTAAGGGCAGCGTCTCCGTGTTGCAGCAGAGGCAGCTCGCTGTAAAGGCTGGGTGAGCAGGCCCGAAGTGTTTATAACTTTGTGGCGTTTAAAAGACACCTCCCGCGTTGCAGCGCGTTCTTTTGTAGCTCTGTCCTTGACAAGAAGCATGTCCCTGCTTCCCAGCGCCCAGCAGAGCGCTGTGTAAACTCTGGCAGCTTTGAAGCCGCTTGGGGAAGCAGCCTTTGGTTGGGAGTTCTTGAGCAGAGCTTTGACGCAGCCACAGGAATTGAGGGACAGCAGAGTTTTATCTATTTATATATTTTTGTATGGGGACTGACAAAAAGTCCCTCCAACCATGTGCAGCCAATTCTGGGGCACGTGGAAATCTCTGGCACGGTTGCAGCTATTGAGTGCAAGGATGGCGCTGCTGCTTTAGAGTAGTTTGGGAATCTGCCCCTGTGCTTAGGAGAAGCAAAAGTTGCTGCTGTTGGTGAGGAGGTGCTTTAAATCTCCTGGCTGTAGCAGCGTTGCTGCTTTGAGTGAGCTGGCGTTGTTTGTGAAGTTCAGTACAAGGAGGGGCAGGTTGCGTGTGCCTTCGCTCACCTCATTTTTTTTTCCTCTTTCTTCAGGAGGATTGCTGCACGAAGGCTGACCTCAGGACTCTGAGCCCGATGTCGGAGGAAAGCTGCATATCCCTGTGAGCGGCTCACGCAGCATCCAGAAGTACCCTTCCCACCTGTGGCTCCCGGAGGTGCTGAGGTCCTCGCTCAGCCATGGCATTTAGAAGGACCGAGGGAATGTCCATCATCCAGGCCTTGGCAATGACCGTGGCAGAGATCCCTGTGTTTGTTTACACGACGTTTGGGCAGGTACAGCGAGCAGAAGAGGCTTTCCTGGGTGGTTCCTTGGGTTTTCTCTTTGAGGGTTGTCTGCAGAGAAAGAAGAACCTGCGTTACTTGAGTCTTTGCAGAGGCACGGTGGGGTGATGCTGGGGGAATGTGGCAGCTTGTAAGAGTTGCACAGAGGCCAGGGTAGTGGGGATGGATGTGGAGTAGGGAGAGAAGGGCTTCCAACATCCCTCTGTGACCTTGCCCTTTCTCAAAGGCACTAAAAAAAATCTAGTTATCTTTAAAGATTATTAATATATTTTCTGCTTGTATTAATGCAACGCCTAGAGCAATAAAGCTCAGCTACACATGAGGGTTTTGGGGCTCAACTTGGGTTATCTCACATCTCATCTGCTGTGGGTTGCATGCAAATCTTGCAGCGTGCTTTGGTGATGAGAACCAAGTTCTCCAGGTTTGATCCATGCTGTGCAGCTTCCCTGCTGTTAGGTTGTGTAGCAGATAATGAGAGGGGTTCTGGGGCTGGGAGGGGGAATGCCAAGATACGTTTTGGGCACCTTATTTTTAACAACTGCTTAAAAGGAAAAAAGGGTGGCGGAATTGGTTTTTCATTGTTGCTCTTTCATATCTTTTGTGTTTAAAGTCTGTCTTCTCTCAGCTGCGGCTCTCCCCAGGCCTACGTAAGGTGCTGTTTGCTACAGCTCTCGGGACGGTTGCCTTGGCTCTTGCAGCTCATCAGCTGAAGCGGCGTCGGCGTCGAAAGAAGCAGATTGCTCCAGACAAGTGTGGCTTTAAGCCTGGAGGCATCACAGTGCCCATCCTGCCAACGAGAAGGGTCTCTTCCGTGAAGAAAGGTTGGTCTTGTAAAAAGGGAGAGTCCCCCAAACCCTGTAGTGAGGCAGCAAAGAGAACATTGCTAAAATAGCATCCAAAGAAAGAGGGTGTAAAGTTGGCGATGGGACCAGGGGACATTCCTGGCAAGTGGGTGGGGGGGAAAGCAAAACAATTTGTGCAGTGCGTTGATGTGGAGTGGGATTACAGACCTGCAGCACCGTGCTGTGGGCACGGGGTTACAGGAGGAACGGGAGAGACCCTGAGCTCAAAGCCCGTGTGTGTGGGGAAGCGACCCTGAGGTTTTCCCCAAGGTTTGTAGCTCCCATCCCCCTGCCCCAGAAGGACTGCGGAGCTGTTTCGCCACGCTTCCCTGATGATAACAGCCTGGGGCACGCCGTGACCTGGCTGTGTATTGGTTGTGGAGGTGCCAGCGTGATGCCTGGCCCGTGGGTGCTGCGTGCAGCCGCCTCTGCCAGGGCGGAGGGCGGAGGGGAGGTGGCCTTGGCCAGGCTGGGGAGTTGGGAGTGTCCTTCCCATGCTGCCGGGGCTCCTGGACCTTGGGCAGCTTCACCTGCTTGTATTGATTTTGGGGTATGACTGACCCAGCTCCTCGGCAGAGCACTGTGGGAATGAAGCGTTTGCGTTGTAAAACATGAAAATCGGTATGTGTGCTTCGTAATGACCACGGGAGCACTGCTGTCTGCTGGCAGCTGCTGTGTCCGTGCTCTGCCCAGCCTGGGGGAAGCTGGAGGAGTTTCTCCTTGCTGCTTTCCGTTTGTGCTCCCCTCCTGCCACCCAAGGCGGTGAATAAATATTCAATCCTCAGCCTCAGGCCCCCACTGATAGCAGATTTTTAATGTCTCAGAGCAAAATAGAGCACATAGGAGATCTATTACTCGTGCCTAGGTATCGGATGCTGCTTTGCCTAGCTGCAGTCACGCTTCACAGGGTGCTGTTCCCCTCCCTAATTCACAGCTGCAGTGAAACTCTTCTGCTTTGTACCAGGTTTTCCCATGACTGCTGAAGTTTGCAGGGACCTCACAACCAACAGTGCTTGCTGGGACAGGGGAGCGTGTCTCCATCTTCTGCAGTCACAGGCCAGCACATCTAAAACCCTGTTTTTGTGTGACCTTCCCAACTGCAGGGTACTCCAGCAAGAGAGTCCAGAGTCCCGGCAGCAAGAGCAATGACACGCTCAGCGGGATATCGTCCATCGAGCCCAGCAAACATTCCAGTTCCTCCCACAGCCTCGCCTCGGTAAGGGTCTTCTCAGATGGGCTGGGAGATGTGGGCGCACCTCCGTGTAACGAGACCATCAGGTTCTTGGGCTTGTGCTGGCTGAGGGACGATGCCAAAACCTTTGGAGCAGACGAGGTTCAGTGTAATTGGAGGACAGGCTCTGATAGAACTGAACAGCGACGGTCTGGAGTTGTCTGGGGCAGGCGTGCACCTGAAATCAGAGCAGCATCTTCCTGTGGCCAGGAGCACCCTAGGGTCTATCCCGTGTCTTCGGCCACTGAGGGGTCGCAGGAGGGACTTGTGTGGGACGTGGCTGTGATTCCTTGGGGCTCTCTGCCCCTCTGTGGTGGAGATTTGGGTGGTCGAGCAGCTCTTGTGCCAGTGCAGCCCCCCTGCCTCCGTACAGGCTGCTCACAGGTTGGTTGGTTCTTAAAACCAAGTGGACTACCAAAACCAGGTAGCTCTGCTAATGAAACAGTGCAGGGTGAGAACACAGCTTAGCAGTTCTACTGCCTCCCAAGAACAGCCTCTAAATACAGGTAATTCAGGCTTTACCAAGCAGAAGCCGTCGCTGCTCATATCCACTTTTCTTCAGAGACCAGAGGCGGAAGCGCCGGGGAGTGTTCGTGCCTTCAAGGCCTGTTTTACATCCCCATTGCTCAAAGCCTCGCACACTCCTGCTGGAACAGCAGCTTCCTACACCACAGCGTCCCACAAAACCCCTCTTGGTGTCTAGTTAGCGATGCTGGGGCAGGAGGGGGAAAAATTCCCCCTTTGAAGGCAGCTGTCGGTCAGCCAACCCGTGCGCTATGCAGGCATCGCTTTATTTTAGCGTGCTGTGACGATTCAAGCAGCAGAAAAGTTGCCAAAAACCGGTGCTGGCCGAAGTGTGTCTCCAGCAGGCGGCAGTGCCGACACGGCGCTGGGTGTGCAGCCTGCCCCAGTATTCCCCTGGGGTAACTGGCTGCGATGGGACGTGTTGTCTGGGTGCAGACCGCGCTGTGTCCATTCCTGGCCTCCTCCCCTTCAGGGACTCGCATCCATTCACTTTCCCAGACCACTGTGGGAAAGGAGAGGCCGCAGGGTTTGTGCTGCTGAAGGCTGGTGCACTTGAGATAAACTACCTACATTCCTTTTTCCGCTGCTGGTGCATGGGTGATCATATCCATGCAGAGAAATCCGTTTCCTGTACCCCCTTTATTGCGTGGCAAGGAGCTTCTGACACATTGTCCTCATTGCTTTTATTTTACTTGATGGGAAAACGGCACATCCTTCACGCAGCTGCAGGTTCTCCCTGCTGCCCTGTCTGGCTTCCCGAGCGTTGTCATCTAGTAAATAAGTCAGCAGCAGCGAGTTACTGATTTGCAGGCCTGGATCTCAGCGTGATTTATTGCCATGCCACAGAGATGAATTGATGGAGGCAGGGCAAGAGCTCATCCACCAGCCACTTACTGTAGCTTTTTCTCCAGCATCAGGCTCCCATTTGGGCATCTTTCTCAAAGCTGTGTGAAAAACACTATGAAAACACCGGTCACTGGGAGTACCCGAGCCCGGCACTTTATTGTGTCAGACCTGAGAAGACATTCATGCACTAGGGCAAAATTTGAGAAAGCTGGCCGTTTGCATTGTGGATCTTGGTGTTCAGCCCTCGCACAAGAAGGTTTGGTTACAAGGAAAGCTGGAATTTCCCTTGGCCAAAGTCCTCCGCTGTATTTTTGCTGATAAACTGCTCCTTTTTCTTTTTTTTTTTTTTTTCGTGGTTGCTACCCCAGCTTCCAATGTGCTTTTGTGCAGAAAGCTGGGGCTGACATGCCAGTTGCACCAAAACCCTTGCTGTTGTAGTGGTGCTTTGGAGCTTTCTCAGGCTGTCACCTCCATCAGTGCTGTCCTACTTGTGCTCCCAGTTGCACGCCTCACCGTTTCCTAAGGAAGCTTTGCTGTAAATTGGTGGGGAAGGTGTTTCCCACGACTTTTTGTCATGGTGCTGGGTGGGGAAGGGCAGGACTTCTCACCTCTCCTCTCAGCACCTTGCAGCTCTGGGCAGTGTGGTGTGAACCTAAGCAGGAGGTGGGTGGTAACTGCTGATAACTTCCCCTTCTGAGGCAAGGGGCTTAACCTCTCCAAGGCAATCAGCATTTCAACAGGCATTTGTTGCTTTCTGCTCTCTTCCTGCAGATGGTAGCAGTGAACTCTTCGAGTCCAACACCAGCAGCAGCAGGGACGTGGGAGGCCCAGGCAATGGGGGATGGAGCTGGGGGTGATTCCAGCGCAGAGAGCCTCTACGTGCAAGGTAAACGAGCACAAGGGGAACATCACCAGGTCGGGGTTGTCCCTGCAAGAACAAATACACAGCGTGAAGTTACACAGAGCATCAGCAGCATCATGTGGCTGCACCTTTGTGCTCTAATAGGCAGCTCTCTTCCGTCCTCTACTTGAACTCAGTCACTTGGTAGTTACAAAATCCCACCTTCACATAAAGAGACTTTTCTTTTTTTCTCAGCGAACAATTTACTGCCAAAATACTACTCATTGAGCATCAGGTTCATCTCGTGTGGAGAACAGCATTTTGAAAATAACATGAAAATAACACAATATTTTAATCGGTTTGGGGATGTTCTTTTGAACCTCTATTCCAAATAAAACCGTATTTTAAAGGGAAAGAAATAGGATGCATGTATCCTTTCTCATCAGCTGGGGAGAAGATTCACGCTTTACTGGGTTATCTGAGCGAGCAGACTCAATGTATGGCTTTGTTCCTACATGGCCCGAGGATCTCAGAGCTTGTTTGGTTGCATTGCCAGGCATGGAGCTGTTCGAGGAGGCCCTGCAGAAGTGGGAGCAGGCGCTGACCATCCGGCAGCGGGACAGTGCTAGCACTAGCACCCCTGTGCCCTGGGACAGCAGGAAGCACCAAGACACCCTGTCCGAGAGCATCCCAGAGGTAGGTCCCCACGTTTCCCTTTTGTGTTTGGCAGCTGGGGAACACGCTGAAAGGCCAGCCAGGCTGCTAGGAGGAGTCATTGCAGGACGGTGGAAGAAGAGCAAATCGAGGGCAGAGCTGGGTTAGACGATGTTTAAGAGCTGTCTATATTTTTGGCTTCCTTATGTAGCGTGGGTGGGCGAATTCTTAATTTTTCTTTTTTTTTTCTTTCTAATAAGTCTCTCCCCCTCATTCTTCAGCTTTCTGCCCACCTTCCAGATCATGTCAGTCACTGTCATGCAAGTTCTTGAGCAGTAGAGATTGCAGGAGGAAAAGGCTGCAACAAACACAGCACCTGAGAGGAAGGAAGAAATAGCTTTTTGCCTGGCACCGTTGTGTCTAATTCTTTAATGTGCTGAAAGTGGAAATCTTGGTAGTCATTAGGATTTCCTAGGGAGCTGAGTAGAAGCAGGACCAGCTGCCTGTGTTAATGACTAAAGCCAAGTGGTAACTTGGTAGGAGCTAAGAATGTTCCTAGGCCTTGGTGTAGTACATGTATGGCCTTTTGTGGTGGATAAATTATCCAAATCAAATCTGGATTCTCTCCTTGCTGTCTCTTCTTGAACTGTCCTGTAGTGTTTCTACAACTGACTTAAACAGTTGATTCATTATCAAAATAGATTTTGTGCTTCTTGTTAATGCTTCTATCTACTGGGTGAGATACTCATGCAGACACAGGGGCATGAAGGCAAGATGCTGTGTAAGTCTTATTTTTCTCCCCCTTTTTGTCTATCCACTCATGCTTACAGCAAACTTTGCTTATGCCCAGCACCTTAACCCAAGGACTCTTACTCTGTTATCCAGTTCTGGATACTCTGCTGTATTCAACACAGGTTTTCTGATGTGATTCCCTCTTGAAATTAGGCTAAAGTCACAAGTCAGGAGAATTAAGTGATCTATAAAAACACCTGTTTTTCTGGATGGCAGGTTAAAGTTCTTTCCTCCACTTGTTTTTATCAGGAAAATGAAATTGTGAAGCTAAAAATGCCGGAGGGTTTGAATAGGCTGTATAGAAGCTTTCCTTCCCTTGCATTATTAGCTGTATCTTAGGATTAAGTTCTCTTTCATCATTTAATCTGCGAACTGTAAATCCTATTTGACTGAAAATTTCCTCCCGTGTTTGTGCTGTCAGTCTGTTCCTGCCCAGCTGACTAATTAAGTGTGCCATTTATGTATGTTCAAGGAGGAGTCCCAGAAAAGGGAGTTTGCAGAGAAGTTGGAGTCCCTCTTGCACCGAGCCTACCACCTCCAGGAAGAGTTTGGGTCTTCGCTTCCATCGGACAGCATGCTGCTGGATCTGGGTGAGCTGGCAGTTTCCTTCCTATGCTTTTGTCTTTCTTCATAAGCCAGGCGATGAAATGGTGACAGCGCTTTTTGAGGGGTGGGCAGGCGGAAGAGAAAGCACAGTGGCTAAGAGGACTAGCGGTCTGTAACCTCCAACACATGCAGCTTCTTTCCCACATCCAGAGAAGACCTTAATGCTGCCACTGACGGATGGGTCGTTACGGCTTCGGACGGATGATGAGGACAGCTCCATTTCTGAGGACTCCTTCTTCTCTGCAGCAGAGGTGACTTCAGTTTCAGCTGTGGGTAGCAGGCCAGCTACTTGGAGGGGAGCCACAAAGACGGCAGGGTTAAACATATCTTAGTAGAGGAAGATGATAAAACGTGGAGCTGGGTGGATATTAGGAAAGATTTTTCATGAGGGGCATGGTGCAGCCCTCCCCGGGAAGGTCAGGGGATCTCATTCCTTGGAGGCTTTCAGGGCTTCCCAGAACAAACCACATCTGACCTGATCTAGTGTGGGCAACAGTCCTACTCCAAGTGTGAAGTTGGCCTAGAGATCTCTGGGGGTCCTCTCCAACCAACATTTACATGTCATTTTCCAATCTACCTTAGAAAACATGCCACAACAGCTAGGAAAATACTGTAAATCTAACATAATGTGGCTTGGTTGTGTAATTTTAGGGGATATTGAGCTGTCAGAGCTGAGGCAGCTTTGAAACTGGTGGGAAAAGAACTATCTGCATGAAATAATTGGGACTAACAAAAGTTTCCCAGTTGAAGAAGGTAAATCGTGCCTGTGTGCAGCGTCTGGGTATTTGCAGGTATTAGAGATCACTTGTTTTTTTTCCCATGTCTCTTGCCACCTTTACAGCTCTTTGACTCCCTTCACTTTGAGGAAATACCATTCCATCTCTCGAAGCCAGTGGCGGCGTATGAAGAAGCTCTGCAGTTAGTGAAAGAAGGGAAGGTTGCGTGCCGGACGCTGAGGTGAGTGCCATCTGGAGTCGTGCCTCCTGGTGTCACGGCCCCTTTGAGTGTGAACGTATTACTTGCTTTTGAGCAGCCCTATAACCAGAATAACTCTTTGGGGCAGGAAGCTTTTAGTATCTTTCCTGCTTGTTTGGACTTCCCAGGGAACAATCCTTATTTTTTTTTGGACACATATGGTAAGAAAGGGTAATTATCTCAGGAAATCAGTGATGAGGAGTGTAATTGTTCTTCGTGGCTGGCTTGCACAGTCCTGTGCTCTAACAGCCTTAGCATGGGTGCTGTGGTCCTCCAAGGAGATGCACAAAGGGAATGAAGTTGTTACTTTCTCCTAGGCAGAGACTGGGACATTTTTATAGAGGAGCATTGTTGTTAGGATCATGGATGCCAGGAGAACTGAAATTTATGCAGTCCTTCCCCTTTCCTTTTAGGACTGAGCTCCTTGGCTGCTACAGTGACCAGGATTTCCTTGCGAAGCTGCACTGCGTCAGGCAGGCCTTCCAGGTGAGAATGTCTCAGCGAGCGGCTTGAGGCTGGCCTTCCTCGTGGCTCCTGCATTCCCATAGTACATCTTTTCTGGCAGCGTGTTCTCCTGCATTCAAGCAGGAATGAAGTCTTTGCCCCTCTAGAGCAAGTAAAAGCAGAAACAGCCCAAGCTCCCCTTGCTTAACTTTTGTAATCCTGTCTTGATTGATTTCATTTGGAGGGGAAGAGCATCCCCTGGCCCCTGTGCCCAGCTTTGGTGGTGTTTACCTGGCCGCTTTGCTGTTTTAGTTCTGGGAAGTGAAAGTTTGGCAATTTCAGAGCTGCCCAGAAGCTGCCGCTCCCACTTATGGAGCCTTCTGTTCCCTTTGCAGGAGCTGCTGGAGGATGAAAGCAATCAGCTGTTTTTTGGGGAGGTTGGGAAGCAAATGGTGATAGGACTGATGACAAAGGCTGAAAAGGTAGGAAGCTTGACAGTGGCTCAGCTGTGTCTTGTGAACATGGGGATGCTTGTTGCTTCACCCCAACCCACAATTTTCCGAGTGTGTTGAAAGGAGAAAGCTTCATCTGTATGCTGGTGGCCATTGTGAGAAACAAAATGTCTGTTTTTAAGCGTTGTTTAACCAAATTCTCTTGAAAGAGGCTCTCTGCAGCTCCTGAACACAGTTTGACACACATTATAGAGAGAGCAGAGGTTACAGAATACATCAGAAGAATCAGAATGCACCATCAAGAAATACAGGAAAGGGAAATGATCATGAAACCTTTGCATCAGCTGCATACTCATTCTCAGATCACCAACTTAGCCACTGGTTATCCCCTAAAAAGGGAGTCACTTGCCCAGCGTTAGTCTCTTACTGGACTTGGTTTGTGTATAGGTGTCTCTAACCTGTTCTTTGAAGAGAGAGGAGCAACCTAAGTGTTTTAAGTCACAGCCTGGGGTCCTCTCTGCCTCCCAGAAATAAACCTCCTCTTTCTGCACAAAGCGTATGGGTGTTGCACGTGTTGATGTTTGTTAGCTCAAAGTAGTGGTCAGCCTTTGGGGTAACATGCCTGCAGCTGCTTTACCTTCTGAAGTGTTTTGTTTCTCTGCTCTTCCAGAATCCCAAAGCTTTTCTGGAAAGCTACGAGGAGATGCTGCACTACGCGCTGAAGCCAGAGACCTGGCCAACCACCCAGCAGGAGCTGGAGGGAAGAGGGGTTGGTAAAGGCTTTCTCCCTAAGTTATAGATGAGCTGGAGAGTAACGGCTGTGTAGGAACAGCCCGGGACTGAAAGGACTGCTGAAAACGTGATTATTTTGGAATTGTACATTGTGAAGGAGGGCAAGGGGAAAACTGGCTGCTGGGGGTGTTAAACTTCATGGCAAGCTTTCAGCAATGTCAGCACCACTGTGTTTAAAAACAAACAAACAAAAAAAAAAAAAAAGAAAAACAAAACAATCAAAACCCAAACATCTCTTTCTAGAGGGCACAAGCTAGTGTCTGTAGCTCTGTAAGGTTTGCTTGCCCTTTTGACTGGACTTTTTCTGGGCTCAGGAATAGCAAGCCTATTGTTCAGCCCCTCTCTGGGATCAGGCCAGTGAACTGAACGAACCCAGTTCAGTCCTTCTGTGTTGGTGGCAAAATTCAGTTCATTCTGTTTTATTGCTTCAAAGTTGCTTTTTTATTTTTTAAAGCCTGTTTCCTTTACACACTGTTCTGCTCTCTGACAGGTGGTGTGCATGAGCTTCTTTGATATTGTGCTGGACTTTATCCTCATGGATGCTTTTGAGGACCTGGAGAATCCACCCTCCTCCGTGCTGGCCGTGCTGCGCAACCGCTGGCTCTCCGACAGCTTTAAGGAGACGGTGCGTTACCCAGGCACTCCTCGCGCCCACTTTGAGACCACGCTGCCAAAGCTAGAAAAGGGCTGGCTTAGCTGAGCTGCATCTCCTCTTTAGAAATACCACGCTTTCCTGAAGCTCTAAGCAACAGCCTTCTGGTACAAGTAAATTGTTTACAGGAAAGCTTTCCTTCTTTTGAAGGCATCTGGCTGCTTCCGATAAACTCTCTGCAGTGGCTGTTATCAGTGATGATATGGAGATGTTAAAAGATGACAGCGTGTATCTTCATGAATGAGAACGAGAGGATCAAAATGTAGGGAGAAACATGGGTGATGTTTGTCTTGCAGCTGGCCAGTCCTTCTGGGGGTACCTCAGCAGACACTGAGGCTCAAATAGCAGCGCTTTCCTCTAGTCCTGGCCACCAACTGCACGTATAGGACATCAATTTTGTAGACAGAAGATGGCTGGGAGGCACCTTTCAACAGCTGTCTGCTTACTGTCTGTGTTCTGGGGCATTTGGCAGCTGTGCCAGATCGTATTAGCGATCTTCAGAAACACTTCTGCCTGTCTGGAGTGGACAAATCGGCCTCCAGTTCACACAGATTATTTAACTCACTGTAGAGTTGTTGGCACAAGAGGGCCTGCTTTGATATTTTGATGGGAATGTGTTGGTAAACTGGTTTCTTCTGAAAAGTAATCCCAGCGAGTGATGGTCTCTCTCTGTTAATTGTAGGCCCTAGCAACTGCCTGTTGGTCAGTTCTGAAAGCAAAAAGGAGGCTTCTGATGGTAAGCAAAATGAATTGAAAGGGAAATAATGCAATGCATATGAAGCTGAAAAGCTGTCGCCTAGATCTTGATGAAATACAAAATAAATCTTAGTGGTATAAGAATGAACTGAACTGCGTCCTCTCCGATGCTTTGGAGTGCTGGGGTCCCGCTGTCGTTTCTTTGCTCCAGTGTTTCACCGTTCTGAGTTTATTCTCAGTCTTCCTTAATGTGAGGATTCAAAAGACAGTGTTCCCTGCCTGGTGTTCCCTCTCCCCACTCAGTACCGTAGGAATGGTCACAGACACCAAGCAACAAGGGACCGCTCTTGAGCTGCAGTTTCCCTGCTGGTGGTGCAGTGAGTGGCTCACTGCTTCCCAGCGCTGACCAGGGACTAGCTTCAGTGAGCGCTCTGGAAGCTGCATTGGTGTTGTCATGCAGAACCTCCATCTTAGGTATTTGCATGCCCTTGCCTGGCTTAGTTTGGAGATCATAAAGTGTTTATAAAAACTGCCTGGTGGCCACCTTCTATTTATTTTTCTCCTGAAAGAGTAGTTTAGAAACATGAAAATGGAAAGCTCCAGTCCTCCTTCGAGGAACCTGAAACATAAATGTAGTTCTGCAGGAAGAGATGTTTTAGGCAGCTCTTTAGTTGCTGAAGCATAGCGCTTTTTGGCACAGAAACTGGTGGTTAATATGGAATAAGCTGCTGATTCTGCCTGAGAACTGATTCCTCCCCTCATTGTGACAGGTACCAGATGGCTTTATCTCTCATTTCTACTCCGTATCGGAGCATGTCAGTCCTGTTCTAGCCTTTGGTTTTCTGGGGCCCAAGCAGCAGCTCTCTGAAGTCTGTGGTTTCTTCAAGGTAAGGTGGCTTTTCTGTACCTGGTCTGTGTGGGAGTCCTGCAGGCTCTTGGCTTCGAGCTACAGCTGTGTGCTTTTGATGGCTGGCTTTGACTGACGTGGTATTAAGAAACTTGGCTCGGTATAAAAGCCTTCTAAAAAATGACTGGTTTTTGAGATGCAGATCACCGAATTCAGATTGATAGAATTCCCAATGTGGTTTACCATGACTGATAGCAAGAAAATGTGTGATGAGATCAATTTTATATAAATTGATAAATTAGTATTGGAAGAGATTAAGGGTGCATATGCATATGTTGAGAGAATACATTGTCCAAGTACATGGTATCATAAGGGTTACATACTTGGTCTTAAAGCCCATGGATAAAATCATCAGAGGTGGATGCTGCATTCATTAAATGTTTGCATGGATATTGCCATGGACATCAGCATTCAGAATTTCAGGAGCTCTGCTGTCCTGTTTCAGAGGCAGGAGGGGAGTTAGCCACAAAGGTAATACCCAGCCTGAGGTCTGCTTGGATGCAGACACACAAAATTCCTCCTGGGGCTCTCTGCTTGCTGCCATCCAGGCAGGTGGTACTGGCAGGTGTGAGAGAAGCTCTCCTTACTGTACGCCTTCCTCTTCTCTTTGCAGCACCAGATAGTGCAATATCTGAAGGACATGTTTGATTTCGACAACGTGAGGTACACAACGGTGCAGCTGCTGGCAGAAGACATCCTGCAGCTGTCGCGGCGGCGCAGTGAGATCCTCTTGGGATATCTGGGCACCGAGAGCTCCCCCGAGATGAACGGCACCCTTCCTGGTGAAAACGAGCCACTGAAGGAGCTCATCTGATGTCAGTCAGAGGAGGAAAACGGTTTTGTACAAGGACTCTTTTCCTCCCAGAGTTGGATAAAACTACCTGCAATGTTCAGTGGTGGCCACGAGACTATCTCAACACGCAGCAATCTGGTGGGACCTTCGGCTTTTTGTAGCCAGTACTGTTTGCTGGGATGGATCCAGGACCACTTGCCAGCTTCTGGTTTGAATTTCTTCTTTGTTCCACCCTCCTTTTTATTATTATTTTTAATGTGTCATAACCCACGAACTGTCTGGGCTGAGATTTTTGCCCAAATATCATGAATAGGGCAACATATGTACCTGTGCTGCCTGTGTGTTACCTGGCAGATAGACGATCCCTGATGTTTATGATTGTGTGGGGTGCAGGAATATCACTGGTAAATTCTCCACTTGACCTGTAGCTTCTCAAGGTTTATTCTGCTTTGGGATTTTTATTATAACCATTTCTCTGCTGTATTTCCACTGACATTACTGCTGATTTTACTTTACATATTTTAGCACATGTAATGTGACTAGCAAGGATTTTTTTTCCCAGGGAGGAAGAAATAGTTCTGTAAAGCACTGAAGTAAAACGCAGACTTCTGTAAGCGGTCTGAAGCTCTAAGGAAGTTGGTCTGTTCCCTCTGTGTTGCTGTTCTTCACAGGCCAGGTGACTTGCTCTGTGCTGCGGTCATCTTTCCTTAGGAGACTGCTGAGGTCTACGTTTGCCCTTAAGGCAAGCTAGCAGGAGGAGGGGGAGGATTTGCATCCTGCCTGTGCATGCACAAAGTCTTTAACATCCATCCAAGTGCCTTGCTGTATTTCAGAATTAGTCAGCAGCAGTTTTCACTGGGTAGGAGGTGCAGGGTGTGAAGTACACAAGCAGAGGGAACTGGTGTAGAACTGGCGTTCTGTGGTGCTCATTGCTCTTACGCACAAGGCAAGAATACACATTCAGCTGGATGTGATGTACAAGAGATCGTGTGCAGGTAGCTGGGGAACTGGGATCAAGCTGCTAGAGAGGAAACAACTCTTATTTATTTTGTTTATCCTGAGAAACATAATATAGTTTTGGTTATATAGCAAATGCATGTGTATCTATGTCCTCGTAGTGCTGAGATGGGCTCTTCTCACACGATGTGATGCTGACAGCACAGCTGGCTCCTGAAGTCTGCCTGCTTTGGATCGTGTGCTGAACTGGATACCAGCAGCATTCGAGTGTGCTGGACTTGGAAGTCCTGGCTTTTGTGCAACGCTTGCAGAGATTTTCTGAGTCCTCTGTGATTGTAATGCCACAGAGGCTGCACCCTGGGCCTTCCTGTCCTTTCTCCTGTTTTAGTCCACGCGAGGCTCCAAATCCCAGGCTCAGAATGAGGAGGTATTCAGGAGGAAGAAAATGGGGACTTTGACAACAACATGGGCTTTGCTGGTTTTCTCCAGATTGATCGGTTATCCCTTGTGCTGTCCCAGATAAAAAGCACAAATCTTATCTAGCCATATTTTTGTCCGGGGAAAAAAAAATGGAGTTTCCACAGGAGCGGAAAATCAGTGCATGGATTTGAAGAATACAATTTTCTTCTTCCTTCCTCTTCAGATGCCTAATGTGGATTCCGCTGGCAAAAGTGGGAAGGAAGTGAGCAGGGAAAGAGTAAACAAGAGGATGTAAAAGGAGTAAATAATGCTCCTGGGATGCTTGCAAGAGGGCAAGTGCACAGCACATAACATCTGTTCTGTAAGCACATCAGACCACTGTGTCTTATGCTGACGACTATGTTTAATGCAATAAACAAAGACAATGTTGAGGCAGAAGTGAGGAGCAGCTGAGCTGAGTGAGGCTGCATGAAATAAATTGTTATGGGAAGGATTTAAGAGAGCAACTGGAACTAGGAAAGGTCTCTGAGGTGTCTGGCTTCTGGCAGCACGTAGTGAGAGAGGAAACAGAGGATGTTGTGTGAGCGTGGCACACCTGTTATATGTAAACTGTGATTTGAAAGTATGCTCAATTCTGGAAGCAAGTTACTTTGCCAAAAGTATTTCATAGTGCTTTGTGCTCTTGTATGGCAGGTTTATTAGGAAGAGAAACTTCAGCAGCTTTGTATAGTGGTTAAAAAGATGCTAAAATGTGAAGATTGATGTAATAAGATGGGTTGTAATTCTAAACAATCAGGGCTGTTCACTTCAGATTTTTAGTGTTGTTTTATGTGTATTTATTCAGTACTTTGGGTGTCTTTAGGCCTTGGTGCTTGGGGCAGCCTGCCCACTTCGTGTACGGCCGAGGATGGTGATGGCTGCCTCCGGTCTTTTTGCATCATCACAGGAGAGGACGCTAAAACAGGGTCCTCGTGAAGCAAATGCTAACGTGCATTGTAGCTTTTTAAATTAAAACTGTAAATTCCTAATCAATGAAATGGAAGACAGTTGTATTACAGTTTTATTCTTTCCCTCAGCCCTTATTCCACATGGGGTGTACTTCCCTTCCAGTGAAGGTAAAGATGCATGTTCCCCAAGAACATCTGCAGCTTTTTGTAGCCCCTTCCACGCACCGTTACCAACTTGTTCCTGCACAAGCCATGGATGTCTGCTGAGACAAACTGACTTGCTATTTCTTGGGGACAATGTTAAACTTCTCTATGCTGCCCATTCCTGTTTGATTACTGTGCTTTCTCCCTCCCCAGTCCCACTCTAGCTTGAGATGAAAAGCAAAAGAAAGATGCTTTAGCCTCTAGAGGGTACTGTTGAGATCAGCGGGTTCAGAGGAGAGATTCCTGTGAAAGAAGTTCTCTGACCTTAGAGGTATTGGTCTGTCTCCCGCTGCCTTCAGCTCCTTTTGGATGTGAACTCGAGCAGGGGTTTGGGCTGCTCCCACTAATCCCTTCCAGAGCCGTGCTTGGCTGAAATGGCAACCAACTCATCTGCTTTGCAGGGCAGAGTAAAAGGTTAGGGCTGAGCAAGTGTTTCCCCTCCAGCTTAGTGTCAGGGGACACTAGAAAATCTTTTTTTCCTCACATATTGTGCTTAACAAAGGAACTACTTCAGTATTAGCAGCAGATGAGATGTATTTGGATAGATCTCAAGAGATATTTGCCACTTTCATAATGAACCCTTATTCTCAAGGGGTTAAATCATGCTGGGCTGACACTTGAGAGATTTTAACATTGATGGGGATTTGAAATGGCTTACCAGCTATGAAATAAAACCCTTCACTAGTTTCTGATGCTTAAACAGAACTTCAAATATGCATGACTTTCATTTTGATGTGGAGGTTGCTGTAACAAGCTTCACTAGTGGTTAAAGTACATACTCAGTACTTCAGTATGTATGCAGAGACTATACCACATGGCTCCAGGAGGGTCTCTATAAAGCCAAAATATATTAATAAAAAAAATATGAGGAAAAGTCTGCCTTCTTGTATCTACAAGACCAGCATGGCTGTGAAAAGCATGACTTGTGCTGTGTTATACAAGGATGTGGGAAAGTAGGATTTTATTTACCCCTCTTCGGTTGAACATTCCTCTGCCATATCAAACTAATGAATGTAAACTTGTGCCTATTTTTTTTCTTGATTTCCTAAGGGTGTACAAATCTATTTGTGTTTTGCTTCTTTCTTCATCTTTGCAGCTATTTCTTTTAATACCTCTAATCTTAGGATGTGGGCATTACAAGCAAAATAAAACTTTCCTTCACGACCATGGGTTTTGTTTTTAAACTTTCTGGTGAAACGTGTTAGCAACTTGGTATTTGGTTTCTAATATAGGTTACAGTTGTGGTGACGCCTCTCATGCTAGAGTGATGGTATAAAGAAGGTTCCTTTGTCCTAGACTCAAAATTCTAAACTTACAGCAAGTAAATTTTAAGGTTTTTTTTTTTGTATGAGGGGTCTTCCTGGTTCTACAGCAGACATGTCCTGAGATTAAGCAAGCTATAAACAAAACAAGACAACTCATTGTACTTTAAGCAGTGGTTGAAAACTCTGGGGTTTCACTCTTTCATATTTTTTTCCCCTTGGTGGTTTGACTGTGTTTGGGTGTGGTGTGGTTAGGCTAGCAGGCTGCAATAAAGTGATAACAGAAATCCCAGTAAGGAACAGAATCTATTAAACATTGTCCAAGTTCTTATAGTATAGTTACCAGCCTCCCAGACTATGTGAAATAAACATAGAGTAAAGACTGGGCTGATATCAGAGATGCTTATCTGCTGAGCAATGCAGGAAACGCATCTTACTCTTCTGAAACAATTACAATATGTAAATACTTTCCTTTTCAAATGATACAGAAACCAGATTAAATCAGATTAAGTTGTTTGCTTCCACAGTGATTAAAATTTCATCCATACGCTTAAAAAAAAAAAAAATTAAGCTTCAGTTAGTGTTAATGCAAACCTGTCATGAACTGTGATATATGCAAATAAAATGTTCCTGAATAGGAAAATTTTTGTCTCGTGCCCCACCCAGAACATTAGTTGAAAGAGTTAAAAAGGAGTTTATCTTGGTTTCCATGGTGTCAGACTGTATACTCATTACATCTTCAGAGCAGCTTTCAGCTTTCTTATGCTGAAGGAACAGAGCAAAGGCTGCTCCGTGTATTGACACTTTCTTCTTATGTTCAGGAAGGAGTGGGTGAATATAGCAATGAAGCACACAATTTTCAGTACTTGTCATGGTACATAGATCAAATGTAATCCACTCTGCCAGCATAACTCTATATTCAACAGCTCAGAAAGGAGGAGACTTATTTAACTTGAATAATGAAAGCAGTAAATCACTCATGCTACCTTATATCGCTCTTCTGAAATGAACTGAACTTCTGCAGTAAATATTTTCTCTTTCCCAATAGAAAGACTTTAATGCTGTTCTCCTTGAAATGCCAAGAAGTGTGTCAATTTTGAAAAGGCTTTTAAGTTAACTGGACATAATTGTAATTACTACCTGAAAACTGGTGTATTATGACCGCAGGAAAAGGTATGCTTTATCAATTCTGTTATCAATTCTGAAATCTTACTTTAAGGTAAATATGTTAAGGGATAGAAATCCTAGTGTGTATGCTATCCTGAGATACAAAAAGCAAACCCCTGTCCCTTACTTTATTACTTCCTGCACAGCTTCTGCATACTTTTTTTTTTTAAACTTGATTTAACTTTGGTGGTTTGCTCTGGAGATATTTGCCTTCTAGGGGCTTTTCTGTGTAATTTTGCTTGTGTACACAGCTTTTGGAGTGCTGCACTTCTCGTGTTCTGCTTTTTGCTCAGGCTCCCTAGGTAAGTATTACTTTCTGCGGTCAAATAGGGAAACGTGTATTTAGATTTGGGCTTCAGAGTGGGTATTTTCAGTAGTCAAAGGGGGGAGGACTGGAAAGAGAAGTATTACCTGAACCAGCTGTTACCGGGCTTCTGCTGGACTTACAGGACAGGCGCAGTACCTGCAGCAGTTGTTTTAGGGAGTGAATCTGTGAGGATTTTATTTCATGGTTTAGTTTTGTGCGCGCGTGTTCACACAGGAGCTGCTGCTCGTTTACAGAGCTCTACAGGAGCCGTGGCTCTGACCACCCCCTTTCTTTCCAGCCCCCACCTTTCCAGCAGCGCTTTGCTTTATCCCTCGCCCTCCTGTGAGGACAGAACCGTTACGCTCAGCTACCGCAACAGCCCTGTAAAAACGAACCGTTACCTTTTAAAAACTTATCTTTTCCCCACCGTAGAGAGGAGGGCGATTTGTCTCTTATTTGTTGGCTGGTTCCCGGTGGCAGGCGACCCAGGTGAGGCAGCGGCTCCTCACCGTGCCACTGCCAGCCCCAGCCCGCCCTGCCCCGGCCCCTCACGCGGCGGCGGCCATTTTGGTCGCCCCCCGAGCCCCTTCCTCAGCCCCCCGCTATCCCCCCAGCGCAGCAGCCCATTGGCTAAGAGCAGGCGGCAACGGCAGCTGCTGACTGGCTAATCTGCATCGCTCCCTCGTCCAATGAGAAAGGAAGATGAGGCCCGCCTTTCTCCCGATTGGCTTCACTGCTACCTGCGCCCCCATCCCATTGGCCACCGCTACTAGCACCCTATTGGCCTCGCCGCTCCCCGGCTTGGATTTTTAATTGGCTGCCCGCGGGTTGGCCGGCGCCTCACCTGCCGCTTAACTCCATTGGGCCGCCGCTCTGGCCTCCCCCGCCCATTGGTCGCGCCGCCCCTTAAGTCCGCGGCGATTGGTTGCGGTGGCCCCGGCCCGGTATCCGGGTAAGATGGCCGCAGTCGGCGAGTGCTCGCTCCCCGCTCCGTGGCGGCCGCTCTCCCTCACCCACGTCGAGTACCCGGCAGGTAAAGCCCCGCGTCGCCCCCTCCCCCCGCCGCGCCGCTCCCCTCAGCGGCGCCCCGCGACCTCCCCCCCCCACCCTCAGAGAGAGCCGGGCCGGTCGCTGCGAAATAGTGAGCCATTGAGCTGATAGCCGGAGGCGGCGGGGCGCGCTTGCGCGATGGGGGGCGCTGCCAGATAGTGAGCCACAGTTTGGGGAGGGGGGGAGGAGAACGGGGCGCTGCGCATGCGCACTGCGAGGGGCGCCGTGCCCCGGGGGCTGAGGGGCTGGGGGGGGGGCGTCCTCATGGCGCTGCCTGTCGGCGACATGGCGACACGGCGACATGGTGACACGGCGACATGGCGTGAGAGGGCGAGGCCCTACCCGCCCTGGGGCGGCCGCCACGGCAGTCTCAGTGGTGCTGGTGGTCTTGGGGAGCTCCTGTTGAGGCGCCTCGTGCGGTGCTGCTGTGGGGGCAGGCTGCGGACCGGGTGCTTTTGGTGGCTTTTTGCCGAAAAGTAGAGAAAAATCAGCCTGTGAGGTGCGGGTCCTGGCTGGTCGGAGCCCGAACGTGGGGTTAATGCTCCTGGCTGCTCCCTCACCTGCCATAAAGCGCTGCCGCGTGCCCTTTGCCTCAGTAGCCGGGCTTCAGCTCCTGTGGAAGCTGCCCTCAGAAGCACAACGCCTCAAACTTACAGAGCCCTCAGGGGTCTCCGGGACCAAAAGTACTGCTTTAGCCACGAGGCCTGGGACACGATGGCACTGAAAGGATTTGGAGCGGGAAATACAGTCCCGGTGCCACCGGCACGGCTGGTTTGTAGGGTTTTCCCTGACGCTTCTGTGAAACGCTGACATTTCCTCGTCTGCCTTGTGTTTTCCCTCACCCTGTACGATCTTCTGCTGTCCCTTCTCAGAGTTATTCATGTGAAAGTTCAGGAGGGGAGGGGGAATAATCTTCCCTGTAATGCTGGTAGATTCCTCTTATGTCCTTATTTAAACCTGGTGTTATACACAGTGTGTCTTACGCGCTATTTGTTGGGTTGGTTTGGGAAGCGAGGGTGCTGGAAGTCTGCAGGCTTCGCTGCACGAGGGCTGGCTGTCAGGTCTTAAAGAACGTGGCAAGTTGATTATTTTCTCTCTGCGTTCACTGCTTTTATACAGGCCAACACAGAAGGTAACTGTGTAGGACAGGTAAATCACCACCAAGGTTGGGGTTACGTGTTACGGAGCGTAGTGTTTGGCTTGGATAGAATACGTGATGCTGGAAGCCCGTAAAATGGAGAAAAAAGGCTAAAAATTAAAACAGCTGGAGGTACAAAAGTCTTAATTTACCTTCGTCTAGAAAAATGAGTTGCAGCAAGATGGTAGGTCTGATACTTTCCCCTGGATCTGGGGAGAGCGCTCTAACTTTATTTAGAAAGCTGTTTGTGTCCTGTCTGTGTAGGGCTTTTGTCCAGGTCCATAAAGCTGCTAGATAATACATTTATAAAATAACGATGCTGGCAGTATGCTCGGTACAGTGGAATTAATGTAACCCCGTGCTAATAGAGAGGGATGGAATGAGAAATAGATCCTGCTTTTACCGACATCAATTATTAAACCGTCTCGGCATGACACACGTGGCTGTGTGGCGAACTCGCTGCCTCTCGGCCGGTCCCTGAGGCTGCTGAGCCGCCGTGGCGACTGGCTCTTAAAATCTCTCCTTCCTGAAGGCTTGCAGTGCAGAACGGGTTTTGTTCCTGCTTTCATCTGCCTCGAGCGACGGGCGCTTTTGCTGCGACCAGCTGAAAATCAGTCGGTGCTGATTTCTGACAGATGAAGCCCTGCTCTCGGGCTTCTGCTTGTGATCGTGGAAGGGACAGGTGCCTCCAGGAGGGTGCTCGTCCTTCCTGTCTCCGTCTGCCGTTCCCTTGTCGGTCGTGGTATTTCAGGCACTCCAAGCACCCATCCTTAGCGCTTGCTTGGCTGCTCGGTCTTCGGGGCTTTCTGCAATGTCAGCTTTGAGCGAGATCAACTGAGAAACAGCAGATAAACGCTGTGGTGGAGTTGCCTGCAAGTGCTCTGAGCAGTGTTTTTGAGACGGAACTGGAAAATTATTGATAGAGCATGTCAAAAATCAAACTTAGAGAGAAGAAACTATCAATGCAGCATTACCTGACAGTGCATTAAACCGTGCTGCTGAGGAGGGTGGTCTTTAAAAATGCTCTCGCTTTTGGGAGCGGTCGGTCCTGGTGCTTTTCTTAGCAGCAACTGTGCTTTTTTGTGAGATTTGGCATGGTGTCGGGCCTCTGGCACTAGGTAGGCAGGGATAATGCTGCTTCTGTCTGTTTTCCAGTAATGAGCTGGTGATGGCATCAGGATTGTTATGCCCTTTATGGGTATGTAAAAGCCATACTCCGAATGTGGCTAATTGCTCTTTGAACCTATTTCCGCTTTGGATCTCTACCGTTGGCACTGAGCTCTGTAATTTAATGGTGTTTCTTTTCTGCTTTTAAGTCCGCCGCTCAGTAATTTCACTGAACGCTCTCTGTTTTGTGTTCAGTGAGAGGTGACAAATGTTTGCTGTCCGTTTCCCCAGATCATTCATGATTTTACAGAACTGCTGTATTCTCATTTTCCCTTTTCAGCTGAAAATCTGAGTTACTCGATGTTTTCTGAGCAGCTGCTGTTCCATTCCTGCTATCTTTGTCTACTTTCTATTTGCCTTTCCTGTGTTTATTGCTCCTTTTTTCAGATGGTGCGACAAGAATCGTGTAATAAATTTGTTGTAGTGCTGTAACAGTGACTTTCGTTCTGCTCTTAAAAATGTTCTTCTTGGCTTATTGCTGCAGAGCATTGGATGCTGCTCTGGAGGTATTGTGCTTACACAAAGCCAGAGATGACTTTTTATTTATTTTTAAACAGCTAACCTAAGTCCCATCACCGTGTCTGTGTAGTTAGGGTTGTTTTTTCCCGTATGCATTACTTTGCATGGGATGACTTTGTGTTGCAGACTTAAAACTCATCTTCAGGGACTTCCTGTCTGTAGGGTGAGTTTCACTGGAGAGACACCGAGTTCCTGCTCTGTTTGTTTTTTATTATTATTTGGAGAAAAAAAAACACAACTCCTCTCTTCAGCGCAGCTGGGATTCTTAAAGCTCTGCGACCTTCTGAGCCTTCTCACGTCGGACAAACTGCAAGGAGAGAACCCTGGAGAGGCAAACCCCTTCTCTGCAGGGCGACAGAATCTTCCTCACGTGTTGAAGGATTTCTAAGATGAGGCAGAGCTGGAGAGGCAAGCGTGCACCATCAGCCGATGAGAGAAATGACGTGTCAGAGCAAAGGCGCTCGCTCCGTGCGTGTGTTTCGTGCTCAGTTCTTGGCTGTTCAGCATCAGCCTGCGGTCCTCTGCTAACGGCTGGTCTGCCAGCCCTTGCTGTGACTTCTGCTCGGGGTGCTGGCTGCCCAGCTGGGGCTCGTTTCACACCTCAGCACTATCTGTTGAAAGAAGCTCACTTGTTTGGCGTCTTCAGCGCTGTGCCGTGTGTTTAATCTTCCAGCAGAAGCTTCACGTCTGCGCGCCGTGTGCTGGAATTTAAAGCTTCCTGAAGATATTTGTATTGTTCCCCGGCTCGTGATATCAGGATACGTGCAAGGAGAGGAAATGACGATCCATCGGGAGTATCTGCCGGTGTAAACATGCGTGAAACGAAATAAAGCTGTCCTTGTCTGCGCACCTCGCACGCGTGCATCTCGACAGAACATATGACCAGCGACAGCGCCGCAAATAGATGTTTCAGTAGGAAGCGGCGGTGGTAAAGCCAGATCTTGTGGTAGGATGTGGTTAGCGCTGTCGATTCATATTTCTGTTGTGTACAGGTTAAGCTGGTGTGGTAAACCTTGCATGTTTCCCTTGAAAGAACGCTGGGTAAAATGTTGAATTAGAGCAGAAGTAGGTGTAGAATGGAGGCTGAAGAAACAGCGTGCTGCTGATCTGCGGATGCTGTTTCATCCGTTTCTCTCTCGAATCCCTAAAATGAGGCGGTTAGGTTCTCTGCTTTGCATCCTCATCCCCAAATAATGCCCAGGGAAGGTAGGGCTTCAAATAAGCAAAAGTAAAACAAAAAAAATCAACCCAGACCGTAAACAGATTTTTCTCTTGCAATTTCCAAAGGTTCTGGTGCTTTCGGCGGGCTCTGCTCTTGTAGGAATTTCTTTCTATTCTCAAGCTGAAGCAAAATGAAGAAAAAAAAATACCTTTATAGAAGGGTAAAGGGGAACCTGCTTGCTAGGTCTGAGTGGACTTAGAGCTGCCAGCTCTCCTGCAATTCCCGGTTCCCTGGGAAGAGGTCTGCGAGCATGTGGAGTGGGAGAGTGGACAGCAGTGACCCAAGGCATCACCTCCGGGGCTGTGGGAGCGCCGTGCAGTGGTCAGAGCACGTTTATGGTGTTAGTGAGTTTCTGGTGGAGTTTCCAGGGCAGAGCTGAGCCTCCAGTTAATGCATGGCTGCTTATTTGCCTCCTCACCCAGAAAAAGCAGCTTCAGAATGCGACTGTGTTTGGTTGCTGCTGGCTACAGTAATCTGAAATATTATTAGTGCCACCTCTGTTCCGTTTCAAGCGGACAGTTGAAATGTTTGGGGAGTTACGGTGTGCAGAGCTGTGGCTGCCCGAGTAAAGGACGCGGTGCTCTGCCTGGAGGCGGTGTCTGGGGCGATGGTTTCTGCTCCTGGGCTCGGTTCGAGTGAGGGATGTGTGCCGCTGAAGTCTGGGGCGGGATTTACTGGGTGTGCTAGATGGTAACATGATGGAGGATCTGGAGCTGGATGTTGCCGATGCTATTTAAATTAAAGACTGCCTCCTTATATGTTCTTCCACCATCTGTGCCAGTCGTAGAGCCCTCCCAGAGGATAACTGATCGGGGTTGGTTATTGCCTGACAAAATCACGTCTTGGTCTTAAAGACCAAAATCTTTGCCTACCGTGGATTAGCAGCGTGCATGACCTGAACCACGCTGATGCCTCGGCGGGGAAATCTCTCACTGATGCCACGGGAACTCAGGCTACGGGAAATACTCCTGAAGCTTTCGGGGTGCTTTTGGTTGTCTGATCATGAATTTCCTCTTCGTTTGAGACAGGTTTTGTTTCGCAGAGTGTTTGGGATTCATGCAGAGCCGTAAGGGGCTTGATTCGCCGTGGCTGGGCAGCTGGGGCAGTACCGCGAGCACGCAGTGGATGTAGGAGCAACGTGTTGCTGTTGTGCCGTGGCGGTGCGCGGAGCCTGCCTGACGCAGGGCAAACTGGCCGTAGGGTGGAAGAAAAGTTTCCAGTCCAGGGTCTTCCAACACTTTTCACCTTAAAAACAAAATATAACCACGCTCCAGCGAAAACCTGCTGTTCTTGGGGTTTCGTCCTCCAATTCCTCCTGATTTCCCCAGGGTCACGAACTAAAACTACCCCGAGATCCCCTTGATTCTGCCGGTACCCAAATCTAGTGCAGCCTGGAACGGAAGAGGAATCTGCGTGCCGTACCTGATGCAACCACAGCTATGTGGCAATAACAGCAGTGGCGTGAACTTTGTAGCAGTGCAGTGCCATTTTTTTCCCGCTTGCCGTGCTCAGAGGGTGAGGTTAAAGTCTGCTGTGCCAAGAGCCATTTGAAAACGGGCGCGCAGGCCGGGGTGGAATTGATCAAGGAGTGTGTCCGCAGCTCAGCCTTGCAGCACCGTCCCATCCTGCTTCCTTTCTGCGAGGAGGGAGGAAGGATAATTTTACGGGGGGGGGCTCGTCCTTTTGTGTGCAGCCGTGGGATGAAGAAAACGGGGTTGTGAAAAGCAGCATAGGAAGCCCCCGTCTCCTAAACTGCCCACCGGGTTCGCTCGGTGTTTGTTGCAGCGGCGGTGTGGTTAAAGGTTCTCTGCTCTCTGCGGTCTCTCTCCTGGTCGTGAGTTGCTGAGCTCGGAGCAAAGTGATTTGGTCATTTGCTTCCTCAGAGTTTGTGCTGGTATCTTCCCTCCAAATACTTCTGAGTGTCCTTTTTCAGGGAACAGAGACAGGAGACTTGGCCTGCAATGTATTACTCTTTACTTACGTTTGCCTCCTCCTCCCTCTGTGACAGTGGCGGAGGAAGAGGTGTGTTTGCGGTGCCTCATGTCCTCTTGGGAGGTCCCGGCACTGCTCCCCAGTTCTCCCTGGGGATGGCTGGACGCTTGCTAGTCGGGGTGGGGGCCTGAAGGCACTCCTGTATGGTACAAGTGGGCTGCTGGTAAAAAAGCAGTCTCCTTTTTTTTTCCCTCTCCTCTTTCATCTCCTGCAATGTTTAGCTCTTTATTTCCTCCCCGTGCTGCTAATGGCAGTGTTGGTGCAGACACGTGGTGAGACAGATTAGGGAGCTGATCCAGCTGAAAAGGAACCCGCTTTAGGAAGGTAGCAGGGAAGGATTCGTTTGGGGAGTGTTTGCTGGTAATTGCCGGGGCAGGGAGAGGCGATGTGAAGGGAGGGGAGGGAAGGAGCCGCCCCTGCCGCAGCAGCATGTGCTCGTGCTGGATTACAGCGACCCCGGGCCCACACCCGTGGTCACTGCTCTGAACTGGCTGGCGGTAAGCTCGAGGTCCTCTCCCCCCTGCTTTTGAAAGCCACACGTGAGCACTGCTGCCGTTCTCGCCTCGGCTCCCGTTGGGCTCAAGCAGTGCTCAGTGCGGAACGGAGCCCGGCTGCAGCGCTCTCAGTGACCCGGGCACCAGCTGGCCTGGTGGCAGGTACAAGTTCAAGCTGACTTGTTTCTCTCGTTTGTTTCCCTAGGTGATTTCTCGGGTCAGCTTTTAGCTTATTTGAGCCTTGGTCCGATATTCATTATTGTTGGCTTTGTAACGCTCATCATATTCAAGAGAGAGCTTCACACGGTGAGTCCTCCTCTCCCTCCCAGCTTCTCCTTACGACAGAAATCTTTTCATTTATGGCTCGCTGCTCCTGTATTTACACTTCTTTTTGTTTTAAAGAGCCAGCTTAGGTAAGGTGATCTCCTGTCAGCAGCAGGAGACCCTGTCACTTGTAACAGGTTAAGTCTTTGCTGACATTCTGTTACTCTGTGGTGTATTTTGGGCATTAGCTGTCTACAAACATCAACGGGAGATGTCTGAGAAACTGAAGAATGCTGTTGCAGGGTGGGAAATAGCATTTCTACCTTGTCCCTAGATCCAGCAGGATTCCAGCATCAGTGGGTTTTGTGAGCTGGGCAGGGCATGCAGGAAAGTGTCTGTAATTCAGTAGGATGTGCTTTCTTTGAACCGTACTGAGGCACGAAATGGGGTCCAAAATAAAACCTACAAATTCCCAAGGGAGTGGATCTACCTGTAAGGGCTGCTTCCCAGCTGCGCGTTGAACAGCAGGGACAGAATTGATTCTTGCTTCTGTCCCAGGGAGCAACGAGGGACTCCTTTAATGCATAATGCTTTGTCTGCTCTGCCAGGTAGTTGGGAATCAGTGTCATGGCTAAATTCCCTTCAGGAGGTATAAACTTCTGACATTTGCCCTCAGTAAACAGATAAAACGGGGCCAGCAAAAGGCTTTTGGCAGCACATTTCCAATACGAGGCCGTGGTGTCATGGGAACCAGTGGCCCAAGGGACCTGGGAATGGGACTTGTAGGTTCTAAACGGCTGCTAGCTAGAGAGGCAGCTGTTCATTCTAGGCAATCCAAAGGGTTTTTGTCAGCCCAAGAGAATAAGCTGGAGTAACTCATCACAAACTCGTGGGTTTTTGAGTACCCGGCTTGTTATGGATGGTGGTGATGTGGCAAGCCTTGAGGTTGGTTCCCAGTTCACGGAGAAGTCCTCGCTGAGCCGGGGTGAGGTGCCAGCTGGCTTGCAGCAGCCTAACCCGTAGCTCAGGACACAGGGTGGAAAATTGCTTCATCTGAAATGGGACTGAGTGTGAAGGAGTCAGAGGATCACCACCAGCTGGGAATTCGGTCACAGCAGCGGGACTAATTTAGGGGAGGTGGATGGACTGTGCAATGACAGCGAAAACAAATGCTAGCAGGCTGTCTCAGCTCAGAACGTGACTTCATTTACAGGAGCTTCAGGATGAAAAAAAACATTCACAGAGGGAAAAGAGAAAACCTAAAAAGTTTTTTCTTTTGGCTGGTTACCCGAATAACAGGGTGTGTGCTCCCCCTGTTGGTCGCAGTGAAAGACAACCCCTAGAAACCTGCCCTGTCGGGACACTCTGCTTTCTGCGCTTGCCGATGGGAGCATACAAATGTTGTTGCTGTACGGTGTCATTTTTGTCTGTCTTTGTGAATCATCTGCTGAAAAGCTGTGTGTACACAACGTGGCGCCAGATACACAAAGCAGGCTGAAAAACAAATGCTTTTCTTCCTCTGCTAGAGAATGGCGAAGCTGTCGGTTACAAGTCTAGTAGATGAAAAATAGAAATGCACGGTTTGGGGTTTTCTTAACAGAGGGAGCCTGGTAAGTAGATGGATATTTTAAATAGGATGACACAGTTGTCTTGCCTTCACAGATCTCTTTCTTGGGAGGGCTGGCATTCAACGAGGGAGTGAACTGGTTAATAAAAAACGTTATCCGGGAGCCACGGCCTTGTGAAGGTATGGTATGGCCCGTCGGTGTCACGGTGTTGGTTCCTTTCGAGTGGAATGATAATTGTGGGGTGTTGGAGGGCACTTTCCCCTTTGCCTCGTGTTGGCTTTGGATGTTTGGGTGTAAGAAGGCTGGCAGAGATGTGTCCTGTGAACTCGTGTGCACAGCCCGGTGGAGTGGTTTGGCTTCACCTTTGGAGTGTTCCAGCTGCTATGTACGGAGTAGACCTTGACCATACTCTTTCTTCTTCTCTTCCCAGAAGCCCATTCAACAGTGACCACAAAATATGGGATGCCGTCCAGCCACTCCCAGTTCATGTGGTTTTTCTCAGTCTATTCATTTCTGTTCCTTTATTTAAGGTAAAAATTCACTGTCAGGTTTTTGGCTGTTAGTACGTTGAAACACGTCAAATAGATGGCTCCCTTGCTGCGCGCCGCTCCAGCACGCGGCAGAATTAAATCTGAGGCCCTGCACAGTGCTGTAACTAGGGCGGGTGGAGCATGTCTATCCGAATCTGAACGTAGGACTCTGCTTACCACTGCCGAAAAGGGAAGGATAGGGGTGGGCCTCCTGCTGCCTGTCTGGGTACAGGTCTCCAGATTTGCTTTTATAAGCCACGATGACCCACCAGCGTGAAGGAAGGGGCGGGGAGGGCGTGGAGGGAGGAGGAAAGAAGAGCTGCTTTCTCATGTGTCTACTCGGTTTCGTCAGCGGGGTTGTCTGCAGTCTTTTAGGTAATACCTCTCGCCCACTTGCATGACCTCGCAGTCCATCTCCTGTACCGAGTACTGTCTTCTTCTGCTGTGCTGTGCTTTCCTGAAATTCTCGCTGGGGCATGGCTCTGTCTTGTGGCTCCAAGCGTGGAGGAAGACAAAGCTCCCGGTTCCTCCTGGCGTTGTGGGTGATGGAGGACTCCGTTTCTGCTCCCTGTCGCATATGCTCAGCACGTGTCTTTCACATCAGCTGCGGTAATTGCGAGCATTCTGCCTTCCATCACACTGAGTGCTGATAATAGTTGGAGAAAGAAGTATGGCTTTCTGGCTTCTCTTTAACTGCTGCCAGCAGGACAGATTGATGCTGGGATGATACCGAGCTGCCCTTGATCCCTCGGAGTAGAGCTTTCCTAGGGTTTTGGAGATAGCGAGAATAGATACGAGGACTGCTCAGCTTCCTGCCACTGTGCTAATGGCTCTCCATCTCTTTCAGAATGCACCAAACAAACAATGCGAGGTTTCTGGATTTACTATGGCGACATGTGCTGTCCATCTGCCTCGTCACAGTGGCTTTGCTAGTCTCATATAGTAGGTATGGAGCAATTGTTTGTCTTATGCTCTCATACAGTCCTGTGGCCTCTAACAGCCAGCAGACCTGCCGTTCTGTATCCCGCCTTTCCGATCTAATTCTCAACGACTGCGTTGTTCAAGCGAGAGCTTTGCGGAGGTTGCTGCGTTGCCATGAGCCCCTTTAAATACCCAAACAAAGGTGCTACATGTGTGGTGCTTCACAGGTGCCTTTATGGAACCCAGGATCAGCTGAGCCTGTACCAAGTCTCCGTCGGCTCCGTTGCCGTGCTCTAGCCTCGCTGCCTAGCCCTCTTTCCAGCACTAATCATGAAAGCATCGCACCATGCTTTGGCACACCAGCATCTGCAGCATGTGGACTGCTACAGTTGGTCAAACTGATTTTGTTTTGCTTGAGCATTAGATAATACAGACGCGTATAGCTGTCTGACTTGCAAGATTTAGTTACATTAACATGATGAACAAAGAAAATGAAGTTTTGATGATTTTTTTTCCTTTAGTAGACAATATAATGAGCTCCAGTGGTTGGCAACCAGACAGATTCAAACTAGAAATCAGGCCATGTTTTCCCCAGAAAAATAATTACCTGTTGGCACAGCTGACTGTATACTAGAGCTGATTCCTTATTACTGGTTATTTTTAAAATTGTCAGGACAATTTCATAAAAGATGGTTGGTCTGATTCAAATAAAAAGTAATTTGAGGAAATTCGTTGGTCTGTGCAAGGTAGAAGGCCAGCTAAGATGATCTTAATGGCCATGATAAATGGGTGAAAAGAATTTTGAATGTGACTCATGTAGCTCTTGTGCAGGGATAACTTAAATCATTAATGCAGCTTTCTGGCTGGCTGCAGTCACAGTAGCTGCTCTGTAGTAGTGCAGCCTTTGTGTTGTCACGCTTCAGAGCTGCAACATCAAGGCAAAAATGCTGTCTGTTCTTGAAAGTTTTTAAGCTCCAGCTCTGGTGGTTTGGGGGGGACTTTTTCTGCTGCTGGCTTTGGAGAAGTCTCTTGTGGGAACCAACGGCAGCAGTTCTTCAGTAATCCAAAGATATGTGGAGAAGAATGTGGAGGATTATTGAGTTAAACTCAAATTAGAAGTGCCCTAAGCTGAAACTGCTGTAGCAGGGAAGACTTTTTCCCAATCCCCCCCCCCCCCCCCCTTTTTTTTTTTACAATGAAAACTTAAGTAAAACATCCACTTCTAACATCTGGAGGATAACTTCTTCAGAGCTTTGGAGGGTCCAGTGAAACATCAGCCCTTGAATCATGCCTCCTTTGGCTTTAAAGTCTGTCTGGTGACTTTTCTCTTCCACTGCAGGGTTTATTTGCTTTACCACACCTGGAGCCAAGTCTTATATGGAGGTGTGGCAGGAAGCATTATGGCCATAGCCTGGTTTGCCTTCACACAGGAGATATTAACTCCTCTCTTCCCAAGGATAGCTGCGTGGTAAGTCTCTCTATTTTGTGAAGGTTTTATTCTTTCAAGTCTGCATTTCTTGGATCACTGTTTTGCTCGTTACGTGAGCTTCTTGAAATAATCCAATAGCACAGATGAAGCACAAATCCCTGACAAAAAAAAAAATAAGACTTCTGTGAACTGTGTTACACACAGAAATGGGAATTCCTGGGTTCTGTTCCAGCTTTGTGTACTAACTGTTGTGTAGCTATGTAACTTGTTCCTCTATGTTTTCTTGTGTATGCCTGTCCAAAAAGCACACACCCTTGCCAGATATGGGAGAGAGAGGACATTTAAGTACCATGTTTGAAGGCCCTACTAAAAGTTATGGGATGTGGCAGAGTATTGGTTAAGGATAACTTTTGAACCATAACAGACCTTAATCAGTTTAATAACCAAGTGAGACTGTAAAGCCATTTAAACGTAATGGAGTCCAGAAATGTTATATAAGGAATGAAAAAACAGTATTTTTTCTTTGATGAAATTTAATAAGGAGCCTTCTTCACAAATGGAAGGATAATAGGAAAGTAATGTTAAATTTGAATGAGAATTTATGCGGTGTGGCTGTGTTGTTTTGTTTTTTGTATGCTGATCAAAATTAAGGTAGAGAAAAAGCCTAATTATTTCACCCCTTTCCACCCCCTTGTCTGTTTTCAGGCCAATTTCAGAGTTCTTTTTAATCCGAGACACCAGCCTCATTCCTAACATCCTGTGGTTTGAATATACAGTCACAAGAGCAGAGGCGAGGTAAGTGATCTGAGGGGAGGAAGATCTGTAGCTGGGGTTACTCGTTAGGTGTAGTTACTATTTGCTAATACGCAGAGAGCTGCTGCGGATAGAACAGTGGGGAGTAAAGAAACACCAGGTTGTGAGTTAACTACCAGATCTGGAAGGCGAGTCTGTTCGGGAGCATTTGAGATTAGCGTTTCATTTAAAAAAATCATTATTTCAGCTCCCCAGCCCATGTTGTTTGCCAGCAGGTGTTTATAGTCTCACATCCACACGTCAGTTTGTGGGCACTTAAGACGTGTTGGCTGTTCTGGGACTGTAAAGGGCAGGAAGGACTGATCTGCCCGCAGAGTACAGCGGGGCAGCTTTATTTTTGTGTGCAACTAAGCAGAGCCTTACTTTCATTGTGTCTTTTGCCCGCTGGTTTGTCACAGTTCACTGATGCGGGGTTGGGGCTGGCTCCCTCACCCTGCCCTCTCTTTTGACGTTGCAGAAACAGACAGCGCAAGCTGGGGACGAAGCTCCAGTGACTCGGGAGGTGTGGGGACCAGCGCGCGCATTTTGATGGAGACAGACAAGAGCAGAGACCTGGGAGCAGCAAGGAGCCTTTTAACAGATGGACCAAAGGAACAGGCAGGGACCATACCCAAAACCTGAAAGCCTTTGCTCTGCTTTAGCAGCTAGCTGGATGCTCCCTGATGCATGTGGGACCGTGCAGGAGTAGAAACTCATTTTCAACACAGATGCACATTGCCGGTTGGAATGTACCATCGTGTCTACGTCAGGGGAGGGGGGAGACAATGTCTGGTGTCATGTTTGGGGGAGGGAAAACCAAAAATGAATCGTTTCTGTGACTTTTTTTCTTTTTATTTTTTTTTCTTCAGCATGAAATATACACACTATTTATTTTTTTAAACGGAGCTATTGTTTTTGGGGTGGGTGAGGCATTGTGTGTTTTGTTTTGCTTTTTGTTCGGGTTTTTCTTTTTGGAAGAAGATGACAAAACTAATCTCCAGTTGGTCATGCTTAATTAGGGCTTTTAGTTTTGAAAAATTTCTCAAGAGGGGAGGGGAACTAAGATGGTGTAACATAGGTAGAAGGGAGAGGAAGGTTTTCTTTTCCTTTCTGCCACCGGTTTGGGAGATCAAATTCAATTCCAACTGCACTTTGTATAGATAGAAAGAAAGCACTAAAGATTTGATTTTTAACACTAGTGATGGTTCTGTGGGGAAGCCTGCACGGATTCCATTAAGGGGAGTGTGTGTGTAAAAACAAAGGAAAACCGAAATACACTGATATATATATTTTTTTTCCACTGCTGCTCCTGGTGTGTAATTAGCAAGGCTGTCTTTCTCAGAATCTCTTCTAGGTGGCAAGATTACCATACATATCTCATGTTTATTTCATCTCTTCCTTTATTCTTTTATTACCTCAGGGTTGCTGGGATCTGTACAGCTTCTGTTGTTGTACTTGGTGTGCTACCGATGGCGCTCGAAAGCCCATTGGTTATAAGCAATGCTATGCTCCAATAAGTCAGCCCAAAGCCTTACAAAATTCAGTTGCTAGTCTCTGTCTTAAGCACTGGATTTTTATTTTATTTTATGTTTTTGTTAAAGCTTAAGGGAGGGATTTTTTTTAAGAATGAACAAAGTGACAACCATAAAGAAATAATAAGGTGAACAACTAATAACTAGCTCAGTTGCTGTTTGAATTTTCTGAAGTCTTGTTAGAGTCCAGTTGTGAACTCAGTAGTGAGCTTATTTTAGCAGCTACTCCTACCAGTTCTTACAGGGGGTTGTTTGGGGTTCTGCAGGCATAATCTCGAGTGCCAAACTCCTGCAAGCAAGTTTTGCTTTCCATCCTTCTTCCATTTTGATTCCTTGTTTGGCCAGTCAGCTCTCTGGATGCTGTGTCTCTGTGGGAGTGTGCCTGCCATCTGTGTGTGCTCCAACTTCAGTGATCCATGAGTTAACCTGGCAAGGGCTATACTCAACGTGCTTCAGGGCTGTGCATGGACACTTTCTGTATTTCTAGTATATAATGCAGCAGTTCAAGTGTAACTATGGAGAAATATTTATTCAAAGCACAATTGACTTGAACTTTCACAGATAAAGGACAGCTTCTGAACTGGCTCAAAGGTCATCGGTGTGCCTTCGATGCAGTCATGTGAGCAGAGGTAAAATGACTGTCACATCTCAGTCTTGCTGCCTGTTTTACTATCTTCACTTTAAACAGACTCCTGCATTATAAAGCTGCTTGAAGTGAGATGTATTTCTGTTCACCTTGGTTTTGATATATATTTATTTTTTTTAAGTTTTCATCTGTGCCTGTTGCCATAGGAATTTGTGTGTTCATACGGAGTGGGAGTTGGCTGCTGTAGAAACTGTTGGACAACCAGAGTATTAACTGTAGAAAGTAGTGATCCTGATCTAGGAGATCAGGAATTAAGCTGTTTAAGCTTGTGTGTTCAGGTAGCTTTGCATAGTAAACTGTTTTTCACTTGCATCAAACCAGATTTAAGAACTGTTTAGTTTTTTTTTTCCCCCGTAACATAAGCAGTCCTGTTTCTGTTAACATCTGAAGGACCTGAGCACTGGATCTGCTTTGAAGGTGTATCAGAATAAAGAGGCACCTTACAGCTTTCACAAGGACATTCAGTCTGACTTAAAATAGCTCTATTAAAATTGGGACAGGACATCAGGTAGGCCATGTGACATGGCGGTACCATATGTTTGAATCTGAAAGCTGGTACTAATCACTTACTACTTGCAAACCCAATTATTTTCTCCTTGTATCTCTTACAAGTTAACTTACAAAGCAAGAAAGAGGATCACAGCTCTCTTTCCCAAGGACAAGGTTGAAAGAAGACTGTTTAAAGAGTGACTAGCACTTTCCCAGCTTCTTGTAAGCTGTTTTGAAAGACAGCTGGAAAAATTGTGTGGAAGCACCAATTGAACTAGAGCACAGGGAAGAGATTGCATCTCCTCATGGAGAGCAGTATAACGTACAAAGCTGTTCCTCTTCACGTTGCCTTCAAACCCAAGCTCCCTACAGTAATGCTTAGGAGTAAGGGAGGGAGAAGAGCTCTTGTAAGACTCTGTAATAAACTCTCCTGTGTTCTGTGATCTGTTTGTTATCTGCATCTTCTGCCTGCTCTTCCTGTACCTTTCCAGAAATACTTGCAATACTTGGTGGTAGAAATTTGTTAGTGATCCCATGGATTTTTCTTAACTAAATGGTGCTGTGCAGGAAAAAGATTCCGGCTCTGCCTTATTATCCTATACTTGTACGAAGTCTCCTGCCACTAGTTTCTAAAACATTTCCTCTGGAATAGATGGCTTTGCAAACAGATGCTTTCAAGTTCCTCCCCTGTACTCAAGGGCTGGATGGAGATGTTAAGACAATAAAAGGAAGGTGACAGAATGTCATGGTTCGCTGTTCTTGCTGTCCCCACACACAAACGTTCTCCTGTAAGGGCAGTAATGCAACTTCTGCAGTGACTAAGATTTAAGCCTTTTTGTAACACTTGTTTATTGTGTTTATTCGAAGCTTATTCGAAGAACATTTCAAAACTTTGCACGACATGGATTACACTATCAAAACAGAACTTAATACAGCTAACCAGCAAAGCATGCAACACTACCAGGCTCTATCAGAAATTGCACTTATACCCCAGGAGTTAGTTGAATGTTCTCAGTCTATGCATTTCTTTATTTGCTCCAAATCAGTAGTTTTTCCAGAAGTTAAGTTTTGTGTACTTAACGTGGCTTTAAGACTATGGACATCTCTCACTAAAGCAATCAGACAATCAAAACCAGGGAGGAGAATAGTACTCAGTAAGCCGACGCTGGAAAAAATTGGAAGTATGAATCAGAATACTATCACATTTTAGAACTTGCACAATAAAAGACTTTTTTTAAAAAAAGGAGAAACCTTGTAATGATTTTAGTGTCCTTTCAAGCACTTCATAAAAGTTTTTCATCTGAATTTCACCTCCATGTATCCTTAAGAATGCATAAAATGATTTAAGAATCTTGTCTTTCAATGTGATACTGCTCTTCTTGCAGGCACTCTGCTGAAGCTAGTGGGATATCCAGATTTAGATCCAAGACAGATCAATCCCATCTTCTGAGATATATTCATAGCAGAGTGTGCTTCTGCTTAATCTTTAATAGGCACTTTCCTTTGAGACCCTTTGCCTTTCATAAGACAGTAGAAAAGGGCCAGTTACAAATACTTAAGTGGCAATACTGTAGTATCGGTGGTTGAAGGCATTGCAGACACAAAAGTAACTCATCCCCTAGCACAGAGGCTGATTCAGTACCGGGGAAGGATTACTTTGGCAAAACAAATATTTTTCAAATTAAAAGGCTCCATAAAAGTAGATACTGTTATTTCAGCAAGGTGTGGTCTTTTATGTAGTATTTACAATAGCTTACACTTTGATAATACCAAGTATCCTCTTGCAGTTTTCAGTCTACTTCACAGCAGAGGAGTAACAGAGCAGGGATGTGTGTTCACAGGTTTGTAGCGCTCCCACTGTGCGTGTTTTTTTTGTTTTGTTTTCCCCACTATCTTACTCCATTCAGGATTCTTCTAAAAGATCAACTAAATCCATGTAAATGATGTGAAAGTGGCAGTTCATACAATCACTGGCTGTGCAGGTGAGTTTCAGTTAAATTTTCCTTTTTAAGGTTTATTTAGGTATATGAAGTTTTAAAGTAAAATCCTTTTAGAAAAAAATACAATACACATGTGTCTTTCAAGAAGCAGATCAGAATAATATTTTTCTCTAAACTGGCTTAGTGCAAACTTCATATATGTTTACCAAGGCACTTTGATCACGTCCCTTGCTAGTCTATCATCGTAAAAGTAGCAATTATGATAAAATATTTCCCTCTAACAAAACAGGCCATCAGGCTTGTAATGCTTCTCGTTTATGGTGATGTTCTAACAGTCACATCTTGAAGGGTGTGCAGTTTAAATATTAAATTAATTCCTGTTGCAGAAATAGCACTAGAATTCTTCATTACCATACAGTTTTACTAAATAAAAATAAAAGGAGCCTGGATTCTGGCAGATTGATTAGACGTAATGCTTACAAAAGTTCCTATGCTAAAATTGTATGTTAATGTTTTTTATATAATCTTTTACTGTCTTAAGTACATCAGCTGAACATGAAAACGCTATTACAAGCTCCATGTCTTTCACAGAATAGAGCTGGCACAAATCTGAGTAACGCTGCAGTAAGAAGGAATTCCAGAAAAGGTGCTGTATTGTTACTGCAGGAACAGTGGCTGCTAAAATGGACAAACATGTAAAGTGCCTGCACGTTCTCAGCTTTCTTCCTCTTTTCAAGTGTTTCTGCCTCTCTAACACAGAATGATGTGTAGAAGGGATATTCTGCAGCTGATTTTTCTTTGGCTCTAACAGATTTGATTTCTGTGGGCCAAAATCAGAAGTGTATTCTCGAGTTGCTGATCAGAAATATTTCTGTTTATCCACAACTTAGGCATAACCTTTTACGCATAAATGCGGTTTCTGAAAGCAAGGTATAAAACCACCTTAGATGTAATGTGTGCCCTGAAGGAGAATAGGCATGTGGCTCTCTGACTAGTAAACAGAACGTCAGCATCTGTTTCTTTTCCTCAGCTCCAAAGAAAGGTACAAAGAAGCAACTGTTCTGCTAAAATGCATAGGCAATTCCTCTTCATCTCCACAAAAGTTCAAGTACCTAAAGCCAAACTTAGCAAAACCTGTGTGAGAGAGAAGTTTTGTATGACTAGGCCTGCAACAGCAAGCTTCAACAAAAAGCCCAGAACAAAGCAAACAACAACAACAAAAAAAACTACCTTAGCTTGTAGTGGGTGATGTACTCTTGTTAGTTGGGTCAGTGCAACAGAAAGGAGATCTCAGCATCTTAAAATGAGGGGAAGGGAATGTTCCCAGGCCTATAAAGCACATAATGACCAGGTGTCTGGGGTTAGTAAAGTGCACTCTTAACAAGACTGGGTCTGCTCTGACTTAAGAACTTCTTTCTCCCCTTGCCAAAGTTCAGTGGTGATGTTTTGCTGGAGTATACGAAAACTCTTCAGGCAAGTTTCAAAGATGCTGCACTCTCCAGAAGACTAAACCGGAAAAAGGCTTGGTCTTATAGTAGTTCCATCATAAAACAAACATTCCCTGCTTTTCCTGGAGAAGAACTCCCTCACCAAATGGATTTAGATACCGGTAAGGACTGTGCTTTCTATATTCTTTTATAGTAAGTTCCATAAAAAGATCCTATTTCAGTCCTCTTTGAGGACAGGAAGGTGCACTTTGCATTGATGGGAGAGGACAGGTCAGTTCCACTTTGGTTTAAGACGATGCTTCTCTCACTGCACAGTCTAATATCTGCAGATGGCAATTCTGTAATGTCTTGCTGAAAACAAATGGTAGATGCCCTCCTGGGTTCCAGTCAGGGCAAGCTGTCCTCTCAATCATTTTCTGAGGAACTGGGAACTTCAGTGCATGAGGGACAGCGCCTTTAGCTGGGGACTGTGCATCATATTTGCCTCTTACAGTTTGGATTTGGGAGTGGACTGGAGCAAGATCCTCATGTCTAGCAGTGCTTTCTCGAGATAATGTGCCATACGAGCTGCATTTGTGTCAGCACAGCTGTTGAATGCTGAAATTGCGAAGTTGATATGTTCATCCATCGGGTTGTAACAGACTCCGTAGCCATCTGGAACCACGGGACCAAAACACATCACACAGTCTGTCTTTGCTGGGACCTGTGGAGACAATGTAATTAAGCTTCTAACTAGCCAGACAGAAACACAGCTATCAAGTGCTAACAACTGTGTCAACAGTAGAAGAAACTGCCATCTCATGAAAATGCTCTACAGAGGGCCTTTTTGGTCAGACACACCTACCAGCGCGCACGTATTTGCTGGATTCTGCCATTTTGTAGTAATTTGATTTCTTGTGCTTCTGCAAAGGAGAATTCTCCCCAACACGAGCTTGTAGTAAGTCATGAGTAGAACTTACTCAGTAAGAACCACAGTATGGCAGATAAACAAGGCTATTTTGGCATCTAACTCTAATTGATACCACTTGCATGTAGACACCAAGCACTGCAGGTGATCTAGGCGTTGGTTATGCTGGTGTTTTTACAGGGGTGAGAGGCAGCAGTAAGATCAGAGCTGCAGCTTAATGGGATAGGTAGCAGGCTTAAACTTTTCTGTCCTCAAATGGAGATTAGTTTCTAATGGAAAGGGATGAGAGACAAATGTGGGGAAGAAGGGCAATGAACAGAGTGCTTCCATCGTTGCTCAAATGAGGCCTACCTGGCTGGTTGAGAGATTGAAGTGCATTGCAACAGCATATGCTGTGTCCATGAACAGCTCAGGCATGCTCACTAGGTCCTCAATAGCTTGAAGCTTCAAACCTAAGAGGTGGCGGTCTATTGCGTTCCCCCTTATTGCCTGTATAGAAGGAAGAGTAGGTGAGAGCTTGTCTAGCATGAAAGTGAGCAACACTATCAACTCCGGGGAAAAAAACAAAACAAAAGCATTTCTAAATATCTGTCAAGTCTACAACTGGGTATTGCCTTTAGGAGCGATAGTCGGTCTTGTTTCAAACGCCTGACAATTAAACACCCCAGTGGAACCAACCTTACAGTTCCCGCCTGTGTGCTTGTGGTTTAAGGGGGCCTCATGCAGCTGTCACATTTATTAGCTACAATGACAGTGAAGACCAAAGCTATTTTGATACTTGTTTTTGTGTTGTTTTTTTTCCCTGTCACAAGGGGCTCTTACACTGCTAGCTAGAGAGAAGGAGTTCAGGCAGTGCCCTAGAGCACTGTCAGATCAGAGTTAGCTCTGTGCAACAGCACTAATGGCCACATTGTTATGCCATAGAGATAATGCTCTTTAGGTCTCATCTTTAGCCAGAACCCCCATTTACTGTGTAAAACCCCAAGCATAGTTGCAGAGATCACTTACCATATCCGTGTATTCCCTGTGGGCCTGGGTAGCTCTCCTCAGCAAGTCTGCTTTCTCCTGGTCCTGCGGAGAATACACAGATTGTAAGTTTTTGTCCAGAATGGGTAACCTCATTTTGGCTGTTCCTGTTGGATGGGGGCATTTCTGCCTTGTGTATCTATGTTAAACTAGTGTTAATCTTTAAATTGTTGTTTGGCTGCGTTACATCACTCTGAATGTAACCATTCAGAGTTCTCCATCCATCAGCAGTAGAACTTAATGCGAGTGGCTAAGCAGACTTCTAGAAGGGAGAGACTTCTTTTTGGTAAGATTAGATAACTTCACATGTATCGAAAGCTAGGGAAACAACATGTGAGAGGACAGCCAAATGAAACCCAAGGTGTGCAATTATATACTCCAAGCTGTGTTTCAGCTTAACCTTTCTATCAGGTACAGGTCTGCTTAGCTGAAACCAGCTGACATAGGGTTAGCCAAATAAGTAGCTTTCCTTATTTTCTGTAGTGGAGTCCTCTCACTCCACTTCTTTTGAGATCCTCACCGATTTGTCGGGGTTGTCCATGGATTGCACAAACTTAAGAGAGTCGACAGAAGTGGAGCGGATGGTGTCTGTGCGGCCCAGACGGAACATCCTTAGCGATGCACTCTCATATGTGGCACAAGCGTGGCCATACATCCTGGGAGAGGGAGAAAAAAGTCAGAGAATTATAGAACAGTTTGGGTTGGAAGGGATTTTAAAGATCATCTTAATTCCAACCTCCCTGTTGTGGGCAGGGACACCTTCCACTAGACCAGGTCAGCCTGCTAGAGGCTTGTTTGTGACACCTTTCTCGAGCTCACATATTTGAGTCTGAAGGTGAAGAGGTTGAAAAACTACCTGTTAGTGGTCTTACCTGTAATATGCTAGCTGCAGGGCCAGCTGGATAAAAGCATCAGGACTTATCTTTTCTGACTTGGGGAAGGTTTTCCCAAACTGATGAAAGACCATGACTTTGACATCCAGGTCTTCAACCATTCTGCAAGGAAAGAAAGAGGAAGTGTTCCTTCGCCTACTGCCTGTTTTTGTAACGTAAAGGTATGACTTGGCTTTCGTGAGGCTGAGAGAGAACAGGGTACGTGGACCTGATCTATGCAGGGACCCACAGCTCCATCGTACACAGAGCCATTTAGGCAGCATCATGGAGGTGAGCTTTTTTGGCCACTGCTGAAAACCTGCACTGCGTTAGATGGGCTTATGCCTTTGTGTATATCTAGTAACCCTAGCTGGATCCACTAAAGCCTTGCTCTTTCTCAGTAAAGTGGGATGGATAAGCAATTGCCCCTTTTCGGCACCTTTGTTTCCTCTTGGCAGGTGGCTTTAGCGTGCTTTTCAGCTAGGTTCGATGCTGTTGACCCAAGAAGTTAACTTGGAAACACCCCTGGTTGCAGCAGGGGAAGGCTGACGTTTCAAATGGGGGCATGAGTTACTCTGAGTCACCGGAGTGCAGACTTCTGAGTGTATATACGTACATGTTGAGGTTCTGCTTTGCCTTCTCTATGTCGTTCTTGATTTCTGGAGTGATGTTAAACCGCAGCTTCTTGGGCATTGGCAGAGGAATCATCGGTGATCTCACCAGTTCAGGTTTCTTCCTGCTCAGAAAAATGATTACCTTTAACCAGTCCTTTGATGCGAAGTTCAGCTAAGCACAGTAGAACCTGTGCAGAAATGCACAGGAGATCAGCCCTGGCACTTTGTGACGCTTGTCACATGCTGAAATATTCACAGTGCCGTTACAATGCTTTTTGAGGGCCAAGAGCAAAGTCTCTTCTGTGCCTCCTGCCCAAAAGGAACACCTCTCCCAGGGAAAAGTGCTGCTAACTCTGAACAATGGCATTCCCTAACAATGGAAGCAGTGTGAGCTTGGACACTCAATTCTCATCGTAAATGCAAGAACTACTATAACTGAATAGCATACCATTACCCTTCTTCTAGAACAAATTCTTGGTGAGCTAGGAAGAGGCATGTTCTTGGGGAAGCAGGTGGTTTAAAACCTATTTCCAAAGCCAAGGAAAAGCAGAGAAGGCAGGACTCACGTGTACTCCACAATGTGATCCAGAAGAGCAACGATGGGTGGGCCTTCTGAGGGAGCGTGCTCGTATACGAGACCACAGGAGCCGTCTTCAGCAATGATGAACTGTGAGAGAGAATGAAGGAGAGCGCTGAGGATGGACATCCAGTACGTGAAGCAGGAGCTACCCGGAGAGAGCTCTTAGTATCTCACTGCTCCATGCCAGAATGGACAGCGATCCTTTTCCTGCGTGCTCAAAAGGTAACACAAAGGTCTCATTTAGCAATAGAAGTCTTTGAGCAGGTCTAGAAGGCTCTGATAGCACTGTTACAGTTTTGCAAAAGTAACTGGATAAAAGAGTGTGCCTGATAGCTATACTGGTGTGCTGCTCAGTGCCCTGGCACTACAGAGTGGTTCAATGGATTTGATTTATTTAGATGCACATGTAATACAGGAATAATATCACCATGTGCTGACTTTGCCTTACTTTTCAATTAGCTGAAACATCTAAGCTCTATCCCATCGATGAAGAGTTCCAAATAGGAATAAAATAACTGAAAACACGAAGAGTTCAGCAGAGATGGGAATCTTTTAAAGCACCACTGTGACAATCTGTGAGCCAAGACAGGAGAAGCTTGAATAACAGCTGCTCTTGAAGGCTCTTGACAAGACTGAATGGAGAAGAGAACAGAGGGATGCTGTGGGATGGCAGCTGATGCTTGGAAGAAAAAAAACAATGAAACAAAACACCACCACAACCAAAAAAATAATAAAAAATAAAAAACTAAACTCCACAACCCTGGGCAGCTTCTGGCAGAAACAGGAAAAGTGACAAGCCTAGGGAAAATACAAGAAACAGACCTCCCTATGTTTGGGCTGCCTCCAAGCAGATGAGGCATTGTTCACCGCAGGCAGAAAATTGATTTACAAGGAACACAAAGAATAGCTACACCGAGTAAGCGTGGGCAGAGGCAGCAAAAGGAATGAAAAGTCCCTGAAGCAGGAATGAGTGTTTGTGGTGACAGCAAGGGAAACCAAAGGGTTGCATGCTGTCAGCTTCCCTACCTTGTCTCTCCTATTTTTACACTTTGGTATTAGAGAAACTTTCCTGCAAAGGTTTCTGGATCTTCTTGGGCCCTTATAATCTCAGGAAAGATCATCTCCGTGAGACCCACGTCTTCAAAATCTTTAGAGCATCAGCACTTACTTGAAGGGTTTTGTCGAACCATCGGTTCCCGCTGTTCCAGCGGCTGCCTCCACCGTGCAGCATCTGAGCGGCCACGCGGCTCTTGTAGATGTCCTCAGACACCCGTGGCATTGGGGCGTCGAGGCAGACAGTGCATATGCTTTTCTCGATCGTACGCACAGATTCCTTGTTGGTCTTATCTGGGAGAGAAAAGGAACAGCAAATAAGAAAGGGGAGATGAAATACTTCATCTTAATTGGAGAGAGATTGGAATTTGAAAGAGGAAGTTTGAAGGATGCAGTGTTGGATCCCCGTTGTACCACAAGGCAGTATTTGTCGTCGTGGGGTTAATCACTTATTAAAGTTATAGGCAATTGGGCTGTTACAAGTGCCAGCGTGCTGCATTCAGCCTCCTATTTTCATGGTTCTTACATTCCACCCATTTGCAAGGCAACAGACTCAAGGATTTCAGGTTTAACGCGCCAAACTTCAGACTTCACGTGTGTACCTTCTAAAATAGATAAAGCAACACTTTGCAATGAAATTACGTTTCTTCTCTGGGGGTGGAAAATTCACGTATCTGCCCAGACCAAGCTTCAAAAGCTTTCCGAAGGAAAGAACTGAGCAGAGCACAGCGGTGAAGCTGGTATTCAAACATCTGTGGTGTGTGTTAGCACTTGCACATTGGGGGCTGCACAGACCTTTCAGAAGGTTGTTGTAAGCTTTTGCCCAGCTGTTTCGGTGGTTGGTGGTGAGGATCCCGATAGGTTCTTTGTTTGTCTGGAGGGAGGTGTTCCATATCTTCTCCAGCTGAATAAAGAGCTGGTCGGTGGTAAGGGGACTTCCGTCGCTGTTGTAAACATCCAGCTCAAAGAACTGAAGGTGAAAAGAGCAAAGACATAGTGAATGAAAGAAGTCTACCTGCAGAAACAGGGAGCAGCCGCTCAGAGGAGGTAAGAGCTGACCTAAGAACGCAGCTTGTAAGCAGACATTTGAAGGATGTTCAGAATTGAGAGACTCAAGTCCAAATTCCCTTGCAGGATGTAAATACAGCCCAGGTTTTAAGAAGCTCAGAAACCATGGTAATGAGGGCCAAGACACCTGAGGAATTCCCAGTTCCTAGACTCACCCACCACGGTAAAATTTGTTACTAATTTCCACTTGCAGTTTCCAATTTGAGACCCAATCTCCTAAGTCTGGACTGAGAGATGGAAATTGCAGGGACAAGAAAAAAAAAGAGCTTTTTCCTGCCTCATCCCTTGCTCACATGGGGCAATCCCAGCTGTTGTCCAGCTAAGGCCAAAGAAGATAAAGGAAGTTGGAATGCATCCCTGGTGAGGCAAACCCTGTGGGCAGAGACTTTCTGTTTGCTTTTCTCTAGCGGCACAGCTTGCTGAGAGGGACACGTGCATTCAAACAAACCTTGAGAGCCCAAGAGCTGCCATACCTGGAAGTTGTGAACCACTGTGATGTGTCTGGACTGCTTCTTGCCTTTGGCGTAGTTGACAATGGAGTCCCGCTTGGGCCCAGGAATGCGGCAGGATGAGAGGATCTGGTAGTACTGGTTCATGCAGAGGGGCTTCCCACCCATGTACTCCACTGGAAGGGTCTCACTGGAGGCACAGCAAGGTAAGGAATGACGGGGAGAGCAAACAGCAGTGAGAAGGCCTGCACTCCCCCACAAAACTGGCACAGGATCAGCCACGCAGCTGCTATATCTCCCTCCAGTAAGACCTAAAGATGGGTGCTGGTGGCGTAAAAGGGCCATCCTTCCCCATTCCTACTAAATTTCTTAACAGGAGCCACAGAAAGTGCCTGTTTGCTGCCTTTTATTTGTAAAGGGGAAAAACACTGTCCCCTCTACAACACCAGAGAAATAGATCTGTGGGCCTCCCACGTAGCTTAGCATACACCATGCTGCCTGCAGAGAAGAATCCAGGGCACATTATGCTGGGAGATGTCTGGATTCCAGTAAAATGGCAAAAATAGGTTTTCAGCTATAATCTAGGGTGGTGGGTGCCCGATCTGCTATGACTCGTGAACCCGCTTGGGCCTCAGTCATACTCCAGCTACCCTTCTCATGGTTGGCCCCGAGCCCTGTCTGAATTTGGCTGTAAAGGTGTGACGTTGGCAGTGTGTGAGCAGATGCTATTTTGGGAACATAAATAATGTATGTTTGGCAGAGATTTGTTGGTGCTCAGAAGAGAGAGAGGGTAGGGAGGAACGAGTTTCTCCAAAGCTAGCTGGAAGATGAGAAACACCAGAAATCCAAAAGGAGACAGATTCTTGCTGCCTGAGCTATAACTTGTTCTGTGGGCAAACTCAAGTATGCAACTCCACAAGACTGTCAGGCTTGATCCCTCCAAGCGTGTTTGCATGCCAATGAGAGTGTTAAGGTAAACAAAGATCACGAAGAAAGGAAAGTAAATTTGCTTTTCTCTAGCAGTGGTGACCTTGGCAGTAAGCAGCAATGTTGATTACAGTATCTCTTTTCAAATATATGCTGTTTTCTTTTGGCTTTCTCTGTAAAAAGGAGATTAATTGACTGGACTCGGCCTCTCTGTGACAGTAAGGAACATGTAAGAAGTCAGGAAGGTTGCTAACTCACTTGTCAATCATGGTCTTGAAGTCCAGGATGCCCTCGATCAGCTTGGCAGCAAACCTGGAAAAATACCAAATGCAACAAATTCAAACACGGAGTATCTGGGGTTGAGGGGTTAGCTGATCACGAAGAGTAGCAGAGCTTCTCTGCTCCATAGCAAATTCAGCTTTTCTGCCAAGCCCTTGTTGTGTCCAGCTCTGCTTAGCTGATGCAGTCACTATGGGGTTTTAGATTGAGATTGCTGCATAGTCCAACCATGTGGCACTTGTTTTTTAACGTGAGTATATTGCCAGGGAATTCTGGGCAACTTTAAAGAAAGGGCATAGTCTGGAGGCATAACTGACCCTCTAACAGATGCGTTTTCTACGATGTGTTTAGATTTTTGTCATATCCTAGTTCAGAGTCGTGGCAGTACTGAGAAAAGGGGACTTGTGCCTCTCCCTGGCCAGGAGCCAGCTGTGAGTTTCAAGTTCAGCCACAGTGCTATCTCTGTATCCAAGACTCATCGCTGCTGATTTAGTTCCTACCCGCTGAGTGTTTTGCTGCTGATGCAACCCTAAGAGCATTCCTCTGGCACCGAAGGGTCTGAAACAAATGCAGGTATGCTGCACGCCGCCACTTCGGTGCTGTGTTTACTAGGATCAACATAAACACTGCAAATGTCAGCTCCCAGCAGGGAGGGAGGCCGTGACGAGCCACATCAAACTGCTTCGCTTGGGAGTGACAGATGGGCCTGCTCCGGCCTGGGAGCTCCCACCCAAGCACGGGAGGAAGGAGGCCGGAGGTCACTGTGACAAGAGGTTGCAGTCAGCTGAGCTTCAAAGGCTTCCACGGGGTAGGAGCATTTGGCGTTTGCAGGCAGTGTCACCTAGGTTTGCTCAGCCTCTCCAGCCCTCGTAAAGATCAAAGGCAGGAACTCCAAGAACCTCAGGGCTGTTAAACAGATAAAGCGCATCTCCGCAAAAGTAGTTTTCAATGAAAATTACTTTGAGTTACTTTAGGCAGATACTGAAAAACCTGAAGAATAAAACAGCTGGGGAACAGAAGCGGGACAGCCTGTGTTCTGCTCCAGAGAGCAAAGAGCCTGGGAGCAGTTAGGGCTTCAGTGGGGACGGTGGAGAGGTTTGGTAGTTGACTTATTTTCAGTCAGCAGCGTTGCCTGATTGAGGACTGAAGAATACTTTCTAAATTTGCCTTCTGATATCTGAAGCTTTAGCCTCAAGGCATGCTGTCGAGCTTCTTTATGCTGTCACAAGATGTACAAACACTTTTAAACTGTATTTTATACAGCAGCCCATATTACCATGAAGCTGCTCCATTCTACTGGTTGAAGCACCGATAGGATACTATCTACTGTTTAGGTAATGTGAGGGAACACGAGCAAGAGTTTTCAAAGATGTTTGTGTAATCTCGCGCTGTGCTTGTAAGGCTCCCCCTCTGCACCCCGGTGAGGTGTGTGGAAGGGAGGATTTGTTCTCACCCTCGCTGCTCCCCTGGCTGGTGTGGGGATGTGCGGGGAGCCCTGGTGACGTGTAACGGTGGGAAAGGTATTCCTGGGTAAAGGTCAGTGCGGAGGTCAATCGCAGATGGAGTTTGAAACACACACGTGGAGGTGGTTAAAAATTAAAGGGATCCCACAAGAGAGAGAGGATATGACTCAGAGGCTGGTGCAGGAATGAGTGAGGGAATCGGCTGTGTGCGTGGGCAGCAGTGGGCTGGGGCTGGCCAGAGGACGCTGATGCTCGCTGGCGGAAAGGAGCCAGACAAAAAGCACAGGGTTTGATTGTAAGGGAGCTGGGGATGGAGGGAGGCTGGGGACTGTTAGTTTTCCAAACCATAAATTTGCAGGTGAAATGACAAAACAGGGAACGGTCCCTGCAGCAGCCTCCCCTATCCCTAAGAACTAGCAAATTCCAGAGACGTTTGTTTGGTCTCCCTTACACACCTGGCCTAGTTTTCATGCCTCCTTCAACTGCACGCGCAATCTGAGTGCCTTCTCGTCTTTAGTGTGTCAGGTACATCCTCACAATGTCTCCAGTGAGGAGGCGTTGGCCATTGTGCAGTGAAGATTTGTGCTGAAGCAAAGACCAAAACTTAGGTTTTGAGTCTCAGCTCAGGGCCTGAACCACCAGACTCTTCAGTTTTCTGCCTCAGTGAGATACTCAATCTGGTGCAACCAGGATTTTCCTTAGAGCCTACCACCCTTACCTTATCTGTACAGCCCGCTTGCAGAGCACAGACAGGCTATCAAATTAGGTGATCGCCTGCTCGTTACTCCCTTTCCCAGTCACCCTGAACACCCTCCTCCCTGCCCGGTGGAGGTAGCTCATCCCACCTGAAGCCCAGGGGAAGGCAGAAATGGACTTTACCTGAGCTGACCTTGTCGATCCAGAAAATCCTGCTTAGGTAAGACCACACCAGGGCTGGAGTGCACCACGACTGGCAGGCGATACTCCAGGTAAGCTGTCTTCAGCCACCAGTCGGAGAGCTGGGATGGAGAAAGGCAGACATGCAGGCACGGCGTCTGCTGCTGTTTGACCCAAGCCCAGGCGAATGCTCTCAGCACGCTGCCCCCAGCTCTGCCCCACACTTTGCAAACAGCGTATGGGGTTTGTGCTTCGCTTATGGTATGGTAGAGGGGGATTGAGGCAGCAGGGGCTCTTGGTGCAGGGCTTGAGCAGGGAATTTCCTTCAACTTCTTAGGGCAGCTGTGCGACGCTAACAGGTTAAGGGATTTAGTGACCACAAACAAGGTCAGGGACTCCGTTTCGTAAGCTCCGCTCACCCAGATCCTGGTGAACTTGCACAGCTCAGGGAGGCCAGCAGCAGGCTGCTGACGAAGATGATGCAATAAAAACACAGATCCCAGTGGATGCAGCCAGCACGTCGGAGAGGTGTGCAGCAGACCGCCTCCCTCCCTAATCAGCGCCTGGGGCCAAAGTCCCGACCTACCCAGTTCTCTGTTTTCTTGGCTCTCCTCTCCAGGCCTTTCTGCAGCCTCTCCCCGACGCCTCCCGGCTTGCGGAACTCGGCCACCAGCTCCTGCGTGTGGTTCAGCTCCTCCTCGCTGATGATGGGCTGCAGCATCTGCAGGTAGCGGTCCAGCGTCTGCTGCAGCGGCGGCACGGGGAGATGGGGCAGCGCTTCTTGATGAAGCAGGAATCTGCCCGGGATCTTGCCTAAAGCCGTCGGCTTCAGCAGGCCATAGGGCCTGGCCTGTAAAGCACAGAGCACATGTCGAGACACAAGTTCCCCCTGATGTCCGTGAGGTAGCAAATAACCTAGATCTGGGAGTCTCCATCCCAGATTGAAGGTGCACGGAGGTCTCAGCATGGGAGCAGAGCACACGAAGCGCCAGTGCAAGGTTCAGGTCTGCTGGCTGCATGCTCTAGCAATCTCTAGTCTCGTCTCTAGATGGTTGTAGGATCTCCCAAGGATCTCTGCTTGATCTCCCGAGATCCTGATTCCCATCTCATCAGAGGAAACACCGCCAGGATAATGAAACATCTCCCAGTGTCTGGGCATGTTTCAGCTGTGTTTGACAATGTCAAACCCTTCCATCCCATGTTAAGTGGGAACAAAGTAAATTGTGAAAGAAATTTCCTCTTAGCCAGAAACTGTTTCATCGCTTCTTATGATGTACAACAGCATCGTACGATACCCTCGTGCCAAATCAAACAACCCTTTATGCTTTGAGGAGGCAGAATGTAGTTAAGGCAAGTCAAATCTGAGGCACAATTAACTCCCCCCGCCCCAGCTTTGGCCAGGGATGGTTTATCACCAGCGACGGCTGGGGAGGACTGGCTGTGATGTGCTGGCCCTGGGGCAACGCTCCTTTGTGCTGGTGAACCCCCCCCAGTTCGTGGAGGACCCAGCTGTATTAGGACAACCTCTATCCAGTGGTGCCGTTACGGATCTGGCCAAATTATAGGGATCTTTGGAGAGGGGTCAGAGCGAACTGTTCGGGAAATCGTGGCTGAAGTCAACAGGCTGCACAGACCGGACAGGGAGCGAAACCCCTTAGAAAGCACCGCACCAGATGTTCTTCTACAGGACTCTGGACTTTGCCTGAGGATGCAAAGCCAGTGAGAAAATGCCCTTTGCTTTCTAAAGCAATAAGAAAATAGGTGTCCGCCAGCCCCCACCTCCCAAGAGTTAAGCACGGAGAAGAAAAAAGCTAAGTCTGCAAGGCGACAAAAGCCTTCTGTGCAGTGCTGAGCCCCCAGCGAAAATGCTCTACGCTCCTCGGAGGACCTGCTAAGAACTATGGGGTCAAGATCTGGGGAAGGAATGTTAAAAACAAGAGAAGGGGGAATTACTGAAGCATGAAAGGAGAGGGGCTGGGAAGAAATGAAGGGGGTTAATCATGGCAGCGTGGGCATACTGTACCTTCTCTGCTTGCTTCTGCTTCCTATCCATGGCTGGGAGGACAGAAATGATCGTAAAGCTCTCCCTCGGCCTGTCTTGGTTTCCTCTTCCCCCTGACAATGTGCTGCCCGTGCAGGGCGTCACCTCATTAGCAAAGTGCCACATGACTGCTCTGATCAGAGGGCTAAAGGCCAGACACAGGCCCGGGAGAGCCGGGGGTAATCCGCGGGTAATCGGACCGTCCGATTGCATCAAGCGCCGCAGAGGCACCTCTCCAGGAAGCCCTCCCTCGGCCGCTGCCCGTCAGCCCCGCGTTGCCCGTTCGGTGCCTGCTGCTCTCTCTTCGATCGATAGTTCTGGGCCCCCAGCCATGGCAGAAGTGAGGGTGCTGGGCATGTTTTTCCCTCAGCACGCAGGAGCGGAGGGGGGGGCTTCTCCCTTAGAGGCTGCCTGCAGTGAAGCTGCAGCGGCCAGGGGGAGAGAAACCAAAATACCTGCGGGCAGGAGGGACCCCAAGTTCTGTCCTGGAAGCAGGCGGCACCAGGGGGTGTCACTGCATGGGACAAGCACGGGAAGCACTTCTGTGGGTGACGGGGAATTTAGTCCCTTTACTCAGGTAAAGGTGGCCAGAGGGCGTTGGATGAGGACAGCTCTCCAGCAGGAACGGGTCAGTGACTGCGTCAGTAGGGGAATTAGTGGGAGACAGGAGCAGGTTCACTTTGGGGCTAAAGGTGGTGTCCTACTGCCCTCGCCCCCATGCACATATGATCGTTATTGCACGGCTGTGGGGAGCTCTGGGCCATCAACCCTTAAAAAGAGTAAAAAAAGTATCTCCAAAGCAGGGCAGCAACAGAACTGTGCTGTCGCAAGGACTATTACCCCATCTTTATGTCTGTCTGATCTACTGCGGGGCAGATGAGCAGGCTTTAACGTAGCTAAGATCAAGTATGAAGATCCCAAGCAAAGAGTTTCATATTTCCCTAGGGTTAACCAGGAAAATCCCAAACCACAGTGAGAACGCCCCCGTTTAAAAGCACGGAGCGGTTTTGCATCGTTCCTCTTTCACGTCCTCTGCTTGCTCGGTGCGAGGTCAAAGCGCAGCACTTGGTGGGAGGAGGAGGAGGAGCAGCGATCGCGGCCGAACAGAGGAGAGGCAGCCGGCAGCAAAAGACAGCGCAGAGCCCACCTTTTCCCCACGAGCGACGGGGAAAACGAACACCCGCGGGGTGCGCGGCCGCGGCCAGCTCGGGCTGGCGCCGCTCCCCAGCCCCGTTGCAGCTCGGCAGCTGCCCTTTCCCAGAGCCTGCCAAGCCGCTGGGAAACCCACCTGCGGGCTGGGGCTGGAGGGCAGGAGGCATTTCAGAGCCGGGTCCGATTCCCAGCACGGCCGGAGGTGTCAGGTGGCGGCGGGGTTTGTCTTTTCTTTTCAGTCGGAAACCGGAGCCCTCTCGCACCCCGAGAAAGCGGCTCGGGGAGCGAGGCCGTCACGTAGCCCCCGCTGTCCGCCGCCGCCGCCTCCTCCTCCCTGGGGGGATCTGCCGGGGGGCTGCCTTCCCCTGCCTGCCCCTCGGCAGGGGCGTTGGGGGGCCCGGGGGGGGTGCGGGGGTCACCGTCCCCGGGGGGAGGGGAGGGGGGGGGGCTCACGGCCGGGCCGGACGCGGTGCTTGGGGCCAGGCGCGGCGGTGACACGGGCGGCAGGGGACGGCTGGAGCAGCTGATCCTGAAGGGCTTCTCCAACCCTACGCACCCAGAATGACGTTCCCTCGCGGTTTTAGGGTTCCCTGAACGCCAACCCCGCAGGGCTGAGCCCCCCCCCGAGCCCCCCCTGCGCGCCCCGTGCCCAGCCCCGCTCCAGCACCCCCCGCCCCGTCCCGTCCCGTCCCGTCCCGTCCCGGGCCCGCCGCCGCCCCCTCGCCCCCCCCCGGCCCTGCCCAGGCCCGCTGGGCCCCCACTCACCGCCGCCCTGGCCACGAAGGCCAGCATGGCTCCGCGCCCGCCGCAAGGACACCGGCGACACCGGGCACCGCCGCCACCGCCGCCGCCGCCGCCCCGCTCGGCCGCCAAGGGGCGGGGCCGCCCCGCCGCCATCTTGGAGCGGGGCGAAGCCGGCGCTGCCATCTTGGATAAGGGCGCAGCCCCGCCGCTGAGGGAAGGAGGCGGTTTCCGAAGGGCGAGGCGGCTCCTCCGCAGGCTGCTTTGCTCGGGGCTCAGCGAGGGGGCGCCCTGCCCGCTGAGGAGCGCCTCTCCTCCCTCCTAACGCCGCTCAGCCGCTCCCCGCTTCGCCCTTCACAAACATGGCCCTGTGGGCAAAAGCCGTGCCCTACACCAAGATGGTGGCGGGGGCGCGACGGTGGCCGGGAGCGGCCAAGCCGGCGGCTGCCTGCCGCTGCCCCTCAGTGCCGGGCGGCGTGCCCTTCTCAAAGATGGCCGCGGGCGGCTTCAGCGCGTCCTGGGGGTGAGGGGGGAGAGGTGGCGGCGGCGGCGGCGGCCGGGCTCCGGGAAGATGGCAGAGAGCGAGCAGCGGGCAGGTGACGGGGGGAGCGCGGCCGGGGGCCGGCGGGGCCCTGACGGGGTCCTGGGGATTCGGGGGGCTGGGGGGGGGGTGGCTCTTTGGGGGGTGGCGGGGGGCTGCCCCGTTTTTGGGGGGAGAAGCCCGCTTTTTTGGGGGGGCTGCCCTTTTGGGGGGAGAAATTCCCTTTTGGGGGAGGAGGAGCTGCTCTTTTTGGGGGGGGAGTTCCCTTTTTTATGGGGGGGACCTCCCCCTTTTTGGGGGAAAAGCTCCCCTTTTTGGGTTAAAACTCCCCTTTTGGGGTCCAAAGCGGCTGGTACCGGGCCGGGGGCGGTCCCTGTGCTGAGGGGTTTGGGGCCACCGCAGCAGGCCGGGGCTGGGCTGTGCCGCCCGCTGGTCGTGCCTCAGTTTCCCCGTGGTGAGGGACGGGCAGCACCGAGCCCCTCTCACGGCGGGACCGGGACCGGGACCGGGCTGGGAGCGTCCGGGTCCTGGGGCCCTGCACCCCGGGGCAGGCCCTGGCCTCCTCTCGGGTCTTTGCGCGTCGTTTGTGGCACCGAACAAGTCAGCGTTTGCCTTTCCCACCGCAGCTCTGGAGGTTTTCGCTGCGCTCGTGCCATAAGCTGTGTTATAAAGAGCGCCGGCATCGTGGTGCTAATCGCTGGGTGAATTTTCAGAAGGCAGGGAGACGTCTTTCTTCTGAATTCCTCACGTCCTGTTCCTCTCATCCCTGTATCCGGGGTTTTACTGGAACCTATGATCGGGGACAAACCTAACACCCGAGGCAGGTGATGAGACTCCGTCAGTTCTTAGACGGAGAATCGTTTCTAAGGTTACGTGACAGATCTGTAGCAGATTCTCTGTGGTTCCTGGGATTTTGGGTTCCCTTTCCCCTGATCTGCCTGTTTGACAGCGCTGCTCTGCTGCTTCTGGGGAGTATCTCGATGTAAGTGCAGCCTGCGATGTTTTGGGGAGGTCCAGTTTGGAGCAGTACGCTGCGGAGCCGGTGCCTGAGCTTGCTGGGGCGTGGAGAGCAGCCACTGAAGTGCTGCCAGCGCTGAACAAACGCCTGCAGGTTTTTTGGGATTAAAATGATGAACCGGGCGACTGTTAAGAGAATTCACGAATTCACATTAGCACCCGGTTCCCCTAACAGGGGTCTGCTGCACCGCCTCATGCTAATTAAAGTTGCGCTTACAGGAACGTGTTTGGGTTGGGATGCCCAGGGGAAGAGCTGCGTTAGTGATCAGCACGCGCATCAAATGTTATATTAACTGGGCTCTGGTAGCGCTTTACGATTTAAATGCTCTTTGTAGCTTCCACCTGGAAGGTGCTGGGTCCCATCGAGCCCCTGGGCTGGGGGCTGTGGCTCTGGACTGCCGTCCTTTGAATCGTTCCTGCTTCGTCTTTGCAGGAATTGTCCCTTTTAGGGGAACGTGGTTCGTGCCTAGCACCCTAAAAGCCAGACAGGGTTAGTTTGTCAGGGAAGTTCAGTGCTGCAGCATGACCCGAGGGCAGAAATAATGAAACTAGCTGCATGTTGGCTGTGCTGGCTCCTGCAAACTTCTCTGCCTGGATTGGAAACGCGTCTTTAGTAGTGAAAACAAACGTAATGCGGCCTCCTGAAGCCCCGAAGGGTCCTTAGGGGAATGTTTCCGGGGATTGAGAAGGATACTGTTTGAGCGGGACACGGTGAGATAATGGCGCAGGCTGGGATGGGTTTGTTTGCTTTCTGTCTCCTGGGAAATTACTGCTGATTTCTAAGAGAGGAAGGTTATTCTCCGCTGCCTCTGGTTTACTTCTTTCTTGCATCTCGCAGGCACCTCGGAGGAGATGGCTCCTCCCATCCAGCAGAACTTCATGATCCCCAAGAAGGAGATAAACATCGTTTCTGACATGGGCAAGTGGAAGCGCTCTCAGGTATGGCTCCGGGTTCAGGGAGAACTGGTGAGTGCCAGGTCCGGCCTGGGAACAGCCACTGGGGAAATCGGGTGCGGGCAAGTAATGAGAAATTAATTGACCTGTGTTAAAGAGGGAGAGTCACTGCCTGTTTGTAGGAAAATGACTTGGCAGGGGGGTGGTGTGGAGCCTGGCAGCCAAATGTTCTGAGAAGGGTGTGAGCCAGGGAGAGCCCAAAGGCTGGGGGGGACTGGGGGTGCGTAAGCATTGCTGCTGCTCCCTGCCAGTGTGCAAGACTAGAAGCTGGTCGCTATTTCGCCCTACCTAGCCCGTAAGTTATATCAAAACTGGGTTTACCCCGCACTGTTTGAACTCAGCTTGGACGTGGTCCTGCTGCCTGCCCTCTAATAGCATCGGGCTGGGCGGATTCCTGGCGCCTGCCCACCTTGCTCTATGGAAGGGGCCAAGGCCTTCAATTTCCTGGGTAAGTTTTGTTTATAATATGCGTGGGGCTGGCGGGGCAGGCAGCTTCTCTGCCCTCTGCCTTTGAGGGATTGGGGTTACGGCCCAGACTTGTCCCTCCTGTTGGTCCTGCTGCTTAGGAACAAGTTCTTGCTTGATGACTGATCCGAGAAGCTTAAATTATAGGCAGGTCTTGAGCAAACTTGTGGATGCAGCTCCCTTTACTGAGGCTCCTGGGCTCAAGGGCTTGCTCCTGACCAGGATTTCTGTTCAGGAGGGTCCCAAGGAGGAAGAGATGGCAGCATGCTGCTCTATCCATTTCAGAGACTTCAAGCTACTGAACTGCTCTGGATTTGATGCTTCAGAAGCAGCATGTTTAAAGAAAATAGCAGTTTCCCATTTCTCCGTCACGCATGCACGCGGGGAAGAGTAGAAGGAAGAAGGGGAGATAATGGCACAGGTCTGGGAGAAGCAGTGCAGAGCAGGGTGTCTGGGCACAGCTGAGACTCTGCAGAGCCACGGGGTTTGAATTTGACCTGATAAGAGGCAGGGAGCTGAGGGAAGGGTTTCAGGGATGGTGTGAGCTTTCTTTGAATTCTTCCCCCTGTAATTTTTGCGGCGATGCAGAGCTCTCAGTGCAGTTACCATCTGCCTCTGAGGTCTGCCAAAAATAGCAATAACCTCACAGCAAGCCCCGCGCCCTGGCTGTCTCCAGGAAGGCAGCGCTGTGTTCTGGGAAGGGCTCTCTCGGTGTGCAGGAGTGCTCCCGTGCCACGGCGCTTGGTCAGACAGACCGTGGGTGCTCCCTAACGCCCTTCCCTCTCGGGTGTGCTCGCAGGCGTACGCGGACTACATGGGCTTCATCCTCACCCTGAACGAAGGCGTCAGAGGCAAGAAGCTGACCTGCGACTACAAAGTGTCAGAGGTAGGAGAGGAGTTTGGATCCACTCGTTTCTCTCTCTTTTCTGCTTTTGTTTTTTTGGGCCCCAACAATATCTTTCCTAAACAAGGATTGAATTGGCAGCGTATCTGGGAGCCAGGGAGTCTAAATGTGGTTGAGCTGTGTTTGGGGATGCAAATGTCAGCCTGCGATGCTCCCCCCAGGATGCAGAGGCTCTGCGTGTGCCTGTAGGGTAGGAAATCGAGCGAGTTACAGGTGGATGGAAACTGCTGGTAGAAAAGAAGATGCAGAAAGGACGTGTTTCGTCCCTGCTTTTACAGTCCAGCTTCAGCCGGGGGCGTTTTGTAGACGTGGTACTCTCTGCTGGCTGCAGCCAAAAGGCTGCGATGGCTCTTCTGTTCCCGCTTCCCCTGCTGCCAGAGAGGGAGCTGTGTGACCTCGTCCAAGTCACTTCTTTCCCTGTCCCTGGGCTTCCTCGTTGCTCAGGCTGTGTTAACAGCACCCATCTCAGCACCATGGCTGAGCCGTGCGAGGCCTGGTGTGTGTGTGTGAGCTCAGGGCGTGCCCAGCTGGACCTGCATCCCCCGGTGTCGTGCTCAGGGCTGCAGGGGCCAAGGAGCGTGATACAGAGCTGGGCTCGGGGGAAAATTCAGCCCGTGGGCCAGGATTGCCCATTGCAGGTGACCATTGCCTGGCTCTGCCTGGTGCTGGGCCACTCTTACTGCCCGTTCACCTTTCTGGGGCACGGCAGGATCATTTGGGGCCGGCGTGGGTGTCGGAAAGGAGGGCAGGCACCCTCCCTGGTGTCACTGCCTTGGGTAAAGCTGTCGCGAGGTCGCTGGATGCCGCAGCGACCTGCAGAGCACGTGCTGGCCGCCTGCTTCGCTTCCACGTCGCGTGCTGAGTTCTCCCTTGTTCTGTGTTGCAGCGAGGAGCTTCTTGGGTATCTTTTTACCGTTGGAGCTTATCACAGCCGTGCAAGACAGCTGGGAGCGGCCTGCTCAGGGAAGATCTAGGCGGAACGGGAAGCAGGCTGGGGCTGTGTGTTTGTAGATCCCTTCTCGTGTGGGAAGGCAGCCTGCGACGATCTTTAACCGAGTCCTTTCTGTTTGAAACGGGCATGTTAGGTCCGGCCTCCCCTACAAGGAACCCGTGTGTGAATGAAAAACTTGCTTGTAGTTCGTGGGGGGGATCGGGGGATAATGAATGCCTCTCTAACAGGCTTTGTGGGCATCTTTTGTTCCTTTAATTCGGCAGAATGTGCCGTCAAATGCCACTCCTGCTTTCTGCTGTTTGTATTTCACCTCTGAGTTTTGTCTTTGTCACGATCCTGCTCGCTCACAGAGCAGTTCTAGGGAAACAAAGCATTAAAAATGAACAAAACAAAGGGGGAGGAAAAAAAAAATCCCTCTTCCTCCAACCCCTTTGAGCCGGCAGCCGGCTCCCAGTAGCTGTGTCAGGGCTGTGTCCGTGCAGCAGGTCCCTCCTGCAATGAATGTGCTCCACGTGCGGCTCCAGCACGGGCGATAAACGAGAGGTATGGTCCCGTCCGCCTGGGAAGTGGCAGGGAATGCGTCCCGTTATCCTCGCACGGGGGAGAGCACAAACCTGTGACTCGAGGCACAGGTGGAGCATCCCCTGGGCTGCCTCGTTGATGAGGCTGCCCGCTCACGCGGCTCCGTTTGTAGATCAAACTGCTGATCTTGGCTTTTAAAGGCTCGGCCCCTTGTGGCCTCTGCTTGCATCTCCGCTCTGCTTTCTTCTCTGGTGCTGTACCTGCTGCCGATGTGCCTTTGTGCCGTCCCGTCTTCCTCCCTGATCAAATGCCGGGGACGCCTTCCTTTGGCAAATGACCTCCCGGAATTCTTTCTGCTGAACGCGTAGCCGCTGCGACTTACTGGCATTGCTTTGCCGCGGGGAGAAACAAACAAAAAAAAATAGCGTGGTCTGCTCTGCTTGCAAAGAGGCAGCCTAATGCTTTCCAGAGTGGTGCGTGTCGATACCGAGCTGTCTGCTGCAGCGAGAGCCGGATCCTTGGGGGGCTGAGCCCCTTCTGAGACGTGCTGAGCTTGCTCTGCTCCAGCTGAGAAACTGCGTGGAGCTGCCTGGAGCTTTGCTGCAGGCACCCGAGGAGCAGCGGTAGCCGGGCGGGCGGCTGGGGCTTGGGCAGGAGGCTGCGGGGCTGACAGGCTGCGACCTGCCTTCTCCTGGAGGGAGCGCTGCTCCCGGGCATCTGTGCAGCGACTGCGGCCTGGGGCAGCTCTTCAGAGCTGTGACTTAGCTCAGAGGAGCAGCGCAGCGAGGGGAAGGTGAATTTTGGCCGCAAGAGGTGCACGCTTGCCTTTAAACAGCCCGCCTGCCTCCCTGGCCCTGGGAGAAGCTGGCCAGCCTGGCGGCTTGCTCTGGCTCTGGGAGGGAAGCAGCAAAAGCCCTGATTTAGCAGCTCCCTGCTCCGGCAGGGCCCGAGGAGCCCGCTGGGGCAGGCTCGGTCCCTGCGGGCAGCTCTGGCTGCTGCGCTGCCTCCTCAGCACCTCCGCCTGCCTGGCCCCGGCTCCTGAGAGACGCTGACAGGTCTCCGCTCCGCGGGAGGCTCGGCGGCTTGCCTTTGGGACCCGCGGCGGGCTCAGGGTCAAGGGGATGCAAAATCAGCACAACAGGAAGAGCAGAGAGCTGGGGGGTGGGGGGGGGCTGTGCGGCTGCCCTTGCTTTGATCACTGGAAAGGTAAAGGCAAAAATAGAGCTTAAAAAACCCAGCCAGGCAAAACAGGGCTGCAGCGGCGCTGATGGTCGTGTTCCCGTAAGCTCTGCCCTCCCCCTCCCTCCTTCCCCCAGCTGGGGTCAGCCCTGCGTGCCCGAGTTTCCTCTGCTGGACAATGGGAAGCTGCTGCTTTTAATAACCCCCCCCCCCCCGTTTTTGTTTTTGTTTTTCTTCCAAAGGGCTGCGCGCCCAAAACGAGCCGCATCTCTTTAATTATTTATTGGCGCGGCTGAGCCGGCAGCTGGGTCCTGCTCGCCCCTCGCGTTCTGCGGGGCCGGGCTTCTTAATCCCTTTAAAGCCAGCGAGTGGGCAAGGGGAAGGGGAGGTTCGGCTCTGAGCTCCCCCCAGGCCTGCGGGAGGGTCTGGGGAGGGGGAAGGAGCCCGTCCCCACCACCCGGGCGGCGCCAAGAGCGGTTGGAAATCCGGGAGCTGCTCGTAACGAACTGCTGGTGCCGGAGGATAAATCACCAGCACGATTTAATTCCTTAATACAGCCCAGTGCCGGGGACGCTCTTGCTTAATTGGAGGGGAAGGCGGCAGCCAGGAAGGGGCAGGGCTGAGCCCGAACCCGACCCAGGCAGCGGGGAGGTGCTGGGTTTCTGGGATGCGTTTTGGAGAGCCGAAGCGGATGGGGCAGCGCTGCCTCGGTCCGTGCGGACCCTCAGCACCAGCCCCTGTCCTGCTGCGTCCCTTGGCGCACCTGCACTGGGGACATTTGCGCTCCCGGCGCGCTCGGGTCTCGTCCTCCCGCCCCGTGTCACCCCCCGTGTCCTCGGCTCCCAGGGAGCACCGCTGGAGGCCGAGCTGCTCCGAGGCCGTTCCCCCCGGGGGCAGAGGTGGTGGGGACGGTCGGCTCGCCATGCGCCTGTCTCTGCTCCCTGCCCCCTTCGAGTGGCACTTCAAGGGCTGCGAACTTGCTGGGCTCGGCTGTTTGCTCGTCCTCCCGGCAGGCAGGATTGAACCACAGCCCAGGAGACCAGCCGGCTTCGCGCAGTCGATGCCTCCAGCAAAGTCAAACCAGCCGCCGCTTCTGCCGTCCTCTTTGTCCCCGTGAAGGAGGAAACCCCCTCTCGAGACAGGAGCCTGCGCATCGCCCAGGGCCTGGCCAGCTGCTGTGGCTGCTGACGGCTCTCTGGCTGCTTGGAGGCGGCCGAGGAGAATCCCAGACCCCCTGGCAGGCTCCGGTGGTTGTCAGCAAGGCTTCCTGGAGCCGCTCGGAGCCGCTTGCGGTGCTGCCTCGCGGCGTGTGGCAGCGTAGCGGTTCCCCAGCTCGCTGGCAAGGCACGCAGGAGGCTGTGTGCAGCCCCGGTGCTGACGCCGTGCTGTGTTGCCTGTGGCTCTCTGCACCTCGATTCTCTTCCTTCATGGTCACAGCGGTGCCTCCTCCAGCCGCTCTCCTATGTCCTGCACAGGTTCCTCTTGTTGCCCTTCAAGCAGCGGGTGCAGGAAGGATGGCTCTGCTGCCTTGCTGGTGTGTTTGTCTTCCCGTCAGCTTCACGCTTGTATTTAGACGTTTTCTGAGAGCCCAGGGCTTCTCGTCCTCGCTCTGATGAGACCACCGGTGGGCAGAGAGGCTGTCTCTTCCCAGGGGCGGGTTGTGTTTGGGCTGTGCATATTTGCAAGGTGCTGTGAGCACTGGGTATCGTGGGGCTGGAGCTGCCCCGTCAGCCTGGCCAGTACAAAGTTGAAGCAACAAGGACACACGAAGAAGGCTGAGTTGGGCCCAGCTGGGTGCTGTACAAGTGCAAACGCCCTCTCTGCTGGTCCTGGCTCCCGAGACACCCCAGGACAAGGGTGAGAGGCCTTGAGAAGGGAAGTTTATGAGCAAGACCACACAACCAGCCGCCGGTGAGGATATGCTCCAAGTGCTGTGCTGTGTCCTGTGGGACACGCAGGACCCTAAAGATGCAGCGCCTGGGTTTTGTGCTGGAGATCCCCGAACTGTGTGGCAATTCCCTGCCCGTCAGTCCTGTACGTCCTACAGCTGGGAGATTGCTTCAGCTCTTCTCCCTGAGGTTTTAGAGCGCAGTGCTGTTGCAGCTCATGAAAGGCAGTGTGGGCGACTGGAGAGCCTGCCTCGGGCTGGGCTTTGTACTGGGCTGATCTGAGGGGAACGAGGATTGCCTGGCCTCTGCTTTTTGGGGAGGGTTGGCACATCCCATTCCTGCTTACCACCCTTGGGAAGGATGGCGTGGGCGTAGTACAGGGCAGGGGTGTTGGAGCCTGAGGGGTTGTTCTGTTTCATGTCTCTGACCCCTTCATCTCCTTGTCTCTGCAGCCCATTGAAAAGCTGGTGGCTCTTCTGAACACCCTCGACAGATGGATCGATGAAACTCCGCCGGTGGATCAACCTTCTCGCTTTGGGAACAAAGCCTTCAGGACCTGGTACGCCAAACTAGACCAGGTGAGCGTATTTCGTGTGTAATGTTAAATGCAGCTCCTGCAGAAGGGCAGCAGGGTAACGGAATGGCTCCATCCCCGTGTGTTACGCAGGTGAGCTATGAAGGATCCACCTCCTTCTTGCCATGCATCGCTTACTGGTGCTGCCCTCACCTCTTGTGAGACCGTACGGTCTGTATAAATGCTCTCGGCTGAGTCTCCGAGTCCCGAATGAGCCTTGAGGCCCCCCCCAAACCCGAGGAAGTCCTTTGCTTTGTAACTTCCCAAACAGATGACAGAGAAGATGAGAGGAAGGTTGCGAAACTGCCTGACTTCCTTCAGCTCAGAGCGCTTGTCCTGCACCGAGCTCCGGAGGTGGCACTGGCAGAGCCCAGGCAGCAATGTCCCTGCGCGTGGTCTGCTGCTCCGCTAACGCTGCTGTCCTGGAGATGGCCCAGTGGGTAGCTGGGCTGATGTACCTGGGTGGTGGAGGGTTTTTTTTTCTCCAGGGTGCGTGTGGCCTGCATAAGCGTTACTATGAGCTCTCCCAGAATTACTCCATCTCTGGAGGTGACTTCTACAACAGCAGAATTTGCTCCTCGCTCACGCTGACCCTCGCTGTTGGAGGAGTGCACCACTGCAGCTCCCCTTCTGCAGCAGTGTGAGCAGGGGGTGACTTGTCCTTGGGGACCGTGACTGGTCTGTACTCACTCGAGGGAGCCTTTTCTGTGTTCCAGGAAGCAGAAAATTTGGTGGCAGCGGTGATCCCCAAGCATTTGGCCAGTGCTGCCCCAGAAGTGGCTGTGTACCTGAAGGAGGCTGTGGGGAACTCCACCCGCATCGACTACGGCACAGGTACCTGGGCACGCACAGGGGTCAGGGCTGGACTCCTTTGGGTAGCGACCCTTTGGAGCCTGGCACTGCGTGTATTTAAATGCGTTTTAGCAACTGTTTTTAGTGCCAGCTTGCTACAAACACCTTCCTCCTCACCCCTGCGTTCATCGTGGGCTAGGACCAAAGGGCCTGGGAGAGAGCTGGGGCTGGGAGCAGGGCTGTAGGAGCAGCCGTAGCACATACAGCTGTATCACACAGCTGATCCACAGCAGGCAGTTCAGAATAAAACACAATTGCTTGAGTTGTGACTAGACTGGGAAGCAAGTTTGTGGTCAGTGGGAAGCGCTCAAGGTCTGGTGCTCCCTTGAAGCGACGTCGCTGCTTACAGGGGGACTTTAAAATCTGAACATTAAAGCATTTTGCACCGAAAAAGGGACTGAATTGTGGGCTGGAGTAATTGCGCAGGCTGCAGTTAGACCTAAATCCAGCCTCGTTGGTATGAAACCATGTGGTTACTCCACACCCTGCTCCTCTGTCTGGAGGACAGGTGTGCAGACAGGGGTGTCCTCACCAAGTGGCAGGGGGGCAGGACATTGTGGGTGTGAGGAAACCTGACTTCGGACTGGGGCAGGGGGAGGAAGAGGAGGAGGACGTGGGTGAAAGGCTGAAGAGCTGGAGGCTGAGCAGTGCTTGCTAGGAGAGCTACGACTCGCCAGCACCAGGGGGAGATGTTGTCTTTGGAAAGGGACCCACAGGCTGGGATTTTGTCAGCCTGGGGAAGGAAATTCAGCCTTTCCTCCCCTCCTGCATGTCCCAAGCCCGTGTCCCATGTCCTAACTCAGAGTGCCTGGACCACGGGTACACTTTGTTCGTACACTGGGAGCTGCATTTTACAGCGTGGAGCTGCTGATCTTGTGCTCTTCCTTGTTCTGTGGTCCCTTTCCACAACAAAATATCGCTCTGATTTTGCTGGTTTTTTCTTTCCCTGCTGTTAGCTGGAGGACCAAGCTGCTGAGGGTCAGCCAGAGATCCCAGTACCTTCTGGGACGGACTGTTCCTGGCAGCGTCATGGGATCCGCATCCTTCCGACACAGAGATATTTTTGAAGTGGGAGGAAATCTGTTTACTTGCAGATGTGAGGTTCGCTCACATCCTCTGAGCAGACGACTCTGCAGTGCTCCGCTTCCCCTGCTGTGCTGAGCTCCTGCCTTGCTCCCAGCACACCCAGCGCTGGAGCTGTTTTTCCACAGGAACTTTTTTCTCAAAGTTAATAACAGCCTTACAATTATCTAGCAGATATACTTCGGGTGGGTGCTACGTGGGGATGAAATATTGTCATCCCTTGTCATTAATAGGATAAGGTAGCGCCTTAGGGACAGCTGGCTGGGGTTTTTCTAGGGGAATGGGGCTGCTGGGGTTTCTGAGGAGCTGCTGTGGTGCCCACAGAGAGGTTGTCCTGTGGACCAGGAGCACCGGCGTCACCTCTCATCTCTTTTCACTCCAGGGCACGAAGCTGCGTTTGCAGCCTTTCTCTGCTGCCTCTGCAAAATCGGTGTTCTCAGAGTGGATGACCAGATGGCCATTGTCTTTAAAGTATTTAACAGGTGAGGTAACAGAAGGAGAAGGGCTGGAAACATCGGGCTGTCTGGGGGCAGACCTCAGACGCTGTCCCCTTGCAGCTGTCCGAGGTGTGTGAGCTGCTACCGCCTGTCCTGTACACCAGACTCTTCCTGTAGTTTGGGATGGTCGTGCCCCCTTTCTTCCATTCATCCACGCCCATTTGGAAGTAAGAAGATAAGATCTTGATAACAAGATCCTATTTCTGGGGTGTGAGCTGTGAAAATCAAGGGCCTCCTATGAAGCCACATGTATAATTAGAGAGCAAGAGTGCTGAAGGGCTTGCTGGCCTGGGGAGGAAGGGCAGAATGAGAAAACAGGACAAATTTAAACAAAATAAGGAGGCAGATGTACTTCTAATGGAGTGTGTAGTGACCCGTTACAACCCCCTCCTAAAGGGGTGACAGCACCTCCTCTTTTAGGGGCTGGCTGCCTTTCTGGGAGGTCGCTATAGTCGGATGCAAGGTATTGAGCTCTGCAGAGGTATGTGGGTGAAGTCCTGTGCTTTGTGATCGACTACAATATCTGATCAGCTGATCTAACATCTCTTCGGGCACTAAAAAAAAAATAGTATATGAAACTGGCAGGCCTCCACTGCTCCTCTAGATGTGTTTCCAGCCCAGGAGCTGGAGTTGGTATTGATGAAACCGGCGGACTGGGCATGTGGAGCCCAGAGATCTAATCCCAGCTGCATCGCTGTTTGGTGGCATGGAAACAATTTCCTTCAGGAGTACTTCCAGCTTTAATTTTCCACCTGAAAAGTGGAAGTAGTGGTTGCTGTAAGGCAGAAAGCTTTCTGAGCTCTTCTGGAAGTTACGGAGGAGAGTGAGAAGTATCAACGTTTTCAAATAACAGTGGGGGTGGGGTCGGATCTGCACCAACGTAAGACACTGCAGATAAAGTAAACGCCTGTCACTTGCTTTCTTAGTGAATTTGGTGTAAAAAAATAAAAAATAAAATAAAAACAAGGCCACAGTTTTAAAGAAGTGCTGGCATTTGCTGCTATACCTGCTGCCAGGCTGCTTTCTGTGGCAGAGGAGCTGAATATACATCCTATGTACTGTAATGTATGGGGGGCCCTACTCGCAAGTGATACACTTCGTGTCCTTTGCCAAGCTGATTGTTCCTATCCTCATGTAAGTCAATGAGGAGAGAAAATTCTGTGTTGGGTGTGAAAGGCTAGGTGATGCAGAACGTTATCGGCATCGACTCTCTCCGGTGGAGATTGAGGCCCAGCTGATTTGTTGCTTTTCTATTACACTGCCAGCATCACCCCCTTCCAGCCTCTCCCCTGGGCAAAATGCTGTTCCCCGTCCCCTCAGAGCGTTCTGGTATTTGTAGCTGAGTAACTGAAACAGGCTGAGGGTCCCCTTCCTCAGACGTGGGTAGCTTTGGGGGTAGCTGTTGTTTGTTCAGGTAGCCTGAACAGAACAGGGTTGGTTACACGAGCCCTCTAGCTACAAAGGCTTGGAAATCTCGTTTGAGAGAGGTGATGCTGAATGCCCATTGATTGTAATTTAATCCCAATGGGCACTGTGCTGGGAGCTCATCGTTTTCCTTCTGTTAACCTGAGTCCCTTGCTCTGTCTCAAGACTGCCTCTTGGCGCTTCCTCAGCTGCTAAACTTGAATCGTGGTTTTCTGTTGGGTCCAAAAGTGGGTTTGGGACCCTCCAAGAGTAGATGGTCTGTCTGTTTGCGTTTCCCATGTGTTTGGTAAAGGGAGAAATCTGGATTTTGTGTTTGGAGTCCAGAAGGCAGCCTTACCTCTTCTCTTTTGTATCAGGTACCTAGAAGTGATGCGAAAACTTCAGAAGACCTACAGGATGGAACCTGCTGGCAGCCAGGGCGTCTGGGGCTTGGATGACTTCCAGTTTCTACCTTTCATATGGGGCAGTTCCCAGCTGATAGGTACTAATAAAAATCTGCTCGTGTCCCAGCCTGCCCTCTGCCCTGTCTGTCTGGGTTGCAAAGATGATGGGGCTTGGGACTGACTTTTAAATTCAAATGTGTCGAATTTGTGTAATACAGCGCCAGAGTTTGCTTGGGGCTTGGATTTTTTTCTCAGCTTTCCAAATAAAGCTAGTTGCCTAGGTTGGGAGATGGAAGGCTTCATTGTACAGTACAGCTGTCTTTATTGCAGTACTACAAGCTTTTTGAAAGGCGAGCCTTGTTTTTGGTGCTAGAAAACACATTTTCTGCCCTCGAGAGTTTACCAGTTGTTCTCATTGCTAAGGCATTAGAGTTGGAGATGAGATGGAAGGGAGCAGCTCTGTGCTGACTTCTGAAAAGCTCTGGTGGGAGAATCATCTTTCTTGTGAAGGAGAGACAGGACGAGACCTAACTGAATTTGCTTTCAGAAAGGGGTGCCATACAGGTTACTTCCTATTGTCTTTTACTCTTTTCAGACCATCCAAATCTGGAGCCTCGACACTTTGTTGATGAGAAGGTGGTAAATGAAAACCATAAAGACTTCATGTTCCTGGAGTGCATCCTCTTCATTACAGAGGTGAGGTTTGTCCCACAGGGAAGTGCTCCTGATATTAGCTAGTTCTGGCTGTGGTTTTCTCTTCCTCCTTGGTTTGCTCTCATGGAGGTGTGCGGAAGAATCGTTGCGTCTGAGGTGCTCTCCCTGAATGAGCTGAAACAGAGATATTGAAGGGAAAGTGTAATTAAGCTGGATGGGTTGTGGATCGCAAACAAATAACCTTGGATCATCACTTGGATCAGTCAGTGGGAACTTGGATGGAGAAGACTGGTGCTTGTAAGTGTGCTAGGAAGATGAAGTGGAAGCTGCAAAACAGCTGGGCTTGCCAAGATAACCTCCCTTGCCTCCAGTCGTTGGGTGCTGCCTGGCAGGTCCTGGGCCTCCCCTTGCTTAGGGCAGGCTCCCATACCTCTTGTGCAGCTCGGTCTCCTCCAGATCTGAGCAGATTCTGCCAAGAGTTGCCCATAAAATGTGCCTTTTTTTCACAAACGATCCAAAGGGGGGAGGGTGCTGAGGTTAACCCAGCTGTTATCAGGACCAGTATCAGGACCATGTTTCTGCTCGTGTATTCTGGGGTCCTCGGGCAAGGGACTGGCGATGCCCACGGTTGGGAATACGCAGGGCAATGTTTCTGAATGCGGGAGTTCACAGCTTCCTTCTCTCAGCAGCAGCAAACGACCTGCCTGTGTTTTTATCGTCCCCCCCTGCTGCACGGTCTGGGTAGGGAGAGGAGAACCACATGCTCTGTTGTGGTGAGGGATTTCCTGTCTCTGGCAAGAGAGAGGTGATGGGATTAATTTTGAAGGACAGAGTGCGGTTCTTCCCCTTTGTTCTCTTCGCTTTTCCCCCCTCTCTCTTCCCTCATTTAGTGATTAGATGAGAAGGGAGGTTACAGAACATGAACTTACGCTTCCACGTAGGAAATTTTCCTAGGAGCCTTGGGCCCAAACCCCAGGAGATGCTGCATCAAGCCCTGCTGAATCTAGTAGGGCTCGTTGGTGCTGAGCACCTCACAGGATTTAACCTTCGGTGCAGATTTAAATCCTGCCATGGACAGTGAAGAGGCACTGCCTGAAGGGGCTGAGCTGAGGACAGGAAATCTGTTCCTGCTTCGTCCTCGCTGCAAGCAGGAGCCAAGATGCTCTCAGATTTATTTTATTTTGGGCATCAGTAACATGAAGACAGTGTACTAGCCTGTTAAAAACCATAAAAACACGCATTTCTTGATGTGCACAGAAAATTCTGCAGTACGCAGATGACACGCAAAGTTAAAATACCCAGCACTAGGCTGCTTCTGGTCACTCCGCTTTTGCCTGCAGAAACGTAGCTTTTTAGGAGGCTTTTTTAATGAGCAATTACACTTCTTTTTTTCCGCACGTTTATTGGGAATCATGGTTTCTCTGCTGGGCTCCTCAGTGCCACCTGGTGGCAGGGAAACCTCCTGTCGGTCACCCCTGGTGTGAGCTGCTGAGGGATTGCCACAACCTGAATTACCAAACGCATGATATTTTCAATCCATTTTCCTGCGAGCGCTGTTCCCTTTTTTGTAAAACTTTTGCCTTTAAAATGTGATTTTCCTCCCTTAAAATGCTTGGGAAGGTTGTTACTGCCACTAGGGGGTGCTGGGACAGCCCTGAACGCTTGCTTTCTCTCCAAAATCAACAACAAAACAAAATACCGGGCAAAACGATAGAAAGGATTAACGGCTTTAATACATTAACGCTATTATTTTCTTCTGAGCTTTTCAGCTGAAAACAGCCCTCCTTTAAAGGTGTTAAACAAATAGTAAACACCGCAGCAGCTCCCATACCGGGTCTGGTAGGTTTTACTGACGTGAGAGCAGGTTTTGTTTCGGCAAGCTGCGACCAGGGTAGGTTGTTTTCTTTCAACCCAGCGAATATTCTCGGGAGCAGATATTTTTCTCAGCCTCTGGGTGACGTTTCAGGGATGTGAATGTACACCGCGGCGGTGCTTGCCACGTGTTATGTTTAAACCTCGGGCTCTTAAAGTAACACGGCGAGATGATGTCCAGTTTGAACCCGCTGAAACCTCCTCCCCGTAGCACCACCCCGCGCTGCACATGGACACGGCAGCAAGCCTTACGCAAGCCGGCGTGGTGTTGGGAAATCTGGGGGGTGGTTTTTAGACCTGAATGCTCGATTTGTGGGCTGGTGGAGGGTTACGGGGCTGGCCGGGGCTTGAGCTGTCCCCTGCTGTCGCCTTGTTCTCCAGGGTGCTGTGGGCAGAAAGCAGGCTGGTGCTCGGGGCTGGGAGGTTGGTTTGGGGCCGTTCTGCTGCGCAGCAGGAGCAGCGATGGAGCCGCCAGCTCTGCAGGGTCCGGCCTGTTCCTGAGCTGTGCAGGGAAGGGTGCCGTGTGTCACCCTGCGAAGCCACTCAGACGCTGTCTTTGAACAGCACCGTCCTCACGGGGGGCAAAACACAGAGCCTGCTCTTGAGCCAGCTGAAACCGAAGCCCGCTGGAAGCGCCAGCTCCCCTGGGGCCACCTGGGGCACAGCGGGCCCCCTCCGTGGGCGGCTGGGCAGCGTGGATCGGCCAGGGTTGTGTTGCTTTAAGAGCCCAGGGCAGGCAGCAAGAATTTCATCTCCAATCTGGCTTCTAAATTTGGAGGTTTGGGAAGGGAGGGCTCGGGTTTCGGCTGGAAGGGAAGGAGCTGACAGGAAAGCACAGCCTCAGCCGTCCCCCTCCCCCAGTTACTGACAGAGGAACCATTTACAAAAGGCTGATTCTCTTGGGAACGGAGAGGCAGGAACGCAGCGTCTGTGAGTAATTTCCTGCTCAATATGGCTGCTCTGACTCACTCCGTTCCCCTGGGGTCACTGCGGGACTGCAGCGCGCTCGCTGCCGCTCTCGCTCCCCCCCAGCCCGCTCGCTTTCTCCCTCTTCTCCCTTTGTGGCTGAAATGAGCTCATTTTCCCCCTTGTTCCCCATTCTCCTCCCGCCCCAGTTTGAAACAATAGCCGAGCCTTCCCTCGCCGGGCTCCTGCGTCCGGGGGGCCGCGGTCGTGGCCGTGCCAGGGGGCTCACGGAGCCAACGGGCTCGACTGTGGGGCCGGCTGCCCGAGCTCGCCGCCTCCGCGCGCTCCCCGCTCATCCGCTGCGGCTCAGGAAGGAGGGAAGAAAGCAAAACGCGCTTGTGGGGGCTGCTGCAAGCTGTGCCCGCATGAAGGATGGCGATGCTGGAGGAAGGTTTGGCGTTGAAACACACACAACCAGCCCTGCCGTGCCGGGGGATGCTCGGTGCCGGCCAGCACGCGAGGCTCGGCCACACGTGTGCCCCCTGCTCCCCCGCCACATGCTGCCCACCGGTGCTAAAGCCCACACTTAATGGCACGCCGGCTCTGTCGGGTGCTGTTGTGCTTTGTGTATCTGCACGTTTCATCTTGTATCTGCGAGGGAGAGACACGGCGGAGGGGAGCAGGAGCAGCTCAGCGGCTCAGCAGTCGTTGCCCAGCTCGTGAGAGAGCAGGGACGGGCCTGTGCAAACCAGCAGAGCTGCTTCCCACCGGGCTCCAGCCCCCAGGTCAGCCTGCTCGAAACACGTTGTCCTCCGGGTACTGTGCCCCCCCCTTCCTTTCTTTCTCTCTTTCTCTGCTCAGTCTGATGCCACGCAGACCTTGCAGGAGGGCAGCATGGTTTCCTAGGGCAGATCGAGCAGCCTGGCTTTCTTTTAGAGCGGGCAGAGCGCTGCGTTTTGAAGCTGCTTTCCCACCCTCACCCCAGGCCTGTGCCTGCTTGGAGGGAAGGGGTTAGTTGTTCAACCCCGAGTCGGGAACAAGAGTCCAAGAGATTCCTCTCTCCCCACGTTCCTTTCTAGCGTGAGCTTCGGCCTTGTGGTTTCTGATGTCATGGGAACTTTGCTCAGTCAGAGAGGCTGCGTTATATTTCTTTTTCTCCCCGAGGGTCTGTTTTTGTTCACGGAGAAGAAGGGAGAGCGCTACCCGGGGAATCTGCGTGCAACCGTCCCCGATTGCAGCCTCCCCCCTGCCCTCCCTCCTCCAAACCCCTCGCCCTGGGAGGAGAAACGCGGGAGCGTCTAAAACAAATACCAGCAAAAAGTGCCTGCTGCAAGCCAGCGAGCTGCAGCTTTGGAGCCCGGCTGGAGAGCGGGGTTTGAGCGTGTCCCCGTGCTCCTGCCTGCCCCAGGGCCTCGTGCTCCGGGCAGGCGTGGGTGCGGAGCCGCCGCCAGCCTGCGCTGCCCTCTGCGTGTGGGGAAGGCAGCGCGGCTGTCGCTGCCGCTTGTTGTTGATTTGAATGGGGAATGAGTCATTTTCTTGGAAAGCCCAGCAGTGCTGCGCTGGGAGGGCTCTGGGTAGGGGTAGGAACGGCGTTAAGCCGAGCTCTGCTGGGGGGAGAGCAGGACTTAGGTGGGTTTTTTTTGATGCGGTCGTTAAAAAGGGAGGTGTGCGTAGGGAGGTTTGGTTAGCAAAGCGGCGGGGAAAGGCTTGATTTCGCCAGGGATGGGGGGAGCTGGGTTGCCACGGCTTCGTGTGATGTGGCTGAAGCAGGAGGGAAGGAGGGAGGGAGGGAGGATCGGCCGGCACGTGGGTTGCAGGGCCCGGCGGGGACGTTCGCTTGGAGAGCGTGAGCCTGAGTCAGCGCCGGGCTGCGAGCGTCGCGCCTGGCCCCGCGCCTCAGCCCCGCTCTCGGGTCTCTTTCAGATGAAGACGGGCCCCTTCGCTGAGCACTCCAACCAGCTCTGGAACATCAGCGCCGTCCCCTCCTGGTCCAAGGTCAACCAGGGCCTCATCCGCATGTACAAGGCAGAGGTGAGCGCCGTGGGCAGCGGGGGCCTGGCTCAGCCTCGCCTGCCCTTGGCCGTGCACGTCCCTGCGGCCGTTTCGCCGCGGGCCAGCTCTTCTCTGCTGCCTCGTGCCCCTCGGTGTGGGGGCCCCATCACACCCAGCGGCTGCTCCTTGCTTAATGTGGCTTGGGGACCTTTGGCGGTGTAGAAGGAGGCTCCTGCCTGCCCAGTGTTTGCCCCAAAATCCAGTCCCAAACTGCCCTTCCTTGCAGGCACGGCTTCTGCCATTTCTCGTCTTCCCACAGTGCGAGACGCAGGTCTCCAAACGAGGTCCATTATCTTGACACACTCACCTTTCTGGTTCCCACACCACTCTGTTCCCAGCTGGAGGAGGCTTGGTTTTAACCCCATCCCGTGTTTTAAGAGCCCCAGAGCAGGCTGAATGCCTCCTGCCCGCCTCCCCTGGCTGCGAGTCGTGTCTGCGCAGCGCACCATGCTGGCGAGGCCGCGGCCTCCGGGGCTTGGCAGTCCTCCACCCGCCAGCCTCCGCAGGCTTTCCTGGCGAACCCTGACCCGGGGAACCGGGCAGTTCTGGCTGTCCCTTATCTCTCCTTCCTGCTGAAGCTAACCCTGAACTTGAGGAAGCGGGACAGGAACTGCCACATGTGGGCCTCCAGCAGGACCCGGCCGAGAGGCGGCATCTCGTGCTGGGGAGGCAGCGGCTGTGCTAAACACGGTGGAGGAGCAGGGGTGGCACAGCTACCTGCTGCTAGAGGTGCGACAATCCCCTCAGGTAGGGCTCGAAGGAGTTATTTCTACACCCTGCGGTCTCTGCTCGGGCCAGCCGTGCTCCCGTTGCTGGGACGTGGGGCAGAGGCTGGGCGGGCAGCTGCAGCGCACAAAGGGGTTAACTGTGCCGAACTCGGCGCTCTCCCTCCCCCAGCCCTTCCTCTGCACTTCACATCCTGTGTTTAGGTTCCAGGCCACATACCTCTCTAATCTGCGAGGTGTCACTCCCAGGCCCGCTGGCTCCTTCCGCCCCCAGCTCAGCTTTCCTCCCAGCCTCCGAGGAGAGCGGGGCCGGGGGTCGACCCCCGAGGGGTGCCTCTGTGCTGCCCCTCCGGGGCTGCCCTGGCTCAGAGCTCCCCTCAAGGCAGCTGGAGCCGCTGCCTGCCGGGAAACCCTGAGCTGCAGGCTCTGGTGGGAGAGCTGGGGGTCCTGGCAGAGTGTCCCCAGCCCTGGGAGCACGGTTAAATCAAACATGGGTTCCCTAAATCCTGGAGCAAGGGCTGCTGCACTGCCTTGGTCTTCCCGCTCCTTTGGATGGGTTCTGATATTCCCCAGGCTCCCCACGCACCCTGCTCTGGTCGGGTGCAGTGTGCTGGTGCCTTGGGGCTGTGGTGTGCTGGCAGATTTACCTGGCTTGCTGGGGACAGAGCAGCTTTGGGACCTTCCAGGGTGTGGGAGAGGCTCTGCTCGTTCCTAGGTACACCCAAGACATGATCTTTTTTGGAGGCCGCCATCTATTTTAAATAGCAGATGACTTTCTGTGGAGAAATGTGGGACCTGAATCTGGTGGGTTTCTAGAAATACCCAGAGAGGTGGCTGTGTCAGGGAGCTGCTGGGAAGAGTAAGAACACAAATTTAGGCTAAGGTACAGGAAATGTTGAGTCAACCAAACTGCTTTGTGACTTCAAATTTAGCTTTTTCCTCCAAGAACACTTGTAGGTCTTCAAGGACTAATCCTAAGCGTATGGTCCTCACGCAGCAGAGTCCTCTCTGGGCACTGCACGGGACCTGCGTTCACCTGGATGGGCAGAGGAGAGGGCGGCTTGCTGAGGAATCCGAGTTTGTGGCAGTGGAGAGAGAGAAGGTTTGGGTTTGTAATGCTGCTTTTTGGCTGGCTGGCTCGCGTGAGAGCAAGATTTCCTTCCCACCTTCTTCTTCCTACCTGTGTCTTCACCCTCTGGTCACACGTTGCAATTAGCTCAGGTGAAATCGGGGATGGAGGCTCCGACGGTCCAGCTCCGTAACACGTCTGGGGGTGACTGAGAAGGGCTCGGCACCGACTGGTTTTGAGTGGAGGCAGCAGCAGGACGGAGGGGGCGGTCACCAGGAGCAGACCAACAGAAATCGGAGGCTCGCTCTCAACCCGCTCTCACTTGGCAGAAGTGGGGCATTTCCCAGGCCTGGTTTGTTTAACGTGCAGCATGGGCGCTTTGTCTCTTCTCTGTCCCTGCTATGGGATGACTTTAAACAGCCAGCACAAGCCTCAGGCACGGCCATGTGCTCTTGCCTGGATCCAGGCACTCCAGCGTGCTTGCTACAGGGTCTGAGGACAGGCAGTCGATTCAAGGCAGCGTGTCTTCTGCTCTGTGTGTTTACGAGATCTCAAATGTGTCTATTTATAATATAAATATAATGGGTGAAGAAGAGTTAGCTTGGAAGTGCAAGGGCTTTTCTTATTCTCTCCTTCAAAGGCGAGTGAAGAAGTCGACAGAATAGTGTGGTTAAAGCAGCAGCCTTGATGTTTTTCCCCTGAGCCTGCTTTTGAGTCTCCTGACCTTTCCTTCTCTACTGCAGTCAGACGGGAAATACTTTCCATTGTAACTAATCCAGTCCCAGTTCCATCTTTAAAGGTTGGACTCGATGCGTGAAGCTACTCCCCAGTTGAGTCTCAAGCCAGGACTTCAGCATGATTGGGCTGATGGGAAGAATAGAAAAAGCCTGTCCCCTCCATCGAGCTGGTGCTGCCTACAGCAGTTCCGTGCAAGGAGGATCCTCTTGGCACCTCTAATAATCCACACGATTTGTGCCAGTCCTGCTGGAGAGAGGAGGAGAAGTGTCTCTGCTCCTTTCTTCTCGGGCTGTCGATTTGGTAACTGGAATGGATTTATTCCCGTTCTTCCAACTGCTGGGAAAGTCTCTTCATCAGGAGCCCAAACCAGTTCGGTCTTCCGTGGGACTCCTTGGAGCCAGTTGGGATGACATTTCCAGCTGTCAACATCTCCAGTATTCATTTCTCCCCGTCCTTCCTTCACGTCACTACTGTCCTGCGCTGCTTCCTCTGAGGGTTTGTCTGAGTGGTTGTGCAGAGGGATGGCGGCCACTCTGCGTGCTTGGAAGTGTTGGGGAGGCTTCGAAGGTGATGTGCCCCGACGGTTGTAGGACTGACTTCTTGATGGTGCCTTGCCTTGTGGGTTTTTTCATGACTTCTTCCCCAAGAGTGGATACAGCCATGGTGTATTTTCACCCCCTCCAAACTTGTTTTGGCTCCAGCCTGCTTGCAAGCAGTTTGGTTTTGTTGGAAGTTGTCTGACCTCTGCTTCCAACCGGATTGCCACAGGCCTGGGCTTCTGAGCACAAATCCCGCTGCTTGCCTGTGATGACAGCATGTGGGCAGGCTTCCTGCCTCCGCCTGTGCAGGGCACGAGGCTCTTTCCTATGGAAAGGAGAGTTGTGTCTGCCACGTGGATCTCACCTCCCTTTGGTAAGAAAGAACTGTGCTTTGACAGAAGTGCCTGGAGGAACGGGCTCTGTATTTTGTCGCAAGGTCTGTCTGAGGGGCTGCTGGTGGGGTCGGACGCCCTCCTGCTGCTCCTCTGCAGCCGGGGTGCCTGCCTCGTGCGGCGTCCCCACCGCCCTGGCTCTGGGCTGCTTGTGCCAAGGACTTGCTGGGACTAGCTGGACTCCTGTTAGCTCGTAGCTGCTGTGCTTTGGTGGGATGTACTTCACATCTCCTGCGGAATAAGACTCCTAGCTGCAGAACTGTGTCTCAGCTGGGAACAGCAGAAAGGCTTTCCAAGACACGGAGACCTCGTCTTTATATTGTGCAGTCTAGGGAGAGAACAACTCAGCCTTCTACCTCGTGGCCACCTTCTCACCTCATGCCATTAGCCGTGCCCATGTCATTCTTGATGAGAGTCCCCACTGCAGTACAGTGAGGGTCTGCAGCCCTCCTGTTTAGCCTGACCACCGGCAGGTAACGTGCCTGATGTTAGTGCAGACACAGCGCACGTAGTGCCGAGGTTTGTGTGTCTGAAGATGAGTCTGTCCTGTGTGAGTTCTGGGCGGTCTGAATCCGTAATGACTCAAAAATAGAGCTCTGAGTGGCTCTCTCAGGCAAGTTTTGGAAAACGTTGACGTGGTCATTGACCACAGTCACTGGTCTTTGTGCCCTGGCAGGAGGGTGAGCAGAAGGGACGAGCCCTTCCAGCCTGGCTGTTCCTGCACAGAGCCCGGCCTCAGCTGGAGAAGGGCAGCGTAGCTCGGAGCTGCTTGCAGTGGACATTTGTGATCCTCTCTCCCTCTATCCTTACTCTGCAATAGGGGTGGGAATTTCAGGAGTGAGGGGTCACTGGGAATAGGATCGCATCTTAAACTGTGGCAGCGAAATCACTGGGACTTGTCTACCAAAGGCCTGACAATCTGCAGTGTGATTTGGGCAGCGCCTCGTGGCTGCAAGATGGTGCCTCAAAGCTGGAGCGTGGACGACACCGTCCTGGGGAGGGAGAGCCTCCTCCCTGGGGGCTTTCTGCGCTTCTCCAAGGGTTTGTAGGGTGAAACTCTTCAAAGGAATCGGCTAGAGCAGTGAGAGGTGGTGAGGGAGAAAGCTGCTGACACAAACGTGCCTCTTCGGCTCATGCTCCTGGCCTGAACTGCAGCAAGGAAAAGGCTCTGGCTCAGTGAAAGGGGATGTCACCAATATGAAGTGTTCCTGGGGTGAAGAGCCTGCTGGAATATGGGGTGGGGGCGTCGGACTGGTCCCCCCCACAAGCTGCTGCTCTGCCTGTTCTGAGCCAGCGGCCCCGAGCTCGCTGCCTCCCGCGCCCGGGGGCAGGCCGTAGCTCTGGCTGCCTGTGCCAGGCGGAACTGTCTCCCGAACTCACCCCTCTTTATCTCCCCTCCCGCAGTGCCTGGAGAAGTTCCCCGTGATCCAGCACTTTAAGTTCGGCAGCCTGCTCCCCATCCAGCCCGTGACGTCCTAAGGAGGCCGCGGGAGGAGCCGAGGCCGCGGAGGCGCAGCGGCGGCGCTCTTCCTCCTCCCCTCACCCCCTCCTCATCACCTCGCCCGTCGCACAGCCCATTCATTCCTGCGCATCCTCATCAGGCAACCACGGATCCGAAGCGCTCGGCGGCCTCGCACGGGAGAGACGGGACCAGAGCAGCTCCTCCTGCAAGCCCCCGCCGCGGGGCTGTCCCTCAAGCGACCGAGCCGGGGCTGCGCTGCTCCGCTCTGCTGCGCCCACAGATCTGGGCACAAAGGGGGTTTGATGAGGGGCTGCCTTGCAGCAAATTCCCCCTGCTTTCCTTCCCGGGAGGAAGGGGGGTGTGGAGGGGAGGAAGGCGCGTGTGTACGCGCTGGGCAGGGGTAACTGCAGTTTCCCTTTTGAATTTCATTGAAGTTTCCTGTTGCTGTTTGGTTTGGAAACCACTGCGAGGGGTGAGGTGTGAGCCTGCACGTGTCTGTACGCGGCCACCTTTGCTTGCACGGGGGATTGTTAAATGGGTAAAGGGGGCTGTAGGGAAGGGCTGCGGGTTGCTGGAAGCCCAGGGTACCATCTCTCCCTTATTCTAGATAAGGAAAGCCACCTCCCTCCGTCACTTCTGCAAGCTTCCCTGGGTCTTCCTTTCACACCACCGCCTCTTCTCTCGGGTGAAGCGAGGAGCCTGCAGGGCTGTGGGGTCTGAGTTGGAGCTGAGGGCCCCGGCTCTGTGGGAATGGCTATGCAAAGACGCTGCTCGAGCAGCGCCTGCTCAGGCTCCCTCCCCTCCGTAGTCAACGGGCACAAACCGTCACACGTTCGCACACGTTCGTCGCTGTTTAGGGATCGCTTGGGTCCAGCCTGCCCTCTGCACTCCCCATCTCCTCCTCCTTGCTTTGCTGGCCTCAGTGGGGCGAGGTGGCCGCGGTTGCTGCTGCATGGTCAGGAACTGCAGAGCAGCCCCCCAGCGAGGGGCTTTCCCCACCAAGCAGCGTGGTCCCAGCCCCTTTAGGGAGGCATCCCCGGAGCGAAGGCAGCACAGGGGCAAGCATGCGGCTTTACATGCCTTGTGCTACCTGTGCTGGAAACAAAAGGCGTAAGTAGCCCAGGACAGCGGGTTGTACCTGGAAAAAAGCTCTTTCCCCTCTCATTACTTGCTGGTGCTGCTGTGCTGGACCTCGGGCAGCAGGCCCACGCTCCCAGTGCCACCAGCAGCAGAGGAATGAATGGGGCCACGGTCCGGATGGGCGCCAGCATCACCTGGGGGGCAGAAGTGGCTGGTGCCATGTTTGCGCAGCGCTGTCGTGTCCACGTGGCTTGGCCGAGGGGGTCTGCAAGCCTGCAGCTGGCGTGGAGGGGGGGGTCTTCAGCTGGGTTTGGCAGGGGGGTGAGCTCTGGCTGGGTGTTTGCTGGGGCTGGGGGCAGCAGGGTCACTTCTCCGTGCTCTTGCAGCCTGCGGGGAGGGCGGTGGGGCTGCCCCAGCCGGGCTGCTTGCCTTGTGCTGCCGCACTGCTTTACTCTGCCTGTCAAGGGGGAAAAGAAAATGCCTGCCTGGGAGGGTTTTTCACAATTTCCTTCTTGCCAGACCTACTCCCTCCCTCTTGTGAAGGCTCTCCTAGGAGCTCATGGAGGGAGAGCAAGAGAAGAGGCCAGATGAGAGGCAGGGAAGCACAGGTGCCCGCAGAGCTGAAGCTGAGCTTTCCGCCCTGGCTGCGGCGTGGCTTGGTCCTGGGCTAGCAGCTGGGGGGGGACAGGGCCGGGACCTTCTGAGCTGCCCCAAACAACTTTATAAAGGCGCATTTGAAATGAAAACGAAAGACTCAAGACTTGTTTTGCTGTGAAGTTGTTACTAAGATGTCCGTATCACCTCTGCTCTCCAAACGGATCCGCTCCAGGAACGGGGCAGGAGATCTGTGTCTGCTGGGGCTGGGGGGCGCCGGTGCTGGAGCAGAGACCCCAGGCTCCTCCGTCTGTGTCCCTTCGCCTCGCTGCGTGGCTTTTGGCAAGTGTCACCCTGCTTTGGAGGCTGTACAGCGTCCGGCTGGTGAGGGCTGAGCTAAAGCCTGGGGTTCCCAAAGCTGCCCAAGGAATGGGAACGCGTTTCTCCTGGTGATCTTAGGGAAATGGGGCTGCACGTAGAAGGACGGGTGGAAATGTTGGCACCCATCCGTGCTCTAGATGCTGGGAGGGACCCTGAGAATGTGAAATACAGCACCAAAAACGGGTGGGGAGGTGCTCCCTTCCCCTGCACCCCCAGAGATGGCGTCCCTGGGCTTGGGACCCTCCAAGGAGGTGGGACGGGGCTCACAGAGAGCTTTTGCTTGCCCGCCTCTGCACTTTTGTCCTGCTAGGGCTTTTCAGACTTCAAGCAGCTAACTTTTGAGTCTTACCCACCACTCGGGACGTGTCCCTGTAGCATGGCGCTCGGCCGCTCGCCTTCCTCCACCTCCCCTGGTGCCGCTGGCCCTGGGGGCTCCGCTCCTCTCCCGCTGGGTCCGCGCATGCAGCAGCAGCACCCGGGGCTGCTCCGTGCCCAGCGCAGCTCCCCACCTCCGCCGACGTTGTGGTTTTAATTAAAGTCTCTGTGTTTTGCACCGGTGCCTGTGTTCGTCTCTCTTGGGCTGGGGTCTGCTCCCACTTTGGGGTGTTCGCTGCTGGCCGCAGCCTTCGGCAGGTACTGTGCGGAGGCATTTGTCGTATTTGTCGGTGTCTTACACCAAAACTGACTCGTTATTTAACTGCACGAAGCAAGCACGTTCAGCCCGTCTTTGTGCCCTTGCTAGCCTCTTTCTTTCTGTCGTACAATGTTTTATTATTTATTTAACTTCTGTGCTACGCCTGCTTCCCCCCCCCCTCCTTTCCCAGCTTGGGTTTGGCAGGTGGGTGATGTGCGCCGCCTGCTCCCAAGCCAGCAAATTCTTCTTGAAGATCAGAGCCTCTCGTGACCAAAGGACGTCTGAGCCTTGTTCCTGAGGCTGGCTGGGAACTGGAACCCTTTTTCTTCAGATGTTTCTCCCGTCCTGCTGTAGGTGCTGACTCAGGACTTCCAGCGTCGGGTTAGCTCGGCGGCGTTGTTGGATTTATGCAGAAAATTTTACCTGGGTCTTTGCAGGAGCAGCTGGAGCTGGCGTGGATGTGCTGAGCAAATGCTGGTTTCCTTGTTACCATTTTATCCTCTCCGTCAGCACAGGCCAACAGTGTGAGTGCGCTGCTAAAAGTGGCGGCAGCATGGAGGGACGGATGGCGAGCAGAAAATGTCATCTGGGATCCCAGATGTTTTCTTTGAAGGCGCTCGGGTTCGTCTTGAACGCGTCCCTCGGTGAGTGCGACGGACACGCCGTGGCTTCCTCCCCATCGTCCCGCTCAGCCCGCTGACCGAGCCAGGTTTTTTAATCCGGATTTCAGAACTGGATCCTTTGGGGTTGCAGAACGTGGGCCGGTCCGTGAGAGGTTTCTGGTCAGCAGCTGTCGCCCCTACGTGGGGCGCGTTTCGCCCATCGCCGCCAGCCTCCCCCCGTCTCTTTGCAGCCCTCTTTTATAAATGACCGCTCGTGACAGCCCGTAATAAATGAAGTAAGAGTTAAGAGAAGCAGCCTCGTGCGGTGATAGTAGGAAAAGAATAAAAAATAGAACTGTTTCATGCCATTGTTGCTGTGTTAACTTGTCCCTGGTCTGCGGCTTGCTTCCGTGGCATAGCGCTGGGCTCCTGCTATTAAATAAACGAAGGCGTCCCCGCTGCAGGACCGGCGTTCGTTGAGCAGCAAAACCCGAGCTGGCCGCCTCGAGGACGAACTTCACACCCCAAGGAGCCGGTGGTGGATCTCAGGACAGCGCTGGGGCTGGCTGAAGCCGACCGGTTCCACCTGGGTGAAAATGGGGTCTTGGTGCACCCCGAAACCATGGAGATTGCTGAGAGGGAGGGGATGGGGAGGGGAGCAGGAGCGAGGAGGGAGCGGTGATGGAGGTGCCACCGTGTCCCTGCAGCCACGCTGACCTCCTCCCGTCCTGCAAGAGGCAGGGAGGCAGAAATGGGGGGGAAAAGGCAGAATTGGTGGTTGTGATAAGTGCTAATAAAACCAAACCCCACTTCTGCTGCCGTGCTGGTGGGAACCTTCTGTGATGGAGAGGCTTGCGGGGGTCTCGTTGCTGCTTCAGGAAGGATTTTCCTGGCCCAGATATAGAATTCAACGGGACTTTTGGAGGTCGCTTGGTGCTCTAATAGCCAGAGAAGAGATCTTTGTTCTCTAACGTGTCATACAGCTTCCCCTTCAGGGGTGAGCGCTCTTCCCATTGACTCCTCGAGTGTCCTGGGGGAAATGCAGCTTTCTCCAGATTGCTCTTGGGAAAGCGGCGCTGAGCTTCCAGCTGGGGTGAGCCGAACTGAGACGGGGCTGCCTGCAGCTCAACAGGGTTTAGCGAGGGCTGAGCCACGATGGGCATCCTCAGCTCGGAGGCTTCGAGGGCTGGAAAAGGCTTTTGAGGGGGTGGAGTGGGCGCTTCTGGTAGCTATAAAAAGCTTGGGCTCGGGAATGTCCACACCGGCCGGCTCCACGCAGGGCGTGAATGCAGTCAGCTAAAATTGGAACGAGTCCCTCCCCACGTTCCCAGTTGCAGCTGCAATGCTGCTAATAAACAACACCCAAATCCCTTGTTAGAATGTGGGATCCCTGATGCTCGACGTGTGCGGACCCCTGGGACCAGGGCTGGGTCCCGCGGGAGTGGTGCTGGGGTCCCCGACCTGTATGTGGGTCCTCCCGAGCACGTGCTGCCTTCCTACAAAGCGGGTTAAGGACCTTGCTGATCCTACAAGGGGAGGAAGGAGAGAAAGTAGAGGAACAGTTTCTTACCGGGTCTTTCTGAGACACCTGGGAGGGAGAAATCCAAGTAGACTGCGTTGCATGAGTCAAGATACCCGAATTATCTATTTCAACCTGAATTCCTCCCGGTTTTCTGCAAAGCACAGCACTGCTCTTCTGCAGCCTCCGTGTAGATGCAGCGCTTGGGGTTTCATCCAGAAGTGGTAACGCTGCTGGAGGAAATCAATGTGCCATTGCTAAAGGACCAAATTCTTCCAATATTGGTAAGCGTCGACACATCCTGCAACGGTGACAAACTACGTAAAATCGTCTGGTGGGGTGGTGATAGAGAAATTCCAGCTAGATGTTAAGTTACCGGATTAGGTTCTTTTATGGGGTGCTAGCTGATCACCGAAAGCGGCTGTTCTGCAAAGTGCCTTCCTTTCTCCGTGCGCAGAGCATGCACCTTTAAAAATATTAGTTTAGGTATTACATCTCCCCTTTGAACAAATTCCCTTGTAGGCAAGAATAAAACTTACAAAAAGGCTGTTACAGAGATCATCAGCTCTCTATTAGATAGCTTGGAATATGCTCCACTAGCACCAGAGTTTAGTCTTCTCCAAATTACTGTAGAGGATTTGACTGTATCTTGCTGATCCATCCACATTTTAATTTCCTCTGCACGGATACATATTGCAGGATGCTGGAAATCCCCAAGCCCACTGGAGCTGCAAGACTGGATGTTTCATCCTGTAACACCAATAAAATGTTAATGCATACTAATAGCAACAGCAAAGGGGTTTATGGAGCGAGCTTGGAAGTATTTTATAATTGCCAGGGTATCTGTGTCACGGAGAATTTGGGGTTAGAGTCATCAAGTGGTGCACTTTGTCAACGCAGGAAAAGAGACCCCCTCGAAGATACCTCAAACCCACTAATTTTTATAATTAAAGGGGGAAGAAGGGAGAGGACTCCCTGGGGGGGAAGTAAAAGACAAACTGCATATCCATGGGAGAGCCGCGCGGGGTCCTGGTGGATGCAGACGCCACGGGTTGGGCTGCCAGCTCTGCCACAGCCCCACCGTGCCCTACGCACGCTGCCTCAGTTTCCCACCTGTGGACCAGGAATCAAAGCAGGTCCCGCTGCCTGAACCCAGTAAATCCAGGCAGGAGGTGACATAAAGACATCATTACATGAAATACCGGTGCAATACTGGTTGGCTTCCCCGCGCGTTGCTCTGCCCGGCCGGAGCATCTCCCAACTCCCGGCACCTCCTCGCGTTTCGGCTCAGCCCAGCCAGGCGGCGTGGCCGTGCTCACCGCGACCTACAGGTCCCCAAAAAGAGACAAATTTGAAACTGGGGGGCAGAGGGATGAGGTTCCCTCCCTCCCCCAGCATTTCCATGCACTGCTCTTGCTGCCAGCCTCTGGCTGTGCCCCTCGTCCTGCCTGTCCCGCGGGCACGTCCCTGGGGTGCTCCTGGGGGACACGGGGACAGCGCAGAGCCCAGCGGGGCTGCTGAGATCCTGCCCCCCTGGAAGCCGCCGATCCCTTTGGCCGGTGCTCACCTCCAGCATTTCTCACGCTGGACCGGGGCACGTGGCCTTCGTGCTCCGTGGGTGGAAGGGGAAGAGCCGGGATGACCCCGGTGCTGCTTGTTGGACTACGCGTGCTCCAAAACCTGGGGATTTTCCAGAGTCAACAGATCCCGAGCCAAGGTTTAAGCCCGTGGCAATGCCTGAACCAGCAGGCAGCGTTGGGCCGTGCCGGAGAAGCTCTCCTGTGAACGCTCCTTAACCAACGCTGGGACAAACGGGGGCTGCATCCTTCCTGGTGTCCCTTCTTGTCACCGAGCCGCAGGAGCAAGCCGTGGGTGGGCTACGGTGGCCATGTCCTGGCTGGGGGGGGGCTTTTTAGCCACCTCCTTCCCTTCTGGTTTGCAGAGGTGGAAGAGACGGGCTGACTGCGGTGCCGTGGGGACCCCAAGTGTGGCCCTTGCCAGGGGAGGAGGGCGGTGGTGGAGCTTGGGGTGGCTGTGCCCTGGCTCCGAGCCCTGCAACCTTAATGGGGGGACCCCCCAGGCACTGCCTCGTCCCTGCACGGGGTCACCCCGCACCCCGGGTCCTGCGGGACGCTGCCTGCAAAGCTTCCCCTTGCCTTCCACCAGCAGGAGGGCAAAGCCCCCAGCCCAACACGCGTATTTGGGCTGGTGTTTGCTCTCCAGCACCAAACCAAACAGCGGGTTTCTGAAAATCTGCTCCCCGAGCCGTGCAGCCGACGAGCCTCCCTCTTAGGGGTGAGTTCCCCCGAGTGCCCCATACCCCGAGCAAGGGGGGAACAAAGGCTGGAGCAGCACGGGGCACCGGGCGGCTGGGCGAGGAGGAGGAGGAGGTTGTGCAAAACGTCCTCGGGCAGCTTGGGAACGGGCGGTTTTGTGAGCAAATGGGCACCTCAGAGCAGGGCTTCCCCACTTCGAAACTCCCTTCGCATCAGCGTTCACTTTCATGGTGTAAAACCTGGGGAAATGGGGAAAAAATAAACATCTCTTCACGCGTTTCAATGCAAAAGCCTCACTGTGGAGAGGGAAAGGGGGAAAACAGGGCTTTGTTGGTAGTTTAAAAAAAAAGCCCCCCAAATGAGACTGCGGAAATATTCACGGACCAAAGGCAGGCGTGCCTGGTCCTACAGCACGGGGCTGCTCCTGCCCTGCGGGGCCACAACACGACCCCTGGAGCTCAGCCCCATCCTTACAGGGGTGACTTTCTGCTTCGCCCTGCTTGGGGGGAATTAAAAGCGGGGTTCAGCAGCGCCTCGCTCTGCTCTGCCCTGCGGCCACCGGGTGCGTTTTCAGCATCAGAAATGGGGCCGGGCAGGAGAGAAGGAGCAGCTCCAGTCCCGTAAGAGCAGGTGGAGGGGGTGACAAGGAGCATTTTGTGGGGGCAGCACCGGGGAAAGCCCTCGCCCGTCCCCTGGGCAGCAGCAGCCACAGAGTTAATGCTGCTCCTCGTCCCCCCGCCGGTGTGGGGCAGGTGCCCGCTGCTCAGCTGGCCCAATCGTGGGGCCAGAGGTGGGGATAAATAAGAGCAGGGTTGGGGCTGGTTTTCCTCTCTCCTGCCCCTGCAGGAGCTGCACCTGGGGCTGTGGGGCTCCTCTGCTGCCCTCTCCCCCTGGGCTGGCTCCTTCCCTCGCTGCTGGCCGCCCCGAGCCTCTGCTGGCAAACAGAACGGGCGCCGAGGAGGGCAGGTAAGCCGAAGGCTGCTGGGTTTTGCTTGGCCAAGCTGTCGTAGCCCTGATTTGGGAGGGTAGCAGCCGGGTTTTGTTGTTTCCTCGCCTGTGGGGGCAGCAGCTCCTTTTTTTGGAGACCCCTTGTTGGGTTTTGCTTGGGGGGAGTCTGCGCCTCTGTTTGCTGCGGGATGCGCTCTGTGCGTCTGCCTGGTGCCGCTGAAACCCCAAAGTACCCGGTGGTGGCTGCCAGGTGCTCGGGGTTTTGCTTCTCCTGCTTTGCAGCTGAGATGTGTGTGTCGATGATGGCTGCTCGGTGCTCGGTGCCTGCTGGCTGTCCACAAAGTGCCTTTCCTCCGGTTTTCCCGGCGTGTTGTTTGCTGGTGGGTGCAGCGGCCGATGTCTGTTCTCACACGACAGCCCCCTGTTAACTTTCACGGCGCGCACCGGTGAATCCAGGGTAGGCTTAGCGTGGGGAGCAGCATTAATCATCAAATCTATAAGCAGGATATAGAAAGGCCAAATGTGAATAATTACTGCTCGGATGCTAATTACCTGGGCTGAGACCAACCCGAACATACTAAACGCGCCGCTAACAGGAGCAGCCTCCGGTCCGCGTTGCTGTGTCCCCCGTAGCTCTCATGCTGTTATCTCTGCATGGGAGTAGTTCAAACATCTGCTAACACGTGCGGGTCCCCAAACACGCTCCTGCTCGTTCGTCTTTGAGCTGGGGAGATGGCAGGGGCTCGTCAGAGCTGATGGATCCCGCTCTGGGATCTGCAGAGCACAGAAGCCGCTCTTCCTGGTGCCAAGGGAGCCCTTGGGTGCGCGGCGATGTCCCCCTGGGCACGGGCTCTTTGTAGTCCAGCAGCACGAGGACGTGGTTGGGCTGTCAGCCCTTGCACGCGGAGCAATGCATAAAATCGTAGCGAGCCCTGCAAACATCACAGTGTGTTGCTGACTCTTGCTGGGCTCAAGGCAGCCCTGACCAAAGTGGGCAGGCGGGGGAGGAAAGCAGGCGGGTGCTGAGCCCACACAGCTCAGCTGCGTGCTGGGGAGGCAGCGCCGGCCCAGTTACGGGAGCAGCACCTCCCCTGGTGCGGGGTGGCTCGTCCCCCGAACCAAGGGGGTTCAGCACGGTGACACGGAGGGGACCCTGAGGATGGGATCTGCCCATGGAGGAGAGCATTTGGCTGTATTGTGGCTGAGCCCAGGCTCTGGGCAGAGCGGGGCTGTGCTGTGCCGTGGGGTTCCCCCGCTCCCCTCGCACCTCCTGCGGCTCTGCCCCTGCCACGCTTCATCCTCAGGGCCCCTCCAGGGCTGCCAGGCACAAAATTGCGATGACTCTCCATCAAGGCACATGAATGGGTGCAAGGATAAAGGACACGGAAGGATCTTGGGGGTAGAACTCAGCAACGCCACCTGTATCGCAGCGCGGAGGTGGGGCAGCCCAGTGGAGGGCAGGTTTGGGACACGGAGTGGGGTTGGGGGTTCCCCGTGCGTGAGGTCCCCCAGATTTGGGGTGCTCCAGCCCATCTGCTCGGCACCTCGCCCCCGGGGCACTGCGCTTCCCTGCGGGCACTCCTGGAGCTCGGGAGGGGTGAAAACACTTTGTGCCTGGGAGGTGAGGAGCGTGTGTGCGAGCGCCAGGACGGGCTTGTGCTGGGGGTGCAACCTTCCCCTGTCACCTCCCTTCTAGCCTGAATGCTTCTGCCATCATGATTAATTTATCAGGTACTTATGAATATGCAGATGAGGCGCTGGTTTCCAGGCTCTGCTTTCAGGAGAGGCTGTGTGATGGGCTCGCTGCCGCTGCTGCCTTCTTCAGAAGAGAAATGTCATGTACCGGGGCTGGAAATAAATAAATAACCGTGCCGCCGAGAGCACCCGACTCAGCGGCTCGGTGGAGCTGCGGGATCTGCTCCTTCCCCACTGCCAGGGGCTTTATCCATGTCCCCCTGCCGTGTGCACCCCGTCTCCCCCACCCTGCGTGGTTACCCGGGGCGCAGAGATGTGTTTGTCCCTTCTGGGCTTTGAAACCTTGACGGGAGCCCCAGAAACTTCCCCCGGGAGTGGTGCCGAGGGCTGGCTGCCCCCGAGGAGGGGATGTTTGGAGAGAGGGGTGCGCCTGGGGGGGGGATGAATCCCATTGGGAAGGGGGGGGGGGGGTCTCCAGGTGATGCTTTCCTTCTGCTGGCGATCTCCGCACCTGGAAGACTGGGTGCGGGCTGGGACCAAGCTGCTGGTGGCGTGCCCCGGGGTTTGTGGGGCTGCGGGGTGCAGGAGGGTTTGGGGCAGGCAGAGCCAGCTGGGGGGGGCTCTGGGGGGGGCTTCGGGCTTTGGCACCTCTGACCTGTGGGTGTCTGCAGGAGCACCCGGCTTTTAAACCTTCCCCCAGACACCGCCTGCAGCTCTGGGTTTCCCACTGGGGAGGGCGGACGGCAGCAGCTGCTGGGGCGCCGGGCAGCGGGATGGGGGCGAGCGAGGCCCCGGGCTCTCAGGTGCAGGGAGAGGGCTTCTGCCCCCCCCCGGGATGGGGGAGACCCCCCCCCCCAACTGGAGCATCCGACCCCTGGGTGCCGCAGGAGCGCTCGGCTGGACGAGGGGGGTTAGTGATGAATTTTAATTTGATGAATTTTAATTCGGGGGGGGGCACTGTTGGGGGAGGGAGGCCCCTGCCCCGAGCTGGGGTCGGGGCCGCCCCCCCCCGGCACTGCGGGGCCCGCAGCGGGCACCAGGGGGCGCCGTGGGCGCGGAGCGGCGGCCGGGGGGGGGGGGCGCGGGGTGCGGGGGGGTTTTGGGGCGCGCTCCGGCTCGGGTCTGCGCCGGGGGGGGCGCAGCGGCCGCGGCCCCGCTGCCTCCCTCCAAGGCCTTGGCGGAGCCCCCCCCCCGTTGCCCCCCCCCTCGGATCCGATTTTTGGCCCCCCCCCCCCAGCCCCTCTATCTCCGGGGGGGGGGGGCTGGGGGGTGTTGGGGGGGTGCCGGGGGGGGCTGGAGGGGGGCGGCACCAGCTGTCGGGTTTGTGCCGCCGAGCGTTTTTCACGGGCTTTTTTTTTTTATAAAAAAGAAATATAATAATAATTCTAAAATGAATTCACGCGTCCCGAGGTGAGCCCGGAGGTGGGTCAGGAGCGCCCGTTGCGTTCATTCATTTGGTTTAGAGGAGGGGAGGGAAGGAGGAGGGGAAAAAAAAAAAAGGGCACACAAAAAGAGAGAAAAAAGGGAAAAAAAAAAAAAAAAAACCCACACGCACCACCAAGTGGCACGGCGCGGTGATAACAAACTCCAACTCAAAAAAACTTCCCGAGCGCACCGGGGGACGCGGGGAGCGCGCAGGAGCTGCCCCGGGGGGGGAACGGGGGGAACCGGGGGGGGCAGCCTCGGTGTTCCCCCCCCGGGGGCTTCGAGCAGCCCCCCGAAACCCCGGGGGAGGGTTTGTGCCTCCTGCCGGGGGGGGAGGTGAGGGGGAAGCCGCGGGTCCTGGGGAGGGGGGGGGACAAAGGGGGCTGTGGGGTTTGGGGGGGCCGCTGTGGGGTTTTGGGGGGCCGGAGCTCCGTGAGGGCTGCCCGGTGCTGGGGGGCGGGGGGGGGGGCGCGGGGGGCTCCGGAGCGGGGCTGCGGTGAGCAGGAAAGCGAGGGCACAGCAAGTTTATAATCGACTTTTTATTAAGATTATAAATTTAAACAAATCTGAACAGTTTTACCCGGTGATATACAATTCCATATGCACAAAAATACAGGCTTACAAACAAAGAAAAAGGAGGGAAAGAAAAAAAAAAACAACAACAAAAAAAAGAACGAACCCCAACAGACCGTTTGGCAAAGCATCCTCAGTTACACACAGTGCTGGTACCGGGGAGTTGGGAGGGGGCAGGCTGCAAGAAAACAACAACAAAAAAAAATAAAAAAAAACAAGGGGAGGGGGAGACCAGAAAACCCACCTTTTTACAACAAAAGGTTTTTCTTAAAAAAAAAAATCCCCAAAAAAAACACAAAATCAAGAGGCTTTACGGGAGACAGACCCCTTCACAAGCCCGAACAATGCTGGGTGAGGGGTTGGAGGGCTGAAACCGAGAGCGGCCGAACTTCGGGAGGGGGCAGCGGGGCTCGGGCACCTGGGGCAGAGCCGGGCCCCCCCCCCCCCGCACCTCGCGTCCCCCCGCGGCGCGGAGCGGCGGTCCCACCGCGACCCCTCGCACGCGTTTCTGCTGGGAGGAAAAGTTCAATTTTCTCTTTTTATTTTTTTTTTGTCCGTCCCCCCCCCCAAAGAAACGCACAAAAGCGAGCCGGGGGGGGACACCCCGGGGGGGGGGGGACACGACCCCGCTCTCACGTGGCGCTGCCGCCAGCACCGGCCCCCGGCGACCCCCGGCCCCGAGCCCCCCGAGCGGAGCGGACACAAAGAGGATTATTTAAACGGGTGCTTTCGGCGGTGGGGTTTTGTTGTTGTTGGTTTGTTTGCGTTTGTTTGCTTTGTGTTTTTTTTTTTTTCTTTTTTTTTTCTCTCTCATCTCTGCAAAAATAAAGTCCCGGGACCTTAGATTTTTTTTTCTTTATTGTACAATTTATAAAACACTAGCGTGGCTCTGCCCTCCCGCACCCCCCCACCCCCGCGCACCCCTCGGCACCCCCCGCACCCCCTCCCCTCGCCCCCAACCTTCTTCCCCCCCCTCCCCGCCTTTGTTTCTGGGTCCCCCTCGGCTCCGCACCCCCGTTCCGCGCCCCCCCCACCCCAGCGGTGTGTCCCCCCCCACCCCCCCTCCCCTCGCCGGGCTCCCCGCTCCTCTCTAAAACGCGACGATGGCCCGAGTCCAGGCTCCCAGGCTCGCCAGCGCCTGCTTGCTGCACAGCTGCCCGTTGAGGGGCTGCTCCGAGTCCGCCTGCTGCCGGCTCACCAGCCCCGTGAAACCGGAGCCGAAGATGGAGATCAAGTTGGAGATGTTGGAAGAGTCCTGCGGGTGCTCGGCGCTGTACTCCTCGAAGCGGGCGCGCTTGGTGCACGGGGCGAAGGGGGGGCCGCCCGCCACCCCGCCTCCCCCCGGCTCCCCTTCCTCCACCCCCTCCTCTTCCTCCTGCCCCGGGTAATACTTGCGCTTGGTGCCCGGTGCGGGCGGTGGGGAGGCGAGCCCCGGTGCCGGCTGGCAGCAGCAGGGGCACTGCGAGCAGCAGTCCTGGTGCAAGTACCCGTTCTCCACCGTGGTCACGACGTGAGTGTCCAAATCCAGCACCGTGGTGCGGCTGCTACAGTGCGGCGCCCCGAAGTCACAGCCGGCGGCGTACAGCAGCCCCGGGGGCGAGCCGGGACCGGGGCCGGCGGAGGAAGCCCGGTAGAAAGCCGGGGACGAGTCTCTGCAAGGCGCTCGCTGCAGCTCGGGGGGCGCCGCGCACACGGGCACCTCCAGCAGCTCCGCGCCGCCCCGCACGGCCGAGCAGCTCCGCGCCTCGCGGTCCTGCGTGTCGGGGGGCAGCGGGAGCGCCGCCAGCTCCGGTGGGGCGGCGGCGGAGGCGGCGGGGGGCGGCGGGCAGGCGGGCATGGCGAGGAGCGGGGCGCCGTCGGGGTAGTGCTGCTGGCGGCGGTAGAGCTCGGCGTAGCGCTCGCTCAGGTAGAGCTGCCGGGCGTTGCGGAGCACATAGGAGACGAGCAGGTTCTTGTGGAGCTTGATGCCGCCTCGCTGCGTGCGGGAGCTGTGGATCTTCCGCAGGGAAATACTGATCAAACTCTGCGCATCGAGGGTGCACTCCATCCTCCTCCGGCCCCTCAGCATCTGCTCTCGCCACCCGCGCAGCCAGGCACCCCGGGCCGCATCCACACGGCAAGCCGGGAGGGTGCGGAGGGTTGCAAAAAGGAGGATAAAAAGGCGGATTGGAGGGGAGGGAGAGGAGGGGGGGGGGAGGGAAATAGAAGGGGAAGGGGGGGGGGGGGAAAAAAGGGGAAGGGGACAGCAGAGCTCGAGGTCGCTGGAGAGCGGAGGGGAGGGGGGGGGAATAGAGAGGGCTGTCTTCAGGGGGCGGCCAGCGGCGGGAGCGGAGCGGGCATCGCCGTGCGCGCCGGTGGCTCCCGCTGCTGCTGCTGCTGCCGCCGCCGCCGCCGCGCTCCGAGCAGGCACGGCGCGTGCAGGCAGCGCCACCAGCGCCGCGCGCGCCCCCGCCCTCCCCGCGCGCCGCCCCCGCGCGCGCGCCCGCCCCTCCCCTTTGCCCCGCCCGCCGCCCCGCCCCTCTCGTCTCCTCCCCCCTCCCCGCCCCTTTCCTCTCCTCCCCCCGGCCCGTACCTGTCGCGCAGCGGCACTGAGCGCCCGCCCGCCCAGCCCCCGCCTTTTATAGCGCGGCGCCGGCCCCGCCCCGCCCCCTCCCGGGGCGAACGGCCAACGGGGGGGCGGCGGGAGGCTTGACGGGCGGGAGAAGGGGCCAATGGGAGGGAGGCGGGCGCTTGGCGCCGTTCAAACGCTGACAGGGGCGGCGAAGCCCGAGCGGGGCCGGGGCTGAGGGGGGCCCGGTGCGGGCGCCCCGGTGCGGGCTCTGCGCCCCCCCCCCCCCCCCCCCCCCCCCCCCGCCCAGGGCGGCTGTTTGAGTCCCCCTGCCCCTGTGGGGCACAGCCCCGGCACCACCGGTTCCCAACCGAGCCCCGACGTTCCTCTCACAGTGGCACCTCCACACACACAAACCCCGGGGGCACCGCGACCCCCCCCCCCCCCAGCACCCCGACCCCCGCCGGCTACCGGCCCCTGCACCCCGACCCCCGGCTGGGCACCGGCCCCTCACCCCGAGACCTCCCCCGGTCCCCAGGCTCAGGCTCAAGCCCCCTTTGCACGCCCCTTCCCCTCCTGGGAGCAGGGCCATGCATTGGTTACTGCTTGGGAAGAGCTCCACTCCCACTGCTTTTTACCTCAAATCGGGAATGGGGACCATGTGTGGGTTGTTGTTAATCAGGGTCTGCTAATTAAGGGCTCCCATCCTGCCCTGGTGTATGTAGCAGTCTCTGTTTTGCATGGCCCCTGTATTGAGGGGGTGTCCAAGGAGGGATATTTGGGGTAGGAGTATTTGGGGTAGGGGTATTTGGGGTGTTAAAGGGGTGCCCCTATACTTGGTGCTGAAGGGTCCAGCCACCCAGGGACCCCCCCAGAGGCAGCAGTATGTGAGGAAGGCAGTCCTGGCGCAGAGGAGCTGCCCTTGGCCAGCAGGTAAGAGCTGGTGTGGGTGTGTGGCAGGCGATGCTTGGGGAAGGGGCTGCTATGCCAGGGTGGGAGAAGGGCTGTGGGGAGCGCTGGGGGTCCCCCCTTTGCTGCCTGGGGTAGGGTGGGCGATGGTTTTTGCATGGGGTTATGGAAAAGCTGGTGCTGGAGTATGTACCTGAGCAGTGATCACCCCGTGCCTGCAGGCAGTTAGCAGTGTGTTGGGCAGAAAACCCCCCCAAGCCCCCTAGAGCAGCCCAGCCCCCTGAATGTAGGGGCACTGGTGGGCACCGGGCTGCCCTCCCTGGTCCCCTTGGTTTTGGGGGCACCCTGTGCTGGTTGGATCTGTAGGATCTAGGCTGGGCTCTGCTGGCTCGGCTCTCCTGCATCCTCCTGTGTGGCTGGTGGGCTTCGCCCAGGGGCAGGGGAGCAAGCCCAGTGCCATGGGGGATTTCTCCCTGTGGAAGGGTCCGTGGGACCCCAGCTGGGCTGGGGCAGCTTGTTGTTCCCTGAGAGGCAGCTGGCGTAAATCCTTGCTCGTGGCGCACCTGCCTTCATCGTCTGCCCTCAGCTGTGCAAACTGGGGTGAGTGGCACTGAGCATTACCGAGCTCTTGCAGGATCCTCTTGTTGTGGTTTCCTCGTCTGCAAAATGGAAACTAATCACAGCCCTGTCCAGAGGGGGGGCTGTAAATAAAGGCAGTGGGTGCGGGCAGCGTTTGAGGTGTGGGATTGCACTTTCTCTCCTCTGTTAGTCTCCTTCCCTTGCAGACCCTCCTTGCTGCAGGTTGCCCTTCCCAAGGCTGTGCTGCAGCTGCAGGAGGCGATCTGGTGGAACAGGACTGGCTCCTGGGGCAAATCGTGCCGAGTTTTGGCTGCTTCCGTGTCTAGACCCTGGTTTGCTCTCGCTCAGAGGGACCAAAGGCTCTGTCCCTGCCGGTGTTGGTGCCCGCAGGCTGAGCCCCGGCTGCGGCTCTGCTGCGTTCCTGGGGCCCCCGGGCAGTGGGGAGCCAGGGCAGCGAGTGCTGCTGCTGACCCGTGCAGGCAGCGCGTGCTGCCTTACCCAGCTCACGTTTGCTGCTCTCTGGACCATCTCCAGCTGTGAAACTCCAGCCCTGGTGGTCCAGGCTGAGAGCCTGGATTGCTCGTCAGCCGGCTGCTGCGGGGTGGCTCGGGCAGCGTGCACGGTGCCAGCCACAAAACATTGTCCTGGCAAGCGTCCTCTGCCTCGAGCTCCTGCTCACCATCCTGCCTTGGCTCGGAAAGCAGCGTGGCCTCGGGACACTGCCCGGCACTGGCCCTGCTCATTTTAATCATCCCATGGCCCTGCTGGCTGAAGGTTGTGACTTTAACCAAAGGGTTAGGTGGACTTTGCAGGGCTCTGTGTGCAGTGGTGCTGCATTTATCGGGGCGCAAAAGGTGCTGCGTCCTAGGGTGCTGTGTCCTCGGGGCTGTTTGGGTGCTGTGGGACACCCTGGTGCGGGGGGATGCTGCTGGCTCTGCCTGCAAGAGAAGTGCCCTTTGCTGTAGCTGCCTGCAAAGCCTTGTGGCACCAAGAAAACCCAAGAGCACAGTAGGAGCCTCTAGGAGACGACGATGTAAATAAGATTCCACTCTGGGTAATTAATATCAGGCTATAAAACACAGGCCCGATCCTCTGGCTGGCTGCTGGGCACTCTCGCTGCTGGCGAGGCCGGCGGCGGCTGCCTGCTGCCTCTCCTCCCGGCTGGCTCTGCTGGCAGCGCGAGCGGTTTGTTCGCAGACACGGTGGCTTTAATCCTGGAGCCGGGACGGGCCGCGTGCTGCAAGAGCTGTGCTGCTCCTGTTTGGCCTGGGATCTCCAAAAGCTGCCAGAGATGGAGACTGGCTGCTACCTGTCTCGGCACATGACTGTGAGCTCTGCTCTTCTGGAAGAGGGTAGCGAGTCCTGTCCGTTTCCTGGTCCCGCAGCAGCAAGCCGGGGCAGGATGGGGTTGTTCAGTGCTTGCCTCTCCCAGGGAAATCACTCTGTCCTGTCCGACATCCCCAGCCCCTGGTCTCTGCTGGGGTTTGTGCATCCTTCCCATGGGAAAAGCCCCCAGGGACCCTACTGCTGGAGGGGCCGTTTGGTCCGGAACCACCTCGGTTAAACGTAATTGCAGCTTTCACCTGGCCATTAAATGGCGAGTGCCATCACTGCCCCAAAGGGAAGGAGGACGAGACCAGGGCTGCCTGGAGGGCTGTAGCTGTGCGTTTCCCCTGCACAATGCTGGTCCTGGGGGAGCTGTGGGGCTGAGCAGGGCGCAGCTGCCCCGCGGGTGTCCCGGTGCCAGCGCCCGTCCGTGCTGCTGCGGGCTCCGGCAGCAAACCTGGCGGTCCGCGGCTCTCAGCTGCAGAGTAAACAAGCTGGCAAGAGAAACCATTTTGCTTCAGCTACCAGGAGAAACCCTTTTTAGGTAGCACTTCCAACTGGCAACGCTCTCCTCTGTTAACCCCCTCCTTCCCTTCCCTCTGAAACCCGAAAGTTGTTGCAGCGATCGGGGAGAGCAGGCAGCCTGGCGTGTCTTTGCCACCCCGAGCAACGAAGGCAGACGTGAATTTACTGCTTGATCTTGTAATTTCAGCACAATTAGACTAGCTGCTACAAAGCAATTTCCCCCTAAGCCTCGGTCTCAGGCCCGGGCACTGCCGAGCTGCTCGCAGACGAGGAAGCGTTGGCTGAAACACGGGTTTTTTGGGCGCACCTGGAACCTGCCTCCCCGGAGACGCGTCTGCGAGCTCGAGCTGTGGGTGCCTGGCATGTCTGAAAAGGAGCCTGCTTTTCAGGCTCGCTTATTACGAGTCAGGCACCCAAAGCTGGTGGGGAAACAAGCCAGAACAAGGGCGCAGGCTGAGCTCCGGGTGCTGGGCTGCCCGCTCCATCCCCTGGGCCAAGTAGGAGCAACGCAGCCTGGTGGCACCGCAGCGTGGGGCTCGTGGGGGCTGCAGCACGCGGGGGACAGGGCGCGTCGGCTCCAGAAGCCACCAGCCCCCGGTGGCAGTGTGTCCATCCGTATTTATTGGGTGTGCTGTCATCTCACCGTGGTATCTGTTAGCTCTTCCTCGCAGCTGCGGTCCCGTCAGCAAGACAGTCTTATCCAGGGTCACGTATCTTGTTTAAAATCTTGCTGAAAATGGGGTGGAAGTCGCATTGCAGAAGCTTTGATTGGATTATTCCCCCCCTCGCTTTTAGCCGGGAGCTCTGTAACGCCTCCCAAACACCACTGCAGCACGGGGCATGGAAGAAGCGGTCAGGACTTTGATCCGATCCGTCCCTCCCCAACTTCACTGACTCATTTTCCTCCGTTTGTGCGGCACCCTGGTGCTCTGCATCGTGCGCTGGCCTGGGCCCTGCCGTGCAGGGTATGGGAGGAACCTGCGAGCTCCCACGGCGTCGTTTTATGGCATCTCCCCGCTGCACGGCCAAGCGGGCTCTGACCCATCCCAGTGCCCAGGGTGGTGCTTACAGACGGTGCTGGTGCCTCCTGCGCCCCTTCCAGTGCTTGGCAGGAGCTACATGGCTCCTGCTTGGACTAATCCTGGCAGGGTGGCATTATGGAGGTGATCGCTACCCGGGCCTTATCGCTGATCCTCTCTGCGACACTATCCTGCCACAAGTGGGCAAATTTTGGCTGGCGATGCCCCAGCAGAAGAGGGGGTCCCTGCCTGTGCCGCTGTTTTTTCATCCCATGCATCGTTTTCCTGCTGGCTCGCTGTTCCCCCAGCTCAGGCTGTGTTAGCAGATCCCTTCCTTGCTAGAGCTGGGGGAAACGAGCTGTTGGTGTGAGCAGAGCTGCGGGTGTTCCTGGGGAGGCTGCAGCACCCCAGCTGGTCCCCGCGTGGTTTGCTTGGCTCGCCTGGCACCCAGAGCCACTGGGGCGATGCTCTGCAGGGGTGGCATTGCGGTGCTTCTGCTGCAGGCGCTTCCCCAGCTCTCCGGTGAGCCTGTCGTGCTGTGCTGGTCTCTGCTGGTGCCTCGTCTCCTCGTTTTTGGTGTTTGGAGATCGTGGGTTCCCTGCAGAACCACTGCAGGGTGGTAAAACCACAAGGGTGCTGCAGGTTTAGGAGCTGCCTTTTTGGGGAGGGGGGATGAAGTTTGGTGTCCAGCCCCTCCAGCGAGCACCTCGGACTGGGTTCTTCCCTGGACCAAGGGGTGAAAATTTGGGATGCTGCTGTCCATGCAGTCCATCTGTGCTCAGCACTGGTTGTTGTCTGGAGACAGGGGCTTAGGATTGCTCAGGGCAGGTCCCTCACCTGGGGGCCTTGTGACCACGGCCTGTGGGGTGACTCCTGTGGGGATGCTGTGACCTGTGGAGTCTCTTGGGGTAGGGAAGGGAACAAATATCGTCTGGAGCCAGTGGAGAGGTGAACGCCAGGCTAAAGGACAGCCCTGAGCTCCATTCCTGCCTGGGAAATGTGCCTCTGTCCTCACAATCTGGCTGTGGGCAGAGCAGCCAGGTTCCCTCTCCATGCTGGTGTCTGCATCGTCACAGGGGAAATACAAAAGAAAAGCCCTCAGAATTTTTTTGCTGCATTTGGGGCCGAATCCCTGGTGTAGGTTTCACTGGGGGCTGTGGACAGGAGCACAGGGTCCTTGGAGAAAGCAAATCTGATCGGGGGCTCAGTGCAGGGCTGGGGGGTGCTCTTGGCATCCCGGAGCTGCCTGGGGAACTCGCTGCTGCCCCTGGATCATCGCTGCCAGGAGGGCGGGATGCCCCAGGCAGCCAGGGCTGTGGTACCTGGTAGCAACCTCATTTAACTGCTGAGCACAGCCCCTACCCTAACTGCAAAGCCTCCAGCACCAAGGAGGGCTGCTACCCGCAGCTCCCTCCCAGCCGCAGCAGGATGCGACCCGCCGGGGACTTTGCAGCCGGGCTCCCCGCCGCCGACGGGACCAGCGAGCCCTTGGAGGAGCTCGGGGAGCTGGGCGTTCTCCAGCGCCTGTGATCTAGGGCTGATCGTGTCTCTCTGCCTCCGCGTCCCCTCCCACCCGTCCTGTCTGGTGGTTTGGAGGTGCTAACCTGGGCAGGGCAGGGCCCGTCCCGCTGTGCTGGCAGCGTCTGGCCCCGATGGGAATTGCCCATCCCCAGGGGCTCGGGGTGCCGGCAGGCGATGCTTGGCACTGGGAGCAGCCCCCGCAGCGGGTCCTTCCCCGCTCTCCCCTCCTGCCAAGCCCCCAAGGAGCACAGTTGGGGTGGGCGGGTTGAGCAAAAATCCCATAAAATTGGAGCCAGGGCTCGGATGGGGTCTGGAGGCTGTGACAGCATGTGGGACCTGCCTGGGCTCTGGGACCCGGGCATGGTGGGGGTCCCGTCTTTTGGGGAGTGCCCCAAAGTGTGTGCAGCCAGCTGATACGGGGCTCCAGGGTGGTGAAGCAGAATGGAAACGGCAACTTTCCCCCGCACAGCTCTTGCAGCTGGGGAGCAGCGTGGCCTTGCCGTGCCCACGGATGGACGGACGGACGGATGGATGGATGGCGGGAGGACTACAATCCCCGGCAGGGAGCGAAGTGCCGGGGGGATGCCGGGACTGGTAGTCCCCGGGCCCGCTGTGGGGTCCCCGCTGTCACCGGTGGCTGGGGCGGGGGACCCGGAGGGGATGTACGAGCTCGGGGAGGAGCCAGCGCCTTCACCCACTTTGTTGTTAAATACCTTAAAGGAGCAGTGGCTGCGCCCGAGCGAGCTCCCTAGCGGAGCCGCGCAACCCGGGCCGTGGGCTTTTTAAAGATAAAAATCACTCGCGTGGCCTTTGGGATTAATGGGCTCCGTAACTCCTTCGGCGCCTGGGCACCACCGGTGGCCTCGCCATTGGGCTGCTCCCGCATCCCCTCGGAGCATCCTCCGCCGAGCATCCTCTGGTGCTCCCAGGGCTGAGAAAAATCGGTGCCGAGGCCGTTTCCTCGCAGGGAACATCCCCGCTCGGCAGCCCTGCGGATAAAAAGCTCCGCAGAGGGGCAGGGAGCGGCACCGTGGGCAGCCGTGCGCGTTTCTCGTGGCACGGCCGTGACCCGGGGATTTTTTCCCCCACCCCCGGCCCCGGCGTAAGGCAGTCTGGCACACGGTGCCTCCAGCCAGCCCGGCCCTGGCGTGTGCCCAGCCAGACACCCACATGAAAGCCGCCGCGGCTCGCCTGGCTCCCGGCCAGTGGCCACCTCCAGGCAGCTCGCGAGGACCTGGGGGGAGCCGAGAGCGAGGCACCCACCCCTGGAGGGCGAGGGGTGAGGGGTGAGGGCTGGGGTTGGCAGCGGGGCACACGGTGGGACCAGCGCCTGGGTGCGGACCCCATAACGGGATGGGGTTGTCTGTGAAATGCCGGTCCTGGTAGAGCCGTCCGGCCACCCGCTGGCCCCCGGTTGCCTCCAGCTGCTCTGCCCCTCGCCTCCGAGCTGCAGCAGAGGGGCTGGAATCATGGAAATGAAAAAAAATGTGCCGGAGAGGGGCTGCCGGAGTGTGCCATGGGAGCCTTAGTGGTTGGAAAAGCTGAAATTGCCACCGAAACACAACTGGCAGGAGGGCTGGGGTGCTGCGGGGAGCCGGGCTGGTGCTGAGCCATGCTCTGGGGCAGGTGGTCCTGGCCTGCCCGTGGCCACACACTGCAGCTCATCGCGGGCTCCTGCTGGCCTGAAGGCAAGGGGAGGGTTGGAGCAGCGCTGAGCCCGCTGCTCGCAGCCCAGGCTTTCTCTCCTGGGGTGCTGGGGGGGTGCTTGCCTGCCTTTTTCCTTCCCAGGTGCAGGTGCTGGAGGCAGCACTGGGCACGTCGGGTCCTGCCTGGGCCCAGGCTCCAGCTGGATTTGCCGGGAGTTCAGGCTCGTGTCCGTGCTGCTTCCAGCCCGTGCTGGCCCTGCTGTAGCCGGGAATTGGGGTTGCCTGGGTTGAAATCCTCACCCAGAGCAGATGAAATCTTCCCCCGGGGTGCAGAAAGCTCCTGCTGCGTGGCTGGCACGTCAGGAGCAGACGGGCTGAAGCTCTCCAGAGCTGCGGAGGGACCTGCGGTGCCGGGACCTGCGGTGCCAGGACCTGCCTGCTGGATCGCCACCCGCGCAGCTGAGATCTCTTGGGCACGTTGAGGGCGGTGGAAAAAGATCTGGGCTGCTGCAGAATCTGCACCAGGCCCCTGCTGTGCAGGAGGGAGCAGTGGAGTGGGAAAAGATGCCTGGGGGACCCACCGGTGAGGCTCTGAGCCCCGACGCAGCTTGTGGGAGGGCGTCACGGGCCGCATGGGGACCTGGTGGAGCTCTCCGGTGGGGGAAGAGCACAGAAAGCTCCCCTGCAGGCACCTGCCTAGCTCTGCTGCTCGTTCCTTTTTGCTTTTCACCCCTTGCCTACTCCTTGGGAGCCTCGGACCGGCCGCCTAATGCGTTGCGATGGCTGCGTGGCAGCGGGTGCCTCGGAGGAGCCTGTGCCGGTGCCTGCCGAGGTGCGTGCCCCGCCGCGCTCCCCGAGCTGATTGCTTCTGACACAGCCCTGCTCCTCGGCGCCTGCATCCTGCTCCCAAACAGAGCCCGGCCCTGTCTTGCTCTGATGTTGGAGCGAAAGGCCCGAAGGGTGAAAAGCAGCCCCCGGGGGAGGCAGCAGGAGCTGGGGGTTGGGGTCCTGGAGGTGAAGCTGTTTGCAAACAGCTCCCCGTGCGTGTCTGTCCCGGCACACCGCTGTTCGCAAGCCTGGAAAGCTTCTGGAAAGCCTCTAGAAAGGGCAGAAAAGGAACGTGGATAACGTCGCTGGGCTAGCATTGCTGGGGGAGTTAAGAGCCATCCGTAGGAAGCTCAGTTTTTCCCTTATCCCCCTGCACGTTGAAGTTAATTGCATTTCCAACCGACACACCGAGCTGTCCTGCCGCAGCCACCCGCAGCCAAGCGGTTGCTCCTGGACGTAACCTCTCCTCGGGGGTCTCACCCTCCTGGGGGGACAACATCTTTCCCAGGGCTGTTTGTGTCAGGTCTGAGGAGCCCAGGGCTCAAGCTGAGCGTGTTGCCAGGACTCCACGGGTATCTCTCGAAGGTGAGACTCGTCAGGCTTAAGCAATGGATGAAATTTTTTTAATGGGTGTTCAGCAGCCACCGTGGAGATGCTTAAGGGCATAAATTTTTTAAGAGCGTAATGGATGTTAAGCTCTCAAAAATAAATCCTGAGTCTCTCTAGCTTGGGTTTCCCAAGGTATCGGTGGCTAGCTTGAGATGAGAGAGCAAGATGAATGAAATAAAAGGCTTTTAGATGGTGCTGAGCACCAATGTGGAGCTCCTGCGTTCCTTGTCTGCCTGAGCTACTGCTCGGTGCTTTGGGATGCCGAGGGTCAATCCCAGGTGGATGTTCTGAGGACCCGCACCGGAGAGCAGAGTTAAGGGTTTTCTCCCCGATGCTGAGTTGTGCAGAGCGAGCGGTGCCAGGCTCTAAAGCTTCCCACCCGGAAGATTTCATTGATGATGACCAGAGGCTGGCTCGGAGCTGCGCGGAGCCTGGTGAGGTGCAGAGAGCAGGGTCCAGGCGTGCGAGGTGGGCTCGCGGCTTTGTCACTGCCAGCAGCAGGACCTGCATGGAGCAGCTCTGCCCAAACCATTGCAGGGAACTGGTGGCGGAGCTGGGAAGCACCAGAACATCCTGGTTTCACCTCAAAGCAGGAGCCTCCTCTTCCATCCAGTCTTTCCCAGGGCAGCCCTGTGCAGGGGTTTCCTCCCTGGCCGTTGCTGCCAGGAGCTGGGGCAGCAGGAGGGAGACTTCCCCTCTGGCCGGTGCAGCACGGCAGGGCTGGGAAGCTGCAAGGAACCTGCTCCATCCTTCCCCAGCTCCCGTTACCCCCGGGCTGGGGAAGCAGAGCCGCTCCTGCTCTCTCCGCAGCGATGCTGAAGGAGGAAGGAAGCGGAGGAGCGCGGCGCTGGCGTGGGCAGCACCGCCGAGGGTGCCGAGCGGCTGACAGCCCCAGACTTGTTCAGTGCTCGCTGCTTTCTTCCCTCACCAGAGCAGGGAAGAGAACGGAAACTCCAGGAGTGCCGAGCTCCCTGCTTGTCTCCTCCTGCCCGGGGAAGCGGGAGCAGCCCTGATCCCGTGCACAGCCCCGGGAGCCTGCGGGTGGATGCAGGCGCTGGCATCCCGCAGCGCTGCGCCCTCGCGCTGCTCTTGCCAGCTCCCCTCCCAGGGCTGCCTGGAAAGCCTCCTGCCTTCCCCTTGAGGTCGGCTCGTACCTGCCAGGGGCTCGGCCCCGTTTTATGGAGCTGTTCAACGAGGTGTGCCCCGTGAATGCCCTCCCTCGGGCTGCGGTACCGGTATTTGGTGACGAGCACTGCTGGTGCGTTCGGTATGCCGGTGAAAACAGGGCTCTGAGCAACCCGTGCCAGGTCTGTCTGGTCCTTGCCTGCGTTTTGAGGCAGGTGCTGACCTGCTTTGAGGTGACAGGTCTTGAAATCTCTCATATTGCAGGTGCTTTGCTGGCAGGAGAAAGCAGGAAAAGTGGAGATATTGGGGGAAGATCAGGGGAAAATGGCTGCTGGAAGCATGGGTTGGTGCAGAAATGTTATCGGCTGTTTCTCTAGTTCAGCCTAACCCTGCACGCCGGTACGGGTGGTGATCCTCGTGTAATTATGACAGTTGGACAGTCACATTTTTCTGATGATGGAAAACCCGTGCCCTTGCTTGGGAACATCCCTCAGGGAAAGTGTCCTTGAGTGACGGAGTACCAGGGAATCCTGGAGAAGGAACTGTACCTCTCCAGTGCTGGTAGCAGAGGTTTTTGGTGACTGAGTGTTTCGTTCTCTGCCCCTTTTGTTGGTGGGATGTGTGGGGGATGTGGTAACTCCTGTCTGCCCAGCAGGTGGTTTTTTTATGGGGTCCAACTGCCTGCGTTCACCCCCAGGGCAGCTCTGGATGCTGTGCCCCCCTCGCTCCCGTCCCCTGGGAGGACATCGCAGCTAACCCAAAGGACAAAGAGCTCTGTCCTGAAAGCCGTGCGGATCAAGGCTCTTGCTTTGTGGTTTCTGAGGAGCAGCAGCTTGTGGTTTGTGTCCTCTGGCAGGGCGCTGGGATGGGAAGCGAAGGGAGCACGTTGCCTTTACTTTGTTTTGCACGTCCGTTTTTTCTCCTCCATCTTCTCCAGCCTGCTCCGAGCACCAGGAACCTCTGCTCATGTTGGGAGGCTTTCCTTGGTAAATGCTGCTTCTGCGCATCCCCACGGCTGCAGCGGGGTGTGGAGGAACATGCTCTTACCCAGCACAAATGCGCTGGTTCTCCGGGCTCCCCGCTGCCGCCTCTTTTGGGACGAGAGGAGGGAGGGAAGGAAGGAGCAGGGATCTCTGCTCCTTGGCACAGCTGCACCGGGGTCTCCGCAGCTCCGAGGCATTGCAGCTCGTCCCCAGATGGAGGGCAGGGCCCTGGGGGTGTTAGCCGTCTGCTGCTTTGCTCCCCAAAATTACCTGCAGGCTGTTTCGCGCTGCTGCTACCCACCGAATGGTGCCGAGAGCCGCGCTCCCCCCGTTACCCCCCAAGGTGGGTGCAGATGACTCCCCTCCTGACATGTGTGTGATCTGGGCGTCTCTTCCCGGGCAGCTGGCGGGTTATTTTTGGTCCTGGAGCAGCCCAGATCTAGTTTCTGCCGGGGCGAGTCCCTGCCCAGCGCCGCGCTCGCATCCCCGGTGCTGGCGGGGGCGCAGAGCCCCGGCTGCCTTCGTCCCCGCGGGGCTGCTCCGTGCTCGCCCGCGCAGGGCTGGGCCAGCATCTCCCTGGGACGGCTGGGGACGGGGGGACGTTGGCCAGGTCTGCGGGGGCTCACCTGGATGTATCTGCTCGGGAAACCCAATCTGCGGGCCTCTCTGGGGGTGAAGGGACGGGCAGGAGCAACTGGTGCCGTGGCAGGGCTTGGAAATCCAAGCCAGCGCCTCGTCACGTGCATCCCCCTCGGCTTGCAGGCCGGGGGGGTGGCAGCCCCCTTCCCTCAGCTCCTGGCCTCCTGCCCGGGTCCCGCAGTGGAAAACCCTGCGGAGGGGTGCTGGGGGGCTGCTGGGGGCTTCCTGAGCTGGGTTTGTCCCAGCAGTCCTGGAGCAGAGCCTTATTCCATTGCAGCGGGAGCTGCTCAAAGCGTCCTTCACCCCATCGGCGTGTTGGGGTGCTAACGGGGCCCTGCCTACCTGGAGGGACAGCGGAAGGCAAATGCAATCAAAAAGGGCTTTTTTTCCAGGTTATACACAGGGTGCGTTTCTGCTGAAGCTCAGCTGGGTACCTGATGTAGAGGGCAGGACCAAGATTTGTGTGTTTGCAAGGTGACGGCTGGCAGAGGCACGCTGCCGGAGGTGCTGAGGGTCACTTTGGGTGTCAGCGCTGCCCTGGGACATCCCTGGGTGGCAGGGGAGGCTGTGGCATTCCCCGCCCGGCACTCCCAACCCTCCCTAGCATGGCTACCAAGCAGGGACAGCTTTTCCTCGCTGAAAACTGTGCCCTTTCCTCCGGGGAGGGAGCAGCGACGCAGCCTCCCACGCTCCTGCTCGTTGCCTTTCAGCAGAATGCCGCCCGGGTAACCCTGGTGCTTCTCTCCGCTCCTGGCAGGGAGTGAATCTCTTTCCTATCTCTAAACGTGGGCTCGTGGTGTGAGCACAGGGGTTTTTTTTGTCTCCCCAGCTCCGAGCCCCCCCATTCCCCTTGCTGTATGGGTTTCTGGACTCGCCTCCCAGCACCATCCTGGCTCCCAACCCTGCTGCTTTGGCTCCTGGCAGCTCCTCTGCAGCAGGAGCTCGTCTCCCCGTGAGGGTCTCAAACGCCACCAAAACCAGACCCAAATCAGCTGTGAATAGGCTTGAGCATCCTATTCAGGAGGACAATAGGAAATCAAACAGATGCCACGTCTCCTCCGACTGTCTGTGCGCCCGGTTGTCTTTGTTGCAGGTGAATTGGGGGAAAGAAAACAGGTTTGTTGTGACAGCACCGCGTCCGAGCTGCCCCGCTCTGCTGCCTGGCAGCCAGGAGAGGTGCAGGAGGAGTTGGTGGGGCTGCTGCCTGGGGGCTGGGGGCTCCGGTGCCCTGTTTGGCTCTGAGGTGTGCGGAGAGCACCGGGCTCTGTGTGGCACCGTGGGTTTGGGGCGGATGGCTCGGTCTAGTTGTTCCTATCCATTGAAGCCCTTGGAGAGGATGAGCTGCCTCCGGTGTCCCAGCCCGGCTGGGTGTTTGGTTGCAGAATAGAGCGTATCTCGTGCCTCTGTGCTGGTCTTCGCCCTGTCTCTTCCCCTGCACTGTGTGGCTGGGCACCCTCTCACAAAAATCACCTGGACTGGGAGTGAAATCGAAATGCCCAAAGCAAAATCCGGAGTGAAGCATCCTCGGAGCCTGCTGCCCCACTGAGATGTCTCGTGGGGCGGGTGGCAGCGCCGCTTCGTGCCACGGTGCTGCTATGGGGATGTGCTGCTGAGCAGGGAGAAGGCAAGGGCTTTCCTCCCCCTCCTGCCAAGCTCCTTTCCTGCAGCTCTGCCTGTTGGGGTGGGTTTGCTGGCAGGGGGCTGAATGCTGACCCTACAAATCCGGGAGCGGGGCTTCACGTCCTGACCCTCCTCTCACTTTGGGCTCTCCCAGAGCACCGAGACCAAGCTGTGGGTGGACGGATGGACAAACCGATGTCCCCTGCTGGAAGGGGCTTGGGCTGGGGAGGCGGCGGGCATTGCTGCGTCCTCCGGGAGCACCCCCCCGGCGGGGTGACCCAGCGCGGGGTGCCCTGCCGTGGGTGCTGGCGGGAGCCTGCGGTTGGGCTGAGCCCCAGCCGTGAGCGCCCGGTGCAAAGGCAGCCTTCCCTTTTGAAGTCTGACACCCGGGATTTTCCCCACCCACTAGGAGGACTGAAGGCAGGCAAAAAAAAAAGGGCAGAAAAAGAAAATAAAAGAAAGGGGAAATAAAAAGAGGAAAAAAATCCTTTTTTAAGCTACTGGTGAGGGCACGTCAGGGAGGCAGAGGCTGGAAGGGGCTGGGGGAGCACCCTGTGTGTGTCCGGCCGGCTCTGACTCAGCCCCACGTGCAGGTACAACCCCGCTGCCGCCTGGTTTCGGGCTGAGCCTCGCTCACGAGGTGAAACCCAGAGGGGTTTGCAGGGGCAGGAGGGAAGCACAGAAACGGGAGCAGCCCCTGCAGCTTGCTTCTGGCCGCTTGGTGCGTGGTGGCCCCGAATTGTCCCCTCTTGCGGGTGTCCCCTCCCTCCCCAGCTGCGTCCCCCTCGGGAAGGGCCCGACCTTGGGTGGAATTGGGAGCCAGGATCCGGCCCCGCTGACGGAGGGCTGTGGGATGAGGCTGCCTCGAAGAACAAAGCCTCGCTGCGCCCGCCCGCCGGGTACCCCAGGGGCAGGCCGGGCGTGCAGCCTCGCTGCGGAGGTAGGACGGGAAGGTTTTCTGGTCCTGCCTGTCTGGTTCAGCGCCGGCTGGGGCTTGGGTGAGCCAAAAGGCGGCTCGAGCCGGGATGCGAGGCTTGGACTTGTTTAAAACTTCTAAAGCTTGAAGCTGAAAAAGCTGTAACTTTGGCCCAGGATTGCAGGATAGACCCGACCTGCTGGGGATGGGGATGTGGACACGAGGTTGGATGTGGGGCCTGGGTGTGTGCTGGGGGCTGGTGCAGCTCCAAGGGGCACTGGTGACGGTGTCACCGCCCACCCTGTCCCTCACCTCACCCAGCCGTGGGTCCTGGCTTTAGACTGTAGGTTTGATGTCAAAGCTGTAGAGGGGTGAACCTGGCTGCCTTTGGCATCCCAAATCCTGCCTTGACTCGTACTCCTAGGGTACGGCACGTCCTCATCTCTCTGGGGAGAAAGGGATGCTGTGTGGCTGAGCCTGGCGGGCCCTGCCAAGGTTTGGGAGCAATTCCCAACCTAGCCTGGCTTGTGAAGGCATTGGGGCCGTTCCTTGCTCTTGCCCAGATCATGGACGAGGTGGGACAGTGTCGTTCCCGAGCAGTGTTGGTCCTGAGGTGGTGCAGGACTTGGAGCAGAAGGCTGCTCTTTTGTTCCTCCACAAAATGGGAGGGACGGGGACATCCCTCGCCATGGGGGCACTGGCAAGTGAGGGGGAGCCTTAAAAGCCAGCCTGCTTTAGGGCCTTCCCTCTGTTTCTCTGGGGGATGCAAAATCCTTCGCTGTTCCCTCCTAACATCCCGAGCAGCTCAACTTCTTGCAGCTGGGCCCTACCTGGAGTTAATCCCCATGAGAAAAACCTCACCTGGAGCCCCCAGCTGTGTGCCCGCACCTCTCCACGTGCGACACGGAGGGGAGCAGCCTCTGCTGGTGCCAGGGGAGGTCCCGTGCTGGGAGAGGGGTGCTGCCGGTGGGCTGTTCCTGCTCCAGCCGGGGTTAACCTCCTCACGAGGCTGGGCCGAGGGGAGGGAAGGAGGAAGCTGCTTGTGCGATTGTTCCTAGGAATCAAACGTGAAAGGAGCAGGAACGTGGTGGCGCAGAGGAGGGGAACCTGTATGCCACCTGCGCTGGCTCCGTTGTCTCCTCCTGCTCCAGCTGCTGAGCTCGGCATCCCTTCAATTTCCCCCCTCTCTCTCTCTCCCCGTGCCGTGTGGCTGAAGGTTTGCAGTAAAACCCCAAAAAGCCTCGTCCTCGAACCGCTCCTCCTGCCAGCTTCCCTGATCAGACCCCACGCTTCTGCCCGGAGCCAGCTGCGGGGCTGGGGGACACGTCTGCCGTCACGCCGCTCTCCTGCCCGCAGCCCGTTTGCGTTCGTGCTTGCAGCCGTGCATTAAAGGGCTCCGAGCTCCTCGTTACCAAAGTGCGGGCTCCGAGTTTTAACGAGCCACCCGTGGGAGCCGGGACTGGGAGAGACGGAGCGCCGTCCCGCTGAACCGAGACAGAGGCTGACAACAGGCACCGCTGCCTGGAAACGGTGGGCAAAGGCTTTATTGACCACTGGAGGTCACTTTTTCAATAATGCAGTACAATCCAACTTTATTTTGTCAGTACCTTTCATGCCGCCTGCTCCCGAGCTGCTCAGCGGATCCGGTGCAAAGGGAGTGGGAAGAAACATATTTTTTATTTTTTTTTTTTTAGAGCTGGGGAGCTGGAGGCTGCTCGGCAGCATGGAGCGAGGAGGGGGAAGGCTCCTGTGCCCCAGCCAAGGGGCAGGGGAGGAGAAGAGCAGGAAAATGAAGCAGCCTGGATGCTGCTCCCCTGTGCCACAGAGGCACCTTCAGGCTCCTTGGAGGCAAATGAGCGTGTTTGGCCCTGGGGTGGCTGGAGTCCTCCCAGCTCTTCCAGGCATCGAGGTGAGCTTTCTGCCCATGCTGATGCCCCACAAGGGCTCGGTCAGGCGCCTCCTCCCAGCCCAGCACCAGCAAAATCCCAAACCCTGTCCCGGTATGGTGCAGCCAGGCAGCAGGAGCTGAGGGGGGGCTGTGGACAGTCTCTGGTCACCCCAAAATCCCATGCCAGGAGCAGGGAGGGACATCCTGGAGCTGTGTGGAGCTGGAGGCTGCTGCTTCTGCGAAAGGACTGGGGGAGTTTCCGTGCAGAGCCCCCGAGCGTGGGAAGGGAAGGAGGTGAGAGGTGGAAAACCCAGCAAAAAGCCTTGGTAAGGAGTGGGCAGCAATGGCTGGGGCAGGGATCAGCCTGCTGGACTCAGGGATGTCCCCTGCTCCCCCACCTCTCACGCAGACCCCTCGAGCCCCTCTTCCCATTGCCTCCTGTTTCTACGTGGCTGCCTGTCCCCTCCTGCATGCATCCCTGCTCTTGGCCCTTTCTCTGGCAGGAAAGCAGGCGCTACCATGCATCCACAGCATTTTGGGGTCTCCTTGCTCCGCACCTCCAGCACCTTCTGGGTGCCCAGGCTTTAATTCCCCCATCCTGCCCGGCTCAGCTGAGGTCTTCTCCTGCCTCCTCTGCGCTGCCGGAGCTGCTCGGAAAGCCCACGGGATTTCAGCGGGGCTCTGTGAAGCCCAGAGGCATCCAGGCTGGGCTCTGTGTGGCACTGGGAGGAATTCGGCCTCCTCGTGTTTCTTTTTGCCGTGCTGGAAGTCGGCGGGGAAACTGCTTGTGCTACGTTTGTTTCTTACACAGCCTGGGGAGGACGGGGCTGGGTTTGAATGGAAACGTCGGTGTTTGGGCACGCTGGGTCCGGGCTCTGCACCGCTGCGCCTGGCCTCAGCCCCTTCTCCCCCCCACGGGGGCGTTACCTCCTGGAGCCTCTAATCCCACTGCGTGGCCGAGATCCAAAGCTGCTCTGTCTCTTGAATTGGGGTCCTGGAGCCTCAGGACCTCGGTGCTCCCCGCTCAGCCCCTGGGGACCCCTCGCCCCGGGGCAGGGGTCGCCGCGTGCCATGCCGGAGCCGGCCACGTGCGAGGATGGCGAGCGTTTAACTGCTGCAGCAGATGTGACTTGGAAGGCGCGTCGGAGCAAATATTTAAAGATCCGGCTTTATAAAGCCACTTTTTGGCCCATAAACCACCCGCCCCGCAGCTCCCGGTGCTGTTGCTGTGAGCTCTGCTGTTTGCTGTTCCTGCTGCTCGGCCGCGGTGCCATCCAGCCAGGCGCGCTTAGTGATGGGGTTTTCCCCTTTTCCCCTGCCCCTGGTGTTTTATTTTGTGTATTTATTTATTTATTGGGGGTGTTTTCCTTCTCTCAGCAGAGGGGGATGGGAAGTGACCTCTGTAGCAAGCGAGGCCCTATCCTGCTCGCTGCCAGCCCTGTTCCTCTCTCCCCCCTGCTCATGCAGAAGGCTTTTACCATCTCGGCTGCTGATTTCGGAGCAGCAAAGGGTACCTCTCCTGGGCCCGAGGCAGGAGCTCTGCTTCCTTGTGCTGCTTTCCAGCCCTGCTTGGACAGCCTGGGAGATGGGGCTGAGGAACATTGTTGGAGGGGAGCTCTGGGCCCCACGTTTGTTGTCACCCACCCTATGATGTTCTGGGATCAGGTGGGCTCCAAGGCTCAGCAATCACTTGATCCTTGTGGTTGTCTTCCTGCTGCTTCAGATGTGTTTTTTGAGGTTCTAAACTGGGAACCCAGTCTCCTGGGGTGGAAGGGCAGGGATCCCACGTCCCCTTTGGCTCCGGAATACATCAGGTTCCCAGAACTGCTCCTCGACTCGTTTACACAGCGCGGAGCAGCCTCCGGTTTGCGCTTCCCTTCGCTGTGTTGTCCTTCAGCCCGGGTCCCGTGGAGCCAAGCACTGACGTGTCTGCTAACATGGGCAGCTCTGCTCCTGAATGAGCAGAAGAAAAATAAATAGCATCTCAAATTGCAGCTTGCGTGCAATGGGGCCAGGTTCCTGCTCTCTCTCCGGCTCGAGGTAGTGACTTCTGACTTGCGTCTGCAGTGAGAGTAAGGTGATGATTGCGTCCAGGAACGTTTTGGGATAGACCCAATTCAATCTCCTGGTGCTTCCCTTTCTGCCTCGTATTAAACCCTGCCCAAACTCTCCTGGGAGAGCCGCCGACACAACTCCCTGGTGTCTCCGCGGCGCTTTGAGATCCTCAGATGCGAGCGGTTAGGGAAGCTTTTAACGGTGCTTAACTCCCTCGGGGATGGAAGTCCAAAGCGAGGGGAAATTATTCACCATTGTTAAGGAAAAAAAAAACCGCGTTGGCGCGTTGGGTTAAACCCCACGTTGTGCCCTCTAATTATGCAGCAGAGGCCCGGGCTGCCGGAGCGCCTGGTGACGATGGGGTGGTTGTGCTCGGCTGGAGGGAGCCGGGCCCCGATGAGATCAAGGGGCCTTTGATTTCGACGGGTACTGAACCAGGCGCCGCGATATCAAACGGGCTAATCAGATAACAACCTCAGGTCGCCTGGCACAGATTCGCGGCCCCGAGTTGGGGCAGGCAGCGCAAATTGGGCAGCCAGCTGGGGAGGCTGCGTGAGCCGGCGCGCTGACGGCTCGTCCCTAATGAAACGGGACGTCCGGTAACGGGCTGGTGTGGGGTGGCTGGGTGTCCGGGACGTGGTGGGGGTCAGGCACCCTCCCTCTGGGCCGGGGGATGTGGTGGGGGTCTGTGACCCTCTCCTACCCCGCTCCTGTGGCTAAGGGCTAATGCAGGGCTGCCCGCACGGGCTGGTGTGAAGGAGATACAGAGGGGGAGCAATTGGCTGGGGTGAACTTGAATCCTTTGTTTGAAGGCTTCTGTAGGTTTTCTCCATGATTTTTTTTTTTTCATTGCAGCCCTTGGTGTAGCAAGCTGGCACCTGAAGTTATTTTTTTCTGCTGTCTTCTAAACGGGGAGATTGGGCACAGCAAGAGGCGTGCTGTAAAGGGAAAGCAGTGCTGATGCTCCTCGGGGATGCTGCAGCTCCAGGATGCCTCTTCGGGGGGCTGCTGCCTACGAGGTTTGAGTTCTCTGATCCTGGGTCTGGCTGTGCTGGCAGGAGCCCTGCTCTGTAGCATGGGGCCCGATCCCCAGGGGATTTTGCCCTGGTCTTGCAGGGCCACGAGGTGTTTGCAGCGTCCTTGATCTCTCCCACTCTTTACCCATGGTTCGTTAGTGCTGGGGTCCTTGGGCTTTTTTTTTTTTTTTTTTTGTCATTTGGCAGCTGTGTCTGGTGGTGAGCAGCGCTGGGGGCAGGCACGCCGTGGGTCTGCGGGGATAGCTGTCGGGTCGTGGGCTCTCTGCTGGGGGACCAGCGGCTGCTGCAGCGTGGCTGGCCCCAAAACAGCCCCTCCAGTTAATATTTGGGGCCAGGGCTGCTGCTTTGAGGCACAGACCGGCAGGCTGGAGGTGCCTGAAGTGACACCTCAGGTCTCACCTCGCTTCTGGCCTTGTAGATGAATGATGCTGGATGTGCTGCTTCTCAGGGGCTGGAGCCTGCGATGCCCAACTCCCCTGCCTTTGTTTAGCAGCTGGGTTTTAAACCATGAGCTCCAATCCCAAAGCTTGTATTTTTTTTTTTTCCCTGTGGCTAGGGGAAGTCGTAGTGTGCATGCACACTCTGTGTGTGCAGAGTGATGTCTAAGTGGTTTGCTCCCCAGCCTGGCCCACCATCGTGCCCCGTGGCTGCAGGAGTGCTGCCTGAGGTCTCCGCCTGCCCCAAAAAGCTGGGCTGGAAGTGGGTCAGTAGGTTTACAACTTCTGGGGAGGCACGGTGTGATCCTATCAGCCTCATACCTTAAAGGAAGCTGCCTGGAGTCAAATCCGAGGCAACAATGAAAACTTGGAGAGGAACAGAGAGGAGAGGCAGCGGGTTAGCAGATGCAGAAATCCCCCTGGGTCCTATCAAGTGTTTTGCCAGTGTTAAACGCTGAGTAAAATATAGTGCCTGGGAGATCAGATCCCTGGGTATTCCCTTTGGACGGGGAGACCCTGGGTTGAATATCTCTCTGGTGAATCATCTTTTGGAGCTATCAGCGCGGAGATCTGGCACGGGGCTCTCGCAGCGCCTCGCCGCTGGATGTGACATCGCTTGCAGGCTCTTTGGGTGAGACCACTCGGAGAAGGCACACAAATAGCGTCATGGGGCTCTCTGCTGCTAAAGCTCGGTTCCCTGGATGCTTGGGTTCAGCAACAGCAAGCAAAGCCCTTCTGGGACGTCCGGAGCACCCAGAGCTTACAGTGGAAAGGGTGAGCAGAGGGGCTGCAGCAACAGTGGGCTCTGCTGCTGCTGTCTCCAGCAGCAATTTGGGGAGAATAGCCACAAAACCTGCTCCACAGAAGCACCTCCTGAGCTTGCAAGGCCCATCACGGGGCTCTTCCAGGTCTTGAGCAAGCACCTGGCTGTTCTGCTAGATCCTCCCGTGTGAGCTGACCGGCAGACTAAAAGGTACAAGAGGTCAAGATGGGAAGGAACCGATTGCTAAATGACCTTCAGGAATGATGCAGAAGAGCCTGTGTGGCACAGGGAGGTGTCAGGCCCATAAAAGAGAAATCCTACAAGGAAAGCTGGTGAGGGAGAGGGTCCAGTTAGGTTTGTGCTTGGTTTTTTCCTTTAATCCATCAAAGAGACTCTCCCAAAGAGGGGAAAGGACATTGGGGGAGCAAAGATACTGCCTTAGGTTGCGAGAAGAGCACAGCAGGAGGGTGAAACTGCGTGACCCTCAGTGCGTTGGGGCGATGGGTTGTCTTCTCCCCCGAATTTGGTCTGGGGACGTGCTGGGAGGAAGAGGCTCATGCTGCCTCTCCCCCTTGTTTTGGGAGCCGCGTGTTGGCTGCGGCTGGTTTGGGGACTGCTTGGCTGCTTTCTTCGTTTGGGATCGAGGCGCAGGAGGCAATCTGTGTGGATAGCACGAGAAGTGCTCACGCTACATACGAAAAGCTGCAGACTTGCTGGGGGGGGGGGGGGAGCGGGTTTGAAGTTGTATCTCCTCCAATAAATCAGCGCAGCCTGGGCCTCCCCGCCCCCATCGGCGCCTGTGTGCGTGTGTTCGAGGGAAAATCCAAAAAAAAAAAACCCCGAGGACTTTGTTTCGCCGATCCCCGCTCGGGTCGGCACGGCCTCGCACCGGGGCAGCAGCCGCTAAAACCCCGATAACGCCGTCGGCAGCAGCGAGCGGAGCGGGGCTCGCCTGCACCGGGTGCTGCTTCCCCGCTTCGGGTGCAAGCAGCAAGCTGTTCCTGCGCGTGGGCTACCGCCGCTGCCAGGAGAGCTATTCTCATTCAGGGGAGAGAAACGAGCCGTGCAGAAAGGAGGCACGTCTCATGTCGATAGGCAGCACCTGCCTGCTCCGCCGGCACGCGGTGGCACCGCTGCGCATGGGGCCGGCTCGGGGAGGTTGGCTGCGGGCACGTGGGGCGTGCTGGGGTTGTACAGGGAACACCCCCCCCCCCCCCCCCCCAGCTAAATCGGCGCGAGCAGCCCCGGGTGGGATGCTGCACCACGATGTGCAGCAGGCGCAGGGTGCGACACGGTGCAGGATGCGGCCCGTTATAGCCGCCAGCGTCTCGTGTTGGTGTTGGGAGCGATGCCCTGCTGCTGCTCCCGAGGCATTTTCACCCCCCCCCTTCTGGCCCATAAAGAACAATGGTTTAGGGGAGGTTGGGCTGCTTTTGGGGTTTCTTTGTTCTCTTTAAGTTTTTTTTTTTGTTTTTTTTTTTTTTCCTCGGGTGGTGTTTGAAGCTGGCTGAGGATGCTTCACTTGCGCTGCGCAAGGAAGGGATTGTTTCAACCCTTCCCTTGCATCTTTCACTGGGAAACTCCTGGGAGTTTAAAAAAAAAAAAAAAAAAAAAAAGAAACGTTGACGCTGACCTCTCGGAAAATTTCAGCCCCTGGTGGAGGTGGCTGCGTGTCGAGCGGAGCCCTTGAAGCCGCCGCCTGGGCGGAGGGTGCTGGAGCTGCTCAGCGCCGTAGCTCGAGGGCTCTGATTTTCGGCAGAGCGCGGCTGGCAGGGTGCCGAGCCGCGGGAGGGCCGGCCCGTCCCCGAGCACCTCCCTGGGTGCCGGATCTCCTGCCGATCTGGGATCCGCTTGAGTGTGTCCGCCTTGACGCCAGCCTGGGCAGGGACCCGTTCCGGGTGTCTCGGAGGGATTGCGTGCGTGTCCGGCCATCCCTCAGACCGCTTTGGGGACGGGAGCTGCCCGGGGGAGTGCTTTCACCCCCCCGGTTTGGCAGAAAGAAGCAAGCCAAGGGCAACCAGCTGGGGAAGAAGCAAGATTTTACACCACATCTTTGGGGTGGGAGAGGAGACCTCAACTCCCAAGTGTCTCATTTTGCTGTACTCCCACCATTTCCCCCCCAAAAAAATCCTTCCTGTGGAGAAAAGGCCGTCTCGCCCCACGTCATCCTTGGGGAGGGAGGGGACCCCGAGTGTGCCGGGGCGCAGCCCCCTCCTCTCCTTCTTCTGGGGGGGGGTCTGCAGGGTGCTGGGTGCCCCGCCGGAGCCCCGTGCCCTGCCGGATGTCGGGGAGCCAGAGGGGCCGCCCCGCAGCGCAGCTCCCGGCCCCGAACAATGGGGCCATTGAGGGCTGGAGCCGGGGGCTCGGCTCGGCCAGGCGGGCTGCGGGCTGCGGACGGGGAGGACAGCTGAGCTCGCTTGTTCCAGCCCGGCGGAGTCACAGCCCAAAATAGGAGCCGGGTGGCTCCTTCGGAGGCTGGGCTTCTTTATGCAGAGGCCGCGGCCTGTTTGCGCGTGGGGTTTTTGTGGGGTATTCGTGGCCTGGAGCTTGGGGGGGGTGGGTGGGAGGAAATGAAGGAGGGGGCCGGGCAGTTGTGTGAACTTATTTTTTTTTTTTTTGCATGTGTTTAAAAAGGCAGAAGCGTTGGTATTTTTATCCCCCCTCCCTAATTTCCTGTAGGTCCTTACGCTTCCCTGCAAAACGGGAGCCCTGCTGGTGCCAGTGCTGGAGTGATGGGGACGAGAGATGCGCTCAACAGCTGGTGGCACCAGGCTGTCCCCATTTTACGTGTGTGCCTATGTCTGTGTGCCATCCCAGTCGCTAATCCTGGGCTCCTCCGTGGCCGTCAGAGCTGCCTCCCACCCAGGGGTGCACGTGGGTGCCTGCAGGCAGCGTTCCCCCTTCCTTGCTCCCTCCGAGCCGCTCTCCGGCTGCGGAGACGGGGGCTGCCTGGCTCTGGTGCACACCGAGCACCTGCTGTGCCCAGCACGTCCAAAAATTGCGCCTTTTCCACATGTGCACGGGGATTTCAGGGCTCCATGGGAGGTGTTTGAAGAGGTGGTCTCGGTCGGAGCCTGCCCTGAGTCGTGCTGCTTAAACGCGGGTTGTATCTGCGTCGGGAGGGGTGTAAACGAGCGCGGTGTTGGATCAGCTCCTTAACGAGCTCTGCTGCTCCATCTCGCCCTTGGAGGTGCGTGCGTCTCCCCAGCACAGCCGGGGATAGGATTTGGCCTGGTTATACCCGCGGTGCAAAAAGGACCGGAGGATGAATGGCCGATCACTTCTCGGGCCGGCGGGAGCCCTGGGTCCCCACCTCTCCTGCAGCCACAACGCGGGGCAGACGGGGACACAGCTCAGCACCAGAATCCTCCCGATTCACCTCTCCCATCTCCCCATAAAATGCACCGTCAGCTCCGCCACCGGCGCTCAGCCTGCAGCCGAAAACCCTCCTGCCATCACCCCGAGCCTCGGGGGCCGCCCGGGGAGACTCCGGGGAGCTCAGCCTCCTCCCGGCGCGTCGGCCGGCCCGGGCACGGTTTTGGAGGCGGTTTTGGTGGAGCCCTGGCTGGTTTGGTTCCCTACCTGCCCGTGCATGTGGCTGAGCATCGTTTCGGGCCCCCCCAGCGGAGCCTGCGCGTTGGCTGCAGTTTCTATGGTTACTGCAGCGCCCGGGGAAGAGCATTTGGCTGGATGCTGGGGCTGGCAGGACCCGCGTCTCCCTCCGGATCCGCCAGAAACTTGACAGGGAGCCGGTGCGTGCGGGAGCGGCGGAGCAGGACAAAGAGGGGAGGGAAAGCCGAGGAGGAAAACTCAGCTCGTGCAGGGTACCGGGGTTGCCCCCAGCAGGTTAGCCTCCGAACAGGCTTCAGAAAGGAATAAAAAGGGTGGGGGGGGAAAAAAAAAAAAAAGGATGATGAGAAAATTGCAGTTCTGGTGCTGGCGTGAAGGTGACATTTGTCGTAGCATCGCTGGCCGGCGAATCAGGGATCCAAACACATGGAAGTTTTAACTGCTGCCAGAGCCTGACTGTTCCTACCCACATTTGTCTTTTCCCTACCCTTTTTTCTTCTTATTTCATTCATTTAGGGTTTTTCAGTCTGATTTGTCCTTCCCCACACGCAGGTTTCATCCTCGGACCTCTTTTTCCCTCTGGTGTTGGTTAGGTTAAAAGTTTGAGGCATGTTTAGCCCTCACCGCACGCAGGTGCCACTCGGGGCACCAGGAGGTGCCAATTAGGAACTGATGTGGCTTTTTGGGGGGTGTTTTTGCCCGTCACAGCCTCAGACACCAGCATGGATGTGGCGGCATCGAGCTGCCTGCGTGCGTGTGCACCAACCCAGCTTGGTGTCAGCATCTGCAGTGGGGACCCTCCCGCCCCATCCTCTCATCTGCCCTGCCCCAAATTCACCCCAAATGTGCCTGGTATCGGGTTCAGCCTCGGAGGCTGGCCCTGCAGAGCCCTTTCTTTCCTTCTGGCTCGGCCACTTCACCTCCCATGTGCTCCCTGCAGACAGGGCAGCGCCTCGGTGTGCCGTAATAGGCATCCTGATCCCCGCTGCTACGGGCAGGGTGTGGGGACAGGAATGAAAATAACTAGGGCAAAGGCTTGGGAGATGAAGGGCCCTCGTCCTGACCTGCTGGGGAGGTAACTGGGAGCACTGGTCTCCCCGTGCTTCCCAGGCGAGGCCGGCTCCTCGCCCGGTCCGACTGGCTCGCCCGTCTCCCCGGGGCCGAGGCTGGGGCAGGTGTCGGGGTGCGCTGGGTGCAGCCGTGCCTTGCGCAGGCAGCAGGGTCCAGGCAGGCAGGGGCAGGGGATCTGCGAGGTCCTGGCTGTCCCCAGAGCCACCGAGCAGCCAAAAAGTCTCTGCAAGGACAAGAAGCCTCACCCAGCCGTCGGTAACCCCGTGCCCCCGGGTGGAAGCAGAGGAGGAGGGATGGGGCGCGGGTGGGAGCCCGGCGGCTCTCCTGGCTTTGCACCAGGGCTCGGGGCTCGTGCTGCCTGCCCAGCCCTGCCTGCGGGGCCGCTGTGGGTAGCGTGGGGTGGCTGTCACGCGTGGGGCCAGCCCGGCTCCTCTCCCTCATCCTGCGTGGGTGGTGCCCGGGGAGACGTCTCCTGGCTTCTCCGGAGCCGTGCCCTAGTTTTGAGGCAGTCGCTGCCCGTCCCTGCCCGTCTGGCCCTTTCTTCTTGCCTGCCCTGTGTTCACCCATCACTGCTTGTGTTCCTGTCCTGTCCTTCACCGGCGAGGTTGGGTCAGCCCCAGCATCCCTGCCTGCCCGTCTGGGCCGGGTACCAGGGCTTGGGCAACGTTCAGGCTGCGGCTTCAGTGGTTTGGTTGCGTTGGAAAAGGCTCCCTCCTCTCCCGAGCCATGGCAGCATCTGTCTCTGTGGCTGGATGAAGACCAAACGCCCCTGGTCCTGAGCCTTCCCACCATGCACGGGCACCTATGTGAAACCCTAGGCTGGGCTCAGCTCTGTTGTGGGTTTTCCTGCGTCCCAAAGGACACGGGAGGAGCCGCGTCAGGTTGCGTCACGTCTGTGACAGCGCTGTGTACGGAGCCACAGTGAAAAGTCATATGTTCGTGTACCAAAAGTCTTCAGCCCCCCCCCCTTTTTTTTTTTAATGCATTTAACTGGGATTTCCTTCATGTTGTGGGAAGGCTGAAGGAAGCAAAGATGGAAATGAGCCTCCGCCTGGTTGAGCCTGGGCTCCTCTCTCTGCCCAGGGTGCGGGAGCTGCTGATGCCAGGATACGTTGGTGGCGAAGCTGCGGAGCTGAAGGGCTTGCGGAGGGCTTGCAGAGGTCCTGCAGAGCAGGGCGATGCTGAGGAAGCTGCGAGCTGGTGCAGTTGGTGCAGCCGTGTTTCTGCAGGCACGATGCTGTAGAAGTGTCTGAGGGGGGGTTGCACACACTGATGCTCTGCATTGCTTGCTCGTCTGGGCTCCTGCATCCTTTGGGTGGGACCAGCCTTTGAAGGGAGGTGGTGAAACAGAGCAAAAGGTCCTTTACCCCAGGTCCTGCCTGTGCTGGACCAGCGACGGATGCTGCAGCCCCAGCAGCCGTCTCGCTCCCCCCAGCACCTCCCAGGCTGCTGCCGTCACCGGAGCCGTCGGCGGGAGGCATGGGGTATCTGTAGGCCCCCCGCTCTGAATCACCTGCTCAGCCCTTCAGTTGCCGGGACTTGCAGCTGCCTAAGCTGTGTTTACCCTTCCCCGCTCCTTTTTTCTCCCTTCTCCCCAGGCAGATTAAAGCCAGACAAGAAAGGGCAGAGACGCAGCTCCCCCTCGACAAGTCCCTGCAGGTGAGACGGAGCCGCTTGGCACGCACCGGAGCCACCTGGCCTCCCCGCTGCACCAAGCCTGGTGTGCAGCCGGGCAGGGGGAGCGGCCGGGCGCCTCGCCAGGGGCCATGGGGTGGGAGCAGGGGCTGGGGATGCTGCGGGGAGAGGGACCGGCCTCGGCCAGGAGCCCCCTTCCCGGGGCTGCAGGCATCGAGCCGGGATGCTCCAGGCTGCATCGGTGGCTTGTGGTGGCTTTGGAATTGGAACATCAAGCCCACGGTTGTCATATTTCCCTTTTTCTCCCTTCTAGCTTGCAGGAGGGAGACCCCGGAGGGTTAGCAGGGTGAAGCCTTTTGCAGCAGAGCAAAGCTTTTTGCTCGACTGAAGCCAGGAGAGAAGCGCCAGGTCTGCTCTAGCCCAGCACATCAAATGGCTGAGCCGGACCATGCACGCTCCCTGTGGGTTGTGCGGCCTTACCAAGCACCAAACATCCAGGCTGGCCTCTCCGGAGCCACGTCCCACCTCACCAGCAGGATCACGCCCGCAGCACCATCCACGTGCTCTCCCCGGGTTTCAGCGCGCCTGCGTGGGTGGCAGCGGGAGCAGCCTCTCGGGGCTGGCTGCAGCTCTGCCTGCAGGAGAGCCGCTTGGAAGGCAGCCTGGGCTTCGGGAGGAACGAAACTTTTACTGGAAATAAGGCTTTCCCCTCCGATTTATTTGCCTTGTCACGAAGGCATCGCGGTCGATTCTGCTGAAGGAAATGAAAGGCGGTTTCAGTCCGCGTTCTTAAAAATCTCTGGATTGGTTTTGAGTCCGGTCAAAGGACGAAAGTTCTTGGCTGGTTTTTATTTCAAACCTCTCCTGCCCCACTTGTCTGCCTGGAGAGCCAAACCCCAAAGCGCCTAGCTCCAAGGAGGGGAGCATTTTGCACATGGGCCAGTTTGTGTTCGTTTCAAGGCTGGTTTTACTTGCCGTAGGCAAATGTCACTGGGCTCTTTCTGGTGTCGCTTCACTGTTCCCCAGCAGCTTCCTGAAGAAGCAGTAGGAAGCTGAACATGTACATACATCTCTGCAGCGCTCGGGTATTTCCAAGTGATGCAACTCAGATTCCTTCCCTCGCCACCCCCCTTCCCCTGCGTTTCAAACCCCGTTTTGGCCTCAAAGTTCAGCTTGGGGCTTTTTTTTTTTGTTACTGTTTCAGAGCTCTGGAGGCAGAGCGGGAGGAGGTGGGCAGCCCGGAGCGAGGGCGGTGCAGGCGGGGTGGCTGGGGAGGGAGAAGCTGCCCCGTCGGGGAGCCCTTGTTGCAGCCTGTAGGGCCGTCTGTGGCTGACCGTGTAACCCTCCCACGGTCAGGACCCACCAGCAGGTGAGAAATAATACCGGATATTTGCATGCTAGCTGAAACCTCTGGATCAGACTGGGAGCGTGCTGTTTCATGTGCGAGACCTGCTACCCTTCTCTAGGGAGATCTCCTTGAGCATGTGTTCAAACAACAGGTTGTCCTCCTCTGCTGGATGCTCCGTGAAGCTTGGCCATCGCTTGATGGAAATTTGCAGCTTCCTACCTGGCCACGGCTTCAGGTTGCGTGTGTCAGGGTGACACTGCGATGCTGCTTCCCTCCGTCCAGATGCGGATGCTCTGCTGTAAGGTTTTGCTTGCTGAGGCTTTCCCCTTGGATATTCTCCCCAAAACGTGTGCTGTCAATGGGTTTGTGACAATAAACCAGCACGGGGTGGGGGATCATTTCCATTTTGCTCATCCTCAGCCTTCCCAGGAGGGCAGCAGCACGGAGCCAAAGCCTGTTTGCTGCTTGCAGAAGGTGTAAGCAGAAGGGATCTGTCCAGTGGTTTGCTCTAGCGGGACATGAGGCTGGGATGGCGAGCTCAGAGAGGGGGAGGAGAGATGTTTTCCTGTCCACAGAGACCTTACAAGAAAAAATTCTGCCCTCCTACTGTATAGGACAAACCCTTCTGCATTAACCTGCCGGAAATTTCCAGTGAGGTTTGGGTTTTCTGAGGCCTTCTCTGGAGTAACCGGTGACAGTGCCTCCAGCCCGCGTGTGGGCTGAGCGGAGCCAACTCTCACCCTCTTGACTCAACGCAGGACTGATGTCTTGCTTACCCTGAAGGTGCCGGGCAGACCTGAGTTTCCTGGGGTCCTGCTGTTCCCCACGTTAGCTCCTGTTTTCACCTCGACGAAACCACGCAGCCGGGACCACCCGTGTCCTCTAGTCCCTGCGCGCTGCAGCGCGTTGGGCAATACCCCGTGTTTTCTGAGCCCTCGTGGCCACGCTCTGCACCTCGCCCACGTGTGTGGAGCTCTGCAGAGCCCTGATCTCGCCGTTCCTCCTGCTGCCGTGTTCCCGAAGCCCTCGGGGAAGGATTTTGGCCGGGACCCGCAACCTGTGTATTTGTGGGGACCGGGATCCCCAGCACCAAGGTGGGGACGCGCGACAAGCCGGGCGTTTTTGCCTCTCCTTTTTGCGGCAGCGTGGCTAAAGGCGGAGGCAGATTTGACGGCACGCTCGTTTCACTACACGGGGAACGTCTGATCCCAGGCACGCTGATTTCACAGCATTTAGCCGCACATTTCCTGGGCAGGAGTTCTGCAAGTGCGGGTTTGGTGCTGCTTTGTGTTCCCTTATCAGATGGAGAGCGAGAAAACATCTGACACCAACACCGGGGCAGAGTGGGAGGAGAGGGAGAGTTTAAGTCCTTGGTCGAGTTGGTGGGAGCCGTTTCCCTCGCTGATTATGAATTCACTGTTGTAGCTTGGCTGGGTTTTGGTTGCAGGGAGCACAGTTGGGATCCCGCTGCCTCCAGCAGAACCAAAGCTGGCCCAAAGGGGACCAAAGGGGCCCTGGGTGCAGGAGAGACCCCACGGGAGATGACCCAGCCTCAATCAGCCTCCTCTCCCGACGGGCCCATCCTCGTACCCGGTAATGGGTCAAACCTGGGAGCCGTGACTCAGCCTGAACTTTCAGTGGCTTTTGCACCTGGTGATTTAAATATCTGTCTGCAGGGGAGGTGAGCACCAAACGGCATCCCTGGGTACCTCCTCGAGAGGTTACCTTCCCCTTTCTCCCCTCCAGCTGTTTGCTCTCTCCCTCCTGCCGCTGCCTCCCACCTCCACCCCGGCTCAGAAGAATGGGGCACAAATGCTCCCACCTGAGCCGCTTCGGTGCGAGGGCTGGCAGCAGCCTCCTTTCAGCTCCTTGGGGAAAGGGGCTTTAGGGAAAGCTGCCAGGCTTTGCCCAGGAGCCATGGAGGAGAGCACGAGGGATGTTCCACCAGCAGCAGGAGCCTCGGGCGCAAGCGAGCAGCCGAAGGAGCCGCCGGGGGTGGCGGCGGTGCCGATAACATCTGGACCCACCCGAGGAGAGCGCATCTCCCGATGCTGTAAGTGCAGGGTTGGGACCTTTCGGTGCCGAGACGCCTCTGCTGAGTTCAGCAAGAGTTCAGGGCGCTGAGCCGCTCGCAGGAGTCGGGTCTGGTCGGAGGTGTGCCCGAGGCAGCGTGCCGGGGCTGCTGCCTGCTGGGCTGGGCGAGTCCCTTTCGGGTGGCTCCTGCCAAGGTTGCAGAGGCAGCGGGTGCAGAGCCTGTTCCAGTGCGAGAGGGAGTCTGCTGGAGCCAGCTGCTGAGCTGCAAAGCTCTTCCTGGGATGAGGGGACGGCTGAAAAGCCCCCCAATGGCCTTTAAAGAAGCGTAGCTGTAAAAGCCAGAGAGTCCCAGGGGAGCTGGAGCTTGTCCCCCCCTCCCTTTGCCGGCTGGCGGGGGGGCTGCGAGCGAAGCACCCCCGTGGCTCCGTGCCGTGGTGACAGCGCTGTCACCCTGCCGCGGCCAGGGAGGCACTGATGCTCTGCGAGCATGCTCTTCCCTCCCTTTCATCTCTCTTTCCTCCTCCCGTAGCCCCCCCTGCAGCCCCCCCCCAGCCTCGGTCCAGCTTTAAAACCTCCGGGCGAATCCTGCAAAATGGGGAGATTTCGCCCAGCTGCTCCCCTGCCCTCTCTGCTCTCTCACTCCCTTCGCTGTCTCTGGCCTGCTGGGTTTTGTGTTTCAGTTGTTATAAATAAAGCTCCAGGCACTGATTTGGGTATACAATGACACCTTGTGTTATTAGACAGCACAGGACAGACTTCGCAAGGGGAGCCCGCTCTCCCGCCCTCGCTCTGCTCCGCCAGAGCCCTGCGCGCGGCTGTGGGGTGGTGGCCGCAGGTGCTCCTGCCTCCCCGCCTCGCCTGCAGCCACGGCCCCCGGGGAAAAAAAAGGATCCCGGCCCCTGCTTGGGCTCGGCTGGCTTTAAAAATAGGTGGGTGGTGGGGGAAGTTTTATGCTTTTTTTTTTTAAAAAAAAAAAGGGAGCGTGGCTGAGGACGATGGGGAAGGGGAGGGATGCAGGCTGCCGCAGTTTCTGCGCCCCCCCCGAAAAGAGGGTGGGACGTGTTTGCAGGGGTGAAACTGGGGATGCTGTTTGTCCCCTGTCACCTCAGCCCTGCTGGGGGGTGACCTGGGGGTTTCAACCTGTAGCTGTGCCTCCCGGCTCCTTTCCTGCCCATCCGTGGTGTGCCTGGCAGAGGTGGGGTCTGAGCATCCTTCCTCCCCCTGCACCACGGCCCCAGGGGTTTGTGCCACCTCATGCCAGCCATGCTCCTGTCTCTTTGCCCCCCTGGGGGGACCAGTACTGGTTGGACTGGGGGAAATCAAGAGTGATGTTGGGCCCCCCATGCCCATTTTTGGTTTCTCGGCATTTTTTCTCTTTCTTTGGTATCAGTGGTTCTACCCCAGCTTTACATCGAAAAGGCAAGTGCTGTGAACGTCTTCTTGGGGCACCTAGCACAGATATCCCATAGCTCCAAAAGGCCCTCCCTAAGCTGGTCTCACGTGCCTTCGCACCCCAGTCTGAGGTTCCCAAGGGAGCTGCAAAGCTGAGAACTTGGGTGGGAGCCTCCAGCAGCTCTTTCCAGCGATCGCCTGAGTCTCACTTATCAGCTTCTGTGTGCAGGGAGTCGCAGCAGGTCTCCAGGTGCCCAGGCTGGGGTGTCTTGGAGGCACCGATTTAAAGGACGATAAATAAAAGTCCAGCCCGCAGTTAGGAGGCTGGCCTCTTTCACCAGGGCTGACTTGACTTATCCAGTTTATTTTAGTCCTTCTAAAAGTCTTCCTAGGACTTTTGGAAGTGTTTCTTGGTCACTATGCTGCGTGGGTCCAACTATTCCAATGTTACTGACATTCAGCGCATCGCTTGAACCATGGTTGGGAAGTCAACAAAGACATGGAAGGTGGAAAAATCTTTCTTGGAACCTGCTTTTGTGTTGGGTTTTGGGTTGTTTTTGTCTCTCTCTCTCGTGCCAGTGCTGGTGCAGGCTGCCAAAGCTGGTACCCCAGGACCTCCTTCTGGCAGAGGAGAGGCGCTTCACACTTGGCGGCGGTTGCCATGACCGTACAACCAGGCTCGGGTTGCTCTTTGCAAATTGCCCATACAAATTCCTCGTGAGCAAAAATTTGCGGTGGCGTTGCTGCCAGGATAACTGCTGTTCTCCCCTCTTTCCCTTCCTCCCCATCTCCTGGAAAAGAAAGCCAGATCATTTATAGCACGTGGGGTTTGGGTTTTGCAGCCTTGCCTTGTCTGCTTCGCTACAAACCCAGTCTTAAGGAGGAGGTACTAAATACCCTCTTTTTGTGGTTTGTGATGCCTGTGTTGCTTTATAAGGTAAATAAGCAAACTATCCGATAAAACTCCAACGTTCTGCACATTAATAAAGTAATGGAGATATTTAACGTATGCAGTAAAACTGCTATTCCAGAGCCCTAGGCCCGCTTTAGCTGCCATAACAGGAGTGAATAAGATCTTTTCCTGCTTTTATTTATACACATATAATATCAAATATTACTGAGTTTTTGCTTGTTAATGTTAGCCAAAGGGGTTAAGAGATATAAAAAGGGATTTTGCAAACATATCAGGGGAGAAAGAGCAGAAGTAGACCCATTAATAAATGAGGGAGCTGAATTCAAGCAACGATACTGAAGCGACGAAGTTTCTGAGCTGCTTTTAAAATCAGTCTCTGGTAAAATCAGTGGAGACAATTAGGAGACCTTGTCAGATACAATCAGGGGCTCCAAAATAGAAAAGCAGCCCACGAGGCAACAGGCAGGCCGAGAGGAACGGTGGAACGAAGCCAGGGCTGGGGAAGTCAGGGGGGGAAATTCCCGTGGGCTCCCTGGACGCGGCGCTGGGAGGCTGTGGTGGCAGGTGGGGATGTCCCTGCTGCGGGGCTGCCACGGGCACCTTGCCGGGGTTGTGGCAGCGAGAGGAAAGCACGGGGCAAGGGGAGATGGAGGGAGAAAAATGGGTTGGTCTGGGCGATTTCCATATGTCCTGTCGGTGCGAGTCTCTTGTGAAGGTGCAGAGCAGGCACAGAGGAGACGTGGTGCTCAAATGGCTCCTGGCAGTGCACCTGAAGTTAAATGTTTGCTTCCACGGTGCCTGAAACAGTGCTCCAGGGCTGCTGGAAGAGCACATCATGGCAAGCACGAGGGCTTTTTTTGTGGGTCTCGGCAGCCCAAGGGAACTCCATGGATGTAACACCCCACAGCAAGTTTTTCCCAGTGCCTCCGGCCATCTCGCTGCAATTTTGATGTGAAAACGTTGCAGGGAGGTGCTGGAGGTGAAAGGTGCAGGTGAGCAGGAGGAGGCTGAGGGACAGGGAGCACCTCGTGGGTGTCCAGCACGCCATCCTCCAGCGTGGGGCTTTGCTCAGTGTAGTCCATATCACTGTTTCCAGCCCTCTCCCAAATGCTGGTGGATGTGTTCATTAGAGGCAGATATGCAGATAGAAGCTGAAAATACCAAGGAGGAAAGGCAGAGAGAGAAAACCTGGGCAGGTTAGCTGTAAGAGGGCAGAAATAGCTATGTGACTTGGAAAATGGCAAGTGAGTATAAAGGCAAGAGAGATCCAGAAGGAAAGCTTCTTGGAGAAAAGCTGAGGAGCCAGAGGACTTGGGATGAACGGCAGCACATGGCTGGAGAGCACAGCGTAAGCACTGGTCAAAACGGCGTTGGTGGGGATCTAGATCTGAAGCCAGCTATGGTCACAGAGAAGCTCAAACCCTCTGTTGTGCATGTCTTGTGTAAAAGCAAGGTCTGCCTTTTGATATTTTTGGGGCAACAGATGCTGAGGCCACGTGTCAGACAGCCCTGGAGACACTACCCTCCTTCTTCCTCTCCTGCTTGCGCTCACAGCGCTGTTTCCCAGTGCCCAAGCCTGGGCGCTGCAATGACATTCAGGTGGAAACCCACTGGGAAGGGATTTGGAGAAAGGCACTGGGATGATACAGAGCCTGAGGGGTGAGTGTGGGAGGAGAGGTTCAAAGAATTTAGGTCCCGGATTCTGCTGGCTGTTTTGCAGGGGCTGTCCAGGACGTGGTGAACAACCAAAGCTCGCCTTGGTTAGGTAGCGAGTGGCAGAGGCTGTCCCTGTTCTCTGTAAAATAAGGGTACAAATGCAAGGGAAGAGGCTTGGGGGTGCCCAGCCTTTAAAATTTCAAGCTAAGGTGGGAGCGACGTGATTGAATTGCACAAAGGAGGATGGAGGCTGAATAGCGGTTAAAAAAACAAATGAGCCAGCAGCAAGAAAGCGACTCGCAAACGAAACGCTGGCAGTGCCAGGTTTGAATTGTTTAAAACACGATTATGCAAAGCTCCCAGATTTAAAGATGTTTTGCAGGAGCGTGGTGAAGGGGTAGCTTTGCACCAGCCTTTTCTCGTTGCTTGCCCTGAATTCCTTTGGCTGAACTTGTTGGCATTGGAGGAATCGGTTCACGCAGAGCTCGGCCACGGTGTGGGGTTCGGAGCGGGGTTGCGGGTGGCAGAGCTCCCCGGGAGTTCCCTATCACCCCCCCCCCCAACATGAAGCTTATTCATTTATCTATTTCTCCGCAGAAGGATGGGGATTTGGGATCTGAGCTCGATTCCGAGCTTGTGGGCTGTTAAGTAAATAGCTGAATTTCTGTTCCTCGGCTCTTCTGCCATGGGGACGGGTGCGTTCTGCTCCCTGCGCTCCGCTCTGCCTTCCTGCGGTCTTGTGCAGCTGCGGGGTGGCTCCTGCTCCCCGATGGTGGGTCAGACTGGCCTTTAGGTTGTGGGTATGGGAGGGGAAAACTGGGGCCGTGGAGCTCTGTAAAGGCATTGTTCCCAGCAGCTGCCGAAAGCCACCTGTTGGAAATGTTTGAAGGCCACCGGACAGGCATCTTCCAGCGTCGCGTGCTTTATTTGTACAGGATCTCAGAGGAGACTGCCCTGGAAATGTAATACCGTGCGGGGATAACTCCTGGATTGTTGTGCCGTTGTGACCAGGAGGATCCTTGCAGGCGTAACGAGATAAGCAATCCTTTCCTTGCAGGGACGAGATGTAATTATGACCTCCCACGTGGTGGGGGCAACCGCCGGTGCAGGACTGAGCACCGGGGAGGTGTCGGTGGTGTCAGAGAGAGGCATCAGCCCCGGCTCTGTCAGCTCTTACCGGAGTCTGGTAGGGGTTAGACACCTCTCCCAGACCTGCCTTCTGTTTCACCCCATCCCTGCTCCTTTTTTCCTTCCTCTTCAGCTGTTTATGTCATGCATTTTAATACATGCCTTCCCTGCATCCAGGTTTCCTTTCTGTGCCCTGCGCACTGCTCTCCCCTACTCCCCTAACGTCCCAGAGCTGTGCCCCGTGTGCCGGCATTGCCCATGGTGAGTTTGGCCTCTGTGCCGTGGTGTCGACAGCCAGCCCTTCCCTACCACGCTGCTTGTGAGGCTCGGTGTCTTTTTTTTCTCCATCGTGTGACTAAAGTTTGTGCGAGTCTGTTCTGGTTTAAATGTAAAATATGCATTTGGGAGAGAGAGGGAGGCGTGCAGACCTCACCCCTCAAAGCCCAACCCATCCCCACTCCAAGACTTTCCAGAAGGAAAGGCAAATAAGAAGAACCTGACCCCGTTTCTTCCAAGTCTCATGATTTACAGACAGCTTTTTGGGCTTCTCTCTGGCAGTGGGCGGCCAGATTGGGACAAACTGCTGAGGGATACACATTTCTAGTGGTTTGCGCTCCTCGCCTCTTCCCCGCAGCCACCAGGGCAACTCATGGAGGTGGGCAGCGTGTTGGCTTCAGCAGCACCGCACACATTTAATCTCACGTGTGCCCATTTTAGGGGCTGGAAGCGTCAACTGAGCCTTGCCTGCATGTGGCTGACCTGCCTCCGCTGCCCCCACTCCCAGCATTGCCTCCTCTCTCTGGGTGGCCCTGCGTGGCAAACAGATCCTGGGCTTGCAGAGCCAGTAGCACGTGGCTGGATTTAGCCAGATTTGGCCCTTTTTCCCTCTGCTGGGACCTGGCTGGATGTGTGTGCGTGTGCTGGTGATGTCCCAAAGAGAAAGCACCCAGCACCCCTGCATGGCGCAGGCACGTGCGCGCACCAAGGGGGCTGCAGCTCCTTATGTCTCGCTCGAGTTTCTGATTTAAAAGCTCTCCTCTGCCAGAGGAGACAAATTCCCTCGGTGGCCCAAAAGGAGACGACCACCACCCGCTTTCACCCTGCATGGGGACCCGTGGAGGTGTCCCACCGGGTGCCCCCCACTGCCCCGCGCCGCTGCCGGCTCCAGCCCGGCGGAGGCAGGAGCTCGCTGGTGAGCCGGGGAAAAAAGAGGCTGCAGCAAAGATGGAACAAACAGAATTTTTTTTTGCATCTAGAGGGGGAAGCACAGAGCTAAAAATAAAACGGGAAGATCAGTATCTGTCAGGCTGACGGCGGATTGGCTCTTTGGAAATGCATGTAATTACCAGGCTGTAGGTAGACATTTGCATGGAGCGAATAGCAAGCTACTGAGACAAGGTTACGCTTTAACCTTTAAGTCCTGAATCTGCTGGAAAACTAAGACAGAACTGCAGGAAATTAACTTAAATTAATAGAGTGGCTGTGGCTGTGCTACATGTTCCCTCAATGCATGTCACTTGGCGGCACCGAGCGCCTTGCTGCCCCTGTGCCCTGGCGCAGGGAGATGCTTTGGAAGCAAGTTTGTCATGCGTGGATCTCCTCCCTCGTTTGGGGATTCAGCCTGAGTGGGGAGAGGAGCTGTAGTTTCTTGTGGTCTGTGTGCCTCCTCCCGCAGCGTCCTTTGAGTTGGCAGTCTGCAAAGGGGCTGGGGGAAATTGGGCAAAGGGTGCGGGGCTGGGTGCGGGTGCAATCCGGCTGTGCCGATCCACGGCTCCCAGGTGGGAGAGCCAGGGAGGGGACGTGGTCAGGGGGATGGACCTTTTGTCTGAGCTCTGTGTGCAGGACTCTGCAGGCAGTAATCCGTACTGAAATTGCACTGATCGGAGCAGAGATGGTCCCTTTGTGTGCGTGTTTGTGGGTGTGCAGAGCCTAAGACTGTGGGCGTGGAACTGGTCCGGTGAAAAACCCAGAGAGAAACGCAAAACGTGCCTGCACGTTCCCACTCTGGGCTCCCATCGGGGCTGTTCGTGCTCCCAGCCTTCCTCCCACCTCCTTACCCCCAGGACACCTTGCTCTTGCTGCTGCCCGTCGTCCCCAAGTTGGGCAGCCTGGGGATGGGGTGCGAGGAGGGGGAGATGCCGGGTGCTGGCCCCACCACTAGAGATGCTGCTGCCGTGGGACACGGGTATGAGCAGCTGGGTCTTGCTGAGGACAGGCTGGAGAAGCCAGCGGTGACACCCTGCCTTCTGCTGTCAGCGTGCAGCCTTGGTCCAGGAGGGGAGGGTTGGAGCATCCAGGTCTCGCTTGTCCCTGTGCTAGCTGTGAAGACAAGACAATAACCATCTCCAGAAATGCTGCCTTCTTCTCTTCTGCTGCCTTGTAGCCGAAGCTGAGCAGAGGCATTGTGGTGGTGGGACCAGCTGGTGCAGGGCACGACCACCCAGCTCCCCAAAGGGCCAGGCCACCGGGAGCTCAAGCTGCTCCACTGGCTCCCCATCAGCTTCCGAAGCCAACGGAAGGCTCTGGCCCTAATCTTCAAAGCGACTGATGGAGGAAGTGCCAACAGCAGCAAAGGCAGCATTTGGTTCTGCGAGCAGCACGAGCTGCTCCTCTGAGACAACCCAGAGCAGGGCGTGAAACCTAGGGGAGCAATCTCAGCTGGCCAGGACGTGGCAAAGGGGGGCAGCAGGCAGGGCTCCAGGGTTCTGGGGTTTTAGGGTTGGTTCCTTACCCCTTGGAGCAAGGTTCAGGTGCCTGAACACCACGGGATCGCCAGCCCTGGTGCTCTGAGGAAGCAGAGGGACGCGGGGGCTTTGTCTGCCTCCAGTGACCTGTCTGTGAAAGGTGGGTGAGTGCTGCCTCGCTTCTCGGGCTGGTTAGAGAGCAAGCACATGGGAGATGGTGAGACCTGTGAATTTAATGACAGCCTGAGATGTACTTCAGGTGTGAGAGGGAGCAATCTTCTGGGTGAGGCTGGGCGAATCTACCCGGTGATTGCCATTAGGGAACAACCCACCCTCTTCTGGCAGACGAGGGGACCTTCTTCCCTCCACCAGGCATCAAACCCAGCGGGTGCCTGACCCCTGATGCAGTAACCTCTGACGTGGAAGATGTTTCCATGCTCCAGCAGTGACCTGGGATAAATCCCAAAGCCTTTCTGCCTGGCTGCTGCTTGGTGGAGGATCAAATCGAGGTGATGAAGGTGTGAGGCTTGGCTCTCTGCGCACCGCCTCCCTTTCATGCCTCTCTCTGCTGAAAAGAAGAGTTAAAATAGTTCTGCTTTATGGCTTCTTTCCGATGAGAGTGTTGTGTGACAGGGACGTGAGGTTCAGATCTTCCCTCGTGCTTTGTTCTTAGCCCCAGCTGCCTGCCCGCACCTCTGTCGGAGGAGAGGGGACTGCGGCAGCTCCGCGCGTCGACGTCTTGAAGTTGTGCTGGAGTCAGATCTTGGAAAACTTTCCCTGCCCAAAGAGCACCCCACGCACCGAGCTCTTTGGAAATCTTGCTTTGATGGTTTCTTCCCCACCTTTTTGGAAATCCCCCTCTCAGCTCCCTGCCTGTTTGAACTCCTCGTTTCTTTTTTTTTCCAGCTCTTCAGTCAGTGGTGTTTTTAACTCAGGATGCAGCCTAGGAAAAAAAAAAAAAAAACTGGAACACCCTGTTGTAACTGCAGGCTTCTCCTGCATGCAACATAGAAAGACCTTGAAGAAAGCCAGTTGTGCCCCAAATTCAGCCTGTTGTTTTTCCGGCTCTGTCGGTTGGCCTGATAAAAGCGACGGCCTCTCCCTGCAAACTCCGTCTGCCTCGGATCCACGCTCATTTTTTGGACGTTGGTTCCTCATCAGCAATCTGAAAGCAAGAGCCCATCCCTTGTTGCAGCAGCACGAGGCAGAATTTAAGGTGGTCAGGTGTTGAAGAAGAGGGAAGGCTGCAGGGGTTTTTGGAGAGAGAGAGGTGCCTGCGGGAAGAACGGCCCCGAGGTTTCCAACGTGCCTTTGTCGAGCACGCACACGGGGAGGGTTGTCACTGCCCCTTGTTCCCACAGGAATTGCTGTCGCTTTGGCACCTCCTTCTAGGGTTTCCACTTTTGTCACCTGCTTGTGAAATTTTGGGGTAATTGTCCCTGGGGCCCGGCCACAGGGGAGTGCCCCAGGTCTTGGGGACCCCGTGGGGCTGAGCTGATTTGGAGGCAGCTCGTGAAACGCTGCCGTTCATCACGTGCTGCTTCAAAGCACGTTCCAGTTGCCTTTCCAGTGCCACGCTGTCAACTTGGCGCGGGCAACACGTGCCAGATCTACCCGAACTAGCCATGAATTAGGCTTGGCGGGGCATAAAGGACTGGCCAGGTCTGCTTGGCAGGGAGGTGGCGAGGGAGCGCACGTGAGCAGCGTGCCGAGACCTTCCCTTGGAGATCTCCCACCTCCAGCAAAGTCCACTGAGAAGCCTCCTGAGCAAGGTGCCGGCCCTGCATCCCCTTGCTTGGATATCCGGGGTGGTTTTATTCCTTGTGGCTTTGGCACTCGCTTCCCATGACCGCTGGGCACCCACAGCACGGTACGTGCCATCCCATGCCGTGTGGGACGCTCATTCCTGGGCCGTGCTCTCCCCGTGGCTGTGCTGCAGCCACCCTGGGCTGCTCTCGAGGCGTACCCACCAATATCACACCTGCTGATCATTCTCACTGCCACAACTTTAAATCCCCACCTCGACCAGCCTGGGAGAGCTGGGAGCACAACGTGAACCCAGCTGGCTTGGTCCAAGCGCCGAGCCCTGGGTCTGCTCTTGTGCTGGGCGTCCTTGCAACCTTGACGCAGCGACACGTTTTGTTTTGGCGGAAAGGAGCCAAAAGAATGAGGGGAAATGCTTACCCACTCATTTTTAGTGAAGATCCTGACTTGGGGACAGATCCTTTGTGCAGATACGAATGTATTTATGCTGGTGGCACCTTGCCACCGACACAGCCGCTTACACGTTTTGTAACGTGACAGCAGCGCGTACGGGGCAGGACGGAGCACAACAGCCTGAGAGATCAGGGCTTGGCCTTTCCTGCCCCTGTTCTTCGTGGGGTTGCGCTGGCTGATACCAGCCTGGGAGAAGGTGCCTTGAGTTTTCTTTGATTTTTCTTTGATTTTTTTAGAGGAAGGCCGTGCTCTGGTGTTCAGTATTTGTTCCACACCCGCGGGACCGCTGCATTAGGGGGTTCTGATGTGATGAACCCCTCGTGAAGCCCCCGAGCTGCAGGGCAGCAGGGATGTTGGGAAGCAGATGAAAATCCCAGCTTTCATCTTTTGTCCCAAATAGTATCCGAAGGAATTTGTACTATTTTTACTGTTTGTTTTTGTTTCTCCCCTCCCCTTCTAACTATGCACCTTAGCATTTTCTGCGCGCCCTGTCACTGGGATATCTCCACTTGGACTTTGAAACAGATTACTCAGCTTCATGGTTGTTTAGAATAGTTTTAAGTTATTTTTACTATCCAGCCCCATTTTCTATCATCATGCTGCAATTACTGGAGTGCCGACTCTGCAGGGGAACACTTGCTTCTTTTAAACAAATGGTTTCCTTCGGAATTAAAAAAAGAGTTCATGGAAACATTTCTGTGGGCCTTTGATTATTAATTTGTTACGGAGGGTCTAATTCTGTCTTTATAAAAATACGAAATCTTAATTTTAGAAAACCTAAATTTGGAGGCCACTTTCGCACCGAGGCAGTTCCTTTAACACGGGCTGTGGGGCGTGTGCGTGTCTTTCTTGTTAAATGGCAAATCTGCTTTCCGCTGGCGCTGTTATGTGGTTAATCCTGTTGGGCCTGATCTGATCCTCCTGGCGCTGGCGAGAACCGAGCAGGGCTGAATATCGGCGCCGGACCGAGGGCAGCCACGGGGCTGGCTTGGACCCGCTGCCCCCAGAGCTGCTGCTGCTCTTTCTGCCTGCTGGAGCCAGGGGCTCAGCCCTGGGGTTCGGTGATTTTACCTGCTAGGAAGGGCTTTGTCCGTTTTTTTTCCCACTTAATCAAAAATGAAAAAAAAAATTATAAAAAAAAGGGAAAAGTCTTTGCTGTTTTGTCGGATCCATAAATGTGATTTATTTATTTTTTTTTTGCTCATGCAAGTGCAGCTGGCAACTGCTCAGACCAAGCTGGTTTCCAAACGGGGTGGCCCAGCTCTGCTCGGGGCATTTTCAGTTCACTCGCATGAGTTCGGGCACCACCCGGCTGCTGCTTTTTCAGGGAGAGGTGTGCTGGTGCCTGCCCCCGGTGACGTGCCGCCTCCTCCTGCCCTGGCTCTCGGGGACACAGGCGGTGGCTGCGCCTTGCGCAGGAGAGCAGAGCCAAGCGTCTTCGGGGGCGGAGGTCCAGAGAAACCCAGGACGGGTGGGATTTCCCTGGGCACGTAAGGATGGGGACAGGCTCTCACCTGGTGTAAGCGCCCCCGTGCACATCCCTGCCTTCAAGTCTCAGGGGGATTCACTCCGACCCACCAAAACTGCATCTCGAGGGGTTTCTCCTCCACCAACATCGATGAGAAACCCTCCTTGCTAGCCACGATTTTAGGTTCTGGGGATGGAGGTGCCCTTGCCAGGCTGTGGCCATCCCTTGGGTCCCCCATGGGGGCCAGCGTGCAGGGTGTGAGTTTCCCAGTCGTTGGCTCCGAGCAGAGGGGTGCTCGGGCACTGGGGAGGGCTCCGTGGTGCCTGGGGCTGTGCTGGGAGCACGTATGGCTTTTGGCCAGATTGTCCCCTGCCTCCCCCTTCGGGGCCATGGGAAGGCGAAGAGCAGAGCTGCGTTCCCAGGGATGTTTTAGGGTAGTGCATGGATTATTTTTTTTTTTAGGGAGGGAGGGATGCGGCGCAGCGATGCTTGGCCTTTGGGTGGATTCCTCTCTCCCGCTGCCTCCCAGCTCTCAAGGAGCCTCTCGCTGGTAGCGGGAAAGGGGTTAAGGTTTCCTCGCTGCCCAGCCTGGGAGCAGCCGCCGGCTGCTGCTGCTGTTGCTGCTGCGTTCCCCTTCCGGGGCTGCTGAGGTTTGCTGGTATGCGTGCAATGCGGCGCCGGCCGGCCGCGAGCACCCAGCCCTCGCCCGAGCGCTGCGAGACCTTCCCGGCACGGCCTCCCCTCCCCTGCTCTTCCCCCCCCCGGCGCTGAGCCATGGGGCTGGGGAGCTGGGACCTGCCGGGAGAGCAAAACCAGGGACTGGAGGAGAGCTGGAAAAGGGTCAAGGTGCCAAGCAGCATTTCCCTGAGCTCCCCCGCTTCGCTCGCCCAAAATGCTCGTGAGCGAGGGAGCGTCTCTGGGCACGTCCTGGTGCTGGCCCAAGGTTTTGTGGCTCGTCCGTGCTCACCTCTCTGCCTTTGTGATGCCACGGGTTGGGGACGGGGGGTGGCAAAAGGCTTTGGATGCCCCCAAAGGGTCTGGCAGCGTGTTTCGTGGGGGCTCCTGCTTCCTGGGGCACGGGAGAGGGGTTAGTGCAGACGCAGGCAGGAGCTGGAAAATTGCAGCCACGGCAGCAGAATTCAAGCCGAAACGTAGCGAGACGCCTCGGAGGGGGGATGCAGGCTGCCTGGAGTTCTCTCTGCACCAAAAATTTATATCCCTTATATAACTGGGGAAAAGCAAACAAAGAAACTTGTCTCCAAGTGGGAACGTGGTGTCACTGGGAGAAGTCCCCCAGCAAGAGCGAGCCCGCTGATTTACTCCCAGGGCTGTTAACTCTTCGGCAGAAGGGCGATGCTTTTACGGCTAAATTCTCAGACAAACGACTCTTGGATATTCCTGAAGAATTGTGCGCGTGGGTTGCCTAATTTAGGCAAGCGGCAGGCATAATTTTTCACTCTGGAGCTTTTTTTTTTTTGGTTTGCTGCGGCTCGAGGGCCGCGCTTTGCCTTTGATCCTCGCGCAGCACCGCCATCGACGCTGGCAGGAACCATCTTGCGGAGCGAGGCTGTTACGCGGTGCTAATTTCGTAGGCTCAGATAACAGAGCCTCTCTAAAAATGTCGTTCGGGGCCACTCGTGGGGTGAGTTTGACATCGCTGACTTGTGCCGGGACGCCTCGTGCGCGCTCCTGGCCCTCCTGCCGGCAGCCGCCAGCATGGGGTGCACATGTGAGGCTGCCTCAAGGGGGGCGCAAAAGAATTTCCTTTTTTTTTTTTTTTTCCCCTACTGTCTTTTAATCTACCCCAAAGTGATAAATAAAGTCCCTGGCCCTCGACTGCTCCAGGCTGTCAGGCTGATGCCAAAATAAGATCAGTCAAAAAGGGCGCAAGGGGAGATAAGTCAGTAATGGAATAAAAAGAGGGCTTGGTTTGGGACAGTGGCTACACCATAACTTTCTTATTAACTACAGATAAGCTAAAAAAAGAAATTTATTCAACCAAAAGAGGCATTTCGGATGCCAGTGGCAATAGACCTGATGGTTGTGTTGTGTTTTCTTGTTTTTTTTTAATTTCTTGGCACGGGCAATTATCAAATTTAGCTACTTTGATATGAGCCTAATATCAACACAGTCAGTAATATATTTATATTTGCCAAATGACACTACTCAATAGGTTGTTTTCCTGTTGCTTTCCTGAACTCCACTTTCTTCTGACTTACGTCTCTGGTGAGACAAAGCCCATTTCTGGGTGGAAATCCCCGGGTTCCCCTTTGAGATCCTCACCGCTGCCCTTTCATGGGGGGCAACGTGATTGCAAAAAATTTAATCAGACTATAATTAGCAGCGTAAAATAGCTACGTATCGCCGCTTGCTGTTGGGAACGGGGCCACTCTTGTGCGGGGTGCTGCACGAACGGCGGCACCGACTCTGCCCGGAGCATTTGTGCCGGCAAATCCCCAGCAGCTGACCCGGAGGGCTGGGATCGTGTGGCGCGAGCAAACAGCTCAGCTGGTGCCCGTTGCCACCGTAGCCTTACTTTGGGTTTAATTATTATATTTTTTTTTGTTCTTTCCCTATTTTTTTTAAGGGAATAGGGCCTCCGCGATCCAGTCTGTGCATGTGTGTGTACGTGCCTCTTTCTTTCTTTCTCTCTCTCTCTCCATTTGTTCCCGCCTCCCCCTGTTTTCTACCCAGCGACGAGTTTCAATTACGTTTGGCTGAAGGGTAGAGCTCTTGCACGGCTCCCGCAAGTCTTGTGAAAATGGGTGGGTGGCTAAAGAGGAGAGACTCGAGCGCTCGGCAACTGCGTGCGAACCCAACCCTTACGAGCCACCGGAGAATCCACGCTGGGAAGGCTGCTGGGAAGCGTGCTTCGTTCGCTTTTCTGGCCGGGGGGCTTGTTGGGAGCTTGGTAGAGGGGCAATTAAACACAGCCTTGATAACCATGGCTTGGGGGAACCTGGATGGAGTGGGGCTGGTGGGCAAGGTTCGCCGAAAATTCGCATTCCCCTTTGGGGTCTGTAGGTGCAAGGGCAGGCGGGGGTGAGTCAGCCGCCTCCCGGCAGGCGGTGAGATTAAATCTGGCCCTAGCAGGGGGTAGCTGCTACGGGAGGAGGAGGGAGGCTCCAAGCCAGCGTTTCCCACAGGAACAGAGGGGCCGAGCCCTGCTGGGGTGAGGCTTGGTCAGCAGCAGGAGGTGGTGCCCGCAGTAACGGGGACACGGAGCTGCGTCCCGCCGCCCGTCTGCAGCCCTGGGACCTTCGGGGGTGGGCAGCCGAGCCTGGCAAGCTCCCGGTGTCACAGCGGGAGGACAGAGCCAGGGGGATGTGACACAGAACGGCAGCTGCTGGTGCCTCCCCGTGTCCCTCCCCGCAGGACCTTTGTGCTTGGCTGGCTCGGAGCCCGCCGGGGTGCCCGCACCGGGCCCCGTCCTCGCCGTTCCTGCGGGTCCCGGAGCTCACCTCCGCTCCCCACGTGCGTTTTTTCAGCGCTGTGGTTGGGAAGTGAAAGCTGACACAAGTAAATACGTTGACAGCCTGTTTGCAGCCGGCAGGGAATGTAAATTATCTCATTTGAACGAGGCTAACGCGGAATCAAGCCGTTGGTCCCAAATATCCCTTATAAGTGCAGATGAGAAATATTCATGGCACCTTCACTCCCAGAATATTGCTTTTATCTTTGTGGCTCCTTGAGTGGCAACACGAAGTTCCTGATTTTGCACTTTTCATGCATCTGAACCTGCAGACTTTGAAATCAGTCGGTCTGCCTGTGTGATTTGCCTCGTTAGATCCATACCCTTGCAGGCACCTGGGGATGGTCTGCTCCATAACCTCACTGCGCTTGTCTGGGGGGTAACACCCCATCTCGGGAACATCCTTAAGCGGGACAGTGGGGTGGGCGGAGGTGAGTTTGGGGTGGGTCGTGGGGCACGGGAGATCCCATGCAGAGGAGATGCCCATGAAAATACAGACCTGCGTGCGCAGTGCTGTGGCAGGGCAGATGCAAAGGGCCATGAGGCCAGCAGAGACTCCCAACAGCTTTGGTCCAAAGCCATTGCCGGGAGCTGCGCACCCCAGGCTCGGTGTCCCGCTTTTTGGAGCTGGCTGCAACTGGGATTGCACCCAGGGCCAAAGCAGGACGTGACTCTTCGTGCCCACTTCTCCGGGTTTCAGATGCCGAGCTGGGATGCGGAGGTTGGGCTTCTTCAGCACACCCGGGTGTCGCCTATTTCTTCCCTGGAGCCCTGCTCAGGCCATGTCAGGGAGGTCTCTGTGCCTGGAGCACCTGGCTCCAGCTCAAGCAAGGAGCCACGGGGTTGGCTCGGGATGGGGGGTCCCAGGAGCTCTCCCCCCAGGGACAGCAGCTGGAGGTGGAAACTCCCACCAGGGTCTCACCCTCCTATGCAGCAGCCTTTGCCCAGCGGGCAGCCTTTGCCAGGGAAGGCAGAAGGTCAGATCGTCTTCAAACCTTGACCGTGTTCGCGAGCGGCTGCCTTTCTGGCTTTGCTTTTTGCTCCGTAACAGGTTTTTCCCTTTAAGAATGCAGAAGATTGATTCCCTTGCAGGGCACATCGCCGAGGCGAGCCATGTCCAAATGGTTTGCACGTCTGCATTTTTTACTGCTCTCGTTTAATATGTATGCAAATGCAGTCTCTCCTGTCCTCACTCTCTGTGTGGGTTTGCACAGTCAGGAGCACATTCCCATTACCGCTGCCCATCTCCTGCTCCGCGCGGCATTCGAGGAGACTGCCTTTGAAACGCTGATAGATGGAGGTGCAAGGGAAAAGAGAGAAATGACGGATTTTCGTAATTTCTTGGCTGGGGGGGGGCGAGGCAGGAGGAGTTGGGAAAGCAGAGGAGGGAGGTTTAAATATATGCAAAATTGTTTATTGGGAGAAAAGGGTGGGGGGAGGCCTCCAACTCGGAGAGTCGGAGCGTAGATTTCGTATGCCGGTCCATTTTCAGAGCGTCAGCTCAGAGGATTTTAGCTGGAGGTTAGGGAAAAATCCAGGCACTGGCAATAATCTTGTGATAGCGGAAATATTCCGTTTTTCTCCTGATAAATAGACACGTGTGGTAACCGAAGTCAGGGCTTCGGTCCTGAAAAGCAATGCTGTCTGCTGTTTGGTAAATAAAGGGCGAGGTGTCCAGAGGTGTTCCCGGCAAAGGGTGGTATATGGCTGCTGCTGCTTTCTTTTCCTTCCTTTTCTTTTTAATGGCTGTATTTTTCCAGAGCAGTTCAAAGGCAGCACCCGTGATACTTGGACTCTCATACGTGTTTGTATAAGTAAAATGGGAAACCGTGAGCACCAGCTAGCACCAAAATGTGGGAGCCACCTTCCATGGCCAAAAGCAGGGTAGCTTTTCCCATCCCCAGGTGATGAGATTGCCTTTTAACGTCGTGTTGGTTGAAGCTGCAGATCTCCGGGCTTCGCACCTGCTTGGAGGTAACCGAGAAGGCTGAAGAGGTCACGGAATCATCTAGGTTGGAAGAGACCTCCAGGATCACCCAGTCCAACCTCTGACCTGACACTACCAAGTCCTCCACTAAACCAAGGTCCTGGCTCTTGTTGCGAGAAGCAGGGGACGACGCGTCCCTTCCTCGCCCCGATCATTCTGGAAGAGAGATGGAGGTTCGTGCTGCCTCCCACCCTTTTTGATGAAATTTAGGTCCTTTAAGTGTCCAAAGACCAGATTTCCATGTTTATTTTAGTTCTGAACCCCGTTACACGGAGCCAGAGCCTTGTTTTACAGAGCCGCGGTGCCTGGCTGGGCGCCCCGCATGGCGTGGGGCTGCGGGGAGGGAGCACCACGGGGGGGCTGCAGGCAGCCTCCTCCTGCTTGTGCCCCCCGAGGCTCTGCCTGGAGCACCTTTCCCAATCTCCTCCCCAAAACCACCTCCGAGGGGCTCCTTCCTTTCCTTTGCTGAGCCAAAAATGGGCTTTTTGCCCTGGGAAACCCCCTCGGCTGCGGCGCAGGCTTGTCAGGGATGTTTACTTTTGCATCTCCAGTTGTGCAAGAGTGTTTTGTGTCTCTGCAGTGCCGGGTGTTGTGAAAGCCCTTTCCAGCAGCCCGCACGGACGTGCCCCCGCATCTCAGGGGGGGTCAGGCAGCAGCCAGAGCAGAACAACAGCCTGGCCGTGCCCAGCCCGGTGCTGGGGCTCTGCAAAGCACAGCCCTCGTCTCTGCTTTTGGCATGCTGTCAGAGGGATCAAGGGGTGATGTTCAAGAAGGGGCTGGGTGTTTGGACGTGCTCAGCTCCTCCGGTGAGGTGCAAGGGCTGGTTCTGTTCGTGCAACAGGCGTGGAAAGCTTCAGTGCCCACGAGTCCAGAGCTCTTGCAGGCAGCCCGGTCCTTCCTTCACCTCCCCTCGCTCCGGGCAAAAGTTTAGGGCTGTCTCCGATGCAAAGGGCTGCTTCTTTTGCTTCTCTTTCTTCTGTGGCATTGGGGAAGCTTTCTCTGTCCCTGGTTACCAGCCATGGTGTCCAACAGGGCAAGGCACAGGGCTGCCATAAGCAACTACATCCCCTCGTGATGTTTGCTGCCAATAAAATAAATATCTCGTGCCGCTGGGTCCTCACTCTGGCGAATTCGTGCCGCTTGTGATCACAGGCTCCAAACTTCCCCTATTACGGTTGCCTTTTTAACAGCTTCTTTTTTACTGGCGAGTAGATTCGTGGAGCCTTTCTACTTCCTTCATCTGTAAATTGTCCTCCGCACAACTAAGAAACCGTTCTGACTGGGGTTTGATGTGTTTGTCGCCCAACAGATGTCTGGGTGGTTAAAGTGCCCCCTGAGTACAAGTATCCTGTGTTTGCGAGCTCTTTGATAGTTGGTTCAGGAATCTTTTTGTTCTTTCTTTCTCTCCCCAAGTCCTGGGGGTCTGGAGCAGATGCCTGCCGCAGCCTCTCCTTTGTTTCCTGCTCCTGATATCCGTGCCCACAGTGTTGCTCCTCTACCCTCTCCCTTATCAAATTAGATTATCTCCTTCTCATAAGTACTTCTGACACGTGTAAAGGCGTGATGAGCATATCGCAGCGCTGGGTTCCTGCTCTTCCCGTCTCCGTGCTCCTCTCTTGCACCGCTCCAGCCTGGCTGGGCAGCACCCGGGACCGCGGCGGCACGCTGCCAGCCGCAAATAACGGTGATAGCAAGGCCAGCGAGCTCCTCGGATCGGGCACAGCAGCCCTTTCTGCCTTTTTCGCCTTGCATGGGAACCCCAGGCCCAATTTTGTCTCGGAGCTCTCAACCGTGTCACCACGACCCTCGTTTCACTGCCTTTCCTCTCCGCTGATCTGTCTCCAGCACCTCTCCCCGGGTCCTGGACTTGGCTCCGGGCACTGAGGCTTCTTTTCAGTGCTGGGCGCTGCCCCTTGCCCGTGCCTTGGCTCCCTGCCTTTTCACCGGGTTTCCTGGTTCCCACGTGTGATCCAGAAACCCTCGTTGTTATTCTGTCCTTCCTCCCCGTCACAGCCCCGTGTTCCTGCTCCATCTTTCATGAAAAGGTCTGAGACTGAAGGTGAAATGCGATAACAGCCTTCAAAAATATGTCAGCGGCTGCTGCAAACAGGGTGGGAATAAACGATTCCCGGTGTCCTCCTGTGGGTAGGGCAAGAAGTTACGGGCTCAATCTGCAGCGCGAGGGAGATTTAGGGTTGGTGCTCAGACATCTCGCGGCTGAGGCACTGAGGGGGCTGCCTGGATGTCCCGAGCGGCAGGTCATGGGGGCAGCTGTCGGGGGTGGCTGAGGGGAGCCGAGGGGAGCAGGGGTGATCCAAATGATCATTTTTCATCCTCTCCAACCCCCTTAGCTCCCCTTCCGTGTGCTGGAAGCCTTTGGCTAGGCAAGGAGCTTTTTGTGTCTTGCTCAGCCGGGCTCTTTGCTTTCCCTCTCCGTGCTTTTTGTCTCTGTTGCAGCAGTTCTGGCAGACGCGATTGCAGCAAGCCTGGAAATAGCCCCGGCGAAGCCGCTCCTCCAAAAAACCTTTCCTTTGTGCACGGTGGCTCTTTTCAGCCCTCGTACGCCAGTGGGAATGACGGCAGCTGCGATCAGAGCCCATTGGGAGACGCAATAGCGACCAAAACAAATGTTTTGCTGTGCCCAGAGGGGTCAAGATCGAGGCTGGGACAGCCTTGAGGACACTGCCGAAGGTCCTTGCTGGCAACCCGCAGCGAGCTTTGCAGGGGGCTGCGCTGGGTGGAAGCACGTGGGTGGAAGAGAAACGGTGAGGATGGGTCCTGGAAGCCGTGCCCCAGGTGGAGCAGGGCTCCCCCATCCCCTCCCCTGCTTTGGCACATGTGTGGGGGTAAAGGGTTGTGGGCAGGGGGTTGGGAGCTGTGGAGCTCCCACCTCTCCTGACCCCGCACCATCTGGTATCGTCAACCTCGAGCTGGGTCTGGGTCCCTCTCCGCTCCCCAAACCCCCAGTCCCTCTCCCCAGGACGCCCGTGGGCACGGGCTGGCCCCATTTCTGGGTCCTGCTCATCCATGACCCCTTCATCCCCCAATAACCCTCCTACCAGCCCCCTTCCCAGCTCCCCAACAGGAGAGGCAGGCAGGGAGAAACCGGCGGATGAATAATTTATCAGAACGATGCAAAACAGGGTTTTAAAACTCTCCCCGTATAAATATTTATTTTTGAGTCGTTAGCACCGCAGCCGCCTCTCCCCCCCACCCCCCCCAAAAAAAAAAACAAAACAAAAAACCCTTCCCTTTTTCCTTCCCGAAGCCCCCGACAGCCTTGCAACTATCACGACTCTGCTTGTTCGCCTTTGCTCCGTCTGCCTGCCTCTCCCGCGCTCGCTTTTCACATGATCTGAGCCCCGGTGCCAAGCGCTTCCCGGGAAGGAGAAAAAAACTCTTTTTCTCGCTCGCACACACACACAAAACAACAACCGGGGAAAGAGGAGGGAGGGAAGGGAGGGGAGGGGGGGGAAGAAATGCAGAAACACACACAGGCACACGCACAAAACCCTTTGAAGCCTGTGAAGGGTAAGGGTTGTTTCTGTGGTAACGGCGCGGGGATTGGCGGCGGGCGGCGAGGCCCTCGATCCCGCGGCGGTGCTGAGTGATTAATGAGCCGGCGCTGGGCTGCATGGCCGTGCTCGGGCCGGGACGGGCGCCGTGGGGCTGCTCCGCTGCCGCCAGCCCCCAGCCGCCTTCCTCTGCTCGCCCCGGGCTGATCCTGCCCTGCCTTGCCCGGGCAGGTGGTGCCCTGCGGGCCATCGGCCCCTCGAGGGATGGAGAGGTGTCCCCAAGCATGCTGGTGCTGGTGCTGGTGCTGGAGCATCCTTGGGGCTGCAGCCTCCATCCCGTCCCATCCCCATCCCCATACCCCATCCCCATCCCATGCAATCCCCACCCCATCCCAATCCCTGTCCCCATCCCCAATCCCATCCCCAATCCCATCCCAATCCCCATCCCCATTCCCAGTCCCCTCCTTGTGCCCATCTGCATCCCCAATCCCATCCCCAATCCCATCCCCAGTCCCCTTCCCTAGTCCCCTTCCCTGTCCCCACCACAATCCCACCCCAATCCCATCCCCACCCCACCCCAATCCCATCCCCAATCCCATCCCATCCCCACCCCCCCCCCATCCCCGCCGTGCCAAGCTTGCCCTCCCAGGGCTTTGGCATCTCCCGCAGCGCCCGCAGGGGTCAGAGCCACGTCAGTGCCCAGTTTCTGTCCCATGGCCATGCAGTGGCTCCCAGCTGAGCAGGGGGGAGGGCTCCGTTGTCCCCTCCCGTGGCCGTCCCCAGGGCTGGTGCGGTGCTGCCACATCCAATGCCATCACCTCTCGAGCCGGTGGCACGGGGCGTGGGTACCGCAGCCCAGCATGAGCTGCAGCTCCTGGGGACCCGACTGCTGCAGCACGCTTTGAAACACATCCCGTTTTGTTTCCTTTCCTTTTTTTTTTTTTTTTTTTTTCCAAAAGGCATAGAAGAAACACGCATCATTCACATCTCTTGGGCAAACAATAATAATGAGTGAGTTTCAAATCTCTTTCCCCCAAAATAGCCAAAACAGAACACGCGCAGCCTTCCAGAGCCGCTGCCTGAAACAGATGTGCTGCCAGGGAGGCAGCTATTTATAATGTGCAGCCTTCCCTTTTAAGCCGTGGTGACTCCAGCCCTCGGCTCTCGCGCTCATCAGCTCCTTTTGAAGCCTGAGCTCTAATCCGGGGACTGCTCCTGGTGCTGCTAAAATCCCCTCGTAAACCCGCCGGGATGCCAGCGAGCCGGAGCCCTGCCTGCTCTCTGCCTTCGGAGGTGCTTTATCAGCCCTGGAGGCTGCTGGGCACGGAGACGGCGCTGGGCTCCCGTCGGGCGGCGTGTCCCCGGCGTCCCCATGGCTGCGTCCTCCCTGCGCCCCTTTCCAAGCCCTAATTTGAGAGGTTTTGCCATAGAGAGGAGGGTGAGGGGGGCTGGGATGATGTCGCTGGGGGGAAAGGGCTGTTATGGGTTCGAGCCTGGGTGGGTTTGCTCCTCGGGAGCTGTTTGCAGGGTCCAGGCAGCACCGGAGGGGAGGCACAACGGCTCGAGGGCGCAAAGAGTGTGGGACGAGCCCGCTCCGCAGCACGGGGAGGAGGAGAACTGGAGAGCTTTGTGTTTAAAAGAAGGTTCAAAGGGGTTTGCCAGCTTCGGTGCCCACACTTGGGGCTGGTGTTTGGGGCTCCTGCAGTGTGTCCGTGGGATGGGCTGGTGGTGCTGGGGTCCCAGGGCACGCGGGATGCGCGCTCTGGGGCAATGGGCTGCTCGTGGACCCCGTGGGGTGCCCGTGGCCAAGCGCTGCCGACGCTGCTCGGGTCCCTGGCTCCCGGATGAATAATTTCCCTGGTATTTCAGGGCGGGGAGCGGGCGGTTAGGCAACGCAGCAGTGCATGGGGAAGCTGCTCCTCGCCAGGGCTGCTGCAGGCAGCCGGCAGGGCCCGCGCTGCCTCCCGGGGCGCCGCCACCGCCGGAACCGGCCGGGCCGGTGCCGCCGCGCCGCGTGGGGCCGGCCGCAGCAAGCACGGCTCTGCTGGCAGCCCCGGGGCTCCAGCGTGGCTTTGGTTTCCATCGCGCCTCGGTTTCTGCTTGCGTTTGTCCCGAGCGAGGCGTTCGAGTGGCGATCGCTCCACCCAGACCGCGTGTTTCGGGGTGGCTCGAGCCCTGCTCTCCCTTCTCAGGGGGCTCAGAGCATGGCCGGGCAGCGGGGAGCCGTGGTGGTCTGGAAGGTGCTCCCCCGGTTTACAAAGGGCAGTGCTCTTGGCTCTCCATATGGAGAGCTTGCAAAACACCCCAAGGGGCAACCCACACGGAGCTGCCCTGGTTTTGCTCCCGTGGCACGTGCTCACCGCTTGGCAGACACCAGGGGCCGTGCGTCCGTGGGCAGAGGTCACCCTGACCACTGCGCTCTGCCTTTTAACCTCCAAAGCCCATCTCGAGGGTGAGCATTCGCCTGTCCTCCTGTCCAGAGACCTCGTGCCCTGCTCAGCCTGGAGGAGAAGAGAGAGGGTGGTGATTTTCAAGTGGCACCGTGAGCCGTCTCCAGCTGAGGATGGGATGTGGGGGAGGAGCCGATGGCTCCAGCAGCGCGATGGGTCGGTTTGGCTCACTCTGGGGGGGACACAGACGGCTTCCCGTGAGGCTGGCATCCCCAACCAAGACCGCAGCCTTCCCGGTTTCCAGTGGTTACAGATAAACCTTTGCTTCTGGAAGAGGGGCTGAAATCCAGCCCGTGGCGGTGAAGCTTCTTAAGAGCCGGTCTCGTTGCAGCTCGGTTAATTATTAATAGGACGTGGGGGAGAAAACACTGGAAAGCCCCAACAGCTCGAGTCAAGCCGCTGCTTCATCTGTGTCCAGCAGCGTGGGCCTGGCTTTTCCCCGACCCGAGGGGAGGTTTGGAGGTGTCTTTTCCAGCGGCTGCTGTCAGCAGGCACAGAGCTTAACAGAGAGGCTCGGCCATCCCTCTGAAAACCACAGCAGTCAGAGCCGAGGAGCCGAATGACTCACGTGGGGCTTAGCTTGCTCTTTAGCAAAGATTTAGCCCCCGAAGGGATGAAGTCCCGCTTGCCAGCATCTCGGCTCAGCAGGACTGGCAAGGTGCTGGAGAGGCAGAGCCCACGAGGACAGAGGCGCTGGGGAGCCCTGCCTGGGCACCCCCGTGGGCAGGATGGGACCCCGAGGTGCTGTTTGGGCTGTACGTACGCAGGGAGCCCGAGCTGGGGGAGCTCAGCACGGCAATATTCATGAGAAACGAGCTAAGGGGGAAAATCCTTGTGGGCCTTGTGGGCTTCTTCCCCCAGATCTGGCCGTGGGTACCAGGGATGTCTGAAATGGGGAGGTGTTTCCATGGACAGCAGCAGTGGCTCTGCGGGGGGACCCCAAGGTGTGGATTTGGGGCTTCCATCGGGGCTGCAGGAGTGGTGCTGGGCGTGGGGAGGCACCAGTCCTTGGGGGCTTGGGGTGGTAATGCCCCAGCACCACAGCGTGCAGGCAGCAGTAGCCCTGCTCTGCCTTGCTCCTCCTGCAGCAAGGAGACCCCAAACCACAGGGGCAGGGGGTGGCTGTAGGTGCCACCAGCCCACCCTCCTTCTCACCACCCCATGGGGACCTCTAGCCTCCCCCGGCACACTCCCCTCTCCCTTCGCCTCCCTTCCGCTCCCTCGTTCCCTTTTCTTTCCCTCTCTTCCCCTTGCTCCACCCCCTCCAGACTCCTCAGTGGGGCATTGATTTTTCCATCCGTCAGCGAAACGCCCGAGGAAAATGAAAGAGCATCTCCGTGATCGATCAGGAGAACTCTTCAGCCTGGGGTCAGCACGGGTTTGAATCAGCTGCTCCCCCGGCATACAATTACCCCCTCTCTCCCTAGCTGGGGCTTTTCGTACGCCTGCAGGGCTGGGGTCGGGCAGGATTGCTTGGGAGAAAAACCTCCCCGCGGTGCCTTGGTGCTGTGCATGCGTGCACGGAGCTGCCCGGGGATGCTCGGGGTGTTGTTATTGCCAGGGCTCAGCTTTTGGCTGGGGTTCGTGTGCCTGTGCTTGCCTCGTGCAGAGTGAGGCGTGCAAGGTGGGTACGAGCACGCGCGCACTTCTCCCTCTCCGGCATTGATCGCTCCGTGCGGAGCAGATCCCGCGCGGTGCTCTGTGAGGGCGGGCAGCTCCGAGGCTGCAGGTTTAAAGCAAGTGAGGAGGAATTAAATCCAACAGGAGCTGGGTGCCCAGCTCCCTTCTCTCTTTTGAACATCTCCTTTGAAGGGAGCACCGTCTGGGCCGTGCCACACATGCACAGCGCCTTGGGAGCAGCCCGCAGGTGCCTGTCCACAGGCTGGAGTTGACCGTTGGTGCCACGCTCGTCCCTGAGACCTCCTTGCATGCTGCCATCCCCCGGAGTCGGTGTGGCGAAGAGCTGAGGGAGTTTTTCATTCCGCCGGGGGGTAGCTGCATGCAAATGTCGACTTATTCATGGCAAAAAGCCTTGACATAAAGCCCCGTCTGGGCAGGATCCTTCCCCTGGTGTAATTTGGTGACAGTCAGGGGAACTTTGTTTAACCGGTGAGTGTTACGTCCTGATACAAACGTGGAGCTAACCCAATTTCCTCGAATCTGTGTCGCTCTGCTGATAGCAAGGGAGAGAGGCTGGCTTATGCAAGTGGCTAACCTGGGATCTTCCATTATTCCCTGCAAACAGAGTGCTCTGGTGAGCTGTCACCAGGCAGTGTCACCGCTGGGGTCGGGGGAGGCAATGGGGACAAGGGAACTCCTCGTGTCTCTCCAATAACCCACCAGCTTCTTGCTGCCCCTTGGTCACGTCCCTTGCTCCTCCCGCAGCCTTCTCTCTCCCAGGTCTGAAAAATGAAGACGAAATACTAGTTGACTTGCTGGGAAGCTCTCAGCCCAATTAAGAAGCACGCGCTAATTAAAGCGAGCTCCGGTTCACATCCCATACCCATCGGTGGGGCGCTGGGAAGCCCGGGGATGCGGGACGGCAAGGTTGCGACAGAGACAACGCAATGCGCTCTGACTGCAGAACAGAAAGCGGATCCATGTGTTAATCTGGGAAAAGGAGGGCGAAAATAACTGCAAATCCTTCACAACTTTGTTGTAATTTCCCCCAGATAGGATGCAGGCGGGAAAAATGCTCTGCTCTGCTCTCCAGCCCCCTTGGCTCCCGGCGGCCCCGCGCTCAGGGCCAGGCTGAGCTGACCCCGGGGCTGGTGCGAGAGGAGCTGCTCCAGCAAGAAACCAGCTGAAATCCGGGGGGAAGGGGTTAATGGCTGCGTGGTGTTGGGCAACTGGGTCCTGGGAGGGAGCCCAGGGCTCCGCACGATGGTGCCTGGGTTGGTCCTCGGCCGTCTGCACGGAGGAGACGCGCGGGCGCCCGGGCGGCACGGCCCCGTGGCCGGCGTCCGTGGGCGCAGAGAGCGGGCCCCTCCTGGCCGCCCAGCTGCCTTTCTGCTCCCGCTCATCTAATTAACCAGCAGCCTGGAGAGGCTGAAAGCAGGGCAGCGGGAGAGCTACGGATTTTATCCAATAGGTTCCTGTCTCCAGCTCGGGAACCAGAGGAAAAACCTTTTTCATACGGGCAGATCAATAAGCAGGTGGCGTTTCCCCTCCCCTCCTTTCACCTTCTCTAGCTCTCCTTTCCCCACCTGGGCATGGGATGGGTTTTCAAAGCCTGCAAGGGTTAACGAGAAGCGACATTTTATTTTGCTGTGCATCCTTGGTGTCTGGAAAGAGATGCTCTCCCTGTTGCTTCGGCTGTTGGAAACGCATTCTTCTTCCCAAGGTGTCTTCCGAAAATTAGCTCCAGCCTGTCATCAGCGGCGGAGAAATGATTATGGAAAAGCAGCTGTCTGTCCCCTCCTGCCAGCTCCCAGCGAGGCAGCGGGAGGGGTGACGGCTCCTCTGGGTGCCTGCTGCTGGCAGCAGATCCCACGGTGACTGGTGCCAGGCGCTGGTGGAAGGAGGCAGCCCCGAGCTCCGGCCGCCCCCTGCTCAGCTCAGCGCACGGAGCAAGACGTGGCCGCGCAGTTCCCCGGGGAGACGCAGACCGGGGAGGTGGCCACGGCCACAGGGAAGGCAGCTCTTGGTGTTACAACACCTGCACCGTGGTCACCTCTCGTGCTGCTTCCCCTGGGGTCTCTGCATGCTGCCGTGAACCCCCCCACCAGCACGTCTCCACCTGCAGCCCCCCTGCAGGTTCCCCACGGGGTGGATGCTGCTGGGGGGGCACCAGCAGGGTTCCAGCAGGGGCGAGTGCCTGCAGCCAGGCACAGAGCCTCGACCTCAGCTCCGCAGCTGGGGTGGTGTAAGTGCAGGACCACAGCTCGGTGCTCATCCTCAGGCTGCTGTTGGCTGCAAGGGGCTTTAACTGCAGAAATGGCGCGGTGGGAGCCGGGCGAGAGGCTGGCAGGAGGCACAATACCTCCTGGTGCTGTTGGTGCGCAGCAGCAGGGAGGTTTCAGAGGAGCCCCACACGTGTCCTTGTGGGTTCTCCTATGAATCCCGGCCCCCCAGGTGGCAGCTGACACGGGAAGGGGCTGCTGAGGGAGCTGAGGGTCTCCTGCTGTGCGGGTCCCGGCCCGATGCTGTCACCGAGTGGGTTTTTTTAACAATGAGAAAGTTGTGCAAATCTTCCCCCGAATGTCAGCCTGCTCCTGCAGCCTGGAAGGGGTCTGCTTTAGCTTCTGTATTGTTTCTCCCCACAGGAGAGAAATCACTGTCCTATTTCTTCATGCCAAAACGAGGGACTGGAAACAGGCTGAAGGGGACAGGCTGGATGGGTGCCCCGGAGGCTTACAGTCTCGGAGGAGGATGGGCCAGGCTTAGGTTACCATCTCTCCGTCCCTTCCCTGCCACCTCTGTCCTTAATTAGGAGCTGGGTTTATTAGCTGAGCTCCTGCACCAGGCTTCAAACAGTGCCGAGCAGCACCTGAGCCTGGTGCTGGATGCAAAACCTCTCCGGATGCTCCAGCCAAGTGGGAGGTGAGCTCTGCACCTGGTGACGGGGGAGCCCGCTCGCAGCCAGATGCAAGCCCTTGCGCAGTGCTCCCCCCCTCCTTCCCCTTGCCCTAGCCTCAGGCCAAGCAGGGAAAATCCTTCAGCAGGACCCCAGCTGGGTCTGCTCGCTGCCTTTCCATAGCAACAGTCCATCAGGGGGCCGGAGTCAGCAGCGAAAAATGCTGCCCCCTCCTTCCCTCGCCTCGCCTGCCGGTCGCTATTTTGATTGCATTCCTGGGGAGCTGGGCTGCAGATGTGGTCTCCTTATCTTGGGAAGCTCTGAGTCAGTTTTTCCCTGTGCGGTGGAGCAGGCGGCTGAGGTCTGCAGGGAGGAAGAAATAGCTCCTGAGGCATGCCAGGGGGAGCTTTTGCTGGGGACAGGGACGAGTCCATCCCGGACTCGCGGTGCCCCCGTGGCACGGCACATCTGCAGGAGACCAGGGAGATGTCCCTGCAGTGTGAACTCCATGCAGCCTTGATATCTTGTCCAAGGGAAGGGGGAGGTTGGTCCAGGAGTGCTGTGGGCTGGATCCTGCCCTGGGAAAGACCCAAGGAACACGTCCACAGGAGAGGAAGGGCATTCTCCCCACCAGCACGTGTCCAGGACGCATGCACTTGTCACTCCTTGAAGCACCAGCTGATGTGCCAGCTCAAAAACTGATTCCCTCCTGTTTTCTCTGGCTGTAAACGAGAGCAGGATCTGGCCCCGGGAACCTCACTGACCCTCCCATGCGCTGCCATGAGCAGGGCTGCATCCAGGCACCACCAGCACGGGTCAGGGCACAGCACCAGTGGCGGTGCAGCTGGGGGTGAGGCTCAGTGTGCCTCTGCTGTTTGCTTTGCTGAAAGAGGAGCTTTTTTTCCCCCCTCCCTCGCACTGGTGGCTGGTGGTTATGGTGTCCTCTGCTCGCTTTTCGGCTCAAGAAGCTCACCCCTAGGCGCTTCACCTTGGAGAGGTGATGTCTCCGTGCCAATGCTGTCAGGGAGTGGGGAGTCCCCGGTGGCTGGCCCAGGTTCACGCTGGAAGCTGAGCTGCTACAAACCAGGGCTCAGCCCGGGCAGAGCCAAAGGAAGGTCTTGTGTAAGGTCTGTTATCAATCCAGAGCATTAACCCCGCCATGGGTCGTGTGCTGAATAATCATCAGCCCAACTTCCAAAAAAAAAAAACAAAAAAAACACACAAAACAGCCACATTACATGGTAAGCACATTTCCCTCCTGTTGGTGAGCTCCTCGGCTCAGGTTTGACAGCGTTTCCCCAAAGCCTGGAGGCTCAGCGAGCCTTTCTGCCTTGTTAGCCTTCGCGCTTTGCTTTCTCCTTACCAGAGAGGGGCTTCGCATGCAGACCCCCGCCTCCAGGAGCTGGTGATTAAATGCTTTTTGGGGACGGGCGGTGGCAGGGAGCTTCGGAGATGGAGGGCAGAGGAGGACAGGGACACCCGTGCACCCCTCTCCCTTCTTTAGCAGGACCAGGGGCAGCAGATTTGGGGTCAGCCCGCTTGGGGCCGGGCACCGAGGGATGTCCCATGCCACCGGGGCCGGGGGACCTGGCTTCGAACGTGTCCTCCCGGAGCTGCAGCCGGGAGCCAGGGCTCGGGAGAGGGTTTCTATAGCAACAGCTGCCACTCACTCCCCATCTCGGATGTAAATGAGCGAGGATTTTATTAGTGTGCAGAATTTCAAGAGGCGGGAGCTGGCGGAGAGACCTCGTGGCAGGAGCGGGGCAGCGCCCGCCAGGTCGGGAGCATCCTTAGGAGTTTGGAGCCAGGACAGGCTCTGGGACATTGCGCGTTGCCCAAACACCTTGGGTTTTTTTTGCCCCGATGACTGCCTGCAGCTCTGAATGGCTTTGGGTTTTCCCCCAAAAAACGTTGGGGACGGGGCATGGAGGCAGCAGGTGGGGCCAGCTGACCTGCCCCAAAGCCTGTAGGGTGAGCTCTGTGTGCTGGCGCATGACCCCGATGGAGGCACCGCGGTGAGGTGTGGAAGCCCAAAGCCCCTCTATTTCTGGGGCACGGCTGGGAACACCACCGAGGGCACGGTGATGGGTCGGGCAATATTGGTTAGGAGCCAGCTGAGCTGCTTGGGTTTGCTGGAGGGGGCGCAGGCAGGGCTGAGTGCTGGGCTGGTACGTAAGATGCTCCTTGCCCCATGGATCTTGCAGTCCTAGTAGGGGTGGGAGTAAGGAGGGAGCAAGGACGTAGTAAGGAAGGAGTACAGCCTCATGGGGTCACTCAAAGCATCAGCCCCCCAGAAGTGGGGAGCTGCATTCAGGTTCTGGTACAGACAGCTCCGAGCACTCCAGGTGAGAGCCCCCTGACCCTTTCCCCGCTGGCTGAGCCATCCCTTTAATTAGTGTTAATTAAGTGAGACCTTCATGAGTGACCGCAGCTGGGGAAGCACAGCCTCTGAAGGGTTGGTTCTAGGTTAAAAGGTTGGTGATGAAGCTGTGGGGTGGTTTGGCAGAAGTGCTGAGAGCTGCCCAAGGTCTTCGGCATCGGAGAGGTAGGGAGCTGGGGCTGCTTTTTGGGAGCCGTGGGTAGGTGCACACCAAGTTTCTTCCTTGACCAAGGGGTCTGGTGGGTGGCTGGGCTATAGGGCTGCTTGTTAGGTGGGATCACATCCTGCTTAGGCTTCTGTGTGAGCGTCCATGCCCTTGAAGGAGCAGTCCTGGCTGTGAATGCTGTCCTGTTGGAGCTATCCTCTTCATCTCCTCAAATGTAAGCAAATAAGGAGCAATTGTAACATCAGCTGCTTTAAGACCTGTGTGAAAAACCTTGATTTCCACGTGCTTTCTGCTTTGTGTGGTTAGGAGCCATGTTTTCAGGACTCATGTTCTCATCCTCTTGCCTCTAACCATGAGGGCTGTGAATTTCTTCTTTCTTTAACGAAAGAAGAGTTGTGGGCTCTGGATTTTTTTTCTTCCTTAACTTCATGACTGTGGGAGCTGGGCTTTGTGAAAGTCAAAAGGCTTCGCACCACCCTGTGATATTGCTGTGATATTTGCCAACACTGGGTTATAACAGGATGGTGATGTGTAGGGTTTATGTATCTAGTGTAGCTATAATACGAATAAGCTTGTGTGCAGCAAAAAAAAGAGGGCTGGAAGAGTCCTTAAAATGCTGGAAGTGTGGGGCTGGGCTGGCTGGAGAGTATCTGCTTGATTTTTATTATTTTTTTCTTGTTTAAAGTAGCCTAAATTTTAATTTCTTTTTTTTTTTGGTGTTTAAGTGCCTGATGCTCAGCAGGGATGGGCTGTGCTGGGCTCAAAGAGGACCCCAATGCAAGGCAGGCCCAGCTGCCACCAGCCCCTCCTGGGGTAACCCTAAATGCTGATGCTGCAGTTACTACAAAACCCGCTCCTCTCTTCCCGCATGCTGTTTATACTCTGAGCTTATGTAGCACTTCTCCTGGTGTTATTTTGCCCCGTCCTTTGCCCTTCTCCCTCTTTTAATCCCTCAATGCACTGTGGAAGCATCAATTAATTAATCTGAGTAGTGGTTGTTATTCGGGAGCTGCCTTGCTAGTTGGCCGGCTCTGCTCTGGTGAAAATCCCCTGTTTGGGCTCAGAGGGACCCGGGGAGCTGGTGCTGCGGGGCTGGGGCTGTCCCTGCTTGCCTGGACAGGGACATGGCATGGCATGGGGGGGCTGCGCTGGCCTGGCTGCCGCCTGGAGGGGAGCACGGCCTCTGGGGGTAAAGATAAATTGGCCTCTTGTAGGGGACAGCGTCCTGAGCATGGTGAAAATGCTGAATGTGCTGATAGTGCAGCTTGAAGCGAACCTGTGGGGACTTTGTGTTGCGGATGTTATTGTGAGTGGAAAAGAAATTGGGTGAAGCGTGGGGTGGTCGCCCTGCGAACTCAGCGGGGGGTCAGCGCCGGTGCAGAAGGCACAAAGCAGGGCTGAAACGGGGGTGCTGGCTGGGGAAGGTGAGCCTGTGGTGGTTGTGGTCGGGTGGGGGTTCGGAGGCTCTGTCTTCGGTGCCTCTGGGTCGAGTTTGGGCTCTGGGTCTTGGGGCCAAGTGCCCCTGAGCTGCTTGTGGGATGGGGCAGGAGCACAGCATGTGAGAGATGTCTGTCCCTGAGCTGAGGGAGACCACCGCAGCCTTCAGCACTGAGATGGCTCCTAAAAGCATCCTGATCCGCTGCAAGCTGGGTGCTTTTAGTGGAGCTCGGCCGGCTCCCAGCTGCTGCTGTGCCTCCCACGCTGCAGGGCTGTGATTTTGGATGCTGGGGTCAGCCCAAACCTGCCGCAGGGAGCAGGACATCAGCCTTTTAGAGGGCAATCAGCCCCAGGAGCGGTGAGTTTTGTCTGAATTTGTGGCCGGGGATGTAGCAGCCCCACAGCACCCGGGTTTCCTCCCCGGGTTTGGGATGAGGAGGCCCCTGGAGGCCCTGGCTCGGAGAACTGACCTCTGCTGAAAGCAGCTCGTCATGTGCTAGCCCTTAAGCGTGTCCTTCTGTTCCATTGAAGAGAATAGACCTGAAGTGCGTGCTCGAATTTAAGTGTATGGTGAAGTGTGTTCCCGTTCCCGGGCCTCAGATAGGGTAACGATTGCGGGAGAGAAGACAGCAGATAAATCAGGGGCTAGGCTTGCGACACAGCCAGGAGCTCGCTGCCACATCGCACGAGGCTGACTTTGGGACCGCTTCCTTCCCAGCCCGGGGGACGGGGCCCTGGCTTCGTCCTGCTCCTCTGCCACCCCGCAAAGCCTCCCTGCATCATCCCCATCCCGGGCTCTGTCCTTCCCTGTCTCAGCACATCAAGCCTTCTCCCCAAGGCTCCTCCTTGCCTGCAAAGCAGAAGTGCCTGGCCCAGATATTTTGCTCCACATCAGCACAAACCCAGCCCTTTCCGTGAGACGGCTCGGCTGGGCGCAACCAGCCCCACGGCCTCGCTGGGGACACCCCCAGGTGCCCCTGCCCCTGCCCGGGGTTGCGTTCCCCCTGCGCGGGCACGCAGCTGGCTGGCTGGGAAGCTGGAGCCTGCGAGCAGCTCCAAACGCAGCAGCAGCAGCCTCTGCTTTTCCACACGTCGGTATTTTTAGCTCTGCTGTGCATTAGCGTGCAGGAGCTCAAACTGCGAAGCCTGGCTGAGGTTTTATCTGTTGTGACAGCCCTTAGGGCTGTAGTCAGACACTCTCTCTCTCTCTCTCTCGCTTGCTCGCTCCCTCTCTCCTTTTTTCTCTTCCTTTTTTTTTTCTCCCCCCTCCCCAAAGTTTGCAGCTTGGATCTGCTCCTTGTGTGTGGATATGCTGCAGCTGTCATGACAAGGGACCAAAGGTGGAAGATCGGGTCCAAAGCGTGGCCTGAGCCCCTTTAACAGGAGCTCTGCTGAGATCCTTTCTGTATTTTTCCACTCCTTGTTGCTGCTGTCAGGGCTAGAGCTCTGAGCTGACGTTGCAGGGTTAGGTGCCGGCTCGCCCTGGCTGCCCTGACCCAAAGGGTCTCCAAAAAGCTGTGCTGGTCAACTGCTGCACCTCTGCTGGGGACAGCAGAAAGGGGAGCAGAGGCCAGCCTGGTCCAGTGGGTGCTGGGGCTCAGAGGGCAACACGCAGACCCTGTGCTTCTGTTGCTTTTTCCTAGCTCCTTGTGTCTGTGCAAGCATTTAAAGCAGAGGTGTTGCCTGTTCTGGGGCAGCTTTAGGCTCCAGGCACCCCAGAGAACTGGGGAGAAATCAGAGTCCCCTCCAAGTCCATTTCAAGCCTTGCTGCAGCTCAGCCCAGAAGGATTTTCCAGTGCTTGACCTCCTTTGGTAGAATGGGACTTGTGTATCTGCCCTGACTATCCACAAGCACCCACTGCTTTTGTTTTGTTTCTAGGGTAGCTCTTCTTTTTTGCTTCTTTTTCTGCCCCCCCCCCCCCCCCCCCCCCCCCAAGCCATTCTGGAGGACAGCGACATTCCCCCAGCTCCCAGCGAGCTGCACAGACCCGAAGCATCTCCTTCCTACCCAAGTGCCTCTGACAAACGGGCTGGAAATGGGGTCGCAGGAGAGCAGCCTTGAAGAAGCCCTTCCAGAAGGACAAGGAACTGTGGGGCTTTGTGATCCGTGCGCCAAAGCAGACCCAGCCCGGGTAGGTCTGGGCCCAAAGAGGAGCAGAAGTCGCCTGGAGGTCTGGTGCCCCTGGAGCTTGTCCAAGGTCAGGGAGGAAGCTGGTGGCAGAGCCAGGAATGGGCTCTGGCTTCCTGCCCTGTGTGCCCAGCCTTCCTCTTCAGCCTTCAGCACACGCCTGCTCCACGTCATTCCTCGTGTCCTTCTGCGATTCAGTCGTTCCCTGCTCTTTATACTTTGGGTCTTTCTCCCCCCGAATGGAGCGCAGATAGTTGGTGTATATCTATGTCATATTTTCTCCATCTATTCAATTCTCTTCATTGCTCCCAGGGTGTAAAGGGAAGCAGCAGCTGAAGGATGCTCTTGGAGCAAGTGCGGGGTGTAGCTGAATTACCGAGCAGGGGTGGCCACAGGGTCTGCTGGGGAGAAGCAGAGAGGGTGGAGAGGTGTCTGTGGGTTCCTTTAAGTCTGTCTGCACAGTGTTTCTTTCTGGTGTTGCCTTTTTTACAAGCACAGCAGGTTCAGCTCCCATGTCCTTGTCCGAGCTGGTGCTGCTGGAGGCTAAAAGGCTGCAGCTATAGGCTGGGGGACACCAGGGCTGAGGAGAGCCAGCCTTGTTACCCAGTTATTTGGGTATAAACCCAAAAGAGCCTGGGATGTCCCCCAGGTCCTCCCATTTCATTTGCACTGATGAGGAGTGGAGGAACAGCCCAAAGTTTATCTAGAAAGCCCACATCTCGGGCAGCTTTTCTAATTAATCATCCTCACACTGTGTTTGTTCTGCTCTCCCCAACAGTTCCTCCTTTTCTTTGCTGGCAGCAGCCAATGCCGTGAACCGCGGAGACTAGCTTCACAGCGCTCCTGCTCAACCTGCAGCAGGGAGCTCTGGAAATAGCTGGTGCCTTTGCCCTTTTGCAAAGAGCACCCAGGGATGAGGATTTTGCAGCTCAGCCCGTGGTGTGGAGCAGGGTGTGGGGGGTTTTGTTGTGGCTGTGTGTTATCTCTGTGGGCTCTTTGTGCCATGTGCAAGTCCCAGGTAGCAGCCAGAGCATGGTAGGTACCTCTGCACTGAGCTTCAGCATCCCATGGCCAGCGACGGGAGTGTTGCATCTGAGCAGCTCTGCGGGGTCGGGCTGCTGTCATCTTCACCCTCTTCTCCCCCAGCCTGCCAGGGAAATGCCACTTGTGGCTGCAGGGGATGGATGCAGATGCTCTGCAGCCACAGACAAGCCCTGTATGGTCCAAGAGCCCAGGCACGAGGCTGTTTAATCCTTTCTGTGCTCTTCCCCTCGCTGAGGGAAGCTGCTAATGGCAGCTGGAGCTGGCTCCTGGTGTGTGTGGGAGCTGCCCGTGCCCTCTGCCATCACGGTGTGGGGTCGAGTGGGACCCTGGCAAGAAGCAATCCTCCTTCCAGGGATTTGACAACTGAATAGCTGGATGAGATCTAGGAGAAACTAAAGATCAGAGGAAAATCAAATGTCAGTCTGGGAGGTTAAGGGCTTTTTCTTGAGGGATAGGGGAAGGTGGTATTTTAGGGGCATTTAAACTTTCAAAATACCCCGTGGCATCCATGTTAATGCATCCTCCTGCTTAATTAAAATTCCTTACAGACTTCTAAACACCTTAAAATTTGGGCTTAAGGCACCTTAAACTGCTGGTATGGGCAGATCTGCGTGGGGGCAAAGCCCAACGGCTGCGTGTGCCCTGTGCTGTGAAGCAGCCGCTCTCCCCTGCCTCCTTATACCCTAGAGCTGCGCGCGGTTCCTCTGCTCGCACCCGAAACCCCCTGCTTCTCGCCCATCCCACTCCTTTGCCTCCCTGCTCCGGAGCTGTCTCAGGCTCTCGGCACGTCCGATGCCTCGGCGCTGCCAGGAGTTTGCTCTCCAACTGCTTCGCGGCCCCCTCGCGCATGTGGGCACGGAGGGGGGGCTGCATGCGCGGGGAAGGATGAACAGCAGGAGCGTCTTCGGGGAGGGGATGGGGGAAGCACGAAGGGGGGAGCGAAGTGAGAACAGGGAGGAGGAGGGAGAAAGGATGCTGCCTTGTCTGTTCTCAGATTTATATTGGTCGAACTGTGCTGGATTAGCTAAAAGTGGTGCAGAGCTGCCTTCCCCTCCCCTCTCCTCCAGGCAGGCACTTGTATTTGGGGTTGAATGCTTTAATTCCCTTCAGCTTCAACCTGCTCCTAATTGACTTAGACCACATTGAAAGGAGCTCAGCTTCAAGAGCAAGTGGCTGCAGCGGTTGCAAAATTGCACCTTAAGTTAAGGCAGCGTGATTCTGCGCATAAAGAGACCTCGAGCTTGGCGCGGACGTGCACGGGTATAACTGCATGTGAGGGGCTTGTGCTGTGCGGTCCTGAGCCTGGGCTGCTCCTCCCTGCCTTGCTTTTGGGCAGAGCAAATTGGGGTTTGGGGCCAGGGAGCTTCGGGCCGGTGAGGTTCAGCTTTTGGGAGATTTGCGGTCCCTTCTGAGTCTTCTCTGCTCCATCCCTCTTCTCCCGCTGCAGATGTCTGCTATAAAAAAGGGAAAAAAAAAAGCTTCCACAAACAGCGTGGTAACATTTACTGGAGGGCTGTTTCTGCTGCACATCTGATGCGTATGACAGGGTCAGATTAACCCAGCCTCTGCTTTCCAGCCACAGCTATTTTGAAAGCACCAAAAACAATGCGAAACAAACCAGAGGAACTCCGCTGTCCTGTCGAGGGGCTGGCAGGCTCGAGGGGGTGTGTGAGCTGTGGGGATGCGCCCTCCTGGCTCTCAGCAGGGCCAAATCTTAGGCGAGGAAGATGAGACTGTACTTTGGGGATGATACTGGTCTCCCCAAAGTTGAGCTTTCATGGGGTCAGGGATTTTCTTTGTTATTTAAGGTTGGGGCTTTCAAAGAGCAAAAGGAAAGCTGTGATATTAAGTGGAAGAAAGTAGATAATGCTGGGGGATGCTCCCAACACCCCATCTGCCTTGTGGCTGTCTCTGTTGTTGTTCCTGGATGTGTCTGAACTGAGCTCAGGAGCCTTTCTTCTTCCCATGCCCTGTCCTTCCAGCTCCTCTGCATCTTCCATGACCATTTTGGCTTTGCTATGTCTCTATTTGATTATAAAAACACAGGCTTACCCATGGTTCTGGCTCAGCTAGCATTTTAGTGACACATTTAGCCTTCTCTGGTTACTGGTTCTAGAAAACAGGGCTGGAAGGGACCCTTTGGCACCCATGTACCCCCGTGGCAGGAGGGTTTAAGCCCAGCTGGCCCTTACCAACTTCTCCCCAGCAGGTAAGGTCTGTCACCCTGCTCCCTGGGGGTTTCTCTGGCTGAGGCCTGCATCCCAGAGCAGCACTGCTCCCATGGGTGCTGCCCAAATGCTCCGTGTGTCCCCTTTGTGATGGGGAGGTGCTTGGAGTCCCTGGGGGTGGAGATGGGAGCTGTGCCCCCCAGGATGCTCCATGGGCACTCCACCCACTTCCCTCTCCCATTACCGGGGCTGTGGGTCCTGGGAATGTCCCCCCAGCCCTGCTGCACAAGGGGGCTGATGAGCACCCCGGTAAATCCCCTGTCGGCACAGTGAGCTGCTGGCTGGGAGCCTCCAGGGATGGGGGCTGAGGTGGGCGGAGTGGAAAATTAGGGTGAGAAGAAGGATGGGAGGCTGAAGGGGGGGGAAAGAAAAGCCCCCCAAACCTCCATGGGGAGGGAAGCGGAGCCGGAGCGGAGCTGCTCGGGCTGGTGGGTTGCCATGGCGACACGGCGAGGAAGAGGAAAGGCAGAAAATCGCCCGGCGTGGGGTGAGGCCTGCAGGGCCTGCAGCAAGGCCCCAGCTCCCCTGCCCCACTTCTGGCCTCCTTCCTCTCTCCCTGTTTTCCTTCCCTCCTGTTTGGTTTTCCTCCCCGAGGAGCTGGAAACATCAAGGTGGTGCTGAGTTGTTTCTCTGTGGTGCTGGGGCTGAAGAGAGCGAGTGGAGGATGTTCCTCTGTAGGGCTGGATGCAGCCAGAGCTGTTCCCTTTGGGGCTGAGGGTCTGCGGGCAGCGCTGTCCCCCAGGGAAAACCTGAACAGGTTTGGGGTCAGATGTTGAAGGGCTGAGGACAGTATGTGGAGATCCCTGGGCTGTCACAGGCTTGGTGCAAATGCTCTCCCCTGTCTTCCCCAAGAAGCCCCACAAGAGCCCTCTGTCTCCATCGCTGGACTGGGGATTCGCCAAGAGAGGTTTTGGTGACTGAGCAGAGAAACTCGTGGTGTGGAGGATCCAAGGCTCGTTATCCAGATGGCACGCGGGCTGGGCTGCCTCGTCTGTCGTCTCCTGAAAGGTGATGCCTGGTTTTTACAGGAGGAAGGAGCTTCTGTTTCACATGCCAGATCGCTTTCCTTTTTGGCCAAGTGGTGCTTTGTAACCACGACGAGTCATTTCCCCTCCATGAGTCAACCCGGGGCCTCTCGCAGGGTGTATATGGGGACCAACCGTCGAGGCCAAGCTCTCAGGAACAGAAACCCGGGCTGCCCCGTGGGCCCGGCCGAGGTCTGCGCTGGGGAGTGTCCTTGTGTGGGGCTGGGGTCTTGCCCAGGGACCCGTGGCACCCACCTGTTCCCTTTGCTTATTCAGTGGCGAATGCTGCCTTTAAAGCTCCAGCTCATGCAGTCTGGTGGCTGTGAGAAGGTCTCAGCTTGAATTAAAAAAGCTTAAGGTAGTCTTTGCAACTCTTACAGCAGAAGGGAAATGTGACCTAAAACACCAGAAAGCTGCAGATGCGTGATAACCAGTCCAAACTGAGCTCTCCATAGACCCTCACTTTTTAATCCCACCCTCTTAAGTCCTGCTGTCTGGCTCTGCCTGGGTTGTTGGAGGAGAGGTGTTTGTCCCCTCCCTGCCTGGCTTCCACCATGTGTTTATGCCTGCACTGATGATGCTCCTGGCACAAAGGGAAGTTCTTTAGCTGTTGTTTTGGAGGCTGGCTCCTCTCGTGAGCTGCACGGGCAGTTGTTGCCTGTGATTTCCAATGTTGTTTTTTTTCCATACAACCCAGCTCTTCCTTGCAGAGGAGATGGCTGGAGGTGTTTAGATGCACCTGGATGTGTGAGGGCTGAGCCTCTGACCTCCCAGCTCCATGCAAACCACCCCATACAGACTGCTCCTTCATCTCTTTTCCCAGACTAAGAAGGGGGAAGCACACAGGTGAGGTTTCCAGGCTTTGGGATTCTTCACAGGAAAATATTCCATGGCTGAGGAAGCAGAAAGCTGCCTGAGATTGAAGAATGGCCTCAAAGCTGTAGTGAACTGTACAGAATTAGCCCTTTCTATCAAATCCCCCGGTCTTACATGCTTTCTGGTCAGTGTCCTTGAGGGTCTGGAGGTGGTGGGGTGCAGGATCAATCCATGGGTGCTCCCCTGTGCCTCAGTTTCCCAACCTGCACAGCAGTGCCTGGGAAGCTGCTGCTTTCTGCCCCCCTTGTCCTGGAAGTACTTTGAACATGAGCATTTCTCTGTGCAGTCTAAATATTAAGCATAGCTTGGCTAAGAGTTCACTTAAACTGGGTCTAGACAAATATCTGAAGGTCATAAACACCCAGCTGAGTAATTATTTAGAGTGGTCTAAGGGATATGGGTAATGGGATGAAAGAAGGGGAGGAAAATGTAGCATAGTTATCAGAAAACTCCCTGATACCATGCTTAGTGATGCAGAGGGAAACGTAGAGGTCCTTGGTAAATCCGAAGGGATGATTTATGGATTGATTCAAGAGATGAAGGCCAAGTCCCCAAGGAGCAGCAGCGAGTGGCCCGTGTCCTGAGACTCTGCAGACTTGGCTTTGCAAAGCAGGTAGACCACAGGGCGATGAGGCAAGAGACGAGCTGCTTCATGGACAGATCTTGTACAGATCTTGTTGGTGTGCAACAAAACGGCCCTGAATTGCCCAGGAATAAGTTCAGGGTGAGAAGTGAGGAGCTGGTGGCTGCCAGAGGCAGGGATGAGGATCTGGCCAGCCCCGCTGGAGCATTTGAGGAAGCCAGCAGGTTTGGAGATGGAGCAGCTCGTGCATGGGGCAGAGCTGGCTGCATGACCTGGCTGCTCACAGGCAATGAGCTGGGTGCCTCCAGCCAGTCCTAAATTCCTGTGTGATGTGCTCTGCGAGGTTGGGGCCATCCTCACGTGTCCAGTGTTGTGCTCCTAATAATAATCGGAGCTTGGAGAGAGCAGCAGGCTTCCTTGGCAAACATCGAGACATTCCCACTGCATCTGGAGAGTTTTCTACCTTAGTGGGTGATGTATCTGGTAGCACTAGGGCTGATATCTATGTTTTTTTGAAAATGAAATGCAGAAAATTGCTCATTGATTTGAGTCATGGGCTGAGTTGCCTTTTTGGTCATTTCTACCTGGGCACTTGTCTTGGAGCTGCCTCTGTGAGAGGGTTACCACACACCGAGATGGCTCTTCTGATCTGATTTCCCTTTCCTCAAAAGCTACAAGAAAAATTTAAACGGAGTGTTTTCAGAAAGCTTTAGGTGCAGCTGAGTGGCATTTCTGGAGGGTCCTCCCTCCCCTGCATATCCCCCACCTAATGCAGGAAGTGAGATTTCTCTCCTTGGGCTTTCTCCTCTCCAGACGGACAGATGAAAGACGACTTGAAAGGACACGGGGAGATCAAGGGTTGTGAGTGCGAGGAGCAAGGCCAGGGGCTGACACGGTCCTTCTTGGTGTCATGTTCAGCTTATCTAACCTCAAGGACGTGTGAGCGATGGCAGGATGGAGCTGCTCACCGCCCTGCTGCCCCGGCTCATACAGAAGGACGGGCAGCAGGGACAGACAGACCATTTCTGGCAGACAGACCCTCTCAGGGAGTGGGGAGCTGGGCGAGGAGCAAGGCTTTCCTGACTTCCCTCCAGACAGGGGCCTTGCCTGCCCGACCTGTGGCACTTCACTCCGTCCTGCTCCTCGGCAGCATTTTGCATCTCACCCAGTAATGCCTGGGTTCCTTAATAGCGTCTCATGTGGGATTTTATCAAAGGCTTTAGGACAATCCCCGTAAATTATATCTACTGCGTTCCCTTTATCCATTGTTTTGTTGATTCCATCAGAAATCATCTCCCAGAGCAGACACGCATGCCTCGCCTTTCTGAAGCCCCCAGTTTGTTCCGTTTCTCTCTTAGCCATGTAATGTTTCAATTAATTTGTCTGGTACCGAGTTATTGTTCTGAATAGCCCTCAGAAGGGATGATCTGAGGAGCACCACCGACTTTTGTTGTGCCTAGGATCTGGATGTAGCAATCGAAGCTTCTGCTCTCGGGTGCCAGGAGGGATGGTTCTGGTGGGATGTTTGCAGAAGTGCTGCATGTGTTGAGCCAGTCCCTGCTTAGAGGAGCTGGGGATCTCCTGGTGATGAGATGTGCCTAAAATGATCCCCAAAAGCCCAGGTTGAGGCTGTGAAACGTGAACACAGGAGGACGCTTGGTCTCTGTAACGGTTGAGCTGCCTGAGCACTAAGTTGCTCCAGCTTCGTCCTCGGAAACCCAACGAGCGAGAGTTTGCGGCTGGGCTGGAGCGGGGAGGAGGCGGTGAGACCAGCCTGGGAAGGGTTAATCATTTCCATTGCAATTGTGTCATCTCTTTGGGGACCTCTCGCTCATTTTGCGAGCGGCCGCTGAAAGCCGAGGCGCGGGGGCTCTTTCTTATTCAGCTGCACGCAGCGTCAGAAGCACCGGACAGCCGCACAGCTGTGCTCAGCCGCCTCGGCCGTGCAGATGGATGGAGAAAAGGATTTGTGTGCGTGCGTGTGCTTGCGTGTGTGTGTGTGTGTGTGCCTGAAACCTAATTGTCTGCTGTCTAATCCGTCAGCCAGGGGGACAGCTTGCACAAGCCCCTTCCAGGCAGGCTGATAAATGCAGCGCTGCCAGGCCCCGTTGCGATGCGCTTGGCTTTAATTGGGGTGGCTACGTGCACGGGCTCTGCGCGCCCGCCTCCGTGGGTGCAGGGGATGCTGCTCATGGGGAAGTGTGAGTCCGGCGTCCCAGGGGATGGAGCGGGGCTGGAGGCCCTGGGAGCAGCGTTCGGCACCGTGACAGCACGGCGACCCGGTGCTGGGCTGGGTGGTTTTCTTACTGCCTTGCATAAAACCAGGATTGTTCTGTAAGAGCAGTGACAACGACAGCAGCACTGGTTTTGCAGCTTGCGGGGGGCTCAGCGCCTCCTGAGATGGGGCTGGAAACGAAATAGAGGGCTGTTGGGGTTTTGGGATCGCCCAGGGCGCGATCACATCAGTGATCGGTCTTGGAGATGTCACCTGTGATCTTCAGCGTGGTGCAAGGAGCAGAGCCAGGCTCAGCAACGTGCCTCCTGAGCACCCTCCCAGCCCCAAGCATGTGGCAGCTCGGGGACTTCCCCAGCCGGAGTGGCGTTTTGTCTTTAATACTCCTCAATGGATTTCCCATGAATTTGTCTAGTTGATTTTTGTAAACACACAAGCTTTAATCATCCCCAGAGAGCTGTGGCAAGGACTTCCACTGCTTAACCACATATCACGTGAAGAACCATCTCCTCTTGTGTCTTTTGAACCTGCTGCCTCTTAATGTTATTGGATATCTCCTAATTCTTTTATTGGGAGATGCAGCGAGCCATCAATCTTGGTTCACCTTCTTGAGGCCGCAAACATGCCTCTCTGGCTGCTTGTTTTCCAGGCTGAGGTCTTCCTCCCGTGGTCTCATGTTTTTGATCATCCTCTTCTGGACCTTTTTCCAGCTCTGCTAGTGATGTCAGGACTCTAGGCCTGGTGTCATCTCCTTGTTTGTTATACAATTAGAGGTGATGTCACGATTACAGCAGGTGGTATTTGCATCAGCGTTGGTTGCTTGGTGCGTGGTGATGTCAGGAGAGCGTTGTGTCCTGCCTTTGTTATGAGAACTTCTCATGAGGCTGCTGATCCTCAATGCAGGGGTTTAAAATAATAATATTTTGCCTTTGGGTTCCCTGCCTGAAAGGGACGGTGCCAGGCTGTTGTTTTTCAGAAGTCCATGTGCTTTGCAAGATATTGCTGACTTAAAGGAGCGATGCATCTCAGCCACTTCATCCCCCAGGTGCAGTCACCTCCAGGCTGGTGCCCACCAACTTGTCCGTAATAAATGCACATCAGGTTTCAGGGCAGGTGATTCAAGGGAATCACATTTCCGGGAGGGATTATAGGACAGCAGGCTCTGGCTACTTGCACGGCAATACGACTGGGTGCCAAAATCTCCCTTGTGGCTGCAAAAGCATGCTGCGGTGCTTGGGTACCCCAAGGTACCCCAAGGCTTTGGGAGGGACACGGGTGGAGGTGGCAGTGGGCTCCATGGGGGTGCTGCAGGGTGCAGGAGCGGCTGTCACTGCACATGGTCATCATGACCCAGCCACGTGTGGGCACCCTGTGAACCCCCTGCTCCCCCCTGGAGCAGTGGGAGCCCCTGCCCGTGGCTGCCCCGTGCCCCTCTCCCTGCCCTCCTCCTCCCTTTGCCCTCTCTTTGCTTCTCTTTCCACACCTGCTCCTCTCCTTCCCTCCCTTTTTCTCTCTCCCTCTCCTCCTCCTCCCCTTGCCTCTCTTTCTCTCTCTCCATCCTCTTATCTCATCCCCCTTGTTTTTCTCCTCTCTGCCTGTCCGGCTGATTTACATGCATGCTGCGTTGAAGCAGCTCAGCTGGATCTAATGCCTCCTGCCGCGAGGAGCAGAGCCGGCTCCGGCCTCGGTGCGGCACTTCTCCGGGTAGGGGAGGGAGAAGTGGGGCCACCGCCTTGGCCCACGCTTTGGCCCCTCTCTCCTCGTTGCCTTTCCCTCTTCATCCTCTTTCCCTTTCAGCCCATTTTTCCATTGCTTCACTCCTGCTTTCACTGTCTGTTCTGCCAGGTCCCTGATCCATGTCTCCTCCAGCCTCTTGTGCCCCCACCAAGCAGCTATGAGGGGCATAAGACCGCCGCTTCTCTTGGGTGGAAGAGGAGGGACCAAAAGCCTGCAGCCAGCTGCAGAGCTTGGGGGGACCGGGGGCATCAGGCACTGACCTGGGGGTTGCTGCTGAACGCTCCCAGGTGGAGCCTTGGGGCAGTTTTCCTCCACCCGTGTCCATGTCGAGAGCAGGGATCGAAGTGCCCATGTTAATCACTGGCTCTAATCGCTCCCGTTTCCATTTGGCTGATTTGCATTTCCGCAAGAGGAAGATGCCCTGATTAATATCCCCTCAGAAGAGCTTTATTGCGATGGCTCCTGCCTCTCTAATTGGAAAGTGGTCTTAACCTTTCATGCAAGTAGCTGGGATGTTCCCTGCCTGCCAGAAGCCCCGGGAAGGGTCTCGCTTGCCCTGAGTTTCAGGGGATGGGGAGGTTTGGAGGCTCCCACCCTGCCTCCAAAGCAGGGCAGGAGCCCTCCATCCAAAGGGGATGCTCCTGGGGGTCCCAGCTGCAGTACCCAGAGCTGTACCCATCTCCAGCACAAGCGGTTGTCCCAACGGAAGCTGCAAGGGGACACGGAACAGGGAGTTGTGCCGGGGTGATCCAACACCAGCGAGCACCCAGCCAGCTCCGAGCGAGCAGCTGGGTGCTCCTGAGCTCTCACCCATGTATTAATTAATGACCCAGGGAGGATGAGCTCCTGTGATGTCGACAGAGCTGTTTCCCTCCACCCGCGTGTGGCAGGCAGGCAGGATCGGACCCAGCAGCCAGGATCCTGCGTCCTTGCCTCCCCAGGGAGTCCCAGGCCCACCACCAACCCGCACTTGGCAGCTTGAAAGCCTGCCTTGCACTTGGCTGCTTTCTGATCTTCAAAGGCTCGGGATGCCCAAGGAAATCAGACCTCGTGGCTCCTCTTCCAGTGCGGTCCCCAGCTCCGAACTCTCGTGCGGTTTGTTATCCCTGCTGCGTGCTGCTGCCTCCCCGGCCCTGTGTGGGGAGGGGGCACTGCCCTGCGCCTCTTCCTCGGGTGCCAGCACTGTGCAAAAACACTGCTGAAGGAGATGTGTGCGTGTGGGCACGGCCAACTTTATCTCCCTGAACCTCCCTGCTGGCTTCCCAGCACCACCCAGGGCTGTTTTAAGACCCCACCTTGTCTCCCAGGTGCTTTAACCTCCCCTTCCCTTTCCGTCTGAGGTTACGGAAGTGATTTTTTATTATTATTATTATTTAATTTTGGTGTTTAAGCTGCTTTAATGGCTGCAGCAGGGAACGTTCCCGATAAACAGCCTGGGAGATCCAGGGAATAATCTCTCTGCTTGGTGACGGCAGAGGCGCATATCGCAGCTGCTGGCAGCGCGCGGAAAGCTGGCCTCATCCGCTGCGTGCTCCAGCAGCCCGGGGAGGGGAAAAATTGCCTCCGTCCTTAATCACAGAATTTGAAATCCCAGCTAGTCTGCACCTTTTATTCCTCAGGTTTATGGGGCTGGTTTTAGCCTCTGAGAGAAAGGGCGATAATTCCCACCCCCCGTGTAACCCTTTGCATACAACCGTTTGCGGAGCTGTGGGGTTGGTTTTGGTGCAGTTTTTTTTAGGGTGATGTGATTTGCTGAGAGGTCTGCCCCCAAACCCGCATGTGCTGCAGCCACAGGTGCCCTGCAGCCTGCAGGGAGCTTTGTGCAGGGCTTTGCCATGTGGCTGGGGGGAAAATAGGCGGCTGCTGGGTGGGGAGCAGGAGCTGGAGAGGGGGCGGTGAGCAGCAGCTCGTTCCCCTTCCCCGGGGACTCATCCGTGACATCCTCGTGCTACCTTTCTCTTTGGGGTCTGAGGGATGGCTGTAATCTTTTACAGGTCACAAAATGCTGTTGGCACAGGCTGTTGCATGCTCTGAGGGCTTGTTTAGCACCGTGCTGTTTGGTAAAAGTAGGTCCGTTGAAATGCATCCTTGTCAGAGCCCTGGTCCCGGAGCTGCTCCCCAAGAGGTGGCGGGGGAATATGGCAAAAAGGGTGGATGGGAGGACAGAAAAACCTAGGGAACAGCCGGAGAAGCTTTGTTCTTGCCCCATATACACATCAATGAGAAAAATGTTCAGACTTGTCCCTCTCCTATAGATCAGGTCAAATAAAGGGTCTGTGATATAGGAATAACCAGCAAGGTTCGCCCAGACCTATATATGCTGGGAAGTCGATGTGCTGGATACTGCAACCACGCGTGCAGTGTCTGCAAGGAACCTCTGCCCAGAGGATGTGGTACGTGGAGCTGTGATATCCCCCAGCGGGAGGTTCTGGGGGCTGATACGGGGCCGCATGGACCCTGCTAGCCCTCCAGTCACCGCAGTGCCACGGTGACCCACCGAGCTGGGGACTCTGAGACACAGGAGGCAAAATCAAAAGCAAAGTACGGCACTGAGCTGTGGGGGCTGACTTGAGCGTGGTGCTGTGACCTCTTTGGGGGAAGCTGTGGTGGTGAATGGTGGCAGAGGTGACGGAGAGAGCAGCTGGGTCCTCTCCGGTGCCTTTCACAAACACCCACCCGTGTGTCCCAGCGTGAGATGGGAAGCAGGTCCCCATATCCCACCTCCAGCCTCGGGGCTGATGGAGAGTGCTGTGGGGGCTGGAACCAGCCCCTTTCTGCTGCCCTGTCCCCTCCCTCCTGCTGTCGGGGCTGGGTTTTGGGAGAACCTTCCCCGCTGCAGCCTGTGCGTGCCGGCACAAATCACCTGCTGACCGAAGCGGGGCTGCCGTGGACCAAGGCTGTCCGGGCCCTTGGCACTTCACCAGAAACTTTCCACTGAGTTCAGAACATCTGAACTGTTTCTGTAAAAAAAAAAAATATATATATAATAATAATAATAAAAAATTCCTAGTCTGATTCAAAAGGAAGGAAAGTGCTACTGCTTCAGCCAGGTCTGTTCTCAAGCAGAGCATGTTTAACATCCGAAAAAAAAAATATCCTCCTGTTTCTGAGTAAAAATGCTCAGGCATTGACTATCAACGTGAGCAGCATCGCTCAGGCAAATGGTGTTTACACCCCGAAGCCTTCAGACTTTCTAGATTTCACCTGCTTCTCGGCAGAACCCCCTTGAGAAAATGTTACCAAACAAGGCAATACCGGGGTGGATAAATTGCCTGGAACAAATGAGCTGGAATTCACACGATCCCATTCTTCACGTAAGAAAGGTGTCGCTCCTCCAGCAGTCCCTGGGGCAAGTGCCCACCCCGCAGAGCGTGACCCCCGCTCTGCCTGTGGTCCCCAGCCCCTGCTCAGCACCGGGCACCGTGGTGGCAAAGGGCTCGCAGGCGCTGCGGTGCTTTTCGCCATCCCTTGCTGGGTGTGCATTGGGAACTGTAAGCAGCAGCAAAGCAAGCTTTCTGCTGCTTTATTTTTTTCCCTGGGTGAAGGGAAGGGGGATTTTGCGAGCAGTTTAGCATCGGCTGCAGAAACGGGGTGTCGAGAGGGAGGACTGGGGTTGCGTGCTGCTGCGGGAGCCGATCCCGCTGCCGGAGGCGTTTTGGGACGCGCACCCTCCAGTCGTCATTGCTCGTCCCTCTCATGCTGTAGCTATTTCTGCCTCAACTTTCCACCGAGCTGCTTCCAACGCTTCCCAGTCTAAAGCCATGCTGGTTTAGAGAGCCAGTTTCATCCCCCCCTTTCCATGTCTCATTTGCATATATTTGCATAGCACACAGGTTTCTGGGAGGGGAGGAGGAGCTGGAGAGGCACATCCTTTATTCCTTTTATTTTTTTCCCCCTCTCAGCAGAATTGCATTTATTTAAATCCAGTGCTGTTGCTAAGAGGGGCTCAGTCCTCGCCTGGTCCCGCGGATGGGGGCTGCAGGAGAAGGCGGGGACAATTTGCTCGTTTTTGGGTCACTCTGAAGGTGGAAAAAGGTGTCGAGCAGGTGCGCCCGGACCCCATCCTGGCATGTTTGCCATTCCCTTGGCCTCGCTTCCCAAAAGGTGCCATGCCCCCCTGATGAAGGCATTGCTGCAGCAAATGGTCCCCCCTGCCCAGAGTCAGCCTGGCACCTTGCTGGGCTGGAGCCTGGTGTATTTTGGGGGTGGTGATGGATGTTCCGGGGGGAAATTGGCTTCTCAGGTCTGTATTTTGCCAGTTTCCCAGCCAAATTGGAAATGCAAACTCTGGGCAGGTGGAGCCTCCTGGGTTTTGGCAGCTGGTTTTTCCCTTCCAGGGATGCTCTGGGTGCAGAATGCCCCTGGGGTCAGATGTGAGCTGGGTGTAAACTCGCAGGATTTGCCGCTTGCTGGGGGAGATCACACGGGTCCCGGTGCTCGTCTGCCTTCCCACGGCGCCTCTGCCATCGGGCTCTGCTCCTGGCTAAAAGCTCCTGGCTGGCCCAGGCAGAGGGTGACGGCACCCTCACCCCAGCTCCTGCACTGGGATGGCTGCGGGGAGGGGAAAGAAAACTCCTCTTTTCACTGGGCTCTGCTGGGTTTCCTTTCCCCAGGGCTTTGCTGGGTTTGCATTCTCCCGTCTGGTCCCTGTCTGGGTTTGGTTGCCTCCCCAGCGCTCCTGAAGGTCTCCTTCCCATGGGATTTGCCGCTGTCCTTGGAAAACAGCAAGCCCTTGGGATAGGCTTCACAGAGCTTGGCGATGGTCCTGCTCGGGTACCCGCAAAGAGCTCCGTCCCCATCCCTGCGGGCAGCCTGGTGGCAACAGCCAGGCACGGGTAACCGAGCTGAGGCACCCCCTGTCTTGGGTACTGCCCTCGTTCTTGCTTGTCCTGGAGAGACTAGAAAATGCGAATGGGGTTTGTCTTACAGGCCTTGGTTTCTAACCTTCCTCTGAGTTCCAGTAATGGGAACCCCTTCAGGGATCTCCCATGCGCACCCTATGCTGGGCGAATTCAAGGTGTAGCAGAAACTTAAACCGGAGCAGTCCCTGCCTTGTGCCTGTGTCCCTCTGATGCCTGCAGGGCCCAGCGTCGATCACCGGCAGCCGTCTGACCCTCCCTCGGGGGCAGTAGCACCGGTGGGGTAGAGCTAATGCTGCCTGGTGCGAAGAGGGTCTAACCAACCCCTCCCCGGCTCCCTGTCCTGGCTCTGGGCAAGTCTCTTGATGTCCTTGCTACCATTTTTTTTTGCTCGAAGAGGGTCAGTGCACCTCCTGGCTGTCCTACCAGGTGGAAGGGCGAACCTACAGGAGCGCGGCAGCACTGGGGTGCTGCTCTACCACCTGCTGGGCTGGGGGTGCACAGGGCTCACCTCACCGGGATTTCTCCTTCCCTCGGGGCAAGATGAGGAGAGAGCAGCTGTTTGCCTGGATGGGGACGGCGACAGAAGCTGCTGGGACCAGGGGCATGGGGAAGGGAGAGGGCCCTGGGCTCCAGCAGCCACCAAGAGTGCCTCGCGCCTGGCTGGGTTTAATTTTTTATGCTAGCTTCTGTTTGTGAGGAACGAGGTGTTGTGGTTCCTGGCATTCGGGAGGGCAGAGGTGAATGAGGGAGCTGCTGGCTGGGCCACAAGCTGGCTAGAACCAAGCAAGGAAGGCAGAGGGCTGGCTGTGGCCAGCTCGGCTTGGCACGGCTGTGCCATCCCTGTGCACTACAAGGGTGAGGCAGCACCGGGTGGTGGCTCGGCTGTCACCGGCTGCCACCTGGGAAGGCGAGCTCTGGGCTGCCTTTGTGGCTCCGGGTGCTGGACACCACAAACCTGAAGACCTGCTTTCAGGTTACCCAAACCCGGAGCAAAGCCCCGGCTCCGTGCCGCAGGGACCCCAGCCCAGAGGGGCCGGGGGCTCTGCTCGTTGCGCCCTTTGCTCCCGCGCCCTCTGGCTCGCCAAGCTTCCCCAGCCGCGCGGTGCGGAGGCTGTTTGTCTTCAGCTTGACCGTTCCTCCGCCTCCCCCGCCTGTCTCCTCCGCTTCCTCATTCTCGGTGTCGGGTTGAGCAAGAGCAGAGCGGAGCCTCCTCGGGATCAGGGTGAGGCCGGGGGGGCCTTGAGTTCCAAGTTCCTTTTTTTTTCTCTTTCCTCCTCCTTCGCCCTGCACACAAAGCCGGGCTGTGATGAAACTCCATCTCTGCCTCGCTTGCAGCGTTCATGCACGGCACATGCTGGAAATAATTGTCCTTGGTGGAGCTCTGCGAGCTGCAGTGATTTAACTGAAAAGAGGTGGAAAGCAGTTTTATTTCTGCGCTCTGCGTTTCGGTCTCGCGGTGGCCCCCGGCTACAAGGTGGCTCGGAGGCAGGCGTGAGCTGGGGCTCTCCGTGCCCTGGGCCTGATCTGGGAGCTGTGAGACCGCATTGTGTAGCACCAAGCCTGAGTTTCTGTCTCTCGCCGTTCAGCAGCGCTTATTGCATTGGGCTCGACATGTCTTTGATCTGCTCGAGCTCCAGCGGAGCAAGCCGTGGCTGCCTGCAGCGCACCGCGTAGTGCTGGCACTGCTACGGGCGTGCTGAGAGCCCTCCGCGAAGTCCCTGTGGGTTTCACCAAGCTTGGGGTCACATCCTGCAGGGGGGATTTCTGTAGGTGCTGAGCCGTGCCGATAAAAGGCAAATGTGCTCCGGGGCCAAGCGTTGGAGGTATTTGGAGCAAGGATTTTGTCCGAGCGCACTTAAGGGCCCATCTTCAGCACAGAAAGGGCAAGGAAGGGCTGGCCAAGGCCACCAGAACATCTCTCCGAGCGGTTCTGGGTCTGAGCTGAGCAGAGCTCAGCATTGTCGGGGTGTTCCCAAGCTCCTGCATGTGGGGTGCGTGATCAGCACCCCGGGCACAGCTCGCTCCTCCCCTGCTTTGCCCCTGAGCCACACCAGGTCTCCTCTTCTCGTTCCCCTAACTTGCCAACTCGCCCTGCAGTATCGCAGAGCTTATCAGGCTTTTTTTTTTTCCAATTGTGGAATCTTTCTCCACAAAAACATTTTGTTTTATTCAAAATTCCTTTTATCTTTTCCTTATTTTTTTTCCCCAAATAGCCAACCCATTCTTCTATGAGTCTCCACAGATTTCTGCCCTCGGCCACTGGGGATCTCTGTCGCCGGCTATCTCCGCTGGCTTTAGCTCTCTGCGCTTGGTCAAGGTCAGATGTGGCTCTTTTCTGCTCCCACTGGAAACGAGCCCAAATCCTTTCGCTGTGGAAACGCGGGGCTGGTGGCACAGCCGTCCGCCCTCGGTGAGCACCTGCCCGCCACCGCTCCCGTTGTCACCACTTCTGCCTCCTGGGGGACGTGCCAGCGAGGAGGAGAGGTCCGTGCAACCCCTAAACTTACTTTCTCCCCCCCCGAGTCAGGAGGATGCGATCTCACGCGTGTTCCTTGGGTCTGTGCAGAGAGCCTCGTGCATTATTTACCGTGCTGTGCAGACGGAGCCAGCCCTGACCCTGCTCTCACCCGGCTGAGATCCGCAGCGGAGGGAGCGAACCCCTCCCGGTGGCACCGTGCCGGTGGCTGGAGCTGGGCTCAGGTTTCTTGCCGGATGGATCTGGTGGCCCAGCAGCAGTGTCCGGCTGTGCTGCCCCTCGGTGTGGCACTGGGGGGGATTTGGGGTTGGGCTCAGCCCCGTGTTAGCCCCCCGGAGCTGCACCCACTGGTGCTGTGCTGGGGGTGCGCGAGGCGGGCTGACCGTCAGCCCTGCGCAGGCACTTGGCGGCAGACCCAAATTCTTGACTTTTGGCCCTTCGGGAGGGGGGGGGGGCATGGGGTGGGGAGGAGGAGGAGGGATGTGTTGTGTTCAAGCCCCGTTTTGCCTCCACCACCCCCTCACCATGAAAACAGCCCCAGCAAGATGCTGCACCCGCCGGCACACAGCTTGGCCCCCTCTGCTCTCCCCATTGGGGGGCTGGCTGGGGAGTGGGGGCACCTGCATAATGCACCCCCTTTTCCTCCCCCCTTTTGCCCCCCTCCCCTCCAGATCTCGCATCTCCTAAAAACCCCCTTCTCCCCGGCTGCTTTTTCTTGCTAACCTCCACTTGCTTTGCCTCTCCTCCCCTCCCTCCCTCCTCTCCATCTCCCTCCCTCCCTCTCTCTGGGGGGAAAAAAGGTCATTGCGCAAATGATTAGTCAGAGCTCAGTTGCTGTAGCAACCGGCTGCTGGAACTGGGACAGGCGTGCAGCGAGGACAACGGAGAGGTCGACCATCAGCGAGGGCTGGGGAGCCCAGCCTTTGTATTTGCTTCCCCGAGCCGGCGAGCGAGGCGGTGCGAAGCCCCCTGCCCCACGCCACGCGCGGGGACGCATCCCCGGCCGGCCGTGGTGGCGGTGCCCGGGTTGGGACGTCGCCCGGTGGCGTGGTTGGAGCTGGTGGCTCGGTGCCACCACGGTTCTGGAGCACCCCGGCTTCACCCGGCCGCCTGGCTCCGTCCCTCGGGGCCATGCCCCCACTCAGGGCGGTTTCCTGCAGCCATGCAGGGCTCCGGGGCTCCTCGTCCCCTTGCGACATCCAACACGGGACGTACAAAGCACAGGATCTCCTGGTGCGGCACGAGGAACCAGGCATGAGCTGTGTCCTGCCTATGTCCAGCTCCAGAGCACCCCTCTCCATCTGCCTCTGACCCCCTGAGCAGCTTCAAGCAGGGACATCTCCAAATCCTCCTTTGCTCCCTGCCCCAAAATCGAGGACAGCAGCGATGGCCGGGGGCTGCTTACCCCTGGAGGACAGAGCGAGGGCCCTCCTGGGGAAGGTCAGGCCGTGTGCACGGTGGTTTGCACCACCACAGCTGTGGTCTTCAAGACGTTTTCTTGCTGAGGCTGCTGCACAAGCTCTGCCTGTCCCAGCCCGGGCACCGTGGCCGAGGAGGAGCAGCAGAGCCAGCAGCAGTGGTGTGCAGCCCGGCGGGACCCCGTGCTGGGCTGCAAAATGGGGAGGGCAGAAGGGGGCCCCGTTGCAGTCCTTGCCCTGGGCAGCACTGCCTCTGCAGCTCCATGGCTCTGCTGTTTTTCCTGTTTAGTCCCCGAAATCCAGCTGCACCTCCAGGTCTGCCTGCTCCCCTCACCAGCCCGGGAGCAGACCTGGTGTCCCACGTTAGGGTGAGGTGGGAGAACCGTCTCCGTTTCTGCTCTTTGCCTTGCACACCATTCAAGGCGTGCATAATGCGGGTTTACCTCGTAACCCGTGCTGCCTTTGAGCGAGCTGCTCCCTGCTCTTTGTGTGGTGAGCGGGGATCTGGGGCCATGCTTGCTGTACGGGGGGTAAATGGGCTTTGAGACCCCCCTAAGGAAAGCGCTGAGGACAATTTGGGGGCTGTGGCAGCTCCGATCTGGTACCAGAGCTGCTGGGGAGGGGATATGAAACTTCAACAGAGGCATCTTTGGGAGAGCTGGGTGGGCTCCGGATGGGATTTAAGGGATGTCTTTGGTCTCCTGCATAAAGTCAAGCTCTGTGCGTCCATCTAGGAGGCTGTGGTTTGGTGTCCTCAAGCCTAGGAAACGATTTCAGTCTGAGTTTGTGAGAAGAGCAGGAAAGGGCTATTTATGCAGAAAATGGCTTCCAATAAACAGACTTCCTCTGGGAGCAGAGAGAAATTGCTGAGATGTGCTGGAAGTCTTTTCATTTTCCTGGGACCTTCCCTGAGTGCCGAGAGAGACTCGGCCACGCCGGCTCTTGGCCGTGTCTGCAGCTCCCCAGAGCCCCCCCGGGGTGGCTGCGGATGGAGAGGGGCTTCCAGGGTGCAGCTCCCACCATTTGCCTCATCTCTCATCTCTTCCTTCTTTCCCTAAAACCTCCTTTTTTGAAGTTGTGTGGCTGCAGAGCGCTGGCAGGGGGTTCGCTGCTTTCAGGGCTCCTTCCCTCGCCGTAGCAGAGAGGAGCGCAGCAGCGTGATGTAAGAGTGGCCTACAGGCTCAAAAGCCAGTAGGGAAATAAAAACAAGCCAGCCGCTCTCCTTCCTTTTTTCTCTTGCAAATCTCATCATTTTAAATGCCGTTCCCTGTTTTTTCCAGGGTCTGGAAATCTTTGGGAGATCTGAATGCTCGGAGCTGATCCCGCTGTGTCTGCGTGCTGCTTACCTTCAGTGCTGGGGTTGTGTTTTCCTTTGGAGGCGGTGGGTGCAGCTTCAGTCCAGCTGACTAATATTTCAGGTTATCGGAAATGACAAAAAGAATGAATGAATGAATGAAGGGCCTCCAGGAGAGAGGCAAAAATCCCTGTGACTCACTCCAATAATTTGCATTTGAGCCCGAAACCAGAAAATGGTGCCTGCTCCCTGCCGCCCCTTGCAATGTGCTGGGAGACTGCCGCCACCCAGAGCTGGGTCCCCCTTCCTTGGGCGATGGGACCACCTAGTCCCCAGGCCATCACCACTCCTTTTTGCTACGTCTCCCCTCTCTCAGCCCCCTCCTTACTCCTGTAGGACCCCCAGGGTATGGGTAGGGGGGTGGCTGTGCTAGTGCTTGAAGGCTGCCACCCTGGAGGGAGCATCCGTGAGCTGCAGGAGGCAGGGAGGAGGTTTGGGAACATTGGCCAACGCTTCTTGTACCTGCTTGCTGCTGGTGCCTCTTCCACCTTTTCATCCAATATCTCCTGGAACCGTTTGCACCCCGCCATGTCCTGCAGCATGAGTCTTGCAACTGTGGTGCCTGCTCAGTGAAAAGACACCAAGCAGGTGCCTTTTTATGCCAAGCCTCTGCTTAGTTCATGCCTTAATGTGGGTGGTGCTTGTGGTTCCTGCGTGCTTTGGGTGCTCTGCAGGGCTTGGAGGGAGTGCTGAGGCTTTTTTCCCCTACAGGTGATATCTGAGAGACTTGAAGCGAGCGGTGCTGTCTTTGATGGTTTGGGAGCACGTCCACGGCCGTGTGATAGCTCACGGCTTGGAAAGGGCAGTGGGGGAAAGGCTGGGGACAGCCTAGTCCATCCCACGGCAGTGGTGGAGGTGGATGCTGTCTGAGGGGGTGGGGAAGCCCTAGAGGCATTTAAAAACAAGTGCTCGAGGTCTCACCCACACCACTGCTGTGCTGCGCTTTGCTGGGAACCATCTGCGGAGCAGGATGGGACCGGCTGCGAGGCCCATCTGCGGCGCACACCCAGTGGCAGGATGGATCCGGGCTGGTTGAGCCTGGACTGAACGTGGGAGATGGGCAAGGAGCACGGGGGCAAAGGAGCGAACCCTTTCCCTTCATCCTCCAGTCTTAATGCGCTTGTGCTCCTCCCAGGAAATGTTGCTTGTGAGCATTTGTCAGTGATTGCCATCGAAACTGGAGAAAATCCATAAGCTGGGGTCAGGCACCTCTTCCAGGCTGTCGTGTCAGGAGGCTCCCTCCGCCTCCTGCCTAAAACTGCAGGGAGCAGCCCCCGTGCTCAGCCCTGGTGCTGCCGTGCTCGGGGAGGTCTCCAGCAGGTGTTGGATGGTGAGGGGCTGGAGCGGTGCCCTGGGGATGCCGTGGACCCGAGGAGATGCCCAAGTAGTGCCCGGCAGATGAGCTTGCTATGGGCTTTGGGTGATGGGGCTTGGAGGAGGACCCTCGAGGGAAACCCACCGCAGAGCTAACGCATGCTGTCCTTTGGTTCGTGCTTTTGTTAAGGGTCCTGGCCCGGTGCACGTGGGACGTGCGGGCAGGGAGTGCCCAAGGCCAGTGGGGAATTGTTCTGAACCGAGCAGCTCCTCGGTGGAGAGGACGTTTCACCAAAAGGAGACGTGGGCTTGCTCCTGAGCGGTGGTCACACAACTTGGGGAGAAGCCCAGCTGCTTGTCTTGGCATTTAGCTCACTGTGGGGCTGGGGGAGCACGAGGAAGCCGCTCACCCCCAGGCACGGCAGAGGTTTTGCTCGGGGTTTGGCACGTTGCTGCTGGTGCCAGCGGGGTGGGTGCTCGAGCACCCGGCTCATGGTGCTGGGCAGAGACCTGCAACTCAGCACATCCATAGGGTTGGAGGGTTCCTGGGTTGGTAATCTCGTGCCCTTAAAAGCTTGTGTGTGTTCACTTGAGCGTTTATCAGTGCACGATGGCTTATTTCTTGCATGCCTGTGAGAAAGCAGCCAGCCAGCAGCTAAGGGAGTGCCTGATGGTGCTGCTGCAGGGAGCCAGGCTGCCTTTCCTGTCCTCGCCCATCCCAGCTCCTCCGCCTGGCCTGAAACGAGCCCCAAAAGGACCGGGGTGGTTGGCCTTTGGTGATGTGCACCCCAACGGTGAGGGTCAGCCCCGATTCACCCTGCGACGGCAGTGAGGAACAGCACGTCCCCGTGCAACCGAGCCCCAAAATGGCACGCAGGGAATGACGCAGCGAAGGTGAAATATCAAAGGGAGAAGGGGAAGTGTGTGGAAGGAGCAGGGGAAGCGGAGGAGAGAATAGCCGGAGCTGACCTCAGCGGGGCGGGAGCGGGGTGGGGAGCCCGGCTGCACGCATGGAAGGGAAATGGGAAGAGGATACAGCTGGGACCGGCCAGCGCCGCCACCGTCCGCGCCCTGTGCACCGGCACGCGCTTGCCCTCACCGTTGGATTTGCCTCTTCCCACTTTCCTAAGGGCACGCTTTGTGGATGGACCATCCCAGTGTGGTCCAGGGGAGCTGGCCGGGTCCTTTCTATACCACTCCCGTGCCTACCAGTGCCCGGGGATTGCAGCAAAAGCATCCAGCCTGGTGCCACTGAGCACGGTGCTTGCGTGTGGCTGCATCCCCGTGCCATGGGTGGGCAGCTCGAGGAGCCAGCCCCCATCTCGTGTTCAGCATCCCTGCTCATCGCAAACCCTACTGCTGACAGCCACGGTGCATCCAGACCTGGTTCTCTGCACCCCGGTGGCGTTAAAGGCAGCACAGGACAGGTTGTGGCCATCGAACCTTCCCCGGCAGTGTCACGGCGATCAGGGCTGCATGTTGGGAAGTGTCGCAAGCTGTCCCAGGGTTGTTGCTGTCCCTGCAAGAGCTCCCAGCTCTGCCCAGGGATGGCTGACTTTTTTTTTTTTTTTTGCATGTGGAGTTTTATTTTTAGCTGGAAAAAAAGCCCCAACAACCAGCCTTTAAAAACAAACGCACGCAAAGTTTTCGTGAAAAAAAAAATCTCAACATAATGGAATTTTTCTCTTCTTCGCAAAACTGCCTGTGACATTTCTAAATGAAGGGTTCCTCCCGTCCTTCTGCTTTTCCCCCTCAATCTTCAGTGAAATTTCTTCCTTCCCTAAGTCGCCCTGTTTTCCTCCCTGAGATAAGCTCCTTCAGGAGGAGTAGCAGCAACTACAGGGAGTGGTTTTTCTGCAATGTTGCTCTTTGAAAAAAGGATAAAAACTGTACTAGAAAAAAAAAATAGATATCTTTTTTGAACCTATTAAATTGGATTGGGATTAATAAGTTTTATTGTTTTCTCCCTTCTTCAAACTAGCTTTTGGTGTGGAAGGACTGGGACAGCAAATGGCAACGAGCAGCTCTTTGCTTTGCTCTTTCTTTACTCAAGAGGAGAGGATTTTACCCCTAGTTGTCTTCGTTTGGGGCTGGAGAGGAGTCCTGGGAGCTCGTGATGCTGTTGCCACCAAAAACCCAACACGTGGAGGAATTCACACCCCAACCATCCCCTCTCTCCGGTGGAGGGATGCTCAGAAAGCATGGGGGTCGGGTGGATGCAGGGATTTGGGAGCAGTACGGCAGAGACCCCGGGTTCTGGGGTCCCTTCCTGGCTCTCCATCCCATTTTCTGGTGACCTTGTGGAAGCCACCTTGTCCCTCTTTGCCTTGGTTCCCCGACCTGGGAAAGAGGAGGGCTCCGTCTTTGCACCCAAGGGTTCAGTTAACCCCTTTGATCGTGCCAAGTTGTTGCAGGGATTTGGTCAGCCATGACCCGCTCGGATGGAGCGAGGGGCAGGAGTTTTCCTCCCAGGGTAGGAATATTTGGGTGCTTTACAGGACTGGAAGGTGCCAGAGGTGGGGATGCTCTTGTCCTTAGCCAGCACAATTCCGTGCACCGTGGTGCCCAGCAGCGGCACCCAAGGCAAGCCATGTGCCAGAAGCTCGGTGTGCCTGGCTCAGCCCAGGAGCAGTAGGTACCTGTAGGTTTAGGGCTGCACGACCACACTGCCTGCCCGGGGACGTGGTGCCAGGCCCGAGCTCTTGGTGTGACGGACGTGCCCTGGGCCACTCGCTCCTTCTGGCGCCGGAGGCTTTGCAAACTTCCTGGTGCCAGGAGAAAAAAATATCTGAGGCCATGCCTGATTCTGCCACGACAATTCAAATCATCCCTTGAGGTCGTGCCGGAGGGGACGGTGCGGCTCAGCCCCACGTACCCCATCCCTCGGCTCGGAGAGGACTTCTTGGGCAGGGGCTGGTGCTCGTGTGTGCATCTTCGCATCCCTGCGAACCTCCCTTCCGAACTGCAGGGGAAACAACCTCCCCGTGTGCCAGCAGTGCCTTGCCTGCAGCCCCCGTGGAGCCTTACAGCCCCCGGCCGTGCGGAGCCGGAGCGGGGAAGGGGAGCAAACAACCACGCTCCGTCCAGGCTATTTATTTTGTGCTGGGGTAAGGGATTTTTTTCATATATTTTTTTGCTTCAGACATGCGATGAGTGTGTTACTCAGCCATGACTCGAAAACTTGTGAGCAATAAAGTCATCCTGAAGTCTGCCAAAAAAAATCTTCTCAGCACACCCACCTCCTCACACGTTCCCACTGTAGCTCCTTCAGTGTGATCTGCTGCCGAAACGCGGCTACCTCGAGGGGGGCTGCGGTAGCCATCTGGGAGCTTGCGGCAATGGCCCATGGGTGAACCCGAGCCCACAGGCACAGCACTTTGGGGTAGCACCTGCCTGGGGACTGTGGCCATCGCAAAAATAGTGGGCTGGGGCTTGCTCCAAAATCCAGGAGAAAACAGGGCTGGAAGGTTGCGGAGATGCCGTGTACCCTGGTGTAGTCCTCCCCCAAAGGATGGGTTGGGTCCCACGTTGTTGGGTTTGACCTTTTGGGGTCCAGACCAAGCTGAAACCATCCATAAGGTGGAGAGCCATGAACCTTGCACCTCCTGAAGAGACCTGAAGGGAAAGGGGACTTTCAGGAGCTGCTCCACGGGGTCTTGGGTCAACCATGGGTCCTGTACGCGGCCCCATGGGGACTGGCTGCACGTGGGGCTCCCCTGGGGCTCCAGAGCCCTGCACCGGCCACCATTTGGGGTGGCCATTGGTAGTGGCCCTGGGAAGAGGTGCCACGGAGGCATGTGGGATCTGCTGCTGAGCCAGGCAAGTGGGGTTGACGTTGCGCATGGATGCCGAAATTCCCACTGCTGGGGGCTGCACCAGGAGGCAGGGTGCTGGAGCCGTCACCCTCAGGTAAAGGGTCCGATGCCTCCGGGACCGGGATGCTGTTGGGGTGGGATAACGGGGCTGCCGTGCTCTGGGAAAGGACCGGGGTGGAACATAAGGGTGAAGGTTGGCACTGGAGGCACCCCGTAACCTCCCCGCAGGCGGGCAGCAGCCGGGGGCAGCGGGAGGCGGGTCGGGGCAGCACCCCCCTCACCCAAATTACCGGGGTAAAAGCCGCCTCTGCCAAGGCCTCCTCTCCCCACCCTCTCCCCGCGACGGGGCTCTAAATAATTGATACGCTGATAAATAATAGATCTTGTATTTGCTCCTTCGCTCCTCTCCGGCGGGGCGTGCGCGCTCGCAGCCTGGCGGTGCTGCATTAGGGTTACAGCGTGTGCGTGTGTCGGACGGGGTAGGGAGCTGTGCAGAGGGGAGAGCATTCCGGGGAGATAAAGGGCTGGTTTGATGTGTGTTCATGTGGCGGGGCTGTTTTGCCTTGCATGCCTTTCTCTTTTGCTTTATTTTTTTCCTGGAGTGAAGCCTGGCGCCAGCAGTCTGGAACCAGCCTGACAAGCTTTTGAGTTATGGAAAGGGGGGAGGCGGGGGGGAGGAGAGAGAAAAGAGGGAGCGAGAGAGGCAGGGAGGAGGAGGGCGAAGGGAGAGGGAGGCAGCTGGGCTGGGGGTTATTAGGGGAGAACGCACACAGGGGGCTGGGGGGACGAGGGCTGGGGGCTACCGGGGCTGGCGGGGAGGGGACGGAGCTGGCTCCTCGCAGAGGTTTCAAAGGAGATTTCTCGCATGGGGGGGAGAGGGGGAATTGAGTCATTTTGGGCATGAAACGCAAAGCTCGCCGCGTCAAGGAACAAGGAAGTTTTTTAAAGCTCCAATTAAAGGGCTTGGAGAGGTCCGGGGCTTTTAAACAGCCTCGGGAAGGGGGGGGTCCTGGCTGGCGTTCAGGCTGCCGGCCCATCAGGACATTCCTTTCTGCTGAACGCTGCTGCTCCCGGCCCTCTCCTCCTCCTTTTCCAAGCTGCCGTCGAATCCTTTCCAAGTCCCGAGTCCGAACCCGGAGAACTTTTGCTCCGTTTCATCTCGTGCCGCCTGCCTCCCCTGGCCCCGGACTGCGCTCGGTGCTTTGATCCCGCACTGCTCCCGCTCCGAGCCCCGGGGCGAGGGGTCCTGGGCACACATCTCAGCCCCAGGAGCCGGCAGCAACCCCCCTGCTGTTCTCTCTGCCCCTCATTGCCCCAAAATTTCCCCCTCTGGAGGATGGAGACCCCCATCTGCTGTCACGTCCCTGCTTGGCAAGGGCGGCCGCTCCAGCAGACGGGTGCTGCAGTGGTGCTGAGCGCGGGGGCAGAAGGGCTCCTTGCTGCCCCGTGGGAGGGACCTGGCCCCGAACGGGATGGGGTGGAAGCACCCGCTGGGGGCATCCAGGGGCAGAGCCTTCGGAAGGGTCCCATCAGGGACCACCCGTGGGGGATGCACGAGCACCGTGGGGTGCCCACGGGGACAGCTCAGGACCTGCTCCGGGGCTTTCTGCGGCTCCGATAGTGTGGCTAGCATCCCCCGCAGATGCTCTGGAGCAGGGTTAGTGGCGTGTTTTCCTCCCAGGTACCTTCTCATAGCCTTCTACAAATGCCCAGCACAGAAGGAAGCCCAACGCCAGCCCACCTGCCCGTGCTCCTGGGCCCTGGCACTGGGACGGAGCTCGCCCAGGCTCGGGGAGGGAACTTGCCCTGCTGGAGCTGGGGATCTGGGGCTGCCTTTTGCAAAGGCTTTGTTTTGTTTGGTTTCAGCACAGCCTATTTCTCTCTGACGACTGGCGAACGTTTGGGAGAAAGGAGTTCTTTGTTACGGATTGAACAGCCTGAGGTCTTCAAGTCAGCTCGTGCGGGGAGACAGTACGTGGGCTCTGGGAAGTTGAGGTGTCCGAGGGACGGGCTGATTTTACACCGCTCGTACCTCTAAAGGGAAGAAAGAGAACTGGGCTTCGTGCACCCAGCTCCCAGACCAAACCCTAGCAGGAGCGCTGCGAAGCGCCACCGCCATCTGCCAAGGCTTTGTCTTCGCAGAGGAGGTGGCAGGGGGAACACCCAGTTTTCTGAGCTCTCCATTACAGGTTGCTTCTGAGCTGCAGCTCTTCGGAAAAACACTTCTTTCTCTGGGTTTCCAGGAAGCAAAATGTTGCCCTCCGCTGTTTGCTGAGGATCTGGAACACAGCTCGCTGCCTCGCAGCCCAGCTGGTGCCGTGCTCCGGCACCACAGCCCCTTGCTCCCATGCCAGGAGGCTCGGGGAGGGACAGCTCCTGCCCAGCCTGGAGGTGCTGTGCAGACCTGCAGGAGGTCCTGTGACCCTCCACCAGCCCCCGATCCCAAACGCCTCCTGCTCTTGGGGCTCCCAGCCCGCACATCGACGAAGGGCGTAGCTTTGGGTTCGGTTCGGACCGAGTTGGGTCCGCTGAAGATCAGCCTCCACTCACTGCGTCTCACACAATAAGAGCCCTGTGCAGCTTCGGTGTGCATCCTTAGACCAAACTCCTCCATTCCTCCCTTTCCCTCCGTTTCTCCTCGGTTCCTATTTCCTCTCTTTCAGGTAACTATCGAGACGCACTGGCAAACTTGTCCTCCAGCTCCTCCTGGCTGGAGATGGATCCATCCTGCTTGGTTTCACAGACCTACATCTAAACGTTGGGCTCTTGGACCCGTAAACGGAGGGAGAGATTGCTCTTATCTGAAGGTGTGGAAACTGAGGCACGGGCTACTTATGAAAAGCAGTCGGAGCTTAGGGCAGGGATCTCTGCTGGCTTTCTCTTGGAAACCTCTGCTCCCTTTGTGCTCGTTGCACCTCTGGTTCCTGAGATGCTGCCGGGAGGGAGGTGACCCTCGTCCCCTCCCTGCCCAGAAGGGAGAAGGAGCTATTGGGGATGGAGCTGGGGCCACGGCCCCGTACCCAGCACCAACCTGCTCGCAGGCGGCAGGTGGAAATAAAACGTAATTCGGGGCTGCCGGAGCCGGGGAAGAGCGAGATGAGTCTTGGTGGGGAGACCAGCCTCACCTTTCATATTCTAATGCCTTGCCTTTGCCTGATTTGTGAGCTCTGGGGAGTCCTGCTGGGAATTCACTCGAACGGAGGCACACGCCGCCGTCCCTCGGTAAATTACACAGAGATATAATGAAGGAGGAGAAATCAGTTACTCTGTGACTGCGGCTCCCCAGGGGACCTTAATTCAAATATTTGTGGAGCTGAGCAAGTGGGGCGTTGGGGAGCCGCCGAGTTGGAGTGTCTCTAGACAGGTTTCTTGCAGGTGGTTGGTGATGGCGGGGCCGCACGCCGGGCTGCGGGAGTCTCCTCAAAGGGGCTTTGGGCTCCTGACGGCGCTTTGGGTGGTGTTAGCCAAGAGGAAGACGATGGAGGAAGACGGGGCCGTGGTCCAGGTGCAGCACACGGGGCTTTGGTGCTTGGGCTGGTGGCGGCTGGGATGTTTGTGCAGGGCTGGGAGCAGTGTGGGGCGATGGGGATCTGCCCACAGCTCCAGGCTCTGCATCGCCCCAGCGCTGTCCTGCAGGGACAGGGATCGGGACCTGGCTGGGAACAGCCCGGCCCTTGTGAGGCTTCCTCCGGTGAGAGGGGAGCAGGGCATGTGTGGGTTTGCATAAGGGAAGCAAGCTGCTCTCCGTTGCCACGTGGCCTTTATGTTCAGTAGGGAACGCAGAACGGGTCGCACGCTGCAGGGCAGCCAGGAGTGGGTGAACCCCGTGTTGCTCAACTTAGGGATGAGAAAATCCATTTACCTCCAGCTCCATTGCCAACCTCCATGTGCCCAAAAGCCAGGCTTTCTGCTGCTTCTCCTCCCGGGGCATGCCAGTGCCGTAGACCTTAGAAAACAGCCAGGATCCACTGCGCTTGGCCAACACGCTGTACCACCAAACGGGCACAGCCGGGTGTCTCCCCACCTTTGCTGGGTGCATGCAGCACCCGCGAGGCCCCACGTCACCCTCATGGCCCAGCCTGCAGCTCCGCAAGGTCCTGCACCATAACCCGAGCACTCAGAGATGCCAAGAGTAATGCAAGCGAGCACGAACACACACAGCCGTGCACGCAGTCCTCGCACACACCCTTGCACGTGCACCAACCGCTGGGGCTCCCCGCTGCCGTGCCGGCACCGAGCGCGCAGCAGCCACGTAGGCGCACACACGCTCACTCCCCACCGGAGCAGCGCGGCTCAATTTCATCTCCGGGTGCCGGGGCTGCCCCATGCCACGGGGGAGATCCCACACCCACCCCTTCGCACCCATGGGCGCCCTCCCCTTGCACGCACAGCGCCGCGGCTCTGCGTGCACACGCGGCCGCGCACGGATCTGCAGCACGCCAACTGTTGGGAAGGGGAGGAAAAAAAAACACACAGATTCAGCTGAGAGAGAGAGAGAGGGAGAGGTGGCGGGGGGGAGAGAAAGAGAGAGAGAATGACAGACTGCAATCCCCCTTGAGTGCCTATCCTCATGAATATTAATAAGGTGGTAATTAAAATGCAGGGACACAGCAGGACGGATGCAGGCGCTGCCTTCGGAGCGCTGGGAACGGGGGGAGCGCGTCTTTCCAGGCAGGTTTTGATTCCGTTCTCTGATGAAAAGGAGAAAACGGAGCCTTCAACTTTAATCAGTTTAGAGTTTTTTTGACACGACATATCTTTAATTGCTGATATTTCTGCTCTTCTCAAACCCGGCTCTACCGTCTCCAGTCTAACCGGAGATAACGAGCCGCGGTGAAGCGCCGCGGATCCGTGCCGTGTTTATGCCTCGACTTGTTTGCTACTTCGCTGGCGTTTCACTTCTCTGCCTCAGGTCGGAGGGCACGGCCCTGCCGCTGGTTCCTTCCGCAGCGAGGGGTGGGCGGCTGGAAACGCAGCCCAGCACCTCTTTGTGTAGCCCCCTCCCCACAAAGCATCCCCCGGTGCAGGGAAAGCCGCCTCCTGCGGGTGCTGAGCCCCTCTTGTTGGCCCTACGGTGAGCTTGGTGCTCGCCGTAACGTCACCTCCTCTGGGTAGGAGGGTCGGAGGCTGGGACCTGGGTGGTGGCAAGAAGCTTGGGTTGGGCTGGGGAGGGCTCTTGAGAAGAGACATCCACGCCAGAGGAGGTTCCTCCAGCGTAAAAGCAGAGGTGGCTGCCGCGGTGTTGAGTTACGGAGGAGTAAGGAGGCTTTTTTTCCTCCAAAACTGGGGGTTTGAGGTCGGGTGAAGATCCTCCGGGGGATGCTCAGGGCAGGCTCAGAGGTGAGCAAGGTGAACCCAAGCGCTCCTTGCTCTTGGAGACGAGAGTCCAACGGGTCTGGTCCGTGGATGGCGAACCACATTGCTGGGAAAACAAATGGGGAGCAATGGTTGGTGCCCAAAGGGGTCGTGTCCGGTGTGGGAGCTGGACCAGGGCAACCCAGAGCTGGGAGTTATGAGGGGCTTTCTCACGGAGGGGTAAAAGGAACCCACCAAATACCCCAAACCAGTATGAGAGGTCTGCTTTGGGTAGAAAGGTTTTTGCTTCATTGTGCTTGGAGGGTCCTTAACTTATTTTTTTTTAGGTCTCCTCTTTCACACTGAGATGATATTTGAGCTGGAAAAAGTAGATTTATTGGAATGAAAAGGTCAAAAAATTATTTTAGAAAATGCCCAAACACACCGATCCATCACGTGAATGATGGAAGAAGATGGTTTGCATCTTCAGAGCCTCCTTCCCTGCCCCACACCCATGATAAAAGCAGAGCTGCAGCACCCTGGAGCCCTTGAGATTTTGTTGTCCAGGGTGGCAGCGTTGGTGAATAACGGGGTCATCTCCACCGTGCCTCTTCCCCGAGGGATGTGGGATCCCTTCCCCACGTCCAGGACTTGCTGTAGCAGATACGGGATGCCTGCTCAGCCCGAGAGGCACTGGAGCAGCTTTCCCGTGAAGCTCCAGCCCGCTCCCCAGATCCTTTTGGCCACCTGGGGAGGGAGATGCTGGTCACCGTGTGCCTCTGGGCAGAGGAGGACAGTGCCTGGGGCTCGGGGCTAGCAGCAGGTCAGGCTTGGCCCCACCAGGCTGATGTCCTGGCCGCTGCAGAGGGGAGCAAGGCTCCCTGTCCTTCCTGGTGCAAGGAAGCAACTCACCCATCTGTGGGCTTTGCTGGATTCATCTCCTTGTTGCTGGTTTTCCCCCTTTGGTGTAAATAACTCCCCACGTGGAGGGGTGCTGGTGCGTCTGGACGCAGGTAGGGGCTGGAAATCGAGCTCAGCCCCTTGGCTGCAAGGGTGCTAACCCAGCTAAAGCTGCTTGCTGAGCACTGGCTTTTTGTGTGAGCCGTCTCCCTGTGAAGCAGCGGTGGGCGACACCTCCCACCTCCTCCCCAGGGAAAAAAAAACGTCCCTTCTGCAAAGCTGCCCAGCACCGGGGCGAGCTGCAGCCAAGAGCGATGGTGAACTGCCACAAAACAAGCGTCTGCGTGCGTCCTTGCCCATCGGGGTCTTTGTCTGTGATGCTTTTTAACGCGTTTTGGTGCGGCAGGGTTGGGGGCATTCTTTGCATCTCCCTTCTTGGCTTTTAATGGGGTGGGTGCTGTGGCTCGTGCCTGGGGTTGGAGCTCATCGTGCAGGAGGGGCTCATGGGCAGGCTTCCCTTGGCCACGCTGGAGCTACAAAACCCAAGGACGTGCTCTGGGGTCCCCGCCAGACACGATGGCACGTGGAGGGGACAGGCAGGGGAGGGACAAGGAGCCGGGAGGTGGGTGAAGGGGACAGCTGGGGAGGGGGCAGCGCCTTGGGGCCAGATAAAGCCAGAAGGAAAACCAAGCAAAGCTGCCTTGGGCAACATTTTTAGGGGAAAAATAATCTCTGTTTTGTTTTGTTTTTTTTTTCTTTGTTTGTCTTTTCCTTCTTTCTCTGCTTCTCCTCCTCCGTCCTCTCCTTTCCCTTTTCCTGCAGTGCTAAAACAGATGGTTTGAGGAGAGGTAAGGGCCAGGTCTCGTCCTGAAGCCCCCTTCACCCCAAACCTCCCCATGTTTCCGCCAAGCCTGGGCTGAGGAATCGCTGGGAGCTGCCGGGTTTGCCAGGCAGACGCAGCGACGGGGCTGGGAGGCTGGGTGACAGCCCCGCGTGCACCCGGGGGTGCGCAGCACCCCACAGCAGCCGGAGGGAGAAGGAGTCACTTGGGACAGGATTTGGGTGGTGGGGAAGGGCCGGGGAAGGGCCACGGTGACGTGCAGGGAGCAGAGCCCTGGCTGGGGCTGGAGGCTTGTGCGAGTGCAGGGGGGGAGGCTACAGGATGCCCCCCGGGTACTGCTTCCTCGTGGCACCCCTCCAGCACTCCCCGTCACCCCTAGTCACATCCTGCTTGTGCTGGCGCGTGTCTCATCCTGCTGCCTGGAGTTTCTCAACCCCCTTTCCCTCCTGCCAGCGTTTCCTGGCTGCTGAGGTTGCCGCAGGGCCCGGGGGGCAGCAGGGGAGCAGCGAGACCTTGGGGGGAGCTCCCGAGGCACCGGGAAATTCGGGATCGAGGAGCAAACGGGAGCGTCCTGGCTCGCCCAGGGATGGTTGGAGCCTGAGCCTGCTCCAGCGGCTGCCTGGCTGCTGCTTCATCCCCTGACCGCAGGCTTTGGTTTTGCAGCAGGCTCTGGTTTTGCAGCCCCGGGTGCTGCCTCCCGAGGTGGGAGCATGCTGGGTGCTTGTTCCCCATCCCTCTGCCGAGCCAGGGAGGTGGCACACCGTGTCCCACGTCCCTGCCCCGGGCAGTGGCTCTGCCAGGATGCTTACACGAGCAGAACCGGGGCTGCAGAAGCCTCGGCTGCTGCGGCGCTGTCAGCGAGGAGCCCAGCCCGGCTCTGCAGTCCCAGGCTCTGCTTGGGTCCTGCGGAGAAAACGAACCCTCAGCTCCATCCCGCCCTGCTGTACAGCAGAACTGCCATGTCAGGGAGGGTTTGGAGAGGAGCCCCATCTTCCTCTTTCCAGTTCCCTCTTGCCAGAGCAATCCCCATCCCCTGGGGTACGCTGCACCTTGCTGTGAGCATCCTGGCAGATAAAGGGTCCCCTTCTGGCTGCAGTCCCTCTGAGCCTCCCCGGCTCCCTGCTTTGTGCCCGGAGCCCTTTCCTCCTCCACAGCCCCATCTCCGGGAGGGCCACGCTTGCAGCTTGTGGCTCCGGGAAGGGTCTCATCCTGCTCAGGGACACTGCGTGCCCTGGCACCGGGGCAGCCGGGCTGAGCCAGCGGGAGCGGGGTGAGCAGCAGCCCGGCCGGTGCCTCCTGGCTCTGCTCAGCGCCGGGGTGCTGGGCTTGGCTTTCCTGGCTTTGAAGTGCTTCCGCAACGGCCAGGAGGCTTCAAGGGGAGTTTTCAGCTGAGCAGGGAGATGCTGCAGTACAGCAGCGAGCTGGAGCCTCGGGGAAGGTGGTCGGCTCTTGCCTCTGCCACAGACTTTCTGGGATAACCTCGGTCAAGGCTTTTTGTGTGGCTTGTCCTGCTTTAAAACAGGACTCCCCGCTCCTCCTGCCGTGCTGCTAAACCTGCTTGTGCTCAGCTCCTGGCTGGGAAGGGAGGGGAGCAGAGGGTCCCCACAACCCCCTGCTTTTTTAGCAACTAACCTTTGCCGGGGGGACCGGGGGAGCTCTCTTCCCGCGGGGTTTTCACCCAGGCATGACATTGCCTTAAGCTCGCCGCTTCCTCCCCACAGAGCTGGAGGAGAGGCTGGTTCCTGGCGGCTCGGAGGAGGCTGCTCGCTCCTGCCAGAGCTGCACTGCAGAGCTCTGAGCCACAGCTCCCCATGCCCGGGGCTCGCCGGCCCCATTGCAGGACAGGAGGGGACCTGGGGCCGTGGGGCAGCCGGTCCCACCGCCACCCCTAAGAGCATCCGTGGGGCCCCAGCTTGCACCCTCGCCTTTTGCTGAGGCCTGTGGCGAGTTGCAGGCTCGGTCGCTTGGGGTGTAGGTGCCCAAGGGAGCACCCGGGGCTGGGTGAGGAGCTCCGTGGGGAGCACGGCACCTGGGGTGCTGCGGTCCGCCTCGCCTCCCCCACGGGAAGGAAGGACACATCCAAGGGATCCCCTGGGATCATCGCACCCACCTGGGGCTCGGGGCTGGCACCCAGGGGTGCCAGCACGACGCATCCCTCCTCCTCCATCACCCTCCTCCCCGTGCCCAGGGCAAGGTGTCCAGGCACGGAGCCCACCCAGGGGCGATGGAGCGAGGGTGGCTCCTCTCCGGGGGAGCCCTCGGCTCCCCGCTCTTCCCAACAGAGCACGCAACGGTTAAATTCCTTTCCAGCTGAGCTGGCAAGCAGAGCCCAAGCATATTAGTCAGATCCCTGTAGGGGGTGGGGAGGAGGAAGGAGCAGGCAGCGAGGAGGGGCCGGAGCCCAGCACCGAGCGCAGCTATTCTCCGGGGCGAGTGCGGGGAGGCAGGCGCAGCAGGAGTTGCTGCTTCCCAGAAACTTGATTATTTTTAACCCAGGAAGAAGAAAGGAAGGAAAGGGGAGGGGGGGGGGGTAGAAAAAAAATAAAAAAAAAGGGGAGGGGGGGTAAATCTGGAGGAACCGGAAAACAAGCAGTTGGCATTTGCACACAGCTTTGCGGGGGGGGGGGGAGAGGGCGGTGGCGAGGCGCTGGGGTGCCCGGCGCACGGGCACGGGGACGCAGAGCGGTGCCAGTCCCTGCTGGGGGTGTCCCCGCTGGGTGCCCCAGGGCTGCTGGATGTGGCTGGGTTTCCTCCCAGCCTTTGCTTGCACGCAGAGGGCACCGCATCCCGCAGGCCTCTGCTCCCCCTGCTTGGGACTGCGGCTGTGTCAGAGACCCCGAGGGCAGCGGGGGCTTTGCAACCTTCTGGGGCAGCTGCTGTGAGTCCCGCATCTCCGCAGGGCCGGGGCTGGCAGGGGCTCCATGGGGAGCTGGGGGTCCCCAAATCGCTCTGGAAGGCCGGCCAGGCTGCCCGAGGGAGGTTTTGGGTTTTTTTTTTTCGGGCAGCTGGAGAGAAGGTATGGCGGAGGAGAAAGCAAGGTCTTACTTCTTTCATTGCTCAACAATGCTGCGATGGGAGTCTGGCACGGGAGAGCTGCAGAGCCGTCTTGGTGCCGTTCCCACTGCATTACGTGGTTGTGTTTGGTCTGAGGTACAAAGCCCTGGGGCGGGCGTTTCGAAGCCCTGCAGCTGGCAGAGCTTCAGGGAGCCTCTTCCCCGAGCCCCGGGGTGCTGCAGAGCCGGGCGCTGGCTTCAAAGCGCTGATGGGACCCTCGTGGGACCCTCATGGGACCCTCACGGGACACGCTGTGCGTCGGGCTCCTCCCGGCCCAGGGCCAGCACGGGCTGGCACAAAGCTCCCCGTGAAGGTCAAATGTTTCCCCAAACCCACAAGGTGAAGAGCTGCCCACCCCCCGTATTTCTATATTGCTGCAGCACCCACGCTCGCGTGGAAGCTGGGTGTCCCCCGTGGCTGTAGCACCAGCCTGACAAACCCTGAGTCCTTCCATAAAACACCTCGTTCTCCTCGGTAAAAACCCTCAGTTTTGTGTTTTCTTGTGCCGCTCGCTGGGGCCCTGCCTGCTCCCCCCGGCACTGCCCAGACATCAGGGACGTGAGCAGTGGGCAGGGCGGGCGCTTTCCTCCTGTGACCATCACCTGGGGAGCCCCGTGTGGAGAAATGTGTCTCCTCATGGCCAGCCCACCTCGAACGAGGGGCACGAGTGCCTCCCCATGCAGGTATTGCCATCTCAGTCCTTTGTAGGAGGACTTCTGCTGTCATTTTTTCCGGTCTGCTGCAGTGGCTAGATCCAGAATGGGCCTGGATTTGTCCACACAGCAACGTCGGTGCCATCTTCTCAAGGAGAAGTCCTTGGTTTGGCAGACATGGCCAGGCCTGGTCAGAAAATGGTTCCTGTTCCCCAAAGGTGACAACGACAAAGAGCTCGCCCGAGCCAGGTTTGGTTCGGAGCAGGGAGCGGTCGCCTCTCAAACTGCAGAGCAGTTTATTTTTTCCATCTATTTTTTGTTTAAACCAACAAAAGCTCTCAACCTCCTGGCCAAGGTGCCCCTGCGCTGATGGGTCTAGGTGGGGGTCACCCACATTCAGCCCCCAGGGCAGGCTCACCCCGTCCTGGCCACGCAACCCGGAGCTCCCCCGCCACCAGCCCGGCTCTCCAGCGAGCAAAACGTGCGAGTCGCCGGGTATTCCCTCGCGCCTCCCTTCTGAGCATTAACAGTGCTAATTAAACCCGAGCTGTGCTCGGTGTCGGGAGGGATCAGCTGCCTTTCCCAGCAGAGAGGCTGCGGGGACGGTCCCCGGAGCCATGGGGCAGGGGAAGGCCCTTTGGCCACGCTGCTCGCTCAGCTCCCTGCTCTCGGCGCCCACGTTTTGGGGACGGGCGAAGAAGCCCCGGAGCCGTGGGGTGGGATGGTTGCAGCTCCCCAAACTGGAGGCAGGGCAGAGGGAGGACACCCAGCCTTCCTCGTGGCCTCTTCCCCTCCGTCTTACTTGGAGCTGGCTCTCGCCGGAGGGCCGGGGTGGGCACGGCGCGGGCATTTGGGTGCACGGCAGGAATTCCTGACTCTCGGCCAGTTTTTGGTGTTATTTCCCTGCTGGGAGGCTCCAAAGGCAGAAAAACCCCTCAGAGGGCAAAGGGCCTGAGAGGGGAAGGGGTAACTCGTCCGAGAGCAGCGGGGAGGGAGGACGGAGAGGGGAAGGGAGCAGAAGAGAGATGGAAGGATATTTTCCTGGGATTTTGCCCGGGAGAATTCCCATCGCTTCCTTAAACCAGCAGAGCTGCAGAGCTTGCCCTGCCGGAGCAGCACGCCTCGGGTGCCCACGGGGAACCTGAGGCACCGACCTCCCCAACCCCAATCCCTGTGCCCCAGAACCCCGACAGCCCAAAAAGCACCCAAAAAGCAGCGAAGGGCCCCGGGGCTGCAGCAGGACCCGCTGCCACCCCCAGGGGTCTGCGGGCTGGGGCTGGCACCCGTCGCCCCCCCGCCACGCAGGGCGCACGGGGCCGGGGTCTGCTGGGGGCGAGGGGTGACGGAGGGCCCTCCGAAGAGCCCCTTGTGCTGCAGGGAGACCAGCTCGCCGCTGGCAGGGTATTTTTTTTTTCTTCCCCGCTCTTTGTTAAGCTCCCTTTCAGCTGAAATGGCAATGCCTGGGTGTTCTGAGCTGACAATAATTGCTGCAGTCTAGACACTGTCTGGTATGAGGCACGGGGAATCAAAGAGGCCCCTTCTCTCGCTGCGACTTTCACACATGCTCCCTCGCTCGGGCTCCTTCCTTCTCCCTCTCCCATGTTCCCTCGGTCTTTGCCTCTTTTTTTTATTTATTTATTTTTTTTATGGCTCCCCTCTCTCCGCATCTCGCGGAGATGGAGGAGAAGCGTCAGCATCTTCCCCCCCACGCGCTCCCTCTCTGCCGTCTGTTCCTCTCCCGGCTCCCCCTCTCCCTCTCTCTCTCTCCTTCCCTCATCTGTCTCCTCGCTCTCCTTCCTCCACTCTTACCTTTATGCTATTCCCTTCCTCCCAAAGTTAGCAGAGAAGCGGGAGGGTGGGGGCTGCCTGCGCCGGGCTTTAACTCCTTCCTCACCCTCTCGCGGCTCTCCCCTTCTCGCCTGCGCTGGGTGCTGGGTGCTGGCTGTGGGGCTCCCGTGGGTCCCCTGGAGGTCCAGGAGGTGCCTGCAGGGGTTGCAGCGGGCTGGAAGCAGCCTCAATCCCCGTGCCAGGAGCTGAGGGCTGCCCCTGGCACCTCCACCCTGGCACCTGTGGGTGCGGAGCTCTCTGCGCGCCCCTTCCCTGCGCCACCGGCACCCGACGGGGCTGGGCTGGGTGCCCCAGGAGGGTGCCCCGCATCCCTCAGCATCGCGGTGCTGCAGGTCCAAGGAGGTGTGACAGCTTCTGCAGCGCCTCTGTCACCTCCACGCCCAGCCCTTGGCGAGGGAGAAGGCGTTTGGGAGCCCCGGGGGGGTGGCAGAGCTCCCCAGCCCCCTGTGCCCCAACTCCAAACGTGGTCAAATACTCGCTGGGATGTCTCCCTAGCCCCGAGGGAACCCATCCCTGCCCGCTCAGGGACTTGGGTTGCTCCTTGCAGTGCTGCGGCGAGCCAAAGGAGGTGGTTTTGCAGCCACAGGCCCATGGGGACATCGGTGCCGGGGGGAGATGGGTCTGAGCTCGCGGCACTGCTGCTGCCTTGGAGCGGACACGGTCTCCGTGTCGCTGGCATTTCAACAGGGTGCTGTGTGGCAGTTCCAGTCGTGCCCAGAAATCAGGTTTTTGTGCCATAACACCATTAACAGAGCGCTTCTAGCTCGGTTCTGGCCTTCTATTAACCCCTGATCCCTGTGCAAAAGCCCCTTTTTCTGTAGAACCCGGCTAAATAACGCCAGGTTCTTGCACACGTATCCTGCTTGCTGCCAGATCTCATCGCAGAGGAAGGATCACAAAAGCTTTTACCGGTGGGGAAACTGAGGCACGGGGCAGGGCAGCCATTCGGCCAGCCTGCTGCCCCCACAGGGCCGCACGATTCTCTAATTTTGGGGTCCAACTTGGGGGTCAGGTGCTGGCTGGTGGGCAGAGCAGCTCTCCCTGCGACCCCCTGCCCCGCTCGCCGTCGCCCAGCATCTCGGTGGCGGCCGTGCTGCTTGCTTACCACGGAAAAGCCACATTAGGAAAGTATGCGCTGTATTTTTAACTGTCTATAATGCAATTTAGCAGCTGGAAACGAGGACGAACGCCAACCCCGTGCAATCAGCCAGATCTCCGCCGTCCACAGGCGAGCGCTCGGCGGACTCGATGCGTTTTGCTAGGGCTGGAGACCTCGTTTGGGAAAAGGGGCGAGGGAAAAAAGCCTTGCCCTCGGAACGGGCTCTGCCTCGAGGGTGCGGGAAGGAGGCGAGAGGGGCCAGCAGCTGCCGGGTGACACGCTTGTCCCCGAAAGCCACCGCTGCCGCCTGCCTCTAGCTGGCCAGGTCTGGCTCCCCGAGGAGCTGGGTGTCTTGGCTCCGCTTCGGGGCCGGGATTCTTCGCATGATCTGGCAACGGGGCTTGCAGCGGGGGTGGCCGGGAGCCGAGCTCTTCCGAACATCTGGTCTGCACCCGAGGCACTTCACGGGCTAAAATTGCCCCCGCCGTCCCCCCGGGCCAGGTCCCACCGCCGTCCTGCTCCTTGCACCTCTGCCCTCCTGCAAGACCCCCGGGGCTTTGAGGGGGGGGGGGGGACATCTCCCAGTCCTGCCCCCCCGGGGGGAAGCCCCCGCGGTGAGGCACACGCAGGGAGCTGCTTTTCCCCGGAGCAGCAGGGGGATGGAAGCTGCCTGCAGCTGCGCTGGATACTCAGCGCCCTGGGCCATAAAATCCAGCATGGGACAGCCAGCGCCTCGTGGGCAGGGGGCTCAAAGCGGGGGGCTTCGCTGAGCGCTCGGGGGCTGTAGGACCCACTGCTGCTCCTGCTGTCCCCCGGGAATGCTCAGGGGTCGTTTGCACAAATTTTAGGGGCTTGATGCAAAATCTCCCCATGGCTGGTGGCAGTCGTGGCCAGGACGCGGCTCCGCAGGGAGCAGCTGTTTTGCCTGGGCCATGTTTTTTTAATTATTATTATTTTTTATTTCATTTTTCATTATTTATTTTTTTTAAGCGGCCCAAATGCTGCTGGGGGTGGTGGTGGGGCAGCTTGGCCATCATGGCACACTCACAAGGTGCCTTGGCCAGGCGCTGCCCGCCGGTGATGCCCGATGGACGGAGGCTGCCGCGGGCTGATGAGACCTCAGTGGGCAGAGCCAGTGGTTAAAAAAAAAAAAAAAAGGGCTGATAGTGCGAGATAAAACGGGAGAGGAAGCACAGGAAGGGAAACAACTCGCCCAAGGTCGTCCCTGGGCCAGCAGCAGAACCAGGAATAAAACCCAGGTGTCCCTGGGTTGTGCTCACACCCGTGGGTGCCGCACGCTGCCGTCCCCAGGCAGGGGCTGCTCGGTGCACAGCTGGTTTCCCAAAGCCTCCAGTGCCCTCTGGAGCCCCGCCACAGGCCGTGGGGCTGCTCTGCGCGTGGAGAAGGGGAGTCCTGGAGATTTGGGGGTCTCTATTCCCCGAGAGCATCCCGTGCCACGCAGCCAGGGTCCGAGCCCTGCTGGGCGGATGGCGAACGCTGTTGGATGCTGGCTGATAAGGCAGGGTGGTTAAAAACACTGCCTTTGTTTTGGAGCTTATCTCCAAATCCTAATGAAAACAGACACAGAGGGAAGCCAGGGACATTGCAAGGGGAGGACTCGCACCCAAGCGCGATGGGGCTGGGGCTGGGAGATGCTGTGCGGGGGGATGTGGCTTGGTTTGAGGGTCCGGTCAGCTCTGGTAGAGAGATACAGCACAGGGGAAACGAGATTATAAAAAAACTTGGGGGCAAAACCAGGGAATTGGGGCAAAACTGTTGGGTCCTACAACCAGGGAGGGAGAACCAGGCTGGGGTGGCTGCGATCCCCCCTTCCCAGCCCAGCAGCACCCTGAATCTGGGAATCCTCCTTGTTGTTTTTTTTTAATTAGGGGCTCCATGAGGAAGAAAAACCTTGAAACCAAGGAAACGAGGGAGACAAAAAGGAAAACGTCGGCTCCTGCGAGGCGGAGCAAGCTGGCCGCGGCACCCCGGGGTGAGGGTGGGTGCTGCCGTGCTGGGGCACAAAGGTGAGCGGTGGTGGTGCAGGAGGAGGGGGAGAAGGCGAAAGGAAGGGCAACACGGGGGGGGCAAGTGGCAGAAGATGGAGTCCTTCGCCTTGAAGGAGGGAGTGGGAACGTTTGGCAGGTGGGGATAGCTCCACGAGGGAAGTCCTGCGTGCCGAGGTGGCTTCAGCTGCAGCCTGGGCCACTTGGAGGAGACTGTTTTGGTGCAGGAGGTGCGGTGGAGGAGGCGAGCAGAGGTTTTTAGGGAAGCTGTGGAGCAGACAGCAGCTGGGGTGGGCTCAGCAAGCCCACGAGGAGCTGGTCCAAAAGTTACGGGGACAGGTCGGGATGGGGAGCACGCGCGTGCGGCCGCAGCCGTGGCCGTGCCCAGCACTGTAAATCGCGGCGCTGCAGCTCAGAGGCTCCGCCGAAGGAAATAATCCTGGCCAGGTTTGTGAATTCCCCCTGAACAAGCCCAGTTTTCCCCACCAAGCGGCAGCACCCCGCGATCTCCATCACGGCACGTGCAAAACGACGCCAGGCGACACGAAGCAGCGTTTTGGCGAGCGGCGACGGGCCGGGTGGGCAGAACCCGATCAGCCCCAGTTTTCCCCCATTTGGGCTGGCGCTGAGCGGCGTCGAGCTTACAGGGGGGGCACGCTGGCAGCCCCCCACCCCTCTCCCCGTGCCCCCCATCCCGTGCTGCCCCTCGCACGGCGGCTCGCCCCGCTCCGCAGCCGCGTTGCGCCGGGGGGACGGCAGCGTGCTCTTTTCCCGCGCGTCCCCCCGAGGGTTTTTTCCATTACACAGGCAGAGCAAGAGCGGAGCTGCCTCGCGCGCCCGGCTCCCCCGCCTGCAACCTCTGGCACCGCTTTTCCAGCGGCACATTGTGCAAATGTAACCTTTCAGCAAGCCGCTCCTACGGCAGGAAGCCGTGGGGCCGCCGCTGCTGCCAGGAACGCAGCCGGCGCGGAGCTGGAAGGCAGCCCGTTAATCAGAGCCGGCTGACAGCGAGGCGCAGCCTGCCCAGCAGATTTCGGCTCCCTCTCCCTCGCCCGGCCGTGCCTGAGCCTCTCCCGCTCGCTGCGGCTCGGCTGCGCTTTCCTCCTGCCGTTCTGCCTCCCTTTCTTCATCCTCCTCATCCTCCTCTTCATCCTCATGGGGTGTCCGGCTGGCTTTGCTCCCTGCTCCGGGCTCCTTGCTCCCTGCCGTGTGCTGTGCGGGGTGAGACCTGCCCTCAGCGCAGGGCTTGGTGTGGCCAGGGGCTGGGGGGTCCCAGTGGGGGCTCCGTGTGCCATCCCCTGCGGCCACAGCACCCCCCACAAGCAATGCTTGCACCCACACCAAGGCAAAATGCAGACCAGAGCATCAAACCCATCGCCACCCGGCAGCACCATGCCCAGGACACTGATGGAAACCCATGTGTGGCTACAGGGGGGGGCTCACTGTGGGGCAGAGCCCCCATTCCTGAGCCCCCAGACACTGGGATGGGGTCTCCCAGCAGGGACACCCAGCTGGGTGCTCCCCAGCAGGCACAGCTCAGCTGGACTGCCGCGTTTTGCCCTCTCCAAACAAACCAGCAGCATTTTTGGGAAGCCCCTTGCCCACCTCCAGCCCGCTGGAAAACCCAAAACTGGAGCTGTGGGCCCCGCGGGGAGCATTCGGGCTGGGGGAGGTGGCCGAGGTGACAGCCAGCACTGTCACTTTGGGTGGCTTTGGGTGGAGTTTCCCCAGGCTGAAGGCAGGCTCGTGCCCTGGGAGCCCAGCACAGAGCAGAAGGGGCAGGAGCCCCGCCGGCACCGTCCCCATGCCCTGGGCTCTTGCTCCCTGCCTGCCTTTATTTTTCGTGTCGTTTTCTTCCCGGCTTCGAAGCATTGAAGTGCTGCATTGTAGCATCTGTTTTTGTGGTATTTCCAGCCCAGCTGGAAGCAGGAGGCACTAGAAACCGAGAGATGGAAAGAAAGAAAAAAAAAAAATCAATCTGGCAAGATTTCATCTTGCTGCCGAATTCACCAAAGCCTGGGTGCTCGGAGAGCCTCGCTGCCGGCGCTCGAGCCCAGCTCCTCTCCTCGTCCACCCTCTCCTAATTTCTGGGCTTTGCTCGCCCCAAAACCACCCTCTCGTTCCCCAGTTGCTCTCAGGACACAACACAAAGCATGACCCGGGTGCCGGCGTCGGGGCCGGGCGGATAACGCAGCCGCTGAATTTATTTCACCTTTTCCTCTGGTTGCGAATTGTCCGGGAGCAGATGGCGATTTTCTCAAGTGTGTCCCTTCTTCGAAGGCGCTCACTGAGACAGCGACGGCTCAAACAAATCCGAGCCCCCCTGCAAAGCCATCATTTGGTCTTCCCATCTGCCCAGCCTCTGCTTTCGGCCCGGGCTCGGCTTCAGCCAGCTCCGACGAGCGGGGCAGGATGGGGACGGGGTCGGGGTGGTGCAGCCCTGTGTTCGTCCCCTTAGTTCTGTGACACGGAGCCGTGACAGCCAGGGCAGCCTTTAGGGTACAAAAATAATAGGGTGGAAAGCATTCAGGGGTGAAAGCAGCCTGGCCTGGCCTGGAAAACCTTGGGTGCCAGGGGTATGAGGCAGCGGGTTGTTTCGGGGCCCCTCGTTCATTAATTAAATGGAGGTTGTCAGGAGATTTTAGGATCCCAGTGCTGGGTTTTGGGGTTTTGGGGCTGTGCTCGTGCAGTGCCAGCAATGGGTGAGACGAGCTCGGCCCTCACCAACAAGGTGCCCGGTTCCAAACCGGGGAGCTGCCTCTCCGAGGAGGCGCCAGGGAGTTTGCGTTCAGCCTCTCCGCCCGGGCCAGGAGCCCTGGGGGAGGAAAGGGATGCTCTTAGCGCACCCGAACCCCAAAACAGCCCCAGGAAACCTCACGTGGGGCTGCGCACGGCGGTCCCCGGGCCGGCGGCACAGCCTTCGGAGCCCCAAAACGGGCTGAGCCGGGGGAACATGCTCCTGGGCCCCTCTGCTCCCCTTCCCAGCTGCGTTTTTCCTTCTCCCCTTGTGCCCCCCACCCCAGAGGAGGTCTGTGGGAAGGGGCCAGGACCCCCTGGCAGGGGACGTGGGGAGGGGGCCGCTGTGTAACCGGACCCCCCTGCGCGGCCCTGCGCCAGGAATGCCTGCGCCGAGGGGGGGCTGCCAGGGGCTGACAAAGGGTGAGAGGCTTTGAAATGCAGTTTCCTCTCCCCCTTCCACCTCCCCCGTGGGTTAAACAAATACCACCCCCATCCCGGCCTGGGGATGCCTCCCCGCGTCTAGCAGCCTTTTGTTCCCAGGCTTTTGTTCAGGGAAGGGGCCGGGACCCCCCCCCTCTGCCCCCCCCCCCCCCGGCCTCCCCCAGGGACCCCCATGCGGACCGGGTCCTGAGCTGCCCGGGGTGCTGAGCAGGAGGCAGGGGGTGAGGGCTGGCTCTGTGCCTTGTCACAGGGCTTGGGGACACCCCCAGAGCCACCTCGGTGGCCGCCAGCTGCTGTCCCCCCCCCCCTGCTGATGGCAGGGCCGCTTTCTGCCCGTCCCTGGAGGCAGGAGAAGGAGGGAGCTGCTGCTCGGCCTGTCCCCGCTCCGTCCCCTCCTGATGTCACATCGCCACCAGCCTTCGGGTTTTCACCTGGGTATGGCCGTCGACCTCACACCGCCCCCCCCGGAGCACCCCCAGATGGTAACGCACATCCAGTACCCATGGGACCTCAGAGGAGGGGGGGGCACTGGCTGCGTCCTGGTGGAAAAAGCCCAAACCAAAGCCTGGGGGTGCTGCGGAGACCCCCTGCCCACCGGGAACCCCTCAGGTCACTTCTTATTTCCCATCCCAAAAGCCAAGGCACGAACGCCCTGGGCAGGCATCACTTCAGGCAGTCTCCTTCTGGAGCCAGAAGCTGGGGGGGATGAAGCCTTCGGAGGGTGAAACAACCCCGATACGCCCAGGGAAACCTCCAGCCACCTTCCCTGCCCATGACACTGTTGTGCTGCGTAAAAGAAACTCCGGAATTCACCAAAAGCAAAAGGTGAGACCCGAAACGAACCCTTCGGAGGGCAGCCCCTGGACGGGAGCACTGCAGATGTTGCCTGTTCCTGCTTTGCATCAGGAATCACACGAAGGAAATAAATCTCTGTTTGTTTGTTTGTGTGTGTGTGTGTGCACATTGAAGCTGTGAAAGCAGCCCCGGGATGGGTGGAAACATTTTGTCCCAGCCTCAGCTCCCCCTTCCCGTCCCTGTCCCCACGGCGCTGACGCTGCTCCAGCCTCTCCGGCCAGCTGCGACCAGGGGGTGAGGAGCCTCTCGGGCCACAAAACCTCCTGGATCCCCCCCACCTCTGTGATTCCCCATTACCAGGACGGGGAAGATGCCCCAGGACACCGCTCCCTAAGGGCTGGGACCCCCAGCAAAGCTCTGCTGGGGTGGGGGCTGAAGCAGGAGGGCTGGCACGGGGCAGCTGGGGGTGCTCAGCACCTTTCTGTCCCCTGAGTTTGCAGCTGGTTGCCCCCAGGGAGCAGCACTGGAGTTGCACCAAGCACCCCAGCACCTGAACACCCCAGCACCCCGGCACCCAGCACCCCAGCACCCAGCACCCCAGCACCCCAGCACCCAGCCCTCCGGCCGCGGCACGGCCCCGGCTGAGCGCAGCGGGGAGGCTGCGGCCCCCCGGGGGAGAGCAGCCCCGCAGCCCCAGCGCCGCGCTCGTCACCCAGACAAGAGATCAATAACTAATTTCGCTGCAGCAGCAGCGCGGGTTTTTTTCCAATAATTGTGAGCCGGCGGTTGGGAATGAGGCTCTCAGCACCGCTCCACACTAACCTGCACCCGATCAATCGCCACACCGCTGGGGCAGCAGGAAAACTCATTTTTCTCTTTTTCTTCCCTCTCGCCAGCCTCCTCCCGCTCCCTCCTGCCTACCCCCGGCTTGGTGCTGCCAGAGGGGCTTCGGACGAGCGGAGGCTGCGTCCCCTCGCCCGGTGGGGTGCGGGCTGGGGTTTTGTAGAGCTGTCCCCATGCGTGGTGGCAGCCCTGGGCTGCTCGTCCCGTGCCACCCCACAGTCCTGGAGGTTTGGTCCCATCTCCCGTGGGCCAGCACTGAGCATCGGGCTCAGCATCCCACTTGAGGATCGCAGAGGAGTGGTTTCACCTCTCCTTCGTGGAGATAAGGAGCTCCCGTTGAGTGCCCTGGCTACCGGGCTGTGGATTTAGTGGCCCGTTGGAGCCTCTACATCATGGCCCTTATATTTTCAGTGACACGGAGAAAGCTCTAAGATTTCGTCCTCTGTGGGGTCGGTTTGCTCTAGCTCATGAGCCCTGCTGAGTTTCTCCGCTATAATTACTTCTATTATGTCTATAACTGCACCGTGCCTCAGTTTCCCCATGTGTAGCTGCAAGAGCTGGTGCTGAGAACACCCCTCCTGCTCCCCGAGCCAGCCGGGTCTGGGCCCAGGGCTGGAGCCGGGGCTGGTTCCCAGCTCACAGGGCCTGGGGTAGGGCTTGGTTTTGGGGTCCCTGCACTGATCTCCAGGGTCCCCAAATCCATGCAATCAGAAGGCGTCAGGGAGCGATGCTGCATGCAGCACCCCCTGCCCGTGTGCTTCGCTCCAGCTTGGGGACGGTGCCGCAGGGGTGCGCAGTCCCCACCCTGAGCAACGGCCCCAGCAGGCAGCCACCAGAATGCGCTCATGCCTTTCTGGTGAACCAGCTCGTGACTCCTACAATTCATATTTTCCTTAACCCTCTTTCTATGCTCTGATTTTTTTTTTTTTTTTTTTATTTGCATCGTGCCCTGGCTGTGTCGGGCTTGCAGATCTCACGCTAGCACCACCTGGCCAGCAGCTACGAATCACGAAGCATCGGCCATGCCCGGAGCAGCCGAGGTTGCTGCTCGATAGCAGGAAGGATGGCTATCATAACGTAATTCCATGGCTATGGCTAACGTAGTCCTTGCTGTGGCAAAACCCCCAGACACCAGCACCGGGGCCCTCGTCCTTTCTCCCTAATTTCAGCCCCCTGCTCCCTGGCTCCCCAGGAGCACCCCCATGAACTGAGCACCGCCTTCCCTGCACACTGCCAGGCAATGCCTGCATAATTTCAAAGTTTTATTACGTGCCTCGAAGGCACTTATTGATCAGGGTCCTCTCCAGCCGACGGAGCTTTTAGCGTGTCCTGGGCTGGCTGAAGCCTCAGCCCGTCCAGCTTTACCAAGCTGTGGCTTCAGACCTCCGTGGCATGGGATGCTGCTGCTGCTCCCGGCAGCGGCTCTCCGACGCACGTCCCGCCGCAGCTGGCTGCGCTTCCCCTTGGGTTTTCAGCTCCTAAACCCGAGCCCAGGCCAGCTCCCAGGTGGGGAATCCCACTGAGAAGGATTTTCCTGGAAGGGCTTGAGGTGAGTCCGAGCTGTGTGCTTGGCACGCGGGGTGAGGGCAGCCGGGGCGCTTTCTGCCTCGCTGCGGCTCCAGGTGCTGCTCCTGCACAGCAACGGCAGCCCCTGGGGGATGCTCGAGGGGTCCCAAGAGGAGCTGGGAGCGGAGGGCGCAGCATTCAAACTTTCTTTACCACTGTCAGAAGCAGTGGGGCCACCATGCTGCCATCAAGGGCCACTGAGCTGCCACCTAGGGCCACCACGGTGCCATCGAGGGCCACCTATCTGCTTTGGTGCGGGGCGGTGGGTGGGCGCACCCCCGGCCTCCTGGTGCCAGTACCAGGCTCCCCATGCCACTGCCACCCCCGGGGTCTCAGCACTGCTGGGACCCCCCAGAATGGGTGGGGGCTTTGCCACCCAAACCCCTTGCATGGTGCTGGGGGAGCACCACCACGGTGACCCTGGGGGTGCCAAACCGGCCACCTGCACCCTCTCCCAGTTTTGGTGGGCTCAGGGGTCACCATGCCCTCGTCCCAGCATCCCCCAGCCCCGGGGCTCCCGGTGAGGGTGGGGGCATCAGGAGGGGGCTTCTGGGGGCCCCCGCTGCCCACACGGCTCCTTTAAGAAGCCCATAACCAGCTCCAGGAACGAGCTCAAGGTCACAGCAGGAAACCTGCGGACTTGGCAGCGAGGAGGAGAAGGGAGCGGGCGGAGGGAGGGAGGAGGGAAGCAGCCGGAGATAAAACCCAACTCGCCGCCAGGGAGCGGGGACGCTGCCGGGGGAGCCGCAAGGTGGGGTGCAGCGGGGTGCACGGCAGGGGTCCCACCCTTGGGTGCCCAACCCCAGAACCTCAAGGTCCCTCTCCGCAGTGCCCTGTGCCCTCCCATGTGCCCGAAGCTGTCCGAGCAGAGCAAAGTCTCCCCCTGTCCCCAGAGCCACCCCGGGGCTGCCCAGCCGGAGCCATGTCTGTGCCACAGGGACACCCACGAGGTTTCCCAGCTCCGTGGGAGCAGAGCGGGAGGGAGGTGCTGGCCGGGAGGGTCGGATCCTGCAGCAGCCCCCAGCACTTACCTTGCCCGGATGGTTTCATTCATAAAGCAGCAGCTCCCGGAGTCCCACGGTCTCTGTCTTTGTGCCAGCCCTGGGGGATCTTTGGAGCCGTCCTCGCCGTCGAGCACAGGGACAAAAAAAGTACATCGTAGAGCCCCAAAGCCCAGGAAGTTAATAACGATTATAAAAAAGCCCTCAACAGCTCATTTTTTAAACCCTTGGCACTGCAACTAACCTCACGATTTTGGGTGGCCGACTCGCCCTCCCGAAGGAGGCGCGCGCCCTCCCCACGCTCACAGCTGGGTTAGAGCATCCCGGGGGCCTGATCCTGCCCCACCACCTGCAGCACATTTACGTGCACGGGGAGCCGCTGCCTCAGCACGTCTTTGGTGGGACAAGCGTGACCAAAGCCTGGGCAGATGCCTGCTCGCCCGACCCGACCCTGGAGGAGACCGGAGCCAAGCTGGGTTTTCTCAGGGGCTGGGGTGGGAGAAGTGGGCTGCAGCGCTGAGGCAGCTCCGTCTTGGCTCGCTTTGGAGATGCCCGATTTTAATTTTCATCAGCAGAATTAATCTGCGGAGCTAGTTTCCCCTCCTCCCCCTTCCCTTCCTTTCCTCCCTGGTTTAGAGGGAGAATCTGAGCGTTTCTCCGAGGAGCTCGGCACCATTAACATTCACTCCTGGCACGAGCGAGCCGTGCTGCAGCGCCAAGCGCAGCCCTCGCTGCAGGGCCTGGCGTTGGCCAGGGGGTGAGGGACAGGGGAACCAGCCCTGACCCCCCCAGACAGCCTCGCCTGGCCCCATTCTCACACCCAGGAAGGGGGCTGCTTTATTTTTGTCACCGTGGTCTTTTAGGAAAATGAACGGCACAGGAGGGAGGGGAGCAGGGTGCTTCCAGCGGTGCTCAGCCCTGGCCGTGCCCAGGGGGACCCTGGCTTCAGGCTTTGCTCTGCAGCCTCCGGGCTGGCTGGGAACTTGGGTTTTTCACCCAAATGACAGCCAAAGTACTCTGGGGATGGGACCCAAGCTGGGGGGCCAAGAGCAGCCTCAAATCTTGCAGGAGTTGGGGTTTTACGTGATGCAAATTGGTGGCCCTGGGCTGTCCCAGACTTGCATAAAGTTGTGGGCTTTTTTTTTTTTTCTTTAATAAAGATTAATAAAGATGAATTAATTCCTTATTACTGTTATTATTACCATTACTATGATTATTACAAAGCTGCTGCCCCTTGCAATAACTCACATGATTTCCGCAACACCTGCACAACCCCAGTCCGCGGCGATACCCTCCAGCCCCAGATGCCACCTTCCCCTGCCCCCGTGTCCCCTCCACGGTGCTGTCCTGGGGGCTCCATCCTGTCCCCCTGATCCCCGTGGTCCTCTCTTGTCCCAGCTCAGCATCTCGGCGCTGTGCCCCCAGATCCACGTGCTGTGCACAGCCCAGGCTGCTCCCAGACGGGATGGGGTGAAGGATGCAGCAGCTTTGCAATCGGGGGGGGGGGTGCTGGTGGGTAGCAGCAGCCCCTTGCAGGGAAAAGGGACTTTTGCAACAGCCGCTGTCCTTCGGCTTTAATCGAAGCCAGGGGTGCATGCACAAACCCACCCGCAGCACTCGGCTGCTAAAACCCTTCCCTCGGTGGCAATCCAGCCCGCGCTGCCGGCTGGGGGCACGCGATCGGCTCCGAGTGGGAAGTGCAACCAAAGCAGCCCAGCCCAGGAAGGAAAAAGCAGCAAAGAAAAAAAAAAAAAAAAGAAAAAGTTAAGTTGGGATGGAAAAGAAACGTTAACTCCCCGCCCCGGATGCGGCAGCCCTCTGACCCCAGAGCTCATCCCAGCCAGGCGCGGAGGTGAGCGTGAGCCTCACGCTGTGGCGCGCCGTAGCAATAGCTGCCACGGGCGCTTTTGCCTGGATGGAAAGAGGAGGTTTTGCTTTATCGGCGTTCCTGGCTCTGTGCAGCCCTTTTTTTTTTTTTTCTTCTTTCTGGCTGTGGAAGGGAGAAAGCCTTGTGTGCCGAGCCCGTCGAAGCCCAGGCACGCTGCTCCGCAAGGGCAGGGAGGCGTTTGCCGAAACGAGACGCCGAGCGCTTTATTTTTAGTCCCGGTTTAGCAAGTATTAATTAATAAGAGTGTGCATGCTAATGCTGAAATGACACAAGCTGCAGCGCCCGAAACGAGTATTTGGGGCTTGTCTGCGCAAGGATTTACGGCCGCATGGGTTAATGGGTGCTAAAGCATTGCTCAGACTGCAGGAACGGGCTGACACGGCACGGGGCTGGGCGTCCTGCCGCCGAGGAGCCCGGTGTTGGCTGTGTGGGGTGCTCAGGGCTGTGCTGGGGCCATGCTCTGCCTCTTCCATGCGGCACCCAAAACTGGCGGGAGGCTTTGCAAAAAGTGGTTCACTTCGGTCTGTCCCAGGTGGGGCTGTGCTGCCGTGGGTCACGCCTTGCAAAAGGGTTTATCGGCAGCAAAAGACCAGCAGGGATTTTTTTTTTGGCACGCAAAAATCTTTAAGCTCCAGCAACATTTAGGCTGTGAAGTGGTGGGGACGGGAAGGGCCAGCTCCTCGCGCACCAGCTGCTGGCCCAGCAGCGTGCAGTGACCCGAGGGCACCCGCCTCTGGTGCCACCAAGGGTGGGCATGCCCTAAACCAAGAGCAGAGCCCGAGGTTGGGTTTGTGGCCTCTTGTAGGATGCGCCGCTCTGTGACAAGGAGGGCTGGGGGCTGCTTTTGCCTGGAAACGAGCCTCTCCCATCTGCAGCTTTGCTTATGCCTTACGTTTTAACCGATTCATGAGGACACCGTGGGTGGAAGGTGTGGACCTGCTTGGTGCTTGAGCTGTGGTGCCCCCACCCAACGGTGGCTTTACCCATGGAGAGCTGCAAGAGCGACCAGAAAGTCACCCATACCTCCAGGGAAACTCCATCCTGTGGGGGCATGAGCAAAGCCGGTGCTGAAGCCTGGGGCTGCTGTTCTCTTTCCCTCTCCGGGGCAGCCAGGGGGCTCCCCTTCATCCCAGGGTGCAGTTTTGGCAGGGTACAGAGCACTGTGAGTATGCAGGGAGGTGTCACACTTGCCAGGGTACCATGATGCTGTGGTTCAATGGAGGTGTTACGGGGGGGATGTGCTGCATCAGGGCTCCAAAGTGAAGGAAAAACCCTATTTTGGGGTTTGGGTACCCCACCAGAGCCACACATTTTTTTGGGGAGAATCTGGGTGCTTGGCTGCCCCCACCAAGGTTGGGAATTAGGCCAAATTATTGAGTCCCTCACTCAAGCCAGCAGCGTGCCCCTGCCCCAGCGTGCTGGCAGTGGTCAACTTCATCACATACAGCACAGGGACTGGCCGGGGGGGGGGGCTGCACGAGAAGCCCTTGCCCGTGGCCTCACCAAAGCCCCAGGGGACCGAGGCGCCTTCCCGTGGGCAGCAGGGCGGCCCTGTTGTGGGTGTTGTGTTGGGGTCGGCTCCCCGAGCATCATATCCCCACAGTGCTCTGCAGCGGCTCGGCTCCTAGCATAGAATTTTAATTTGGTTAGTTGAGTTCTTTAAACAGTGTGAACTTGCTAAGTGCTTTGCATATTTTATGCTCACGAGTAACATTTATCAAACAGAAAGTACAATTAATCAAACAGGGAGCGTTTGTAACTCGGAGCAGTTTGCCTTCACCCACGTCTCTCCCTTTGCACTGCCGCCTCTCCCTCCCCTCTGCCCTGCACCGGCCGTGCACCGGGGCCATGTCACCGTCACCGAGCTGGGACATGTGTGGTGCTCACCACGGCTCGGCCTGGGTGGCTCGCAGGGCACGGCAAGATGTGCTGATCAGACACGCTGCTGCAACCTAGGCTCACTCTCTTGCTCGCTTGCTCTTGCTCTCTCCCTCCGCGCTGCACCGGATATACATATTAAAAAGTTTTATATATGTATACATATTTTTGCGTATGCATATATATATATATGTATACATATACCCATATACTTATATCTACCTATCTGGTGTGTAAACATATGTGTATGTAGGCATGGTGTATAGAGTATGCTGTACATCTACATCTATGTATATGCATGTATGCACAGGTAAATATTTGTATGTATATACATACATAGTCCAATTGCTCTATGTATATGTACATACACATGCACACATATACGTGGTATTATACTCATAATGTTATACACACGGTCTATAGAGATAATTTATATATATACACTATATTATCTATTATCCAGTATCTAGTATATAACATATAAAGTAAATAGTATACAACGTATAGCATGTAGTACAAAGTATCTCATATATAGCATATAATATAAAATGTATAGCATATAGTATAAAGTAAATAGTATATAGCGTATAGTATACGACAGTATAAAGTAAAATATAGTATATAGTATACAGTACATAGTATATTCTATATACTATATAGTGTATAATGTATAACATATATAGTGCATAGCATAGACTACACTTCTCATGTAACAAATGGATTTTACATACTTAGAGCTGCCGGGCACCAGGCAAACAGCAAAGGGACGATGGCCTCTGCCCCCTAGGCGAGCACACGGTGAGGGCAGGGTCACCCAAACCAGCTGCGTTTCAGCTCCAGGGGACACGGGGACAAAGCCCCGGCTGCACAGGGCAGACACCAGCACCGGGGCTGGGGGGGCTCGGAGCTGCCGGGGTTGGTGCTGGGGCACCCACATCGCCACCGGCGTGGGGAGAACCCTCAGCTAATTTATTGTGACCGCCCAGACCGAGCCATGGCACAGCTGAAGGAGCCGGGGGGCGCAGGCATGGGGCAGAGCTTGCAGGGGGTGAGCCCCGCGCCCCCCAAGTTGTTCCGAACACGAGCAGGGCACGCGGAGGGATGCGCCTTGCCCATCACCTGGAACAGCTCGCACAGCCCTGGTCACCTCTCCTCCAAATGCTGGCGCAAAATTAATTAGAATTAATTAATCCGAAAAGGGTAATAAGGGTGATCAAGCACCTGGGGGGGGGGGAGGGAGGAGAAAATCCCTGAACGTTGCAGCGAGGGTGATTGCCCTGAGAGGCGGCGAACGAAGGGAGCAGGAGGCAAGCGTGCGAGGGAAGAAACGGGCTGGCGATGGGGTCCGGGGGGTGTTTGCTGGCTGCTGGCGCACGGAGCCACCCAGGGACAGGACTGAAGCCGGCTGGAGGAGAAGTACTCCAGGCAGCAGGGAGCTGTGGAGCCCGCGGCCACGGGGAGGCTGAGCCGAGGCTGGGCACGGAGGCCGCCGGAGCTGCCACATTTTCACTCGGTTTTGCACAACCCGGCTGGGGGCTCGGAGCTGGGTGGCCAGCGCCTTGGGCTGGGGAGGGGATACTTGGGTTTGCTGTGAGATGGGGGGTTTTTATTAAAAAAAAAAGCGCTCCGTGCGTAGCTTTTTCTTTCTGTTGGGTAAAATCGCAAGGGCCGTTAGCCTGGCACAGCCAGAGCTGGGTGAGAAGGGCAAGCTGCTGCCTTCTGGAGCCTTCCACAGCTCAGAGAGGCGAAGCCCCCGCCGGCCCCATCGCCCCTTCTGTCCTCGGGGGTCTCCATGGCCCTCGGAGGTGTGGGGGCAGCAATTTGGGGGCAATTTCCCATCGTCCAGACCGGGTGCTGGGGCCCTGCAGTGTCCCTGGGGCTTGGGTGCTGTGTCCTGGCCCAGGCGCCTGTGGGCGCCTGGGGATGTTCGGCCCATTTCTGATCCTGCTTTTTGTTTCCGTCTCAATTTTGGGCCGTGGTCTGCGTTAATGTGGGACTAACGGGGGGGTGTCGTGGGTGGGATGGGCATGGAGGCAGGGGGGCAGTGGTGGGATGGGGTGAGGGGAGGCAAAAACGGGGGGGGGGGTTGGGGCATGATTGGGGGGGGAGAAGAAGGGCTTTGTGGGGAGAGGTGACGGGACGGGGGGCAGGAGGACGGGGGGCAACAGGACAAGGGGTGACAGGACAAGGGGTGACAGGACGAGGGGTGAGAGGACGAGGGGTGAGAGGATGAGGGGTGACAGGACAAGGGGTGACAGGACGGGGGGTGAGAGGATGAGGGGCAATGGGATGAGGGGTGACAGGACAAGGGGTGACAGGACAAGGGGTGACAGGACGAGGGGTGAGAGGATGAGGGGCAATGGGATGAGGGGTGACAGGACGAGGGGTGACAGGCTGAGGGGTGACAAGATGAGGAGTGGCGGGACGAGGGACAAGGGGGCGAGGGGCGACGGGACAAGGGGTGATGGGCCAGGGGGTGACCGGCTGAGGGCTGACGGGCCGGGGGGGCGACAGGCCGGGGGACTTTAAGTGTTGTGGTGCCACCAGGACGGACTGTGTGTGGGGACAGCAGCGGGGGGGCACTGCCACAGGCTGACCGCGGGGCTCTGCCGCCGTGCCGGTGCCGGTGCCGGTGCCTGCCGGGCGCAGCGGCCCCCCCCCCGACGGCAGCCCTGTCCCCGCGGGGGGGGGGGGGGGGGGGCGGACACCCGGGCCCGGCCCGGCCACCGGCAGCCGGTGCCCGTCGCAGCCCCGCGCTCCTACAGCGGGACAACAGCGGCACCGCGCGGCCGGGGGGGGGCACGGCGCTCCGGGACGGGACGGCACCGGGCTCACGGTGCCCCCCCCCACACACCGTACCCCCCCCTTTGGATCCCCGCTCCCAGCCCCCCCCCATGCTCCCCCCGTACCCCCCCCACTCCGTGCCCCCCCCCCCCCCCGGTTGCCCGGTGCCCCCCCCCCGCCGGTAACGGAGGGAAGCCCCGCCCCCCCCGGCGTGTGCCGTCGCGGTGACGTCACGGCGAGCGCCGCCGCCCGGTTGGTGCCCGCGGCCGCCCGGTGAGCGGGGGGGGAGGGGGGGGGGGGTCGGGGCCGCGCGGTGCTTGGGGGGGGGGGGGCACCGGGCGGGGAGGGGAGGGGGCGAGCACCGGGGGACCGGGTACGGGAGGGGAGGAGGGGGGGGCGGGAGGAGCTGCGGCACCGGGACCCCCACACCGGGACTGCCCCTCCAAGGAACCCCCACACCGGGACCCCCGCATCTCACCGGGGCCCCCCCCCCCGCACACACCGGGACCACACCGAGCCCGCAGCTCGGGGGGGGGGCAGGTTTCCGTTGTAGGCCTCGCTGCCTCACCAGGGCCCCCCCACCCGGTTTATGTGCCCCCCCCCCCCCAGCACCGGGACCCCCCAGTACCCCCCAACCGGGGTGGGGGGGGGGACACACACACGGGCACCCCCAGCACCGGGCCCCCCCCCAGGCCCCCAGAGGTGAGGGTGGCAGTGCCTGCGCCACCCCCGCTGGGGAAGGGGGGGGTCCCCAGGCCCGAAACCGGGCCCCTTCCCTAACCCGCAGCCCCCCCAAAACGGGGCTGTGGGGCCAGGGGGTGCCCATAGGGGGGGGGCTCTCACCTCAGGGCTCTCACCTCCGCCTCCTCGGGGCTGCGCTTGGTTTCACGCCCACCTACAGCACTATTTTGGGGCTAAAAACCTGCTTTTTCTACCCCCCCCCCCCCCCCCAGAGCACAGCGCAGACCGGCTCCGCGCCAAGCTGGCCCCCGAGCACTGAGGTGAGGTCCCCAGCGCCCCCCGACCCGCGCAGAGCCCCCCCACGAGCAGGTTTTGCGCCTGACTTGGGGGGGGGGGTCTGGCAGCGCGCCGACGCCACGAGCCCCGCGTGGCTCCGCGCGAAGGCGCCTGGGGGGGCTGAATTTAGCCTTTGGCCACCTCAAATCGCGCCGCTAGGTCCCCGCGGCGTTAACCGAACCGACGGTGGGGTGAATTATGGGGTGTCTGGGGGGGATTTGCGGCTCGTAGCGCCGATTAGAGCCTGGTTTTGGTATATCGCAAATACCTTAACTCCCGGGCGCGGCCGAGATTTACGGCCCTCGGGTGGGGGCTTTGGGGAGCTTTTGGCAAACTCCCGCTGGAAGCGGAGGCGAGCGGTGGGGCTGCCCCCACCGGTTAGGTGTTGAGCTGTTAACGCTCTTAAGAGAGGAGGCAGGAGAGGTGAAAAGGGTGGGTCAGCCTTCAAAAAATAAAATTGGGTATTTTGGGGTATGTTGCTGAGCGGGCTTAAGGCATCCCTGCCCGGGAGGGTCTCCAAAAATACCAAGATTGAGGTCCTTGTTCCTGCTCGTTGTTCCTAGAAGTTTTTAGGGTTTGAAGTAGCCCTGTTGGGAGGGAAGGGGGTGTCAGGCACACGTCGGGATGCGCAGAGAGCTGATCCCACAGCTGTGGCACCGCCCTGGGGCTGGTGGTGGTGCTGTCCCGCTGGGGGGCTCACCCAAAGCCCTGCCTGGGTCGGGGGGGGGGGGCTTCGGGCCTGACTTGTGGTTTCTCCCCTCGTGGAAGAGCAGCGAGTCCCCCGTGGGCACGTCCCCCCTCGGCCAGCATGTCGAGCGAGGTGGTGGAGGACGAGTTTGAGTTCTACTCCAAGGCGGAGAAGTACTGGAAGGACGTGCCCGCCACGGTGGACGGCATGCTGGGCGGCTACGGCCACATCTCCAGCATCGACATCAACAGCTCCAGGAAATTCCTGCAGCGGTTCCTGCGGGTGGGTAAAACGGGCAGAGGTGCTCCCAAAGCCCTCTTCTTGTCCCGGCGTGGAGCTGGGCTCTCCCCTCTGGGCTGCTCCTGCGCGGTTGCCTTGCCGGGGAGCTCAGCCCCTCGTGGTTTTCGTTCCAGGACGGCCCCAACAGGACGGGGACGACCCGCGCTCTGGACTGCGGGGCGGGCATCGGCCGCATCACCAAGCGGCTGCTGCTGCCCCTCTTCAAGACGGTGGACATGGTGGACGTGACGGAGGACTTCCTCACCAAGGCCAAGAGCTACCTGGGGGAGGAGGGCAGGCGGGTGCGCAACTACTTCTGCTGCGGCCTCCAGGACTTCAGCCCCGAGCCCAACTCCTACGATGTCATCTGGATCCAGTGGGTCATCGGTGAGGGGCGCTCGGTGGCCTGTCCTCTCCCCGTCCAGCCCCACGGGCACCAGGGGGGGCTTGAGGAGAGTGGGAGGACTGGGGTGGGGCTGGGCTTGGGACCTGCCCCATGGAGGGTGTCACACCGTAGGGTCTTCTCCCCCAAATCCTCAAGACCAGAGCAGGAGGGTGGGTGGGACAGAGCTGGATTGAGCCCACGGGACACAAGTTGGACACCCCCAAGCTTTCCCTTGAAAACAACTCAAAAATGTGACTGCTCTGATCAGGAGGGATCCCAACACAGCCTCCCCTTCTCCTCCCCTCGTCCATCGTGCTGCCCAGGGGGTCTCACACCCGCTAACCCCCGCTCTGCCCCCCAGGACACCTCACCGACAACCACCTCTCCGACTTCCTGAAGCGCTGCCGGGCCGGGCTGCGGCCCAACGGCATCGTGGTCATCAAGGACAACATGGCTCAGGAGGGCGTGATCATGGACGATGTGGACAGCAGCGTCTGCCGGGACCTGGACGTGGTCCGCAAGATCATCCGCCGCGCCGGGCTGCACCTCCTGGCCGAGGAGCGCCAGGAGAACTTCCCCGACGAGATCTACCACGTCTACACCTTCGCCATGAGATGAGGGTGCCCGGCGGCTGGAGGAGGTCTCTCCGGGGCCAGCTCGGAGCAGCACGGGCAAGGACAGCGAGTCCTGCCGGGGCCGGGAGGGGCGAGGACCGTGCCTTCACCGCAGGGGGGTAGCCGGCGGCGAGGGCGTCGCGACTCCCCCTTCTCCAGGGCTGGTGGTGAGGACGGGGCTCTGTCTTCCAAGTTGCTGCTGGTTGTGAAAAAAAAAAGAGGTGTTTGCCAAATACACGCTCCTGCTGTCGCGCTTCCACACGCGGGCTTTGTCAGGCGCAGCGCCGTTGGTTTGCCGCCACACTCGGGGGCTCTGCGTGCGGGTGCCTGACACCGCCGAGAGCAAGAAGGGTCCCAAGGTGCTCCCTGCTCGTGCACAGGAGCTTGGTGCGGCTGCGACGGGCCGGACGCCCCCTCCTCGCTCGGGAGTTTGCCCCTTTCCCACTCACGAACTCGCTGCTGCTCACGGAAGTGAGGGTTTAACTCAGCGACAAGCTGGGTAAGGCGAACAGGAGAAACCTCTGCCGTTTCCTTACGGCTTCTGGGGCTCGGAGGCGGGCTTTTAAACCCATCAGCAGGTCTCCCACGTACGCGGCAAAACAGAAGGTAGATGTAATCCTGGCTCCCTCACGTTCTCCAGCGTTCACGTAACGCAGACAAGGCCCTGCCTTACCTCCTGCAACACTTTTATCAGCCCCAGTGACCCCGAGGAGAGATCCAGTGAGCACCGGGTGTTAGCAGGGCACCTGCTCTGAGCTGCCCCCCGACACCCCACGCTGCTCCCCCCGGCTTTGAACGCTCCCAGCTCCTCCCCTGCCACATCCAGGGCATTTCTGCCAAGCCTGGCCCCTGGCCTGTGCCTGCCCAACGCTGCACTGCTCATGCTGGCCCGGGGTGAGCCCAGGCACAGAACCGCTGCGGCTCGGCCCGTGCAATTCCTCCCATCCAGCACAGATGCGAGACGAGGAGCAGGCAGGTCCCACGTGGAGCCCCTCGCCACCCCGACCCCCCTGCCGAAGAAACAAGCCCCTTGCTGCGCTTACAAAAGGCCTTGTTTAATTGCTCTTTTCCAATTCCAGACAGCGGGGGGAGGGGGAGGATTTCACATTTTCGTTTTGTTTTTTTTAAACATCAGTTCCTCAAGACGCACAGCCCCGATTCCGCGGGGTGGGAGAAGGTGAAGAACAGGAGCTGCTGCCAGGAGGGCAGGGTGGGGAAACACCCCTGCGGATCCCAGCTCTGCTTGCTGTAAATACCTGCTGACGGGAGATTTCCTTCCTCTTTTGCACCTGTTCTGTGGGAAAGGCTCAGCTCCGCGGCATCTTTTGGTCTTCACAAGGAAGCAGATGCCTAGGAGCTGCCAGACAGCTGTGGCAGGCTGGGACTCGGGACCTTCAGGCACAGTTCCAAAGGTCGGGGCTTCCTGGAGCAGCCTGGCGAGAAAACCCCGAGCTCTGCTGCAATTTTTTGTTCCTGGGCAGGAGGCGCTGGAGCTCGACGTCCAGCGTGCAGTCAGGCAGGGAAAGGAGCGCGTAACGGGCCAAGGGACAGGGAGGAGCGAGGCACCGAGCAGTTAGCTGCCCGTTCCTCCTCCTTGCACACACAACACACCAAGGAACAGCCGCTCATCTGCTTGTCTCGGAGCCCAGCGCCTCCAAGACACCTTGGTGGATGTTCCCCTGTGCCGAGAGGATCGAGTGCTCTTGGCAAAAGCTCTGAGGGCGCTCAACAGCCAGGCTGCTGCTGCCAGCCCTGCTTCCCCCCGTCCCCTCCACGTTCCTGTTCTCAGAAGCCCAGGTGAGGAGGAAAGCACCACATCAAGGCAGGACCCGCCTCCGCCTCAGCTGCCTCCCCCAACAGAGCAGGAGGCACAGAACTGGCTGCCGGCGCTCCCCTGGAGGTCTGGCTGCACTGGGCCAGACCCTCGGCACCTCTCCGTGCTCCTGCTCAGGCAGCAACTCTTCCCTCGGCACCCCGAGGCGCCTCACGGCTCTGCCACTCGTCCAAGGCACTGCTTCGCCCACCCCAAAGCCAGCAGGGCTGGAAGGAGGGGACCTGTGCAGTCACGCTGCCCCGCCGGCCCTCCACCTAACATCCCCGCAAACCTTTCTCCCCAGCGTCCACCTCCCCGATTCCCAGCGGCCCTCTCCACCCCCCCACAGCGTGCCCCGGGAGCACCCCTTGGACTCCTTCTGGTGTAAAATAAACTCAAAAATAAGCACGTTCGTTTCAGGGCCTCCACGGACACGCGGGCACCACCGTGCACAGAGAAGCACAGCCCTGAAACACGGCCGAGAGGCCCCCGTGGGCACGGGGAGGGCAGCGCCTCTCGCTGCGGGGAGAACCGGCGCAGGTCAGCCACCTGCTGGCCGGCCACGGGCACCATGACCGCGGAGAGGGGAGCCGGAGAGGCACCAGCCGGGCTCAGAGGTCCTCGTGCCCAACAGCAGCGTGGTCGATGAGGAGGTACCACTTCAGCCTGTCCGGAAGAGGTAGAGCCTTGATTTTAACATCTACTGGCCAAGGCTTAAGGCGCTGCCGGATAAACACCCTGCAGAGATGTTTCAGTGCCTGGGGGGTGTGCTCCAGCTGCTTCAGGGAGCAGAAGAGAGTCCTGATCTTTTCCCCGTGGCACCTGCAGCTGCTGGTGTTGACCTCAAAGTTGCTGGGCAGCCGGACGGCTTGTGAGCTGGCCATCATCAGCTCCAGCAGAGTCTGACCCTTCTGGATGAGGTCTGCGTAGAAGCTGTCATCTTCGGAGACACTGAGGTGAGAGCAGAGGCACTCGAAGACGACCTGGAAGCCCGACCAGCAGGCGGGGCCGTGGAGGCAGCAGTCGTAGGCAGCGCCCGACTCGAGCAGGAAGCGCAGGAGCGGGAAGTGGTGCTTGAAGTTGCTGAGGCAGAGGTGGGTGAGGGACTCGGGGGCCGGGCACTCGCTGGGGTTGGCACCGTGGGCCAGCAGCAGCTGGGTGACGCGGAAGCAGAAGCGGTTTGTCACCCGCGCCTCCTCCACGCTGCTGCACGCCACCTCGCCCAGCAGGAAGATGACGTAGGTGAAGACGGTGTCGCCGTCTTTGGTGGTGGCCCTGACGTCTGCGCCTGGAGGGAGAAGCAGAGAACAGAGCTGGCAACGCGGAGAATACACGGATGGGTTTGTGACAGGCACCACGGGAGGCGCGGACCCCCCCGGTATTTTCAGGAGGGAGGAAACCCGGCGCTTAAATGCATCACGCGCCCACCACGCGACAGCTGCACCCACTGGGGAGCTGAAAACGAGAGTAAGCGCACAGCCCTGCTGCTGCTGCTGCCTGGTGGGAAAGGATTTCAAACTAGAGCACCAGTCCCTGCAGAACACCCTGAGCCTCTGGTCTCTGTCGCCCAGCACCAAACCCTCCTCCCTTCTTGCAGGGACGGGCCCAGGAGAACACAGAATTACCACAGAGCCTCCCCGCTGCCTGCCCCAGCAGCGCCACCAGGACAAGCCCATTGCCTCCCCATTACGAAAAGCCCGGCACGTGCTCCACGAGGAGCCACGCTGCAGGCCGCGATTTCTGAGAAAGACATTTTTCTCTTTATCCTATTCCATTTCCTGCCAGAACCAAGAAGCAGACAGCATGGTTTCTGTATTTGACACGTTTGCCTGGGAAGCATCCTTTGGAAAAAACGCAGCTAGAGAGACCAGGACAGCGCTAACCCTGCCTCCGCCAGGCTTTCCTCTTGCTAAATCAGGAACGTAAAAGAGCTGGGAGGGCAGCACCCGGTGCTGCACAAAGAATCAGCCTGGCTAGAGGGGTTTTTGTGTGCAGAGGGGAGTTTGTCCTCACCTCCTTCCAGCAGGAGACGGATGCTCTCGGTGTTGTGGATCTGGACGCCGTCGCTGCTGGCCAGGGCGTGCAGCAACGCCGTCTTTCCTGCGGTGGGAGAAGATACTCGGATGAAAACAGTGCTCCACCTAGAAACGCTCACCCCAGAAGCAGCTCCCTGCTCTCTGCAGGAGCACCTGGAGGGGCACACTGACCGTTTTTGTCGGCTGCGTTGACGTCGGCCCCCAGCTGAAGCAGCCTCTGGAGGCACGACAGCCGCTCGGGCTCCTCGCTGGCCAGATCAAGGGGACTGCTCTCATGGATCTGCGCAGGTCGAGACAAAAAAACCACAAGCATTAACGCCTCTTTGTGAGCTCCTCTTGGAAATCCCTGCTGGGGCTTCATCAGGGCCAACATCAGAGCATAGATTTCACCCCATCCCCCCAGAACCAAGAGCGACAGCCCCTCCACAGCGTCTCTGCGTTCACAGCTGGGTTAAACCAGCCTCCTCCCACCCACCACTCCACAGCAGGGACGGGTTTGTTTGGCCAGAGGCAGCAATCAGGAGGCCACCAACAGCAGGTGACGCACCGGGGGGCCCTGGGAGAGGGGAGCAGGGGGGGCTGTCCCCACACAATCCCTCGCAAAGGGTTAGCCATGCCCAGGCAGCCAGGTCCGTACCCGGTCTCTGCGGTTGATGTCCGCCCCGTGGCGCACCAGCAGCTCCACCATGTCCGGCTGGTTGCGGAGCACCGCGATGTGCAGCGGGGTGTAGTAGGTAACGGGGTCTGGGGGCAAGAACACACGGTGTTTTTGGAGAAGGGAGAAGGGAGCAGCCCCGCACAGCCCCCTTCCCACCAGCCGTACCTTCAAAGCTGAGGTCGGCGCCGAACTCCAGGAGGATTTCTGCGGCGGCGACGAGCCCCAGCTCGGTGACCTTCAGCAGGGCATAGCTCACGCCTTCCTGGTAGAACGGGGAGTGGGTCTCCCTCTCCAAAACTCGCCTCACAGCCGAGAGCTGGCTCCTGTCGCTGCCCAGGCAGGCAGGGCTGGGAACGCACAGAGAGAGAGAAAATTACTCAGGTGAATGTCATGCATTTCAGATGGGTTTGCAGAGGTCAAAGCAGCACCGAAGAGAAAGAAAAAGCCCCAGTCTCTCCTCCTGTCCTGCTATGGGGTTAAGCAGCAGCACAGGGGGGGCACAGCTGAACCCCAGTGCAGCTTTTATTGACACAGGCAGGCTCCTGGGGAGCGCACACAGCCCCGTGCCTGCTCTGCTCCAACCCCACGCTCCCAAAGGTCCCCGGGACCGGCAGCTCCCCGGGACAGGGCTTGTTCCCAGCGCCAACGCTGCAGGCTGAACTCCGGCTGCCCCCTCCCGAGCACCGGGCAGGCACCAAGCTCCGCTTCCAGCCCCATCCCGTTACCTCTCAAGCGCGCTCTGCCTCGCGTCCTGCAGCGCCAGCAGCCCCAAGATCTCGTCCACCAGGGGCTGGTACTCCAAGATGATCCTGCGGAAGCCGTGCAGGAAGGGCATGGTGCTCCCGCCCAGGGGCCCCCCGCATGGCAGTGCCGCCTTGTCCCACGCAGGACCGCGGCGGGCAGACGCCGGCAGGGCCCGAATTCCACAGGATCGCCCCTATTTTAAAACGAACGCGGCTTTTGAGTAATTCGGCAGTTAAAAAAATAAATAAATAAAAAGCCTCCTGACGTACCTGTAAAAGGCCACAAAGGGCAGCGCAGAGCCCCCCCCACCCACTGCCCTTATCTCCTGCGGGCAGAGCGGGGCAGAGCCGGGCCCCACCCGCACGGGGCCGGGCCCCACACACGGGGCCGGGCCCCACAGCCCCCAGGCCCCGCGGTACCGGGGCCCTGCAGGCCCCTCACCGGCAGGGCGAGCCCCCAGACCCCCCCAAACCCCGGGGCGGCGCCCGGGAGCCAGCACCGAGACGGCCCCAGAGGCTCCCAACCGCCCCCTGAGGCCCGCGGGGGTCCCCGAAGACCCCGGGGGGGGGGATGTCCCGGTGCCGCCGCCCCCACCTGCCCGCCGCCGCCGCCGCCGCCCGGAGCGGAAGCGGAAGCCGGCGGCTGGGCCCGGAGGGGGCGTGGCCTCTGGGGGCGTGGCCTCACGGGAGAGGGCGTGGATTGGGTGGTGGCTAAAGGGGGCGTGGTTAAAGGGGGCGTGGTTAAAGGGGGCGTGGTTAAGGGGCGTGGTTAAAGGGGGCGTGGTTAAAGGGGGCGTGGTTAAAGGGGGCGTGGTTAAAGGGGGCGTGGTTAAAGGGGGCGTGGTTAAAGGGGGCGTGGTTAAAGGGGGCGTGGTCTCTCTCGCGCGGCCGCCAGGGGGCAGCAGAGGCCGGGAGCGGGCGCGGGGCGGGGGCGCGCGCGGCAGGTGGGGGGGGGGGGAGGAGAGCGGCGGCGGGGGCGCGCGCGGAGGGGGGGGGGTGTGGTGCGCGCGCCCGGGAACGCCCAGCCGGGCACGCACACGGCCCACCGAAGGTGCACGCGCACCCCCGTGCACGCGCGCACAGTGCACGTGCACACCAGCGCACAGCCAGCCATGCGCGCGCACACGGTGCACACGCAGCCCCCAGCCGTGCACGCGCCCAGCGCACGCTCACCCCGGCGCATGCACGTGGGGTACACGCGCACCCCGTGCACACCCATCCCTGCACACTCACACACTCACCCCGTGCACACCCATCCCTGCACACTCACGCACTCACCCCGTGCACACCCATCCACGCACACGCACACGCACCAGGTGCCCGCCCCAGGTGTGCACCAGCCGCGTGCAGACCCCTGGAGCCCCCGGCGTGCCCCCAGGCGCTCACACCCAGGCCTTGCACACCCACACCCGCACACACACCCACACACACACCCCCGCAGGCAGTGTGGCCGTGCAGCCCCCTGCCCAACCACCTCTCTCCGCCACGGAGCACCCAAGGGTGCGGGTGCCCCCCCTGCCACTATCATTATTATTATTATTATTATTATTATTATTATTACTATTATTATTATTATTATTATTATTATTATTCCGGTGGAATTCCCAGATGCATGGAGCTCCGGAGAGCCGGCACTAACCGAAGCCGCCTCGGATTTCCTATTTACTTTTGTTTTATTTTGCTTTATTTTGGGGGTTTGTTTTATTCTGGTGGAGCGCTTCCAGACTGCGGCGTGAGGCAGAGGGGGCAAGGAGGCCACGCTGCCTGGGCGCTTTTCTGCTGCCCCCAGCCCCAAAACCCTCTGTGGTCCCCCAAAACCCTCCGTGGACCCCCAAACCCTCCGTGGACCCCCAAACCCTCCATGCGATGGCCATCGTCACCATCCCCGCGTGCACAGCACCTCTGGGGACCGTGCGGGTCCAACCTCCCCCGGGGGAAATTTCCCCATTTTGGGGGGAATTCACCCCAAGGAGGGGCCGGGACGGGAGGGTGATGCCGGTGAGCAGGACGCGAGGGGGACCCCGACCCCAAAGACCCCTCCGGGTCACCACGGACGTCGTGCCGATGCCCGGCCAGGATCAGAGCGCCGGGATCAGCCCCCTGCCTCCCCAGCGCCTTGGCGGGGCGGCTGGGGAAGAATGCGAGCTGGCGATCCATCAGGGAGACAGAGCAGCGGCGAGCCGAAGAAAGAGGGGCATTTTAGGAGGAAAGCCAGGGAAATTTGATCATTAAGAAATCCTCCTGGCTGTCTGGGGGAATTTAATTAAATTGCTGGAAAGGGCTGTGAGCACATCTGGATCCAATATGTGCAGCTTTGATTTTTTTCTTTCTTTCTTTCTTTCTTTTTTTTTTTTTTTTAGTTCAGTCTTTTCCCATCTCGCCGTTGAAGGGGGGGGGGGGGATTGTGGGGGGGGGGGAATAAAAGGGAAATAGCAGAGCCACGGAGTATTGGTTCATCTGGGACTGGGATTCCTGGCAGGGAAAGAAAGAGAGAGAGAGAAAGAATGAGCAAAAAGAAAGAGAGAGAAACGGGGGGGAATGGGGAATGGGGGAGAAAAACCTTTACCACGGGCCGCGGGGGGGCACGATGCCACCAAGGACAAGGAGCTGGGGGGGCGCGGGGGGAGCTGGGAGAGCCGGGGGGGCGAGCAAGAGGCGAGGACCCAGCGTGGGGCACGAGGCACCCTTGGGGGCTGGCAGGGACGGAGGCAGAGCTGGGAGCGGTGAAAGCCCTGCGGTGCCCGGGGGGGGTGCCCACATTTTGGGGGGCAAAACAAGCACAGTGCTCAGCCCCTGATGCCCACCCCCCCCCCCCCACCCCGTGGCTCAGCTGCTCCGTCCTCGTGGGTCAACGGGGCCCTTCCGCGGGCAGCATCCCTGTCACTGCGAGGTTTAGGGTGCTGGTGTGGGGATGGCTGACCCCATCCCCAAGGGGGGGGGCACAGAGGTGCCGTCCCGGGGCCGTCCCAGCCCAGTTTTGGGGAGCAGGTTGGCACGGAGCAGGGCACAACGGTGCCACCCACCCCGGAGCCCTCACCGCGTCCTGGCCAGGCACCGTCAGCCCCCCGCCTCCATCCCATGCGTCCTCCTTGTTACGGGGCAGAGGAGCAGCTCCGTAACCAGAAACCTTCCTCCCCTGGGGATGTGGGCACCCCAGCCCAGTTTCTTTGCAGAATAACATATAAAGGGCAAGATTTGGGGAATATCAAGGAGAACGAGCATCTCGGTACCGACGGGAGCCCCGAGTGCACCGCGCAGCACCGGTGCCAGCGGCGCTCGCACCCAGCACGGCACAGCCACGGGAGGTGGCTCAGGAGCACCAGGAACCCCCTAAAAGGACACAAATTGAGATAAACCCAAATTGTCCTTTTTTTTTTTTTTTTAAGGCACCCTAAGGCAGGCTGAGCTCCCCCCGCAGCTCCGGTGCCGCTTTGGTCCCCGCAGCTCCGCTCGGTGTCGGAGCGCTCGCCCCGCTCGGGTTTAGGCAAAGCAAACGTGCTTGGCTCCGTTTCCCCCAAACATGCTTTGCTCAGCACGGCTGAGAGCCACCTTGCCAGCTCCGAGGTCCAGTTTTAATCACTTAAAATGCATTTTTCAAAAAAAAAAAAGAGAGAGAGAAGATCTCGCACGAGAGGCTTGGGGAACGACAGGAGAGCGGGTTTCAGACAAATAGGTCTAGCTTTAGATGCCTCGTGTGGCTGGCGGAGTTAAAAAAAAAAAAAGATGCTTAAAAAAAAAAAGGCAAATCCTAGAGCTAAAAAGGAAATTGCATTAATACAGATTGTTTTATTTAAAAAAAGCAAACCCTGACCTCTACTTCAAAAAAGTCATTAGACATTCTCCTTCTGAAAGGCCGACAGGGGATATTACTGAAAGGCCAGTTAATTTCTCAATGACTTACTGTTCTTGCTCTGCTCATGGAAATGTGTAAAGAGTCGGAGGGTAATTTAAGGCACCCTGCAGAAAGGTGTGTAAATCTTTGCATGTCTAAAGAAACTTTACCAGACCGCTAGGATTGGGAAAAAGAAAATGCTTGCCCTCTTTTTTTTTTTTTTTTTTCACTTTCCTTTGGAACTCCGATCCCCTTTGATCATAAAAAAGGTCGTATTTCACCCAAAAAAATATCGGCAATCACAGGGCCCGAGGAAGTGCGAACCCGAGGGGGTTTCGCCGACGATTATTCCCCCCCCATTTAATTATTTAATGCCAGGGGCTGAGCGAAAGGCGTCTCCCCTGGAAAAGCCAGACGCTTCCAGAACGAGCTCTGGCCCTGAGCGAGGAGGCAGGGGGGCAGTGCCCAGGGCTGCCCCCTCCCACCCCAACAAACCCCAAGCCCCCCAGCCCCCAGAATAACCCCCCAAAACCCCGACGGAGCGGGGCGCGTCGCCACCAGGACACCGAGCCATCTGCAGGGGCCAGGCTGTCCCTCCCCGTCCTGGGGACAGCATGTCCCCGAAGCCACCGCGGGGAATAAAAGTGGAATAACGTGGATATCGGGCCAAGGAGGGGCTGTGCTGGTTCCTCGCACGGCCCCAGCACGTGGCACATTGCCCCCCAAGGCATGGAGCTGCCCGGAGGGCCGACGGCGACGCGTGCCACCCGTGTGCCCCGTGCCGCGCAGGGTGGCATGGCAGAACCGGTGTGACACCACCCCCGGGTTTACACGGCCAGGGGGAGGATGGGGAATCCGGAGCTGACTCCAGCCTGTAAAGCAACCCCAGGGCCAGCAGATCGGGCCAGGAGGGCCAGTAAAACAGCCCCCAAAAAGCAGGAGGGGGGGGCGGGGAGGCTGGGCTGGCTCGTTTTTGCACACTGCGGGAGCCCCCCCGCGGACTCGGAGAGCCAAAATCTTGCCTTCAGCTACACCCCTTCCAATCTGCGCAGCTCTGGGAAGCTGCTTCCCCGTCAGGGAGATCAGATTTGGCAGCGCTGGCTCGCTTCGAAATCCGCACGCCTCCGACTTGAAGGGGAGAGGGAGCGCAAGGAAAAAGCTTGCGACAAATGTTAAAATAACTCGGCCAGGGGCTCGCCTCCCCGGGACGCTGCTGGGAGGGCTGCTTGGGAGCTCAGAGCCGGGCTCCACCACCCGAGCTCGCCCCATTTTGCCTCGAAGCCCCCCGTGCGCCCAGCACCGTCCACGTGCGCCCGCAGCCCCCCGGCTGCCCATCGCCCCCCAGCCCCCCCAGCTCTGCCCCCTTCTCTCCCATCGCCTCCTCCGTCTACACACGCACACATATACCCCTAGCGGGATCGGATTTTTTAAAGGGGGGAAAAACTCCTTTTTCCTCTCCCGGCGGCTGGTTTTCATTAGGGAGGTTTCTTTCGAAGCCCCAAGGGAAGCAGCCTATGAGTTTTTAACTGTGGTGCAGGACGTAATTATCTCATTAAGGCGAGAGAGCCAGGCTTTTCCCAGGAGAGGTGACCTTGCTCCGGGGTTGTTGGGGCTTGGGGGGGTGGGGAGGGGGGGCTGGAGGTGGATGGGGGGGGGTGCCGTGTCCCCCTGTCACCCGCGGGTCACCTCTCCCTCCGGCCCCATTTGGGGTCGGGGTAGCGCAGCCCCCCCGCGTCCCTCCCCACGGAGCGCGGCCGCTTCCACTTGTTGATAGAAGCACTTAGAGAGGGGCTGGGGGGGGCTCGCAGGGGGGGGCAAAGGGGGGATAGCGGGTCTCTGCCCCCCCCTCCCTCCCCAAACCCCCCCAACCCCGGGTTCCCTGCCCGGGCTGCCGCCGGTGCTCGGCCCCTGGCAGGGGGCAGGTCGCCGGCCCGGGGGGCGAGGGGCGAGGGGCGAGGGGCGAGGGGCCGCCCCGCTCGGCTCGGAGCAGGGGCGTTTGTTTGAACAGCTCCAGAGCAAAGAGCAGGGGAAAAAAGTTTGGGCTGGGAGCGTGGTTTTTTTCCCCAGACGTCAGCACAAGGCGGAACAGGGGCTGGGGAGGGAGCCGGACTCGCAGGGCAGCCGGGATTTTTTTTTTTTTTGCCTTTTTTTTTAATTTATTATTATTTTCTTTTTTTATATTATTATTTATTTGGAGGGAGGGGGGGGGTGGAGAAGGGGAAGGGGCCGGGGAGCGGCCCGGCACCTCGGGGTGGGCTGGGGGTGGGAGCCATGGACTCGGCGCCAGCCTTCGCCATGGACAAGCCGTTCGCCCCCGGCACCGTGCGCGGTCCGGAGCCTCCCGAAAACCCCCAGGGCCGGAAAAACTTCAGCGTGAGCCACCTCCTCGACCTGGAGGAGGTGGCGGCCGGCATGAACGGGGCCCCCCCCGCCGGCCCCCCACCCGCCGGGGGCGGCAAGGCGATGCCGGAGCCGTCGGGAGGCAGCAGCGGCAGCGAAGCAGCGCCCCAGGACGGTGAGTGCCGCCGCCCCGGGATGTCCCCCCCCCCCGGCCCCGACAGCCCTGGGGTTAGGGTGACCCCCCCTGCACCCCTTTACCCCCCCCCCCCCCTCCGGGTTACGGCCCGTGGGCAGCGCCGAGCACGGGGGGAAAAAGGGGCTCGGGGTCCCCCCGAGGACGGGGGTGGGGGGGGGCGGGATGGGGGGCGAGGATGTGGCGGGGGGAGGCTGGGGGGGGCCGTCGGAGGGGTGGGCGACCGGGGTGTGGGGGGGTCCGGGATGCCGGTGGGAGAGGAGCCGCCGCCGCCCCGAAAGTCCCCGACGGCTGGGACGGGGGGACACAGAGCCCGGGGACAGCGGGGACAGGGGGACACCGCGCCGGGGGGGGAGGCACCGGGCACCGGAGCTCGTGGGGGGGGGACACGGGCAGGGCACCGGCCGGGGACACCGTGCCGGGGGCTTGGGGGCACCGCCGCCACCGGGCGTGCCGGCTGCGGGCCGGTGCCGAGCTCCCTCCCGGTGCTTGCCGGGGCTGCGAGGCTGCGCCCCCCCCTCCCGGGTCTCCCCGGGTCGGTTTCTGCACCCCGGGAGCGGAGGCGGCCCCGGGGGGGGAGCGGGGGGGACCGGCCCCGGGACCGGCCTTTGTCCGTGCGCTCCCCCCCTGGGCCAAGAGGTGGGAGCCGGTGGGAGCCGGTGCAGCCCCCGGAGCGCAGCCCCCGGAGCGGGTCTCATCCTGCCCCGGGATGCTGGGGCCGGGGCTGGGGCCGGGAAACGGCCCGGTACCCCCCGGGTCTCGTCCGGTCCGAGCAGGAGGAGCGCTTGTACCGGGACAAACCCGCTCCACCCAGGCGCATCCCGGCTCCGGAGCGAGCAGGATCGGCCCCGTCCCTGCTGCACAGCCCCGCTCCTGGGGTACCTGGAAGCCCCCCCCCGAGTCCCCTCGGGGTGGTGGAAAGGAGAAGGGGCTGGGGAGCCTCGGGGTGGTGGCGCAGCCCCAAAACCTGCTGCCAGGCTGGGCTCGGGTACCCCCGGCTTGTTCCGCGCCCTGCCCAGGGCCTGACCCGTGCCTGGCCAGGGGAAGGGGGCTCAGCCCCCCCAGAGCTGCAGCGAGGGGTCCCGATGGGAGCAGGGTGCACCCCGTGCCCCCTCCTTGTGTGCACCTTGGGGCCGAAGCACCCTTCTTGGCCCCCCATTTATTCCCTGCACAACCTCCTTCCTCCGCAGGCAGAGCCCCCAGAGCCCCCCGCCCTGCTCGGGGTGCTGAGGGCTGGGTGCTGCTTTTTGGGATGGTTTCAGGTACTTTTGGTGGTGTTTTCCGTCCTCCTTCCCCTTCCCTGGGCGTTTGTTTGTGCTTCTTACATTGGCTTTGGGACCGTGGGGAAGTTTTTGCCTGGTGATGGGATCATACAGGGGGGCTGCCGGCAGCACGGGGTGGGCACAACTTTCGGACACCCATCCTGTCCCGCAGCAGCAACTCATCTCAGGGGGCTATTTGCAAAAGGGCAGAGAAATTACCGCACTGCTGAAATCCCAGCACACCCCAAAGGGGCTCAGCGGCAACCAGGGGTGATGCAAGTACCAGAGAGAGAGCCGAGGGGGCTGGCTGATCCTCACCAGCCCATTTTTTACCCTAAAAGCCCATTCCTCCTGGGGCAGAGGCCCCGTGGGTTTTGGCGCACTGATCCTGGCACCGCTGGACCAGGGGGATGCTTCCCGTTGGCACCTGCTTCTGCAAAGGCATGGGGACAAAGACACCGTCGGCATCTGGGATGCACCGGCAGCGCATGTGGGAATGGAAACCTTTCTCCCCACAATCCCACCTGGAGAGGGAAATACCTGAGCGACGGGAGCTGAAAGCAGCAGGAAGACAAGCACGGAAACGGGGAGAGAAAACCCCCGTGCATGAACACACTGCCGTGTGGGACCGTTACCACCGACACTGCTGGATCTGGGATGCACTTTCCGAAGTCGGGATGGGGAAACACCAAACCCCACGCGAACGCCCTGCCCTTGCGAGCATCAGATCTCGCTACGCATCTGCGATGCTTTCGGCATCAGCGTGATGACAGCAGAGGAACTTCTCCTGGTAGCGCTAGCTTTTATCGTCACCCTAAAGCGAAACAGGCTCCTGGCGTCTTCTCTCATCTTCACCATCACTTTTTTTTTTTCCTCCTACCGGGTGCAGGTTTGGAGCCCCCCGGGTTGGTGGCAGCAGGTTAATTGTCAGTGCAAACGGGCCCCGCATCTGACTGTGTCTCCGCAGGCTGCGGCTCTGCGTCTGGCTGGGCTGCGGTTATTGGGGTCACTGCGCTGCTGGGCTGTAGAAAGGGTGGCCCCAAACCTGCTGCGGGCACCCCCCTCCTCCGTGCAGGGCTCACCATGGCCTGGGGATGCTGGAAAATATTGAGGCAGGTTTTATGCTTTGATGAGGAAGATTTGGGCCCTCCTTGCCCTCCCTCAGCACCCCAAGTCCCTCAGCCCTATATCTGGGTTCCCGGGCTGCTCAGCCCCCGCCCCAAACCGGCCCCGAGGGCACCCAGCGCATCCTTGCCGAGGGCCGGGCGCAGATATCAGCCGTGCAACACGTTTGTCCCAAAAGGTAAGAGGCAGAAATCCCACAAGCCAGGCAGGACAGCGGCAGAGGAAATGCCACGGGGGGCAGCGAGGACTCGTCCCCGTCCCCGTCCCGTCCTCCCCCGGAGCGGCGCGGCAGCCTCCCGGCGAAAACCTTCCGCACAACTTCTGAGGTCTTGAAAGCTTGTTCACCTCCTTTCATTAGACTAACAAATAATGTGTAACGCGAAACATCTGTTAACAACAGCCCTTAATGTTCTCAAGATGATAAAGCAGGAGGGTAATTTTAGCCAGCAGGCCCTGACTGATGGCTTTTCAAACAATGAGCGGCCTTTTGGTGCTGCCTGCGGATGGGAGAGGGTCGGGCGCTGGCTCCGGCAGACGCTTTTGGGGCTGGCTGGGAGCTGGGTGCGAGCCACCGGTGTGATGGGCTCGGGGAGGGGCTGCGGCCCCGTGGGAGCATCCCCAAGTTGGGTGTTCAGGGTTGGGTGGGGGGAAAGGTGCCCGTTGCCTGCCCGATGTGATATTTTGGCCAGTCCCGGCAGTGAGATGGGAGCGTGCGATGGGACGGGGCCAGGTGGCAGCCCCAGGCACCCCACCAGCAGGTCCAGACCCTTCCTCGCCCCATCCCCTTGTTGGGAAATGGGGGGGAAGAATTGCCCTTGGTCCCGCGATGAAGCAGGGAGAGGCTGCACCCGAAGGGGCAGAAGGGGTTACGGTGATGGATGTTACAGAAAATCGGCTTTAATTACACAAACAAGGACAGATGAAAAAGGAGAGGTGAAGCAGGGGCTTGGTGACAGCAAGACACAAAAAGGGACTTGCTTTTGGGGTCAAACGCTGGCCAGCTGTCCCAAGCAGTCCCAAAATTTCCCGGGGTCCTAGTTCACAAAACACGTTTGTGCCGTGCCTGTCCTGCCTTCCCAAACGCTGCTCGTCCCCACCAGGCGGGGGCACAGCTCAGGGACACCTCCGCTGCTGGAAAAGGGTTGGTTTGTGCCCGTGAGGCCCTGGGAGCTGCCTTCCCTGGGGTGTTTGTGCACATCCTGGGCTGCAGTTAGGGACAGCATCATTAACTCGTGGCCAACCCCTGAGCCTGGCCCAGGGGAGTACAGGCCCCTGGGGACTGGCACATCTCAGCCCTAAAACTGCTGAAATTTCCCCTTTGCCTCCCCCGGGGGGCTTCTGGCTGATGTCTGCAGATGCTCAGCAGGGGCTGGGGGTGTCAGCACCCCGCTTCACCCCCCCTTTGAGCCTGCACAGGAACCGCGAGCCTCCTGCATGGGGCCTTTTGGGGACTGTCCCTGCACAGAGCTGGGACGGGTGGCACCCGCCGGGGGGGCCGGGGGAGGCGAGCTGCCTCGGTCCTTGTAAGGCCAGCACAGCCAGCACAGGCGGCACACGGGGCTGGGGCAGGAGCAAAACTCACGTGGCCGTGGCATCCAGGGGCTGCGTGCCACCATCGCTGTCCCCAGGGCGTGGGGACATCTCCTGCCCTGCAGGGAGGGATGCAAACCCCAGGGCATGGGGGTTGTGTCCACGCAGGGGTGCTGTCTGTGGAGCTGGGGGGGGGGCAGCACAGCCAGGCTGGGTGCCCAAGCCCAGCACTCACCCAGAGGTGCAGCATCCGTCGTGCAGGTTGATTAACTGCCAATTAATCATGGTCGACTTCGCAGATGGGATCCGAGCGCATCCCGGTCACAGAAATAATGGGGAGGACCCACCTCGGCCCTAACCCCCAGCCTGCAGCACAGACCCTACAGCCATACACCCCCTCCCCAGAAGGTCACCCCACATATTGCCATGGGACCCCCCATCCTGCCTGGTGGTTCCACGGGTGCGGTGGGACAGGTCCCCAGGTCTTGTGCATCCAAAAACCCTGCAAACCACCCTGAAAGAGCACAAACCACTGCCAGGTGCGGGCAAGGAGAAACCCCAGCTACAAACGGGGTTTCTGGCGTAGGTACCCCGGTACCACCGCTCCCTGCTTCCCCATCCTCCTCCAGCCCCCAAGGGTGCCACAAGCTCACCATCACCCTCCTCCTGCGGGCTGGGAGGGTGCGTGCAGCCCCCGGCTGCTTTCAAGCCCTTACAGACTGGTGGCACCTGGGCCCCAATTTGGGTGAGATTTGCCCACAAATGGGCTGAATGCCCCCACCTGGGCTCCAGGACCCCCTCCCAACGTGCACACTTTGCAGCTCGGGGACCTGCAGCCCCAGGCAGTGGTGCTGTGCGCTCGCAGCCCTTCCCGGTGAAGAAACACCAGCACGTGTCGTGCAGCGTTTGCACGGCTCTGTGGGGCTGCTCGCATCTGTGCCAGGGGAGAGGGAGCCACTGCCGTGGGGAGAAGAGAAAAAATCCTAAACCAAGTGCCTGGAAATTCCCCTTTCCCCCCCGCGTTGTTGTGATTTTTCTCCCCTCTGCGTCCCCAGCGAGCCGGGTTTTCAGTGGCACCGCCGCAGGGGATGCTCCTTCCCACCTCCTTTCCAGCAAGAAACGGGTGTGAAAACCTTTTCTTGGCAGGGTCCGGAGGGGACAGGGGGGTCCTGCATGCTTTGGGGACACGGGGCTTTGCCCTGCTCCATCGGGAGTCCCCCCAGCAGCTCCGGGTGCCCGGTGCCGCCGTGTCCAGCCCAGGAGGAGCCAGGGCACGGGGACACCTTGCCCGCCCCCCCGGGCTGTTATGTCTAGCATGACCAGGAACAGCTCAGTGCAAGACTATTTCCCCTCTCTTTTTGGGCTGTTATTTCAGGGAACGGGGCTGATTCACAGGAAAAATATGAAATTTTCGGCTCCGCACGGCCAAGATGGGCGAATTTCAACGAATCAGCATTTTAAGAGAGCCTGGGCGTGTGTCTGTAGCTGGGAGGCTGATGAAATGATTTAGGGCTTTGAGGCTGCCTGGTTAGAAACCCTTCCTCTCTCCCAGGGAGCGGGGCGATCGCCCCCTTTCCCAGGGCTGCTTTCCTCCGGCAATGGGCAATTCCTCCCCCCCCCCCGGGGGCTGTGAAATAATTGAGCAGAAAGGACGGGGTTGGAGGCAGGATGGGGCCCGGGTGCTTTGCTGCGGTTAAGCCCCTGGTGGCTCGGGGCTGGCAGAGCCTGGGCGTCCCCCGGGCTGGCACCGTGTCCCTGCCTGCGGCGCGCTCGGCAGGAGCAGCAGCTGGAAGGATTTATCCTGCGGGGGGTGGCGAGGCTGGGACAGCATCCCTGTGCCACGGGGGAAGCCCGGAGCATCCTGTAAAATGCCAGGGTCGGGGGCTGAGCTGGGAATGGAGAGGGGTTTAGCTCAGGGAGAACACGGATCAGTTTTATCCCAGCTGGAAAAAGCAGCAGGGAAGAGGGAACAAGCTCCGGGCATCGGTGGCCGGGGGCAACCATCCCCTGAGTGGGGCCGGCGATGGCCAGGGAGGATGGGGACAGGCAGCCCTCCTGCTGGGAAGGGACTGCCTTGGGCTTTCAGGGCGAGATCTGTCACCCGCTTACTGCCGTGCTTCAGAACTGGGTTGTTTTTTCACTGGACGCCCCCAAATTTCTGAGAATTTGTTAAAAAAACCCCTTGCCCTCGAGGCATTCCCAGCCCAAGGGACGCGTGGCTGCGGGCGACCTTCCCACGGCGTACCGAAACCGTCAGCATCCCTCGCTGCCCCCAGGGACCACCCCCCCGGCACAGGGACCGGGGGATGCTGCGGGGGGACAGGACCCTCCTGCGTGTCCCCGGGTGGGGTGGGGGATAAAGGGGACGCTGGCTCTGGAGGGGCTGGCGAGATCGCCCCGTCCTGGGGCAGGGGACACCTCTGGGGACCCCAGGAGGACAAGCAGGGTCCTTACTGGGGGACCGGGCTGTGCCTGGCACCGGGCTGCAAACAGCAGCTCGCCGGGCGGGCGCTAATTAAGCAGGGGACCTAACGAGGCCGCCGCACTGCTCCTGCCCCCGGGGTTGGGGGGACAGCGGGCGGGCTGGGGGAGCGGGAGCGAAGCCGCCGGGGGGCTCCGGAGTCTTCAGAGAGCGGCAGCGCCAGCCGCCGGCCCCCTCCCCTTCCCTCCTCTTCCCCCTTTGGAGCGCATATAATAAAGCAGCTTTTCAGCTGCGGCTGCAGTGATAGATCAGGAAGAATTGTATGAGTCTATTAAAGTCTGTGTGTCTCTGAATGGAGACTGTGGCTAAGCCAGGCGCCAGGCTCTCGCATTGAACCAGATGTGTGGAGGCGCCATCCTTTCCAGCCACTGAATCTGAGAGGCTGCAGGCTTCACACGCAAGGAAACTGGAGTGCACATGGCAGGGGAGCCGGGGGAGCGCCGGGGAGCACATGGCAGCGCTGGCGCAAGCGGGGCGCAGGGGAAAGGGGGGGCAGAGCCCGGCCCCAGGGTGGGGAAGCACCCGCGGGACAAAGCTGGAGCGGGGGCATCCTGGCCGTGGTGGTGCCTGGCCGAGGTGTGGGCTGCTCCCCAGGGCCTGAGGGGGTGTTAAGGGGGGGCGGAATTGCACCCTGAGGTGTGTGGGGCATGGCGGGGTTGGGGGGGTGAATTGCACCGCGAGGTGTACAGAGCGTAGTGGGGTTTTAGGGGTTGGCATTGCACCCCGAGTTGTACAGAGCGTGGTGGTTTTTTTGGGGGTGGCATCACAACCCCGAGCTGCACAGGGCACGGCAGTGTTGTGGGGTGCGTTGCACCGTGAGATCTACAGAGCACGGTGGTTTTTTGGGGGGGTGGCATCACACCCCAAGCTGTACGGAACATGGCTCTTTGGGGGGGGGTGCATTGCACCCTGAGCTGTACAGAGCACGGTGGTTTTTAGGGGGTGGCATCACACCCTGAGCTATACTGAACCGTGACATTTTTTTGGGGGTGGCATCATACCCCAAGCTGTACAGACCATGGCATTTTTGGGGGGGTGGCATCACAACCCCAAGCTATCCAGAGCACGGCAGTGTTTGCGAGCGGGTTGCGCTGCCCCCTGAGCTGTGCAGGAGGTTGATGGGGGGGTTACCTTGCTCCCCGAGCTGTGCAGGGCATGGCAGTGGTACGGGGGGGGCTGCACTGCACCCCGAGTCGTGCAGGGGGGCTGTGTTGTACCCCAAGTCATGCAGGACACTGCAGGGCCACTGCGGGAGAGTTGCACCGAACCCTGAGCCGTGCAGGCGCTGCAAGAGGGACGGGAACATCACAGCGCAGCCCCTTTGTGCCAGAGATTGGGGAGCGTTGATGCGGGTGCATCCCATTGCACCCCAAATCGGGGGGATTGGCGATGGGGGAGCCCCGCATCGCGCCCCGAGCCCTGCACAGCCGTGGCCGTGGGACGCTCCCTCCGCCCTGATTTCACTTTCGCAGCCCCGGCCGGCCACATGTCTGTAATTTGGGGGTTGTAAATACCTCAGGGGGATTCCTAAATTAAAAAAATAACTGTTTTCGTTTAAATTAAAAGACACTGCAGCATTTCTATTAGTATTAGAGGTTTATGAAACCTAAAACAAATGTCAGAACTGAACTACCAGGCACCGTCCCCTCGGTGTGCGTTGGCTCCGGCACCGCCAGGGTACCCATCAGGTTGTACGTTTTAATGAGATTCATAGAAGAGAACCCAGAGGTTGCTGAATGGTGCCCCAGGACCCCAAACAGCAGCCCCAGTGTGTCCCCCACTGAGCTCCTGGATGGGTTTTGGGGTCCCAAGCACGGCAAGAAGGTGCTTGGGCTCCCCAGGGAGCCAGAGGGGACGGCGCTGGTGTGATGAACGTGAGGGTCTCGGCTCTGCCACGCTTTGCAGAGCAGGACCGCGAAGCAGCCCCCCTACCCCAACACCTCCAAGCCCCCACCCCAGCATCACCCCGCAGCCAGCACCTGCCCCTGGGATCCTGATCCAGGACCCTGCGCGTTAACCTGGAAACGGTTAAATGGGCTGGGTTTAGAAAAAAAAAAAAAGGAAAAAAAAAGAAAAAAGAAAAAAGATACGAGCCACTTATTAAAATGAATGTTTTACAATAAATTTGGCGAGAGGCCACCGACCTCAAATGAAAACCAGACCGAAGGACAGCAATTCTGCTGGCTGGCGAGGGTTTCCAGGATGAATGCGTGTGCAGGCGCCCACGGGGTGCTCCTCGGAGCGGGGGGACGGGGGGGGACGGGTTCCCCAACGGCACCTTGTGCCCAGCCCTCGCCCACCCAGACGTGCCAGTGGCCCTGTCCTGGCACCGTGACCCATGGCCGTGGGCTGCGGGGTGGGTTTTGGCAGGTGCTGGTGTCGGTGCTTGCTGATGACACGGGCGCTCGGTGGCATCTCAGCCCCCAGCTGGCCTCAGAAAAGAGGAGAGAGGCAGACGGGTGCCAGGGGCCGGTCCCGGTGCCCAGAGCTGGCCTGAGGGGGGGGTCCCACGGGGTTTGCGTCGTCCCCCCCAGTCCACGCACGCCCTCTTCCCCCCCCGTCTTGGCAATGACCCTGATGCAATTAGGTCTGCGCTCTAACCTGGAGGGCTGGTGTTGGGTTTCAGTGCCAGATGCCATTGGGGCTGGCTTGCTACGGGTTTTTGCTTATTAAATTTCAAGAAACCACCTTTTTTTTTTTTTTTTTCTTTTTCTTTTTTTTTGCCGGGGGTGGAGAGGAAGGCTGCGATTGCCATGCCAGGGGGCTCTGGCTGGGAGCCAGCCCCCTACATAGCGTTCCTGCTACGCAGCCATCGCTGATTATTTTTATTTTCTAAGCACCGTGCAAAAACTCCCCGGGCGCTATCCACGCCGGGACGGGCAGGGCACCCGTGCCCCCCCTGAGGAAAACCACTTTGTAGTCAGAGCAGAGTTTTCAGTGGGGCTTCGCAGTCGCAGGCGGGTGCTGCTGCCCGGGTTGGTGCTGCACGAGTCTCGTTAGCGTTAATTAGCTACACGTGCCCAGTGCCCTGCTGGGAGACTGCGTAACCTGGTACGGCAGGCGAGCGGTGTTAGCACCTCTGTGGCTGCGGCGGGGGAGCTGCGGGGTCACGGTTCTGGATGCACCAAGTGGGTCTGAAAGTGGTTGTGCCTGTGGGGTGGGAGGGAAGCAGCATACGGCCCCATAAGCCTTAGTGCAGGATGGTGGGGTCTGTCCCAGTATCGTCCATCCCAGTATCATCCATCCCAGTATCATCAGTCATAGCAATGTCCGTCCCGTCCCATCCCATCCCATCCCATCCCATCCCATCCCATCCCATCCCATCCCATCCCATCCCATCCCATCCCATCCCATCCCATCCCCATCCCATCCCCATCCCCATCCCCATCCCATCCCCATCCCCATCCCCATCCCATCCCATCCCATCCCATCCCATCCCCATCCCATCCCATCCCCATCCCCATCCCCATCCCATCCCATCCCATCCCATCCCCATCCCCATCCCCATCCCATCCCATCCCATCCCATCCCATCCCCATCCCCATCCCCATCCCATCCCATCCCATCCCATCCCATCCCCATCCCCATCCCCATCCCCATCCCCATCCCATCCCATCCCATCCCATCCCATCCCCATCCCATCCCATCCCCATCCCCATCCCCATCCCCATCCCCATCCCCATCCCATCCCCACCCCATCCCATCCCATCCCATCCCATCCCATCCCATCCCATCCCATCCCATCCCATCCCACCCCATCCCATCCCCATCCCATCCCCATCCCCATCCCATCCCATCCCACCCCATCCCACCCCATCCCATCCCCATCCCATCCCCATCCCATCCCCATCCCCATCCCCATCCCCATCCCCATCCCCATCCCCATCCCCATCCCCACCCCACCCCATCCCATCCCATCCTGCAGTGCCTGTCCCCTCTGCCCACCCTGGGACGGACCCCGCAGTCCCCCGAGGTCCCAAACCTCCCCATTTCTGCAGCTTTCTCCTCCCTCGGTCCCTGATTTCTCGCGCGCCGCAGCAGCCCGCTCCCACATCTGTTAGCCATCACGGTGCTGCCAGGCCCCGCGCTCAGCTATTTTCCCGCACGGCACCGGCGGCGCTGGTGAAGCCGAGAGGCTGCGCCCCGGGTGGGTGCCCGGGGGGCCCCTTGGCAGGGCGATGCAGCAGCCCGGGGCTCAGCACAGACCCGGCGCTGGGCTCTTCCCACCACCAGCAGCTCTCCTGGCTGGCAGATGAAGGCAAAATTCCACCCCCCCCCCCACCCCGTGAATGCCTCCTGGCCGGGGAGGCTCCCCACCGGAGGCTGGGGCAGAGCCAGCGCCTTTTGTTGGCCCGCAGGCCCCCGCCGCGGGGGCTGGCAGTTTTGCGGGAGAACAAAATTAAAAATTCCCGGTCCCCCGTTGCTTCTGTGCTGCTCAGCGCTTGGCCTGGCTCAGCACCATGAACCCGCCGCGGCGCAGCTCCGGCCACGAGCGTCCCCCCAGAGGAGCCCCCCCCGTCCGGTGCGTGCTCTGCGAGCACCCTTGGGCACAGCCCCACCACACGCACCGCGTCCTTACAGCCTCCATATCTGCCTTTTGACCCATTTGGGGCGTTTTCAAGGGACGTCCCACAGCGGGAACGGCACCGAGGAGTTTTTTTTGGGCTCTGTGTGCCCCCAGCCCCAGCCAGGAGCCCTGACCCCCCCGAGTCGCTGAGCTCTCTCTGTGCCGCCGGAGAAAGCGGGGTGCAGGATGAGTGCTTATTTATTTACCGGGCGCTGTGTTCTGGTAGCAGCCAGCAGCTCAGGCGAGTTGTGCAAGCGAGGCACGCCCAGAGCAGCCTGGAGGACAAATGAAAACCCCTCGGTGCGCAGAAAGCGCCCGGCCCCGGCCGCGCAGCTCCTGCCACCAATGGGGACACCAGCTCCGCTCCGTCCCCACGGGGACCTGGCACGAGGGAGGTGATGGTTGGAGATGGCACGGCCATTGGGTGCCTCCTCTGCTCCTGAAAGCCTCCGCGAGGCCGGGCTGACCGTGGGCATGGGAGGGAATTCTTTGTGTGCGCCCAAGGGAGCCCGAGGGATGCATGAGGTCGGTGCCCGGGGCTGGTGCCACCCATCACCGCGGTCTGACGGAGCCTTGCGGCCCTGCCTGGGGAGTTTTGTGTCCCCACTGGGGTTGTTCTGGGGAAGGGAAGGGCAGGACCAGGCCCTCGTCCCCGAGGCAATCCAACGAGTGGCCAGGGATCGCTCCGGTGGAGAGCTGGAGGAAATCCCAGGCTTCATCTTTCAGGGCGTCCTCCCCAAATCACAGCAGCCAGGTCATCTCCCGGCTGCCCCACTGCCTGTCTCCTTGTCCCCTCCTCGCTGTGACACCTCCCGATCTCGTTCCTCCGGCGCGCTTGGGTTTGCAGCAGAAAAATCACCGCCTCTTCTGGAGAGCTGACTCCGAGCTGCAAGCGTGGCTGCTGCGGGGCTCGGACCGTCCCTACGAGACGCGGCATCCCATGGGACTGGGCTGCTCCTTTCCAGCTTCGTTCCGGCCCCCACACCCCGTAACCCTCACGGTCCCATGAGGTGCCATGAGCCAAAACCGAGGTGACCATGGCTTTGGTGACACACAGCAGCCGACGGAGGGTTTCGAGCGCAGGCCGGGCACATCCCCGCGGGGATGCCGGACGAGGTCCTGCTGCCCTTTCCCCAGAACCTTCCCCAGGTTCCCCGCAGCACCGGCGGGCAGGACCCTGCCGAAACGCGGGCGTCTGCGGCGCTGGGTGGCTGCTGGCTGGTGCGGCGGCAGCTCCATAACCATAAAACAGCTGGCTGCTGCCTGTCAGTGAGCAGAGGCTAAGACCCTCCCGGGACAGCCTTGGCCTCTTTCTTGGTACAGGCTTTCGCTGCTCCTTTTTAACGGAGACACTTTTCCCCCAGCAAAACTGGCAGCCTGTAAAAACGTGTCAGCGTTTCAGTTTTTTCACAATTAATGAGGTGAAACATCCTCGGAAACATTTCGCTGTAATGTTTCTCCGGTAGCTGAGACTTGCCCCTCTCTTAAATTTTTCATGTAGGCCACTTGAGCCGGGAAAGTTTCCTTCGGACTCAGCACATTTGGACCCCCCCAGGTCTCCCTGGCCTCCCCCTGAGGCTGAGGCTTTGCTGGGGTTTTGGGGGAGCTGGGGCTGCTCTGGAGGCGCAGGGAGAGGCGGCGGGATGGGGCAGGGGCTGGAGACCTGTGTTGAGAGCAGGAGAGCCCAGAGGAGGGCTGGCAGCCCCGGGACGCCCCGAGAGCTTGGAGTGGGGCTGGCAGCCCCGGGACACCCCGTCCCCATGCCCATGGGGTGGTCCTGGGGTGGGTTTGGGCGATGCAGCATCGCCCTGAGCAAAGCTGGGAGCTGGCACCCCGGGGCTGGTGGCCCCAAGGGTTTCTCTGCGGGAGCTTCCAGCTGCTCCTCACCTTCCCTGGGCTTTTGGAGATGATTTGGGGAGATCGGAGGGGGGGTGCTTCCCAGCATCGCTTCTGCCACCAGCCCTGTGCCTCCTGCTTCCCATGGAGGGGGACAGACCCCTCTCCGCGCCCCCATCCTTCACCCAGCTCCGTTCAGAACACAGACCCAATGTCCCCAGCTGCTTCGGGCAGCTCGGCTGCAAGTTACGGGAAAAAAAGGATCCGGAGCAGGGGGGGGAAACCCCCAGGGGGAGAAATTCCCGGAGCAGAGAGCTCTGCTCACGCCTCCCGGCGCGACCCCAAGGGCAGCGCTTCCTCCCCGATTACGGGGCTGCGAGGAACAAGTTAACCGGCCGCGCACGGACGTCATCGCTGGAGCCTCCTCGCTTCCCCCGAGTATATAAAGGGATGAAGGCGGTCCACATGTTTACCGAGAGAGAGACCATGGGAGAAACGAAAGACATTGTTTTTCCAAAGGATTTCTTGGCTGTAAAAGGCCTCCACCACCCTGCGGCTTCCCTGATGAAGGCCCAGCGTTAATTTGTTAAATCCACATCAAGTGCCCGGAGAACCAGTTGTTTATTTTTGCTAATTCAGCCGGCCGAGATCAAATTGGGGTTTTATTTGTTAAGGATAAACCTTAATTAATAAAAGCTATTTATTTGGTTAGAGCCGGCCGCAGCCTGAGGGTCAGATATGCCGTGATCATTATTTCAAGTAAAACAAACCTAAAACGTCTCTCAACAGTTTGAAAAACGTAGAAACTTAGAGGGCTGAATTTATTTGTCTTAGGAAGAATTTACAGCTAATTCCCTCCAGGCTATTTCAACCCTTAAATTATACCCAAGAAGAAGAAAGAAAGAAAAAAAAAATGCCGTTCCAGGAGGAGCAGGAAAGTAAATGGTACGGCAGATTTGATCATCTGGCTGGGGGGTGGGGGGTGGAATTTAAGGCTTAAAAGGTCCTTGGCAAATGCCTTGCAAATAAATGGAACGTGTGAAATAATTTAACGGCAGACAACTGCGGCCGGGCCGGGGCTCGGGGTCGGCGCTGCGATGGAAAATGGAAAGCATGGGAGGAGAGGGAGCACCGAAATCCGTCCGGAGGGTGGGGAGGATGCTGCGAGCATCCCTGTGAGGCCAGCACTGGCCTGGAGCTGGGGACAGCCCCACGGTCCTAAATCCAAGCTGGAGCCCGGGTGGAAACCCAGCACGAATCACCAATTTATAGCCCTTGATGTCTGCTGGTCTGGGGCTCCCGCAGCCCGGCACGTCGTTTCTGCAGAAAACGAGTCGAAGCACGGGGGAAAAGGGCAAGAGGCGGAAAAGCAGGCTTGCTCCGTGCTCAGCTAAACCAACACGGCTCTGACCCAGCAGCGCTGGGGCCACTGCTTCTGCAAATGGGCCACAACCACGCGCTCCCCCCTTCCCCTGCGGCGGGGCCGTTCTCCGGCAGCACGCGGTCCTGGCGGGGCTCCTGCCCTCGTCAGTGCGCTTTGGGGCACCACTGGGGGTCCCGAAGTGATTTTGGGGACGCCTGTGCCGGCAGCCCCGGGGCTTGGCCCCATTGGGACGTGTCGTGCCGTGAGCCATGGGGCTGTGCGAGATGCTGAGCCCCCCTCCGCCCTCCCCAGTGCCATCCTTTGCTGGGCGGTAACGTTGTTCCCCTGTTTTCCCCCCTTCCCCGTGTTTTTTTTTTTTTTCCCCTTCAACGGAAATTGTAATCAGTGGAAGGTAAATACACCGAGGCGAGGGGGTTGCTCAGAGGTCCCCTCTGACCTCTGGCTTGGACAATCAACCGAAGCCCCAGCCACGCCGCTGGCAGCCCCCCCAGGTTACAAGTGACAAACGCGGAGGCTCAGCTTTCACCAAAACCTCCCCCCAGCCTCCCCAGGCGAGGCTTCGGGGGCAAAAGAAATTCAGCGTCGAGCTGTTTTTGACTTCGGGCAATTGCGACTCTTATTCTTGGAAGCCCATCAGAGTGCAGAAAGGTTTTCTGATTCTGCCGTGAGGGTTTCGGTGAATTTGGTTAAATCTGATTCACTCCGGCTGGCGACGGGGTGGCAGCGGGTCTTTGGGCTTCATGGTGGCAGTGACGTGGGGACGGGACCCAACCTGACCCCATCTGTGCTCCCTGGGTGCTTTGTGGTGCTCGTTTTCATGAAGCTGACTCAGGTTATGAAGGTGTCCCTTATAGGAGCGATCCATCCCAGCTCTGCATGCTGTGAGAGTCAACTTAAGCAAGCCCTTCTCCTCCTTTTTCATTTTTTTTTTCCAGTTCAGGATGGGCGAGAGCAGCCATCGCTTATGGAAAAGTCCTATAGCCAGAATTTTAACCGGGAGGAAATCAAATGGGGTTCATAAATTTTATTTATACATTTAATAGCGGTCTGTTGAAACCATTGCCTGGAGCCAGCTGGGCGGGGGCAGCGGGGGACAGCACTTTCTGACCCAAACCCTGGTCCCACACTTCTCCAGGAGCCTCCAAAGTGAGCACAACCCACGAGCAGGCGCCGCTCGCCCGCTCCGTCCCGCATGTCCTTCCCGGCCCGTGGCCCTGATTCGGTCCCAGGCTCCCAAAAAACTCAGGGACAACCACGGCCGGACTCCATGTATTTTAATCCAGCGGCTCGTTAGCTCGCTGAAGGAAAACAGGACCAAAAAAGGAGTTTAACTAAAAGGGGCAACTGGAAAGCGGAGACTGGCAGAACATTTGAAGCGGCAGAAACAAGGGCTGGAGGGAATCTGGGGAATTTTATTTGTGAGCCTTTACGCCAACCACAGCGAGGGGCAGCCTGCGTTCTCCCAGGCAGAAGAAGGGCCCCAAACCCACACGTATCACCAGCACGACACCGACCACAACGTCTTTGCCCTACCTAGAAGCCCACATCCCACCTACAGCAGCACGGGCAGCTCTCAGCCCAGCACACGGTCAACCAAGGTCAAAACGCACCTGGAGCATGATAAGAGACGGTGGCTGAAGCAATGCCACGGGGGTTGGACGGAGCTGCTTGTCCTCCTGGCCATCCCCTCCAGCCCCAGGATGCTTTTTCTTCCCCACGGTCCCAGCAGCTTGGCCCCATCATGGCCAAAATGTTGCAGCATCCCTGTGTGCACCCAGGGACTGGGTACGGTGCCGTGTCCCTGCGCCCCCTGCTTGGTCCCCCTGTGGGTCATGGTGCTGGAGGCATCCCTGGTACTCCCAGACCCTGCCTCTGGTCCTCGTGTGGCCAAGCACTGGAAAATTGACCTGCTCCTTCCAGGCCATGGCCAGCAATGGAAATAACCGACCTGCAGCCCCTCCTGTTCTGCCGCATCCCTCCGAGCCATTCGTGTTTCAGGGCGGGCCGCCCCGGAGCGTGATGTACAAAGGGACCCGAGGGGCTTGGTGGAGAGCTTGCTGGCAGAGGTTTCACAGCTTGAGCTATTCAGAATTAAGGGCCAAGAAGGGTTTTTTTGGCCTTAAGATCTTGGAACATGTAGTTTCCTCCTGCTCAACAGCTCGGTGGTGTCTTGAAGCAGGAGAGTTAAGATCCCTTCCAGTAGATTTTGTTACTTGCTCGTGTATCGTCTGAAAACGCTGCACGTCTATTTAATAAGTATCAGGATAGCTTATTAGCAAGTATTTGTTTCTTCAGCACAGACAGGGAGCAGTAATTCCTGCCATCGTGGCCTCTGCACTGATACAGAACAGAAAACCCGAATATAACCCTGCTATGAATCAGAGCGATGCCATAAAACTATTAACATTTCAAATAATTCCCAAATACTTTCCCACCAGTAGGTACAGATTGGATCCAGATGCTTTATTAATGGAAAAAATAATTACCCAGTACCTCCGTAAGGAAGATCAGCAGCACGACGCGTTTCCCATGAAGCCTTTGCAGGCAGCAGGCCGGGTATCAGAAAAAAATCTTCACAAACTTGCCTAAACCTGAGGATCTAGTGACAAAGAGGGGATTAATCCCGGCCTGGCGGAGAGCCCAAGATCAATAGGGAGAAATGAAGCTACACCCTCTGCTCCATGCTTCCACGAGCCAGCGGAGGCTGAAACAGACACGGGGGGAGCTGAGCCCCAAGGGACGCGGTCGTGTTTCTCCCTGGCTGCACGGTTGAGGTTTGGGGAGCATTGAGGTTTTGGCTGCGGGATGGTGTTGCTCCAGTGGAGCTCCGGAGGCTGCTGGAGGTGGGAGCTGAGCCCCAGATCTCGGAGAGGTGTTGGTGCCGAACCTCGGTTTAGGAAGGTTTAGGAAGGGCCGAGCCCAGAACACCTCTGAGGTCTGGGTTCGGGACGAGCGCTGCCCCACGGGAGTCTCTGGAGGCTGGCAGCAGAAATCAGACCCCGAAGGGATTTAGCCAGGCATGAGGACACCAAAGGTGCTGGGTTTAACCCCAAACTACAGCAGGTCCCAAAATAGGCTTGGATTCTCGTGAAGGCTGCGGGGTTGTGTGCATGTGGCCATCACACGTGCCCAGGGGATCGGGGCTGGTCCTGAGCAGCTCCGCACAGAGGAGCCTGGTGGGGTCTGTGGGATCTCACGGGGCCTCTTCTGCGATGTCCCCCCCAGGCGAGAGCCTGAGCCCGAGCCGTGGGGCGGCCAAGAGGAAGAAGAAGCAGAGGAGGAACCGCACCACGTTCAACAGCAGCCAGCTCCAGGCTCTGGAGAGAGTCTTCGAGAGGACGCACTACCCCGACGCCTTCGTGCGGGAGGAGCTGGCCAGGAGGGTGAACCTCAGCGAGGCGAGGGTCCAGGTGAGCGCAGGTTTGTGAGGCAGAAGAAGAACCCCTCTGCCTTCCTCCCCCGCACACCACCAGGGTCTGGGTGGGGGGAGGGACACCGGGGATATCCTCAGGATCCCACTAATGCCTCCCCTTCCCCGTGCAGGTCTGGTTTCAGAACCGGAGGGCCAAGTTCCGCCGTAACGAGAGGGCGATGCTGGCCAACAGGTCAGCGTCGCTCCTCAAGTCCTACAGCCAAGAAGCCGCCATCGAGCAGCCCATGGCACCGCGGCCCACGGCGCTCAGCCCCGAGTACCTCTCCTGGACCAGCACCTCCCCGTACAGGTGGGTGCAGGCACCGACAAGGACAGGGCACCGGGGCAGGGACCATCCCCACCTCCGGGGCAGCCCCGTGCTGCTGCCAAGGACACAGGGAGCTTTGCAGGGGCCAAAGGAGCCAGGGGCAGGAGCTCACCGGGGTTTGTTCTGGGAACCCACACCAGCCCTGCCTGCACATCCTCTGCCCCCTGCAGAGCAGCCTCCATGCATTTTGGGGCCAGGGGGGGCCTGGTCCCCACGAGGGGCCCTCCTGGCCTCGCGCTGACCCTTCCCACATCTCGGCACAGGGGGTGGAGCGGGTCCCTTTGGTTCCCAGCTCTCCAAAAGCCAGAGGCAGGCTCTCCTGGCACATACTTCGAGGGGTTCCCACATGCGTCCAGCCACATAAAAATGCCGGAGCCTTGACTGCTCTTGTGGGAGATGCCTAAGAGGGAGCAGCCGATGAGGGCTGGGAAGCTGGCAGGGCGCGGGGGCTCCTCGGCCGTGCCTCATTCCTCCCCGCTCCCCCTGCAGCACTGTGCCGTCCTACAGCTCCAGCGGGACCGCGACGCCCACCCAAGGGGTGAACATGGCCAACAGCATTGCCAGCCTGCGCCTCAAAGCCAAAGAGTTCAGCCTCCATCAGAACCAGGTGCCGACCGTGAACTGACCGGGGGAAACCCCCCTGTGGCCTCATCCAGGACGCAGCGTGGGGTCCTGCACCGGCCGGCACGACCCCGCCGCCCGCCCGCCCCGTGTGCCGCCCACCCGACGGCTCAGCACCTCTCCTCTCCTCTCCTCTTCCCTTTTGAAGGTAGAGTCAAGTCCCAGTCTGAAGTGGCACATAATTATAGCCACATATGGAGCAAACTTGGTTAGAAACTTGCTTTTCCGCACACCCTTATAATAAAGGCTATATATACACACACATACCCCCTGCACGCTCTTCGAGGACAAACAGACTTGCCAAGCGAACAAGAATTTGCTTCCAAACATGGAAGGATCTTGGACTTTTGGATTTGACCAATTTGGGTATCTTGCCCGGAGAGCCAAAGAGTTATTGGGTCTTCTCCTCCCGCAGGGCCGGCACGCAGCGCCGGGAGGATCACGAAGCTGTGCGAGGCCGATCTTTAGGGCCCCCCCTTTGTGCTGGGCTGCCACCCGCGGCGCTCGCCCGTGCGGCCAAAGCCGACCCGTGCCTTCGCCTCCTTGTGCATCGCCAGCCGTGGGGCTCGGCAGAGACTTTTGCAAGCCAAAGGCTCTTTCCCAGTGCCTGTGCCACCGGGCTCTGCCCCTCCCCAGAGGAGTGAGTGGGGTTGGAGCATCCCAAAATCCTCACCGGGAGCCCTCGAGCTGTGGGGGGACATCGCCGCACCCCGGCCAGGCACCACCGCCCCACGGCCGTGGGTTTGCCAGCAATTCTGCAGAGCCCCAGGTCATTGAACCGTCCCAGGGAAAGAGAAAATTGGAAAAAGCTGTTGGTTTCAGCTGAGTAGGCGGCTCCCGGTGCTTCGTGCCAACGGCAGAGCCGGCTTCGTCTTCCGGAGGCACAGCCTCCCCAGCGGCAGCTCCGCAGATGTGCCGCGGAGCCCGCGGCCGGAGGCTCCATGGGGCATTTTTGTGTTTGTGCCGAAAGGAAATGGTTTCCCCCTCGCCCCACCCCAGCACGCAGCCGAACAAGGGGGCTCCGTTTTGCAAAGCGGGCCCGGGGGAGGCAGCCTCACCCCGGGCCTCCAACACCCACGTCACAGCGATGCAGGACGAGCTGGTGGTGGGGTGGTGGAGGTTGGAGCCCAGGGACAGCGTCCTCGGGAGGCCACGGAACCCCCTGCAAGGAGCAGCAGCAGCCCAGTGCCAGGTTGGATGGGTGGAGAAGGCACCAGCCCTGCCTCTGCAGAAGGGCTTCACCCAGCCGGGCCGGTGGAGCAAATACCAAGCGGACAAATCTCAGAATCACAGAATTGTAGGGGTTGGAAGGGACCTCGAGAGATTACCACTGAAACACAGCAGCAGAACCCAGGGTGAACGCAGCGATCACTGAGATAAGCACGCACCAGTGCGCAAAGCCAAGGCCAAAAGCACCCAAACCCCTCGCGTGCCCACCCGAGAGCATCCTGTCCCACTTTCCCCAGGGCTCTGGCTGCAGCCCTGCATGGTTCCCAGCGGTGACACCAGGACCTCGGGGACACCCCAGGTGGTGCCTGCCCGGGGGCTTCACCCAGTGCCTGGAACCCCCACGGCAGCCGAGCTGGGGGCAAGCCTGGCCCCTAACCTGCTCCAACCTCCCTGCCCCATGCTCTGCAGCCGGCGGGGGCACAGCCAACACCGCCCACCCCTCCTGGAGGTACAGTCACCTCAATGGGGGTACAGCCACCCCAAATGCCCAACCTGAGCCCCTAGTCCTTCTTTTCCCCCCTGTGCTCAGTGGGAAGGACACGGCTCCCCGGATAGCCACAGGGAGACACCGCAGGGACCTCGTAGAGCTGCTGGGGTGGGGGCAGGTTCCCCGTAGAGCAAACCCCCCCCCCCCAGGAACAGCTCCGGGGCAGGGGGGCGAGGGGGTCCCATTCCCATGGAAAGCACGGGGCTCTTTTTCCAGTTGTACGAGATGAAACCACAGGGATATAAATGTCGCTGCCTCTTTGTGAGCATTAATGAAAATAAACCCATCTAATAGTTTGCAGATGCCGTTTCTGTAAACCTAAAAAAAGCAGGGAATAAATATTTCTTCACTAAATATCTATATGTATATATATATTTGAAAACATTCGTTCCTAATCTTCGGGCCCCTCCTTCGCCACGCTCTTGGCAGCTTATCACGGATTGTCAGTCAGCGTCGAAGGCTCACCGAGACGAGACGCAAATTGCACCCACGGAGGGATATCAGGACGGAGGAATTAGTGTAACCTGAGCTTGCTCTCTCCCTTTCTATTTGTACATTTCAATTACTTGTAACAAGATCCACGGTGGATTTTTAATTTTTTTTTTTTTTTGCATGTCTGTGTTTTTGGAAATTTTTTGTAAGGTTTTTGTAAAAACAACTCTTGTGAAATAATGGAGGAATAAATATTTTACTGAGTAGAGACTTGTCTGCACACGGGACGGGGATGTGGCTGCTCCCCTACCTGCCCTGGCCAAGTGGCACCTCGCAGCCCCCCGGGGCTGGTGAGGGTTTCTCTGCCCAGGGCTGCTGTTCATGCCAGGAGCTGCTGCAGGTCCCCCGGAAGGCTTTGAAGGATGGGGAGAAGCCCCATCTGCCTTCACACCTTCCCCTCTTCAGACCCAAATTGCATCCTGGGGTCCCCATTGGTCCCTGCACCCCGGGAGAGGGGCAGGGGGGAGCACGCTGGGGGGTCCCATGGAGCCAGGGGACCTCGGTCCCGCAGCTGAGCCCTGTCCTCAGGCTGGGGATGCTCACCCCGGTGGTAGGAGGTGACCAAAGTCAGCCTATCAAAGGCCCCACATAACAGCCAGCTGCAGCACCTTGCCAGGTCCATCTTGGCTCATTACATGGCCATGAGCGTGGGCTATGAAGGGAAAGAAGCATCCAAGAGGTGGGCTCAGCTCGCTTTTCCCCTTTGAGATCCAAGCTGGGAGCAGCAGAACTACCAGCACCTGCCCCCAGCAGCCTGCAGACCTCCCTGGAGCAGCAGCTCACGTCCCCCAGCAGCAGGCCAAGGGGCTGAGATGGGACGAGGCCAGCAGCAGCTGGCAGACCCCTGGCTGCTACGTTGTCAGGTCAAACCCAGCGTCACAAATGGGGGTGGAAGCCTCCGACCACTAATTGATGTTCCACAGATGTCATGGAAGAGCATCTGTTACAGAAGTCCTGTCCACCCAGGATGAGCGTTTGTCTGCAGGCACAGCAAAGACCAGAAAAGTACACAGATTTGGGAGCCAAGAGAACAGGCAGAAAGATCTGGACCTTCCTGGAGAACTGGAGGAGAACTTGAGCTAAGGAGGTGGCCTCCTGCGCTCTCATTGCAGCCACGTGCTGATCCCAAGGACATTGACTTGGTAGGGGCTGAGCATCACCAGGAGCAGGAGTCAGCACCAAACCCAGCTCCATCCTGTGCACCAAGGCAGGCGCTAGCCTGATGAATCAGACCCAGCACTGACAGCTGGTGAATGTAAGGACCAGAAGGGCAGGAATAAGGCACCAGCTCTCACAGGGCTCCAAAACGCAGGAGGACAGCAAAGGTGACACTGAGCGGTCCCGGCCAATGCTGCCTGCAGGAAGATCCAGGCCGTGGTGGTGCTGAGCCACAAAGCAGCAGTGGTGCAATGCCAAGGGGTGAGATGTGCCCAGGGAAACCACCTGAAGCACCTTGCTGCTGCTCACGGCATCGGACTCCCACAGACCAAAAGCCAGCGGGTTGAGTGGTGGGAGCTCTCCTGCCTTCCCACCCTGCCACCGGTTCTGGGGAGGGAGCCCACGGGGTGGCCACACGGTAACTGCTTGGAAGTCAGAAACCCTCCACGCTCCAGACACAGAGCTTTGCGTGTGGATCGGGCAGATCCGTGGACAGACACAGGGGAGATTTTATCTCAGCACCTGCAGCCGTGTGGATGCCCACAGCCAGCCTCCAGGACTCAGGCAGCCCATGTGCAATTTGGGGAGCAGCTCTGCAGGGCACGCACCCCACAAAGCCACACCAACCCCCTCCACTAGCCGTGGTCCCACACAACGGCAGCTTGACCACCCCATGGGCTTTGTGCTGCTTCACTGCTGCTCCGTAACCACTTATTATTATTGAACCCCTTCAATAAGTGACTCCTTGTAGATCTTTCTGGCCATTTGTCCTGCCTGGCCCCAGGCAGGGAACATCACCCAGGCAGCATCCTCACATCCTCAGCATGTGGCCAGTGCAGAACATCCCCTTGGAGGGCATCCAGCCCCGAGTCAAGAGACCCTTGGAAGCGAAGACCTTGCAGATCCCAGGGTAGATTGCTCCAGTGACTCATTCCTGTTAGCTGCTGGAAATATGTCACTTATTTCCTGCCTGTGCTGCCCCAGCTCCAGTGCAGCCCCTGCTCGAGCAGGAGGTCCCAGCCGATGTCCTGCTGGCTCCGGGAGCCGGTGGGCTGCAAGCCAGGAGCCAGGCAGGGTCCGCACACCACCAGGGAGGGGTCTGAGAGCGATGGGGAGCTCAAAGGCACCGTGCTGCCTCCTCGTCTCCCAGCACAGGGGACTTCTCCTCCTAGGGAGCGGTCTGTCACGGCCACATCCATCACCAGAACCGATTTCTGGTCTCCATCCCCACGCCCTAGGTTCGGCTGGAGGCTGGGAGGGTTGCAGGGACGTGGTTTTCAGACTGTTTCTTTCCCTGAAGCAGCTGGTTTTCAGCCAGCCGAGTCCCAGATGAGGGGTCTCAGCTGATGGAAGGACCACCCCGCACCCCTCTCCTTGCCCCTGACCCCACAGCCCGATGCCTGCACGGGGCTTTCCGCCCGATGAAGAGCTGAAGTTCGCCCCTGCGATGTTTTAACGCGAACCATTTTTTTTTGTATTGTCATCAGCACCGGCTGCCACGGCAGCGAGACAAAACAGAGCTCACATTTTCCAGCTCGCAGCGATGCCAGCCCGGTTATCCCCGTCCAGCCCGACCCCGGCAGGCACCTAGCGGCACAGCACCCTCCCCTCCGGCTGCGCTGAGCCCCCTGGTGGCAAGGGGAAGGTGCGGGGCCCCTCCAGGTCCCCCCCGCCACCACCTCCTGCAAGTCCCCACCGCAGGGCACCCACACGTCCCCTCCTGGCCCAGGGGATGCGACAATCCCCCCCCAAAAACCCGAGCTGTTTGGAGGGAGCACCTCCGCCCTGCAGCGGGTGCTTCGCTCCTCGCTGCCCCTTTCCGAAGCCCCAGAGGACGCAGCCCAGGGCCGGTGCGGGGCTTTAAGGGGCTGGGTGGGGGCTGCCCCTTAAATTTGGGACAATCTGGGAAGCGAGACCCGCTTTGCAGCGGGTGTCACAAAGCCAGAGTCCCAGCACACAGCACGCTTGCTGGTGGGAGCCCCCCTGCGCCCCTTCCCCAACCCGCTCCCAAGCAGCCGCCCCAGGACCCCCCCGGCTGCCCCAGGACCCCCCAAGCCCCCCCGATAGCAGCACCAAGGAGCAAAGTCACCAAATCCTCAGCAGGGGACAGACGGGCTCGACGTGGGGCGCAGAGGAGGGGGTCCCCCAGCTCCAACCCCCCCCCTCTTGTCCTGCCCAGGACCCTCAGCCCCCCCCAGCACCCAGCACCCCGGCTCCCAGGCGGGGGTCCCCTTGTCACCAGGGCTGGGGGTGGCTTTGGGGTGCCCCCCCCGGCCCCCCCAGCTGCGGGTGCTCCGGCCGGGCCGCTGCCACACGAGGGTGCTGCAGCACCACGCAGCGGAGCGCCGGGTGGCCCTGGGGCCGCCAGCGGGGCTTGGGGTCAGAGCCCGGCCCCGCAGCTCCCTCCCACCGGGTTTTCCAGCAGGGATTGGAAACGTCTTCCCCCGTCTCACAAAGCGGGGGAACCCCCCAGCATCATCCTACTCGCCCCAAAAACCAGAGCCCCCCACCACGCCGCTCTTTTCCCAGGGGCCAAGCCTCCTGGATGCCTGTACCTGTAGAGCTGGCTCTTCCCTCTGCCCCTGAGTCACAGGAACCCCGAATCCTCATGGGGAATAATGGGATTTGCATGGCAAAACCCTACAGAGGGGACAAAAAAAAAAAAACAAAACATGCTTGCTAGAGGAAGTGGGATTTAGGGTGAGGACGGAGCAGGCTGTGCACACATGGAGATGCCCCAGGGGAGCCTTGGGCCAAGAGCCCAGGGGAAGGTGAGGATGGAGCAGGGTGGGAAGGGGCAAGCACAGAGCCCAGGGGAGCGAGGTGGCTGCAGGAGGGGAAGGGGCTCCTCGCCGGGTCCCCGCTTGCTTTTCCCCCACCTCCAGAGTCCCAGGGCTCAGCTGGGCGGAGGGGAGGACACGTGCTGGCGGAGTGACTCATATTCAAATCCTTCAGCACCGAACTCCGCAGATGTTTGGTCCCAGGTGGGTTGTGCAGGGTGAGCGTTTCGTGTCTGAGCCAGGTGTGAAAAACAAACCGCTGGCACACGCAGCGCGCACGCTAACCCGGGGACTGGTAGGTGCGGCCACAGCCCCTCCAGGAGCTGCAGGGGACACCGGGGATGCCTTCCCCCTGCACCGAGGCCAGAGCAGGAATTTGGAGCTTCAGGATAACATTTGAGCCAGATGCCCGAAGCCAGACAGAGGTGGAAGGGCTGAAGTCGCCCTGCACAGCACAGGGAGCACCGCTGGGTGAAGGCACTGCCTGCAGGAGGCTTGGGGTGCAAACAGGGAGCTGCTCGCTGCTCTGCATCCTCCTGCCCCAGGGGACAGCACCTTGGCACGCACTTGTGAACAGACCCGACCTCCTCAGGGCAAGAGGGAAGATATCGGGCTCCATCACCCGTCTCCCCCCCTCAAAACAGCCTGCAACACCCTGGCTCCCCACCAAGCCTGCTGGGTGCCCACCCAGGCTCCCTATTTCCCCACGCGCAGCCGGCGCCGGTGGCCGTGCTGGGGACAGCCAGCAGCTCCCAGTGACACGGTGCTGGTCCCAGTCCCGGCCGTGCAGGGACCAGCCGGGCTCTGTCCGGTCCCCCACCCACCTCCAGCGTTTCAAAACAAGCGTGATGGCTGGGCCTCTCTGAAGTTTGCCTTGTGGGCTTTTTCTGTTTGTTTTCTTGGAGCCAGGAGAGTTCACGTTCCCAAGCTTTTTTTCCCTACAGCCAGTACAGCAGGGTTTATTATTTTTTTAATAAAAAAAAGCAAGCAAGCAGAGCTCTGCACATAACCTCAGCTTCCCCGCGCAGGGCACCAGCCCCAGGCACCAGAACGGCAGCTCAGAGGAGGCCGGAAGAACTCGTAGCTCTGGGGGCTGGGGTTCCTGCAGCCCCGCTTCTTCCTTCCCATCCCGAGTCTCAATCCAGCTACATCCCAAAACACAGCAACGTGTACTGGATGGAGTCCACCTCACAAAGCCACCACTTTTCTCACTTGAAAACAAAAAGCAGAGGGAAAGAAGCGCCTGCCAAGGGGAACCATTTTGTCCATCCCAGCCACCTAGCGCAGACACAGGGCGGGCAGCGCCTCCCAAACACCGACAGCTTAAGAAAACAGGAGGGAGCCAGGGAGGTGAGGGTTTTGCTTCCTAGCAAGTTACAGCAAAAGGAGGGGGCTGCTGAGCTCAGAAAACACAGGTGGCTCCTTTATAAGGCACAAGGACAGAATGGAAAGCAACTACATCTTACCTGCACATCTCCAACCCTCCGGGATTTAAGCACCAGCTTGGCTCCATGGGGAAGAAATACAAGCAGGGTACAGAGAAAACTTGCTTGGAAAAAGCATCTCCCATTGGGAGCAGGGATGGAGAGGAGCTGGGAGGCACACCGAACCTTACAGCAGCCTGCTGCTCCAGGCAGGACAACCAAGCACAGCTGCTTCATAAGCCCCAGCTCTGCTAAATTTAAAGGATCAGCACAAACGATGCCCACCTGGAAAAAAAATTCCTCTGCAGGGCAGGTCGGCCTGGAAGAGGGGGTCCTCATCTCTCCAGGAGCCCGGGGGCACTGCTGGGGCTGGGCCCAGCTGCTGCCCAGCTGCACCGGCTGCTCCCGAAGGAAGGATGTATCAGAGCATAATGATTTGTTTTTATTGGGAATATTTGCTTCCTGCCACCAGGACGCATATGCGGCAGCAGAGGAACGTACAGGGGGCTTGAGACCTTGTGCACCGTGTGAGACAGCAAAGGCTTGTTAAAAGGGGAATTATCCAGCCATCTGCTGAGCCGGGGCTGTGTGAGCGAGATGTGGCCAAGAGCAACGTGCTGAGGCCTCCCCGAACTGCTCAGCTTAAAGCCACGTCTCTGCTGGGGCTGGGAGTGGCTGGCACGGGGGCTGCTCCCCAAATTGGGTCGGGGCTCAGAGCCTGAGCTGCCCTTGCCCCCTGTGCTCCATGAGCTCTCGCTAAGAGCACCCAAGTGGAGAGCGTAGCTAAGGGAAGAGCTTTTGTGCTCAGGACAGGTGGAAAGGGAGTTTATTTTCTGCTCATTCTGCCTTCTCCCTGTGATGTTAGCAAAGCCCTGCGTTGCCCTCAGACCAGGTCCTGAGCAGCAGGGGCTTCCTCCCTCCTGCTCTGTCCTCCAAAGGGGTGCCCCATCACCCGCTGCCCCTTGGTGCTCGGGGACAGCTGCGTGGCAGCAGAGGGCTTGTCCTGCAGGGCTTGTCCTCCTGCAGGGCTTGTCCTCCTGCAGGGCTCTGGTCCCAACCCCTCCGCTCCACCACCGCACCTTCGTGCAGCGCCGCGGAGCAGCAGCACCCTCCTCCCGCCGGGGGCACGGCTTTGGGCGCGTGTTCAAAGCCGCTCCGCTCGTTTCCAGAGCTTTCTGCCAACACCAGCTGATCTGTGCTGTGCACGGCAGCGGTGGACGGCAGGGGACAGCTGAAAGAAAACAACCCCAGAGCAGCCACGGCACGTTCCCCAAATAGCAACGGGCTGCCCTGCAGCCAGGGAAAGGCTGCAAGCGGAAGAGAACAAATTTACCCCGCAGCCCCAGGAGCCTTTCCAGACACCAGCGTGCGGATGCAGATGTGTGCGAGGGTGCAGCTCCTGCAGGGCAGGCAATTCCTGCCGGCTGTTTTGGGCACGTCCCCGGTGCATCCTGTGATGGGGCCGAGACCCAAAGCCCAGAGCAGCCGCCCCTGCTCACGAGAGGGGCTGCAGGGGGCTGCGCTCGCCCCCGCTGCGCTGGCTCTGCAGCGCTCCTGGCACCAGGACGGTGTTCGCTTTACTCCCTCCCTCTGCCAGCACCCACGTCTGCCAAACAAGAGTTTCTGTTGAGCCGTGGGACCGTTGTGGCTTTTCCCTCCTGATTCATGGGGTGTCAGTGACTGAGGAGAAAGGGCACATCTTCCCCACCCCAGGCTGGGTCAGTTAGCCAGAAAACCTGTTTTCCTTCGGTGAAACCCCTTCCTCGAGGACAGGACGTGCGCAGGAGTGAGGGAAGCCTGCTCAGCAGCCCCTCCCCTTCTCCCTGGGGACTCCCCTGCCCGTTTTCCACCGCAGACACGGGCACCTCGCTGTGGCCACATCGCACGTCCCCGCAGCGCCAGCAGCAACCCCGCACGCACCCCCGCACCCCAACCCGCTCCAGCCGGGGCCGTCTTTGTGCCGACGCAGCTGCAGAGAGCAGGACGAGGGGGGGTTTGGGTGGCCGGTCTTGTTGGGCGTTACCAATACGGGGCGGCGGCGAGGAGGATCTGCAGAGCCATGGAGAAGCAGGGCAGCTGCGCCACGCCGTAGGCCACGGAGCGCGTGGGCGCCTTGAGCCGCAGGAGGTAAGCCACGGTGTGCACCATGCGCCCCGCGCAGAAGACAAAGAAGTGGAGCCTGGCTACCGCGGGGCTGGGCTCCAGCAGGGAGTAGATGGCTCCGAGGAAGAGGAAGGGGAAGATGTTCTCCATGTCATTGCGGTGCGCCCTGGAAAGGGAGATAAGGTTGTTCCTTCCCACCGGGTTTCCCTGCTGTGTCCCAGCCCACCCAGCCCGCTGATGGGGTGGATGCAGCCCCCAAAAGGCTCAGACCCCCCCCTTACACACGCACACGGCAGGATTTTGCACCTGGCATCCCTCTGGAGGGGATGCCGCGCTCCCAAAACCATCGGCGAGCTGCCCTCTGTGCCTGGGACACCTTTGCCGCGGTGGATGACAGCTCGAGGGCTGGAGTTATAAACAAACAAAGCCAAAGACCCCACACACAGCTGCGAAACGCTGGGAGCTGGCGAGGGGCCAGCGCGGCACGGCCCCAAATGTGGCCGAGTTGCTCAACAAGCGGGTGGTTTGCAGGCGGCCATATGTCCCAGGACTGGAGGACTCGTGGCACGTTCGCCCCACGCCCCGTGCCCGTGGAACCGCGGCGTGTTGGGGCTGCAGAGAAAGCCATGGCCCAAGGGTGGTCCGTGGATGGCCATGGGGCCAAACCCCGTCCCCTTCCTGACTCCTGTGCCCCAGCACGTTCAAATGTCCGCAAAGCCCAGAGAAAGTCTTCAATAGTTTCTTCTCTGAAGCAAAAGCCAAGACACATTTGCTACTCTGCGCAAGCTGAGAAGTGGCCGTGAGGTTTTAGGCTGCTCAGTCCCGGCTCATTGGCGCGGACGCGGCTGCGATGAGCCTGGCTGGAGGCTGACTGCAAACAGAAGAGGGGCTGTGTTATGAAGCCCCTCTCCTGCCCCTGGAGGCAGCTCATAGCAGGGGAGGTGTCCTGGTGTCCGCCCTGGTCTCTGCGCCTAGAACATACCAAGCCCCTCAGGACAAGGTCTGCCAAAACCTGAGCTGTTTCCGGCCCCAGCTTTGCTACAGCACGAGGGCAATGCCCAGGCTGCTGTGCCCAGGAGAGCTTTATCCAGGGCTTCCAGCACCCCGTGAGCCCCGCAGGTGGCAGCAGCACAAGGGCTCTGCCCGCTCTGTCCCCCGGCAAGGAGGGATGGACGTAGCAAGGAGCCCGCTGGACAGCCCATTCCAGCAGCTCTCCGCGTGGTTTGGGGACAGCAGGGAGGAACTGGCCTGGAGGAGGCACTGAAATGAGTCCCTCGGCCCCACTGTGGTTCTGTGGGTGCTGTGCACGGGTTTCTCCTTGTGGCTGCTCGTCCCTGCCACATCCAAACCAGTCCCAAGCAACCCAGCCCGGCAGAGCTGTGGCGGGGCTGGAAGGACCGGCGAAAAACAGGGAGGAGAAAGTTAAAAAAAAAAAAAAAAAAGCAAATTGTCCTTCCAGGGCTGAGGCACAGCCAGGGGCCTCCAGGCGAGGCAAGGGGGAAACCTCACTTGCTCCGCGCAACCCCCGCAGCCCCCAGCACAGCACCAGGGCCGAGCGCCCTGCTGCACCCTAATGGGGACAGAGGCCTCGGGTTTAATTTGGCTCCCCCGGGGCTGCAAAAGGATTTGTAAGGTCAGACCTGGCTTGTGCTCACTGCACAGTTCAAGCCCCAGACTTCCCCAGGCTGCTCCTCCAGCTCCGGTTATTAATTTTTTATGGAAGCCTGTTTTTTTTTCTGACTAACCAAAAAAAGGGTTATGATTAACATCGCTACTATTATTTTCTTTTCCCTAGCAAGCGAACAGCTCACTGTCTCCTCCTCCTAACCCTTGGCAGCCCGGGGACTGGGTGGTACGGGATGTTTTGCAAAGCCAACCCAGCAGGCGGGGGCGATGGGGGCAGCAGAGCCCCCCCAGTGCCATGCTGGCAGCTGGGGCTCAGCGGGGCCGGGCACAGCTCCAGCCCTCCTGTGCATAACCAGCCTGCGTGGCATCAGGTCCAGCACCCAGGCACCTTCCCCTGGGGAGCCAAGGCAAGCCCGGGGCTGCATCACCTGGGGTTTTCCTCTGGGTGAGCCCCACAGGGCAGGGGGAAGGTGTGGGGCTGCCTAACTGGGGAGGGAGAAGTTATTGCCACTGTGCCCGGCCCCGTGCCAGGTCTCCAAGCAGGGCAGCACCCGGCGCTGGGAGCAGCCACGCTTATATCGGGGTCGTGTCGGAGCAGGGCACGAGGACCCCCTGGCTGTGGGCACGGGACAAGCCCCCAGGGGCCAGCAGGGCTCTGAGCACTGGGGTTTTGTGGTGTCTGCTGGCCCCAAATGCACACCCTTCCACTTCTCCTCGCTGTAGCACACACCAGGCTCCCATTAAAGATTAAGCTGCCCTGGTGTACAGGGCCTGCCTTGGACCTGCAGGCATTCCACCCATCTGGGTAATTACTTAATTAATGACCCTTTTAGCTTTCCAGCCCCACCAGGGAGCGATGCCGGCCCCGGTACTTGCCTGCGGCAGCGCTCCACGTCGGGGTCCTGGCGGTAGTACTGCAGCCCCCCGTTGCGCAGCGCGTCCTCGGGGTTGGCGAAGGCCTGCAAGAGAAAGTCCCCCGGGGGGGCTGTCAGGGGACACGTCTCCAATGCGGGGGCTTCATTTAGGTGTTTTGTTTGGATTTCCGTGCAAATTTTAAATGGCGAGGTTAAAAAATCATTAAATCAGCCAAGCCAGACGGGAGGAGCACAGTCAGTGCTCACTCGGGGCCTCCTGTGCTGCACCTCGGGGCACGCTGGAGATCATTTGGGTGCCCTCGGCTGTGCAGATCCCTGCCAGGCCCCCATCCTCAGCTCACCATGGGTCCCCCAGCCCACCCTGGGCAGCAGCCAGGGCTGAGGAGGGGTCAGCACCTTGCCTGGACGCCAAGGAGGTGCGGCCGATCCATCCCGTTTATCGCAGGAGGCCCCAAATGGAGCTGGGAGTTTCCACCCCAATCTGTCCCAGTCCCTTTTCGGAGAGCGTACAACGCTTCCTGGAACCCTACAGGTGGGCTTTTTACCCCCAGCCCTCAAGACCAAGGAGATCTCCAAGCTCCAGTTTCTCACCACCCTTCACAAACACAAGGGCAGACGCCTCCACGTGCACGACCCTGGGGGTTAAGCCCCACTCGTCCCAATGGGTTTCCCCTGAAAAACCCCACTGCCCGCCGGGCAGATCCCAAGTCGGGGCTCCAAGCTCCTGGGGGTCCCGTGCTGGCCTGGCCCCAGCCCACTTCTCTCCGTGAAATCCATTTGGAAGAGCCTTTGCCAACCAGTGAATGAGATCACTCCTGGCACAGCGCTTGCAGACAGCAAAAGCAGCGTCCAAAAGATAACCGGGAATGACAGATCGGTTTGCCCTACCGAGACAGAAAATTCCCTGGCTGGCTTTTGGGCACTGATGCTCTGTGACTGAAACAAGCCCTGGGGGAATTGGATCCGTCATCGATAGGCTCACAAATAGAAATGATTAATGCAAGCTCCCCACCTATGCTCAGAAGCTGCTCGGCAGGGACCTGTTTACACGCGACAGCTTCGCTTTGCAGCCCGAAAGGGACCCTGGCGTTTCTTTCAGTCGTGTTACAAGCCCAGGCTGTCCCGGGGCTGCAGCATCGCTCACAAACTCGGGGGAAAGCCAAATCATTAGCTACGATGATGCCGCAGCACAGGAGTGTCCATCTTTGCGTTTTGCCTGAGAGCAGAAATATCTCCCTCGCACTCCTCTGATGCTGTCGGAAACTTCTCAAATATTTTTAAAGTTATTTTTACAGACAGCGGAGTTTTGCCACAAGTTCCCACCAGGCTGCAGGCAGTCAAGCTCCTGCTCCTTTTCTCCCCGTGTCCAAGAATCATTTCCTCTCACTATTGTTTTTTTTTTGCCACGACTTTTCACTCTCCTGGAGCGCCCAAGAAGCGATTCAGCCTCCGAAAGCACAAAAGCTTTCTGCTCGATTCAGCCTCTGAAAGCACGAAAGGTTTCTGCTCCATCGCAATCGTTTCTTCTGGCATTTCAACGATTTGTGCTCAAACCATTTTTTTCTCCTGTTCTTCCAGACAGAGCAAATTAACTGTAAACAGAGCCTCCTTCCAGAAGCAGTTCACCTGCATGGCATTTTAAATCTGAAATTGCTATTTAGATTAGGATTCAGAAATGATAAACATCAAGCTACAGATGGTAGAAACAAACAAAAAGAGCCAAAGAGAAGCGAGATATTTATCTGCTGCAGCTATAAAACATGTTTTGCTTTCAACTCAAGTCAAAGGAAACCCAGCTTGCTTCTGCAAAACTTTGTGTCGGCCTTTCCAGGATTAAAAGAAGAAAGGGCTTGCAGAGAACCCAAACAGAAACCCGAGGGAAAAGCAGAACAGGGGAAGAAGGGAAAGGAAACTGGAACATACCTTCTTTCTGAGTCTCACTTGCCCCGTAATGATGGCAACGACGTACATTTTTACAATCAGGACCGTGCCGTAGAACGCAAATGACAGGAACACTTTGTTCTCCATCATCGTGGGAGAAGGATCAGAGCTGCCCGGCCGTCTGCAGCGCTTCCAGCCCGCCGAGCTCCTGCCTGGGCTGCGAGGGCTCTGCAGGGGCAGGGACAGCGGTGTGTCAGCACGGCCGCTCTCTCGGTGCAAGCCCACAGCCCCTTCGGGCTGGGCAGAAGCAAACAGCGAGCGAAAACCAGGGGTGGGCAGGAGAGCAAGCCGCTCGCCCTGCTCTGTGCTTCTCGTGCCCCCCCAGGGATGTCCCGAGCTGGGACACGGCTCCCTCGGCTTCTTGGGGTGCACAGCAAGCAGCAGCCAGCCCTAAAACACCCCGCCACGGCCCCCCAGACCCTGCTCGCCTCCCGTTTGTGTCTGGAGCTGCAAAGAGCATCCCTCGCCCATCAGCAGCCCTGGGAGGGAGGAGGAGGTGGGGAGAAGGAAGGCACCTACCTCGGCTGCACCCAGCCTGTGCTGCCGCGCTCCCTCCGTCCTGGATCCCGCAGCCACCCCTCCGATCCCGCAGCCACCCCTCCGTGGCAGCGCTCCCAGTGCTCCCAGTCCCGCCCAGCATGGGCTGAGCACTCCCCGGCAGAGGCAGCCAGCCCTCCCCTCCGCTGCCACCTGCCAAGGGACAGGGGACAGAGCCGTCCCTTGTCCCAAAAGGGCACTGGGATGCTCCCGAAGCCACCAAGCACGAACAAAACCCCAAAGCCCCAAAGAGCAGAAGGAAACACAGACCAAGTCTCCCGGCCCCGGGGACAGCAAGGCTTGGGATTTCTCCAGCAAGGTGAAGCAGGGGAGCCAGCTACGACGTTATCCCCGGTCTAGAAAGCGGCACCTGAATTCGGAGCTGCCTTTGCCCGGCCGGCTAAAGAAAGAGCAGGATCTATAAGCCTGCACGGAGGGGTCGCAGCTCGGCTGCTGCTCCGCTGCGAGCCTTTAACTCCTCCTTCCCCAGCCCGCAGCGTGGGGCACAGAGGGGCTCCCCCAGCCTGGGGGGGGGTGGGAGGGCTGCATCCGGGGCTCGGTTCCTTTAAACACGCGAAAAGACGCGTGTCAGGCACATGGAAACTTCCAGAGGTTGAGCGGAAAATGAGTGCTTTGAGGATGTCAGTGGGTTTTTTCATTAACTGATGTTTTAGAACAGAAAAGTTGTTTCCAGCCACATTAAAAAAAAAAAAAAAAAAAGCCCAGAAAACCAACAAGCAGAGTAGGATGGCTGGTATCTATCAAAAGAATCTACCAAAGCACTGCTGCTTCTAGGTCCGCTCTTGTTCTTTTGTGCTTTTTAACCTTTTAACTACCCATTGAGCAAGCTTTGGTCCAAGAGGAATCAGGACCAAGCTCAGGTGCTGCTCCCCCCCTGCCCTCCCTGCTGCATGAGGACAGGTTTGTCCCCAGCGGTGGGATGCTGGTGGCAGCCCCCTCTCTGCTCTCTGGGGGGGCTCAGGGCAGGACGGACAGCAGGAGCCCCCTCTCTTGGTGCAGAGATCTGCCACCTCTTTGCATCCACCTCTGGATGCCCCTCGCCGTGGCTGCTCTGCGGAGCGGGTGTGGGGTGATGCCACGGACCCAAAGGTGCCGTGCCACCCGTTGCCACGCACCGGCTCAGCCCCACGACGTTGTGAGCATGCAGAGAGCCCCTGAACACCCCAAACGCCCAGCTTTGACGGGAGGCACTCACAGCCTGTCACCAGAACCCCAGAGATGAGGAGGCAATGGAACAAAGTCCCGGCACGGCGCGGTGCTCGGTGGCCAGGCAGGGAATGGCTCTGGCTGGCTGCTTCCCAGGGCTGTGAGGGACCCCAAAACAGACAGGGGGATCCAAACCCTGCAGTCAGAGCCGGGTGCTCACCCTGAGCCCAGGCCCTGTGTCACCGCAGGGCCGCATCCAAGCCCACGCACGTCTCCCTCTAAGCTGAGCATTAGGAATGTTTCCTCTGCCTTTGCCAAGCGCGAGCAGCCGATGGCAATGCCGGGTGCAAACCGCTCGCCTCCACTTCCCCTCGGTGCAGCCCCACAGCGGGGGGGACCTCGGTGCCCAAGGGCTGGGCGATGCGAGGCACAGACCAGCCCTGCCACAGGGGTGAGCCTTCTTCCGGGAGCCTGGAGCTGGGGCAGGCAGCTGGGCCCCTCGCCGACCCCTCACACCCTGCAGGGACCCGCTCTGGGTTTGCCAGCTGAGCCCACGGGCATCCCACAGAACCCCTTCTTGTGCCTTCCCCTCCCGAGGCAGCAGCACGCCCTGCTGAACAGCAGGAACACACGAGCTCGGTACCACCTGCGGACAAGCCAGGACTTCTCCTGGCAGCTGGAGACAGACAGACGGACGGACTTTCTCTGCGGTGTTATTCAAGCACTGGCAGGAAGTCCTGGCCAATTTACACCAGCAACTCGCATCAATATAAATTACATGAAGTGATCAAGAAACGCGGTTTGTTTAGGTGTAAGCCCCTGGAGCAGACCCAGACACACGTGCTGGATGTGCGGGGTGGGATCCATGGTGTACAAACCTTCAGCAGGCAAAGAAAGTTCTTTCTTCCATGGGTTTTTGCATTTCAGCCTCCTTCCCACAGAGCTGAAGCCCGGTGCGGAGGGCACAGCACCCCTGTAGATAGGGACGAGGGGCAGAAGCCACCTTTGAAGGCAGACGGGGTGCTCCTGGGATCCCAGCCTCACGTTTTGGGGTCCTGCACTGCAGGACACAGCCTCTGCAGGGCGGTACCTTCCTGGCATGGGGCAACACTGGCTGCCAGGAACAAGTTCAGCCACCCCACGGATTCAGGAGGAAGCAGGCTGTTACTGTCAGCGTGCTGATCCTCCTACACGGATCGCATCCTGCTAGGACAGAGCCATCGTCTGAACATAAACCATGTCCTAAGGGCAGCACGGCTTCACAACATGAGCCGTGCCCTAAAGCCTTTAGGGCACAAGGTCTCAGCTCAGGAAAACACCCACCCCAAACCACCCCTGCTAGCAAAAACACAGTGTTCTTTGGAGAAATTATTAATAAGAATCAGGGCCAGGCTTTGAAAGGGTTGAAGATTTAGTGGCCGGGTTAGAGCGACCCCAGGAGCTGTGGGGAAAGGAGGAGGCTTTTGCTGCAGCGCAGAGACAGGCAGGGAGCAGCACGGCCCCAGGGTGCTCCTACCTGCTGCTGGACATGGTGCAGAGCCCTTCCCTGAGCACAGCTGGGATTTTGCCACTGCCCAGGGCTGCAGGTGGTGCTCAGCCACATTCCCAGCTTGACTGGAGGCTGCTGCCAGCGCAGGTGCCTCCTTTCCCACTTCTCCCAGCACAAAGCCCAGGAGCAGGCAGGCAGGCGCCAGCCCCGGGGAACCCAGTGACCCACGGCAGGCAGCGCTGCTCCGGCTCAAACACAGCCACGTTTTCAAGTAAAGGCATGAGTTGTTTCGGCTATTTATCAACCAGAAAGGCGCTCCACCTGCGCTCCCTGCTCAGCCTGCATGAAGCCAGGGTGACGCGGTTGGGCCCTGCCCATGCCGCACCTTCTGCCCTGGCTGGCAGTGAAATGCCCTTGCCCCACGTGCAGCTCCCTGTCCCCTGGGGTCTGCGCTGCTCTTTGGGGTGTGTGGGACAGGAGAAGACACCGCAAAGTAACTCAGGAGCAAAACCAGCAGCATGAGCATCTCCCGAAACTGCTTCAGCCTTCCTGCAAAGGAAGAGATTTTGTCTGTTGCTTTTTAAAGCATTTTCCCCACAGCTGTACTGGCAGGAGTTGCCTGGGAGGCCTCAGGCACAAGAATGTGTGATGGGACTCTCCCAAATTGTGCATCGTGCTTGAGAAGACCAGATGCCGGCAGCAGCAGAGGGGCCTGGGGAAGGGGTGCAGTGGCTCAGGGTCCCTGGCACGGCAGAGGCAGCTGCTGTTCCTCCTTGCCAAGGCCAAGTGCACGAGGCAGTGGCATGTCCTCCCCGCTTCTCTCTCAGGCTCCATCCGCTCCCAAACGCCACGGGTCTGCTGCCCTGCTCCCAGCCCCGCTCCTGCCCCAGGGAGGTGCCTGCTGGAAAAGAGGCTGTCAGGCTGCGAGCATGTGGGAGGCAGACTACTTTTTCTTGGTCTGAGCTTCACATGGATTCACGCCTGAGCTTTCTCTTAGAGGAAAGAATTCCTTGGCTGGGCTGCAGGGCGCACAGGGATGCAGCCCAGCTGGGAGGGAAGCTCCTCTCCTTTCCCTGCTTTTTTCTCCCTTTTACCCAGCTGGCCCAAAGGCTGGCTTCTTGCAGAGCTGCACCTGCCACTGCTGCCATGGGGAGACGGTGGGCGACAGGGGACAGGGCACGGAAAGCCAGCTTCTCTCTTGCTTCACACTGCAGCAACTCACGACGCGTTTCTTTTCCCCAGAACCGGATCCTACCAGCTGTAAACAGCATGCAAAAAAAACACTTAAGTTATTGGCCAAAAAGAGGGGGTTTCCCAGCCAGGCTGGGGAGAGAAGAGAAATAAATCCTGTTGCCAAAAATTCCAAAATCAGGAAGCGTTCCCGAAACTTGAAGCAAGCATTTGCAAACATACAAAACAATTACAGATGCCCTGCTGGGATGCTCTTGAGCAAGAGCGAAGGTAGGGATGCTGCACGGTCCTGCCTCCACATGCCGTGTTTCGGGGCACGTTTTACAGCTGTGAGAGCTCTGGCTGCCTAACACGGCCAGGACAGAGCGCAGATGTGGGCCCACGTTTCAGCCTTGCAGAGGCCTGACATTGAAGAGGAGCTTGAAGGAGAAAACAACCTGAGGTGGCCTTTCTCCGGGGCCTGAGCACACTGTGACCTGCTGGGCTGCCCCGCGGGGCTCTGCTCGCTCTCAGGAGTCCAGCCTGTGCCCACCTCAATGTCGGGGACCTATCTGAGGTAAGTGGGAACCTCTCATTTCCAGACTAACCCTCTCTGAAACCCAGGAAGAACAGCAGAACTCACCCATTTTGAAGCCTTCTGTTGAAAACAGGTCTTAAAAAGGCATTTTCAGGCTGCTGCAGTGACACAAAGGTAGCACAAGGGGAAGGGAAGGGTCAGTGTGTCCTCAACTCTCCCGAAACCAGCGGAGCAGTGACACCGTCCTGGTGAGAGCAGCTCCACGGAGAGCCTCCCTTCACGGCCTGCCACCGAGCTTCACCGACTGCAAACCTTTCCAAAACACAGCGCTTATTTTCAAAACCCCAAGTCCTCTCTGTCCCCTCCATCGCCCCTAGACTAAACAGGGCTAATTCTTCCCACCCCTCCTCATAGGTCATGTTTTCTAAACCCCTTTATCACACACGCTGATCTCCTGGAGGCTCGCACTTCTTGGAGCGAGGCGCTTGTCCTCCTTCCTCAGCAGGCCCGCACGAACCGCCCCGAGCACATCCCCGCCGCCGCCAGCTCCTCAGCTCACCTCAGCCATGCTTTCCGAGCTTAGTCACCGAGAATTATGTGGCAGACACCGTGAAGAGCTTAAATCAACCAAAAAATTGCACTTCCCCTTCCTGCCCTCGTCTCATCCCCCCACCCAGGAGCTCGGTTACCTTGCCTGAGGTGAAATCAGGCTGCTCTGGTGCCTTGTTAGCAGGATGGGTTGTTCCCCCCGTAAACAGCCCCAAACTGGGGCCCTGTGCCTGGCTCGGCCTCCAGGGAACACTTCTTGGAGGTTTGAGGTTTTTCACAGTTCGGATGAAGTCACTTGTCAGCCCATAAGCAATGCTCCAAGTGCATTTTACAACTTTCCCTTTCCTTTACCAATGCACAACGTGTCATTTGGGCCTACGTGGGCAGCGGCGACTGCAGCAACTGCACCTCAGCAGCCAGGAGAAAGGTGGCCCAGGCCCTGGTGCTGACATTATTAATAAGTAAACCCCCCCCAATGCTAAGAACACCCTCCCCGCGATCAGCCTGGAAAGCAGGGAGCAATTTAGCTGTGTTGTTCCCAGCCCCCACTGCCTGGAAGCTCTCATCCCAGCTGCCCTCCTGCTCACAGCACCAGGATCGCTCGCAGAGTCACGTCCCAAGGTGGCAGAGCAGCAGATAAGGAGAAGGGAAGGAAGCTCACAGGCCCCTTCCTGGACGTCAGAGCAGGGACTACATGCCCTGTGCAGCGCGGCATCCACTGAGCTGGAATTTAGAAGCAGTCAGGGCATGTTTTCTAAACCCACAGCAAGGAAAGAGAAGGGGATGTAGGACCAGATAACCTCCCACAGGCAACATCCAGGTAACATCATGGGCAACAACACTTAGATAAACCATCCTACGACTTCTTCCCCATTGAACGATCCATCAGCAGGCCTCCAGCAACCTGACAGGTCCGGTGCCTTGATGGCTCTCCTGACTCGCAGGCCATATTCCCGTGTCCATGACGTGCGCTCCAGAAATCTGCTTCACGCTGTGTTTATGCAACCATGACTACTTTACGCAGCCCTCCATGAGGAGAGAGAGGTTCTCATTACAAATATTTACAGCGCAGCAGAAGGCATCTGCCTAGCACGGCACATTTCTGTTGACAGTGCCACCGGCTTGGCCAAAACCGAACAAGCTCACCCATTAACAAGGGAGAAGCTGGACCAGGTGGGAAGAGATGGGGGCTGCAGGATGCTGAGGCCACGTTTTCAGGGCTAGAGCTGCCCCAAAAAGGGACTCGGGTGATTAAAAGGGTTTTGTAGGATGCTTGCTGGTAGAAGGGGGCTGCTTCTCCTCAACAGGAGCAGGGAACTGCCCAGCCGCACCAGCCTCAGGTCCACCACCATTTCCACGACCTACCAGGGGTAAAGAGCAATGGACTGGGGCTCGCTGGCCCCATACACACCCTGGTGCCCTTCAAAGGTTGGGGATTAATTTAAGCTCTGAATCACGAGGTTTAATTCCCCTTCCCAAGTTGTTGTTGTCATAGCTGACGGTAATGCTTGATAATTATATGTGTCGAGTCGTTTTCCCAAACTGCTAAAATTAAATTACCTGGCTGACAATGGACAGTGAATTCATTACGGACAACGAGTTCTGTAATAAAACGCAGTTTAAGTTAAGATGATGATAATAATCTTTTTATAGGATCTGCCTTCCCTCTTGTTCATGTCACAGAGGCACGCTGGGGGTTAGGAAGAATGGCAGTTCTTGCTCAGCTTTGTCTAGCGTACTCCTCCTTTGATACATATCTGTGAAATTACCTCTTACTCAGCTTTATCACAGTTCCATTCACTTTCATCTCTCTTCAAAGGAGATTCCTCCGTGCTTTTGATTATCCCAGTCATACTTTCTTATTTCCCTCCAACGCTGAAGCAAGCAGATGACCAGCACATGACTCCCAACTCACTACACTCCGACCGTCCTTCAGCCTCCTAAGAGCTCGTTTTTCTTTTAAATGCCACAAGTCCTCACTGAGGAGGGGCTAGGATGACTCCGCACCAAGTTATTTAGTACTCTGGAGGGGCTACTTCCAAACTGAAGGAATTCCAGCTATGTTCTGGCAGAAGACAAGCCTGGGACACTCACCCCGCAGCCATCCGGCAGCAGATCTGCCTTGCTCATCTCTGTTCCTCCACGGCCTTTCTGTATCCCCCAGCAGTCTCCTCTGCTGCTAGCATAGCCCAAACACTGTTCTTTGTCAAGCGTGTCCGTGCTGTTTTCATCTCGCTCCAGCTCACTGCCAGCCGCAAGGCTCCCAGCTCTCACACGCATTTTAACAATAGCTGGAAACTGAGGCCCTGCCTGCAATCATCTATTCATAGCAGAGTCCGTTCTCCTCCCTGTTAGACCACGTTTCTCCCGGAAAAAGAACCGAACCTTTTCAGATCCCTCCCTGACATTGGCAAACAGCCTCCTCATGCCCCGTGAGCAGCCAGTAAGCACCAGCCCAGCTCGGAAACCTCCAAGGGCAGCCAGGCTCTGCCTGTCAGAACAAATTGGGGTACAGTTACAGCAGCACATGGCTACCTCCTGGTGGATCTACATGTCCTTCAAAGCCAGGTTAAAACGAGACAGAGGTCTTTACCCAAGCATGAACCAAAGGAGCAGGAAAAACAGAGGCGCCAGTTGGAATAGCTGCTTTGCAGGACTAATTTTAGTGGCCTGTATTTACTGCTCTTCCACAGGAGATGGGCGAAGGAGGAGAGTGTTTAGTTTTGCAAACCCCAAGCCAAACACAGCCTCTGATTTGAGTCCAGCCCAAAGCCTCCTGAACGCTTTCAGACCCTCTTTCACCTAAGGGTCTGAAAGCTTTGGACAGGGATGCCTGGTTAATAGCTCCACCACCTTATGTACGTTGGATGAGATACAAGCCACTCGCCACATCAGAGAGCTTGTGACCAGAGGGCGCCGCATTACTTACGCCCTATAATCCTCTTCCCGTAGCGATCCTCCCCCGCCACGTTGAGTGCAGTGTTTTCTTACTTAGTCAAGTTTAGACTTCATCCCTTTCACACAGTTTTCATCCCTACGTTATTATTCGCAATAGAAATCAAGTTTTAAGAGAGGGGGTAGAGTTTCCCTATTATTTCTTGCTCTCTTAGTGCGAACTATTGCTGCACAGACGGGCTCAGACGAGAACCACTCCGCTCCAGCTGCTTCCAAGCCAGCCTGGAGAACAAAACCAGAAAGCAGATCCTAGTCCCAGACTGGAACCCACTGCAAGCCAAGCAGGAACAGTCTCCAGTTTCAGATTCTGATCTCAATTAAAAATAACTAAATATGGGACTGAGATGGGCAAACCCAGCCTCACAGCATCCCCACCCCACCGATGAGGAACTCACAGCACAGCTAAGGTGACTTCTGTGCTGCTCGGAGCTGGGTGACACCTCCGTGGCCAGACCCTCGGGGTCACAGCACAGTTCCCAGACCTGGTCACTGAACCACAGGTGACGTGATGTCTGCACCAGGAGCTTACAAGTCAAAACAGAGACTAACCAGCAGCACGCAGTGCAACCTGATAGCCCGTCCACTGGCTCTGTCATTTCAAATTCACCCATTATTCAGTCTCGATCTTGCACAACACAGCCCCTGAAATCAAAGCCCAGATGCAACCAGGGAGGAGCTGGGCCAGCTCTGGGCAGCAATGGGTGACGAGGTGAGGCTGGTGGCACACCGGCCCCCTCCTCCTGCTTTGCTTCCCTCAGCCCAGGAGGATTTGCATGGTCCTTCTGTGGCTGCGGTGTTGTGCGCCTGGCTTTGGGTGACACCGTCAGCCCTGGAGCTACTGTATCCTCCTGCCCTGCAACCAGAGACACTCAAACCAGCTCACAAAACACCCTGAGCCCCATTGTCCTTGCAGCTCAGGTACTTATACTCTTTACAAAGGTTTTCTCCAAACTGTGTCTTAACCTCTTCACTCCTGCCACCAAAACAGAAGAGCCTGGAGCGTGTCGATGCCACAAAAATCCATTTTAGGAACAAACGCCTCTTAAGATTGCCCAGCTACAGATTTAAAAACCCCGTTCTCATACCCTGTCACTACAGCAGTCCTGGCATCTCCTGCTCAGGTGAGCAGAAATTTCTGTCCTCCCAAAACCACAGTGCTGCCCCACCATCCCTTCTCCCTCACGGGCACCTGTGGGGTGAGGAGGAGCAGAGCCAGGCTGGGTGCTGGGCACTCAGACACCTCCCTGTGCTTGTCCCGAGAGCCCTTCTCCATCCCTCTCCTTCCTCGTTGCTGGAGGGGGTGAATACAACTGGAAGTCAGACAGGCACCTCAGCAACAGCTGCCAGCCTTTAAGGAGCAGAGCTTTAAGGAGCAGAGGGGCGCTCTGCCAGCTTGCCACCCTGCACCTACCCATAAAACATTACCTTTCAGGGGAGTTCCCACAGGAGGCAAGGCAGCAGCTTCGCTCACCCACACCAGTGCTGTAGATCAAGCCTGGCTTTGAAGACCTTTCCTCCTCCTTTTGCTCCTGTCCCACCTTTCCTCTTCCCTTCACTCCTGTCCCCACCAGATCACACCACCTGGCTAGCTCCACCTGCTGAAAACCACCTGGTATCAGATTAAAAAATCCCCCTTTTTTTTTTTCTCCCCTCTGCAGACTGTCAGCATTCACCGTGGCCTAGCAGCATCAGGAGCATTGATAAACCTCGCTGCCCCCTCAGCTGCTGCACCTTGCTCGGGGTTGGTGCTGCTGCAATGCCCCCAGGGCTAGTTTTTTGTTCTGCTTGTACAACGCGCTGAGGCTGCTCTCCGACCGCAACATAGGCTCAGGCAAAAGGACTTTCAGGTTGGGCATCCAGATGGGAAATCCTTTCCTTTTGTAGGGAAGAACCTCCCAGCTATGCTCTCTAGAGACTGCATCCAGAAGAAAAAAACAAACCCTACAAGTACATCAGAACTTCACAGGGGTTCAGACAAAGGAATTATTTCACACGGGCAGAGGTTTTTGGACATGTGCATGAGGTTTCCCCTTCACCCACGTCCCAAACTCCTCCTTACCTTTCCTTGTCCGACCAACCACCCCCAGCAGTGCACACTGACATGAGGAACTCTGATTTTGTGTCCCAGACAGGGATTTTTAAACCTGCTCAAGGCAAATCACAGCTCAAGCTCTTGAGCAAAGATATCAAAGAGAGAGCAGAGCTGCTAATCCCTTCGCTATAAGCTTTCCAGCTATAAACGGTCCCATTAAGAAGAACTTCCATTGTCTGCAAACCTCAATTTCCCTACCTACGAGGGGAGGATGACAGTCTCTTGACTCCCGGGGTGTTGCCAGGATTAGACAGTGTTTGCTCATCGTTAATGTAGGTTTTGGTGCCTGGTGTTATTTCTATAACCATCACGTTATAGAAAGGCCAACGAACGCATTCCAGTGAGTCAGAGCCTTCCCGCAGCGTTAGTGCCGTCCTCAGAGCTTAGCCAGGCTCTGTATTTGGATAAAGCCCACCGCAATCCCCTCCTTCAGAGGTCCCAAAGTACGTCAGAGCGACAGCCTTTTCCTGTCGCTGCCTCGTCTCTGTGTTCAGGATGAGGAACACTTGGAAGATGATGCTGAAACTGAAGAAGGGAAAGAAAACAAACCCAAACCACACATACAGGAAAAAAAAAAAAAAAGTAAAAATAAATCAAAGTCTCCTCAGAAAAATTCTGAGCATTAGAGAGCGTCTAGCTAGGGTCAGACGGCAGGGAGAGGAGCATGTGGAAAGAGAGGTGCTTAGGTAGAGATTAAAATGAATGCTGGGAAAAGAGAATTTCCATTTCTTCTCTTCCAATGAGAACCTGTTGCCAGCCCAGCACCTTGTGTAAACCAGCGGTCACGTTACCAAACCTCTTTCATGGAGGAAAATATAGAGAACCTTGGAAATATAGAGAATATACACATCTTCCAACAAAAACACAGACTTTTTCTGGAAAAGCATTGCTTCCTCGACCCTACAACTCTTATCTGGAAACCTCTTGCACTCCAAGGACACCAGGCAGGGCTGCAACCCCGATCCCTATCACCCTGAACCATGGCTGAAGACGTTTTTTCCTGGCTCCCCAGGTACTGATACTGCTAACCAGCCGTATCCCAAACTCCCTCGGCTCTCCGCCACAGGGCTGCAAGCTCACAGTCAGCCCCGGGAGCGCTGCCTTTAAACCAACAACGCACAAATCAAACCGTGGGCGGGTGACAGAAAATTTCAACATACGGAAAGCAGAGAAAGGGCAGGCAAAGCTCTCTCCTGCGACTTTCTTCTCCTCATCCTTGGCCTTCAGCACTCCACCTCTGCATCCCTTGTCTCTCCCTTTACAACACACCCTGCCCACCACCTCCCCTATCCCACCCCTGCCTACCCGCTGCAAACACCCCACGTCCTCCAGCCCACCCCACTGCTCCCCAGATCCTCACTTTCCCCCATTTTGTAATTCCCCATGTCTTTACCTCTCCCACACCCTCGCCTCCCCCCCCTCCCACTCCCACCACCCACCATCACCACAGGTCACGGACACCCCAAACCGCCCATTACACACCAAAAGCGTTTGGAAAATTCTTCTCAGCCACAAATTTCCAGTTCCCTCAGCCTGGGGCGGCTGATTCACGATGACTGGCTGCTGGCTGACCGCCCCAGCCCCACGCCGATGGGGGCTGGTGGCAGCACAGGACAGGAGGGCAGTTTTGGTTTTGGGGGGCACAGGAGGGTGCTGAGCCGGCCAGAGCAAGGTGCTCATCAGCGCAGCACAACTGGCAACAAGACGGCACGCTGCGTGTGCGGGGTCTGTGCTCCACTTGGAGCTTCCAGACAGCTGTTCGAGGAAATTGCCATCAGTGTCAGCCTCAGCACCGCTATTAGACATCTCATCCATGTCCGGGCCCAGCTTGAACCCATTTAAGTTGTAAGGGATAATGAGATAACAGCATGACATGTTGCAGCTGAAGGTTATTTAAACACCCATCTGGTACCTGTTAGGCAGCATACATCCTATTGTTGTATAGGAAATATATGCCACCTCCCTCCCATATGGAAAGGAGAAGATCTATAGATGTGTCCCATGCTACCCCTTCTTTGTACATGAATGAGATAATTCTCCTTCTCTGTGATGTTTCTAGCGTGTCACTTTGCATTTTTTAACCGAGTTTGGGAGATGTGGTCCCCTGCAGGTTGGTGGAACCTCGCGGAAGGCCAGAAGACCAAAGTGAAGAATTTACTACGGACGTTGTCCCCCTCACACAGTCAGTCAGAAAAGCCTCAATTCCAGATATATTTGAGAAGAAAATATAGATTATCAACCGTGAAGCCTACACACAATTTCTAAGACACAACTTGCTGCTGTGCTTTATCCCAGAAAGGTTCAGGGCTGACCTCCCACCTCACCATTCTCAGGACCACACCATTCCTAGAGAGGAAGGGGAAAACATCTGCTGAGCTCTGCGAGGTGAGCAGTGCAACCTGCCTGCACCTTTAACTCGGATGTGCAGCCAAAAGAATCTGCAGATCGCAGCTCTGCCGCCCCGTTTCTTTATTCAAACTCTGTCCTCCTTTGGGAGATAACTTGGGCCATTCTCGGTCCCCTCTGAGATTGCCTGTGAGGCTCTTGTCCTCGGGGAGCCCGAGCAGCCGTGAGCACTGTCCTGTCTGATATCCCAAGAAATAACATTTCATAACACAACCTCTGTTTTTAAGGCGATGTTTTTAAAAACCTCCTTTCCTGTTTTTCTCAGGAATGACGTTCAGTTTCTGCAGTCGTCCTAGCCCCATAAATTCTGGCCCAAACCCTTTGTCTGACACCCCATCTAGCGTTCAGCCCAGCCAAATGCAGAGGACCGGTGCATCGAGGGACCAGCGCTGTCTGGAAAATTCCCAGTATTTTTTCAGCTGTGTCAAGCCACTTCTGTAAAAATATCCTTTGAACTGACCTCGGGAGAGTCCAGGCAAGAAGGAAACCTGCACGACGCCTCCAGTGCTGATCCCTTCCTCGAGGCAGGCTCCGGCGGAGCTGAAGGAGAGGCGGCAGCCTGACAGCCCAGCGAGCCCAGCTCCGCGTGCCTCAGCTCCTGGGCAGCCCAGGGCATGGGGCTTTGGGGACACCCCCCGTAGGGGAGCCACCTGGGCAAGGTGCCTTGGAATAAGGAGCCAAGAGCAGGAGCTGTGCCCGGCTCGAGGGCAGCGGACAGAGAGGACCCGAAATGCGCAACGCCGTGGCTTTCCCCATAAGCTGCACAGGGCAAACCTCGTTTTGAGAGACATCAAGCGTTAAACGTGTGCACTGACTACTAAATAATGCTGTTCGGTGTTTTTCCAGCGAGGCTTTTAAAAATAAAACGGGGATTACTTACATGTGCTTTTCACGTTTTATCATTTAAAAAAATGTTTACTGAGAAAATGAGAAACGTTTCGCTGTCTGCCCCCCCCCTTTGCAAGTACGCCGTTTTGGCAGGGCAGGGATCACGAAGCTGTCAGGACAAAATACCTGCTCTGAGAACCTGCTTTCAAAAAGCAGCTTTCTCATGTGTCCAGTCCTCTGAGCTGCACAGAAAGAAACCTCCGGGCTGTGCGCAGCCCCCGGCGCTGAGCCCAGAACAAGCACCGCTACGTTCCTGTAATCACCGGATCAATTAGCACCTCAGATGCCCATGAGGTCCCAGTCCTGCTCTACTCAGGGCTGGGGTTGTTCTGATCAAATTCTCACTCTCCTCACGCGATACCGCCCGTTCCTGGGCGATGCCCTGCTCAGGCACTTTCACTTCTCACCACACAGAGCGGTGACTTTGCCCTTGACATGAAATCATCAACACATCCAGCTTCGGGGAAATTCGGCTCCCATTTGCTGCAGCAGCCTGAAGCACCGCGCTGCAGGGAGTTGTTCTGCAGTTTCTGTTTCGCTTTCCTTCCCTCCTGAGCCAGGCTGGCTTCCAGTTTCCACCATGAAGCTTCTGAGCGTTGGTGTAGTCTTTGTTCTCGTGCCCGCCTTGTTGCCAGCCTTGGACCCGCTCAGCGCTTCGCTCTTCATGGGGGGTGCCGCCATCACCTGGCAGCTCTTCTCCTCTCACTCCTGGCTCAAGTGCCGTCTCCTGGAGTGCTGCAATGCGAAGGACACGCTGAACTTCTCAGGTAAGGCAGTGGCAAGGGCATCGGGAGCCAGCTGCCAGTGGGGCCTGCTGACGGTCCCAGGGGGGCGAGGGCTTCCCTCGTAACGCCAGCATCCCCGGGGTGGGCGTGGAAAGATGAGAGTCAAAGCCCACAGCAGCTCCAGAAGGCAAAAGCTTCTCATTTAGCTTATCCCGCATGAGGACACGTTCCCTGCTTGCCATACAATTACTGGAGCCTTTTCCTTGCTCGTGCCTTGGTTTTCATTGGCAGAAGCAGGCAAAATTCTGTAGGTAAATTTAAGGCTAACAGCTAACGACCCCACATCGTGAGATGGACACCCTGGTGGTATCCCAGACCCCAGGCAGCAGTGGCCTATAATCGATGTCAAATGAGCAGCGATCAGTGGTAGCTCTAAGAGTCAGAACATTGCTGTTTCATTTCCCCAAGCCAAGCAGGCTGGAAGTCTCCTGAGAAAGGGGAAGACGGGCAGCTGGCTCACCCTGCCTGTGGGGAACCAGTGCAGAGTCTGAAAAAAGCTTACACAGCTTTTCAACCATAAATTCCAGATCCTGCCACCTGGAAATCCCCAACCCCTTTGTCATAGGACTACAAATATTGTTTAATTTCAGGGCTGGGACACAGATTTTGAAGGAAATTCTCAAGCACTTGAGACCTGTGTGCCTCCAGGCACTTCAATGCATCTCTTCATACCGGCCATGGATTTGGCTGGTTACAAACAGGCTGGTTTTTAACACTTTAGCCACTGAAAAAAACAGTCGTGGTTCTTTTTTAAGAGGACATGATACAGCAACAGAAGGACTTATTTCTATAAATATGAGGTACGTTAGATGCCACAAAAACAGTTAAGGAGAATTTAGCACATGTAGAGAACAAGTCCCTCAAGTAAATTAGAACCCATCCCAGGGCTTCACAGGAGGCAGTAGCTACCATGTTGTTGGGATGCCTGCCCATCTCATCATGGGCTGAGGGCAGGGAATAATTGTTCTTTCTGATGGTCGTTCAGCTAGAGCCAAAAAAAGGGAAGAATAAATGATATTTTCTGTCTCCCCTCTCATTCTTCCAGTTGTGAAAACAGATTTGGAGCGAAAAGTCTTTGGCCAGCATCTTGCTGTTCAATTAATTCTGAGAGCTCTGAGGACAAATATTCACTCCAAACGGCCCAAGAAACCCCTGGTGATGTCCTTCCACGGCTGGACTGGAACAGGCAAAACGTTTGTCAGTAGTATCATCGCAGAGAACCTCTATCAGCCTAGTACATCAAGAAGGAGGTTTGTGCACCACTTTGACACGGTACTGCATTTCTCACACGCCTCACATGTCCATCTGTACAAGGTACTTCCAGATGCACCTCATTTTCTCTAATTTGTCTGCAACTGTGAGTGCAAGCCCCAGATAACATTGCCTCTTCTCACAGGAACAGCTGCAGGATTGGATTCGGGGCAATGTCAGTGCCTGTCCAAGGTCCCTTTTTATCTTCTCTGAAATGGATCAGATGCCACATGGCCTGATAGACTCGATTACGCCTTTCCTTGGCTACCATGAAGAGATGGATGGAGTTTATTATGGCAAGGCAATCTTCATCTTCTTGAAGTAAGGAAAGCTAAAAAAGAGAATTACAGTCCCAAAGAATCAGCAGGGACAAAGGGAGTAACAGTTAGTAATAGGTTTGTGGCTGACTGCAACTTAAACCACTGCCAAGATCTGAGCAATAAAGATGGCAAAGATGCAGCTCTAATGAGCTCACAAATCTCTTTCCTAACAGCAATGCAGGTGGAGATAAGATAACAGAGATTGCTCTTGATTACTGGAGAAGTCTGAAGGGAAGAGAAGACATCCCTGTGAAGGAGCTCCAGCATCTGCTATCTAAGGAAATTTTCAGCAACACAAACAGTGAGTACCTCTGGGCCCCAGTTCCAGGACTGCTGACGTTCAGTGTCTTCTGCAGACTGGTCTGGGAAGCGTGCAGCAACGCGCTGGCCTCTGCAGCACTCAGATGGGAAAGCTCCCCATTCTCTCTTCTAGGTGGTTTCTTTCAAAGTCAACTGATCCAGAAGAACCTGATTGACTATTTCATCCCTTTCCTTCCTCTTGAATATGAACATGTGAAACAGTGTGTCCGGGAGGAGCTGCGTGCACAAGGGCATCCTGAGGATGAGGACCTCATCACAGAGATTGCCTTGGCAATGACCGACTACCCCAGTGAAGAAAGACTCTACTCCAGCAAAGGCTGCAAGACTGTCGCCTCCAGAGTGACTCTGAGCACCTAGACATTACGAGGCCAAACGCCTTATGTTCCTACTGCAAGACCAAAGCAGATGAAAGAACCAGTAACTCCCTTCCCCATCAAGCTACACGTTCTTCCTTGATGGGATTTGGGCTTTTCCATAGCAGAGGGACCTTCAGAAGAGCCCTTAAATAAATACAAAGGGCAATGCAACAATCGTAGCACAGAGTAAGCGGAAGAGGGACATGCATGGAGGATGAGGCTTGCTCTCCTTGCCACACAATCACTCCCAAATGTAAGTATTTTAAAGAGGACAATCTCCCACTTTTGTGGCAGGACTGTTTGCACCCAGCATTGCCCTAATTAATAAAATCTATTCATAAATAACCATCATGTGGAGTAGTATCAGCCTGCTTTATACAGCCTGTCACCCACCTTCTTCACAGAAATCACGCAGGAGATCAGCACCACAGCTCCTGCTTTACAGACGTGGAAACCAAAGCACAAAGGAGGAGACCGAGTGGTCCAAACCCAGACGGCCTGGCCAGAGGCAGCGGTCCCAGTTCAGCAGCCCACCCGCATGGCACCACCGCCTCATGCTGACGTGGCCATCCCGCCCTGCCAAGCTGTCTGCTTGGGGATCACAGCGCACCGGTGCCAGATAAGGGCATGGAGAAACCCTTTTGTGTCTCCATACCGTTTCCCTTGGTCTCTAGGCACCGGTGCTGGCTCACCAGGTGTCTGTCTGTGGGAGCCGCCTGCTGCCACGCACACAGAGGGGGCTGGAAGCATGCTGGGGGAGCGGTTCGGCAGGCCGCCATCACTGCCTGCTGCCACGTCCCTGTGCCTGAGGCTGCCATGCCGTTCCCTTGGGCTGTGGTGAGGGAGGAGAGAGAGGAGGCTGGGGGCTGGGGCACTGTTGTGTTAAAGTATTTGGGAGTGATGCCCAATTAGCTGTTATGAGTTATGCTCTTCCAGTCAGCACACCGAGCTCCCCCGGCGTGGCCAACATCTAAGGTCGGGGGCCTAGGGAACTTGCATGGGGTGCAGCCACACTGCGCCCTGGAAGCTTCTTCAAGGAGAAGGCTGGATGTGGTGCTTAGGACAGGGTGTAGCGGTGACATCGGTGGTAGGGGGACGGTTGGAGCCGGTGATCTCGGAGGGCTTTTCCAACCCTGATGTCCCTGTGAACGTGGGTTTCATTCCCAGTGCCCCTCAGGTACAGCTTGGGGCCGTGCCCCCACAGCCCACCCCGGCGGGGCTCGGGGGGGAGCTGAGGCACCGAGACCTGGTCCCAGCTCACCCCATGACGTCACCAGATCCTAATGCCGTCACTCCGACCCGTGACGTCACCCCCAGCGTTACGTCACGACCCACCCGAATCACCAAAAGGGCACTCCCCCCCCTTCCCTCCCCCCCATAGTGCCCTTAACAAAGATGGCGGCAGCGGCTACAGGCGGAGCCGGCCTGGCCTCGTCCTCCCGCCCGCTGTCGGCGGGACGGAAGCGGGGCCGCGGAGCCGCCATGCCGGGGGCGGCGGGGCTGCTGCTGCCGCTGCTGCTGCTGCTGCCGGGGCTGGCGGCGCTGGAGCCGCTCAGCGTGGGGCTGGCCATCGGCGTCGCCTCGGCGCTCACCGGGTACCTGTCCCACCCCAGCTTCTACTGCAGCTACGTGGAGTGCTGCCCCAGCGCCGGGCATCGCCTCAACGCCACCGGTACCGGGCGGACGGGGTGGGGGGGGGGGGGGGACCGAGGGGGGGGCAGCGGGGAGCCCCGGGCACCCCCTGCCCCACAGCCGGGCTCTGAGGGCGGCTCTCCCCGCAGCGCTGCGGGAGCAGCTGGACGGGCGGCTGTTCGGGCAGCACCTGGCCAAGGAGGTGGTGCTGCGGGCCGTGACGGGCTTCAGCCACAACCCCAGCCCCAAGAAGCCGCTGACGCTGTCGCTGCACGGTTGGGCCGGCACCGGGAAGAATTTCCTCAGCCAGCTCCTGGCGCAGCACGTCCACCCCGCCGGGCTGCGCAGCAAGTTCGTGCACCTCTTCCTGGCCACCCTGCACTTCCCGCACCCGCAGCAGCTGCAGCTCTACCGGGTGAGCGCATCCCGCACGGGCACGAAATGTTGGGAGAGCGGCTGACAGCCGCCCCAGAGCAGCGAGGGACAGCCCGCCCGCCGGTGCTACCCGCTGCTGGCTTTTTGGGAGCGGAACCCACCGTTAAAAGCCCTCCCGTTAACTGGAGCCCTTCACCACCGCGGCCCCACGGTGCTGTGCTTTGTGGCTGCGGCTGGAGCAGCGCTGGGCACAGCCCGGTGGCGCTCAGCGGCGCCTGTGCAGCCTCGAGGCTTGTTTGCTTCTCCCCTCTTCCATAGTGGGCTGGGAGGGAGACGCAGGTTGGGAGAGCTGGCCTGGAGTCACCAAGGGGTGTTTTGCACCACGTAGCGCCGTGCAGAGCACTAAAAACCACATCACTGGGCCATGAGGAATTGTAACTTGTGTGAGAGCTTTCAGGTGACTTCACTCCTTGAAACAAGAGACCTCGCAGCTTCACGTTTCAATGTTTGAAGGTGCCCCAAGCTGATGTGCTGGTAGGTGTGGTTTCTGTATGAAAGAGGAAACGCTGTTAAATCAAACAGAAAACACTTTCGTTTCTCCAAAACTTCCCATCCTAGCCTGACTGTAGTGTCATATCCATACGCTAAGCAGGAAGAAAAAGAAAGTCTCTGATTTGTGAGCAGGAAAAGAATTCACAATTAAATTCAGTGTCACATTAAAGGGTTCAATCGCAAACATGTTTGTGGTCCTCTCTAGGGTTAAGGATACAACCAGTGAGCGCAGGATTTGGGCGGTTGGAAGGGTGCCTTTGGGAGTCTGTGACGCGCAACCACCCTGCGGTACGCCTTCTGCAGCCCTGGCTTTTCAGTGTTTCTCACCTTCTTGTTCCAGGAGCAATTGCAGAGCTGGATTCGGGGCAATGTTAGTGCCTGTCCTCACTCTGTCTTCATTTTTGATGAGATGGACAAGATGCACCAGGGCCTTATCGATGCCATCAAACCGTTCTTAGACTATTACGAGCAGGTTGATGGGGTGTCGTACAGGAAAGCCATCTTCATCTTCCTCAGGTCGGTAACACTTTTTTCAGTTGTTGGAGATATCCAGATAAATCCGTATTTACGATGCTAACGATGTTCCCATGAGACCTTGCTCAGGTACAGCGGAAGAGCTGCCCTGGGGTGAAGAACATCCCTCGAAGACAGAAGGGAGAACCCTGGGCTCGTGAGTGCAGGGCCCGTGGCTATGGTGGAGCAGGTCTGACGGCGCAGCAGGTCACTGCAGTGTGCTGAGCTCAGGAGACTGGCCCAGGGCACAGTTAAGCTGAGAGCTCAGATTTTGGGACAGTTCTGTGGGGTGGGTGCACCGTGTACTGGGTCTGGCTGGGATGGAGTTAACTTCCTCCGTTGCAGCCTGTTTGGTGCTGTTTTGCATTTGTGGCTAAAGCAGTGCTGATAACACCCCGGTGTTTGGCTGTTGCTGAAGTGTTTGCACAGCTTCAAGGATTTCCCCCCCACACGCACACAGAGAGCAGGCTGGGGGTGGGCAAGACATTGGGAGGGGACACAATCAGGAGAGCTGACCTGAACCAGGTAGTGCCATGCTCAGCAAGAAAAATTGGGGTAGAGAAGGCAGTGTGAGGTGTCAGCCTCCAGAAGCACGGTTGTTGAGAGACTGGCTGGGCACTGGTCTGTCTGGGAGGATGGTGAGTGATTTCCTTAGCCGTGTGCTTTTTAAAAATTATTATTTTGTCCTTTCTCTTTCCCTTATCTATTAAACTGTCTTTGTTTTGACCACCAAGTCTTCTCACTTCTGTTTTTCCTGTTTTTTCCTCCCATCATGCTGGGGGCAGTGGGGGGAAGTGAAAGTGGCTGTGTGGGTGCTTGGCTGCTGGCTGGGGTCAACCTGCCCCACACTGATGGCAGTTGATAAGAAGTGGAGATTTTCCCGTACATTTTGGCTTACAGGTTTCTGTTTTGGTTACTTGTTTGACTTCAAGAAGACTAGCGATTCATGTAACCAGCTAAAAAGGAATTCTGGCCTAATTGTGTCTCAGCTCACTGCTGTAAACTTTTTTTTTTATGAACAGCAATGCTGGTGGTGACTTAATTAATAAAGCAGCACTTGACTTCTGGACAAGTGGGAAGCGCAGGGAAGAGATACAGCTGAAAGACCTGGAGCCTGTGCTATCTGTAGGAGTCTTCAATAACAAGAACAGTAAGTCACTTTCCCCAGAAAATGGGAAATTGCCTTACTTCATAAGACAGGGTTATTTCTGCAATCTGTTCCCACCTGCCTTGACCCTGCCCTGCTTCCTGTGACACCCCCACGCACCTTCCTGTGGTGTCCCCGCTCCCTGCCCTTTTGTCCCTTCACTCCAATGTCATCCCGCCACGGGAAAGCTCTCAGCACAGAAGGTGCTACGTGGGGACACCGAAGAGTAGCAGCGACAATGCAAGGTGCAGTCCCTCTGAGCCATCCAGCTAACCAGCACACATTGCCTCCCTGGGCAGCCGTCGAGATAAACTGCTTTGTGAATTCAGCCTGGTCTGCAGCTCCTGCCCTACGCAGGCCCAAGTTTAGAGAAAGTCCTTCCTTGGTAGCTATTTTCTTTTCCTTCCCCCCTTCTCCTGCAGGTGGACTGTGGCACAGCAGCCTCATCGACAGGAACCTCATCGACTACTTTGTTCCCTTTCTGCCCCTGGAGCACAAGCATGTGAAGATGTGCGTCCGAGCTGAAATGAAAGCCCGTGGCCATGCTGTCGATGAGAAGGTTGTGGAGGCAGTGGCTGATGAAATGACGTACTTCCCAAAAGAAGCGAAAATCTACTCTGACAAGGGCTGCAAGACTGTACAGGCCAAGCTGGATATTCAGGAAGACATCGCAGTGAAATACACGAAAGCCAAGGATTGATTACCCTTCACCTCTCCAAAGCACTGCCAGAGCTTTTGGAAACTTGTCTATTTGCACTTTTTTTTTTTTTTTTTTTTTACTATTGCAGGGAATATGGTGAAAATCCCGGAGAGAGCAGTGTGGCCTTTTAAACTTTTTTTTTAAACATAAAATCCCACTGTTCATCTCTAAACTGCCTGATATCCAAATATTGCCCCCTTTTTTAACCTATAGAAAACTTCTGAGCATGGCACACACAGCGCTGGATATAGCCTCTCCTGATTTATTAATTGCTGGGATTGTTAAATCCCTGATTTGCCTTTCCACAAAACAATTCAAAACTGAGGAACTCTTGCAGACAATTATACTCCCTTCCATGTACACAGAAGCTCTAGTTCATGGGCTAGCCAAGTTAGAGGAGTTTATGGTGTGATCCTGCCTGTGATAGCGTCTGCAAGGGTACACACCTCAACATGTCACAGTAAGAAAGCGCAGTGTTGGGAGGCTCCCTGTCCTTCACAGCAGTCTGATGCTGTTGTGGCTTCTACTGATGAGATCCAGCTATTTAGGAACAGAACAGCAGGATTACAGTTTGTCTGTTACATCCTAGCACATCTCCTGCTATGGTAATACAAAAAGTCACGATGAGCTCAGAAGATCCGGTACTAAATGGGGGAGAAAGGGAATGAATGTAATCACTTGCCACTCCACTTCTTTGGGGAAAAAGAAATGGTGATATTTTCTCTTTTAATACTTTTCTGAGGGGACTGAGTGAACTTACATGGTAACTCCAGGGCATCTGTCTTAGCAGAGGGGTCTGATTTGCAACCTACTAGGCTGGTATCCTCTTCTTAAGCGGAAAACTCTCAAGGATTTGACTGCTGCAGCTTGTCAGGTTACTCTGGGCGTGTGTTCCAGGGCCTGAAGTCCTCAAGATCTTCATCAGTCCCCCGAGCTGCACCCAAGAGCCTTGGAGTGGGTAATCCTCCTCTCACGCTGCTTGGAAGACACTTCCATGGCTGAAGTTATTTTTTAATAGTGTATTTTTATACTGAAGTGTAAGCAACAAAAATGCAATGCTAGAGAACCAGAGACGGGAGTATGGGGAAGGAGATCAGCCTCCGATAACCCCATACCTATCTAGTGAAGTATGTTTTATAGTAGCTTTTAATACTAAGCGGTGTCTGTGTGGAAGGGCGAGTGACAGTTTAGGAGGCTGGGAAAGATTGATTTAACCTTCATGTGTGTGGTAAGGCTGGGGTTTAGACGTTGTTACAGCTTCAATTCTTTCATCATCTATCCATCCCTCGTGCAGGGCAGAAGTACCTATCACCTGTCTGAGTGCAGTGTTTTTAAACTGTTTTAAGGAAGCGGGCTCTTTGAACTGCAGCTTTTAATCCCTCACCCGTACTTAAGCTTACAAATGTGATGCAAAACTTGTAGGCAAATTAACATACTAATGTTGAGATGTTACAACAGAGAACTTAGTGTTTATGTAAAGCTCTAAATTAAAAGTGTCAATTGCCTTTTACAGCTCCACGTGGAGTTTGTCAAACGTTGGCAAACTCTTTGACACTGATGCAATCTCCAGAGCCCACTGCTAGCTAGCCGTTAACCTTGGGACATTGGACTGTTGCTTTTCCTAAGGAGCGTTTTGCCTCTTAACTGACTTATTCATAGGTGTAAATGTCACCAGTTTCAGTTACTCCGAGTGCCAACTATTTGTACAGTTTCAAAACACTAAGTAATACTACTGTACTGCAGTTGGAATAAATCTTAAGTCACTTTGTCTCGTGCCTTAATTATTTCCAGCCACAGAAAAGGACTGTTTTATGGCAGCTTTCCATTAAGCCTCCTTTAGTCCTGCAGGATTCAGAAGGATCAAATCCAGGAGCGGGGTCAGGCACACCAACAATTCTTTCACCCAGACGCGGGCGATGCTCCGAGCCAGGTCTGCTGGTTTATAGAGGGGAGACTTGACAGGGAGCCAGTCTCCACCCTTTGACCATCACTTCCACCTCCTCTGGAGGAACCTTCTTCCATCCACCCTAAGCCACCTCAGGCTCGGATGTAACGAAATACTTGCCACCACTGCAATAGCACACGAAGCAGAACTAAGAGCAGATCTCAGGCTGGAAGAGCCACAGTACTGCTTGTTGAACAGTTTCCTCTGATGAGAAGGTGCCAGTCAGCACTAGAAGTTTATCATTTCCACGCCTGCTTTTTTCCATCAACTAGTCATTTGCTGCAATCCTTAGGTCAAAGAAGCAGATAAATACCTGAGGTGAGAGCACTCGCTTGCTGTCAGATTCTAGGACTGGTAAGTTCATTAGCATATGACGCAGCTCCAGAGCAGAAGTAGACAGCTGAAGTCTTAATGACTTCTTTTTTAATCCCCTGGGGGAGAAAACTTCAACATGCTGCTTCTGAAAATGGGCATGGCTTCAATCACAGCCTAGAAGGTAGGCAGTCAGCGGCACCACGGCGGGAGGAGACGAGAAGCAGGGTTTTACCTGCTTTCTAGAAGACAAGTTCGTCCTTGCAACAGCATTCAGCACATCTGTATCTAAAAAGCTCCCCTCTGCAAAAAGCATCTGAGCACAGCTAGTACTGATGATCTAGTTTCCAGTACAAAGTCCACTTGTTTCCCTTTCACCAAGGAAATACTTTTCAACAGAAAAGGAATCACAGCTCCCTGCATCCATTCCCTTTGTACTCAGAAAGGGAAGTACCTGCATTCAAGCACAGCAGAATGCTTCAGAAAACAACATCAGGTCACTCAACACACACCACCAGAAGGTAGCTACGAAATACGTTTCTGATGAGGAAAGTTTATTTCGAACAGAAACTGGAATGAAAAAAGCCTCCGCAGTGCTCACATTTAGAAGGAAGTCGGGCGCTCTGCAGTAACTTCAGCTGACACGTTTCACATTGGTCGCAAACGCATTTGGATCGGTCTTAGTCCTTACCTCCAGGGCATACGGGATTGTGAGAACAGGAAAGGCAAAACCCTGCCGTTTGGCTTCTGAATTCTACACGGGGGCGAAGAGGAGAAACCTCTTTTCCAGTTCCTCGGTGTAAAATTTAACTTGTACACGTTTCCCATTACGTTACAACCTTCCCATGAAGCTGACCCAGCACTCACACAGGCTTTTCTCCTAGGAAGATCACTCCTAGGAGAGAACTGCGGGCAACTTTATTCATTAAAAAAATAACCAAAAACTGGAACCAACTACGATAAAGATACAGTCAAGGATTTTACCTTATTTCCTCTTTCTACTTAATATTAAGTCTTTTCACTGAACAGTATTCACACCAAAGAGTTTCACATTAACTTTGACTCAAAGGAAGCCAATTCATAGCACTGTTCTGAGACAGACATCGTTACTGCACAGCATTGGAAAGAATATACGTATTTTTAAGCTACATGAGGAGAAAATACACATATGCTTTTAATGCTGTTACAGGAGTTTACCCACACAAGCCCAGTGACGGCTTTCACAAGCAGGGACTTTGATCATGATTCTCAACCTTGCCTAGAGACCATCCACACCAATCCAAAACCAAATTAAAATCAGGTCATAATCTTAGTCCCGCTCTACATGCCAACAGCCTGCCGAATGGTTCTGGTGATCAATACACGATTTGAGAGGAGTCTTGGGCACGATCAGACAAAGAGTCCCTGCGTTCACAGAGCAGCTCTTCCTTACCTTGATGGCACAACGCGACGTACCTGGGAGCCGTGACTAGTGACAGAATAAAAATGCAGAGGCACTGCCACTTATTTACACACCAGTTTAAAACAATGGTCCTTTCTTTACAAAGTGCTTAAAAATGAAATGTCCTGGGTTCTTCATTTTGTGATTAAGTTAAATTTGCAGCAATAAAGCATTAGAAGTCATAGTAATAATCCAGCTTCGCATCCACAGTTTTACATCCTTTATCTGAATAAATTCTCTCCTCTCTGGGGAAGTAGGTCATCTCGTCCGCTATCCTGGTTAAAATGTCTTCATCCACGGTGTAGCCACGTGATTTGATCTCAACCCTGACACACATTTTCACATGTTTGTATTCCAGAGGCAGGAAGGGAACAAAGTAGTCAATGAGATTTTTGTCAATCAAGGTGCTGTGCCAAAATCCACCTACAAAGGGAAAGAGAAGGGCCTTGTTTCTACTCCTCTAGTTAAACACAACGATATCACAGCCCTCTGCTAGGAACCAGTAAAAGTTTATGTGTATTATTAGGGCCCTATAACGCACAAATCAGTCCATTCTCACAGTGCTTTTTGCATAATCTTAGACACACAGATGTGTGTGGCCTGTTGGATCTCTTTCAAATGAACACATTTAAAACCTTGCTCCCCAGACGCTGGTCTCATACCTTCACCCCTTCCACGTAAAGAACGTATCTTCTATTAAGAGCAAGACAATCTGCTCTCGGAGAGCTGATTTTTTTTTCCCCAGAGCTTTCATCCAGCCTTAGATTTCTTTTATGCTTGCTTTCCCCTTAGCCCATTAGCATGTCAGTAAATGCACAGCACAGACTTCCCCCCACCTATGTGAGCCAGCAGACAACCGAGGTACACGCAGAGCTCTATTTCCTCACAAGAGCTGTCCCATAGGCCTCCAAACTGCGCTGTGGCTCCTCAGTAGCCAAAACCCAGAGGCCACACCAAGAAATCAGAGCTGTCAAAGTACAGCTCGTACACTAAACCAGGCCATCACTTTTGTGGGGTTTTCACCACCTCAAAAACAATCAGAGTTTCACTCACTATTTTTGTTGTTGAAGACAGATACAGACAGTGCGTTCTGTATGTCTGTGAGCTCTATGTCTTCCCTTGCCCTCCCGTTTCTCCAGAAATCTAGCGCCAGCTCCGTTATCTTTTCAGCTCCAGCATTGCTAAGTAAAGAGAAAACAAAGGTTGTATCTGAAGGTAGTTTTAAAAGGCACTGAGCGCACAGGACAGCAAGCCTGAGACGTCTCCTCCTACCTGAGGAATATGAAGATGGCTTTCCTGTAAGACACTCCATCCAGGAGCTCGTAGTAGTCCAGGAATGGCTTGATGGAGTCAATGAGTCCTGCGTGCATTTTATCCATTTCATCAAATATGAAGAGTGATCGGGGACAGATGCTCACGTTTCCCCGAATCCATGATTGCAACTGGTCCTGAGTGGCGTAAAAACAGAAGCAGCTGAAAGAACTTGCGTTGAAAAGACAGAAAATAGGACTGGTGCCTATTGAGTTTTGTATTCCTTTCAGTTGTGTCACTTCAATAGCTTTGGCTTCTTGGCTAAAACATGGCTGAAAGCTGTAAATAAAACTTATAAAACCAAATGTCATGCTAGCTCTGAGAAATTTTGAAAACACTAAGAGACAACACAGAACAAGCAGGAGATCTCCTCAAAAGATGTTCCTGAAAAAATAACAAAAATGAAAGCCTGCTCATCAGGACAAAGGACAGGTACCACCAAGGAACAGCAACACAAAGCAAAGCCCTGTCAAGTAAGCTGCTTACTTTTGGCAGCACTTTGGTCTGAACATCTTTAGGTGTCAAAACTACAAACAAGGTTATATTTACTACGTGAACAGCACCATTAGGAAATTCCACCTGCTGTCACTAGCACAAGTAGAAACAGAATTCAGTTCTCAGCCCTTAATCATTCCCAAGTTAAATGAAGACAATTATGAGCCCTTCTTAAACCACAGTATTGCTCAGACAGGGTAATGCTTTACTGTAAAGATTCTCTCACTTAATGGTTACATTTTTCTCTCCTTGTGTGTGACCTTTAAGATCAGTAACAAAATAATGTTATACTGTGTTAAGTAATGTTATAAGTAATGTTAAGTAATAAGTAATGTTATACTTTATACTGTGTATAAAAAGCGATAGATAGTTCCTCCTACTGCCATGGGCAGCAAGTTTACCAAGCAGCGTGTTCATCTCAAAATAAAAGCAGAAAGGGATCCGTTTTATTTTAGAACAGCTCAGCTGCAAGAAGGATAAAAGCAAGCTGTAAAAGAGGAAATATCTACTTCTGCCACTTAGAAAGTAGGTTTGTAGACCTATTCCCATTTTCAACACATACAAATAGAATATAAACATTCGGTACTAGAAAACACCGTACTACTCATTCAAACTCTGCTGTCAACAAAGCTAAAACAAAAACAAAACAAAACAAAAAAAACACACCAGAAAACGTATATCTGAAATACCGCCCCACAATATCCACCAGCCTACAAAGCTGCACTGATGCTTCCCAAACCTGGGGAATGATTCCAAATAAGTTCACCCGTACCTTTCTGGCAACAGCGTCTTGTTATTTTGTTTTACAGCTGGGAGATGGTAGCATAGCAAAACTAAACAACCTGCTCAGTGCAAGAAGCAGGAAGTTACACACGCACCTCAGACAGAAAGCTTCAGCTTTCCACGGTACCTAACGTGCTTGGAGGCCACCAGACGGTTCATCAGTGTCACAAACCATTCCTTGTCTTTCGCAGTGCCCCTCAGCATATCACCTAACGATGGAAGCCTGCCGATTCACTGTTATCATTAAGTCACACACATCTCTAAGTAAAGCGTAGAACAATAAAAATTAACCACATCGTTCTTCCCTAAAGAGAGGCTCAACACAGATGCAAAAAAAGTCTTTACTTTCACAGGAGAACCAGTCCTGCTGTATGTTAGGATTTACCTAATGCTATGCAGAAGATTCCAAAACTGGCACGGGGTACATTTTACAGCGTAGAACAGCACCTAGGTTTTTAGTACTGATGGTGCTACCAGAAAACCTAGGAAGTCCAGATACATAATAACGGCAATACAATTTTAGACAGGTCAGACAGAAGCTTATTAACCGTGATGGCAGCAAAAAAGCATCTGGGCTGCACCTCCCCTCTGCGCCCCTGTTCTCTGCCCAGTGACTGCCGAGACTTGTGTGCTGCTTCAAAGAGGCGAGGAAAAAAAATCCTTCCAACGTTAACAAAGCCAGGTACCCAACCCTGCGAGCTGTGGCTGCTTGTTAACTGCCACAACCGACAGCGTGCAGTCGGTGCTGGCAGAGCCTATGGGGTGGCACAGCCAGCAGTGCCTTAGGTTGGATACAGAGGTTGCAAATACCCCCATGCTGCCAGCTGTTAGGCACAAGGAATGTTCTTTTTCTTAGGCAAAACTTAGCCACATGTCTCAAATCATAAAGGTTAATAATTTTAGCGCCTCCGGGCTGTAATGTTTACAACCGAACACAGCAGTGACTGCTGCCCCCTGCCGCGAGTTCCGCCTTACCTTGTAGATGTTGATGTCCTGAGCGTGAGGGAAATGTAAAGTAGCCACGAACTGATGGACGTATTTACTCTTCAGACCTTTTTTATAAATGCTTTCGGCGATTATCTTACTGACAAAGTTTTTGCCTGTTCCAGTCCACCCGTGCAAGGAGAGGGTGAGAGGCTTCTTGGCGTTTTCGTTGTTGAGGAAGCCCTTCACGGCCTTTACCACCACCTTGCTCACCAGGTGCTGCCCGAAGAGCTTTCTGTCCAGGTTCTCCTGCAGGGCTGGGGAGCAGGACACCGCCGTCAGGGGAGGAACCGCCCGCAGCTCCCGGCCCTTCCCCGGAGCCACGGGATCAAAGGGCTGGCCAAGCTGGAGTCAAGCCGCAGTCCCTTCCCTGTCCCCTGGGCCCAAATTCCCCGTCCTCCTTCCTTGTTCTCCTTCCTTGTCCCCCTTCCCTCTTCCGCTTTCCTGCTCCCAAATTCCCCATGCCCCAGGACCCCCTTCTCCGTCCCCTGGGGTCCTCTTTTCCCATCCCCCTAGGACCCAAATCCCCATCCTCTGGAGCCCCGGGGCCCCCTACCGTCGGGTTCCCTTCCTCATCCCCCAGAACCCCAAATCCCTGTCCTGCCGAACCCCCTTCCCCATCTCCTTGTTCCCAAATTCCCCGTCCCCTTTCCCCATCTCTTGGGGCCCCCTTCCCCATCCCCTAGGTCCCAATTCCTCATCCCCTTCCCCTATCCCCCTTCCCCATCCCTCTAGACCCCCTAATCCCCAGACCCCCTACCCCCAGGCCCCCCTTTCCGTCCCCCCGGGACCCAATTTCTCGTCCTCCAGAGCCCGGGGGCCCCCTACCCTCGGGTTCCCTTCCTCATCCCCCAGGACCCCAATTCCCCGTCCCCCTTCCCGGTCTCCTGGGGCCCCCTTCCCCGTCCCCCCGAGACCCCAAATCCCCGTCCCCCTTCCCAGTCCCCCTTCTCCCGTCCCCCCGGGACCCCCTCCCCCTCATCCCGCAGCCTTCAGAAGAGCAGGGCCCCCCCGTCCCCTCAGCCTCCCCCCGGTCCCGCCCCGCCCGTACCGGCGGCGGCGCGCAGGTCGTGCCGCTGCAGGCAGCACTCCCTGAAGTAGCAGTAGAGCCGCGGGTACGAGATGATGCCGGTGAGCGCCGAGGCGGCGGCGCCGGCGATCGCCAGCCCCAGGCTGATGGGCTCCACGGCGCCCGCGGGCGCGGGCAGCAGCAGCGGCGGCAGCAGCAGCAGCAACAGCGCCAGCCCCGGGGCCGCCCGCGGGCCGCCCCGCAGCCCCGTCATGGCCCGCACGGCCCCGCCGCCGCCCCGCCGCCGCTTCCGCCGCGCCGCGCCGCTTCCGCCGCCGCCATCTTGGACCCGGGCAGAGGCGGAGCTGGAGGCGAGGCGGCGGCCATGTTGGGTGTGGCACATGTGGTGTTGGGCGCCATGGCGGCCATCTTGGGTGTGGCGGCGGCCATCTTGGGAGGGTGTTGTAATTAAGGGCTGTTCATTAAGGATGGGCCGGAGAGTGCGGGTGTCCCTTGTGCCTGTACTTCCAGCCAAGCTGGAGGATTTTTCCCCTTTCCCCTATTTTTGGCTAAAGGAGGAATGGGGGCTATCCCCCCAGGCCTGTGGAGGTGCTCAGGAAGCTGCGCCCAGCCCAGAAAGAAAAAAAACATTTGTGACAGCTTAAAAACACTTTTATTGTTTTTAAATTCAAAGTCTTGCCTTCAGGCTCCCCCACATGACAGTTCCTGGCTCGCAGGCTGCAGGGCCTCTCCCCCAGCTGCCCAGGGAGCTGAAAAGAGACGTTCCTCAGCCTCCACAGGTACAGCCCGAGCCGAGCTTCTCCCTGCTCACAGCTACCATAAAATGCAGTGAGCTGCTACAGAGGTCTACAGGCAGAAAAATACAAAACGCCACGCACAGTACAGAGTGCGTAACCCACGTGCCGGGTGCCTGCTGTCACTCCTCGTGCTGTGACATGACCCAGCAAGGCAGTGCCAACACCAGGCTCCTGCAGGAGCACCCGCGAGCCCAGCTGAGGAGCAGCAGCACCGAGCTTGCCGCTATCTATTGCATTATGTGCAGCAAGGGCCCGTGGGAACAAAGAAGCAGCATTTTACAAAGTTGCATCCCCCCCCCCGAGGCGGCTTTAAACCTTCCCTTCATATTCACAAGGCAAACAGCACTGCTGCTTTTAAAATATCTTTTTTTTCCCACATTTTTAAGGTATAAGAATCTGTAAAAGCAATGTTTTCCCACTAAAAAAAAAAGCTCACAGTTTTATAAAAGAAGTTTTATAACTGAAAATAAGTTATATACAAGATTTTACCGACCAGAGTTCACAATCACCTGCAAACTGATTCACTACAAGATCACAAGAAAAGGTTTGTAGTTAACACCAGCACATGAAGGCAGTGACTCTCCCCACCTCCGTTTCAGGTCACTGACACAGAATTCTTTATTAGTAGAAAACAAGAACCTCTGCAAAGACTTCAGTCCACGTTCATCAGTATCGCCTGTTCATCTTCTTGAACTTCTCATAGTGATAATCGTCGGTTGCTTTTTCATTGGGTGGACGTTTGCGATTTGGAGGAGACCCTTCAAACAAAAGAGAAGGAAATAACACTTCCTGTCCTTTCACATATGCAACAGAAAGGAGTTTTAATTCTACCACTTCCCTTATGAACTCCACAGAACTACAGCCCCTTGCTATGAGAAAAGTTATTCCTTTAGCCACCTGTGCTCCTAAATCTAGTGCCCCTTTGTCATCCCAGCAAACCCTTGTTAGTCAGCGTGGCCAATGTGTTTCAGTTCTGACCTCTGCTACTCCACCTTTAGGAATCCCTAAAACATCCTCCATCCTGTGTGACCTGCCGTGGGTACAAGTGTAACTGCCTCCTATGGACTTCAAATACAGATTGCTCCATTTCCCCACTAACTCAGGGCACCCAAGAGAAGAGAAAGCAAGAGCAGCTAGGTCAGTTCTCTGTTACATTTCAGCATCTTCCTCTTACGACACTTCAAGTTCGGAACTTACGCTCGGGTTCTGGTCTCTCTGTATCCCCCACTCTCAGAGGACGGGGCTTTGGCTCTTCTTTATTTCTTCTCACTGGTGCATTTAGCTCCTCGTGATAAACTGAAGGAAGGAAAACATCAGATAAGAAACATTTCAGTTGTGTTATTTAGACAGACATATTTCTATGGTATTTGTTACAACTGATGTTCAGCGGAAAGAACAGAACAAGCATTCTTGTAATTGGTTTATATGGATAATCAATGCATGCAAGATGGGATACAGCAAATTTCAGTAGCACTGTTTAATCAGAAGTGGTCCAAAGATTCTTCATTTCCTTTGGAACACACAAATCTGACTCCAAATCACCTCTGTAGGCGTGGTTAGACACAGTAGAAGGCTGCCTTTCCTCCAGATGGCTGCAGTATGAGCGTCTCTCCCGGAAATTAATTCCCATCTCCTGTCTAGTAAGATCTATGTATGCTTGACCACCTGTGTGCTTTGGCAGCCCGGAAAATTGATTCTCTAAATTATAACCCATCATTTATAACCACAGACAAGGCAGGCATTTACAGCACACGTTCACGAAACAACTTAAAGAAAAAGTCTGGAAATTTATGAGGCACTGTCAACTGGGAGTTCAAGAGCAGAAAGTTAGGCCGTAAGTAATAATCCCCTCTCCTTGCTGATGGATGGAAAAAACAGGCCAAGCCACATGGGGTCTATATGAGCATCCCAGAGAAAGGAATCAGCTGCTTGTGCTGATCCATGAACTAATTTCTCCTGAACCAGACTACATCCCAGCTGACCGATTTTCTTTAGGAGAGGAGCAGGTCACACCTGGGTCAGGAGAGCTACGGGAGACTTACATCTGTTGTGCTGGACATAGTTAACAGCCATGTTTGTAGGAACAAAGGAAGTTTCACTGTCTTTCTTTTTGTTCTGCTGCTCTGCCAGCAGCTTGGCCTTCGCCTCTTCAGTCGAGATGATGTTTTTTATTTTTGCACTAGAAGAAAAACAAAGAAAAAATATTCATATTTAAAAACAACACCAAAATCATATTTAAAAAGAGTAACAGGCAAAGGAATTATCCTGAGCATATGGATTTGGGTGTAGTAATAGCATTGCTATTGTATTTAATACGCTTTTTGAGAGAGAAAGCAGTGCTATAGAAACTTTGATGCTTAGATGCTTTGTTTCAAAGGCAAAAGGGAAGCTCACATCTGCTGAACACCTCACTAATCCAGACCAAGGCCGAATCCCACCACAGAGCGAACTGGGAGCTGTGTAATCCAACCACCCCACTGCTCTGCCAATTGACAGTTCCTAGTCACGGTGCTCCTCCTGGCAATTCAGGCCATGACTAACAGGTCTGTGAACAACATACTCAATTCCCAGGTCCACTTCAGGGATGCCACTTAGCATCTGGTTGGACAGCATCTCTTCAGTCTTCTTGGCAGAGGAGACACGGATGTTCTCTGGCAGCTCGTACAGAGAGTCCTCGGCATTCTTAAGCTTCACCTTCTGCTCCTCATTCTCCACAATTCCTTTCCTCTTCTTCAGCTCTGTCTCAATGTACTTCATCCTAAAGTGCAGCACACAAGGGACATGTGGTATTTAGTTCTGTTTTCTGTACTCTATCCCAACACTGCTGTGCACAGCTGCGAGCGCTCTGTGAGCGCTCAATGGCTGGGAGGGAGGAATGAATAATCTCTCCAAAAGTACTCAGCTAACATCAACTGCATGAAACAAGGTATTTTCAGCTCTGTCCAAGAAACGATCAGATCCTCCGAGCTCTTTCACAACCAGCAAGGAAGGCAGCTGCTGGTATTTAATGCCACCGTACTGGCTGGCTGACTGGCACCTCCTAGCTTTGCCCACGAAAATGCCTTCTCGAGTCTGGCAGCCAAAAGGTGAAAGAGCAAGCGAAGGTTTCTGTGAGAATCAGAAAGACGTTTTGGGAACACTCAGTATTGAAGATAGGAGAAGAAAAAAAAAACACACACACACACACACACACACACACAACAACTGTGAGAGGACACCCAACCCAGAATTCAACTTCACAGACGCGCCATGCAGCTCAACTTACATGTCAGCATCTTCATCTCGCCTGTTGGTTTCAGCCGAGAAGGAAGTTCCCAAGTTGAGATCTTCCTCTTCATTAATCCTAAATGGAAACCACAGTGCTACAGTTGTTTGTTGCTTGTTTTAACTAATTTGACAAGTTAACATAGCAGTAGCTAGCCAAGCTGAATTATATTAAATTCAGCAACATCTGGTCAGTTTATTGCTGTGTCTTAATATCAGTCCAGGGAAAGGTCTTTGGAAGTCACACGCACCCACCTGTCCTTGCCTCGTTCTTTCAGTTTCTTCATGTCCACCATCCCCCCAGATTTTATCTTAAATGGGTCATCCTGGAATTTAAGAAAAAAAATGAGAAACCCTGAAGCTTCCCTTCAGTTTACTCCTAGTCTTCAAAATCTGAATGAAAACAAAAATTATTGAGCTGTGACATGAGGCCTATTCCAGACCAGACTGCCACAGCGACCCACTGCGCCACACTGATGTCCTCACATCGTTACAGCTTAGCAGTGAGGTGGTGAAAGTATCCAGAACTTACCACAAGCGTCGCTTCTTCTTGCAGCTTCTCTCCCACAAGCAGAGCTACAGCGCTAGTCAGTCAGATAAAGTAAAAAAAAATAAATAAAAATCAGTAGAATTAAACATATTACCAACAATACCGTCTTTGTTCGTCCTTCACCACATCTAACAGATGATCTCAAACACAGTGACAGTAGGTAAGAGAGGAGAGAGGTAAGTTAGGAGGCAGATGTGAAAGGGTCCAACTTACACCTACCATTCTGTTACGTGCACGGGACAGACGTATTCTGATTAAATGCATTTCACGACAAATCCCAATCTTACTCTTCTTCCTCATGGCTGGGACACAGAACAGATTTTGTACGCTAAACTGACATGGTGTGTCTGTAACTGACTCACCCTCTTTTCCATCCTCAGGATTTAACATACAAAATCCTCTATCAGTAATGTACTTTTGGCACTACTGGACAAGTAACTGTTTCTATGGAAAGGAGGCACGTGGCAATAGAGAAATTTACTGTTATATTAAACCACCAGACAGAGCACATCCTCACACCCCTGGTGCTACAGCCCTTACCTCACCCCATTGGGTCGCTTTCTGAGGCTCTGCACTTCTTTGGCTTCCTCGAGTTTTAACCTGAAGAAAAAACATTGGACTTAGTACTTGATGCTTTGGTTTTAATTAACTTAGTTTGATTTCCTGCATTTAAATATTAGTGCCCATCTACTCTTCTGGTTACAGATTAAGTAGATATTTTATATTTTACTTTATTAAAAGTTTTATTAAAGAGATCAGAAGAAACACATGGGCTGTCCCTCCAACACATCTTCCCTCAGCTGAGGCACAAAACATTCAGACACCGAAAGAGTTTAAGAAGCCAACATGGGAAATGCGAGCCAACAACCCCTGCTTCTGATTTCGTTTTGCTGAGATCTCCAGACAATGAAGATCTCCCTCACAAGACAGAGGGTCGCCTTGCACGAGGAGCTAACACGGGGCTCCTTTACTCCTTCAACCGCCCGCGTGAGCTAACACAACAACGCAGTCGGTGCCCTGAAGAATGGGGACAACCAACAGCAAAACCAACGGCAGCCCCCAGGTGAAGATCTATCGGCGCATCAGGGAAAGGTTCGGTGAAAACTTCAATCCAGGGCTCTACGCTCACGTTATCGATGTTTTCAGGCACTGAGGCGCCTCCTAAGGAGGCACGCCTTTCGCTGCCTGTCACCAAGGGCGCCCCAGGAAACCCCTCACAGAAGTAAACCACCACCGGCAAGGTGCTGTTGGGCTGCACGGGTAACACACCGCCCGCAGGTGCCGAGTTCCGCGGGGTGCAAGCGCAGGGACGGGCACGGCGGGGGGGGGGGGCCGCGATACGACGCGATGCTACGCGATAGGATGTAGCGTGACGTGATATGACGCAGTGTGACGCCGCGCAGCGAGGCCGTGACGCGACACAACGGCGTCGCGCGGCGGCATGACGCGACGCTGCGGCGCGGCAGCGCGATGTGACGCCGGGACGCCGCGACACGACGCGATACGACGCGATATGCCGCGATATGACATCACGGCGGCGCGGCGGGCCCGGGCGGCGCTGTTAGCCCACCTCCCCCGGCGTTCCCGTGCTCTCACCTGACCTCCCTGGCCAGCTCCTCGTCCTCCTCATCCTCCTCGGGCTCCTCCCTGCGCCTCCTGAACGACCTGGCGGCCGCCATGCCGCCCCTCCCCTCTCCTACCCCCCCATCCGTCGCGGCGCGATGACGTCACGCAGCCACGCCGACACCGCCCCTTCCGCCAGCACTTCGACCTGGCAAAAAGAGGGGCGTGTCCCCCTCCCTCCGGTCCGGGCGCGCCCCGCGGCCCCGCTCCTTTGGTTCCCCCCCCCCCCGCCTCAAACGTTCCCCCCGCCGCCCTCCCGCTCCCTTCGCGGCGGCGGGGCGGGGGCTGTGGCAGCGGAGATCCCCTGGGGTCCTTCAGGGATCCCCGAAGGTTGGGCTGCGAACAGGTGAGAGGGAGGCGGAGGCTGGGTGCCGGCCCTTGGCCCCGCTCCTGAGGCGCAAAGGCCGCAACGGCGCCCATAGGCGCCGTTGCGGCCTTTGCGCCTCAGGAGCGGGGCCCAGGTTTTGGGTCTGGGCTGAGGAAGCCTCAGGTGGGGTCTCCAGTGCCCCTCAGGCAGCCCCTGGTAAAAGGGGAGTGAGCTTCAGCTGCCGTGGGGGTGTATATGTATGTGTGCGGGGTCCCCGCCCCTCAATATTTAATTTCTGTTTTCACCCAGGTGCCCAAATCTCCGCGCCGTGCTGACCCCCAAGGGCTAAATCTCCGTGAAGACGTGCCCGCGAGGAAAACCGAGCCCGCGTCGCGCTGAGGAACGCCTGGTTTCTGGCTCTTTCTCGTCCGTAGGGCGGTTCGGTAAGTAATTCACTTCGGTAAGTAATTCCTGCCTCGGCGCTGCCGGCAGCGGCCGCGGATCGTCGTGGTGGGTTGTGCGGGATGAGCGAGCAGATCTGGTGATTGCCTCGTGAAAGCAGCGCTGGGGCTTGTTTTTATTTGTATCAGGCTGGTTTTTATTTGTTCCCCTCCGAATCTGCGCTCTCTGAATCTGAACTGTTGAAAACTGGCTTTCGTTTTGGCACCAGACCAAGCACTTGTTTTGAAATAAAAATAAAAAGAGAAGCGTGTCACCGTGCAGGCAGAGCCGCTGATTTTGGCAGCGATTGAAGCGAGCGAAAGTAGGTTGCAGTTGCCGTGGAATTGTTCTGACATGTTCACGTACTGTTCTTCCCCAGCGCTTCTTGAGAGAGACAGGCTGGAGGACTTGTTTTAAGGTAACTTCTTTTCTTATCATACTTAATACATTTTGACAAGCAAAAATAAGCTTTCCGGCAGTGCTTTTGTTATTAAATTCCTAGTTTCCTGAGCAGCGTTTGAGAGCTCTTTGCGCCAGGTAAAGCTCTTGGGGCAGAGCTGTGGGGAGGCAGGGATTCAATACTTTCTTCTGAACAGCCACAGCTCGAACCTTTTCTGATGCATTCGGTCAGGGCCGAGAGGTGAAAATGACGTTTTTGCTCTTTTATTTAGGAAAGGAAAATGTAGGTGGGAAGCTCAGCATCCCGGTGCTGGAAAGCTGAAAGGCATGGATTTAATTTGGAATGGAGGGGTGGTCCCGTGGAATGCAGTAAAACCATCCACAAGACTGTACTTAACATAGCGTGTTCCAAAAGCAGTCTGCAGTTAGCTTCAACTGGTGGAGATTAGGGGGTCTGGAGTTCATTTTAAAACAATATTTTGTTCATTAGGTTTTCTGGGAAACCTCTTTTGGGAAAGGGATAAGAAACCAGGGAAGGTGAAATAGCAAAAATGGCACTGATACTAAACGGAGTCGGTTTTGTAGAAGGATCTCTGAGTCTGAAAGTGTCCCAGTTTTCTGTGTTAGCCACGGATACAGTGCTCTTGTCCCTTGTCTGTTAAATCAGTGTATGGTACGTGACACTGCTTTGCCTGTGTGAAGCTGCATGACGTTACTCGGTTGTCTGTTAAGCATCTCTTCGCAGGTTACTGTGATCCTGGTTCCAACCACTGCTGTTTGTAGGATGTAAATATGATTCCTTCCCCCTCCAGTTTTGCTTTGCTCCTCCAGTTCAGTTCCAAAGAGTGTTGCAAAAACACTGTTACAAAATTATCCTTGAGGTTTGCCTTCTGCCAAGGCAAGGTGCTAGGCAAGCTTTTCGGCTCCCAGGATAAGTGATGCTGAAATGGCTTATTTGTTTACCCTCTCATTTTATTTTTTTTCCCTCTCTTTACTGTTAGTGATTCAGACCAGGTAGCAATAGAAATTCTTTCAAATCTTCTCAAAATGTGAAAACAACAGAGAGTAGCAACTGTTCTTAACTTCAAGTTCATCCAATTTTTTGATTTTTTTGGTAATGATGTAAGCTTTTCATGTCTGCTTCATTTCCAGCCAATAGCAATATTTTGGATCCTGGTTTGTGTTGTTAATATTACTTATATATTTTTTTAACAGTCACAAGTGAGGTTACTTGATCTATGCTTAAGAAACACAAACCCTTTTCATCTTCTTTTTGTAGCTGCACGTTTCTGAGACACGTTTCAAGTCTTTAATGTACCCGTGGACCACCATGAAAGTGTTTATTGTGCTCGTAAGCATGCAGCTCTGAAATCCTCTGTGCTTGCAGCGCTTGGGTGCATGAGATGGGTGGAACAACGTGTTACATTTCGTACAGTCTTTGAGAGTTTTGTGACTCGTTAAAACCTATATTAAATGAGAAATTTCTCAGAGACTGAAGACTGGTTATCAGTTACAGATCTTTTAAGTCTAATTCCCTCTTGCACAGCTTCATTAAAACTTAATATAATTAAATTATATTTTTAACGTTTGATAAAGTAGTGTAATAAGGAACTAAACGTCAGATCCAGATCAGCACAGTACGGGCACCTCGAGGCCCCCAGACACCGTATGCTAAGTACTTGTCTTGGGCTGCAGCACCCTTTTGCTTCTAATCTGAGTTTCATGCAAACAAGCTAATTAGATTTGTATCTCTTCGTGCTGCGTGTTTATGTTTGGCAAGAGGAATGACGTTCAGACCACCACATTTGTTTTCCCACCCTACCTGCTGAGCTAGAACATAAAACCCATTTTCTAGGGGGAAAAGTGGAGTTGGTCAGTCTAGTCAGGTTAATGGAGTACCGTGTATTCATGGTATGTAAGCCCAGTGAAGGTACGTAGGTAAGGCGTGTGTGAATTAATGGCAGTTTTTATTTACTGCTTTAGGCCCCTGCATCATTCAGAGATGCTACGTGATCAGTCTGGGAGTTTGAGATTAAGAAGATGGTGGTCAGTTGGTCACTGTACCACTGCTTTCGTTTTGTGGTGTGATTTTATCAGCTACAGCAAATCGTCCCTTGGCTTGAAAGCTTACCTGAGACCAAGTCAGCAGCAGCGCTTCTGAAGCTGTCCCTGCGTGCTGAGCACCCTCGTACATTTCTGAACGCACATTCCATGTTACACACATTATTAGCTTTGTTCGTGTATTTCCTCCACAACCCATTGCCTTGCTCACTTACCTACAATATCGTAACGCAGCCACTCAACAGGGGGTCAGAACTGTGCTAGCTAATGTCACTGGGTCCTGATTTAGATTTTTTTTGATCTCATTGAACCTTAAAGATGAATATTTTAATCTCCAATACACAAAACAAGCTAATTTCTCTTCTTGCAGGCTGTGAGAGCAATTCTGACACGTGACTGAGCAGAGCTATCCTTTCTTGTCCTAGGAAAACACCCTCGCACAGGTGAGAATGGGGGATACAAGAGACATCTGTCCTCACCTGGATTCCATAGGAGAGGTGACCAGGGATGATCTGCTGCTCAAATCCAAGGTACACGCTGTTCTGGTTGTCAGTCCTTTCCCTTTGTGCTATTGTGCATGCTTTTGCATATTTGCTTTTCAAAGAAAATGCTGCCTATCTCTGTAGAGAAGAGTACCTTGCACATGTCCCGTAAAGCAAGCCTCTGTCAGTCCCATCTGGCGTATTTCTCACTGACACTTTATCCTGCTCAAATGTGTCACTTGTCTAACACACAGCAAATTGTATATTTAATCAGAAGCATGGGTTTAAGAAATGAAATATTGGGAGCTGCAGGCTGGGGAAGCCTTTCTCATTGAGAAGTTTCCCAGTCTTGAAGGACTAGATTACTTAAAAAAAAAAAAACAAACAAGCAAACAAACCTTCTTTTATCATGAATATGCAGGGAACCTGCCAGTCATGTGGAGCTGTGGGACCAAATCTCTGGGCTTGTCTTCAGGTAAAAATGGCTTGCTATTCGTGTGCATGATATGGTGGGACTTTTCTTAAATATAAACCTAAATAAAAATATAAAAAGAAGATGTATTTGACCAGAAAAAAAAACAACTGAAAATGACGAGGGGGCTTCACAGTAGAAATATCCACTGTTTTTTGATGGATTCGAAGAAAAAGTCTCCCAAGATTAAAAGCTAATGCTGTCAGAATACACTGAGATTTAACAGTTTGCTTCTCATAGGTGATTTTCCCCCCAGTAGCCCCAGCAGGAATGAATATAATTCCCAGCATCGACTGCCTCTGCTGGCAGCTGTGAAGGGAGACTGCAAGTCTGAGACCTCGGAAGAGAGGGCAGGTGCTCAGGGCAGGGAGGCAGAAAGGAATGACAAAAGGCATGAGGGTGGGCAGGGGCAGTTTATTTTTACACTGGAATGCCCAGACAATTGGAGATTTGGTAAATGAGCTGCCTGCTGGAGCAGTTGCCTTGGAATGGGGACTTTACACGGGTGCAAACCCATGCGGGGTTTGCAGGTTTTCTTTCTTAAATTCAGCAATTCCAAATTCCTGTCTTATTCTGGGCCCTGGAGAAAGAAAAAAGCTAGAAAAATGGCAAGATCGGTTCTGAAGTTGCAGCTGCTGGTGGGACCGGAGTTGCAGACTGTTTTGTGACAGTTTTAATTTGGTGTGCCACTGTACTTTTGTTCTTTCTCTCTCCAGCTCGGTTGTCCTTATGTTGGTTGTGGGGAGTCCTTTGCTGACCACAGCACGCTTCACGCACAGGTGAGCTTTTCTCTGTTGTCCACCTTAAAACAGACAGAGTTGGATTTTTCCCATTCTCTAATCCTCCTGTACGGTAATCTGGTGGTCCCGTGCTTCAGTTTGAGCCAGCTGTCAAATCATTATTTCGTCTTTCAATTTCTAGGCCAAAAAGCACAACCTGACAGTGAATCTGACCACTTTCCGGGTCTGGTGTTATGCCTGTGAGAAGGAAGTGTTCTTGGACCAGCGGCTGGCAGCGCACACGCAGTCACCGCCAGTGAAGTTCACTGAACCGGTGGGTCTGTGACACAGCATGACAGGGGTGAATGCTTGACAGGCTTTTTGTTTACCTCTTGCAAAATTAGCCAAGAAATTTCCACTATTGTCCAGGCGATTGTTGTGATAAGAACTCTTTCACTGAAGGTGGCAAACTGTAGTCGTATTCCAATAGCTTTGTCTTACAGAACCTCCCCACCAGATGACTTCCAAATGACTTCAATATCCATTTTGAATTTTGTAACCTTTCCTAGCCTCTTCTGTGGGGCATCTGTTTCTGGGAGGAACGACAGCAGCTGTGACATCTTAATTTTCATTGCATAGCCTATCAAAATTTTAGCTGGAAAATCCAGACTGGAAACGCCTGTACTTGTGACACTGTTGCATATTCCTGATGCCTCTTTCATCATGCACACTGGAAGCAATAATTGTATCATTTCTATTTCCTGTGTGCATTACTGAGAAGGACAGACAGCGCAACTGGTTCTTCTCTCCCGAATATGCTTTTCTAAAGGCTGGCTAGATTTACATATAAGATGATCTCTCTCATAACTCATCTTTTGAAGCAGGACTCTCGCTGGTGCTTATTTTTCTGTCTTTAATCTAGGATTCTCCATTGCCTGCTCACCCTTTGAAGGCCGTTCCAATTGCAGTGGCTGATGAAGGCGAATCCGAATCAGAGGATGATGATTTGAAACCAAGAGGTAACTGCATCGAGTTGATGAAAGGGCTGTGAGGGTAACTCTGCAATCTCTAGGACCTGCACTGAGAGGTTCCTAGGAGCAGAGGGAAGAGCCTACCTAGCAAGGGCCAGATTCCCTCTCCTTTGGGAAGGAACGTAGAAAGCAGCACTTCTGGAAAGTTTCATGCTTCTCTTGTTTGTGCTTTAGGCCTTACTGGAATGAAAAATCTTGGGAACTCCTGCTACATGAATGCAGCACTTCAGGCTCTCTCTAACTGGTAGGCATTAGGGCCTTTCAGTTGAGTCTTTACTAGACTTCACTAAATACCAAAAGTGGCACCTCTGATCTGAGTCCTCTGTGAGTCATGCAAAGAGAAATCAGCCAGGCTAGGTGCAGAAAAAGGAATATGAAAAATTTAGTGTTTAGGAAAATAGAAGTTTTACCGTAGGAAAATGAGTGAAAATAGAAGTTTTAAAGTAGGAAATGAGTGAACTTATGGCCATTTATAAGACTTCCATTATTCATCTATACACAAGTAAAACTCCTTTCCACTGTGACAGAAACGTGTTTATCACATAGGAAAGCATGTCACCTCTTTCTGTTCTCCCCGGTGATATCATTGTAACAACTCCTATCCTAAAATATTCTGTAGCCATCCTGCTGAAAACTAGTTCCAGGATCTGTTCTGTACTATACCTGGTACAGATTCACGTCAGCTTTCTTTATTCAAGTTAGAATCTAAGCCTGCATCTGAAATCAATTATTCCCTTGATTTAAAAGCAGTATCCTAAGCACGTTTTCAAAAAGACATGCATTTAAGTTTTGATAAATCCTTAAATAGAGGCAAATGAGAAGTCTCTGTGCACTGAATTCTTTGTTTTTTCCTCATAGCCCACCTCTCACACAGTTTTTTCTGGAATGTGGTGGACTGGTCCGTACAGATAAGAAACCAGCACTGTGCAAAAGTTACCAGAAGCTGGTGTCTGAGGTTTGGCATAAGAAACGGTGAGTGGTCGCTCCCTAATCTAATCTGGACAGTTTTCACATTTATGTTGGTTCTGAAATATGGCATCAACAACAAGAAATGGGATCTTCAGTGACAAGTGCACCTTCTAAGGCAGTCAAACCCTACATAGACAGGTATGCATAGATTTCCCTGTATCTAGGAGATCCTATATGCTGCTTCTGGTGCACGTCGTTGTCAGTGATCAAAAGAATACATTCTTAATAACTTTTAAAAGGAAGAGATTTTTTTTATATACCTTTTCTGTTGGCAGAGAAGAAAAAAATGGTGGGATAATGGAACCCTCTTGGCTATTTCTGAGTCTGTTGTACGGACTGACCAGCACTTGAAGGCGCTGCTCTTGATTACCAGAGGGACTGATGATTTGGATGGAGAAAGTGGTACAGAGCTGACACTGAGATTTTACCAAAGAGAGTGGAAAATGCAGGTGGCTTTTTGGGAAGTGTTTGCTAGTGGATCACCTTCTAGTCTGGTTCCAAGCACAGTGTAAAATAATGCAGCTCTGTTGAAATTTAAACGTCTGCTCTGTGCAACTGTAATTGATTGAGGAAAAAAAAATGCAATACCATTTAGATTCCTGGTTTGACATTTGTTTCAGGTTAGTTTTTAACAAGGGATAAGTAAGATGCGGAGCAAAGGTGAACTGTAACTTTATGTAGCAGGCTGCAGACTTTGAAGCAGAAAAAGATCAATTTAGTATTGGTTTTGACTTATCTCATTTACTGGTCCCTGGCCAGCCCACACAGATTTTGAGACAGACATGCTGCTGCAAAATGAAACTGAGTAACTAACTGCAAAACCCTACTCTGGAGAGAATCACTTGAGAGGATTCAAAGTGTGGACAGAGCTTTACATTAAATGTGCTCTAGGGGCGATTCTCTCTGGAAGGATAGGCCGAAATGACTAAGATGTTTTCCTTCTCTTAATTTGTATGTCACCCAGCTAATAGGGAAACTAAGACCAGGATTTGCAGGTGCATAATTATTTTTTGTCCTCTTTAACTAGTGACCACACCCTGTTCTGTTGCCTATTACACAAACTGGCTCCAGGCCTGATAAGCAAACTAACTTCTTTTTTTCTCCATATTTAAACAGCCCGAGTTATGTTGTTCCAAGCAGTCTATCTCATGGAATTAAACTCGTCAACCCCATGTTCCGAGGCTATGCACAGCAGGTGGGGCCTCAACACAAACATGCCATTATTACAAAGATGGTGATTTTTTTTTCCTTCCTGCAGTGGTGGTGCTTGTGTATAGAGAGAAGAGCTAGAGCTCAGGAGTCACGCCTGTTTTGTGTCAATATTAGTGACCTGATAGAGCACCTGGGTGGGATTCAGGAGACCTGGGTTCTCTTCCAGGCTCTGCCCCTGGCTTGCTGGTTCCAAGTCAGTGCATCTTCCTGTGTCAGCCTTATCACCTCTAAAATTATGATGGTGACCTCCTTTATAAAGGGCTTTGAGATCTATTGATACGTACTATATAAGTTGGGTATTGTTTATTCATATTATAGCTGAGAAACCTGGATTAATCTGTACCAAGAAGTTAAAAATACCGATGATCTATATTCTTTTTCTGGGGAATTTCAGCCGACTGAATCTCATTTGAAAGATAGTATCTTTTTCTTTGAAGTATTTATCCAGTGTTTATTCTTTAGAATAAAATGTAAACATCAAACTATGTTTGATTTGAAAATTTACAAAAGAAATGACAGTAGACAGTATATCTAAACTGTGATTCTGACAGCAAGTCAAAACAGAGGATAAAAATAATGATTAATGAAAGAATTTCTATATTTATCTTTGATGTGAAGTATATTGGATTGGAAAACTCAGCTGTTAAGAGATAGAGTTGAAAGGAAGATAGGGCAGGCTGAAAGCCAAGCTTCTTTAAAATAACAGAAACATCATAATTAACTTTCTGGAATTGTCAAAATACCAAGTTGCTTTCAGCAGTTCCTTTGAAGGCAACGTATCACTTCTTTTACCACACATTGCAAATTTAGGAGCTTGCACCTTGACTGTATAGGCTTTGGTTTCTGGCTCCATTCCCTATTTATTAAAGATTTTAATCTGCCCTCTGTAAGAGAGGGATTCCTATAAGCAGACATCAGTGTTCATGAAAATTGTTTTGTGCTTAGGAGTCTGTTTTCTATGGCCTGCTGCCTTCCTCAGCTTTCTCCTGGTCTCTTGCCTCTTATCAGTGGTAATACCCTGGTAAATAAGATCATGGTTTGCATGTTGCAGCTGCTCTCTAGTTTTCCTCTGTGTTTTTCAGCTGAAGATGTTCAGATAAAAATACATCTCCAACTCCCTGCTTTAGGAGGGTCTCCGTGTGTTACGGAGCTGGATAACTTTCGTGGGCAGCATTGAAAGAGGCTGTGAATGGAGCTGTATCTGTATTTTGCCCCTCTTGTTTGCCCTGTTTCTGGATGGATGCTAACATGGAAATACTCCCGCTTTTCAGGACACTCAGGAGTTCCTGCGCTGCCTGATGGACCAGCTTCACGAAGAACTGAAGGAACCGATTGTTGCAGAGACGAGAGATTTGGATACCAGTGACCAGGATGACAAGCGAGAGGGTGACCGAAGTCCTTCAGAAGATGAGTTCCTCTCCTGTGACTCGAGCAGTGACAGGGGTGAAGGAGATGGTCAAAGCCGGACCGCAGGGGGCGTGGGCGGCAGCTCCCTGGCAGAGACAGAGTTGTTGATCCAGGATGAAGCAGGGAGAGGGATCTCCGAGAAAGAGAGGATGAAGGACAGAAAGTTCTCCTGTGGCCATCGGCGCAGCAACTCGGAGCAGGTGGACGAGGATGCAGATGTGGACACTACTATGATGCCAGTGGATGGCAGAGCCTCGCCTGAGATGCTTCCAGCTCCCCGTCCTGCCAGCCCATGTAGGACACCAGGTACAAACCTCTTCCAGTCACGTTGTGAGATGTGGTATTGTCCTACATGGGTGGTGGTGTAGTGCAGTGGCAAACAGCACGTCGTGTGTGTGTTCCTTCTGTGGGTTTGAAAAGGTTTTACATCCAAGACTCTCTGCAGTGTCTCTGGCAGTACTTCTGCCTTTGTGCACACTTCCTTCTGTAAGAAAACCAGGGAGGTGCTTAGTCAGGCTGAAGTGCTTATGGAGCTGAGCGAAGCCTACATCCTGAGGCAGCAATAGCTGCCTCTGCCAAGCCTGCAGATGCAGCATTTGTGTTTTTTCCTAATTTAAGAAAAAGGTTTCATATATGTGCATTGCTTTATCTGTTAGGCTGGCCTGGGGAAATGTTGGCTGTGGAAAAAAGACATGGAAGAAAATGTTCGTTACTGTTGGACTACAGACTCTGGAGAGAAGAGGTTGCTGCACAGTTTGTGCATTTCGGTGTGTTAGGGAAAAGAGCAGCTGTTAAGATGTAGGTGTGGAGTCACCCCGAACTGAACATATCCGATCTTTCAACACTTCTTTATGTAAGAGTCTTATTCTGCCAACTGGCACTGAAGGCAGCAATGTTGTTTGTGTGGATTAGGGATACAGGAGCAAGCTGTAAAACCTAATTAGTCACAAGTGTGAAAAAATAGCAGGGTTTTTTTTTTTCTATATATATAATTATTAGCTGTTCAGTATAGCTCTGTATGCACTCTTAGCCATGCACTGAGAGCTGTATCTGCCAACCCATGCAAGTAAGACAATTCGTAACATCTGAACTGAGTGCTGAGAAAGATTCTGTGCTGGAACACAGAGCTGGGCTGACACTGACTCTAACAGAGCTGGCTTTCATAACGGGTTTTCACCAGTGCTCTTCAGCCTCCCCTTTTTCCCAAACAGAACCTGATAACGATGCCTATGTGCGCTGCTCCTCACGCCCCTGCAGTCCTGTCCATCACGAAATGCACTCCAAGCTCTCTAGCAGTCCTCCTCGCTCCAGTCCTGCCAGGCTCGGACCTTCCTATGTGCTCAAGAAAGGTAGTGCAAAGGGGTCAGGGTATGCTGGGAGGCAAAGGGGAGCATGTGGAGGAGGAGGGGTTCAAAGGGGAAAGAATTATTTCATGATCCTTGATTAACAGTTGGAAGAAGTGCTGATCCCCCTGGAATATCAGTGCTTTATAAAATCATACCAGGCAAAGACTACAGTAAACCTGCAGGTAAAGTCAAGCTCTGGATACAACGGATGTTCTAGTATGCTCGTATATTGGGGCACTAAATGATTTCCATGTCTATGTCTGCATGCTGTGTTTGTTATTAATAAAAGAGCTACGAAGTCCTAGGCACGAGCTCCGTCCCTTTAGGGGAGTGTGGAGATGTGTAAACGTTTGTCTGCCAGGCTCACACGTCATAGCATGTGAGTCCAGGAAGTGTAAGATGATGTTTTACTGAGAGAGAGCTTCTGGGCTCTTAGATGTCTTGGGCTCACAGTAACAGAATTAAGCTGCAAATGTCAATCTGGTGCCGGGAGCATTGTTACCCTTCGGAGTGGAGCCTGGCTTCTGTTGTGTCAAACTGTCCTCTTTGTCCCAAGCAAACTGCAGAACAAAATCTCAGCATTGCGTAGCCAGCAAACACAATGACATGTGCTTATAGCACCGTCCCTACAGCTGTTCAATAATGCCATTCTGGCCAAAACTGTGCCCCAGCCCCTTGGCTGAGGTCAGCACAGCTGCAGATGTTCTGGCCTGATGAAAAGCACTCTGTCTCCATGCGTATGTGCATAGGGAAGGAGGCTTGTTATTAAACAAAACTCTGCGTTTGGCCAGTCCCTGCTGTGGAGAGTCTTCTCCAGCACAAGACACCTGGTGAACACCTGGCAAATGTTAGAGGGGGAAAAAGGGACAAAATACACGGACAGGTGAGGGGGAGAGGAAGTCAAGTGTAAAGCTTAGAGCAAAACACCCAGGATCAATCAGTTCTTGTCTTGTGTTATTGTGTGTCTGCGTGACTCTGCATGAGACCAGAGACTGGGAAAGAGCTGCTACGTGATGGAGCCTCTTTGTCTCTCTTTCAGCCCAGATGCAAGCTTCCGGGAAAAAGAAGAAAGAACTTCGTTATCGCAGTGTGATTTCTGACATCTTTGATGGCTCCATTCTCAGCCTGGTGCAGTGCCTCACCTGCGACAGAGTGAGTCTCCTGATAGTTGTCAGTCAAAGAGCACAGTCTTCTAGCTCGTAGACCTCTTCTTTGGAAATGGAGCTCCTGTTGCCAAGTACTGTGGGATGCATTTTGGAGGCCAGCTAAAATGCTGATGGGTGGGTGGTGGAGGAGGTGTGAGAGACCTGCTGTGCCAAGAAACTGTCTGCCTCCATAGTGGTCTGTTTATCTGTGTCACTTAGTTGGTCTAGCAATATCACATTCACATCAGAAAACAGATTCCAGTGCTACAAACATGACAGAAGTCTTCCTGCTGACAGCAATTTATTCAATAATTAGCCAGAGAGAGTTGTTCTTAGTGCCAGGCCAGGTTTCTAGCCCAGACAAAATCCAAGCATAGATAAAAGGTGATGATGAAAGTCAGGTCCCAGCTCCATTACATGCACAGGAAACCCAGAACTCTTCCTCTTGGATATTTCCAGGTTTCTACAACAGTGGAGACATTCCAGGACCTGTCACTCCCAATCCCAGGGAAGGAGGACCTGGCCAAGCTACACTCTGCCATCTACCAAAACGTGCCAGCTAAGACAGGGGCATGTGGGGACAACTATGCCTCACAAGGCTGGATTGCTTTCATCATGGAGTATATCCGGAGGTGTGTTCCCTGTGCAGGACCTCTTTCTTCTGGGGTTTGCCCTCCAGTGGCTGGAAGGCAGCTGTCCCTAGCCAGTGGTGGGTACAGCAGAAATGCCACTTGTAGCCGTTCCTTGGATGAGGACAGTGTGTGGTACCTCACGGGTCTGTTTTGGCCTTTTCTCGTAAGCCAGCTGCTGCTGTTCTACTTCTGTCATTCACCTTGAGATCTCGTGCGCAAATGATAATCCCTCAGCTCTGCCTTTAGCTCTGTCTTGCCCTCCAGAGCAAATGAATTACCAGCGTAGTTCTCCAAATCGCTTCCAGTTTGAGCAATCGGAATAGGGTTATCAGCTGGGAGAAATCGTGCTTTCCCTGTGCCATGGGGGTGTGTGATGATGTAGGATGTACAGCTAGAAGAATGCCCATCCACGTGGGGTTTTGTAAGCCAAGGTGTCCAATTATTTTACATGTAACTCTTGATCTCCTCTCCTCTGCAGATTTGTGGTGTCCTGTATCCCTAGCTGGTTTTGGGGTCCTGTTGTGACACTGGAGGATTGTCTTGCTGCCTTTTTTGCAGCAGATGAGTTGAAAGGTGAGTTAGCTTCGGTGGGGTCTGACAGCCAGAAACAAGAAAAACTGCAGCATATTTCACATGCGTTTGGGGGGCGGATTAAGTCTGGAAAGCATGCTCTAGTATTTCACTTAGAATCTGACACTACCAATACTTGACAGTTCAGCTTCTCTGAGCAGAAAGAAGTTTTTCCATGTGCTCAAGGGTGATTTTTCATTTTGAATCTGGATGAGACTGTTCTTAGCAAGGAGCAGACATGGCTGTTAGTCGCCTTTAAGTGCCATGGATCTTTATTCTTCTTAGATTCTTTGCTTTCTCCATCCATTCCCTAAGTCCTAGAGGACTTAAACAATTTGCTGTATTCACTTCTGTGTGAATTTTTCTCCTAGTTGATTCCATTCTCTTGCCTACACTTACTGAGGGAAATAGTTATTTGGATCTCTTCTCACCCTTAGAATAGTGTCAGGATCAACTTAATGTGATCTTTCTGCGTGAGTTGGAAATGCATTCGTATCAGAGTTGTGTGCTCTGAGTAACTGCATAACGGCTTTCTTCTCTTCATCTACAGGGGACAACATGTACAGTTGTGAACGGTGTAAAAAGTAAGTCTGCTTTACCTGTATTATACCTCTGGAAATTATTTCTTTATACTACTGTTAAACATATTGCTAAATCCTCTGCTGGGACATTTCTTCTGCTGAGTGTCATGTAAAATCTGCCTTGTCTTATACTGAGTTTCTTACACTGAGTCTTGAGAAGTCACTGACTGCAGGTAGGAAAAGTGCTGGCTTCAGCAGAGAAAAGAAAGGAAGAAGGGTGTGAACAGGGACATGGCTTGGCAGTAATTGAGTTACTGCATTAGAAAGAAGAGGCCTGACAAACTGCTCGTGCCTTGCCTCATTTGGGAGGGATGTTGCAAAAAGCCTGAATTTGTTGCTGCTGAAAGTCAGCATTTGTCTTGGATTTCAAAGTGAGCAAGATGCAGCAGACAATTGCCTTGCTTTTTGGCATCCCTTTGCTTTAGAGTTCTCTCACAGCTAATTTTCTCTCCCTCAGATTGAGGAATGGAGTAAAGTACTGCAAAGTCCTCCGGCTACCAGAGGTGAGTCAGAGCACCTTGTTTCTTACTTTTCTTTCAGCAGCCGCTGTTTGAGGAGGTAAGGCTGGCTGTAGAACTGAAACATCAGTTTGTTTTGGTGGCAAAATCCTGTATCTAGACCAGAAGAGACTTTCCCGTGTTAAGCTGATGAGCCAGCAGGATTTGTGGCTAAAAGGAAAAAAAGCTTTGCAAAGATCAGATGCACAGAGATATGCTGTTGGATTAGAATACCCACAGCAAAACTGCACTTTGGTGTTCTCTGTCTTTGGTCTTTTAGATTCTCTGCATCCACTTGAAACGGTTCCGGCATGAGGTGATGTATTCCTTCAAGATCAACAGTCACGTCTCCTTCCCCTTGGAAGGGCTGGACCTGCGACCTTTCCTAGCCAAGGAGTGTGTCTCCCAGATCACCACCTACGACCTGCTGTCAGTCATCTGCCATCACGGCACAGCAGGCAGTAAGTCCTTCTTCCTGTGAGTATATGGCAGAGGTGAACAGGAACGAGATGAGTATGAGCAAGGCAGTGTGTGTTCTGCCATCCCTCTTCTGGGATAAAGTGCAGTGTAAGGCCTGCTCCTCCATTTCCCAGCCTTGCTCAGCCTCTGCCCTTTGAAAAGTGAACGAGACAGCTTCTGACAGGTTCTCTGCAGCTGCTGTGGCCTCACCCATGGGTTGGCCTAGAGGCCCTTTCCAAAGAAGGCAAACCATGGCGACAGTGACAGACTCCCCTGCTCCTGCAAAGCTTGCCTGAACAGGAATTATTATTACTATTATTATTTTGTTCTCTCTCCTATTTCTGCTAGCAGCTAATCCTGTCGTGCTGCTGACCTTATCCCAGGCCTGAGTTCCACCTGCACTCTGAATCTCAGCTGTGTTTTATTTCTTTTTGATGCAGGTGGGCATTACATAGCCTACTGTCAGAACGTGATCAATGGCCAGTGGTACGAGTTTGATGACCAGTATGTCACCGAAGTCCATGAGACCGTGGTACAGAATGCAGAAGCCTATGTCTTGTTCTACAGGTGAGCAGCACCCCAGATGCAGCAGTCCCTTCATGGCTGCAAAATACCTAGAAATATCAGTGGAAAACTAATTCAGGAATTGCTTCATTGCTTCAAAACTGGTTCAGGAATTGCTTCGTTTTCTCCTTCTTTCCCTCCTTAAGGAAAAGCAGTGAAGAGGCTGTGCGAGAGCGTCAGAAAGTCGTGTCCCTTGCCAGCATGAAGGAGCACAGTTTACTCCAGTTCTACATTTCTCGAGAATGGCTCAACAAATTCAACACCTTTGCTGAGCCTGGTCCCATCACCAATCACACCTTTCTGTGCTCTCATGGAGGTAAGGCAGCGCTGCTGAAGCTGGGAAAAGCAACTTTCAGCTTATGCCTTTTTGCTTCCTGATGCATTAACAAATGCAGAAAAAAGGCTTCAGCTGTAGATCTGTTACAGTGCATGCTTCCGTAGGATCTGCTTCATTTGCAGAAGCTCCAGCCCGCTCAGGGAGAGATGAGAAAATTACCCCATTGTCCTGCTGATCAGAGGACCGGAGGAATGGCTAGTGCTGGGAAACAATAGTATTCAGTTCTCTACTTGTTTTTAAAAAACAAACCTGTAGAAAGCACATAAGACAATGTTGATCTGTGTTACCCTATCAGCAAGGTTCTCCTTCAGTGTTTGGACAACGGAGTGCACACTAGTGAAGGGACCTGATACCACGTTTTACTGTTCTCTTACATCCGTCATGCTTGGGAGCCCTTGTGTTTGTGTATCTCCAATTGGAAATGAAGCACTTGATTAGAAATTGAGGCTGTGAATTGGGAAACTTTCAAAACCAATAAACTCTTTAGGGTCTTCCATTAGCAGAGGAAGCAGATTCTGGAATCGGAGAGTTTTCAGTGAGGAAGATCTCTCTTTTTGCTATTTGTGTCTATCCAGCAATAACGAGTTCCCTGGTTAATTCTCCTCCTTGCCTTTCTTTCACAGGAATCCCTCCTAATAAATACCATTACATTGATGACCTGGTTCTGATTCTGCCCCAGAACGTGTGGGAGTATCTCTACAACAGGTAAATATTACCATTTCGTTATTTGTCCCAATGTATTTTGTTTTATTAGATAGTCTGCTTGGGGTATTCCCATCTCAGGCACTTACTAAGACCTAAGTGCCTTCCAATGGCACGTTAAAAGCATGCAGTACTTGGTGTGGACTGGCAAAGACTTGTATTTGCTAGAGCCTACCGATCTAAAGCAAAATGAGCTGTATCAGTGCATTGTCCCAGTACAATATTGAGACCCTCTCTGTGTTGCATAAAGGCAGCACTCTCCATTCAGAGAATAGCTGCAGATGCACCTCCTTCACCGCTGTCTGGAGTAGTGTAAGAATCTATCTGTGGGGTATTCAGGGCTGGGAAGCACTTCCATTTTCCTGCAGTTCTGCATTCCTCTCCCTCTCTTCCTGTGCTCAGGTTTGGGGGCGGCCCTGCTGTGAACCATCTATACGTGTGCTCCATTTGCCAAGTGGAGATTGAAGCACTTGCCAAACGCAGGAGAATTGAAATCGACACCTTCATCAAGGTTTGTGTGGGAAGGATCTGGAGGTAATGGCAAAAGGTTGAGGTGGGAAATGGAGATCTGTCACAGACAGTCAGTGGAAAACTGTCGCCCTCATTTTTCAAACATGATCTAGAACATGGTCAGGAGACTCATCTTGGGCTTCCACATAGCTAACACCATGGGGAGGGGCAGCTGGAATACGATAATGCTGTGTGTGACTGTGCAGAGACGTAAAGTTTGAAGCCATCCTAGTCTCTTGCCTGCTCTAGTTGGCAGGAACAGGTTGCAAAGAAGGTGGTGGAATTACAAAGGGTAGTTCTGAAGAATGGAAAGGCTGCCTTACAGTTAATGGAAGGGGCTCCTCCAGATCTCAGCAGTGACTAAATCTTTCCTGCATTTCTCTGTTCTCTGCTCTCCCAGCTGAACAAGGCTTTCCAGGCAGAGGAGTCTCCAAGCGTCATCTATTGTATCAGCATGCAGTGGTTCCGTGAGTGGGAAGCCTTTGTCAAGGGGAAAGATAATGGTAAGGAGCCAGAGACCTCTGGAGACGGGTGGTGGTGAGAGGTAGAATGGAAATAAGTGTGTATGCTCGGCGTACCTCCTCAGTGAGCGCTGAACCTGACAGGCACGACTTGAGGCTGCATGGAATCCAGCCACCCAGACTGCCTGCAGGTCCCCCAGGGCAGGGCAGAAATAACAAGAGAACTAGCATGGGAAATAAGCTGAATTGGGTGGCAACAAGGAATGCAGAATGGTTTTAAATGTGTTTATTCTTCTCTTACAGAACCTCCTGGACCAATTGACAACAGCAAGATTGCACTCACAAAAGCCGGTGGCCACGTGCAAGTTAAGCAGGGTAAGGCCTGTCCTTGCCATCTCGTAGTGCTTGTAAAACTTGAGGGAGAGTGTTCCACTGGGTCTGTCTGTCTGTAATGAAGCAAGAACAGGACAAGATGGTGTTGCAGAGGAACACAGTTCGCTGCACATCCCTGCGCTGACTGCCCTGAGTGAGCCATCTCGCCTCTCCATTCGCAGCTCCTGCATGACCAGCTTGCTGATGTGATCTGTTAAAGCAAATCCTGCTGTCCTCCATCTCCCGCTGTTGCTGTCCCCCACATCCTTTCCATCATTTCCCTTTCCCAGTGTTGTATCTGTGATCTTGTGTTGCTCTTGCCTTGTGTTTACTCAACATCTGCTGTGGTCCAGCTTGTGAAATAGCATTGCATATGCTGTCCTCACTGGACTGCTGGGCTTTCCTGCCAAGCAGATGAAGGTTGCATTTGTGTCTCGGTTATCTCTCAAAGCAATCGTTTCTGTTCTCCTCCTCCTCTGTAACCTTCATTAGCAAAGGTCTCTGCTTTCCCTGCTTTGTGTTTTGACCACTTTTTGTCCCTCCTAAAACAGCTTAGAGGAGCATTTTTAGTCTCTCTGAGGCAGTGGAGCCCCAGCTGCCGGGGACTGGTGTGTCTGAGCGCATTTCTGTAGGCCCTGTGGGCTGCCAGAGCTCATTCACTGCTGTGCATGAGAGAGGGTCAGGCAGGCCCTGCTGTTGTGGCCTGCTGCTGCTCAGTTCCCTTTGAGGACAGGAAGAAGTGACTGCAGTGGATTCCAAAACTGTCAGCTGAACTGCAGTGGAGCCTCGGTGGCTTCCAGCAGCAGGTGGCACTGCAGAGGGCTGGAGGAGACCACTGCTGCTGCAGCTCTGGTGCAGGGCTGCCACCGGGCGTGGGCTTTGGGTGACTTGGACAGTGCAGCTGCAGGCACCAGGTGTGCCTTGCTTTTGGGAAGACGTCCTCCACGCTGTGATGTACCAGCCTTTCTGTCCGATGGCTGCGTGGAACAAAGCATACTGGCTGCACGTCTGCTTATCTGCATGTCTGCTGTCCTTTTCAGGTGCTGACTACGGGCAGATTTCCGAGGAGACATGGATTTATTTAAGCACACTGTACGGAGGGGGGCCAGAGATTGCTATCAGACAGAACGTGGCGCAGGTCCAAGAACTGGAAAACCTACACGGGGAGCAGAAGATTGAAGCAGAGACCCGGGCTGTGTGATCTGTGCAGGAGGGGGCAGGGAAGGTATGGCACAAATATGTCCGTGTGGGGATGGATGGCTGGGGAACCCTGAGGAGTCAAAACGCTTCCTTTATCTGGTACTCGAGGTGTGTGCAGCTCCCACCACCACTGCTGGGGAAGGCAGGTTTCCTCTGCCATCCTTTCACGGGGCTTTGAATATAGGGGTAGTGCTGGGAAAGACCGGGAGAAATCATTTCTCTGTAATTCATCTTGGCAGCCCCAGTGGGGAAAAAAATGGTGGTGAGACTGCAGCTAACCGTCACTAGGATATGTTTTGACCTGAGCCCTCTCCCTTTTGTTTGCTTACAAGAAATCAGCACTCCCAGCTTGCCCCGAGCAAACTGAATCTCTCCACTCCTTTGCAGGTTTTGCTTTTGGCACTTTCCTTTTTAACCCAAATGTGTAAAGATAAAATGAAATGTTATTTATGTTTCCAGTGAGCAGTGTTGCAACTAGAGAAACCTGTTTATTTGAAGTTAACTAAAGCCACAAGGTCTCCTTGTAGTTTTGTGCTGATGGTGCACAGCTGTCACAACTTCCTAGTTTTGCTCTTTATCTAATTCCTGCAACTTCAGTTGCAACTCAGAAATTTTGAAATAAGCTGTTTCTTTCTCCCCCAAGCCCTAAAGTCACACCTTCACCATCCTGGCAGACTTTTCTTCTCCTTGTATCTGATGTCATGTGTTCAGCATGTTTTCAGAGAACAAAGCTGGAAGACAAGTTCTCCTGCACACTGGCTTCCCGCTGTACTGTTTCCTCTAAAGCTCCTGGCAGCTCTGTAGATATGGGATGCAGCCTTCCAGGTATTAAACCCACAGGGCTGGGATGTGAGCAGCTTCAACTCAAAGCTGTTTGATGCTTAGATTTCCTTGGAGCAGGATACAGGAGTGCTCTGTTGCAGGCTTTGCGGCTCCTGGTCTGGTTCATAAGCCCAGCCTCTATTCTCAGAAGGACCCTGCTGTAAGCCTAGATCCATCTCCACAGCTGTCCTGAGAAGCAAAGGGTGTGTGAAGGAGGAGCCCATTTGTTTGCACAGGGCCTATTCAGATGGGTCAGCCTTGGCTAGGGCAGTAATTCAGAGCTGGGGAAGGCGCCTGGTTGAGCAGGTCCAGGCTGTTGAAGCAGCTTTTTAGGAACGAGCTGCTTTCTGCAAACAAGCCCCCACCTGTGTGCTGAGGTCATTCTAGCTTCTCAATGCAGATGTTACTTGTGTATACAGTGGCTCATTTAATGAACAGAAATAACTAGCTCCCTAATCTACTGCCGCTAATGCAGCCATAGAGTATCTGATAACAGCCAACAGAGAGGCACAAAGACAAAAGAGGCTAAACACTATTTTTCTTAGCAAGGCTATTCTCAAAAGTTCTTCCTTCATCTAAGCCAGCAAGGCAATAGTATAATCTTGTATGCCTTTGCAAATGTTTCAGTGAGCTTTAGTGGAATCAGAGCGAGGCAGAGCTGGCAAGGCAGAGGTGACCTTTCTTGGGCTGAGGACCCAAAGCCTGTACTCATGGTGGTGCTGGAACCTTCATGATTCCACAGCACCAAGTCTGGCCACCCCGTGGTGGTCTGGGGCTCTGAGCTCCCCACATGAAAAGGGAAAGAAAAGGAGGGGGGAGGAGGAAGGCTGCTCTTTGACTCACAGATAAAAGGTGGAAAAGCGTGTAGGAGAGGAGAGTTAGAAAAGAAAAACGTGGCCTTCAGATTTTTTAGACCAAATGTTTGCTGCCAACAGCAAATTCTTCTTTAAAAAGAGTGTCTGTAAATGGTTCAGCATGTTAGTTTTACTATCCTGTTTATTGGATGCTTGTATATATCCAGTCGGGCCCGAGGGGAGGTCGAAGAATGAGCCACTGTTGGGATTTCTCGTTGTTTTAAGCTTTGTTAGCCACTGCAGCCTTCTTTGAAGCTGCTGCAGAGCCTGTAGGGCTGCATGTCTGTGTTGTCTGTGCTGTTCGGAGGACGCTGTACAGATTGTAATAACACTCCCGTGCTTAAGTGTTAAACTCTGTGCTAAAAATGTGTTACAATAAATATATGTGCATTCAACGAGTTGCATGACTGCTGCCTGCAGGGCCAGAGGGTCTGACAGTTTCCATGGCACTTCTGGTGTTAATGAAAAAAAAACACCAAAAAAAACCACAAGTTTTCTGCTGCCAGGAGGCCTCGCAATAACAGATCCTTCTGAGCAGCAGCGGTAGCCCAGTCCATGAAATCATACTGCACTTGCACCCTCCCGTTCCAGCCTCTGTTTACAGAGATTTCCTGTTCATGTTGCTTCATTTGCTGAGTTTCAGCTGACTGTGTCTCCGAAAGCCTGTGTTGTCCAGGAAGCAGGTGCTATCCATGACCATCAGCGTGATGAAAGTAACATGCGAGGGGAGAGGCTGAAGTTCCATGGAGCTGTTCTTAGAGCCTGTGTGGTTTTCTGTCAGCCTTGGGTGGCTGACGATTTCATTACTGATCCAATCCACTTCTCTGATAACACTCGTGTGCATAGCTTTGCTCGTGGGCACAGTGCAGGCAGCAGCATTGCTACCGCGTGCCAGGAAACGCTAACTAACAGGCTGGCAAGTTCTGCCCTTGTGAACAACAGGGTTGCTAAAAGAGGTAGGTGATAGGAACGCTGCCCCCAGGGGTGCGGGGCTGGAAGAGACGGGCGGCTCTCTGCCAGCTTGGCAAATGATACCGCATTAGCTGAAACTTGGAATATCTGAAGAAACAGAGCTGGAGCTGGGTTAATAAGGACACGCAGCTCGTTCTCTAGCAACTTGAAGTCAACCGTCAAAACTTGCATCTAGCAAACAAACCCCGTAACCTCAGCAACTGCAGAACAGTTTGTAGCATTCCAGGAGACGTTAACAAACTACCTCCCCTAGGGATGGATTATATAGCGTCTAGACAAACGGCTCGAGCACTGCACTGGCAAAACCAGAGCGGTACTTTTTGTTATTCTCTATCCATTAAAACACTCAAAAGCTTAGTTCTGCATCTATATTTCATTGGAAATCTGACCTCATTGTTGCTTTTCTCTGCCTCCCATAGTAGGTGTCTAGGGTATTTTCTGAGCACCTCTCAGTGCAGCTAGCTCTGTGACCCACTGTCAATGTCAGCCAAATGTTATGGCTGAGCTGTATCAGCTCTTTTTGCAAATCACTTCCTTTTCCCTCTATTTTATCAGGTCTCTTGTTCATTGTAAAAAGAGGAAAGCTGTTCCTGCATTGGACTGATGGAGCTAGCCTCGCTATTTAGATTATTTGCTCCCTTCCCCAGTCTTCTGCAAGTACTAGGGACTTTGGTTTACAGGAGCTGCTGTTCTGTTGCCTACTCTCATCCTTAGACTACGGCCTTACAGACACAGTTTTGAGGCAGCTGAGGCTGTGATAGACAGACGATGAGTACTCTGCAGTGACCTGCACCACACACTTACCTTATGATGCACGTGTCACACCTCAACCCGTGCAAAGGAGAAATAAATAGCTCTTCCTTCGGTGATGCAGGGCCACCGTACTGGAGCTTCACCCCACAGCTTATCTTCGTGACCCCTTGCTCACCCGGTCACAGCCTTATTCTGTAGCACATCTCCACCCTCCAGAATGACCAAAGTAAATAGCATCCTGTATTCTGGGACATGTTCAGTGACACATCTGGTGTATATAAAGCTCATTTTATTTTTCTCCTAGTTATTGCTCACCTTGGCTTCAGTTTCCTGCCTTCGCTCACTCATTTGGTTGTGCTGTTTCTATTTCAAGTTAGCAATGCTAATACTGCTTAAGATAAATGAAAGCGCCAGACTGACACTCCCTGCTGTTCGTTGTTTCCCCCAAAAATGCAGACATGGAGCACATTATCTCTCTGCCTGGTTGTAATAAATGCTGTTAATGAGTGCTGACAAAGAACAACTGAAATTGTTAAACAAAACAGCAATCTGATCTTAGATCTCTATATAACTGCTTCAAGTTAGAAGTATCACCTACTATGAGCTGCACAACTGCAAATCCTCACGGTTCCTAGATGAGGCTATTTCCAATGATCTGGGCTAACAGGTGATGAAGAAGCTGTCCAGAAGCTAGTCAACTTTTTGGCTCAGCTAGAGAGAGGAAGAAGAGATTCTTAGATTAATGGTCTCAAGGACAGGGAAGCCTTTTTAGGTCAATCTAGAGCTTAATTGCAAGGCCAGAGTGTCAGCAGAGCAGCACTGTGTGCAACACGGCACCACACAGCACCGCCCACAAACCTGGCACACCGCTTCAACCCCGCAACCAAGCAGAGGGTAAAGGAGGTGTTGCTTCCCACAGAGTGAGAAAGTTGTGTTACACTTTAATTACCTGCCCTGTTTCTCTGTATTTCCCTGACACCCTGATTTATAGAGCCATGGCTTTCCTACTGCAGCATTTGAGGGAACTGAGGGAACCTTTCATCTGCCAGTCAAGGATCGCTTCCTCTTTGGCATAAGCTGTTTCTTTCTCAAAAAAGAGGAAGGGAAATTTGGTCCAGCCACAGTTACTTTGTGTTGTTAATGCTGGACAAAAGACATAAAAGCAAAACTAAGGTTGCCAAAGGAACTTCACGAGTTGTCTGAGTCCTAAACCATGCAATTGTGAGCCCTGTGCCCGTTTCCCCCATCACTGTCTGGCGGCTGCTCCCTCCCCACAGCTCGGTGGCCAGAAAAAGGTCTGCAGGGAGGGGGACTGTCTCAGTCCTCTGTGCAGACACCCACCAACTGCTGTGTTCAGCTGCATCCCTTACATTTTTTTCATGACGCCCCCATCCGCCTGCTGGCCAGGGAGCCATGTTCCCATCCCCTTTGATAAACCACCTTTCCCCAAACCTGGGCAGAAAGAGCTCAAACAGGAGGCAGCTGTACATGTGCAAATGCTGGAAAGCACAAGCATGGGCTGAGAAACAAAGCAGCTCCTGAGCACTCGTTTCAGATCTCTCCGGGGCTGTGGTGAGCTCCAGACATTTAAAATGCAATCTTCTAAAGATGTTTTTTGTTTCTCTTCTTCTGAAGGAAAATAAATCTCAACTTAAGGCAGCCAGCTCCAGCAAAGTACACGCACAGTACCCACAGCACCTGTGGCCTGGCAGAAGATTTCTTTGGAGCCCCTTCCATCCACTATTGACCACCCCCTGCATATTAAAATAGAACTGTAAATATCCTTATCCAGCCTTACAGAAATGTATCTGGTTTTCAGATTATTCAGTGAAGGGAAACAGTACTGTATTTTGTACCTCTGTGTTCCTGCATGCATGTACAAGTGCATTATTTGCTAGGGTCACAACAGACTTAATTTCAGTTTATAAACAATTAGTATCAAAAACATCTGCCAAGCCTTCCAGTTAAACCAAAGCATTCACTATGGGCATCACAAGGCACAATTCCGTGTTAGAGGGAATGTTTTCCCCAAGCTTCCAGTTCCTGTGCCCTCCTACTGAAGTAGGAAAGTTTTAAAATAAAACAAAAGACGACAAACAAAAAATACCTGCCTTACTCAAGTGCACCAACAACTCCAACCAGAACGATCCATTTTTTTCCCCTCAAATGACCAAATTAAAAAAACAGCCAAAAAACCCCCCACCTTTTTAATGTTCAGTGCCAGCTGCAGAAAGGTAAAGCTTTGATAAAATTGTGTCTCAAAGTGACCTAATAGGGATTAGCTGCGTAGGACAGCCACCCAAAGGTACCGGGCAGAGCCAAATCAATACTCCAAACACCTGCAAATTCTGGTATGAGAAACAGAACCAAAAGCCAAGCGCTGTGAGTAAGGATGTCATCATTCTTGTGAACACAGCAGCTAGACACAAACACTGCGCTGGAACAGGCTGTTTCCGCTTATCCGCTGAAAATTTTACAGCTGGATATGACTACAACATCCATTCCCAGTCAAGGTGAATGCTGAGGAGTATGAGAGCAGCTTAGGGGAGTTTCGGGCTATAAAATTTATATCTGGCTGAAACAATAAGTCACAGCTAAATTCCCATTCTCAACTGGAAATGTTTGTGGCAAGACTGAACGGTCACTGGAGAGCAATGGATATAATGCCTCGACAAATCAGAGAAGCCCCGGCAAAGAGGCAGAGCCTTTTTATTGGGAAAGAAAAGGAACAAAACCATTTTTCTTCTTCCCTGGAAGATCAAAAGGGTCCAGTGAACTAGATTTCCGGAATTAAATGTTTATTTAAATATGCGGATGACTTTCCTTTCATTGTTACAAGGTCAATATTCGCTTTCAAATGGAAGCACTTTATTTAAGTTGAATTCTGTCTCCAGAAATGAATGGGCAACACCAGAACCTTTTACATTGGCAATGAAATCACAACACTGAGATGCCACCAAAATCTAGAGATCAGTGCTCAAACACACATACACACACATATACAAATAAAAAAAGTGCTCGACATCATCATGTTAAAATAGAATTTGGCTTCTTTTTAGGTCTTTTGACACTTCAGGCAGGAAAAAACAAACAAACAATATGCATCAAACTAAATGAACCTCTGAAAAATACTCAGCATTAAACACAACTTTCTGTATCAGTAAATATGTTTCTTCTCTATTTACAGATGTTAAGAAAGGGCATTAGAGACTTTTGCTGAGGACAATGTGATTTTGTAGGCTGTACAGTCCGCAGTTCTGGGCAGGATTAGTAAATTCAAGCAGAGTTTTTATAAGCCAGTCACATATTTAGTCCTTCAGATTCTGTAAAAGGTAAACTCAACAAAAATTACCCATTCTTTACCCTGAATAGAGGCAGCAGAATAAAGATGTGTAGGCTACAATACGTGACTGTCGCTAATTTTTCTTGTATTTAGTTTTAAGATCCAGGCATTCGGGAACTACTTGCCAAGTTTATAAAAACTCTGTAAACTCTGGCCTTTTCATTAAAACGTTCAAAGAAAACCAGGCAGCTAAAGCTAATGCTCCTTCTAAAGCGCTATTTAGCGACACAGACATTGCAATTGTTCAAATGTTCCACAGAGGCTGACAATAATATACTGTCCACCTAGATTAAATATATAAAAGCAAACTTTTATCTAATTTTTACATAGATGGCACAACAATAGGTGAAAATGAATTCTCCTAGCTGCTGATTCGACAGTGCATTGGACGCGAGAATAAAAATACTGCAGCTAAAATATTTTAAAGATATTCTTGCACGCCTGTTAACTGCTTAACCATTTAGATCCCCTGATAGATGTACGTTGGCTGTGCAATGCAACGAAGCCTTCGCACTGCTGTCACGGACCTCTGGCCAAAGCCACAGGTGCCAAGGCTATCAGAGGCTTGTGGATCTAAGCAGTTAAGGGACCACGGTAGCAGCAATAAGGATGGCAATTCCCTTGGGGATGACCCTTCCGACTCCGGTAACACTGTAGCTGAGGTGTCAGTGCTGGTAGTGCCTGCTCAAGGGTGCAGGCTCCTGAGCCCCTTTAATTAGATTAAAAAACGTAACCTTTTGCTGGTTGATGCTCGCAGGTATTAAGCACCATAATACGACAGCTACAGTACTAACTGTAGGACTGAGGGACTTTGTGCTACTGAAAACAAAAATCGGTATCCTGAATGGAGAGAAAGGGACAAAGTCATGAAGACAACATGAAACTAATTCAAAAGTTACTTCATCCTGAGTGGGGAAGACTAAAGCAGTCCCCAACATGGAGAGCACATGATTCCTGGACACATTTCCGTATGCTGACCCCGCATAAAAGCGCAGCAGGCAGCAAAACGCCACGCACACACGTTTGTCTGCAAACTAAACCTGAGAGGTTGCATTTTAGGGTTGCTAGCCAGAGCGGCTTCCATAGCAATTTCCTCAAATTCTGGGGATTTTACAAGAGATGCTGAAGTTCTCTAAGAGCAAGTAGATTTCCCCAGATGATGGGCTGATTTATGGATAAATTAGGCCCTCAGGAGCTATTAGGAGCAACTGACTCTTACAGGGCTTAACCATGTACAAGATTACTGTAATATCCTAGCAACAGTAAAGATGCAGGGGAAACCAACACTTTAATAGTATAGAGGTTTAGAAAGCAATTGACCCCCTTTTAGCCAGTTTAGGTCCAGATCATGTGGTATTTGGAGATATTAAAGCTTTCTCTCCACTGCATGACATGATACAGTACAGCATCACTTATTATGCTACTTCTGCTTCAAATAAAACCACTTGTGAACAGGGTGGCTGAGGAGTAAGTCACAATTCCTGTCTGGCTTCTGGGTCGAGGTCCAGTCCATGACAAGGTGGGAGAACGAAATAGAGTGCAGTTTCTTTTTTTCTTCTCTTTTATTTTTCTAAAAAAATCTGTTACTCAAACATTAACTGATGAGAACGCACAAAGAGGTCATGCAAAAAGAGAAGGCAAGTCTGAAACGCTGAAAAACAAACCAACAAAAGAAAACTGCAAAGAGATAAACGACGAGCCACAAAATAACGTGGCCCTCAGGAAGGTGGGCGCAGGCAAGGCAACAGGGCGAGCATGCAGACCGAAACAAGAGCAAAATGAGGTCTTTGTGACGAGCAAAATGGGGCTTCAAACCAAAACGCCGGTGTCTGTGTTCGTGTGTGTGTCTGTGTGTGTGTGAGGAAGAGGAGGGAGAAAGGAAGGGGGAGTAAAGAGGAGAGGGCTGAGAGAACAAGCAGGAAAGCAAGTGTACATACGTGAGCTTGAAGGCTTTCAGGAAACAGTAAGGTCATAGGGATTTAATACTTGGAATGAGCATCAGCCTAGGTTTTAAAAAAAATAAAGGCTGAAAAGTATTAGTGACCTTTTGGGGAGAGCAGAGTATTGAATAATGCATGTGGATAAAGTTTAATATCCGCAAATTCAGAGTCCAGTCCAGCTGCCGTAACACTGTTCCCAGAGTGGCTTTCCGTGTGTATTACACCTCCGTTCCAAGCTACCTGATCAAACTACCCGCAGGATTAGCGCTAAAGGCACCATGTGAAATGCTGATGGACCAGTGCGTACATTCAGATGGACTGAGGGACAAGGGAGGAGAGAAGACAGACCAATACATGCTTGGGACTCCCTGGTTACCCTTCGCATCAAAGGGCAGCCAGCGGTTCTGTGACCAGTATTGGGAGCAAATGGGTGGGGGAAGTGTTGGTTATTTTTTATGGAAGGGCTGTGCCAAGCTGGCAGAAGAGCAAGGAAGGCTGATAAGTTAATCTGAGCCACAAGTAGCATGCCATGAAGAACAGCAAGCATCTGAATGATACTGGGATGGAGTTTAGGTCTGAATTTTTCAAGTGGGAACTCCAGACAAGACTGGGAGCCTGGCTTTCCGTGGGTGTATTTTAACTGCCTGCAGGGTAAACAGACCATTTTGTTTCTCCTTCTGTGACAAGCTCGCCCCGAGGTTCTTGCACCAGCACAAACACCTTTAGGAATCTAAAACATAAGAAAGACAAAAAGAAAGAGACTGGATTAGAAAGAGACTGGGGAAAAAGGAATCCCTTAAGAGTTGCACTGCCTGCAGGAGATTAAAGGAAATCCAAGCACCTACCAGGTTACAAAGAGTTAAGAACAGCTCCTGAACTCAGGCATACATCACCAGCAGTCATCATTCACCCTCAGCCCTTCCCTCCAGGAAGCATCACTGGATCACTGCTCCCCCCTGGGAGGAGGATGTAAAACCCCTGAGCAGGACCCTGCCAGCACTTTCTCAGTGCAACAGTAGAGAAAACAAACAGCTTTTTCCTTTTCGATCTGCACAAAGTGCTGTAGCTGATCAAGTGACAGCTCCAAAGACCATGACTGATACTGAAGAACGGCATGAAGCTAAAACACAAAGATAAAGAATTTCGCAGATGAGACCAGACTAGCTATCCTTTACACAACACAGGCTGTGAAGATCCTTCATTCCTAAAGGAAGCCAAGTAAGAAGCAGGTAAGTGACAGTGCTCTTAGCTTCTAAACTCACGCTTTGTCACATTCCTGTAGCCACAGACTGCTGGCTGAGGGTAAGTTTTCTCTGTGGTCAAATAAAGCTACAATCCAGAAGTTTGCTTTGGCTGAAGAGGCTGCTGTATCAAAGGGAATATAGGATGAGTCCAAACTTCCCTGACACTTGGGAGAAGGTTGGAACCTTCAGATCTCCTTTGCACCCACTTCCATAACAATAACAAAAGAAAAAACTCCAAATGATAGCACAAAAACTGTTTTCACAGATTCACAACAAAATATTCTTCCTGAAAAAGAACTGCATTTATACTTAGCGTTTCTCTGTGTGGGAAGCAAGTGAAAAGCAGCTCTGGACCATTTCTTTTCCATTAATAAAGTTAAATGAATAGCCATTAATAAACTCACAGGAATGAGAAAATATAATGTTTATTAGAAGAAGACACCACGGTACATCAAGCTATAAAGAGATTCCTGACAGATGATGATTCTTTAAAAAATAAGAATAGAAATGGAACAACCACACTGGCCAGACTTAACAAACTTTAACACAAAACAAAAGTTTCTATGCAGTTCCAACCAGATGCAGGCAGCTGAGTAACCAAAAAGGCTTATCAACATAAGGACTGAATAGTTATCAAAACAACAGCTAGGTTAAGCAGAACAACAACCTATAAAACCATTTATATTTATATATTTATATAAAAGGATAAAACCAATTCAAATTCAAGTAACTTTAGCTTTTTAAGTTATGTTATATACATTTTTTTTATACTGGGAGAACTAAGGGCAAGTATTTAACAAAAGGATTTTAAAAAAAGACACAGTCCAGTTTATAATTAATTACCATTTCCTAAATAATTTGGCAAGCATTAAATAATCAGATATATCCTAGATAAAAAGTGCATCAGCATGGTTAACTTTCACCTATTTATTTATATAAGTCAAGGCTCTGCATAATGGTTAGAGCAAGCAAACAGCAGAGCCACAATGCTGTAAGGGATTTATTTATATAACTGGGGGGGTGGGGAGGTAAACAGGAGCAGACCCACAGTGGCAAAGGAACTGAAATGCTAATCAGCCCAGGGCTCCAAAGTTGTTTTTCCTTGTTGCTGTTCTCCCCCCACAGAAGTTTAATTTCACACAACAGTCTGTTCACTGCGCATCAGCCCAAGCAGCCAGTCCTTCTGGTGGGAGCACACAGCATTTTTGCTCGGTGCAATGCAGAGTTTACAGAACAACAGTTACTTCGTGCAAGTTCTTGTGTGTATCACATTTTATTTCACAACATCCCTCAGCGAAAGGGAGCTTTGTTCCCAAGCAGATTACGAGGTACCATATTTAATAACACAGTACGGTCAGTCTTGAGTGAAAAGGTCCAACTACTTCCAGTATTCATCAGTTGTCAGCACCAGACACCTGACAGGTAAAAGCCCTGCAAGAAGCTACACCAATGCGTGCACAGAGGAATTGTGTTCCTCGTCCCCTAGCAATTAGAGGTTGGCACAAGTCCCAGAACGTGAGCTTACAGCCAAGAGATCCAGTTCTTAGTCTGCACGTTTTTTAGCATTTATAATAATTTCCTGCATGCATCACAAGGAGAATGAACCGCGTTGGCTCTCCTTTATGTTAGGAAGGACAACAACGCTGTTTACAACTGAATCGGTACAATCAGGCCAGTACTTTTATTGGCAGCGATGCACATTTAAATTTCAAGGAGAACTTATACATGCATCAGCCGAGGGAACTGTACCTAACGGAGTCTTTCAGTGATGGAGATATGACTTGTGCATTCATCTCTTCTAAAAGAAAACCTTCTGAAATAGATCTCTTAAAACAATCGTAGCAGCAAACCAGTAGGATAAAAGGTGAACAGGCCTATGCAAACCTACTCAGAGATTTTCTGAAGTGATTTGTACACATCTGAAAAAAAAAAAAAAAGGCAAAACAAGATAGACATTACCGTTCTTTTTCAATAGGGTTTGCTACCAGCCTCTGACTGGAGGTATTGTAAACTTTACAGGCAGCCCTCATACAAGTATTTGCAGAAACACATCGCCCTAGCCTCGCTCGCACGAGGACTGCGGTCAGAAGGGTGGCTGCAGCACACGACTTACCTGTCCCATCCATCTCAGGTGCTCTAGCACTAGAGCCCTGACAACACAGCTTTCAGCTAACCAAAAAAGCACACCAGCTGCTGAGTGGCTTTTCACAGTGCATTTAACAACCCCATTCTCAGGAACCTGCAGCTTATGACAGGCAAAACTTCGTCGTGCAGGCAAGCCTGCAATACTATCGATTCTGCTGGCTGGAGGAGTCATGAATGTGCTCATTTGGTGGAAATGCTCTTACGCTTCACACAACTACATTTAGAGGTACCAGCTGCTCGAGCATCTTTTCAAAAGCAGGAAAGAATTACCAAAGTTTATAAATGCTTTAGCACTTACAGTGACATTTTCAGGAAAGTTGTAGTTCCCATTTTAAGTATGCAAGGACTGAATAAGTCACTTCTACTAATGTATTAATATCAAATGAGAAATATTCAACTTGCAATAAGGTTTGACTTTTAAATGCAGCAGCATTTCCCACAAATCTTTATACTGCTACTGTGACATTTTATGGGAATTTAAATTTTAGCTTTTCTTTTTCATCAGAGATTTGAGAAAAAAGATGTAAATATTATAGTTAATTTACATCAGATATTCACCCATACGGTTGATTTTGTTCTTAAAGTCCAGCAAAATTAATGGAAGAACTTAAGGGATCTGGAATGCCCCCACTGTTGCTACAGAAGTGGCTGCAACTGTAGCAGCACTCACCTACCCCCAGCACAGACTGCCTGTTTAGGACCATTCAGCTTCATGTTGTAATTTGCATTATACCATTAATACACTAATATTATCTTCTGGCTGGTATCGTAATGCTCCTGCAATATTCTTTTTTCAGGATAATAAGTTAAAGAAAACTTTTGCTGCTTCAGTTAACAGGACTGTGGCAGAATTTCTCACCCTACCCAGAGACGTGCTTTGTTTCATTTCCTATCCTATCCAACCCGCTGCTCTGCTCATAAATAGGCGATTTGCTGTACCCGTCCTCTGATGTGAACTACACTGTGTATATTGGGCAGGAGAGACACGCTTGTTCCTTAAGACAGATTTAAATGCCATAGTAGCTTAGCTGTTTCAAGCAGCCTACTCTGCTGAAAAACAAATTTTTCCAGCAGAATGATAATGTTGCTTTCAACTACTGCCATACACAGAGCAGTCAATCTCCAAAGGAGAGAACACAGAATTATAAGAAGGGGTCTCTCATTCTGTGCTCTGTCTTGCTCTGAACATGAAGGAAAACGTACGATCCACATCCGTCTTTCAAAGGTTAACAAAAGCAGACAGAGGGACGCTGAGCCTTCTGCACTCTTTTGCATCTCAGCTGACTCTGTATTTGCCAACACAAACATAAAACTACTGTATGATGGCAAAATAAAAGAAGACCCCAGACATTCATCTGCAGCAGACAAGGCACTGCGCTGTTTAATACTGAATCCAGGAACAGCGAACTAATCAGGTTATAGTGCTTGTTGTTTACAGAGAGAGCTCTACTCTCTCCCTACTGTCTGCAATCCCCTATAAGAACGGTTCAACTTTCTTTTAGATTGGATGAGGCACCTTGCTTCACACCCGGAACTTCAAGGGCTAGGAAACACAATAATCTGAAGGATTAAATGACTAAAAAATAACTGTTTTGGAACAAATGTCCTGTTTTGGAACAGGATTAAAATAATTTCTGTGTATTATATTACCAGGTGTTTACGTGTTAGCATGTGTTCTAGCCAGTATTTCCCTGTATGCTCTGCTTGCTTACACAACACATCTATTTATGAGGAGTCAAAAGCAAAAAAGGAAACAGAAGATAGCCCAGTCTAAACTCAGCATGCCTCCACTGATTGTGTGAGCAAAAGATGAAGCCATTTCTTATGGGTCATCTGAAATAGCCGTATTTCATCTGAAATAGCAAATACATCCAAAAAAACATTTTCTGAAATGTATCAAGATGGAAAAGAATAGAGGATCTTCCTTAATGTCAAGCATTTAAGGATGACAGAGTGCCGTGTAGACACCTGGCAAGATCTCTCCTTCCTCTTCCAAGGACACTAACTAAATGATGAACAGGTTTCAGTTCAAAAGATCCACAGAACTCATTAGGCTCTGAAAAGCTACAACACTGAGATACAAAACAGCAGCTAAATATTTCCTATGTAACAGTTCACTGAACCAGTTTGGAACAACTGACTTGTGAATACGTCTGAGGTGCCCCCTCGATATCTAAGGAAAGCCAATAATCATTCCAAATGGCTCTGTTTCCTGCCCTAAGTTGGGTGTGCAATGGCAGTGACAGTTGAATAAGCACCTACTAGGAAAGGCTGCATTTTCCCTCTACCACGCTATCCTCCTCTGATCAATAAAAAGCATGTTTTGCGTACAGCACACAGTATTAGTCCATGTACAAAATAATGCACTTGGTGGCATTGTACAGACTTTTAAAAGGCTCTATCTGCAACACAGAGCAGTTGCAGGGTTGGGTATCTCTGTGAAAGCAAATAATAATAATAGTATTAAATATAAGTCATAGCACCTTTGGCATTTTTGTCCAAATAGACTTCAACATACGACGTAGGGACGTAGCCCTCCTCATCTTCATTCCTTCGGATTCGCGTCCACCCGTCACCTTTGTCTTCTTCTATTACATAGAGCATTTCTCCTTCTGCTACAGAAATTGTTCCTTCATTCTGACCTGAAAGACACAATAACATGGATTTTAGGCTACCCTGTGCAATGGGAATCACAGGTGGAGTGGGAGATGCTTATGGCATGTCGGGACAGGGTGCTGACACCTTTGTTGTGTCGCTGCAGCATGAACAAGAATACATGATTCTGGAGCCAAGAGAGCACGCTCAAAGAACCAGAGAAATGTGATCCTAACATTAGGGTTGCTATAGGAAATTCTACTGCCACCAACAAAGAGAAAACACCCATGAGCCTCATAAAATTTCTTGTAGCTAATGTCCAGCTTTTACAACTGCTCTATTGGAAAGCAGTGATCACAGGCCAGAGCATTTATTTACCACAGACGGGCTAAAATTACAAGGCAATGTACGTACCACTAAGAATTTACTTCGAATGAGTATCATAACCCCAAATAATGCTACCCTTACACAAATTTCTCCTCACAGCAGAAGTCCCAAACACGTAATGTAACAGATTTTTCCACCAGTGACAGTGATTCATATAGTGCTCCTGTGATAATATGTTTAGAGCTTATCCCCCAGCAAGCAATCCCAGTCAAAAAATTCTCATGGAGACCTTCAGTAAGTATGGGATAAAGCACACTGAGGGAAGGAAACGCACTGAATAGAAAACATTTTATTACCTAACTATTTAGCACTATAAGGATAAACAATTCTAGCTTTTTTTTTTTTCTTGCTGAGGCCCTGCAAAATGCAAGGCCGATCACTGTCCTGGTGCCTCTGCAAAACAGAATCATGCCAAAGCCTCACTCAGCCTTTCTTTGCCTACTTAAGCGCTGAAGGGGTTAAACGGAGGTTTTCCACTTGTCATAGGAACCAAACAAAACAGTAAGCAAAATGAAGAGTAAAAGCTGAGTAATACCTTCAAACGTATAGAGAGCTTTACATGTTCCTATGGTTGGTAGTGGTTCTTCATCGTCAAATTCATCATCAAAATCCGTTGCAGGTACTTTCATCTCAGTCTCCTGACTTTGCTCTTCCGTGTAACTGCCATCTGGGCTGCTCAAGAGAGGAAAATACAGAGCAACTATAGCAACCAGCCTCGGGAGCAAAGAGGATGGCTTGTTTACGAGGCACTTAAGGCAAGGTGAGCAACTCAAGCTGGAGCCGCTCAGCGATTCCAAAGCATGCTCAGGACAGGCTGCTACCACTAGCAGCTGTCACAACACAATGGGTAAGACTAGTCATTTTTCTCTTCAAAAGCTGTAAAATATATCCATCTCATTTGCCTTCACAGCACTGGGGCTATTATAAATTTCATCATACTTAGAAAAGCAGCTCTTAAAGTTGGAATATTCTATATGCTAAAAGTAGTAAGCAAGACTCCCTTCATGGAGTGCCTGCCTTCAGTCTGGTCATTGAATAAACTCCTGAACGTTGCAGAGCAACAGTTTTCCTGTTTAAAGCTCAGGAAATCAAGTTCCATATCAGTCCAAACAAGTCAGCTCTATACAGATACTGTACCTCTCCCGGTCCTGTGCGCAGCTATTTACTGCTGACGTGTTCTGGGCTTCATACAGCCCGCTCTGCCGTCGGGCCTGTTCAGTCCGCATGGGCAGCCTGCCCTCCACCTCGGCCAGCCAGCCCTGCGAAGGAAAAGCAGTGGTCTCATACATCCCTGGTGCTTAGACTTGCAGGGGGACATATGTTGTTTTTACTTTGCTTTGTTATATTTGACATTCAGACTATGGAACTAAAAACAGATTGTAAACATTTAAATGTTTTCTTTTGAGATGCAGTTCTCAGGGGTATAAATAGATTCTGTATGTTCAACATTTATTAAAACTCTTGGTCTTGCCACAAAACACGCTTACTGAAAACTTGATTCTTTTGTGACGCTGGGTGCTGAAAACACCGAGTTAAGAGGAGCAGTTAATAGCTGTTTGGACATGCTGCTGCTCTCGTCACAATAAAGTACGAAGATATGTGGCAGCTTAAAGCAGTCTCAAGAACATCAGACACACAGCAGTCCTAGTGACTGCTGAATGCAAGAGGAGTAATCTGGGGAGAAAAAAAGAGCCAGTGATTTTCAAATGGCTAAGCAAGCAATGCCAAGTAAATTGCCAAGTAATTGGCAAGTAAAGCCAACGACTGTACGAAACATCTAAAATTAACGAGCTTTATATCTTTTTATGTTCATAGGCTAACTTAGAGAGTGAAACCTCTCCTCAGTCCTATAATCCTTCTGGTGTAATTATAATGGGATACACTTATAATGGCTTCTTATATTCCAAATACTTCTCATACTCCTGAGATTTTGCATCTCTAAGAAGCCTTCTGTTAATGGCAGACTATTCCTTAAAATGTATTTCTTCTGATGGCTTCTGTCTTGCTGTTAAGACTTTAAATAGTACTTTACATTTATGTTCCTCTGATTTTCCACAGACATCTGTAACACGATGCTTCAAATTATTTAATTAAATAAGCATCTGAACCCCTCTGAGCAGTCCAGAGAGCACTACATTTTCTCTTATCCTCTACTTAGCATCGCCTGTTTTCTGTGGCAAATTAAAGAGCATGCAAGTTGGCTGACAATCACAAGAGATGGTACATATTTATGTTACACAAATAGGCTGAAAGATCTCAATTAACTTAAGTGCTTAAGTAGCACTTCCCCATAGATAGGGAGAAAATGCTTCAGTACATTTCTATCTAGAAAAGCACTGAAGCACCTGCTTAGAATCAAGCATGTGCTGAGCTACTTGTCACTGAAGCAGGGCGTATTCACTTAGACCAACATCACTACTGTACACTTACTCTTGTATCTCTTCCCATACCTCAAATTTCTGAACTTCTAATCGTAGCTTTTCAATGTTCTGTCCGAGTTCTGCTAATCTGTGGTCCACACTTGCTGGATCTCCCATCTGTGGGTTCTTGATATACACATCTTTCATTTTCGTTAAGGCATCTCTGAAAGAGAAGAAAAACAAAGTATACAAATGTTAGTGCAGCTGGGGGCAAATCTCTTTCTCTAAATGAGGGAAAGCAAAAGGATAATAAACTGCCTTTTCTTTACTCTGTGGTTCAAGTCTTATCTGCTACAATGGTAATGGGAAACATCAAGACAGGGGCTTTTGTCCTGTATAGAACCAACCCTCAAAAAGCAACAGCAAAATCACTTGCCAAAATAGAATTCACATTGTCAGAGGTGGAGGGGAAAAAAAAATGTGTGTGTGTGACACCTTTACCTACAAGGTGATACGAGAGGCACTGTCTACAAGCCTAACTCTTCAGTTCTTATATTAAAAGGAGCTTCTTGCTCTACAATCAGCAGAGGGTTTTTCACATAAGCAAGGCTGGCAGCTGGAGCCTCACCAGTGAACTGTTCGGCCACACGGATGTACTGCGCTGCTACAAGCACACACTGCATTTAGACCAAATGATTCAAGCTCCATGTGGCCCACTTGAACAACTTCGGCAGAGAAGTGACTGGACGCTTGGATAATTGCCTTTTGCAAAGCAAAAGAAGGAATTTGGTATTGAATTTTAGCCTGACACACTGTTTTATTTAGTACTAGGAATTCCACTTGCCAGCCCAGGGGGTGGGGTGGCAATCTCGGGGGGGAGACAACAAACAGTTGCATCATTCTCCTCCATCATGGGCTGAAATCCAATTGAGAAACTAGGACGAAGAGCTGGACATGGATGTATTAATAACAAAAATGGAGTGATAACCAGGAATTCTTACCTTGCTTGTTGAATTTTGTCCTTTGCAATGCAAATAATTTGTAAGATATTTATTTCACCCTGCTTAAAATGAAGCGAAATCCAGATGGTTTGCATTTGTCACAGCATAGCAACAGATGGACCTTAGGCCACATAATGCGACCCTGCATCCTGTTAAGTTATACATTATTTTTACTAGACTGTTTCTGGGGGCTGTGTTTCGTATCAACCCAGATGCCAAATGCCTTGGGTTTCAGAGTTGTTAATTTTAGGGCCTACTATGATGAATATACCAACATTAATGTAGTACAAGCATGAGATCCCTTAGGGAAGCCTGCGGAGCTTTCACCGACAGCAGTGTGCTGCCTTTGACGTGAGGCAAGTTGAAGCTGAACTTAAGGAAAAAAGTTATCTGCATGATGAACGTTTCACAGCTGAGAGATGGGTGACTTACGAGCCAATTTCCTGTATTACTGGCACAGTTATTCGGCTTTTCTCTAGGCATTACTTGGGGGGAGAAAGGTTAATGTCAGTCCCACGACTCAAGTTAACACTCTTTATATTTTAGAGTTTCCCACCAAACTCTTGACAATTGCAATCCTGTGCCTGCTTTTGCTTTGTGTGTAGAGAAAATGAGAAAAAGAGTGGGTGGCAAGGAAGTGGGACTGCTCTGTGGTTGAAGCCCTAAGGGACAATATTGCAAACCTATGAGTCATGATGATTTTAATTTTTTAACTCTTGCTTAACTGCTGGTGCTACTTCCTCAATCGTATACTATCTTCATTTTAAAATCGCTTCATTCTGCTCTGATTTCCTATCAGGTTTTAATATTGGGTTACCTCAGAATCAATACAGAGCAGAAAGGAAAATCTATACAGAAACAAACGTTAAGTTACCACATAGGGAAAAATGCTATGGAAGTAATATAACCATGTGCTGTCTTCCTTTCTCTTTTATGATATAAAATATAAAAGAGATAGTCCGGGTTACCAAACCAACATAAATAGGATCTTCAAAGCAAAATAGCAGAAAATGTAGGCATATCTTTGCAAATGCGAAGCAGTATTTTGGGATGGACTAATACCAGTGAGGCTGAGTCTTAAAATCATTCAGAGAAGAAAAATTTCGTCTTCTACAAACATAGCATGCTGAATCTTTAATGCAACTGCAGGAGCCAGAATACGAGCAATCACTGGAAGCAACAAATATGAGCTGCCAGAATCAACAAAAAGTGTGTAACTAAAATGGTCTTGTTCTCAACCACAATGATAAACCAAGCCTTGTAGAAAAAACATCCACAAAAACACAGGACTCATCTTTTCTGCTTCCAGGAAGTGTATGCTACAGACCAGAGTCTTAAGATACATAACAATCAATCTGCACTTCTGACGATGTTATCATGCTCATAATAGCCTCTTTTGTTGGGATCTACCCATGCCCACCTTTGCCCATCATATGTTTATAGCTGACCCGCTAAGTGCTGAGAGGTCTGATTGTGCTACTGACTGAGACTGTACTTACATCCTGTACTTACCTAAAATAAACTAACAAAAAATAAATAAAACAAAAACCGCACCACCATCACTCACCCCCAGTACCAGATCACATCACCCAAAAAAATTGTGTATCCAACACTGATCTTTGTCTGGATCATGACTAAACTGCTACTCTGCTGCAAAGGCCCAAGACAGAATCTCCACAAAGAAGAAAAAATTGTCTGCATTTACCGTGTATCTAATTCCCATCTTTAGCAATATGTAACCTCTGTGCCTTTTCTTGGAATAGCACCTTAGAAAACCCTAGAACCTTGCTCTTACTTTTCAGTTGTTTCAGTTCTGCTGTATAAGACCACCTATTTCATTTTTCATTGTGGGTGTTGGCTTACCTTTGATCCATTTCCTTCTGAATGTCTTTGTTTAGTTCATCGACTTTCTGCTGAAGCTTCTTTCTTCTTTGCTCAGGTGGGAGATTGCTGAAGTCTTCTGGCCCAGCTCCCTGCAGAGCGGAATGGAGGAAAAAAGAAAAAATCAGGATCTAAAAGAATCATTTCAGGATTGCATTTTGACACTATCTCACAAAAATCTGTGCAAAAACCACAATGAATGGTCTGAAGCATTGTTATTGCTTGTACTAGTACTTATCAGTCCCTGAATGGCTAGGAATCTGAATGCCTAACAACAAATCCCAGGACCCCGTCCCACTTTCCTACCAAATGGCTATTGGGAGATCAGCAAACAGAGAATGCCAGAATTCAATGGCAAAGCTGAAAATCTATTTTTATCCACGTTTAACAGCAGATTTTATTTAACAGAGTTACATTCTCACAGAAAGTTCATCTTCCCTGCCTTTCCCTACTCTTCTACAGACAGCAACTCTTTAGAGCAGTTGTTAGCTTCTACTCCTGTGTCACAGTCATGCTTCTTGTGCCCACTGCTAATTGCTGGCTTGCTCTATGTAGTCTGAGGGTTGGTCCAATATGCTTAATTTATGTCAGGACTCTCCCAAACAAAGTAAGGTAACAGAACCACTTAATCTGGGATTATATAATTTAAGAGCACATTGCACACTCTCCGGAATCCACATTTCATGGATTATCCTCAATATTTCCTTCCTTACCTGTATTGGCATAGAAATCAGGAATTTTGTCAAAGCCACAGAATCTATTTGAAGTCATAACTCAAGGATAAAACTGGAAGACCACAGTGGTTTCCCATGTATGATTCTGCTTAAAACCCCCCTTTTATGCCCTCAGACTGCTATGCCTATTCTCGATTGCCCCAGTTTGGTATAGCAGGTAGACTTACATAAAACGTGCCCACACTATTTTCAAAGTACCAACAATTTCTGGCTTGCAAGAAGGCAAGGAGGAAAGTTTGGGTGAGCTATAACAAACAGATTTCAATGATAACTAGCTGCATTGTAAAAGAATGAGTTTCTTTCATGTAATCTACAATTTGTAAAGGTTTTTCTTGTCTTGGTTTCTGCTCATTCCACACGCCATTTCTAAGGGGGAATACTGGCATGTGCAAGACAGAAGGGGAAAACCACAAAGCTGAGTAACGCAATTCAATAGCTCAGGAGCTTACTGAAAGCTGGTGAGTAAAGTTGCAACATTAGTTTTACTCAAATGCCAAATGTTTCTCTTAGAGGAAAGTGATTTAGTGGACACTTTACCACAAAGGCTACATATTAGACCCCTTCAGCTCTGCACTGAGTGTGCCCTCTGAGACAGCGCACTCTCTATTCTGCATTCACAGGACATGCTATTTATAAAGAAAGCATGCGGGTGTCAGAGGATGGAGAAGAAGTACAGACAGGCCATCTCCTCCTCTTCTGCTCTAGTAATTGCAAGAAAGCAGAGCAGGCTAGCCTAATGAAATTTTCAGTACAAGACAGCACATGCAGCTAAATCAAAGCCTGATCTTCTGTGTAACAAACTCTTAAAATTACGTTTTATGATACAATGGGAAAGAAAATTTAAAATAAATGAGGGAAACAACTAAATAAGTTAGACACATTCTAAAACTTGCGTCATTTGCAGTCCTTGCAGTTCTGAATTACTGCTCACATTACTTGCTACGCATGGTACAGGAAAGCTGTACTTTAATTAGTCCTTTAATGTTGATAGCATTTTGCTTCATAGTAACCCCCACATCACATTAACTTTAAAATATATTAAAACAGTCTAATCTGCACACTAAAGCCATGCATACGTTTTTAATGCAAAGCATCTGGATATAGCTTCAAAAATGAGTAGTTAAAAGAAAGATTTTAAGGTGTTCTACTCAATTCTATCCAGAAGAGACAGAGATGCTTGAAAATATCCCCAGTTATACTAGATTTAGTCAAACCAATTTGGAAAAGCTTTTTATTTTGGATTCTTTGCTTCAACCTCAATCAAAAGCTCCAGGCTGGACTAAATTCAGTATTTGTGTTGACAATGCTTCAGACCAAAGCACTAGTGTCGCGTGGAAACGCATGCCTGAGACCAGGTGAACTCACTGAGACTTGATTCCATGCTTGGTAACTTCCCACCAGAACAGAAGCTACGGATCCTCTTCTAGCAGAAAGAGTCAAGGAGCAATTTTTGCACATGCTGGGCACATTTCATGCTCTCAAGCGAAACACGCCTGGGCTATCTCTTTAGTAGTAAGTATTGCCTGTGTTTTCTAGAAATGCACATCTTTTTGATTTGTGTAATTCTTGGGGAAAGGCCAGGTCAGCCATTTGTTTGGGGAGGATGTGTTCCTACTCACTAAGGCTTGGCTCAGCTACACAACACACTAACTTTGTGGCCAGGAAAACAACACATGGAAATTCTTGGTATAAACCCTTTGGACTAATAGGCCAGTGGATGGCAACAGCCAAAAGAACGAGGTTTGCAAGTAAGCCTGGGATCTCCATCATCCCTCAGGTCTACCACAGGTCTTCAGGGAAGCAATACTGCAGTGAAGCCAAAGCGAGTCACTGTGGTGCACAGTGCAGCAGCAGGGCTCGAGACCTCCGGAGACGCACCAGAGCTACACCAGGCAGCTTTCAGGGCACAGCCCTTTCCCCAGAATAAGCTGCTATGAACAGAACAGGTCCAAAATGATGCATCCATGAACAAGGTGTATGCAGGGAGGAGAGGAATAAGAGGCAGAGAGAACCTAAAGGCACTGACTGGTGAGGAAAAAGAAAACTTTGAAGCTAATGCAGTTAAGGAGCTACTGTGGATCCTCGGAAGCTTTCTGAAGTTGCAACCAGTCATTTGTGGCTCCAGCATGCTTGCACCAAGTGGGTCAGCAAACCAGTCGCATTCCCCTTGTGACTGGAATCATCAAAGGCAAAGGAATCTTGACAAGCTATCAGGAACATCAAGGCGTGGAATATCTCAAGCAGTACAGTACCTTGAATGGAAAGTTGACCACCCAATTTGTTTTCCCCAAGAGGCTCACCCGTTCCCTTTCCAACTCAGTAACTTTATCTTACCGTAGTTCAAGCAACCTTCGCAGCTGCATCCAAGATAGAATTTAGGATTTGTACACATAATTTGCAAGTTCAAATCAGACTGAGTTAACCTTGTTGGTTAAGGTTTACAGAACTGTAATTAATACCATTATTAGTTATTCTGAAGGACTACATAGGGCTGTAAAATGTAGGCGATGATGCAGATTTCCAGTAATACCTGGACATAGAAAGTAAACTTTGCAGCTATGTTACACTTAAACAAAATGCATGCATTTCTCTCTGAAAAGGGTCCAAATATAGACACCTTTATTTCTTTTAATGTTTTAATTTATACTTATACAGTAGCAGAATTACTTGATACTGTTTTTCTACATTTTCGTAGCCCTAGATTACAAAAATGAAAGCTAAACTAGATATTAGAGTTAATTTTTTAGCAACTTATTAGAAAGACTGAGTTCCGATCACCTCTATTAGACTCCAGACCTGTGTATTCAGAGTTATCTGATAAACATCAAAAAAAAAGCAAACACAAAGAAGAAACAAATTTAACAATTTCAGTGTCATGTCACATGTGGCACAGTGCACATTAACACACACAGAAAATTGTGATTAAAACACAGGACAGGCATGCTGTAAATGTGCTTACCAGCTTGAGAGAAAGCTTCATGTAAAATTGGAGAGATACAGGGTGGGGGAAAAAGAGAAAAAAAACAACAGTGCATCAGTAGAAGAGGAACTTTTTCAGACTGACGTTACAATACAATGACACATACTCCCCTTGCTGTCGGAATGCAAAATGGGTAACACTAACAGATCTGTGCAAAAGTTCACAAGACGGCCCAGCATTACCAGTCAGCTGCCATTTCCTCGCCAGGAGCAGGGATGGAAGTGTTTGTTGTACCTCTACATACGTGCTTCAGTACTGCAGGTGAAGATCTGCCCTGGACTGGCTCATTTACAGCAGCTACAACAGTGATTCTCGCATTAACGCAACAACTTTGAAGTGGAGAAAATCCTCTGAACTTGCAAAACTATGCAAGTTGCTTTAGATCAAAAAATACGTTGAAACGCAGTCACAAGCATCAGCTGCTTTATGCAAGAGAAAGGGATGATGACGCCTGGCCAAAATGCCATGAAGAGGAAAGGCGCTATTGCTCAGCCTCCTGCTGCATGGTGCCATCTCCAGCCACTTCCAGGAGCCAAAGCCTCGCTCTCAGGCCCGTGGCCAAACGACAATCCTCCCAGAATATCCCTATTTACTGGGGACAGCGCCATCCGGGCAGTCTCTTAAGCCATTTCATGTTCTTGAACAATTCAAACGCAGATACTCATCATCTCAAATGTATTTTGGCCACACGGTCAGACAAGGTCAGGACCAAGAACAAGGAAAAAAAAAATCCCTTCTCTTTATACCAAATTGATTCAAAGACAGCCCAGTAAGACATTATTCAAGCCCCTTAAATGATTTACATGATCTAATTTTTCAAAGGTTAACACATTTCCTGGTACAGAGCCAAAACATTATCTTTTACTTACTCTGGGAAAGAAAAGAGACTGCAAAAAGTGAAGTGTACACGCTTAAAAAGCCTACACAGCAGCATAGCTCGCCTCTGTCCTACATCACTTACACGTACAGCTCTCAACAGTGCTGCAGGGCCTCAAACTGACAGGTGGACAAATGTGCTTGGGCAGGCGACCACCAGAATTACCAAAGCCCTCTTCCAGTGTTGCAAGATGTTATGACAGCTGCTATTCGTGACGTTTTCCAAGAGATAGGGAGCCTCACGGTGTCACAGTGCCTTTCTGCTCTATGCCAAGCAGCACAAGTTGACTGCTATTCAAGATACAAACCCAGATTTTAAAGGGAAAATGAAAACTGCATCCGGCCTCCTCTTCCAGTAAAATGCACTGTGACTGTGCTACTAGATCTCTGGGGACAGTTGTGAAATGCTCAAACCATGCAAAACTTCCAAGTACGTAAATGCTGTATGTTAAAGACAGCTGAAAGGTGAAAATAGGAAAACACCTCTTGCTCTAGGTGATGATCATATCGTCAGACTTCTGCACGTTCTTTTCAAGAGTTCTCTGTAATTATTACCACTGATAGCTCCCAGATATGGTGCTCTCAGAATCAAATGCTCCTTTTTTTTTTTTTTTTTTTTTTAAGCAGGAGCACAGTTCTTTAGGGTTGGATTTAAAATAAAGGTGGCTCTACATCTATGGTGTTTTCAACAGCATGCTTAAGAAATACAAAATTTTCAAATACAGTCATTATCGTTAGTTAGAATTTATACAGTGATATATGCCAACCATTCAAGGAAACTATATGGTCTTAAAATAAATAGTGAAATATTCCTTTTGAACCAACACATTCAGTAACAATGCAGCAGTTAAACTTCCCTCTGAAGTTCATTCTACTGGTACGTAAACACTTGATAATCACAGTGCAGTGAAGAAATTTACCTTCCTAGCTAAGAGGCCACTGAAAAACCAAACAAAACTAATCAATTTGAGAGAATAATCACAGAAGGAGAAAGAATGAGCTAAAACGTGTTGCTGAAGAAATTCAACGGAGGCAGCTTTGGTTTGCGTAATTGCTTTAGCATTCCTGTGAACTTTAGCATAGACATGATCAGCACAAACTGAGATCCTTGTACATATAGATACAGACAAGACTTATGGTGCAGAAGAAATATTTACCTATGAAGCGCTCTATAAAAGGCACAAATGTAGGCTACATGCGCTAGTTTCTAAACACTACTCACTCTAAAGGCACTACGCTACTGCGAGGAACCATCTGCATCAAGACTATTTTTCGCTGTAAATTCAGCAAATTTGAAAGTGATTACAGACACTGTATGCCAAATTCTTACACTGTTAAGTATGACAAAAATAGAGAACTTATTAAAAGCATTTCCAAAAAGACCACATCGGGGATTGTTACAACCAGTACAAATAACAAAGCAGCTCATGGACTGAAAACAGTGAAATGCTGAAATAAGTCATAGTCCATTTTCCATTTTTGAAATGCATTGGTAATTCTACATGACAGCGATTCAATTGATATAAGCAAATATAAGCAGACAAAATAAATCTGCATTAAACATTCACTAAATAATTACTTTTGCCCAGTCAGTTGGGTTTTCAAAGCTAGAAACTTGCTTACAGCTCCTGGAAGAACCGGAGCATTTTTCCCTCCAAACAATCAAATAAATTGCATTGCTATAAAATACGCAAATCTGTTTCAAGTTGTCAATTTAAACCACGTCTAGCTTAGTCTTGCAAGGAAAAAATGAAGAGCCTAAGAGCCACAAGCTTCAATAACACATGAGAGAGCATGAAAGCCAGCAAGTCCATGTGTTATTGGACAGTCACAGACACTAACCTCACTTACAGAAAAGAGGGTTGAAATAAAGCACTGTGCTTCCAAGAGGAAATCTTCTTTTTTTAGTGCTCCTGTAGCAATCTGCCCTATACAATGCTTTATCTGGGTATCAGATTTAGAGGTCACAAGCACTGATTCCATGAACTATCATCATTAGAGAGAGCTCGGGGAAGCTTCAGAAAGCTTTTCAGAGTGCTCTACCACCAAGGCAGAGAACGTGTCACCGCACTGCTGTGAACCAAGGGTCGGCTCCTGATAGTCCAGACTGCACTCATAAAATAATTCAGAGTAAATGCACGGAACCCACCTGTAGTACTTTTTACACAAAACAGCTTAGTTGTAAAAGCCTACAAGCCTTTTATTGGGTAAGCCTACAAGTTTAACCAATTTTGAATTATTTTTTTTAGTTCTTTATTTTACAGCCAAGCACACTTCAAGTGGTTCCCACTGTAGTCTGAATTTCACAGGTCCATCTGCTTTAATTCTGCCAATTTCAGCATTTCCAGGACTAGCAGACAAATCATCTTCCTGCACACAACACAGTAAGCTGCAACTTGCCTCTCACCAAGTTTGCAGTTTCCCATTTATCTTTGACAAAGCACATTTCCAAAGCACACTCTAGCGGCGTTGTAAGTGGGGTTAGCGACTGTGCAGCGACGGTATGGGCTGATCACACCATACGCGGACTTACAACATATTCCCTAGCCTCAATGGCACACGTGGGTGTCCCTAAAGTCCTCTTCATGAGTTCTTTGTGAAAATACAAAGACTGTGTCTGCTGGTGAGTCAGCAAAAGAAAACACATCCGTTACGGTGGAGACTAGCACAGCACCTGCGTTTACTGCTTCTACAGCAAAAGACAGCTTGACGCTTAACGAACCTTTAAGTGCAAAGTGGAAGCTTGTTAGATACTAGGTGAGTATTAACAGGGTTTAGCGCACTCATAATATTTACATCTCATATTTTTAAAGGCTAGCTTAAAGACGCCAGGTCAGAAAACATCTCTGCTAGAACAAACCACGGCTTTACCGACCCCACCCACCCAACACCCCAGTCTTGGCAGAGATGCACACACTTGCAATACAATAACAAGTATTCCTATGGACAGGGAACACAGAAAAGGGGTGCTTGGTTTTGTTTGCTGTTTCTGCTCACTCACAGAACAACCAAGTAGTAGTCACAAACCAAGTAATAGTCACTCAGGCTGACCAACCACCAAGCACTGGGGGAAGAGCGCGCAGAGCATCACACAGGCAGGACAAGGTGGTAAGGGAAAACGTTAACTGGTGCAATGGAAATAAAATGACATTGTAATGAAGTCAACAACTTCCACTAAGAAGGAAACCACAAAAAAACCTCCACTGTGCCTTACGGGGCTGCTGGGAGGCTGGGGCTTGGGTAGCGACAGCAGGATTTGCATCCCAACTCCCAGCCCCATCTTCTGTTTAATCCCAGCCCAGCCTCCGAGTGAAGAGAGAAAAAGCAAACCAGCACAGTGGCACACGGCAGCTCGAAGGTGTAAGTTCTACCCCTGGATTTTGTTAGTTCAGAAGTATTGCTCTTTAAATAAAGGTGCTGATGTTACTGCCGGTATAGCAATTAAAGAAAAGAACACAAAATTAATATCAACTAGCAGAGTACTGAGTTTTCTTTGTCCTCAAAATGGAATTAGAAAAAGCAGAGCAAGCATAAATGAAATTATGACTTATGTAAGTGGTTCCTCATTTTTGTACTCTTCTGGCTTTAACTTCCCTAAGAAACAGAGTTGATTTTAAGCACTATACTTTTTTAATACCATCTTATTAAAAACAGCACTGAAAAACTCTGCTTAGAAGACTTTTTTCCCCTCCTCTTCTAGTTCTGATCCATGCTAAATGCTGTAACAGTTTTACATTATTCGCTACAGTGGACATTTCTTCTGTTGGGGTTAGAAGAAACTTTAAAAAAAATAGGAAAACATGATTAGAAAACCACAGACACTGACAAGAGTCAGCACTTTTTTTTCCCCTTTTTTTTTTTTTTTTTAAAACAAACCGACTAGGGTTTTGTATTGGCCGTGACCATTGATACTGGTAGAGGTACCTCTACATTAACCTCGCATCTGTTGTAAATTGCCCAGGCATCTGTTTCCTTCCATAAAAACAAGAGTCACTGGATTTTTAGTTTGGAAGCAAAATTAAAACCAGACAGGGCACAGGACATATCATTACTAATTACATAATTCATTTTAACAGTCACCAGTGATTTTTCTGCTTTAGTTTTGTAATTTCTCTTTCCAAATGCAACATAAGATGCTAACCCAAAACTTTTTAAGGAAATTACTAAAACATGCTGCCTCTCCAGACACATTCAGATCTCAAAGACTTCGTGGAGGAATTGTATGGGAATCCAGTCGCTCCCATTTCAAGGATCAATTACAACGTGCAGTTCTGCTGCCTGCATTTATCCTGCTAAGCTTTTGTTATCTACTAGGCTTGCTCACAATAAGTAGTTCCTTTTCATGCACTTCTTCCTTAAAGTAGTGCAAAAAAGGAGTATGATACAGTTTCCTCTGAAATAAACAAATTGTTACCCTGTCTTTTGTGGGAGTTAACAGCTCAGTTTATCAACAAAGGCAGGAAAGACCTGACATGGTCCCAGGACATGTACCTAGGGACATGGTTTAGTGGGCAATACTGGTGGTAGGGGGCGGCTGGGCCAGATGATCTTGGGAGGGCTTTTCCAACCTTAATGATTCTATGATTCCATGACCTGCTTCTTGACAATTTTCTTGAATAATCTAAAACAATCTTAATTACTTAAATACTGAAGATCTCCTGTGGCCACCTTTACTGCAAGGTGTCTGGCTAGAGTGGCATTTTGCCTCTGAACAAAACCAGCAGTGCAGAGACAATATTCAAAGCAAATGAAATTCTTCAGTGTCCAAAGCCAAGCACCCATTACATTGTACTGTCCTCTCGGTTCCCCACGTGACCTTTCCAAAGGTTGCTTCACTAACGTATATCTGTACAGATCACACATCCTGTGCAGAGAGCTTCTCCCTACCTCCTCCCGTCTGATTTCTCTGGTAATATCACAATCCAGTATTTGCAACATTACTGCTCGTGAGCAAAATTCGGATGTTCTTGGATTTGGCAGTAGGACAAGGAGATGGAGAGGAACCGAGAAAAGGAAATCTTACAAAATTTAACATTGTAAAAGCAGAATTAACAGTATTATCTAGCTATGCTGAATATAAACAGGCCACATCAGACCTATCAGATGAAACAAATGCCAGCAACTCATTTTTCATCTCATAAACAGGATTAGGGGGGAGGATTGTCTTTTTTTTGCCTGGTTAGAATTTTATTTCTGAAGATCATGAAGCACTTTCATGACCTTTTAGTCTGAAAACCCAAATCACCAAGGACCTTTGAAATGTGAACTTTACAAATTCTCAAGTCAGACAGAGCAAGCTGCCAGGTCTTAGCAGCCTCTCCTGCTCTGTATTTCTAGATGGACTCAGTGGCTTGAATTCATCCCTCTGGAAAAAGCTACTATAAACTGAATGCTGGCCACCAACTTTCTTGGATGAGTCAGGCAGCAAAATATTTAGATACAAACATCCTGGTAGCAGAAAGGGGAAGGAAACAAAACAGGAGACCATCGCAAAAGGTTCCAATCAAGATTTAGCAAGAGCCACCTTTTTTACATTTTTAATGAACATGTCAGCAGAAATTAGAGGGACTCCAGAGAAAGGTATAGGAAAATATTCTAATTATTTCACTTTTTACACAAACCAGTTTAAAACGAAGCATGTTTAAGACTCTCTTGCACTTCCCAGATAACACATGTTGGCATTTCTTCAGGCAAATATTAAAAGCAACTACTCATAATTGCTTATATGGCCAAATACTCACTAAAGAAGAATTTGTACATTTGAAATATGAGCTTGCGAATTGCCCGGGGAACCATAAACTAGCATTTCTAAATTGAGTTAGAAATATTCCACATTATTTCAAATAATCTGTTCGGTGAATGGCACTACTGGAGGACTACATAAGCTCCCACCTTCGGCAGTGCCTGACTGGCCCAAGCGTCTCACTGCCACCCCTATGAACAGGACCACCAGCAGCCAGCCCCCCATGGCAGTGCCATGAAGACAGCCACTGCTAGCACACCCTCCAAGCCTGCTGATACAGAAGCAGAACTGAAAGACTGCTTTTGCCCCTTAAAAGCTAGTGAGAAGAGATGCTGCGGGCCAAACTGCAACTGAGGGGAGGGAAGGAGGTACTCTTATAGAACCTGCCCTAGGACAAGTTGGAAACTTCCCGCTTCCCCAGTGAAAAGCACCAGAAAAGGGTTAGGGTTTTTTTGTTGGTTTTTTGATTCTAGCCTGAATACATCATTAAATAACAATTCCTTAGAAAAGAACCAAAAACTGCTCTTTTTCTTTTTTTTTTTTAAGTGTCCTGTCTGTAACCAGATGAGACAGAATACTGTTTACGACAGTGTTTTCAATTCTCTGTGACTAACCACTGAAGTTCCCCACTGAAATCATCTCTACTTTTATACAGCTCCAGCCTTCATCCTTAAATGTCAGTGCAGTCCCTGGAGCAGAATTTGGACTTTTTAAAATAGTTACTTCCTTGCTGTTAAAATGCATTTTAGAACAGGCTGTAAGATACTGAACAGTTGTGTCTCCTTCCTGTAATTTTTGTAACAATGATTTTAAGAACCTTAACCTAGGAGCCAAAGCAATACTGCACTAGCAACTTCTCAGCACAATCATGATGTCTGAGTTTGTCAGGGAATTATTTTGTTTATTAATTTATTGTAAATTTATTTCAACACAAACACCTTGATGTAAGTTTACTAATATAGCTATGGTTCATCATTTAATTTTTAGCAAGCTCTCAGTTCAGGTCTCCTCCAGAATTTGCAAGAAAGGCAGCTATTACTGGCTATCGAAAATAGTTTTTCAACTTTGTATTTATGCAAAGGTATTTTATTGATATTTGAAGTGTCAAAGACCCTGCAGGACTTTAATTTTTTCTATGGTCACTTGAAAAACTGTGCAATCCATACCATCTACTCTAGGAGGCCCCAGCGCAGACATGAAAAACTTGCTGAGGAGCAGGATTTCATAGGCACTCTACAAGAATCATATCAAATTTTCCTATCTTACTGAAACTTCACTCCACAGGACAGTGGCAGGTCCTTGGGAACTGCCAACCCCAAACATTTAGAGCCAATTGTAATCAGCATCTCTTAGTGGCTGCATTAAATTCAGTCCCCTAGCATCACCAGCATGGCAGCCCTGGTTTAAAGGACACCTGAACCACATAAACATCTTTATTACCACCTAGGATCTGTTCCTATTTCACATCTCATGTTTTTTTACCTGAAGACTCAGACTTAAGCAAACACTTCAGCACTTGACGCGCTGTCTATAAGGCTGAGTCTCCAAAACAGAAAGCTTACACAGACTTGTGGCACTCTCAGCCACAAACCCCAGGGATGTGACGTTCTTGCTACTGCACCAAGTGGTGTCAGGTCTTTTCAGGGAAATGCCTGAACTTGCACCAACTGAAACCAGAAGAATTATTTTCTAGAATCCCTCCTAATTTACTCCCCTCCTTTGGGCAGAGATACTGAGCCCAATCCACCCTGCAGAAAAGAAAATTTCCCACCTAAGGGAGCAACTTTCAGCATCAGGTTCATAGTAAGCCTCTGAACGGCACTCCTCCAAACCTACTCTGCCACAGACATATGCAGGGCTACATTAATGACTTTGTGACTTGTATGTGAATATTAAAGTTCAGCTCTCTTCTATACTTTGGACTACCACACTTTCATACCATCACCACCCCCAAAAAAAGACCATTTCCATCAGGAACTGCACTTTTTGTGGTTTCATTGTGGGGTTTTTGACTGCAAGTGACTTTCTAGGTTGGGATTCCTTGGATTTGTCTGCATGTTATGATAAAACACAACGGATTCATTCACAAAACAAAACAAGTTTTTACGTAACAGAACGTGCAATAAAAGCGCAAGAAAAAGAAAAGAGAAAGAAAGAGAGGTATCCAGAGGAGAACTTACCCCGCGCTTTAGGCTCCTGAAGCAGTGGATTTTGGGTTTGGAGGTCATGAACTCGTTGAAGCGATGGGAGAGGGGTTCCTTTTGCTGCTTGGGAGACTGGGGGCCGTTGGGAACAGCAGAGGGTGAGGCAGAGGCAGGGGGAGGAGGAGGGGGCTGATGGGGGGATGTTAAAAGGGACATAAGCTACGTATAAGAGATGGAGAAGTGACAGAATAAAAATCAAAATAAAAAGATAAAACACAAAACGAAAATAAGCATCAAAAACAATATTTGAAATCCAGAGAAAAAAAACAATTAATTAAACATTAAAGGCCATGGTTCAAAGGAGGGGGGAGAGCAGTATTTAAGAGTTGTGTTAAATGAAGGATGTGATAAATGGAAGTTTTTAGTAAGTGATGCAACAGAACAGTAACACAAAGTATTTGGACAGGAAGCTCATGCAGACTCTTCCATGCAGCACTATCCCCATAAACTGCCCTGTTCTCACTCTGTTGACAGCTCAGAATAATGCATATGGATAGAGCTTTCAAATACCTGAATTTAAATGGATCAGATAAGGAAGGTACCTTAGTGCCCAGTAGCGTTTCTATTATCTGGAAAACAACAAACCACATTCCTTCCTGCTTTCAAATCATACCTCAGTAATGTGCATCAAACTTCACTTTTACAGACCCTAAGAATTTGCTCAGGAGTTGGTCCTGGTTTTTGCTTCTGGCTACACTGATGAAAGCACCAGAGAGCCGAGTTCCCTCTTATACCAGCACAAGAGGAATGACCCATTTTGATCAGGTAGGATTTTTGGACTCACTGGAATCATTAGAAGTGGTTTGATGAGGGTCAGAGCAAGGAGATCAAAACACTGAAGCTGCTCTGGGCTTCCATCAGTGTTACTGAAAACTGACCTAGTCCAGTCATCCTGACACGTTCTGGTAACCCCAGATGTATGGTGCCATGCATTATGGTGTAAAATATGACAGCGAAATGAGAAAGGTTTAATGGATACATCAGTTAATATGGTCTTTAAAGTCAACTGCTCAGTTAGTTGTGCTCCGTTAGTTGTGCTAAAGGAGAATGAATTGCAGAAATTCCTCGTTCCCCGCCACCCAACTGCAGAACCCAGCGCACAGACTGAGAAGGTAACTCAAATGAAAAGCTAAGGAGAGTTTTAGAAGTGTCAAACAGTAATGCCACATTAAAGCTTCCCCAAAGTAACATGTTAGTTAGCACACGTGACACTACGTAAGTGGTGTACAATTCCTTCTCTGAGTTAGGAACAGGAATGGACCATGGCACAGACATGACAACCAAAGTTAAATTAATATAAAAACTGCAACATAATTAAAGAAATTACAAAGAAAAAAAATCAAAGATATAAAAACTTAACTAAAGACTTGCACAAAACACCATAGTAAGACATTAGTTATTAACTTTCTGAAACTAAAGTTCTCTAAAAAACTGCGATTACCAGGTTCACTAGACAAGACAGAGGCTATTGACTACAAACATCCTAGCCCTAAGCTCAAGTTTGCAAGTCAGTACCTTATTTTTCTTGATGAATGGCCATAACTTGCCCTTGGATTTGCCACCAAACTTCGGCTCTGACTTCCCATCCCCTCTGGAGTTTGAAAGGCTGGATTCGGAGACAGTCCGCTTCATGGGCTGAGTGAAGTCCTCAAAGTCCACATCTCCTGGAGGCTCGAACCCCGATTTAAAGGCTTCTATTACCATTTGTGAATCCTGAAATGGGACAGATCCAGTACAAGAGTAAATACCTCAGATGAAGGCTGTCATCAAATTGGTGGCATAGAAGAAACGCACAAGGACAAACAAGGGTGCCTTCGAGGGAAACAACCTTTACAGTGACCAGTTTCATCCTGGCAAATCAACACCCTCCCAGAACTTGGGACCGAGATGAGTTTCTCCACTTTCTGCTCCAAAATCCAGGCACTTTTCATTGGAACTATTTTCACTATCATGATGTGCTTCAAAAAGATACACAGAGACTATTATCCCACCAAAACAAGGCACTCTGCCATGTAAAACTGAATGTTCCCAGATATTTCAGTAGCAAATGAAGTTAAAAACAACAAGAAACCCAACCTGTGTCAGTCAGAACATACTGCAACTGGGAACATAAACGGTCACAATCTCAGTTTCAGAATAGAACACAAAACGATGTCTGAAATAACGCAGGTGACCTTTGCTCTCAGATAGTCCATAATTTGTGTTACAAAATGCTAGTTCCTTTTGCAAAGGTATCACCGAGACCAGTCATTACTTAAAATACCAACAGATAAAAAAAAGACTATAGTCTATTTGGGAAAGCAAACCATACAAAACTATCATTACAGCATGAGTCATTGTAGCTAACTGCAGAGGATGCTCAGGAAGAGCAAATTCAGGTCTCCTCATTCCAGCCTTCCACGAGCTGCAGCCTGACCTCAACCTAGCAACTCTTCTCCCTGGTTTGTTACCCATGCAAAAAAACAAAGTTCTGATACAATCCCCTTGTAATGGCTTTTTTTTTTTTTTTTTAAATGTCCACTGGTGAAAATGACAAGGAGCTTATTATTGTTAGCTTTACTTACTAGAAGAGAAATCCTACTTCAGTAACTGAACAGATAAGTTAAGTGATTCATAACGAAGTTGAGGTACAGAATTGCTGGGCATGCAGCTGTAAGCAAGCTTCTGGAAAGCCCCGATAAATGCTCCTATATACCTGACCTCCAGTGACCACACTGCCACGAGTTAACCAGTCTGTGCTTGTGAACTTAGCTACAGCAAGTGGCAGGAGTTTATCTTCCGAGCTTTATCCTACAACTGGAGCAGCCCAGGGTCCTGCGAAAAGCCAGGCACCCTGGTGCTGCAGTGGCCGCTAACTCCAGGGCTGTCATTAAAGCCTCGTACCCTTCTGGTGCCACTAGGAGCACTAGATGCAAGTCAGCCACACACTGCCTGTACACTCTGCAGTGGGTTTGCTTTTTTTTAAAAAAAAAAAAAATCAAACCCAACATATAGCATTTTTCCTATTCAGGCTTACAAACAATTAATTATACATAAATGCAGATTTGGACTTCAGCTTGCCAAGTGCATTTAGATCTAATGGCCTCTGGAAAAAAAAATTCTACTTTTGATCTACTCAACTTCTATGGAAGGGAGCTTTTTATATAATACTGTTCTAACAGTTTTCGCTCTAAGATCATTAGAGGAACTGTGCCACAGCACACAAAAATCTCATTAGCCTCCAGAGAACAGCACCATCATTCTGCTCGGAGAAAAAAGATGAACTTGTTGCTTTGAAGGGATTTCACAGCTTCTGCTCGTGTCTGTAGGTAAAACAGTGTTCACAAAAAATCTAGTGGGATATAAACTTATTCAGAGGCCAGACACAATTAAGCAAAACACTGCTCTAAGATAAGCTTTGCAAAAATATCCAGGGGATTGCATAGCAAATTAAGGCTTGAGATCCTCAATCTATTAGGTGCACTGTAGAATTCCTCCAGAACTTTTAAAGGAGGTAAAACAACACTTTCTCCGTTATCTCAACCCAGTTTGACATTAAAACTTTTGTGGATATAAGCATTTGAAGAGGTTTTAAACAATAATTGTGAAGACAATTATTGTGAAGAAGGAAGTGACAAACACACATGAGGTTCCATACACCACTTTACAGGCATTTCATGCTATGCTTAGAGCCTTTCATTTTTCTTTTTTTTCTTTTTTAACTGTACAGTGTTCCTTCCATTTCGTCAAAACATCCTTCCACTACAATGGAGCTAAAAATATGCAGCATGCTCCATATATCACGAAGAGATAATGTCATAACAGGAACTCCCAGACCCGTAACAAATTCATTCTATCTGCTGCTGGAGCCTTCAGAAGCCAATTCTGCCTAGGTTCACTTAGCAGTCACCACAGCTCACCCTTGCAATGTGACCTCTGTGTTATTAGAAAGAGGACATGGAAAAGAAGCATATTTATAGCTGCATTAGAAACACAAGGCTAACGAGCATTCCCAGCTATATCCAGCCAGTTTCCATTGATATTAGTGGGAGCTGCGCACACTTTGGTGAGGGTAGAAAGCAATCCTACTTGCACAGTTACAAGTTCCCTAACTAAGCCCGAACAACTGGCCATTTTGTTAAGGGCATGAGTCAGAACTTTGTCATATTTAAGCTGCAGAGAATAATTAAATTATTCCATGTATCGTTCTGGTTCTCAACACCATCTAATGAAACAGGGGCCCTTAAACAACACGGTTTTCCAAACTCCTGCTAGCACGTATAGAGCTGGCTGTAGAAAGGAAGCCTGTTCCTAGCAGCCTGCACCTCCACAGTTACCACTTGACTGTGGAACTATGTCCTGACTTACTGCAGTACTACACAATTTTGATCAGCGGTTCACAGATGCCACAGGAATCCCTTGAAAGGTCTGTGTTTGTAATAAACCTACCTGAAGCTAAAAACTGATCATCAGAAAGCTCAGAGATACCCACATGAAGTGCAACGGTGTGCTTTTTTTCCCCTCCTTCTTAAAACAATAATGCCTTTCCATCAGCTGGTAAGGTTTTCCTGACAGCAAAAAAAAAGTTGCAGAACTTGCAGGTTCTCACATCGTTTCAGCTAGAGCTGACTCACAGTGGTACATAAGGTAAAGCACTAGAATTGGTGCTTTCTCTGTAATTATTTTCTTTCTGACCAATACGTCTTCTATACTAGTTGTGGCTGTTCCATTCAAAGCCCTGGTTTCTGAAGTTACCAAAAAAAGAACTTTCATTTACCTCTCTCCTTCTTCAGCAAGTCTGTATGCGATAGCTGGACAAAAAGAGTGAAAATAAAACCAGAGTACCAATAAGGAGCTAAATATGAACTCCAGATGCATCACTGCCTTTTGTCAGTACCCTAGTCTCTGAGCTCATACGTTTCAAGTTTGGTGATACTGTACTTTGTTTATGATTACCAGATCCTGGAGATCTCCTCCCAGCTGGGAAACACATGTCTGTGTGGGCCCAGAGTTTCACACAAAGCTTTTCCTGCTCAGCAGGCTCTTGGTTTTGCTCACCATTGTACTAGTTCTATTATCACCAGCTGTCCTTGCGTTCAACTTTCCTGGAATCTGACCTCATTTACAAAGCTGACTACAGCTCAGATCTAGTGACTTTCCTATCCAAAAATGTTCAGGCTTGAAAAAGATGAGCAAAGGAGAAACCCTTCAATTTGGATCTTTCAAAGAAAAGAAACTCTTCTGACAATAGTCTAAGAACTGAAACTTGTTTCTTACAATTTTAAGGGGTGAGACAGGAAAGGTCTGCTGTAAGAGTCTGCATTACCGGCCAAAGCAGTACATGACCTGGAAATAGGGAAGACACAGCTTTTAAATTGCTACTGTCTGCACTTATGGACACAACTATAAAGTGGCAGGACCCGCATCTTGGAAAAGGCAGGAACAAGCATGCCACTTCTATTAGAATCAAGAAGGTGAGAAACCTCTGTTCCTGAGATAAAAAGTCCTTAATGATATTTTAAGAAAAGAAGAATCATTTATGGACTTTCCTGTTTTCAGACACAACATGCTAAACCCTTTGTAATTGTTCAGATGTAACAAATTTGGTTAAATACATTTTGGTTAGCATGGTGTTTTCAGGAGAACCCTTGGTTTTCAATGCTCAAAATACCTTTTTCAAAATACCTACTTGTGCATGTGAGCCAGCAGTCTGACTTATCTGTGTGCAAGAGAGACCAAGTTGAGCTGAAAATTCAGTGGTGGTGGTGAAGCTGGTTCCAATACCTAGCTTAAGTGGTTTGTGAGTTTCTCTCAGACTGTGCTTGAACATCAGAGCAGAATGTAGGCTTAAGAATGAATCTCTCCTTAGCGCAATTTTCACCATACAGAACCAAGAACTGTACCCCCAAAAGGGTGCATTGTTCAAACATGGGAATCTGTTCCCCAGCTCCCCCTTCTCCTACCCCAAAACAGTAACTTTCAGATTCCTTGGTTTCCCATGCTGCTCTCTGTGAGAGCAACTGCTGAGCAAAAAGTAGGGGATTCATTTCAAAACCTCAGCCTCAGGCTTATGCTGCCAATTAACTGCAGTCTCCAGGCTCTGGGCACTGAATAGCTTAGAAAAGATTCCAGTGAAAAAGACGTATGGGAATTTCAAACAGCCAGCAAGACACATGCTGTTTGTATTTGAAGCACTAATGTGATCCATGAGAAGGGCTGAAAGAGCAGGCAGAGACTTCATTTACAAAGAGAGCAGATCATTCTGAAAAGAAAATAGAAAACACATTCACCCTTGTGCTAACTGTACATCAGCAAGCTCGGCCCAACTCTTCATCGGCCTTCATCAGGAAGGCTTGTTTTTACTCCGACATTCAGAAATCAAGACTTGTGAGAGCTCATTTACAGATCGCTAGCAAGTCTTAATTCTTCAAATAAACAATTCACAATAGAAGTTTTGCCAGAGTTGTTGCAATAATTTATGTAGCCAACACTTTAAATACTTCTATTACTATTATAAGAGTAACAAGCAGACATTCCTGCAACATTCCATTTTCTGACTATTAGATATAGAACCTATCTGAATAAGAATCTGTGACACTTCTAATGATGTCCATCATTTTCCTTACTCTAGGCAGAAGCCTATTCTTCAATAACAATATTTCAAAAAATCATTATCCTATCAAAAGGAAAGAATATTCCTAAAAGAAAAAAGGTGTGGCATTTCCAGATGTTAAGAAGATTTAGGAGATAATCTACCTCAGACAAAGTAGTCTGGGACAAAAGCCTACCATTTATTCTAGTTCTATGACTATAAAGCCCTCACCGTGGTTTGGACCCAGGATTTGAATCTCCATATACAAAGCGATCAGTACTAAAGACAGCAATTAACAATCCAAGCAATATAATACTTACGTTCTTGTGATCAATTGATTCTGCAGCTTTTGTAATTTCATCCAGACACTTTCCAATGATAGGGATCACTTGGCGGTCGACCTCTGCAAAAGTTTTCATGGATTCACCTATCCTCACAATTCTTCTTTCCTCCATCTCTTGTATTTTCTAAAACATTAGATTTCATTCAGATCAAATATCAAGAGTAGCTTCACAGTTTCAACCCATTTTTCTCCCCAGCAAACACTGCTTTAAAATGTATAGTTTAAATATGTTTTTAAGAATAGACAAACTAGGACAGCTGTTTTCATGAAGGCAGCAAATGGTATCATTCCCTCAAACATCTAAATCCCACTCTAAAAGCAATCTGTTACTATTAGTAAGAATTTTTCAATTATTTTTTTTTATGCTGAAAAATGCTGATTTGTCAAAAATCCCAGTTTTAGACATTTGTAAGAATGGTTCTTAAGGCCGTTAACATAATTTCCGGAACAACAAATTCTCTTCCATTTTCCACGACATGTTGTGAAAGAGCTCATTTTCATTCCACTGGAGAATCCAAGGGAACAAAAAAAAATGTTGTTTTCTCCCCTTCCCCCAAGAAGATAATTTTTGGTTTATGGGCAGTCTTATACATCACACATTGTTTACATGAGTGTTTCTCAACACATGCTCTCTGTTACTTGGTGGATTCAACGCCACGATCTCCAGCACCTATTCCATGGATCTCTGATTTAGAACAGAGGCTAAGTGAATGTAGTATAACACGGTTAAAACAGATTATAAAACAGGATACAGAAGGGCATGGACAAGAACTGGCTGTTTCACATTAGACTGCAGGAATTTTACTGAGTATTGATAACTTAGAAATTCCCATTACCTTGACTAATATGCAAGCAACAAAAGCAAAAAACGATCAGTTAAAAGTTGTGCTGTAAAGAATTTCTGTTCTTTCCCTTATTTCACCATCTATGAGGAAGTGATAAAGCTTCCTAGAGCACTGGTAGTGAAAAGGAATCTTCTGCACAACTTAAAATAAGTATGCTCACCTACAAATCAGAGCACTTACCAGATTTAGGTTTAAATACAAATATACTGGAAGAATTTTATATATGATGCCATGGAAAATTTATCTCAAGATACTGGTTTGAAATACCATGAACAAAAGAGAAGGTGTCCATTTAGCTAAGAAGCTACAGTTATGGATAAGAAAATGCTTGCTTGCTATGCAAGTATCCGTTATTTCTGATCAGATGATAAGCATGTGACATTTTCTCCCTTAAAGAGGTTGTCTTTCCCACTTCTTGACTCTCATGACCCATTACAATGGAACAGTCATTTAGAATTTCTGTTCTATGACATTAATCTCTTTGTTCAGCCAAGCACACACTCAGATCTTCAGTCAGAACAAAAAAAGCTATCTGATTTGTACTTTCTCTACAGTCTTTCTTTAGGCATGGTAAGACATACTCAGCAAGCGTGCTTAAACCCTTTGACATTCACTATTGAGTTTAACTCCCCAATAATTCTGCAAACATCTGTGAAATCTGATTTCAAAACAGGTTAAAAAGACTGTGAGGCTTTACAGATGTAAGGATGCCCAGCTGCCTCCTGCTCCAACAATGCAAATAATGCTCTCATTCCCCAGCTGCATGGACACAAGAGTTTAATACAGCAAATTGTGACGATTCCAAGGACTACCGTAATCTGCCATGACAATTCAATGTTGCCTTCCTCCTAAGAGAAAGGCATACTTTTACATACCCAAGCTCTCCATCACTTGGGGTAGCAGATTGCGTACAAAATTTGATAACAATGACAAAATGGCCAAAGAATAAAACAGGATCATAGAATCGGGCCAACATGCAATGCATCCCTTTATTTTTTTTCACAAGTGTATGAGCTACTCTAGTTCAGTGCCAGCGAGTCTTACCTGGAAGATGTTTGGTATGTGTGTGTAGTAATGATCATGCTGCTCACTGTTGAACTTCTGTAGAGTGGAACAATATTCTGCTTTGCTGTCTTCTGCCATTTGATGTCGCAGCTGGGCTTGCTGTCTCGCCTAAAGAAATGCCAAAAGTAGTTTATAACTTCCACTACATGGAAATAAATTACACTGCATTACTCCTCATCTTACCACCCTTACCAGTAGGCAGCACAGAAACATTAGCATATGGATCTCTGAACACATACACTTACGGCTTACTCCTATACACAGATGTGTGTGAAACATTTCATCTACTTCAAGCATAAATCTGCAGTGTGCACTCCGGAAATTCAGTCCTTTCTTCTGTTAAATGTGGCAGGGCCTTGCCCTCTATTGAATCGACACATTCCTGCCTGTTCCTATTTGGAATTTTCAGTTAAATTGGTCAAAATCTGGCATATGAAGGACTTGTGTTCCTAGTTTGCCTAAGAAGCGATAGCTCTCACAGCTCAGCTGCATCCTCAGAATGAACATCTCTAGTCATTTGCCATCTTCATAGAACAAATGTGCTGCCACAGATCTAGCAGAAGGCAGTGCCTGCTTCCTCCAGCTAGTGTCTCCCCTTGGAGCTGCTACCCTTTTTTTGTGTTGCAATATGTTAGTTCCATCAATCATTTTGCATTCCATAAACTGCCTCTCTTCATACTACATGAAGATGCTACCTATTACTAAACACCACAAGTTTGCCCCTCTAGTAGCCCCCTTAGGGGCAGAGGCTTTTTGACACTTCGGGACACTTCTTCATCCCCTGTATGCCGTAATGGCTGGCACCTGCTTTTCTCTACTGCACTACCTACCTGTTGGCTAGCAGTATCTTTTAGAGAAAAGGGAGCGACAAAAATGGTTTGTCCCATTTAACACGCTTCAGCCAACGTACCCATGACAAAACATCTCAATTTGTGTCCCCACTGTACTCTCTGCAAAGCCCTTTATGTACACTTCTTTGGACAGAGCTGGCATGCAGTGTGCAAGGAAAGGGGAGCCTGAGGAGCAGCTGAAACATGATTACCTTCTTATTTTTACCCACAGATCATTTGCTGCCCAGCATAGCTGAGCACTGGGCAATTACCCTCACTTCTTTCCCTAGAACAATCTGTCCCCAAGTGACCCTCCCGTACTTTCAGATTACTCTCCTTACAGTTCTGCTTCCCAAGGCCTTCTGTTGTCTGTTTCAGTGCCCAATATTATTCCCTTGCTGTCTATCCCATCTGTTTAATTTAGCTGCCTTTTCCTTCCTTGCTGCTGGCCTTCATACAGAAACTCTTCCTTCCCTTCCCTCATGGCTCCCTGCACCTACCTGCCTTTGCTCCCTACCCTGTGCTCACTTGCTGAGACTCTCCTCTCGTGCTCATTCACAATTTGCATCCAACCATCCAGAGCCGTTTTCATTCAGCTCCCATATAGCCCCTCACACTGCCACCTGCCCCAGAAGAGCCGGCTCCATGGCTGTGGATCAAATCCTTGCTCCAGTGAAGCCAGCAACAGCCTTGCTTTTTGGCGTTGTATATTTAATCCATCCTGTTTGCGCTTATTTTTCAGGCACTTGAAGCCTCCTCACCCTCTGCTGTCTACCTAGCCCTGGAACAGTCCTGCAAGTATTCAGAAAATATTAGGTTTTGATCATTCCCTCAAATTTCAAAATGACCCCTTTAAGAAAGGAGAGAGAAGGACTGCTTAAAAATTATTTAAAGCATTTTGGGATGTTTCAGGGAAAACAGTACAACAAATAATTTTAATACATTCTAAGAAGTGGGCTCCCATTGAAAACAGTTCAGAGAGGGGTTAGCCTTTGAACTGTTCCAAGCAGACAATAGTTTCCTGACAATAAATCCATGAAATACCAAATCATGGAACATTTTAGTAATCATAACTGGAAGCTAACAAGTTCTGCCAAAAGGTTTCAAATCTCAATTTGAAAAGAAATAGGCTTCCCTTCCACTTGTCCAGCTCACACCTCTCACCTAATAATTTATTTTGCCTCAATTCAGCTATTTCTTTTGCAAGTGCAGTCAACTGAAGGAGTTTCCTAGATCCCCTTTCACATTCTTTCTACAAAAACAATAATTCAAGCACAATGAAAAAATGCTGGGCACTAAGTGCGTAACAGGAGATGAAACAGTAGCATCAAATGGAAAAGATTGTGACTATGACCAAATAAATAGATCCAATATAAAACTTGCATCTTTGCCTGTTCCCCAAGAGTTTTAATTGTCCACTCACTCTTGCAAAGGAAGCAGCATCGGGAACTCTACCTGGTGCGATGAAATTCCAAGCAGCCATATCAATCATTTTTCTACCCAAGTGCTCGATATGATTTATTAAACCTTATCATCCATGCACTCATGTATAGCTATGTTGAACACAAGTGGAAAACAATATCGCCTTGTACTACAAACACAAATACACGAGCAAAACAAAGTCAGCCATGGAAAGGCTGACAGCTGTAAGGGTAACGTACGGTTGTCTCCCAGCCCCTTCCTCAAGTCCCAGCTGCCAGAGATCAATATTCATTTGTGAGGCCCATTCTCCTCAGCTACCTAAGAGCAGCCCATTGTTCGAGCTGACTTCTATGAAAGGCCCCGTCCCACTTAGCTTTTTTTTTTTTAAAAAAAAAAAAAAGTAGTGCAACTCAGGAATTTGTCCCTTGACTCTATTTTTGAAACAGAAGAGCAAGAAATTCACTATTACACATTTCCAGTCAGACCCAGCAAACATTAAGCCTCCAGAGTTCATTCTCATGAGCAAGCTCACTGGTGGGGTATGGTAACCCTGAGCTCAGTGTATACAGGAGTAGATTCTCTGTTTCCAAAACTATCTTAACTGGCCCCAAATAAGAGGAGGCAGCAGATGAATAAGTAAAATTGGGTACATTCCAAAACCAAGAATTTTTGTATGAGAGCCCCAGTGATGTTTTGTTTCTCCTGGCCATTTAATGCATTTGGCAAGCTTCAAACTGTTTAAATACTTTTCCAATGAGGTATTTGTTTCTTAAAATAAAAACATAAAAGAGTCTAGATTTTTTTATTACTTCATTTGACTATGTCACTTACTCTAACATCATCACTTCTAGTACTAGCAGAATTACATTTTATAACTGGGTTCCTGCATTCTGCTGAAGCACAGAATGATAAAAATGAGTCGACGACATTAAGTGTCACATTCAGAGCAATGGATGCAGTGGCCTGGAGCTGCACAGTCACAGGAACTATTTTGGGAGTAATTTACAGTTGAGCTTCACAGAAAATTTATTTTTATCTTCTTCACTGCTCACTTTTGCATGCAAACAGCTTCAGAGAAGATACTTTTCAGGCTTTTAGAATTAATGTTAAAATATTTGCTCTGAACAGCATTTTCAGGAGGAAAGGCTTTGGAATACCCAGTCTCCGGAAAACCAGACCATGCCTTCAGATATGGGAGGACGATGCTGTGATGCAGCTTTCAGCCAACACACTCTCTCCTTTTAACTGTGCAGGGATGATCAAGCAAGAGCTGGGATTTCTAGCACCACATGCGAAACCACAATCCAGATCAACAGACTGCCAGATCACTCTTGGTTAAAACAGAAGTCAGGACTAGGTACTCGTAAGACTACCAAAAAAATCCCCTCCCCTTGAAAGGGGGAATGAGTGAGGTCACTTTCATCATCATGAAAAAGCAGAAAAGGGTATATGCATTTGAGGGATTTGGGGGGAAGAAAAGCATTTTCCTTTTCTTTGCAAAAGATACTCAGATCTTGTACGCACTTGTTAAAGAAATGCACATCCACCCCCAGAGCACACCTTCATAACATCTTTTAGTCCCCAAATAAACACGTGCAGCGTATATACACACAACCTCCCCTCCAAAGTCTATTTTTGTTAAGGCAATTCTTCTGTGAACTCGTGTGGCAGCAATAAAACCAAAAGGTCACATATGCCAGTGTACTTCTCATCAAGAAAAGCGCTCCCAAGAATGAAGGACAGCCCAGTATCTGCAGCGCCATCAGCCCTGCAGCAAGTATACTGGTAAACTTAGAGTTTCCACTGCCATGGCAATTCGGATCTGAACACAATCACACCAAAGCACTATTTTCTGTAACTAACTTACAGAAAGGTATAGGTAAAGAAAGCATAGGAGAAAGAAAAAATACACTGTCTGCCACTTCAGTCTTCACTACAGAAAAGAATGAAGGATATTTTGCAGAGAACAATTTGTAAGACACATTCCAGAAACAGCTAGAGACTCAATGGACACACTGTCTTTTGGGTTTACACAGACAAAAAATGCAGCCCCTCCGGGCTGTTATGGTGGGAGTGATATGAATAACTGAAAAGGGCAGAAAAAAGCTTTGGCTGCTGTTAAGCTGATCTGCACGGAGTGGAACAGTTCAACTTCTCAGCCATTGCTCTTGTCCAGAATGGCAGAGTTTCCAGTCAAAACTCTGGTGTAGCTTGCTTTCTCCTGCCCCCTCTTTTCAAAAACACCAACAAACCCAGACAGCATGTGAGATGCATCACTGCCAGGCCGCTGCCTGCCAAAAGAGATCTGTCTTTGGTAAATCCAAGATCAGACTGAAACGCAAACACAAAAATCCCCCCCTCACCCCTCGTCGACTGGCCAATCCCTTCAAAATAAGTTAATGATAAAGGCAGACTCAGAAACACTTCACCAATTTCAGGAATGCTTTCAATTGCTCACAGATTTTTCAGCTGCGGGCTCTGACCCTCCCCACACAGCCAGGCTCACATTGCTGCTCTCTGTTGCGAGCAGGCACTATCACTAACAGCAGTGGGGCGTCTCTTGGTAGCAGCAACACTGGCAGCATTTGCAGAAGCATTAATAACAGTGGGAACTCTGCCATGGACTTCAAAACAGGGCCAGGATTTCAGGCTTTGATTTACATAGCCTCCAAGTCAAGCTCCATTGTTTACTATTTTACAATAACCAGTTTGGTCTCTCTGAACTGGCACGCAAAAAAGTTTCAGAATTTGCTTTCCTGAAAGCAAGAAGGCAGAACGGGACGTGCGAAATAACAGATAGGAAAGGAAGAAGAAAAATCCTTACTTTTAATATTAAAGGGATATAAAAAATTAATCTTCATGACAACCTGTGAATCCTTGAAACCCTTTGTTCAAATAAAATACACAAACAAGCAAAGAGCTGATGGGAGAGAAAATTTTCATGGTCAGATCTCAGGAACTGTTATCTGGTGAACTTGCATTCCACCTAATTCTGCCAGATGACCGAAGTGTACGCTAATAAGAGATGTACTAAAGCAACAAACCACCAAAACTCTAGTGAGAAAGGTGGGCCACATCTAGCAGAGCTGAGAGCAACGCTAAGCACCCTGCACAATGATCTTGCACAGCTCTTAAATTGCACTGGTCCCAGCTGCACTACTAAAAAAATTAAATAGCAACAAGGACTCACCCAGTTGTGTCAGTCTTCTACTCATGCAACCAGTCCTGCAACTGCTCCAAGGCCCTAGCAAAAAAACCCGTGCCTCAAATCCAAGATTTTGTCTCCTTCCACAGCCACTCTCGTGTCACAAGCACTGAATATGCAAACTGTCTGGGTGACCAAACAGTCAAATGGGCAAGAGGGTCAGATGGACAAATCTCCACTAGTAGCCTGCCACACAGCTTGGAGAAAGCCAGTCCCAAGAGGATGCTTTAAAAAGTCTAGTTTATTACAAAAGAACGAGGTGCTTGCACAATAGGTAGAAGAATATTTGGAATTGAGGGAGGAGGTTACCAGAGAGGTGTTTGGAGCAGCTGCTGGCTGTTTAAATGATTTCTGGAGACCTGTTCAGTTGTACTAACATAAGCAATTAAGTTCTGCAGTGTATAAATGTAAGTATGGAATATAAATAATGGAACTTATTTCAGGACTGTATAATACATTGCTTAGATCATACTTTGAATACTGGGCATGGTTCTAGTAATCTCTCTCCAACAAAGATTTTATAAACACTGCCAATGCAGGATGAATAGTCAGGGCTGAAGAAAGTTACCATATGATTCTGCTAGCCTTAAAGCCTCACTTTATGGGTACCACACATTCACTTAAACTGAACAGCTCACAAACTTAACAGCCAAATTCTGAGGTCTCTGCTTCATTTTCCCTTAGTTCTGACACAGCTGAAAAGATCTGTCAAAATATTTTTGACAGAATAACTACAGACAAGCTTTCTAACCATACAGTGCAAACTAATTGCTCTGCACTAGATAAGAATGCCTACGCCTTGATTCAAAGGGTGGTTGATCCTTAATTCAGGAGTTGTTCTTAACCCTCCCCTTCACAACCCCTTTTTACCTCCATGACCTGTTTGCTCCACTTAGCAATCCGCCGCCCAGTAGGGCTGCATTGTTATGAAACTGTCAAATTGCTATGTAGGGCATTATTGCAGATGGGTACCGCTAAGAGGAAACAAATTCAGATGGATTTCCTAATCCTATACTAAAACTGACTGGTATTTTTATTTCTTGAGCTCTTAACACCAAATAACAGTGTCTGCATGGGATACATAAGGTTATTTAGCTTCCCAGATGATGCTTCTAGGGTCATTAACTCTTCATAGTCTAGAAATCAAAGCTCATAAATTAGTCACGAGTCCAAAACGGAAACAGCTGCTGTATCATCTCAGCGTCGCTGATAGCAGGTTGTAAACAAGGCTTATTCTACCAGAAACGCAAATGACCGTCCTGAGGGACTCCCTACACACTACAGTGCCCATTAGGAAGAAGCAGTTCAAAAAGGAGATTGGGATCTGCATAAACTAGAGAAAATATGTTAGCGTGAATCTAATGGCTTTAAATCATGTTACCGAGAAAAGACTGCCCTTGAATTTATGGGAAATTTGACTCGCATCGGAACTAAAGACACACAGGGGTTCAGTCGGTTCCATCAGTGGAGCAACAGAAACGCAGCTGCCTAGTAAACATAAGGAAAATTCAGCACCACGCAGAGAACGTGGGAAAGCCTTATGCAGCATGTAACTAAGCAAGAAATGCACAGGGCTCTCTGGAACTATGTCTGGGACTAAGCCTTACCCACCTCACCTGTATTAATGATACAAACACTGTCGAGGTTTTCCAGCTTCTACCATCGCCCTCGCATGGCACTACGTTTTCCAACCGCTGACAAGTTCAGTATGGCAGTAGGTGCCTCAAAAGTTGGATGAGCCAGGGAAAGAATACAATAAGCCTAATTGTCACAGTGCAGATGACTCAGCAGGTCCTGAAAAGTTAGGCTCATTAAGTAGTCATGGTGCGCAAAAGGAGGGCACCCACAGTCTCTGGCTATGCTGCAGAGTTTACTGCCGACAGTCTTAATTGACTAAAACCTCAGTGACGCACTTCGCAACAATCCAGCACCGAGCTGGAGATGTTCCTTTGTGGCTTGTACGCAGGGTTTCAGCGATGCTCGCTCTATCCTGCTCCGCTGCGACTTGATGCTACTCTGACAAAGCATGCTGCAAACGGTGTATGAAGGATATGCTGAAGCATAGATAAGAGATTTCTCTGGGGCCTAACTAAGAATAGTTTAGTTCATCCTTCATTGTAAGGATGTGTAAATTCTTAATGAAGAGATTTGTGTCCTGCAGCGCAGCAGCCTGGCTGCTGGAAAAGCAGTTTAACACTTGACAGTATAACTGCATTTGCAAAGGCAGGAAGATCGGCTTATTCCAAGAATCTTTCTAAGTAGCAGTATTTCTTCATCTATGTTCCGTACGACTCTGCCAGTGCTTCAGCTCATGACTTTCCAATGCAATGTAAGTTGACATCTGCTAGGGTAAGGGGGGCAATACAGCCTCTTTACATTGCATTAAAATTGCCTGTGTAAGAAAGCAGTAAGTGTGTAAGAAAGCAGATTCACTCGGCCTTTCTTAGTGTAGGTTGAAGATATACTGAAGCTAAGTCAGTCAAAACCTCCAGAGCAAAACAAAAATCCCACCTCAAGTACGAGCAATGTTAGGACCTTTTTGATTTGCAAGAGTTAATGTCAAATTTGCACTTTTAGTCTCTCACTACTTTCAAAACCTACAAAACGTTTACATCAATCATAAAAACACTTAAGGTGGAACCCTCCCAACACAACAGGAACAAAAAATAAACCAACACGACTAGCCCTGACTTCAGGACAGCAGTCTGGGAACTCACACACAGCTCATTTTTGGGGCTCACAGCTGACGTTGTTTTCTGGCAGAATTATCACCTAGGACCCCAACACATGACGGTGCTACTTTTCAGCAAAGGGACAGGTCCTGCCTGACTCAGACTACCTCAAACTGCTGCCCTCTCCCTCAACTTCTGTGCTAATCAAGATGCAAAAAGCATTCATCCCCTCGTATGGTTGGCCCCAAACCACTTCCTCCTTAAAAACAAATTCTGAAAAATCCACTTTGAAAATAAACCTTTAGAGAAGCCAGCTGTTTTTCTTTTTTTTTTTATTGCAAGAAGTCTGCAAAGGCACCGCTGGGTACCACATTATCCCATAAAGATGTCAGCTTTTTAGTGATTGCAGCTCTAAAGAGAAGGAACAAACAATAGAGCACTTCCTTATAAGTACACTGCCTCTGCGCTGGTGACAGAGACCATTTCCCCAAATGGTCAAAAAATTGAAGCAACTCCACTGTGGTTTTTTGAAAAAGAACTGCTTTCAAAGCTCACATCCCACTGCGATCCAAGCAAAGCTAAAGCTCACAGTGATACCTACAAGCCTTCCCAGTGTTTTCATCAGCACGTTCCACCATTTATTTATTTTATAAAGATATTTTCGCAGTGCAGTTGCTCGCAACACAGTAACTCTGACTTTGCTAAATGGAACAGACAAAGGCTTTGAGCCTAATACGCTTTGCATTCACACAAACGTTCCCCCTACAAATGCCGGCGGCTTGCAGTTTAGAGGCTCGGTGCAAACCCAGGGAGGGGAACTCGAGTGCTGTAGCCCACTCCCCTGCAAAGCCTGCGACCCTTGCCGAGACCTGAGCACAGCCCTTTGCTCCATGCTACTAACACCAAAAAAGGAGACGGGAGGAAGCAAAGCTAAACACCCTGCTCTCTTAGCTCAACCCCAGGCTGGTTGGCTGCACCCATGAAGGGAGCCAAGCCGGACATAGGAGCGGCACAGACAGCATTGCCCTCTGCAATCAGGAGCAGTTTGGGCTTTGGTGTAAGATGCCCATGCACATCCAGCCCTGCCTCGAAGCACACACCTGAGGCCCTTTGTTATTTTGCTAAACAGTCCTGGAGAAATAAGGAGGAAAGTAACTCCTAATTAGCTTCCCTACCACTATTCTGGTTACTTAATCATAGCAAACTGTAATGCCAAGAGCTCTCCTTTCACCAAGGCCACGTTAAGTGCGGGTAGCTGGCAGCACCAGCACAGAATTTCTTGCTGCAGTTGTCAAAGGCTACAACTATTTAAAGACTGACAGATGAGAGCATGTCAGATCCTCATACAGTTGAGCATTAGGTGCATCAGGCAGTTGCATATTCTTCTGATTGTACGTGTCACTGTGATCACTGCAGAATTTTAATTCCATTATCCTGCAACGCATGATGCAAAAAATAACTCTAGTGTCTGCTTATATTTGCAGGTAGAAGCTAAAGTAGCCAAAGTGTCAATCTCAAGCCCAAGAAATGAGGACAAACGATCCCACTGCTTGAAGAGCACCTTGTTCCGCCAAAGTGAATAGCACTGGCTCCGAACACAGCCAAATCGTCTGCTTTCCTGGCCAGACAGATTTTTGGGAGCAAGAGCGCAGCTGCCAAGCTGTAAGGGGCAAGTGAAATCAGAACTGCTGCAATAGGAGGAGGAGGGAAAAGTCATCATACTGCTCCAACTGAAACCCCGGGGTTTCTGCATCTCTCCCTGGAGCGGGTCCGCAAGAGCTGCCCGGCAGCAGCGCGGGGCGAACAATATCCTATTTTCACTGGGGCCTTATGTAAGGCAGAGCCAGTCACGTGGGCCAAGGGAAGCAAAGAAAGGGCATTATTCAGAGCCCGGCATGGATGAACCCAGTTTAACACATGCACTTAGAAAACACTGTTCTCTCTGTTCAGTAATATTATTTCACATTCCACTCGTTTTGATAACCTTTTCCTTCTCCATCTACTCCACTGGCTGGCTGGAAAGTCGACTAATGCCTTCTCCAGAGATTAGCCAGCACGCAGAGCTGCAGCAGGGTTTTGTCTTTCAAGATGCCACTGAGCCTCATTTTGCAATAAGTAATTTACAAATAGACACAATAAAGAACTAGAAAAATTTAGATGAGAAGCCCCTCTGCTCCACTTTACAGGGAAACAGCACCAGAGTAAGGATTGCTTCCCAGAACGTACCTAAATCCATCGGATACATTGCCAACATGCATCCTTCTACGCTGACCAAAAAAGGCCAGCATTAGAAACTGATGTAGGACTAATGAGTTCCAGCTCCCTATCTGAAAAAGTAAGCCACGTCTCTCTATCCCCTTTGACATGACCTCAGCTTTGAAAAAAAATCTAGGGTAAGTCCTAATTTCATCTGTGAAAAAACATATTTTAAAATCATTTAATACAGATAAAGCAGAGATGATCCTTCTCTGCCAGAAAAATTGCATGTGGCCTTACATCTTTGACAACCCTGTGCACTCATTCATCTGTAAAGTGGGCTGGAAAATCCAGGTGACAGATAATCAAATCTGCAGGGTGAATTTACAACTAACAGCCAAGCAGTTGACAAGACCACAAAGCTATTTGTTCCTTTTAATATTCAGTAACACTTTGGGAAATTTTCCTGAGCTGCTTTTTCATTTACTGTTGTCAATTCTAATAGCAATCTGTGCTATTGTGCTCAGCTATACTGAATGTATATTCAGTATATTATGGTGCTATGGTGCTCAGCGTACTAGAAACTTTTTAAGATTCCACAAATGTAGAGAAAAATTGTATTTGATAGCTTCCTAGGATTGAATTAACTGAGTAGAGAATGAAGCAGACTTCTTGAAGAGCAAAACTTTTTTTTTTTTTTTACAGGGGCAATCTTGGACTATAGAAGATTCACTTCACACTTCTGCAACAAAGTATTTGATATATGTACACTTCAGCTTTTTCTTTTTTTTTTTAAGAAACAAACCTGTTCAAGTATTCTGACTATTTTGTACCTACATTGATCAAACTTTTCAGCAAAGACTATCCTTACATTTTGTAATGTGGTGTTTCTGGTCTACATTACTGAATTATCTGAGCAGATATTTAACATCAAAAAGAGAAGCAAGTTAAAGACACCTTTTCCCTCTCCTTTGCTTTCTTAAGATACAGGTACTTCACTTGACTGAGACTTCAAGCATCCTTCTGTACATCCAATTTTGAATCAAATTGAAGAAAAAGTATTTCAAGATGGATATGCTGAAACACAAATCTACGTTTAAAATTAAACATCAGTTCAAAAGCTTCACAAAATGGGGATCAATGTACAAAAGTCACATGTGACTGCAACCAGACAGCAACTGAGAAATAAAAGCTACATGCCATCTGTGACAAGCAGGGATTTCAGCGTTCTCCATAACATGAAAAACTGTCCTGCTGTAAATCTAGGACTCTGAACAACAATCCTGATACTTTGTCACTGCAGCCAGTAGCATCAGGACATTTTTGAGGTGTTGCTCAAGAAGGCAGGAAGTTTGTCCACCTGAATCAAAGTCTGGGTAACTGCAAACCTTCACACGCAGGGAGCCCTCACAAGCTTGACTGTACAAAAACTCTGGGGTGTTAGTTAAAACTGATTTTGCATAAATGTATTTAGAGTCATGTCAGCTACGTTACATTCTGATACCATCTTACTGAAGAAATCTGACTGCGTGTTTATAATTTTTATGCAAATACAGCTCCCGGCGGAGCTCTCCCTTTTTTAATTAACACATGGACTGACCAGCGAGGCAGTAAGCCTCAGAAGATTTATACTACCAGTGGGACTGAGGACTTGAACCTATCTCACCCATGTTTACAAACAGCCTCTCTACCCTCTGGTTTACCTTTTCAACATCTGCTTTTGTAACATTGATGTCAGCATCCATTTTCTCAAAATATTGCTGTGCTCGATCAGCTTCTTTGCAGTCACGTTCAAACCGCCTTTTACTCTGGAAAAAAAAAAAAAAGAATCTTTCAGCATGGGAAAGAAACACAAATTAAAACTGTACCTAAAATCAATAACTGACCCTAAGCTGATCTGCTGTAACAACTGTCAGGAGATTCTAGGACTAGCTTGTTTACATTGCAATACATTTCCACATTAAAGAACTTAATAACAGTTACCATAAACGCATTTTTCTTCCATTCTTCAGACTGCTTCATTCTACCAACTTCACTGCTATTTGCAAGTAGGATTTGTCATGTACCTTTGTCCCCTTTCCTTATCCTCTCCTCCACCTACAATTTCTCACTGGTTCATGTGATGAATGCTGAGCGCAAATTCCTGTGTATTTGCTTCTGAGAAGCAGCACCTTACTAAAGAGATGGTCACACTTGATTTATTCATGCAGGGTGAAACTATTCAGCTTATAGAGGAATATCGGAATAGCATCCTTAGGGACTATGCATTTCAAGCAACTCTTGGCACACTTTTCAAGTTGTATCAAATGAAACACTACTCATGCTACACACAGATCCCATGGAAAGCCAAATGTACTATTTAAACAGACTTTTTCATACCTACCAGTGTATTTAAAATGGGAAAGTTCTAAAAATCACATTTCTTCAGCTTTTATCCACACACCTTTCACATACTAAATACAAAGTTTGGAACCATCTCTATGAAAATGGTATAAAAATGATTTAAATGTCACATCTGAGGAAATTTCCACTTACGGCTTCAAGTTGTTTCCAGCAAGTTTCAATATGCTGTTGTGCCTTTCTGCCATCGTGGAAGTGCTGTTTAGAAAAAGATAAAAGGCAATATTTTGAACAACAAAAGAACAAATAGCCAATTATGTTCAAGGAGCTCTTTTCCAGATACGAAGAATAGAATAGAATTTTCTAGAATAAAACAGAAATGATTGTGACAGCTGCGTTCTGCAGCTCTGCTAAATTGAGCAGGTGTATGACGACTATCTAATGTCTCAGCAGGCTACAGATGTATATTTGCATCAATTATAGTGGTTAGTTAGTCTAAGTCTAATTAATCCCTTTAGCAATTCTACCTTGTATTATTCACTGTATCTCATAATTATTGGTTTCCCATAGTACGAAATCTGAAGCACTTTCAGCTGAATAGGATCTTTTTGATTACTGACAGTACGTTAGCTCTAAATTAAAATTTCTCTCTGCATGGAATTTACCAATATGCCCTTGATTGACACATTCTAACAACTGATGTTCATCCTGATTTTCATTCAGACTCAACAGAAAAACCTCTTCTAGTTTCTGACTGTGCTTGTGAAGCCAGCTGCTTATTTCTCTTGGGAGGTATTCAGTACTTTGGGTCCCTCCACAAACCCTTCTCTCCCATACACTGTGTGTGTGCGCGCCTTATGGTATTACAGAAGTTCCAAAATATGAGCTGTCAGCTACACGCTAAGTGACAAGGAACATCTCTTGACATGCCTTTTGGAGCAAGACTCTTAATTACATTAATTACAGACAGTTTAAATAACAGTTCTTAGGCTTTACACAATGCCCTTCATCAGAATCCGATATGCTTTAGGTATTACTCCCTCTAGCTTCCCCTTGCCTCACTTTTCCTCAGGATAAGCAATTTGCTGAAGACCATTGCATAAGCCCATGACACAGCTGTGGAGACCGGGGATTTGAACGCAGAGCCCAGCTGACTGCTGGAACAGGCTGTTCTCCTTACAAGCCACCTTGCAAAATAAATAACATAGCAATCTACTAATATGAAGAGATGCCTTTCCACTGTATTATTTTCTGACAAGTAGGATGTTTTACTCAAACACAGGTATGGCTTCAAACTCCTAAAATAAGGGGCTGATATTGCCAGTTAACCCTACTGCACCTCACCAGAACCCACACATTCTATCCCACGTGGAATCAGACGTTAGATTTAACTTAAGCAATGCGGTGGCAGCAGCCTGTTAGGTTAGAAGAGCTCTGATCTCAGAACAGCAGCCTGCCACAAACCACCAAGGTCAGGAAGAATCTGCTTACAAGCACTTTATAGCTGGCTGCTTCTTGGTTTTCTGCATCCTTCACTAAACCAACCAGCATTTTCATCTGTCAGAGCAGCAGGTTTCTGAAGCAAGTGTGCTACAACATTTCCTTGCTGCCTTTCTGCCTCCACCAGACAAGCCAGCCCTCACTCAAGAGAAGCAAAAAGGCCCCAAACGGCAATTCTCTTGTGTAATGTCCAACAGACTTCTATTGCCTTAAAATCACAAAACCCCTCAGCCTGTCAGCACTCCAGACACTGTTCCCTGCAGTCCCCAACACCTGCTGTTACAGAGGGGTGCTCGACTGTAAGTTGAACCTAGGGACACTCCACAGCTTTAACCTTCTGGATAGTGTCCTTCTCTACACAGAAACTCTTGAAGCAGAGAACAGAGGCACGACATTTCACCGGTGGCATGGGCAGCGCTCGGCTCTGCCACCACTCCTACCTATCACGACCAGCAAGTGTGAAGCAGCCGGGCGACAAGGGCAGTGCAGCTGAAGGCCGGGACAGCCACCTTTTGCCACTAGCTCCGACAACATTCAGGAGTTCAGACCTCTGCCATCCACGCTAGGCTTCTCCAAAACCTCAGTCACCGCACTGTGACATTTAAAAACAAACACATCTGTGAAACTGCTGGGTGGCAGGGGAAGATTCCATGTGGATTTCGGTTCCTTTTGTACATTCCCATTTCCTTTAAACTCTCCGCGTGACTGAGATGCTGCATCTTCCTTGCTAGAGGCTTGAAATGCTCCTGATTTCAGGCTTGCTTTTGTAATTAAAAGTTTAAGAAAACAGTCCCAAGGAACAATTGCAATTTAACACCACATTTTTAAACATTTTGCTAACGAGCAAGGAATACGTGGAAATTTTTAACAGTGAAGCTGCAAGTAAAATTACTTGGCTGTCTTCACACTGCACTTCCTGCCTGCAACCTCCCTCGTCCTCTGTTTGTGTGCTTCCCTCTCCTCTGCCTCCGACTTCGCTGGAGTGTAGGAAGGGACTGGATCTGGGAACAGCTGGCCTGCTTGAAACCTAATACTGGCAGTGACCCGTAACCCCTAGGAAAGCAACACGCCAGGTTAGTTTAACATAACACAGGTGGATGTGGGGGCTGAAGGACGAACCCGGAATCAAAAGCGTATCATATAAAAGTAACCTCAGCTCAAGTTTTTAAACCACTTTGTAGTTAATCAACAGTGTAATTTTAATTTTTGCAGGAGCCATCCATCTTCCTTCTAAATTTGCCTTCTCTGTAAAATAAACTTCAAGCTGGCCAAAGCACATATGAGAGCAGCAAGGCTGAGCAGGAAGACCTCATACTGCTCATACCTTGCTACATTTTTCAGAAGCTCATTTACAGGAATGAGCAATGAGATGTACAATGGGCATTACTGAGGACTAGTAAATAGCAAAACCAAGGAACTGATGTGTGACAGTCTGATGTACACAAGTTCATCGTGTTTTGCAATTCTCACTTGTAACCACTTTCTAAATATATTTGTAACCCCTCAGTTCTTGCTGTGTTGTCACATATATACATTTGCTAGTAGAGAGATAGCTATGTGTGATGAAAGATATATATTGAGAGCACTTGTTTTTGCAAATCATTTGCACTCAAAGGATGATTTCTGCCTTCCAAAACCTCATTTTTATACAAAGCAACGAAGCAGTAGCAGTTGCTACCTTTCAACCACCTACATTTCTTTACTATCCCCATTTTAAGGTTAAAAAAAATTGAGTTCGGTTAAGTGATCTGCTCAAAGTCATACAGGAAGCGTGCAGTTTCCTCAAACCCCGTACTATCTTCAACTTCCGCAAACTCATTTCCTTTAACAGACTTTAAAATCTTCTGATACAGCAAATGCCTTTCAGCTTTTTTTTTTTAATTTAGTTAAAATAAAAAAGATCAATTTGTCCTTGACGAGGTTTCGAGATGCATGTTCCAATTTAAAGATTTTTTTTCCCTAATCAAATGAAATAATAATTGGTTATTCTACACTTGGAGATTCAGCAAATAGGAATTTGACAAATGATTCAGCAAATCATATGGAAAGCTACTATTCCTTATTAGTCACACACATTTCAGTAATAAATTTGACAACAGATTCTTTTTTTTTTCCCACACTGAACACCCAAACTAAAGCACCCTAATCAGACTTTCCATTTAAACCCTCACACGCTCCAAGCAAGATACTGAGTTAATGAATCACACTCCAAGCATGCCAGTACATTTACAATGGTGGCACTGGTTGTTTAAGTGCCATGATTTCCTCCAGACTCCTTTCTGCCATATCCACAGCACTGGAAGCACCCATGAAAGAGCAGTTCCAGGGGAATCAGTGTTCTTAACTACGTGGCTGGTTTAATAAAATCAGTGCAATGGATTACAAAACCCCAACAGAAGAAAATTAAGGTAACGTGTAACAAGGAAAGTGTTCTTTGTTTAAAAAAAAAAAAAAAAGCATACTGACCCTCCACCCCTGAAACGAGGTGCAGAATTTTCAGAAGTTTATGGGGCCAGTCCTACCACCTTCACTCTCACAAAAACCTGCAAGCAGGTGAACTCTGAATGCCACAGTGAGACGTTTGTTTTTAACAGCGTTCATCATCTCCCCAAAACACCTTTTATTCTACATTTAGGAGTCTTATGCTAGCAGTCACCATGCCGACTTCATGATTTCCCTGAAAAATATTTCATCCAAGCATTAGACCTACTAAAAATTAGCTTAAAACATTGCAGCTTCAGCCAAAACAAAACTAGACTGGCTATGTGACCACGACTGTCCTTTCTTCATATGCATTAGAGCACAGTGCATTTAGGATGGTGCAGGGTGCTCTGAACAATGCACAACTGGACGTGCTTTGGCCAGAGGTCTCTATCCATGACTATTCTTGCAGGATGAGACCTGGTAATCTAGGTTTTAGGTGGTCTCACGACAGTGGCTAAGATTTGATAGATTTTCAGCACAGCATTAAGTTGCCAGTATGAGGACTGTGGATTAGATCAACTTTTAAGAGAAGCATACATTACATTCTAAGAACTCCTACTTCAAAGAATATTTGGAATAGTAAAGGAAGAAGCTTAGAAAGAGCAGGAAATCCATGTGAAGACACACTGCATGCGTGAGTTTTTCATTCCCAAATCAAGTCATACCAGTCCGTGTGCTCTCTTCCTCACCACGCTGTATTTGTAACAGCTGTGGAGAAATCCTGGCTGCTGCGCAATCAAAGACAAAACTCTCATTGACTTTTGTTGGGCTCAGATTTCATCCCTGTTGATCAAAACACTGGGAGCAGCTCGCGAGTCACCTCCAATACAGCGCCTGTTGCTGCCAGCACTATTACAATAAGTAGCAGGGGGATATTTCTGCAAAACTTTCTTGGTAGACAAAAGGGTTTACAAAGCCACACGACTCAGAGCAAGCAACAAAAGCTTGATAGATGACTTTGCTTCTTTCTGACCCTTTGAGAGCATTGTAAGAAAAGCAAGACGTAGTTAGAAGCACCTTGTGAAGAACAACGCAATCCAGTAATTTTGCTGAGGAGCTCCTGGGCAGTTTTAAATGAAAGGATCGCTCCAGACACTTAGACCAGCATGACAGCAGGGGTGCTCATGCTGTATCAAAACCTGATCATGGGGAATATTTTACTTATGAAAGGCTTAAAAAAATTAAAGTGCCTTGTTTTTCTTAGCAATTGATTGCGTGGTTAAATTTAAGATCTGCACATTACAGTCTGTTTAAGTTATAAAAATACAGATCAGAAAATATCTATAATATATAAATATAAAAATATAGTCTGAAAAAATATTTTGGTTAATTTATAAGCATAGCGTTTGGTTCATTTGACAAGAAGAATTTTCAAAAGATATGCACGTACACATTTCCTTTTCTGTTTTCTTTGTTCAAACTAGATAACGTATTGAAAAAACAGCTACCTTTGACTTTTGGAACTTGCACCCTCAGCTCACATTAACAGACAATGTAAAGTCAGTCCTCGCAACGTAGTTTTATTGATAAAAGGAAGTACTATCTACACTTTTATCACAAATGATTCCTAAAATAATGACCAGTGTCTAAAGCATAAATAGAGATGGAAGTTAGAGAACATTTTTTCCTCAATTTTCCCAGCTTAATTCGCAAAAAGCCTTGTCAAATGCTTTTCCTTTCCTCGCAAAAGACAGGAAATGGCCTCCTGAGAAGAGATCTTTGTTTCCAAGAATAACAACATGCTCTTGAGGCCTTATCGCTCTCATTTGTAATAGCAGTAGTATAAGACAGTCCTGTGAATGATGACATGAAATACTTGCCTATCTTTGCACACTTTCATCACTGCTACTTCATAACATTGTGGCACAGCCCTGTTCTGCTGTGCAATCCTCAACGTGAACATTGTTATTCCTAACATGTAACTAACCTGAGACAGGAGTGAATGGATATCTAGCCAAAGCTGATGTGAATTTGACTGGAATTGTCTCCTGGAGTGGTGCATGCCAAAGGAATCAGTTACAGAGCACTAAAACCCAAGGTTCTCAGACAAAGGCTAGATCAGCTGCACAAAACAAACAAGTAGCAGATCATGATCATGCCTGCCTGGAGATGTGCCAGCAGGGACAGTAAGGAGAGGAAGAGCATGCAGCTAGAAGACACTTTGTGACAGTGATGTCTGTGGCTGTTTTGTGCCGTTTCATGCTATGTAGTCTTACAGTCTTCCTTACAACCAAGTCTTGCTGGGGCTCGTAAGGCAGAAGCAAGCAACTTGTCGGGCATGGAGATGCCTCCGTGGCGTGCTGATCCTCACGGCAGAGCAGCACTGCATGGCTGCAGCTCAGCAGCACAGGAGCAGAGCCATGGGGTCCTCCAGCACGTTCTGCCATGCTGACATCCTCCAAGGCAGCAGGCCAGAAGGCCGGGGTTTCTGGGAGCTCAAACGCTGGTATTGCAGTGTTTGGAGATCATGCACCCCACTCAAATCCTGCCCTGGGGACTGATCACGTCCTTAAAAGCCCAGTTGTGCCAATGTGCTCTGCAAGAGGAAATCTTGGGGCTTCTCCACAGGAGACCCGACATTAGTACCAAACACTAAGGTACAAAGAAAAGAGCTACCTACTGCTACTGATCGGCCTCTCTGGCCCTCAGGCATTTCAGAGTTCTGAACAGAGCAGGGAATGCGACTGCCGTTAGGAGACATCTCATCTCACCCCTGTAACAGGCTGTTCCTCTGAAGCGCAATACTCTGGCGAATGCACAGAAAACGAGACTACATTTTCTTGCAGCTATATTGTCTGCCAGCATCCTTCGCATAGTAAACAGGAGTCAGTTTATTCGCATTTTTATTTCATACCTCACTGTATCCATTCAAAACTGGGTAGAGCAAGATACCAAGTCCGGTGGTCTAAGCTTTAACCCCACTAAAACTAACAATCACAGTACACCTTTCAGCTGAACTGGGTATTATTGTTAGTTTCCCACCCACAAATGTTTTGGAAACTTGGGTAAGCACTTGCTTTCTTCCATTCCAGAACAATCTTTCACAGCAGGATTAGATGCTACATCCAAATATTTAGCACAATTATATTTGTGCTATAGTTTGGGGGAAAAAGAAACAAGGGCTCATTAAGCATATACAAAGTTTATTATGATCTTTCCTAAGCAGTTTTCTGCATTCCTTCATTTCTCATAGCCGCTGCCTAACGCTGACACAATTTAGTTTCATGAAATACAGCTGCACTGCCTTGCAAGAGAGGATGAGCACGTGGAAGTGGATTGTTGTGCAGTGTACTGAGCACAACAGAATCTCCCATAAATGCCCAGAGTTTTCTTTCTGCTCATAAACAGCTCCTGCAGGCTTCTAGCTGGCAACATAACTATTAATTCATTTTTAATTTTTACACTTCTAGGCTGAGGCCAAACGTAAATCCCTCTAACTGCATTCGTTGGGAAGTGGGTAAGTCACAGAAGAAGAGCTGGAGAAAGCTCATTTTGAATCTAATCAACCCAAATTTGAAGTATGACAAAGCATTTCCTTCCACTGTGTCTCTTTTCCTGCTGTCTGCGTTGCCTCTTTATAGTTTCTGGAAGGCAGCAGTGTGCCTCTGTACCTCTGCAGCACAAAGCACAGCTGTGCTCCAACCTGGAGGCACATTCGGAACGCCACACGGAAAATCCATTGTGCACTTGACAGGACTGTATTCTGCCATCCTGCCTCACGCCTGCACGGTGCAACTCCATGAGAAATCCTGTTGAAAACCACAAGACTATTTGCAGAACAGGGCACTATTCAGAATGAACGAACGTGGCAGAATTCCTCCAATTATTTACTTTTCATCAACACCTGAGAGTCTCTAAGAAACAGAAAGTTCTCTGAAATGCACACCCCCAGTATGAATACACACAGGGAGGGCGCACATGCTCCACCATGAAGAACCAGACCATTTTTACCCTTGCAGTACCCATAAGGATGCATTCATTCCCTGCTCTGCTTCTATCCTGGCACAAAATGGAACGTATTGACATCAGGTAAATTCTCCCCCAACCACAGAATCCCAGTGCTGCACCAGTTCAGTCTGCAGCAGGGCTCTTGGCTTGTGCTTGACTTTCATGCTTGATTGTATGGAGCCAGCCGATCCCCGTGGGGAGGTGGAGGTAGAGGTGAAAGCAGAAGCAGTAACAAGAGGGATAGTTCATGACTCCCAAACACATTTTTAGCAAAGCTGATGCCAGAGCAGTGGCTACACAGAAACACAGAGCAGCTGCTGCCAGAGGAGGCCTTGAGTCAGACCTGGTTTGTGAACAGGGACCCGAAATGAGAATTGTCACGAAAATTAATTTGTGAGTTCCTATCCAGACAAATGACAGCACTGAGAGTCTTCCTCAGCCATAGTTGAGAAAATACCTAAATCATCTCTCTTGAGAAGCTTTAAGGAATTTAAAAAAAAAAAAAAAAAAGGAAATTCTCAGTGCTTGGACTGCATTGGCTACATTTGCTCAGAAGTCCAAGCACTGGTGTCACCAAAAAAAGGTAGCAAAAAATAGCCGCTGTCTAAATATATACATATTCTTAATAGAATAAAACATGCTGAGTAACTCAGTAGGCACAGCAATGTAGACGAGGAGACTCCCCCACCTAAGCAACCAAAATGCTGGTGATCGTTCTCCCATAACGAGAACAAGTGGTCTGCTTAGGAGCTGCAATCACAACCAGCAGCAGTCACACTGGATGGGAGTAGAATAATTCTTGAATATATCTCCAACCTGTTAATGCTTGTGAAATAAAGGAGCCTCAAAGGAGCCTCTCCTGATGTTACCTGGAGCACCTCCTTTTCTTTTATCACAGATGAGCAAGATTAAGACCCAATTTCACAGGGTGCCTGGCTCAAACTTGACAGCTTCCACAGTTACCTCAAAATAAGGTCCTTGTGAAATTGGGAATGCACAAAGAATGCCTGTAGAAGTTCTTTCCCTGAATCTCACTGGCGATCCCCCACTCGTTGGTGTGGTTTGGTGACAGACATCTTCCTACAGTGAAGGGGAACTCAGGCGTGGCCTCAATAACCCCAAAAGGAAGGTGGATGGTTTATGACCTTCACACGTAGCATAGGAACTGACATTTCAGCTTGGAAGCAGCTATCAAGGTCCTGGCTGAAAAAGAGAATTACTCACATGAGAGCACAGACAAACTAAGATCAAGAGAGCACAAAAAGAAGTGAAAGTGAGGAACTGTACTGTACGAGTTTCACTTCACCGGAGAGCTGGGAAGAACTGAAACAGTGCAAGGAGTCCTCCCTCTTACACACACATGCTGTATGGGAAAAGCAGGCAGGGTGTATGGGCAACTCCAGTGACTGCAAGGGCAAAACATCATCTGGTACAGTGTTAACGTCAGTGTGGGCTATGGAAGAGGAATGCACAACACAATAAAACTGAACACACTGACCTTTGTCGCTGAAGATAATCAAGTTTCACAAAAAGATTCTTTGCCTGATTTTTTTGCTCTAGTGAGCAAAAACCATCATACATGTCATCTGTGAAAACAAAGGTAACCCAGGACTCTCCCCAGGCTTCAAACCAGGCCAGGAGAGATAGGACTTATCTGTCTTTTGAACAACAGCACCAAGCCACTGTGAATTTGCAAGTCATCCTGCTTGTTTTCAATTAGCTTCTTGCCATATTTTCACCATTAGGAACTATGGTATATGGAAAACTTTACATAGGCAGCTATCAAGCACACCTCTTTCACAGCAGTCCAACAAATGTACTTAAAAATTGCACGCAAACTGAGTTTTATCCAACAGTAAACCAGTGTAAGGCTTTATGTACTATCTGGTTCTGTGCTGCTTACTTACAGGCTACGGACTCGTAGCTGTCACGGAGGAAAACAAAGAAGTGTGATTTACTTCTGTGCAACCAATCACCTGCTGGTGTAATTCCACTTTAATCAATAGAGCTAAATGAGCATGAAAACAGAATAATGTAGGCACACATAAGACCTTGTGTGTGTAAACGTCACCAGCCTCATCGCTCACGTCTGCTAAATGCACAATTCCTACTGCGTTTCAAAGGGATTCCCTTCAGAAATAGAAGCTCTCAAGTCTGATGCATTTGTCTGACCACTTTGCTGTATCTGAGTACCCCTTTTACACATTTATGCTTACGATGCATCTGTGTATCATTCCTCTCTTCCATGGAGAAAATTATGACAATAAAAGCAAGGGTACTTATGTAACTCAGTCATACTGAAAACACTGGAAGTTTGCTCCATTTTACAGGTATTTAGGCTCTTGTATTATTTGGATTAAGTCATTCAAGAGTCTAGACAAGAAGCCCCCTCATAGGTCCTATCTGTGGATCATTCCTAGACTCAGGAACGATCACCTTTTCCTACAGCTTACAGCAACATTTAGCATAATGGCTGATTATGTATCAAGCAGTAAGCATGAGAACTCTGCCAGCAATATTACTGGAAATCCCAAGCCATCCATCAATTCGTATCACAAGAGGTTTTGCCAGAGCATCAGACCTCTGTGATATTTACACAACAATCACCTTACCCTGCAGGTCCCAGCATGATTGATGAAATTGTGTTTTATGGTATGAAATGAGAGAGACTATGTATGAAAAATGCCTGAAGGCAGAAGCAATTCCCTTTTCAACACCACTTGCTCATAAACGAAAAATCCAAAGGAATCAGACAAGGATTCATAATTCACATCGTTTATACTCATGTTACGAGAACAAAACAACCACCCATGACTGACAATTATCTTCTGTTAAAAGCTAGAAGTTATCACCAGCAGCACATAAACACACTGACAGTTCCTTTTTTGCTGTTCCTATGCTGTATTGCTGGACTGATATTAAAATAATTTGCTTGTCATTCACCCATCAGATACTTGTGAGCCAAACTTAATATAAAACTCTACAAATGTAAGAAAAAAGCAATACAGTTACTGCTCGCATTCTTTACAAGATACTAAGCCCCTCATTGGAATATCTATTAGACATCTTAAGTATAATAATCACCTCATAAGTCCCTATAATTTAAAAATCAGGTAAAAATTAGAAATGACAACAAAACACAATACAGAATGCTTTTTTTTTTTTGGCTTTGCATATAGTACAGAGTTCATATAGAATAAAAGGTCATGGAAGTAGCCGAGATAACTTTCCCATCCCAACTATATGCAAAACACATTTCCATGCTGCTGGCCAAATAATGTGTCTCTGAAAGATTACACACCATTCTGCAAATGAAAGGTGTGTCCGTATGTTCACATCCGCTGTTGACAGGCTTACTATTCTCATACTACACTTAGGAAAATACAATAATATTCAGGAGTCTGATCTTGCAAAGCACTTTAACACAGGCTTAACGTTTAGTGGGGCTATTTATAAATGCTTAAGTTTTGCTGGACTAACAAGAGTACTTTGCACTTTCCATAATGGACCAACAGTTTGGCTGCCATCTGGAAGTGAAGTATGCAGCCTGATGCTCCCTTGCCCCGTTGCGCTTTGCTTAGCCATTTCATACATGGTTTATAAATATTTTTAACAACAATCCTTAGAAACAGTATCTTATGCCCACTCATTCCAGGGATAAAAGATTTCAAGGCAGGGGAAAGAAACAAACACATCAAGTATACGCCTTTCAGAGTTGGTGACATGCAAATTAATCAGCTTTCAACATTTCCTGTAGTTGAGGAACCTGCGTGCCTGCTATCAGTTAAAATACAGTATTAACAAAATCCTAATTTTAGCAATCTTGAAAGACAACAGGTTGAAAAAATATTCCTCAACATCACAAAACAAAGCAGACCCCACACCCCTCATTACAAATATTTTCTGAAAGAGTTTTGTTGACCAGATCTGGCTGAGAAGCAGGAAAATGTGAATCAAGTTCGTAATAATAATTCTTTATAAAAGTTTCAGTAATACAGCTTCTCTGTTTATTTCATGCTTTATGTGGTGCTGCTTGACTCTTCCCTAAACAAGCTTTTGGCTAACAGAGCCTTGAGCACAGATGGGTTTCTGACCTTATTTAGCAGGCATTCTCCTGAAGGCATAGCTGTCTGGTTTTATAACATTTGATTCAAACGGTTCAGTGCCTTGGCCAGGGCATGTAACCCACTTTTTTAATGCTTGGTTCATTAGCAAAGCTTGTGTTTATTAACTGCATGTTAATTTTGCTTAACATTGAACTTCACTACCACTAATTATCTGTCTTAATTAGCAATTAATTGTGAATAATAAAAAACATTCAGTTACCGATTTCCTCTCTTGTTTCAGCTCCTGCACATAGCGTGTTAACTCTCCAGTGATAAGAGAGGTCATGTTTTCTGAAATGACCTCATGCTGTCCGGCATAGTCATTCATTTCATTTAAAGTGGCTAGGAAGGCTTTAGTTGATGTGTACCTGCAGAGGACAAAAATGCATTTTGCTTTTAGTCCCTTTGTTTTCAGAAATACACATGGCAAAGGGAGGTTGTACCCTTCTTAAGCATTTACTATTGCTGCACGAGACTGAATACAGATTGGCACAGGTTCACTTGAAAATTTCCTCAAAAGGAAACCGATCCCGCACACTGACGGTCTGATAAATTTATCTTCATTTCGACAGTTTGACATTGGCTCTTAGAATACAACACTTTCAGAAAGCCAAGTGTTTTTATCAGTACTGCTCTGGGACTTCACTGTTGTAATCTTTACTCACCAAACATTTTCTAGTTACACTCTTTCAAGTCCTACAATTCAGGGCACAGAGTCAGTGAACTCTACCTGGCAAAATCCAACCAACCAACCTTTGGCTAACACTGCGCAGAAAAAAAAACTTTTCAAAATGTTAGTTGGATTTAGATTAGCTGTAACTTACAAAGTTTTCCAAAAGGCAGTGAATTTACTAACCAGGTGTTTATTGTCAAACCATATATTTTAGTCCCTTCCATTGCAAGGTTTACGTTTCATATTAATCTCCAATACAACATTCCACATATTATTAAAAGGAAGAAGTGAACATCTGTGCACACAATTTCAAAAACAGCAGATGATGTCACTAGCATATTCAGCACTGAGCCAACAGAGCTGCATTTAAATTCCCCTGCTTGTACTGGTCAGCTGGAAGAACGCTGCTTTGAAGCGCTGCACTTGCGCACGCTAGAAAAACTATTACTATTAAATGGTAGCAGTTTGCACAAATAACATCACCTTCAGGCAAAAACCCAAAGCGAAAGGAAGGAGATTTAGAGGAAATAGAGTGGAGTGGTATGAATGTGGGTGAAAGGCATTGGAGAAAAAACAGTGGGGAAAAAAAGAAGAGACCCAAACCAATAAAAGCAGCCACATTCACAGTCAAGCTGCAGTACCTCAAGAGACATCCCAGTTGCAAAAGCCAGGGGATCCAACCACAGAACTACAGACTGATAATAAACTTGAAAATGCATCATTTTTAGACAGGCTGTTTCAATGCAGCGTCCAAGGCATCCAAAGGTCACATGACAACTCCCCAGATGTGAAAGACAGGGGGACACTACATTTAAAAGGGCAAAGGATACACAGAGTCTTCTGTGTCACATCGCATGAGCTACTTAGCTCCAATATCCTTTTCCAGCAAAGGAAGATGTGTCAAAAAGGTTGCAGTAAACTAAAAATACCCATTTATGGTACAGCTACCCAAAGACACATTTCTTCCTAACCCCAGGTACAGACCAACACAGCCAGCATGCTGGTAACATAAGCTTCCTTGTGTAAATATCAATGTTTCAGGAAACAATGGCATCAATAAGTGATTCCCAAACAGCGTTACTAAAATTCAATCAAAAACAAAATGAAAAGGCTGTTATCTTGGTTAATACAAACCACTAGAATAGCTGTACAAGCCAGCTGGGGAGGGGGGTCCTGACCCAAGAATTTAAATCAGTATAATTGTACAGTTGGACCTGAATCCAAACTCCTTTGAAATGTTTCAAATTTCAAGGTCAATGGTTCAACTCTGAAGCAGAGCAGCCTCCTGCAATTTAAGGCTGCAGGGTCAGAATCTTTTATAGTGCCTTTGCTCAAAGCTGATGCATTACAAAACACTGAAGTTAAGTAATTTCAGAAAAAAAAGTCAGAGTGCTCCACAGAAAAGGTTACAACTCTGGCTTGTAGCTTGTCCATTGGAAAGCTTCTCCTCTAGAAAGCGCTCCTTAATAATATCTTTGATCTCAGCAAGGGCAGGAATGTGTTGTGTTCTGTGTTTGTTTGTTTTTTTTGACGTGGTTTACAGCCTTTCATATGCATTTTCAGTGTCACTGAGTGAAGGACCTGTGCTTTGAGACTGCAGTCGCTATCTGCAAACGCTACGTCAGTCCCCTGCCACCAGGGAGACACAGTCTGAATAACTAAACGAACAGCAGGTACCTGAGGCAGTGTAACATCCTTCAACAGCAGCAAGTCACATGTCGATCCGCTCCAGGACACTGCCTGTTACAAGCTACATCTCTCTACCTTACTCTTCAAGAGACCCTGATTTCTCCTGTGGAGCTACAACATGATCTCTTTAGTAACATACTAGACTGCCTCGTCAGTCCATTAGAGTAATTTAATACTTGCATGGACTGCTCAAGTTTCATGCTAAAATTAACAACTGCTTCTGTTCCTGCTGAAGGTAATTAGAGTTTGGTCATTCACTTCAAAGGACCAGGACTGTATAGTCTGGCTTGAAGATTTTAAAGTACATTAAAAAAGACCCAGAGAAAAAAAGCCAGGCTTCTAATACCCAGAATACATATAAGCCTGCTTCTGAACATATGATCTCTCTCTTCTCTAGAGTTCAATGTAAGTTTTTGGTTTAGAAGCCAAATCCTGGTAGGTAACCTAACTAGCTCCCCTTCCTCTGTCAATGAATGCTTACCCAGCAGATCATGAACATACCTGTACTCTTCCTCTTCTTTGGAGTTCTTTTTGGGTTGATATTTCTTCGAAAGGTTCCTAAAATTAAAAGCATATACAAAGTTAAATTTTAAATCCCCTTTAAACTAAGTGGATAGTCTTTGCATGCACACAGTGGCACTTCAGTTTTTATTTGCGCTGGCTAGGTAACTACCTTATCAGAAGTATGATCACAAAAGAAGGGGCCCCATTGTGCTTCCATCTGCGTAACTGCAATGAATTAACAGGCTCTGAACCCAAGAAGTTCATAAATTAAAATCATAAAGTCAATACACAATACGCTTGAGTTCTGGTTCTGCTGATGCACATCCCCTTCGCCTGAGAGAACCTTTTACAGCTCTTTTCCTGGTCCTCAGACACACAGAGAAGCTGTAAGAAGTCCCCCCAGTAGAAGGTGCTATTCCACACACAAAGGCAGGCAGCTCACTGAAGTGCGATTTGCTGCAGGAGATGACTGACCCAGCAAGTTTGCCTGTCTTTCGCAGGATGCTTCCAAGGAAGAAAAACTATCCTGGTAAAGCTATGGGAAGCTGCACTGAGATGATACAAAGGGGATTGTTCCATGATTGTTAACTGATGCTGGCAGAAATGTGAAATTTGATTATTCCAATTAGCACAGATGATTACATCTCATTACTACATACGCAACTAATGATTTCATTTTAAAATATTGATATCCTTCTGCAGTGATCGTATCTTGAGCAAGGAAGCTGAACCTAACTTGGTTAGCACATCTGACTTATTCTACAGCTTTCATTTTTCCTGAAAAAGATAACTGCAAACCCCTCGCCAGCAGCAAATCTAAGATTTACTGATCATGTGCTGTCCACCACCCAGTGCACCTCGCTGATGCTTAAAACTCAGAATGATGTTGCATATTTGGACTGTAGCAAAAATATAACACCATACATGATGCAAACCAGGGAGCTGACAAATTTTGCTTAGCAATTAAAACCTTTTCAGGGCTGCAGCACTGGGATGTCCTGCATTGTAAACTCAGCCTTGTTACTCTATGCCTTCCTGCAGCCTCTGTTACCCTACAGTTAAATAGAAAACAGTTGTGTTAATTTTACAGATTGTTTTTCACTGATTCTAAGTAACATTTGAGTGGTACTGATGCAGTCGTTGACAGAGGAACTACTAAAATTCATTGGCCTATCCATGCTAATTTTTTGGATAATTCACAGAATTAAGTCTTTTCTCTCTGAAAAAGCAGTTTCTTTTCAAGTATGCGTAACCCAATCCCTGTCGTGTGCTGTTTTTACTGCAAACTGGGAGACAGCAGAGCCTCTTGCCTCACTTTTCTTACTCATTTTGTTTTCCCTAAGGAATTAAGTAGCATCAGCACCAACAGAGTACTAGTCAGAGCCCTGGCAGACTTGGACAGCCATATGTTCCTCAAAATGTAAGTATCCCTCCTGGGAGGCCCCCAGATAAGCATCTCCATTCCAGTCTCTGCTTTCTCTGAAAAGAGGATGCTCTGGAACAATGAACTTTTCTCTAGTTCTGCACACAGCAGTTTCAACCAAATATCAGCACAGCAAGAATTATGCAAACTGTTCTGCCTGATTAAGTGTAGAAGGAATGCCTCCACACACCTTCTTAAAGAGGAAAGAAAAAAAACAGAAGGGAACACATTAAAGACTAAACTAATAAGGTATTTTCATACTCAGGACGGACATCCTGCACTATCATACTGCCCAGGTAATTCTGACATACAAAACCACAGTCTACTGAAGCTCTAAAGGTACAGAAATGCTACTGGGTTAGGGTAAAACAACAGCAGACAGTATGCTTTCACAGAAAAAGGATTTAGAAAATATATAATAAGGTACATAGAAAATAATAAAATGTTTAACCCAGTTGCTAATCCTTATAATGCACTTATAAAAATGTACATCATATTTAACTGGGTTCTTTGATTTCTATCTCCTCTTTGTTAATCAAAAAAAGTACATAGGGTTTTAACCATGATGCCCACAAAAAACAGAAGTGATACAGAATCCAGAAGTGATACTTCATCCAGTAAGAGCCAATCTGACTCTCACATGTTGAAATTCAGCATGCAATTATGCAGTGTCAGGAGCAAAATATTGGCACTTCTCAGGTTCAAGCTTGTAAAGCAATGACACCTGCAAATCTAACAGCAATTAAAAAAGCAACTAATGCATAAAAACAAAGATCAGCAATAAAATAGCAATTCTAAAATGATTCTGCGCTAGCCTGTGCACCTGTCTCCAATTCATGTTTCTGTTTGCCTTTCACTCTGCATCGTTTTTATGCCTTTCTAGCTTGTTTCTCTGCTCCCTCATTTTCACTTTTGACACCTTATTCTTTCACACAATTATCCATCAGAGGTTCGTGATTCTCAGACTAATAGCTTTGGATAGCCTTCTCTCCGACCATCTCCCACTTTCCCTTAACATTTTGTTTGTTCATTTATTTTCATGATTATGCTCTTTATGCCTAAAATTCATCATCCAAAGAAATTCAGTGGGTCAAGGGTGTGATTCTTTGCAACACAGACTTGCTCACACAGGTAATCTGCTGGGGTTTCCCAGTCTACTCATCCTCTCTTCCACCTCACTTTGCCTCTGTAACTCAATCTCTTCTCATCTCCATAGGATGTGAGCAATTTGTTCCTGCACAACTTATATTTTCTATTTCCTGCTTGTCTATATAGCAGAAACCCTGGGGAATCCTTGTGGCATTCCCCTGAGAAAGCACATAACCATGAAGGCAGGGCTTTATCAGGTACCAGCCTCTAGCAAATAATAGGCCAAAGCCATTCTAACTAAAGCATCAAAAAATCTGAGCTAGTTTTTTTTTTTTCTTTTTAATAGACATTTTGCTTTAGGTATATACAGATCAACTACAAGTGCAGATCTCAATCTCTATAAATACCAGGAAGATGGGAGGAGATTCTAATATGCATTATAATCATGCAGGGTGAAAAAGGAGATGGATTTACTGGAGGGGTTGGGAAGCATTACTCCTGTACTTCCCTCCCTAGTTAGCTTCCATTCCCTTCACCCCTTCCACTTAATTACCCTGGGCACTAGCGGCTGCCAACTAGGTTGCACCATAGCGTCTCTCCACAACAGCTGGGCTGTGTGCTGTGCTCCCCACTAACCCTTGTTCACCTCTCATCTCTTCTGCCCTTCTGGGGAAAAGGGTAAGAGCTACCCATTGTGGGATGGTTCTTCACACCCCTTCCCTCCTCCCTCTTCTCCATTCACACTGGGTCTGACCTCAAGGAATTGGTTCTCTGAGTCTTGTTCGTTTATACTCGTATCCTGACGGTCAACCCAGAAAACACCTAGCAGGAATTTCCAGTAATTTAGCTACTTAATATATATTCTCACAGGACCTCTGCTCTGTTCGAGACACATTGCAACACTGGCAAGACTCTAAAAGTGTCAAAATCCAAACCTTAGGCTGCAATATGACTGTAGACTAAATTTCCATGTGCGGAGACTGACTTTCTGACCTGCAGTTTCTTCAACACCAGTTCAACGAGAGGTTGTAGAGTTCTTTTCTTATGAAAAGAAACACTAAACTTTGTCCTGTAACAAATTATCATTATTGTGCTGAATTCTTAAAACTTTCAGAATTCCTCTGCAGTCCTAATTTCATGGAAAACATTACAATGCTACCCCAAAGCCTGAGCCATTAACCATGAGTAAATCATGAGTAAGCCCTAGTGTGCTATTCAGTCACCTAAATAACCTTACTTTTACAAAGCATATGATGTTTAGCAGAGATAAAAACCAGCATGTTAAATTAATTTTAGCTTTCCATTCTTTAAACTAAAGCTATTCTCCATCTAAAAGCAATCATTATAAGCTATACAAATTACCACCACTGTAACATGAACTTACAGATGATTACAGGCGCTGAACAGATGCAACTCACAGTCCAGAACTTTGCATATCAACTTACCTAAGCTGCTTTGCATAGCTGAGTTCAATCTCTGTTCTTTCTTTTACAAACTTGATGTATTTTTCCAGAACATCAATACCCCATTGTGTGTGTTTTTCTAAATTGTCAAACTGGTCCTGCAATGAAGCAAAAAAAAAAAAAAAAGTTTAGTCTCATTGAACATAGGAATAACTAAAAATAATTTCCAAAGTACATATCACTACAAAGTGTTATTAATATTTTCCATTACCACAGTTAGACATTTTTGTAGCAACACAGGTTTTTTAAATCAACAGAAATCTATATTTTAACATGAGGCCAAGTCAGTAATGCTCTTCATTCTTCATTCTGAATCACTTCCATTTCATAAAATTCTGGCAATTTAACTAAACACAATTTTCTAATACCAAGACATACCAAGACAAATGATAAGAAAACTCTTGCCAGAATTTTATTGTACTCTAAGAGTTAATAGGAGTTCCATGAATTTGAGGCCTACTCCTAATTAATAATTCTAATATTAGCCTGAAAAATAATTTGTATTCAGCCTTTGTCAGTGCTAAGAATTTAAAATACCACTTAGAACAGCTAAAGCTTTCTACAGAATAGAATTTACTTCCCCCTACAGCCTCATGATTTGTTCAAAAATAGAAGACCTGCTAGCAAACGATGCCACAAAATTACATTAGCTATGTTTACAGTAATTCTTCTTGTCTATCTACTTTTATATACAGATGCTACTTTGTTCTTCAAATATCACTGCCCTCAAAAACACAGTCACACATGTTTTCAATAAAGTTTTTTTCAATCAAGAACATTCCACAAGTCAGTTTGGGATTTGCAAATGCCAAGAGAAATTAAGCAACTCTAAATCCAAATGAATTATCCAAGCCAACTTATCAGTATATACAGAGTTAACCTGAAATTACTTTTATTTTTTTTAAATTTAGTTACTGCAACTGCACTCAAATTCCATAGCCATCGATTCCATGTAGCATTTCAAAAGTCCCTGTTTCTACAACACTTTAAAACTATGTTTTAAGCAAACTTGATATCTTGATATACAACATACTTATCCCTACCAAAATGCAATGTAAACGAGCTCTTTAATATCAGCCTGAATGACTTGGCATCAGGTTCCATTCTGTATTACGTGGAAAGCAAAGAATAGATTTTGTACATCTGTGGTACAGAAGTTAGATTTGCAATGTTTTCCAAAAATACCTATACACCAAGAGATTTAGGTCAAATGCTTAGCTGCTATAATTAAAGCTTCTGACAGAAGCGATGCTGCTTTCTATCTGTCTTGTGATTACCAGTTTGTAGGGCTATCATCAAGCGTTATCAAGGCACTATAAACCCACTTCCTTAGATGCACAAAGCGAAAAAATAACAAGCCTACTACAGAGCCTCGTTTCTGACTCTGCTGCTTTTAAGCAAATACCACTTTGTGCGCAGCAGCGTTTCCGGTTCGGACAGAAAATGAGATCGTATCAGGAAAGATTCTTCCAGTACTGAATAAGACAACCGCACACAGAAGCTGCTACTTGCTAATGAAAGTGTCTTAAGTGTATTTTGAAGGGAAGAAGTCAGAAATGCCTTACAGGAAGAAAACTTGCAGAACTATCACGAAACCAGTTAAAACAGCAGGTAAAATGCACGGAGCTGGACACATCGGCTCTGGGTAGCTGCACGGTTGCTCTGGTTTAGCATAAGGGACTATTTTAAACCAATCAGCCAAAGCAGACTAGGCTTCGGTTTAAACAATGTCAGTTTTAGACAACGAAAGAGTCACAGGGCAGGGGGAAACAGCAAAGGGCAACAGTGTACAATACCAAAATAGCAAAGAACTCCTATGATTCCCTGAGACCTGTGCTCCAGAAGCTATGGAAAAAATGGTTAAAGGCAACTAAAAAAAAGGACTCAAACTGCATAGAATAAAACTCCGATATCCAGCAAAATAAGTCACCCTTAAAGCAAAGTCACATCATGCACTCAAAAAGAGGATGTCTGTATTCTGCAGAAAGCAAAGGCATGTACTGTGCCGGCAGTTATTTGCATACAGACTGCACAGCCAGGGAGAGCACAGCGATGCTGGCGTAACACACAGACCTTTCCTCGGCCCGCGGGGCTCCCCGCAGTGCTGGAGGACCACGCAGCACAAAGACACCTCCTGCTCGGTTCCCAATATACAACCTCTAAATCTCTAAATCTCTCAGACTATGCTGGCGTCGAGAAAGTACTGCAAACATGGCCTTTGTAAGGGTTCTGATAAAGAGGCCATATAGCTATCCCACGCTCTGCTCTTCGACAATTTACATTATTTAACATAAACACATGCATATAAAATAAATACCGGCAAGGCAGTCCATTACCCACAAGTTTACATATATTCACACACACTCCCAGCTTTGAAAAGGGAAGTCTCAGCTAGGGAAATCCATGCACTAACCCCCTGTAAGCAAATCAGACCACTCTTCTCAGATGTGCTGTACTGCTAGCAAGAAACTAGCTTGCATCTTACTGTAACCCTACCCAAGAGGAAAGGTCATAGCTTCCCATTAGGAAAGAATGCCCTTTGAGGAGGATCGTGCCCTTTGAGAGAATTCAAACTGTGCTAAGTGCACGGAAAGACACCCTGGAAAAGCAATCTTGGTAGTGGCTTGTTATTTTCTGAACAAAAATCACCAGCAGTACAAGCCTCTTCCACCACCACCACCCTCCTCCCCCCCCCCAGGCTCTGTTTCTCAGAGCACCCTTTAAAGTAGGAAAAAAACCTGAAGATGACTCCAAGAAGCTAACACGGACTGCTCTGTGGTCCTTTGGATCAATCTGTTGGGCTGTTTCAGTGGCCTCGCTATGTCACGTCTGGAGAAAGAGAACTCCATGCTGTGCAGAGGCAAACACACCGTGCTGCTGCTGTCTGATACACCGTGAGAAGATGCTAACTTTCTATTTATAAAGTGAGGAAAGAAACTTGTGTCCTGCACTGAGTGGTAACTAGAAGAACCGTGACCAGACGAAATGATGAGCACTAACCTCTGCTATCAGGCAAGGTGAAATTTAGCTCCTTTCTGTAGATTTTGCTAAAGATAGAGTTTCTGTCCTTTTCCGGGCATTGAACAGTTTTGGCCCGAGTGTCATTTCACTGAACTGCCAACGCCCTGCAACAATGTGTTATACTGGGGTCATGTGGCCCACCTTCAGTTCTTTTCTGTGCTCCTTAAGGATGAAATAAAGTCAGTAAAATTGAGAGAATGAGATTTCAGAAGAAAGAATGCAGCCAGAGGGGCCTACAACATGCATGCCCTCCTCATGTCCTGCATCTGCTCAGCAAGCTGAGGGTAGGGAAAGGCTCTACGTTAAAGCTAATGAAGTGTAACAACAAATGAAGGTACACAGAATGCTTTGGTCATCAAAGTGCAACCTTTAATTTACAGAATTCCCAGATCGCCAGTACGTGCAGTCAGTACAAAACCACAATTTCTAAAAGGAGATTTTTTTACAGTAATCATCAACAATAACATGCCTTTAAGAAATTAACAATTTTAAAGATTTAAAAGGCATTTAGTATTTCCAAAGTTTGTTACAAAAATGCATTACTACTTGGAATCTGAAAAGTTAAAAAACCTCAACTATTCCGTAGAAAATTTGGTCTAGTTTCAGTATCATAAACAATGAAGTCTTCACCCTTCTCCATAATAGACTGCTTCCCATAAAGACATTTCCCGTAAGTAGGTTGGGAAGGGAAAAATGAATAATTTTCTTCAAAAGACTCCCAGTACTTCAGTACCACATTTCATCTCAGTTTTCACTGAACTCCAGAATCATTATATTGCATAAAACAAGCACTTAAAACAAGTAATTCCAGTAAAAAAGGTATCATGAAGAGGTCAGAGCCAGCAGTAGGTCAGCTAGCACTTGGGCTAACTTAAGCACTTGTAGCACCAGGTGTAAGCAGCTTCTTGTACTCCAACAGCAAAACTTGGTGAGGGTTTCCAAACACGGAGCTCAATAAAGGTATCAAGGTCCCACTGAAAGCCTAGGAGAAGCTGGCGGCTGGGAAAGCATCTATGCTACGGCTCCACGGGGGTGCTCAGCAGCTGGAAGTTGGCTCAGATACCTCGATGAACTGCTGCTTCAGCTCTTCATTTCAACCTGCACATCCTTCTCTGTTCCTTTTTGCAGTCTTCTCACCCTCCCACTCAGAGGGCGTTAGAAAACAATACATTCCACAAGGCCTTAGCACTCTTCGAGAAAAGGTGAGAAAACAAGATGAGAAGCATGGCGTGGTGCTCAGCTCCCACCAGACCACAGGGCGGGGGGACAGAAGGGCACTTAGCGCCTGTTTTCTGTAAACCCAAATGTTTTCTAGAACTGTTAGCTACTTTCCTCTGACTCAGAGGCCTGTTTGCATATAGAAACGCTCCTGAGCAAAACACCACAGTGACAAACGAGGTGCGTGTGGCCGCAGCCCCCATGTTACCATCTGTCCTTCAGCCTTCCAGTGGGCCAAATCACATCCTCCTTCATTTTCAAATCCCCATGCTTACTCCCTGTGGTACTAACAGCTCGCTAAAGGAGACACAGAGTCCTGAAGGATGGTCAGGACGCGCACATCATGAGAGTGCTCACACAGCTGGGACTTGTTCCTCCGTTGGACCCCAGCAGCTCCCACCGATGGTGCCGCGCGCCAGCACAAACAGTGAGCCTCCGCCGAGCGCCGGGGAGCTGAGCACGCGAGCTGACCCACCCGGCTCCACGTGGGCGGACAGCACAGCCTCTGCGAGCTGCCACAAACAAACTGCGTCTTCGCATCTGTTCAGCGCTCAACATCTTCTTGAGCAGCTAGATAAAAACGTAAACTCAAAAGAGGAAAGAGCTTCATCGCTAAGCTGAATGGGAACTGGGCATCCAAATACCCAGAGGGCTTTGAGAATTTCATTCCTAAGGCAAAGTGTTTCTGACTTTGTTTCTGTTTCCATTAATTCCCTCCCAGTATTTTTACCCAAATAACCTCATGCTCACGCATACTTTCTGAAACTCAGCTGCAGGCTTTTTACACTGACAATGCTTAAAATGGAAATGGTCCTGCTATTTGCTTTTCCTTGTTTTAACTGCTACTTTAAGCTGTCAAATTCCCTCACTTCTCAACTATTCTCCTGAAGTCACATTCCCCAACAATGCAAAGTATTTTGGGAAGAAGAAAGTTAGCCATTAAAAAACCCTCTCTCCATTCCTAAGCCACAAAACATGGAGTACAACCAGTTATTGAGCAATAACGTTATTCATGTGGTCTTCAGGGATCAGGTCAGTAAGATATTCCTAATTCTTTCAAGAGCGCTTTCATCTATTGTGAAATCATTCAGCTCAGGGCTCATTCAAATCCAGGAATGGCCGAGACCTTCATTTGTCACCAACAAACCCAAAGGGGGCTGCAGGAGAGCTGGGGAGGGACTCTGTATCGGGGGTGTGGTGATAGGACAAGGGGGATGGCTTTAAGCTAAAAGACAGTAGGTTTAGGTAGGTTTAGATATAAGGAGGAAAATCTTTACAGGAGGAAAACCTTTACTCCAAGGGTGGTGAGGCCCTGGCCCAGGCTGCCCAGAGGAGCTGGAGGTGCCCCATCCCTGGCAGTGCCCAAGGCCAGGCCGGATGGGGCTGGAGGCTGGAACTGGGTGGGCTTTAAGGTCCCTTCCAAGCCAAACCATTCTGTGATTCTATGATTCTAGGAAACTTTGCCAATAAATTCTGCAATTTTCATCATTATGTCATCTGTTCAAACCTGCTCAGGTTAGGTTTAGGTGGCGATGTAACCAGGCTTAGCTGCCATTCTTCCTGCTGCTTCCACAGGTAGCAGCGCAGGAGCCAGGAGTTAGGAACACCAAAACAAAGCCAAGTGGTGAATTTGAATGCTGCAAATTCAGATGCTAGTAACAGAGAAACAAAGCCTTTATATTTAGCATAATCCTCCTATATTACTAAATCCTGCAACATAATAAGAGAACCATGATTATTAAATGCTAAAAATATTTAAGACTTTCTACTCTCTCACTCTCCAGGGAATTCCATTCCGTTTACTCCAGAATCCACTCTCATAACAATGTATATTAGAATAGGGGAATTGAATGTTATTTTATTATTATTATTTTTCTTCTCTGGTTCATACCTTCCCCTCCCCCACTCATTTAAAAAGAGGAAACGTCCATTTCTATAGAAAAAAGGAATTAAAAATCAAGAACATTACAGTATTCAAGTTCTAATTTACTTTCTTTTTTTTTTAAGTCCATTTCAAAACCTTCAAATTAAAAAAAAAAAGACTGATGAGCCCTGCACAAGCTCAGTTAAGTCCCATATGGCACTATGTAGTGCTAGCAGAATACGACAGAGTTCAGATACACAGGTTCTCAGACCTACAATAAAGCTACATGCAAACGTAGCAGTCTTCAGGCAAATTAATAATGCAAAACAAACAAAAAACAAACATGAAGTACAAACTACCGGTGCAAGAGCCTTCAAGAGAGCAGAGAGGAGCAGAAAATGCGAAAGCACTTCAGCATTTGTTGGCTCAGCCACTGCCGGCGAGAGGCCACGTCCCACACAGAACTTGTCAGCTCTCAGCAGTGAAATCCTCAGCTAACAACAACTAAACAAACATCTGTGTTGATCCACGTCAGGCATTTAAAACAGTACTGGACACTGACCTTTGGCTTCGAGCAGCACAAATAAGGAGGACTAAGAGCACCAGGGAAGACAAACCGACGAGAAGGGGAGAACATCTCTTTTTGGTTGACATTGAAGTGGTGCTGTGGCTTTACCGGCTGCTTTACGTGGGTAATGGAAGGATTACATTAGTATATCCGGTTCGCACTGATAAAACCATTTATGATCACATTTTTCCTTCTGATTTCCTCTTCATCCACACTTCGTTTCACTTTAACCTCTAAGTATTAAGTTCTTCCTGACCTTCCACCTTAAACAGACATATTTCCACCTGAAATATACGGTAAGCAGCCCAGAAAAATCCAATCTGCTCTCTCCACCTCCATTTCCTCTTAATCTCCCTCCCTTAACTCATTTTCCATAAAGACCAAAAAGGTTTTTATTCTTTTCTCTCTTCTGATTCTCCTCAGAACTTGATCTAGACAAAAAAAAAATAAACAAAATTCCGTGCTGCATTTTTAGACAACTGAGTGCGCCTCAAACTTGTAGGGAAAAAATCCCACAAATCAAGAGTGGAAACAGATTATGGTTTACATTGAAATATCCTATGTTGCTAGATAAATTCACCTCTAATTGTCCAATATTAACATTAGGAATTAAGCAGTCTGCCTTTCAGCCTTGAGACGCTTTCAATTTTCAGCACTTTGCTGAAGCTGGAAAGCAAGGTAAATTGCAATGCTTGTGGCAGGTTTAATTTGGCGTTTAAAATAATCTTGCCCCAGCAGGGCCCTGTGCAAAGGGTGGCAACGGAGCATCCCTCTAATTGCTCCTGAGACCAACCACACACATCCCCACCCCAAAAAACACCTTCCACAAACTCAAGAGTGACCCCTCCTGCCAATTAAGCAGAAATGCTGTCTCACGTGCAGGTTTCGGCCATCCCCTAACAGAGATTTGACTGAAGACATACAAGAGGTACTTCAGAAAAAGCCACCGAGCCTACAGCCCAGGGGCCAGCACAAGGAAAATCGTTGTCCCGCTGAGCCGGGCCAGGTCCAGGAGCACAACAAGACCATCAGGGTGCACAGGGAGCAGGTTAAGCTGTGCCATCTGCCAACCAGACCCACCTGCAGGAAAGCTGTGCGGGTACGTCCCCCACCCACCGCCACGCGGAGCTCGTCGCTGTACCAGCAGAGCTTTCAACTGGCTTTTAGAGAAGTGATTCACAGCACCAGAGCACCGCAGCAGGGAACAGGGACCATGAGCCAACCCCAGTGCCAAACAAGACCTGGCAAGGTCTGCAAGCAGTGAGGGGAGGGAGAGCGGCTCGCAGAGAGGCAGCCCTGGGTGTCAGACGGGCAACAAGACACCTCCGCCTGCTTGGCCGCTCACTGGAGCGCAGCCCGACCCTTCGCATCGTGACCCACTTTGACACCTCTTACGGGGGCCCCTGGAGAACCTGACACACGGGTCACAGGAGGCAGCCTCCCTGCACGAGTACAGCCGCTGCCGTGGCTGCCAGGTGCCCGTGCTGAACAGCAGAGCGCTGAGCTGCCAGCACGAAGCTGGGGGCGCTCCCTGGGCCAAGCCATGCAGCCACGGGCAGCGCTGCCTCATCCAAGCACAGACGCCTGTCCTGGTTCCCAGGGCTGCTACAGACTGACTTTCCCACCAGAGTCCACAGAGGACAACCCCAAAGCCTGCATTGCTGCCGTCCCAGTATCAAACTAAAGCCTTCTGCTCTCCCTGGCCCGACGTATCCTGCAAAGGATGTGGTAACGCAGAGCTTGTGGTGCTGCTCTAGCAGCAGGGCAAGTAACAGGAAGGAAGGTGTGAGAGGATGTGCCATCGGAGAGAGGATGTGGTCGCTGCTGCAGCTTGCAGAAGGTGCTGCCAGAGGGGAGACAGCAGAGAGCAGTGATTAATTCTGGGGAGCGGGGCAGGAGGACGTGAACGGCTGAACCGGGGTGGGACAGACCCGATGAGCAACAGGCGACTCAAACAGCAACTGACTCAAGGATACCGGGCAGACTGGGACAGTAAGGCTGTCCTTTTGCATGCAAGTGAAGAACAGGAAGTCTGACTTTCTTAGAATTGAGATTTTTGAGGTGAAATTATGTAGGTTACGTGCCCTGGCTGGCACGTGAGGATGACCATAAGTCCATCCAGCGTTATCTGCCATTATCCAGGCAGCGTTTCATTTTTATTCAAATGATTACCTAAAAAGGCTGCACCGAGGCATTACAGACTCGACACAAGTCATCTGCTGCTGCCAGTGGGAAGATGTTTCAAAGTTGCATACAGCTCTTAAAAGAGGAACTGTGCATCTCAGAGGTGTCAAAATGTCCCATTCTTGAAAAATGAACGTTACACTTTTCTTCGAATACCGAAAAGGTAAGGCTCAAAAAGCACCATTTGCCATGTCCAAGGATACTTTTCATAGATGACCACGCTGCAGCAGCAACTCATTTCCCTCAAATAAGTTTATACATTTTGAGGTTTGAGGCACCGCACGAGCTTGCCACAATGAGAACCATCTGTCACAAGCAGACTGCTCAGCAGTGAACACTTCTTTTTCGAGCACACAGTTCTGCTTATAAAACACATACAAGAAATCCCAGAATGGGACAGAGTTTTGTTTCAAAATATAGCATAATGTGCAAATTACAACCCAGGATATAAGAAAGCTCTTAAAGATCAAAATAATAAGACCTCAACTAATGCCAGAAGTAAGGTCAGAAATACCAGCGTTTTAGTGGAGGACTGCATTTCAACCCTTTTTCTATACATGTTCAGTCACTTAAACTGAAGACAAACGTGCACACGCCGCTTCTCCTTTTGGTGGTACTGGTGCAATTCATCTGATTTATGCGGACTTAATCCCAATAGACACGGGGGCAAACAGCAGAACTGGGACCTTAAAATCCAGATAAATTTCTTCAGACTCATTAGCTAAGCAAAGCCTAAGCAGAGGCTGGTAACTACTAAAATCTTCTGGGGCCCAGAGAAATGCTGCATCTCTATCATTAGCATTAATGATACCCATGAAACTCATTTAAAAAACAATGAACCAAAACAAACAATGCTAACCTCTTCCTTCTGCTCATCCTGGGGGAAGAGGAATGGGACAAGGATTCAGTTTTGCTGACAGTATCCAGAGCTGCAGACTGAAAGCTGCAATGGCCCACAGGGATTTGTCGTTCTGGTGCGTGCGCTATAAACAAGAGCTTTGAAAATGAGCAGACTCCGGCGTGTATCGCCCTGCCGCCCGGACGGCATAAATCAGGAGGCGCAGCACAGCTCCACATCGGAGCTGCCTCCCTCCGGAGTTGCAGCGTGGTAACAATGCTAAATACTTGTTGTTGTTGTTCCAGTAAGATCTTTCAGTTGACAATGTCGCAACTTCTCACTGTTCCGCAGCACCATCCCACTTCCCTGATTTAATACACAGCCATTCTTTTATTCTGAAGTTATTTCAACAAAAGCAGTTTTAAAACTAACTCCCAGTAAATCTGCTGGTGCCTGCCTATGCCTCTGGATTAACTGTTGACTGATTTTCATCCTCTTTTTTTTCCACTGCGAATCTCTTCCTTAATAATACCAGCTGTTAAAACAAAGATCAACAAGATCTCTTGCCCACACAGTTTCCCCTTTGGGCAATTGTGTACTGATTATTAAGAGCGAACCATGCAGTGTTCCTGCTCATCACATGGGTAGCTACAATAGAAAAATAAACAAGTGTGCCGATACACTTTAAAAAAAGACACACACACACAAAGACAATTTTGCCCTCTTACACAAAATCCTACAGAGTTACAATATTAGAATCTTAACCACAAGAACAGTACTTCAAATTGTAGTAGTCTCTGGTAACATTCTGGGGAAACAAACCAGCTTCTTTGTAAACCAACAGCACGCAGGATGCATCACATAATATCCAAGCAGCTCTGCCCATCCTCAAAGCACATGATTTGGTTATCAAACCTTTTCTGTTATAATCCCTGGTGTAAGCACAGAGCTGGACTTCAGGATCGGGATCAATCCCCTTCTGTTCATTGTCTTTGAAACAGCTATATTTGGGTGGTGGTCTTTTATTTTTTTATATAACCACTTAAAAAAAACAAACAGTGACCACGTTAAACTTAAGAGCCCTGGATCTCTTTGTCTAAAGGTGGCCCATATGGGCTACATTAATAAGAAAGTAATGCCTGGTATTCTCAACAGCAAAACCCCTGATCTTCTAATCTCCATGAAATAAATCACCTGTCAGGTGCAGAATTTAGAACTGAGCATGGCTTAGGTCTCTTTTCCATACGGTTGCTAACCCTAAAGATTTTTTATTTTATTTTTTCCCCCCAAATAGAAGAGCCCTTACTCCTCTTTGCCACCACCTCTGGCTGCGAAGCACTCTGAGGGGCGACTACCAAGCTCCACTGCAGGCCTGGGCCTTCTGGGATGTTTATGCTGAAGTTTGGAAAAGAAGGATGTTGTAAAAGTTGCTGTAATTTTGTTCAGAAGGAGGCTGCTGCCTACAGTCATTAAATGTTTTCTACATGTTTTCTTCTGTTTCAGTTGGAACAATGGAGATATCTACAGTCAGAAAGCCCCCCTTAAGTGTGACTGCAGCCCTGCCCTGAAGTTCAAATTAAAAGTGAAAAATCTCTTAAGCTAACCGTTCCCTCCTCTCTTTTCCAAATTAAATGGAACTAACAGCTGATAAAGACTGAAGTACTCCTTTGCAGATGGGGGTTCAAAAAGCGTTTAGTATCTGAAATACCAGGCCATTACAAATACAGCCCTAGATTTTTCAAGGACCACTTCTAACTCAGGACCAAATAATATTACTGCTTAGCCTTAAGCATTTCTACCTACCATTGCATTCCATTTATAACCCAGAAATTAGATCTGGCGCTTCTGCTCTGATTCAAGAAATAGCTTGTTTCCAAAACAGGAGACATATACATCTAAATCAGATGTATATGGGAGTCAGGAAATCTAACACAATGAAGAGAATGACACTTTCCCTTTTTGTAAGGAAGGGATTCTGAGTTCACAGCAATTTAAATGCCTGCAGAAACAGGCATAAGGCCACCTTAAATTTTATACACAAAGTCGATCACTTCAAAATTTCTTAACAAACTGTCCAAAAACGCATTTCATATTTCGGTATTATCCACTCCCACACTCCACGGACTACAGTCAAGCAACACTGGAAAATAATAGATGAATTCTGGAAATAGACCAGAAATAGAAAGTAAACGAGTTAAAGAGAAGGCTGTTTTCTTTGAATGCACCCATTGGGGTTTGCCACACCGTTTTTTAAATGAGCAAGAGCCAACACCTTCTACAGCTATGAAAACAGCAACCAAGCCATTTAGCTAACATCCTGATAAATATCTTCCTATCACCTATTAGGTTTCTCATCCCAACTTTTTAGATGATAAACTCTTCAGCAAAGGGACTAACCCCTGCTGGGTCTGGAGACACTGTGGAACTGCAGAGTGAGGCCTTTTGTCTTTATTTGGACACCGACATTGTTCCAGACTGAGCCCACCTGCACAAAATACCCAAACCTCCAGCTGGCCAAACCTCCAGCTGGACCTCGAGGTGCCCCTTCTCCCCTGCAGAAGATGTGATCACCCATGCAGTCGCAGACCCATCCGTGTTGACCCTCTGACAACTTCAGTGACAGCATATTTTCCTTTGGAGGGAGAGACTGCGTACTCATTCATTCTCACATGCTCAGTTCAATTCTTTTTCTACAAAGCTTGTCCTCAGGTACTGTAGTACAACTCACATTAATTATAATTTGAGCTCATTTTAAGTCAAAGATTAAATCTGAAGAAAAGTAATCACATTTCCCTTCGCCAAATAATCACAGTATGAAGCCTCTCTGAAACCACCCAGCCCTCCCCAATAGAAGCCTCTCTCAGTTCAGCAATAAGATCCCAGCAAAACTAAATGAATGCACCAAAGTAGGTGGAATAAAGAAGGGGAAATACTGTGCAAAATGCTGACCCACCAAAAGCACACAAAGCATTTGTTCAGTGGTGAAAACGAATAATTGAATCAGAGGCAAATTACCAAACAAACATCAATTAAATTACATGCTATGATACAAAAGAAGGTTCTCCCACGCACATCTTGCCTTTGCAGAGTCAATAGCACAGCACGCATGCAGCCAAGCTACAACCTCCTGTGGATTGTGGCTGAGCCATCGGAGCTACTCGGTCAAGGATGCTTGAGATTCTCCAAGAGGCAGAAGTCAATTACAAGCATCTAAAGAGGTAAAAGCAACTCCATGGCACCAAAGAAACATTCATCCAAGCAGTACAGAGATCACGTCACCGAGCTTTGTAAAATAGGAAGAAATAAATGTTTCCTACCCTACAAGCTTGATGTTCACGGAACACACAAAACTAGAGTTTTGTAACCCCATCATCTTCCCCATCCATGTACGAGAAGCGCCTGCTGATCTGCTCAGAGCATTTGAAACCAGCGGTAGCAGCAGCAAGGACCCTGCCAGTCTTGCGGCGGCCCCATGCTAGCGCTGCCTGCACACGAGGTGCTGTACACATGGTGCCGACACCAGGCTCGGCGACAAAGCAGCGGCAAGCGGGGAACCACAGCACAGCCGGTGTGACCAGGTGGTTTGCTGCCTGTCCCACAAAGCATCTCTAATAAGGCCACGCTGTGAGCCCCGATGGAAAATGTTCAAGCTCAGTCTGCTAGCTAAAAGGTAAACTGAAGTTACAGGCGCTAGGAAGTAAGCAGGGCAGCAGTACTGACCGAACAAACCTAGCCTGGCAAAGGGGGGCAATTCAGCTTGCTTGATCTTAGGTCCTTGGGTTCAGACAGAAGCGTGGGTATTTTATAACACGTGCTATACTGTGAAAGCGACACCAGGGTATAGGTGTCAAGCTTTCAGAACGCTTGAATAAGAATGCATCATCACACCCCTAAAGATTCTTCACCAATGTAATTTCGATTATCTATTAATCTAGTTTTTAAGGCATAGACAAGAAATAAAAACACTACCCAAATTAAAACATTTAGAACAGCAGTGCAACGGAGCTTGGATGAAAAGCCACACGTCTGTCACACCAGTTCCCCTACCCCATCTTCCGGGGCTGCGTGTTTGCCTAAATCTATTATCACTGTAATAAGTATCAGCAATAAATGTTTTGATTTGATTCAATTCTTCAACACGCAGCTGTGACAGCTTTATATCCCGTTCTGAACAGTCAATTGCTACGACCTCATGTTCGTCAGACAGAAGTACTGCTGCAGCAGGTAACAAAATTACGTTTCACCCGTCTAGGTAACTCTCACTGAAATGTTTGTGTTAAATGGATGCTTTGATAGAGATGGAAAACCTTCAAAGTAGAATTCTTTTAAAAAGTCTAAAACTTTCTGAAGCTTTAAAAATCTGTTCACATCCTTCCTGTCCAAAAAGTGCCAGACAGAATAATGTTTTTGAGGGAGAAGGGGGTATTGGCATACTACACATACCAGTTCTACTCTGGCATTTAAGCCTCAGCCTGCAAGCCTAAAATGGCACCATGGGAAGTACCCATAAAAATATCAGGTTGACTCATTAAAACCACATTATTTTAGTTTACCTAAACATAAGGACAACCACTTTGTCGACATAAATCATAAATCCTAAGACTGTCTATTGAGATTAAATGCTTATTAAAATGTGCAATAATGTATCCATGGGCATTATATAAAAGCATTAATGAGCCTCATATAATAATGAGCTATACAATAAAACCTAGAGCACAATGAAACTCCAAAATCACTAATACTACGAGGAACAGGTTCTTACTAACTTTGCTAAGCACAACATTTTTCAAATACAGATCTCGAAATTCTTTATAAAGCTGGTAAGGCTACAGCAAGTAGACAAGAATTTAAAACTCTCTTTTAAGGAGTTTAGAACCAACAAAGCTCCTGGTATTTTAGTGACACTGCAGACTCTTGTAACACTGAAGGCATTTACAAGTGCTAGCAAATTAACATGCTGCACCAACTCATTTGGTGAACAATCTCATTCAGATCTTAAGCTGCTTGTCCTGTGTTCTGAATGTGTTAGCAGGCTGAAAAAATCTGAGGCGCCAAAGATATTTTCTGAAAGGGTGCTACAGTTTTTCAAGCATAAAGCAGCTTGCTGTACTTTGGACTGATTACTGGGACAGCGATAAAAAGCATTCCTTCCTGAAGACAAACGAAAACAAAGACCACCACATGAATAGTGACGTTATTAGTTACAGGACTAACACAAACTAGGGTTCAGTGTTATTAAAATTTTCATAATAAAAGTAATGGGAGAGCTGCTGGTCCAGTTCTGAGCCAGCAGTATAGCACACTATATTCTACAGGAGCATTTCTTAGTGAATTACTTTCCTAAGACTCACAAAAAAGCATGCTATGCACAGAGCACATGTAGTGAAATCTTGTGAATACAAGTACACCACCACACGATGCTGGTTTCCGCTCTTCTCATGTTCTTGGAAGAGCGAGTAGAGGACTATCACAACAAAAAAATAAACAGAGGGGATGCTTACATTATAACGTGATAGCTGTGTTGTGTCCTACCATAGCGATAACAAACTAAGAAGCATCAGAAAGGACGGCAAGCACAGTGCTGCTCTTCCTACCACTGCTGTGGGAGGAAATGAACAACTCTTCGCTCTGGTTCCAAAGTAATGGATTCCCCAACTCTGAAGTCCATCTGGCACAAACAGCACCCATAAGTTGTATACAAATCTCTTAAAGTTCGCTCCCCCATACGCCCGCCATTCAAAATAAGCAGCTGATAACACAGCAATGACGCCAAATTCCGGCAGTTCGTGCATAAAAATACTGCAGACAGCTCAAGAGTAGGCTGGCGTCTTGCAAGAGAACCAGAAATATAGGCCAGCTCATAGCTACGCTCTGCCAGCAGCAGCAGAAACAACGTGATGTGCAGAATACCACGTCAGTCGCTTGGGTCGCTCTCTCCTCAAGCAAGAGGAAAATTGCAGCCCACTTCCAATGCGACTTCTGCGCACTTGGTTCTACAGCACGCTGGAAGGAGGCGACCAGCTCACCCCAGCAGCTGCACGGGAGACAGAAGCCACCTTTGGAACGGCCAAGTGGGTACTCACCGTGCAACAGCCTGCAAAGAGGGATAAATGCTTCTTACAGCCCGTTATTTTTGAACAGGGTCATTTAGGCATCTTTCAATTACTTCTTTAAGGAGTAATTAATGCCATAAGTGAAAACATTCTGCCCTCTCTACATCACCCCTACACAACTTGACAAGTCTAGATGAGGAGGCTTAAGCAGATGCCATTAAATATTGATGTTATTTTTTTTTCATGACTATTTATTTGAAGGGTATTAATTACAGTATTGGAAAAAATCATTCTTTGAAATGCAGCTAAGACACATGCAGACTTTTTAGAGCATTCAGTGAACACAGCCGTTCTAGCAAAGTGAATCCATTTTAGGAATCTATTAGCATATTCTATTGATTTTCAATATAAAAAGATACAAAGTAAATAACCTATTTTTAATGTGTGACTTAGTACAACAACTATTTACTAATTTACAATATGGTAACACATGAACTTTCATAACAAATACAGGTGCAAGAAAATTTTTTCCCCAAGTCAGGAGAGTCACAAGGTTGGAAAGGTTTGAGCTCTGCATACCAGTTCTATGTCCTTAAGTGACACGTGCTGCTTCCTTCCCATCTTCTACATCTTTAATTCATGTCACACAATCTGCAAGATAGGGCCCACTAAAAGTGCTGCATGTCTGTGATTTCTTGTTCGCGAAGAATTAAGAGTTGTTAGAAGTATGCAACAGAACAAAAGCCTCTGCAGTTCCTGCATCAAGTCTCCCCAGAATGATCCTACAGGACACAGAGGCAAGTTGCTACTGGCAAGTCTCTTTCCAGTGCTCTGGAGTCTTACACTCAAAGTCAATTATTTCTATTTCTGCGACAGTTGATATATTCCATCAATCCATAAGAGGCCTTCCTTCATCAAACATGACACTTTCTGACTCAGAACTCAAGTCTGCAAGGTTATCACACCATGCTTTTGTTGACACTTCTGGAAACATACATTGCAAATTCTAAAGTACATGGTGACTTGAGCTAATCTTAAGAGTAATGCAAGAGGAGAGACACAGAAAAAGAGTATATTTTGGTATAAGTAATCTACTCCTTGAAATAAAGGCATATGGGGAGACAACAGAAGATAATGGGATAGTAACAGAACAACCGGTACTGCTGCAGAACATCAGAAAAGAGAAATTTTACTTTACCAGAGCTCAAGACTGAAATGTAACGCAGCATCTGCGTGTAAAAGTAGAAAAGAGTTGTAGTGAGGATAGTAAAAACACAAATGCTTTAGAAAAACATGCCTGAAATGAGACCTAAGGTTCTGAACACTGCTCTGCCTTGCAAAGACATTGATGCAAACAGCGACAGATGTTCAGAGAGCAGAGTCAGCATTACTAAACTAAGCATGATGATCTAAATTTCTTATTAACCTCAAAAAAAAGCAAAGAACGATAAAGCAAACAGACACAACGGGTACATAAACAAAAAGATCAGACCTTTAGCTCTTATCTACACTAAAGTAATTGAAATTACTCACGAGTAAGGGATGAAGAATAAGGTCCAGTCTCTTATGTGACTTAGTTTATCAACGGCTGAAAATACAAGCCATTTCTAAAGAAACAGATATGCTAATAAAGACAATCTGAATAATGCTCTACACAAGTGCAAACATAATGCAAAATGAAGCTTATCATAAAGGCTTCATATTAGAGTGACAGTAGTAGCAAAGTAAAAATAAATCCCATGAGTTTATCCTCTCCCTGAAATTAAAAGGCTGTAACTTAAGCAAAAATAATAAGATTCACTAGAGATAAACTCCCCAAAGGTATGTATACTGTTCATGTCTTTGCTTTCTTGCCACCCTTAACACTTCTATTCAATTGTACTTTTCTGTCTGGCCTGAAGAAAATCACACGCCTTATCAATTTTAAAAACAGTTGTTTGAAAACACGTATCTTAACGTAGTTTAATATTTATACAACAGTAGTTAACATTATCTTGGGACAGGAAGATCAGAAAAATATTATTTTTTTTTTTCTTAATGTGAAGACAAAATGTAGAATAAACATCTTTCAAATCTGGACTTAAACACAAAGATCAGTTACTTACTGCATTTTAAGAACAGTTTTTAAATTGATTGCTTAGTTGAAGTGGAATCCTTAGGTAAACCAAACCACCTATCTTAGAAAAAAGACAAATCTAACCTCGATACAGAGGTGTTCTGTGATAGGAGGTCTAACTGTCCTGCAATAACCTGTATCACCTCCCACTGTTAAAAACAAATACGTGCTTGCCTTCCTCCTCTTCCCCTTTCACCCACTACATTTTGTTGCCACTTTGCTGGATTGAAAAGCACACAAGCACAGAAGAAACGCCCCCGTTCAAAGAAGCACAACAGGAACCTCCTGCCCAACCTTTGCCACACGTGGATTAGACCTACTGATCTCCACACAGCAACTGGAGCTGCTGGGCACAGCTCCCTGAACGTCCCATGACTCCCCAACTATTTTATAACACAGCGACAGACCATTTGAATCATCTAAAAATATGAGAGGATATTGACTTGAATCTACTAGACGTTTTATCCGCCAAGCAGGGGAAGAAAGCTTGGCCTCTGAACCAGGGGAAGAGGGAGGGGAAGAGAAAGACAAATGCATACTTACCTATTGCACAGAGGACAAGGGGAAGAACGGGAATTTCTCACAATTTGCCAAGAACATCCCCTTCCTCAACAAGGACAGTGAGGTCATTCAGACAGCACCTTCCACTTAACAGAGTTCGGAAGCCAGAGCTTTGGTCCAAAGGTTCAGTTGAAACTCTTAGTGCCCTTAGCCAAGAAACAGGAAGTGAGGAGCTCATTTTTCCACAAATCCTGAAGTTTAAACCCATTTCCCAAATACTGGAGTTTTGGCTGATAAATACAAACGGGTGGGCCATGAACCAGTAGAACCAGGGAAGTTTACGTGACTGTAGGATACCTTGGCAGAGCATCTCTGAAGCCCAAGCTCAATGGAAGACAAGAAGAGAGCATCCACCAGCTTCCATGAGGGACTTTACCCATATCTTCACGGGCACGATTAACAAAGAGTCACTCTAAAATAGTCCAACTTTTATGAAGTCCTCAGGTCTTTTGGATGTATTTCTTCTTTTATGGAAAGGACCTCAATATCCTGTAAGATGGGAAGCTACTGCTTACCTGGTTTGGAGTGCAGACTGCAGTAAAATGAGACAAAGTGGCCAAGAAAAGAGGAAGACAGAAGCAGCGTCATATGCTCTACTCCCCCTCCCCCCCTTTTTTTTTTGGATTACTCATGTATATAAATGACATTCATAATTATTAGTATGTGTATTCAGCAAGGTTACTCACACATTACAGTTAATTCTTGCTTATGAGCACTTAATATACAGAACAAAACTCAGTCATACGATTCCATTCCTCATCCAAGTTAATGATAGGATTTCCAGAAAAGCTGAATGCAACCATGACATTTTTACCCTCAAGAGACTCGTGTAATTGTAGACTCTGTAAATACACACAAGTAAACACAATCTTGAAATGCTGCAACATTAAAATGTAATACAATATGCAAAGGTACCCACATTTTCTCTGTAGTGACTTGTAAAAAAGAAAGGTGTATTCCCTGGCTTTCAGATGCTTAATTCTACTAATTTAATATGTGACCATACCTATTTTTGGAATGACTATGGAACACAAACACAAAGGAGAGAAAACAAATTATGAATGCAATGCCATGAATAGAGCTATGTAGTTCATGTATTTTTTTTTCCTTTTCTTCCCTAAGAGAATCTGAGCATTAAGCACTGTACCACACAAAGAAAGTGTATTAGTCGTCTTCTTTAAGGGTGATTTGTGCCTGCAGCTTTTTTTCTTTTTGTTTGGGGCTCATTTTCTGATTATTTTCAAAATTCTCCTCATCCCAGAAAGCCTCTCGAAGTGCATTAGGGCTTACACATTAGTCCCAGACTGTTTAATTTAGCCCTAATACCTTGAGGAAGCTTCAGGATGGATTGTTGCTATTCTGATTACGGAATCAATCTCACCCCCTGCTGCGAAGGTTGAATGAATGCCTTGCCCCCAGAGGGAAATCAGCATTGCTCCACTGGCCAGCAGCTTCCAAACATTGCATACTCGGATGTATTATGAAGACAGAAAAACACACTTAATTCTTTCATTCTAATTTTAAAATACAGTTCTGAATTTCCACTATTTTGACACTTAAATGAAAAAAAAAAGACTCTTCAAGAAGCATGGATTCTAACTTTTTACCACCCCATCAGTGTTCCCGATTTTTTTGTTCCCAGAGATTAACCCACAAGGAAACCACAAAAGATAACTGTACCAAGCCAACAACACGTTCAACACTCAAGTCAACGTAAACATTTATACTTATATGCCTGAAAACCATACATATTGAAGAAAGTTTTCTGACCCTGCATGAGTGGAGTGCGCAACTTTGTCCCGTTGTTAATAGCTGCAACTATTAAGTGTTTCAAATCAACTGCTAATAACCAAGAGAAATATTTATATTTGTATTGTTTAGCCCAGAAAATGTTTTTCTTAGCCGGAACAATTCAACACACTCCCACAAGCAATATTGTCAGTATTACACACCAACTTTCTAGTCAAGACTAAGTATTTTCAAAGAGCAGCACCAAGAGTGCAGATGCAGTCTCCAAAGATCCCTAAATTAGGTGCATGTGTTTCCCAACAGCACATCTCTTGCAAAAGTCATCTGCTTCCAACAATTATAGCTTCCCTATTTCTAGATAGTTTCATGCCAATCATACTGGAGCTCTGGAAAAGGAGCTTTCAGCAATTTTATACATAATACTGGTATTAAGACGACAGATGAGAATCAGAGCAAAAGCCACAACGGGAAAAGAAAACAGCCCCCAGTCACGCAGAAGAGGAGGTGCAGAAGCACTCAGAGCTCGTATCATGCTGCACCAGGAATGGATGCGTGCTTCCAGGCTGCTTTGTTGGCCTACTTCACTGCACCTCAGAAGACTGTACACAGCCACAGAAACATTATTTTGCCTTTAAATAGCTAGGATTGAACCCTATCCCCCCCATTCCAAAAATAAGCCTGTAAATCCCCAGGGCACTGATTTAAATAGGAACCGAGTCACACATATCATGTGATACGCATTCACATTACCTAAAGGATAGATAGGCTGGTGCATCTGCCCAGCTTGCAGTTTGGGTTTTCAGGTAAAAATCACACAAGGGTGATCTTTAAGCACGCCTCGATGACTGGGGGTGGGCCATCCTCGAGGAGGATCCCATGCAGCCTTTGGGATCATCTGACGACAGTGGCTTTGAGAAAAGCAGCACTGAAATTACTAACCCACACTTGCACTTCTGAAACACTCAGGGGTTGTGCACACCACAAGCTGAGGTACGGCTTTGCTACACAGTCTTTCAGCTTTTACTCGTTAAGAACATACACCAGAAAGCAACCTCTGCGCAACACAGATGTTTCACACTTCAGAGCTGTAAGGAAACACAGGCTCTCGACCAGCACACCCAAATCCTTCCTCTTGCCCTTCTGTCTACACTTCTCCTGTGACAACATGAGCAAAAGCATCTCAGACACTCAGACAGGGGAGGTGAAGAGACATTTATGTAGTGCTCTATCACAGCTCCCTCTCTTTGTCCATCGCCGGCTTTCCTTTCACTACAGCAGAATCTTACACATTCTTAATGAATGCCACTCCTATACGCTCCACATTTGAGAGATCAACAGCCCTCATGAGGGCAAGAAATATTTCCCTTCCTCATTTAACTTCTGAGAAAACACACTTTCATTCACTCACTGCTACGTGCCAATTTTTTTTCTTTTTGCAAATACAGAATAAATGACTTAAAGCAGTTTGTTAGTTTTTTGCTTTAAGAGAAAACATGATGCAGAGTGAAAAACATTGTCTATATGTATTTTAAAGCGATTTGCTAGACGGTTCCTCAGACCTTTCTGCACAGAATGAGTGCAGAAAATGAAAAAATGAGTGCAGGGTGAAAAAACAGCGTGCGTGCTTCTGGATAAAGCTCTCACTTGGGGATGCAGTCAAATATTCTCTCACAGTGAGTAAAGATGCAAAACGCAACCACAGAAGTCAGTGTGCATACATTTAAACCAGTAAGTCAACTCTACTTAAATATTACATGGAAAAAGCCACACAAAAATTGCAACGCTACGAAGCCAAACATGCAAAAGACAGCTGCTAGGTCCCTTCACTGCTTGTCTTTCCTACGTCTCATCTAATCTTCATCCTTTGCCCCACACTTCTTCCTTTCCATTACTCTTTCTCCTGATCCCATCACATTCTTGGCTTGCGACTGCTAATGTACTGCTCTGTAATTGTGTGCATGATCTTACCTCGCTCTCCCAGCCCTACCAACCCTACTGTCCTCACATGCTCCTTAGATAAGTTGTCTCCCTGTTCCTGGTTCCCAGGCCTTCTGGTTTAAACACCCTATCTCCTCCTGCTGTTCGTTTGCCCAGTTAGCCCCGGTTGTCTCAACCTCCCAGGTTGGCAATCAGAACCTCACACACTGCCAATTCTTATCGTCTCTCCTCCAGTGACCCCATTCCCACCACCCCTGGCACATCACTGCAATGCCAGGAACGGTTCCCAGGCAAACAGCTCCACGCTTCTGCGCCCAGTTCCTACACCGAGCTCTCCTCCCCCTTCCCCACCCCACTGCAGGCTCAAGCCCGTTGCTTCCTCTCTGCCCACAACATCTCCTCCCCTGCAGGTGAAGGTGGCAGAAGAACCACTGCCATTTTGCTCAGCCCCCGTATTGCTCCCTCGCTGCCCACCACCTAGAGCAAGCGAGCAGCCGACAGACCTTCGCTGTGGCTCGGCACAGCCTTGGACCCTCCTTGTGACCACACAAAGTCCTCCGAGGCCAAAGCACCTCGCTCCCACTACAACTGCCGAAGCCTTCAGCACTGCTATCTCCACTGAGTACTCACGGAGTGAAATTTTTCCAAAGACTTGCAAGCTTGCCTAATTTGGGCAGATTTTCTCAAGACCAGCAGAAGGCATATCCCTGTTCAAGAGCTATTGTTTGCCAAACTTCAAATCCTTCCTCCAGTGAACGCGAGCACTGCAGCTTTCCAAAACCAAAGAGGCATTGCATTTAGCATGTGCAAGGCACTGGTCCTGGTAACAAATGAATAACCCTGACTAATATAAATAAAAAAAACTGTGAGGTAGGCACATAGAAAATGACACTCTGAGCATGCCAAGTTGGAAACAATGTTAAGCCGCAGAACATAGAAGATCCTAGCAGAAAGTGTTAAACCACACCTTCATGAGAAGAGCCACTGGCTCAGTCTAGAACACAGGCTAAGGGAGAAAACCGTGCAATGCAGCCAATAAGCAATTTCCCAGAGTTAACAGAAGCTGAGCAAAGTCTCCAAGAATCCAGTTGGTTAAAAAAAATTCGCAATATCTCTGCAAGACAAATATTCTCCTGTCACATAGATAATACTCCTTTATCTGCATATCCACAGACCGAGTGCAATGCAAGTAAAACTTTTGAACTACAAAATGAGTAATTGGTGAGAAGAATTGTACCTGCTGTTCACAGGACAGTAAGTGTAAACTCTGCAAACTTCTCTGTCCTTCGGACACAGAGCTACCAGCAGCACCCGCCTCACCAAAAGGGTAGAATTCAAGGATTTCATTTGTTCTTTTTACATCTTTTTTAAGTACCAAGCAGAAACACTTGACAAATACTGAACAAGAGACAGCCAAGTGACACGTATTTGAGATAAGAAGCCTACGTTATTTCCCCTACAACAACAACAACCCACTATGGCTTTCTTTATGATTATGGGCCATGGGGATGCCTAGGTAGCTCACTGGGGACCGCCCTTCTAAACTAGACATGAATTCCTGGGAGACTCCAGTTCAGAAGTTTCATTCCTTTACTTGGATTTTGAAGGTGGCTGGTGGATTGCTGCTGTACTTTTGGTTGTATTTCCAATTACATCGAGTCTTCCCCACATAAAGGACAGCATTGCAATGGGACTCTTTCTCTGCAAGCTTTACAACACACACAGCTACTGCAGTAATCAGCAAGGAACCCTGAATAATCAGCGCTTCAATTCCTGCACTTTGCACTGCTCTATACTGCAGGTAATCTAGAAACCTCATCTAGACTTTTTTCCCCCGTTTTTAGATGCAAGGAGAAACATTTCACCAAGGCTATCCAGACAACAGAGGCAAAGCAATCATGTAAAAATTCCAAAGGGATCCAAATCACCCCCATCACATCTGCTTGAGAAGATGAAAACTGTCACATCCTGTACATAGATATGTGTACATAAAACACATACAAGATGGAAAAAAGTAGTGGATTTTAGAGCCAAAACTATTGCTTGCAAAGGAGAACTAAGACTTCAATATGTCAACAGACAACAGTGTTTTTCCTCTCGCCAATGTAACTAGCTCATTGTTTAAACAAAGTGTGAAAAAGAAAAGTGGAATTTCTAGGCGTGGAAGGAAGAGGAGATGTTTCATCTGAAAAACATAATCTTATGTTGAAGGGGGAAGTTATTTTAAAATATTTATATGAATGCTAAGCAAAATCAACAGAGCATTGGATTTTGGTGGCTGGATTAGATTCAATGCATAACCAATGTCAGAAGCACTATTTCAAACAGGATGAAAATGAGTTTCCAAAAATTCATTAGCAGGTTACCTTTCCAGCAATCAACAACAAAGGCACTCATGTAAAGCGCATTATTAAGTTACAGTCCAGCAGCGGCTCCTGCTCTTCATGTGGAGCATGGCTTTTGAAATTCTGCTTTAGCAGAATGTTTCACAACATGAGTAACACTAATGAGCTGCAAGGAGTCCAGAAAAACATTGTCTCATGTTTGACTGCTTTCCCACATGGTTCAAGAAAGCGGGGGATCTCGGGCAGCCACAATACAGATGGGACCATTCTGTGACTGGGAGGGAAAAAAAGAGATATTCTACAGTCTTGACTCATGCTGAAAGCTTGTAAATCCCCCGATAGTTAACGAATAGGTAGAAAATACAAGAATAGGCCAGTGACAGAATTATAGAAGTCCTTTCTTAAAGCAAAGCAGAATTGTAAATGAAATTACTCAGACACACATTCAAGACCTAGCGACCTCTTTAGAAACCAGAACGGAATCTTTCTACTCAGCGTGCCTGGAAGCACCACGGGCTGCATGCAGAAGCCCTGCAGCACAACCCGCTTCGCTTAGACTTCTGAGAGCAGCCGGAGAGTTCCCCCCAACACATCTTCTTACCCAACTACTTTTAAGATAAGGAAAAGGACTACAGTAGCATTAATTTTAAAGTACACATACTTACAGGCTGCAGGAGCCTGAAATACCATCCTGCGCTAGGCAAATGCACAGAGGTGTGTATTGCAGAATTAAGATACTCTCTAATGACTCAACATCTCTATAAACAATTTCTTACTCAGTAATCTACATATACAGACTGACCACTTAAAACAGACAGTGATCCACCATGAAATAAGAGGGAGATATTCATGTCAGACATTTTTGCTACTTCACAGTTGTCCAAATAACTATGCAGAATACTGAGCTAATGAGAAGCGTACTCTGCTTTGAAGTGCCCATCTCCAGCATTCTGTACACAGCTTTTACAAAGAGCCTTGGAATCAACAAGCCGAAGTTATAAATATGATGCATTTACTCCTGACCTCAATTTTTTGGTGGTTGTGTGGTTTTCTTTTCCTCCTCCTTTTTTTCTTCATCAGACTCTCACTATTTACTTTTAAGGTACCTTACTCTCGGTCACTCTGCCTTACATATTTTTGTAGGTCAAATTCCACCAGCCTCTTCGAAATATAAGAAAGTTTTAATGTTATCAAATGAAAACCAAATTTCTACTAAAATGCAAAGGGAAAGGGGGCAGGGGCACAGTTCTGCCTCTAGGAGTTGTCTGAATGACATCAAATAAGTTGTAACAACTCACAACCAATTTACAACAAAACTCACTTTTCATAAAAGCACTTGCCATCACAAAATTCTATCTTGCAAGCAAACCATCCAACCACCTTTGAAGGTTAGACCCGTTACCTTACATTAAGGAATCTCTAATTATGAATTCGGAGAGAGTTAACTACAAGTAGCCTTGCTTGCTAAACCACTAATCTGTGCCCTTGTCCCATCAGAGATCAGCAGCTTTTCCTTTCACAGAGATTGAGGGTTAACACCCCAAACCAAGAGCAATTGGGTGTGAGGGACCATGAGGGCACAAAGATTTTTATTTTATGCACTCAACTTTCACTGGTGCATACAGTGAAACAAGATTTGGCAAATAAAATTAATAATCCAGCGCATCAAACCCAGATCCAGCTCTGCAGATCCTCTTACAAGGGAGCATGCTGACAAGAACAGAGCCTTCATTTAAGATCACATTTGACTACAGCGCCCAGGAAACAGCACTTGGTAATGGCATCAAGGTCAAAGCCACCTAGGTTCTCCAGACAGATTCAGAATGTGACTCACCACTAAATGCAGCACCTATACATTATAAATACTATTAAAGAACAATACTACGTTCAAGAAAGTTGAAGAAATTCAAGACTACAGCTGTTTAAACACAAATTCTGCTGATTAATTAGATATGCAGGTACTGAAGGAGGAAACAATTTATCAGTTACAGGTAGGAAGCAGGCCTTAAGTTCTCAGATGTGCACCTACATTTCACTGTCTGACTACAAGGAATAATTAGCAGAACATGGTCTACATGAATCCACTTGTCTTCATTCTGTGAATTAAGAAATTACTATTACTGTAAAAAATCATTTTCTAAACCATAAAAACATTAGAGACAATTCACATTTATAAGCAGAATGAACTTTATACAACTAAAGTAACTACCCACGAGACGTATTTATTTCATACTGAAGCACACTGAACACTGCAAACAAAAGGCCCAGTCCCCAAAGTATCAGTCATGTGAGGAGTTGGCCAACAGAGCCCCTTGCGTAAAGGCAGCAAATTAAGTCCTTTGCAAATAGACTACTCACCTTCTCGCAGGTTGAAAGGACATTGACAGCTGTTAGCAGACACCCAGCCACACAAAGGTCAACGAAAACTTGGATTAAAACACATTCTCACCACTTAATCTTTTCTTTTTTTGAACTTTACATTGGGGGGGGAGGGTGGAATCAAACCCACAGTGTCTGCACCTCTGAAACACTTGGAGCAAAAAGATGAATCTTCCCACATTTAATCCCTTTGCTGGCTGCACTTGCCATGCTGTGAGACAGTGTTTGGAAACACCAGAGGTTTTTCTGGACCGCTTAACCACAAATTTACACGTAGCTCCCCCAAACTACACACTGTACCAAAACTTATCATCAAGAGAGTTCATTCCCTTCAATATACCAAGTGTGCAGCCACAGCCTTTCCCACTCAAAAGACAAGGACCAAAGGGCTGAGGTCGGTTTTAGCGCAGTTTGCTGTGTAATTCCTACCGCTTGCTTCCAGGGCTCCATCCCACAGAAGAGGCCGCTGGTGGGAAGTCGCTAAGAACACAGCAGCATTTCACTAGCTGAGGCAGAGCAGCTGGATGCGACACACGGGTAACCATGTTGTTCCTCATTACCCAAGAGAGGGGAAGGGTGAGAGACCTCGGTATGCTTTACAGCCTATCTCCCCCAAAGCCTAGTTAACCAAGTCACAAGTTGGGTCTGTATGCTGGTACACAATCTTTAATTACCACTTAATGCTAGCGTAAGTGTTTAGAAAACAGTGTAAATGTGAAAGACCAAACACGAAGCAAGTTCTATGATCTCCTACCTGCCAGCCCTAAGAGCTAGTCTTGAACCAGAGTGGAAAACAAAACGTTTTGGCCCTGTGACGACGTTGCCCTTCACCCACCACTTCCCCCTGGCTCCTGCTCTTTGGGGTACAGACAGACTTATTCTGTACTGAGAGCACGGCGCAGCCGCTGCCACCCCGCAGGGCTCCCCGCACACAGGGACCAACGTCAGTTACATGAGACCTTCAGGTTTTGCTCCATCACACCGGATTGCTTGGAGGCCCCAGCTGATCTCATTATCCCGAGTGTTTAACCTCACACTGGATGCAGACGATGCCCTGGTACCTTTAAGAGTTCTGCTGGCTTTGGGTCCCCGTATGCTCACAGGGCCAATCCTAAAATGAAGGCAAGCAGCTTTTTTCCCCCCAGGAACGCACAGAAATCCTACCAAATCCATGCACATTAACGTGCTATGTGCTCTAAAGAGCAACCTTGATTTTGCTTCTCCTTTGTTACATGAAAGGGGTAAACGACGAACACGTGCCCACTCTGGTAGGTCTGCACATCTGAGATAAAAACTGCAAGTCAGGCCTGACCAAACACCACTGATCTTCCAGCAGATTTTCAGTTTCTAAACTACAGTTGGAAACACTTCTTACCTCCTCTCAGCTTCCAGTCCATCAAATGGTTGCAGCAAACCATATCCCAGTCACACCCTAAAGCAGGCATTTGACATTTACAACACCTGTTTGAATGCCCATTCCCTGACTACCTAAAACAAATACTAAGTTTTAAGGTAAACAGAAATTTAATTTTGTTTGAAAACCACCAGGCTCAACAAAGGCCGTGGCATACACTGAATACTGGTTGGTTGTGAGGTTCCTTTCCCAGCAAAAGGGGAATATGGAGAGGGAGATCAGTGTTTTGGCCTAGATACCCAGAACACTGGAAACCGATGAGTTTTCAAAGCCCTGCACAATTTAAAACACAGCAAGTCCTGCCAACCTGGTACGTAGAATCATTTAATCTGGTTGCTCAATTCTTTTCCTCAGTAACCTGCTACACTTCTCAAAGCACATCGAAGACAAGGAAAATAACACTGATGCTACCAAAGACAGAATTTCAGCAACAAAATTTTAGGGAAAAGAAGCTGTTACAAAGACATGCCTGCATACACACCTGCAAAGATTACCATGAACAGAAAGGACTATTTATAAGCACTTCTCTGCTTGTTCACGTACAGAAACCTCTCAGTATCGCTTGCACTCTTAAGAATGCAAGAATAGCTACTAAATCCATCTTGAAAACTCAACATTTATTTTTCTGTGTCAAAATTGTTATACCAGCTCATTACTGTAATTCCATTCAAACTATTTAATCTCCCCCAAAGCATCCAAGATGCAGAAGGCAACTGCAGATTTTCCCATCAACATGCCCATGCAGCAGAGCTGCTTAAATACTGATGAATCAAAGTAGCATCATTCCAGCATTTCATCGGTACACATCGCCTCTTACTTTGGAATATACAAGCATACCACAGCCACCCCTCAGCAAGCATTTTCCCCTTAATTTATTACCTAGATCTAACTGTATCATGACCACAATGTCACGGCAAGATGAGATGCTCACTGAACAGAGCAGTAACGCATCCCAGAAGGATGGCATTCAGCATGTATAAAGGAACCATTTCTACACGGAGATGGTTTAAAAGCTTTGATGTGCTTACATCTGAACTTACACTGATTGCCAGGCACAAGGAGACGAATACAGGAGTGAAACCCTGCAGCGCCTCGCAATCCAGATGACGCCCCACGACTTATTTCTGACTCCCCACTGCAAACACCACTGCCGTGCCCCCCAAGAAGCCCACCCCACGAAGCAGGGAGCCCCCAGAGCCCGGAGGGCTGCTCGCACGCCTGCTGCCCACCGCCACGGCCCTCGCGAACAGGTTTTGCTCCCAGCTCCCCCATCACGCTGCCAAACATGGCTGCATCGCCTCCTCTTTGTGGCTGGCTCTGCCTTTCCCCTTCGCCTTCTCAAACTTCTCCTACCTGCCTCCCCTCGTTTTCTCAGAGCGGGGCCCGCTGAAGATCCCCACCGGCCTTCTACTCGCCTTTAACAGCTCCGCTTTTCCCAGCAGGGGCTCGGCATAAACCAGAGGCGTTACACTTCCCACTTTAAAGCCTCACTTCAACCAAAGAGCCTCTGAGCCCCAGCCCCAGCCGTGCCTGCTCACATCCCTCGGGGCAGCCCCTGTAGCCCCCTCAGCCCCCCACAGCCCTCTCCCCAAGAAAAGCCCCTCAGCTACAACCCCCTCCCAAGCTCCCCTCTCACCATAGCCCCCACACAAACCCCTACCTGAAATCCCCCTACCCTAACGCTACATTTTGGTGAGGGCTGCTGTCGGTTTTTTATTTATTTTTCCACACAGTCTTCACCCCACACGGCAGCCGAACGAAACCGCCGCACCCCCGGCGGGATCTCCCCACACGAGAAAAGTTTCCACGAAGGGGGGCGAGCGGGCAGGGCGAGCCCTTCACCCTAACCCCCTTCATCCCCTTACCCTAATCCCTTTCACCCCTCGCCCCCAGAGGAGCCCCGGGGGCCACCTCCCGCCCCCCCCCTTCCCCCTCAGCACGGACCGTTACGGCCCCGGCTGCCCCTCAGCACCCACGGGCTCCCCCCCCTCACTCACCCACAGCTCCGTGCCCCAGCTCATGGCTCCGCTGAGGGAAAAGGGGGGCGCCGGGGGTCTCGGCGCCCCTTCGCTAGGCTGCCTCCCTTCTCTCTCCCTCAGGCTCTCGTTGCCCTTCCTCTCGGCGGAGGCGAGGAGCGGGCAGGGCCGGGCGCTGCTCACCGCCGCTCCCGCCTCATCGCGCCGCAAAATGGCCCGGGCGGAGCGGGGCGGGGGGGGTGGATGAGGGAGGGGGGGGCGCTTGACAGCTCCGCCGCACTGCGCAGGCGCGGCCGGGTGGGTGTGTGGGGAGGGGGAGAAGCGCGCACTGCGCAGGCGCTGCGCGCTCCCGTGCCTGAGGGGAGCTGCGGGGACGCGCTGCCCCCTCAAGTGCCTCAGCCCCCTTTCCTCACCCCATCGTGCTATTTTTATTATTTGTGTTTTGAAGTAAACGCTCCTGTTAGGACGTATTGGGATGCGGGCATCCGCCCCGCCGAGTAAAGCAGCCCTTCAGGCAGGCTGCAGGGAGGTGCTGCCCAAATCCAGCCCCACGCCCCAAACCGACCCAAATCCACAAATATTAAGTCCGCCATCTGCCACCAGCGTGCTCAGCAGGCGAGCACAAAAATAATCAAATTATCTGCTTTCACATAAATGCGGGTTGTTGTAGCAATTATGCTGGCCTTGCAGAAAATGGCTCATTTCCTTGCCGGAGAAATAAGATTTATTTTGTGCTCGTCTTCCTTTGTAAGAACATTTGTTTGAGCTGTGTCACACGTAATCTGATTTTACATTTTTGCTTTTACATCTCTTGTAGCTGAAAAAGAGCCTTAGATTGCTGTTTTATATTTATTGCTGCATCTGTTCATCAAAGATTTCCACAGTGGGTACAGAAGGGAAGCACGTTTGTTCACCTGAGAAGAAAGGTATCTGCTTATAGACGGGTGGGATCCACTTGATGAAGGAGATAAAAATTGACCAGCTGCTGCAGGTTTTATCTCCTTTAGATCAATGCACCTCTCCTTTCACTAGCTGGCACTCAGATATTAACTTAGATCAGAAAGAATAAGAAAATAATAATTTAAGTGATTCCAACGTTTAGGACAACAATGAAGACAGGTTTTATGCCCATAATGGAACTGCATTTATATTTTTCCCGGTTAGTTCAAGTGGTTTGAACTTAAGAGTAGAATGCTGCTCCTCACACAGCCGTCTTTGAAGGGATGCAGAGAGCAGGCATCACTTTTATTCATCATTAAAAGTTATTACTTTTAAGAACTGACTTCATAACAACTAAGAGACACGCTCTTCAACTCATTTTACAGAGTAATTCTTCCTGCTATTGCCAACATATTTAAATATTTGTGTCTGCCATGCTGCCTAAAGCTCAACCACAGTCTTTCAAGGGCTTGTCCTTCCACAGACTCTCAGAAAAAGGATGCCAAAGCCCGCTGTCCTTCCTTAGGCTTATGTCCACCCAGAACACATCACAAAACCAGGCTCACAACTTTTGGAGAGCTTAATCTATAAATACTTGAGCAAAAAGAATGTACTGAGTCCAAACAGAGCAGCACTAGTATCATCTGAGGCAAATTTGCTGTGGAATTTCCTTTTGCACAAAGACCTGGGAGGGGAACAAGGCAAACCTGTTACACCAGCACGGGCAGGGAAACCTGTCCATGCTGAAAGAAGATAAAAAATGCTTAACTGGTTATAGAAAGATACAGGCCAGAAATGCAAGTTTTTATTTATGATGGAACATTAGAATCAACAATACCAAAATGTATGAAAATTTATTAAAATGTGTGGACAGAAGCTCAAGACAAAACCTAAATGAAATGAATTCCAGATATTTCTGGAAGGAGACTCTCCCCTGTCTTTATTATTTAGTCTGAAACTCTCCAAGACAGGGACTGACACTTACATTATTACTTTCATTTGTACAGTGCCCAAAACAGCAGGGCCTGCAGCATGATTGGTCCCTAATTGCTAATGTAATTAACAATGATGGAAGCATTACGAACCCTTTATGTTACAGCATGATGCTGGAAGGCTCAGCAGGTCCCAGGCTCATAAGTATAGTTCAAAATAACACTTAGAAAATGGATTCTCTCTCTTTATTTCTGATTTACACAATCAGAATCAGAACAGTACAGAAGCTAGTGGGGGCTTTCCTCTCACCTGCAGTGGGAATAAGACTATTCAGAGCTGTTGTCTAGATACAGGCCTATTCCTGTAAATTTTGTGTTTACCCCTCCTGTTATGATTTAGCATAGTCTCTGAACTGGATCCTAAGCAGAAGCAATTCCCTTTCTAAAACAGAACTTTATGTAAGAGACTCTAACCCTAATCAAAAGTAGCTAGATTAAATACCTTCTAAATCATTTAGCAGCCAAGCAATGTAAAACAAACCTCTAAACTGTAGTTCAATTTAAATCCCTGCTCCCTGGGTTTAATCATGCAAAGCAAGAAAAAATCATAGCTTGCAATGTATGAGCATTTCCAGCTTCCAGGATATAAGAAAGAGGAAGAGGACCCACCTTTCCCCCTTGGAGTCATCACCCCTGCAGCTGCTTCCCTTTTATTTTTTTTTATAATTCTGCCCGTATCATCCACATCTAAGACAAGTAACGTAGATGTTACTTATAACCTCTCATACACTAGGACCAAAACAGCACCCGGAAAGGAAGAGGACACACCTTTCCCTAAGGCCACCGGCATTACAGCTGTTTCCTTTCTGCTGTTGCAACATTATCCACCTCATTCAGACACACAGCAGGGGACCTTGGTTCTCTTTACATGTCCTATCAGGGCCCGGAGGGGCCTGATTAGCACCTGATTAATGCCTGATAAACCTTAATGGTCATCCTCACCTGTGGCCTCCACCTCACACCCTCCACCCATAGAGGCAGGAGCCCTATTTAAGCTTTAGCCTGAGGCATTGCCTTCTGTTTGAGCTGGGTTTTAGGGGTACTTATTTTGTGTTCAACTATAGCTGTGTGTGTGTGTTTGGCTATGGACCATATTGATGTGGACATCTGACTCCCCTGAAGTATTGATCTCAGACCTGCCTGATCACTACAAACTTATCCAGGTATTGGCAGACTGTCTGACCTTCACCATCACCTGAAATACTAACTTCTTAATTCAGCATCTGAGCTATAGGTTAACATCTCAATTCAGTTTTATCCATGCCTCATTGCTACAAACTTGCTTGATGACCTGGGCTCTCAGCTGCTCTCCATGGGCTTGCCTTGCTTGGGAACTGAGGGACTGCACCCAGCATGGTGAGGCTCCTGCCCTGTTGGCTGCATTGTTGCCCTCTGTGGTCTTGAGGGAATAGTGAGTCCTTGCTGCTCCATGATATGCCCTTACCTTCAAGAGATGCTTGGATAATGCCCTTGGTAATGTTTTAACTTTTGGCTAGCCCTGAAGCGGTCAGGTAGCTGGATTCTATCTTTGTAGGTCCCTTCCAACTGATCTATCCCATTCATTTTATGACAAGGGTATATTGACAGGGATGAAAATTTAAGTATAGAATCTTATAACATATATATTCCTTTAAAAGTGCCTAGGCGAAGAAAGTAAACATCACAAATTCCAATGTGCAGTTCACTTAGTCTGTTAGTTGCAACTTAGTCACTAAAATATTCCAATAGCTGGTAGAGAGTTACAAGGAAAACAAATCAGTCTTCAGATCACTTCCAGTCTGTGGCATAAAAATCCCTGCTTGTCATTAGGAAGCACCTTCAGACTAGAAGAGGCTCATCAGCTGAACCAGTCTCCAGAATTAGAGGGGGAAGCCTCATGCTGTTTGGCTACTGAAGAAGTCGGTGTGGCTGACACTTGGCAGAGCGAGGCATAAAGTCTCTGCTGCAACAGTGCTTACAAGCAACCATTTCTCATGAGCCTGTTGTCTCTGGGTTTCCCAGGGTGGTCTGCGCACAGAAATTATGATTACGCTATTAAAATATTCCGAGAAAATATCTGGACCAGAACCATCTTTTCAAAATAAATTCTCTGACCGTGGTCACGTAGGCTTCCTACAAGGCCGTGCGCTCCAAGGCCTGGTGCTGAAAGGACATCTAGCGGCACGCCCCGGTTACTACCCACAGAAAAAATCCTTGAAAAACACAGGGGGTGTGCGGTTTTCATGCTTCCAGGTGTTTTCTGGTATCGGTCCAGGTTTCCTTGGCTGATGTCGAGGTTTCTGTGTTTATTTTATTACCTAAGAGTATCCAAGAAAATAGGGGAAACGAAACTGTAAGAAATAACCTGTACAGTAAGACCTGAATCACGTCTGACCGAGGATGTGACATACTACGTACGCAACGTAGCTGTTGTAAAGGTCGGGATTTTTCTCTACCTATTCACCCTCACTTCGCTACTCACCTGTGCCAGCCCAGTTGTTTACCTGGCTCTGGATGAAGGGTGCTGTGCAGCTCTTGCCTCATACATTAAAAGGGAAAATGAAAACATTCGAGTTATGAGGTAGCAGAACATTGAAAAGTTACGTTTATTTACATTGATGGCTTCCATAATGTAGATATATTGCGTAGCCTTTCAAAAAGGGTTTTAGCAGTGGGTTAGCCACTTAAATCACCCCTATTTATGTTGTGTTACTCTGAGCAAGAGATATTTACGTTGTGTTACGCTGCTTGTGCTGCTCTGAGCAAGGGAGGGCGCTGAAGCCAGGCCCCGCCTGCGTGAAATTTTATTTTCAAGCGGAACTATGGTTCTGAACAGCTTTCAAATAGTTCAGAAGCTTCAAAGCCATCCCTGTATGAAAGCTGAAAGCCTTTTGCTTTACTTTATGGTCGTTTCGTCGAGATATCCAGTCAGCACTCTAACGCGTCTTTTTTATGAACCCGTTTCCTCAGCCGTTCGCGCTGCGTGCCGCTCACACCACCCCGCAGGGCCCCCGGCGAGGAGCCGAACCCGGGCGGGGCACCTCTGAGGGGCGAAATGCGGGAGGGGGAGCGGCCGGGCCGAGGGGCCGGGGCCGGGCCCTGACAGACGGGGGGGGGGGCGTGGCCATCGCGCCCAGGGGGCGTGGCCGTGGTGGCGGGGGCGTGGCTTTGGCGGGGAGTGGGCGTGTCTGCCGGTGCCTCGCGCCCCGCCCGCTGACCCCGGAAGCGGCGCGGAGGAGGATGCTGACGCTGGCCTGAAGATGGCGGCCCGCGGCGCCGTGCCTGCGCCGGGCTGGGCCGCGCTCGGGCTGGGGCTGGCGCTGGCGCTGCTGTGCGCGGGCCCGGCGGCTGCCCGCGTCCATCACCTCACCCTCAGGGTAAGGCCCGGGCCGCCTGAGGGGAGCGGGATGGGGCTGGGGGCTGGGACGGAGCCCCCGGGCCTGGTCCCGGTGCCGGCCCAGGCCCCGCCTCGTCCCCTGAGGGCCGGTGCTGCCCCTCGTGCCGCCGGGAGCCGGGGGCTGTGGTGGGGCTGAGGGGGCTCCGCGTGTCCGGGGGCTTCGCGCCGCGGGGCTCGGGGTTGTTCAGTCCCAGTTCTGCACAGCAAGGCTAACGATATCGCGTTTCGCCAATAAAAACACCCAAAGGAGTCAATAAAGTGCTGAAGGAGCGGGATCTGCACTGCCGGAGCAGTGTAGGGAGAGTGCCAAGGCCTTGCGGGAGTTCCCCTTCAGCCGTTGGGACGTGGGGATGCGTTCCTCACTCCTCCGTAGGGGGTTTTCCAGTCCGTACGGCTGTGTGATGTGCCACTGAGTGAACAGTGTTCTGCCCCAGGAAAAGCTAACCTTTCTCAGAAACAAATTAGGGAACTTTTGCTGGTTACTTTATTGTTTCGAAAAAATTTTGACCAACGCTTGAGTGCTGGAAGTTTCTCCCGGGGCAATACTTTTTTCCCTTATGTAGTAAACTTTTGGGCTGGCTTCAAGCAAATGTGTTCAGCAGCAAACACCGCAGTTCCCGGATCCTGTTGGGGCATTTCTGAACTGCCGAACTGTTTGCTCCCTTCTTATGATCAAAGCGGCGCATAGCTCCAGTTTTGTAGGTATTCTGCATGAGTTGCGTTGCTGAGCTGCCAAGCACCGAGGGAAGCAGACGCCCTTTCGTGCCTTCACACACCTGTATAAACAGGAGCTTTATTGTTAGAGTGCAGCCTCTTCGTCTGCGGCTTTACAGCGTTTATGTAAACACCAGCTTCCAACAACACTACCCCTTCACAATGAAACCTATCTTCTGGTGTTGCTGCCGTTGGCTCCTTGCTGGTGGCAGTGTGTGCTTTGATGCTGTGCCAAGCTGAAGGCCGTGGCTCTAAGCGAGTGCTGGATACTAGGCCTCCGCAAACCAGCTGTTGTTTCTTACGTTGGAAAAGCCTCCTTCTGTCTTCGTAATTAACGTCCGGAAGTGCAACTTCTTCTGATGTCAGAAAAACGAGTCGCAATCAGCGCGTCTTGCTGCTATAAAAAGAACTTTTTATAGAAACATACAAATTCAAATATTTTTTCTGAGGTAGAAAATGGATTTGTTTGACCGTTGCTGTTAGAATAACCTCATCAAATGAAGACTCTTCCTTGCTAGCACTTATCACCTTCTTTAAAACAACGTGGTATCCTAAAAAAACAAACAAACAAAGAAACGCTTTGAAAAGTTCAAGCATAAGAAAACCGATGGAAACCATTTTCAGAGGTTTCCAAAAGTGGGTGGTAATTAGCATGTTTCTGTTTACCAAAAACATGGTAAGCGGGACATGTGCTGTGGGTTTGGGGTTTTTTGGTCTTAACATTTGAATACCATAATACCAACTGCTTCAGAGAATGAGGAAGTTTGTCTAGATGAGACCTTTGTCAGGTACACAGTTACGTTTAATGCTGACGAGTAGCTGAAATTAGAGGTTTCCAGTGATTTCTCAAGAGGAACCATCCAACTGACGATGCTGTGTAGCAGTTTGTGGTGTTACTTTATTAAAGTGAGATTGCTTTGTAATTTACTGGCTTCCAAAAGGGAAGTAGAACCCCTCCTGTTTTATGACACTTTTAGGATTGTGATGTCATGTTAATTTTTTATTTGGAAGATGTTAGTTTTCAGTGGTTGTTTCTGTCCGTAAATCCCTCTGGCCTTTTTTATGTTGGTAAGTCTGGGATTTCAGTTGCACAAGTTGAAAAGACCTTTCAAAGCGATTCATACTGATAGCATCATCCCAATTAGATTTGCGGTAAAATGTTAAAGAAAATTTCTTTACCCATTCTGTAGGATCTTGGATGCCACTTCCCTTCAGTTGTACTCAAATGGTGCAGGATTGATTTTTATCCTAGAGGAGTGCGAGAAGCAGGGAACATTTTTATGGAAAGCAGCCAACAACTTAATCTGTTGGTACAACTGTAACCTGTTAGTAATAAGGCCCAGATCATCCCCTCTTGAAGGGGCATGTTTAAATGTTGAAGGCATCCTATATAAATTTAAATCACGTGCGTGCTAACAGCTCTGATGCTTAAGTATTCATTTGCCCTGGTTCACACCTTTGTTCTAAACACACAATCAAATATTTCTGAAGTTGAGCGGGTATAAGTAAAAGCCAGATATTTCCAACCCGTTAAACCTGTCGTGAGAGGTGAGACAACTGTTAGTTAGCCAGCGTCTTTAGGCTGTTGATACACGGAGCAATAGATGCTCTTGGGGAGCGTGCTGTTGCTTGTCAGGATCGTGTAAAGCTGAAGGATTTGTGAACTAAATCCGTAAACTCTAAGCACCCAAAGCTGATATAAAACCAGGGAGGAAAGTGTGTGTTATGTACTGTTTGTTCATGGGAAGCACATTGGGGAGCCAATGAAGCAAATGATTAAAGTGAACTGAAATTGCATAGTGTTTGCAGGAGTTCTGAATGACGTCCGTGTCTCCGTTTGTATTTACAACATACGAAGCGCCTTGCGGCTGGATGACGCTTTATTTCTCTCATTGCCGCCTACATGATTCTGTCCAGAAGCGGTTAATACCACACCAGGTGTATATATCTAAAAAGCTGGTATTAATCCTCTATTCTGACTGAGAAATTACACGGAAAGCATTGTTAAATGACCCAGGTGGACTCTTGTTTCAAGCATGTAAGTGCCTAGAATGCAAAGATGGCACTGCTTTAATATTCGGTTAAACAAAGCATCTGCTGTAAGCTGTGTCACTAACTTTTTTTTTCCCTCTTCTGAGCATTAAGGGAACCATCTGGTTATTTGTCAGGTTAGCTTGATTCCATTAGGGTGATCTCTTAGTACAGCTGGATTACAGGTTAGCTGTGCCAGGCTTTGTGTCCTGCTCTTACAGTGACATTTGTGTAAGGAATGTTTTATGCAGATATCAGAACTAACACTGGTGATCAAGGGAAAGAGACAACTTAATTTCACTTGTGCAATTTGCAGCTCAGTCTTCCACTGCCTTGTCCAGAAGAGTCTGATTGCCTTTAGCAGTTGACTTCTCTGCTTCAAGTATTCTGAAATCTGATTTTCTTTTTCTAGAGGTAGCAGGAGGAGGAAATAACTTATTTTTAGTGATCACTTGTAAAAGTGCTTTAAACTAGGTTTTAAATTTGCTTTTTAATTTTTGTTGCTCTGTTCTTATTTTTCTTCCAGTTTATGATCCCGTAGGACTGAGGGTCCAGTTATGTATCGGGCTGGATGGGGCTTTGAGCAACCTGATCTGGTGGAGGTGTCCCTGCCCATGGTAGGGGGTTGGAATTGGATGATCTTTAAGGTCCCTTCCAACCCAACCCATTCTGTGATTCTATACCTACTTATTGATTTCTGAATGCAAAGTACCAGGAAGGTGACCTTGCCTTGTCTGATGTGGCAGCTGCGTGTGATTTTTACTGCTTCTCAGGTTAGGTGCTTCATGATCTCCGAAAAAAAAAAAAAAAAGAAAAAAGAAAAAGCCAAGTGTACTTGAACTTTTATCAGCTGAGCAAGGCATGAGCAGGTATGAATTTCTAGTTTCCTTCCCAGTCTGAGAGGAGGCAAATTATTCTGCAAGTAAGTCTGTGGGCAGAGGAGGGGATTAGAGATTGGGACTTCTGTTAGAAAAACTAACCCTAGGAGTTCTGTTGGACCCCACCTATCTATATTCAGTGCTTACCCTACTTGTAAGACTCAAGGCCTCGAGTTTTACCAGGACCTTACTAAAAATCAGTTGGAAGAACGAGGCTACATATGAAATTTTCTCATCTGCGCCGTGCAGATAGCTTTCCAGTGTGTTAGGTGTTTGACTGCCAAGTGGTGACCCTGCCTAACACAGAAGATCTGATAGGACGATAACGTGGTGTGATACTTGCTAAACACATGGCCCAAACCCAGCTCTCAGTTAGGTAAGAGTGTTACAGTCAACTAATTCCTCTTCAGTCTGTTGCAACGACAGTGGCTAGGGTTCAAACAAGAGTTTTCTTCATTCATCTCCAGTCTTTTCTTTTTTGGTAGCAATATTTTGTTTAATCGGTGATGCCAGCAATTTAATTTCCTCCAGACTTTTTTCCTGCAACGTTCGCAGGAGTAGAGTCAAATAATTAGCAATGACACATTTGTTTAAAGTTCAAGTCTAAGTTGTTGGAAGAGTTGGTTGGTTGTATCTGAAGGTATCCTGAAGAGATTTGCTCTTGGTGTGATCAGACAGATGTTTTGCATGAATATTTAAGTGTCAATCTCGGTCACCCTACTTCCTCTGTAATTGCTCGGGCAGGTGGCTGCGTGTTGTGGTTTAACCCAGCCAAAACCAGGACCTGTTTATGGGGTTTGTAAACTTATCTTTTCTTTCTTGTAGGATGATGTGAGGCAGAAAGTGCACCTGAATACCTTTGGCTTCTTCAAGGATGGTTTCATGAAAGTCAATGTCAGCAACCTTTCGTTGAAGCCACCCATGAGTGCTGATAAGGGCTCAGAGGTAAGTCACTTTGAGTCCAATCACTGCGTTAAGGTTTGTGTCAAGTTGCCCCTGCACTGGATGTTTGAACTTGTGTGAAGTGTCAGACTGTAACTGGTGGTGCTCTTTGCTTTGCTCCCCATTGCGAGCAACCTGTGAGGATACATACATTATGGACTTAGCCTCAAGTGCTATCCATTCTGCTTTAAGGTCAAATTTTAACTCATCATCTCCTCTGCTGAACCTGTGTGTGTCCATGTATGTATTTTATGTACAGAATAGCTCAGTAGGAAGGGACCTACAAAGACCACGAGGTCCAACTGCCTGACCATTTCAGGGCAAATCAAAAGTTAAAGCATATTGTTAAGGGCATTATCCAAACGCCCTTTGAGCATTGACAGGCATGGGGCATCAACCACCTCTCTAGGAAGCCTGTTCTAGTGTTTGACCATCCTCATGGCAAAGGAAGTTTTTCTGATGTCCAGTCTGAACATCCCACAGTGCAGCTTTGTGCCATTCCCGTACATCCTAAAGTACATACTGTGTGTATGTATCGATTCTCTATTGAACAGGGGTTTCCTAAACAGTCCTCTGAAGTGAGACTTTTCATATTGTTGTCCTGTTACATTCGAATACGCCTCGTAATCATATTGTCAGTAGATCCTCAGTACAGTGACCATATCCAGGTTTTTAGAGAACTTTCACAGTACATGGTACATAGTACATTATATTAGTGATTTCAGTAGAGATATTGAAATACCTGGGTAGAAAACAGATGTGTTCTGACTTTACTGCATACTTCTACTTTATTACGAAAAGTATTAAATCTTTTCCTCAGCAAAAGTATCTGGAAAAGTACTGTAACAAGTTGAAAGGGATCAGTGCCAGAAGGCACTCTCCTTGGAGTTCGAGTCAGTATATATTGAATTCTTAGTAGGTATGGATGAAGCAGCAAGTCTATTATATTTGAATGATTTTCTGTCTAAATAGGTAATGCGAAAAATTCTGCCTTAAACATAGCTTAATTTGAGAGCAGTATTTTTGACTCATTCCATGGTGGCTTGGCTTCCCATCCTGGGGGGCTGAGCTGTTGTAATTTGACAGATTCTTCTTAATTGTCTCATAGGTGGGGTTCAGTTTGGATCGAACAAGGAACGATGGGTTCTCCACTTACCTGGTAAGAGATGTGGATGCTGGCCTAAAAATAGTAGCCTGTACATGGGGGAGAACATACCCAGTTCTTATAAACAGGAGGATGCTTCAAAAATGTTTTTGCTTTCCTTTCCAGGATGAAGAATTGGATTACTGTATTCTGAGAAAGAAACCAGAGCAAGATGTGTCTATTGTAATCTTACTTCTGGACTTCACAAATGAAGTGTGAGTAAATAGTGTACTTTGCATTCTTAGGTTACTTTGATAGTTGAAGCCAATGTAACATTTGATACTTCTTGAAGGGCTTGGAAAGCTGCAGTGCGTGTAGCTGTATTCTCAGTGGGTTACGTGAAAATTGGGAGTGAAAGAAATTTTGAGGTATAAAGTGGTTCAAGAATTCTTTTTGTATGTTGAAGGGGTGAGGGGATGTGATTTGTTTTTTTGGTGTAGGTTTTTCTTGTATTTTAATAAGGTGATTGTCTTTTACTGGTCATGTGTAGACTATGAAAGCCTCTTTAAGAATGTTGATTGGCTTTTCTTTTGTATAAAAATTTTATTTAGCGTGAAAGTACGGTTCTCTGCAGAAGCTTCTTCTCTGTTACCTAAAATTTCATTCGTGTCTGAGGAAAATGCTACTGCCACGATTACCAAGCCAACAAAAACGTCAGAACAAAATGCTGTTTCCGGTAAAAGTCTGGAGGAGACTGAACAAAATACAGACAGCAAAGGTAAGTCTGCTCAACCTGACCTATGTGTGCTGTCACTGCTAGTTTCTGGTTGATGTGCATCCAGCAGTGTGTTGTGGTCACATTCCAGGATCCCCTTGTGCTAGAATTTGACAGTATCTGATTGTCTTTTATCTGGCAAAAAGAAGCCTAAAGGGGAATTTGATAGCCACCTACTTCAAACTGAGGGGGGGTTAGAAGGTATTTTCAGTAGTGGCACACAATGTATTGGCACATAGTGCAACTTGTGGCTGTTGCTCCCATTATCAAGTCTTGGGTGACTCTGAATGTTGGGGTAGGCCAATACCCACTTTCCTAGGTGGGTATTACAGTATTGCAGCAGATTATAAATGTCATTTGTAGAACCGCTGTATTTAAAGATTTTAAACACTTGTGTCCAGTGTGGTCCATTACTGACAGTAGGGCTGCTTTGATTCAAAAGCTGGATTAGAAACGTCCAAATGTCCTTTCCAGACCTTATTTTTATGAGATGATGACCTTCCTTATCTGAGAGGTTAAAATTTAGTCTGTCACTTAGGAGTTACGGGGATGCAAAGGCAGCTATACCGGTAATCTTTCTTGCAGGGATACGTCTTTGTCTGGCTTCCAGACCATATGAAACAACTTGACAATCTCTGCCCTTACGGAATTAGCTCTAAACAGTTCATGTTATCTCTTCCCGGAAGAGTTCCTAAATGCAGCAGTCTGATCTGAAGTAGTTGGAGTCTGTCTTGTTGTGTCGTGTTCACGATCTTTGATATAGGTGAAAATGGAGTATGCTGTCTTTATTTTGCACAGCTGTTTTAATAAGTCAAGAGCTAAAGCTGGATGGCACTGAAGATAATTTGTCTGACAGCTCTAGCTTTGCTTTTCTTGCAGTAGTGTTGTGTGAACATTGACAGTGTGCTGACACATGGAAGCCAAAAGCAAAGCTTAAGTCTTAAACTTTTACTTTCTGGTAGGATGGAAGGACTGTATGTCTGGAAAGCTTCATAGAGGGTCTGTTGAAGTGAGTGGAGTGAAACAGTGAACTTCACATGCTGCTCTGTGGAAGTCTCCTGCCAGTTTAAATTTCTCCAGTTCAGAACAGATCTTTACTTGGCAGGTCGCTTTTTTTTTAAATTGTGACCTTGCCTAGTAAGGAGCTGAGAATCTTTTCCTTCCCCCAAACAAGTTAGGTTTTTTCTACGTTTGTCAGGCCTAATGTGTACATTGAGGCTAATCAGTGGTAACATTAAAGTCATGTAGTTGTAGAGTGTATGAAACAAAGCTGTAGCCTGAATCCAGTATATGCTGTCTGCCTCCTGCATCCCTGTAGCTGGAGGGGGTGGAAAGTTTGGGCAGGGTTTTGGGGAAGGTGTAGGAGTAGGGAAGCCTGCCTTAACATTTAAGGATGCATCCAGAATGAATGGTAGTGGAGGGAAGAGTCCTGGGAAAGTAAGGAGGGGTTGGGGAAGAATCTCTGATGATCATCGTGGAAACTGCCACGCAGGTGAGTGTAGGAATATTTGAGTAAGGTATTGGCAATGTGTAAAAGGTGGTAGTTTATGAGGCTGTCTAAATGCAAACACTCTAAACGTACCATTAATACTTTTATCTCTAGATAAGAAGTCTGAACGAAGTACAACAACCTCTCAGGTAAGAATCTGCTGTTCTCATTCAGAAAAAAAATAGCAAAACATTACAATATAAGTATGGCCAGAAAGTTGAAAGGAGTATTCTGTTGCTCTCAGCTTCCACTGTAAATGTACAGGAGGCAGTTCTGATTGTCTGGATGACGTAACCAGATGTAGTAGGTACCTGCCTAGAAATTTGTGTCTATTTTCCTTTTCCCAGAGCATAATAGAACAAGAGCATCGTGTTCGCAACGACGGAGGAACTTTCTCGTTTCAGGTAGGGCTTCTGCCATTGTCTAGTCTTAATGTGTACAGACGGTTCCTTTGACGTACTACTTTGTGAAAAGTCTGCTGCTCCTTATTGTAGTGCCTGTTCCCTTGGTACAGAGCCTCTTCAGTAGCTTTGTAAGTTTGAGATGGACTCTTCTTGAAATAAATGCCAGAAAGCTCATCATTCATAAAGTGTGGGGACTGATTTTAAACTCTTTGCAGTTCAACTAAATACGATAGTCAGTGAGCCTTGGCATATCCAAGTATTTGGTCTGTTAAAGCCTTAGCATTTACTGGGATTTGGCTAGTGCATGCAGATTTCTAACAACAAATAGCTGTGACCTGTCTGATGATTCACTTAAGGGACAGCTGCTCTGCATGAAACCAGATTAATGCTTTGTTTCGGTACACTGATTCATTTGTCGTTGTTGGTTACTATAAAACAAGTGTATTTTAGATCGTAATGTGAAACAGAGCAAATTTGCATAGCTGTGAAAATTTGTGTGGTTGTGGTGGGAGCAGAACAGCTTCTTATGCATTAGGGCAAGCATGATCAAAATTCTGTGCTTCACCATGTTAAATAGAGGATACTTCCTGTTATTTTTTGTGTTGAACTGACTTAAACACTGATGTCCAAATGTCCTGGGTTTCCAGAGTGCACAGCAATAGTGATTCTGTATCTGGAATACTGTTGAAACGTGCAGATACGCAGGTATCCTCAGAACAGTATGTTGGCAGAAAAGAACCAACTGAACCAAAATGACTTTTCTGGCCCCAGTAGAGATGGCTTCTTAACAATGCAACCCTGTTGTGAATGAGAACAATGCTGACTTTCCTATTCTTTGTTTTCAGTTTTTTTTTAACATCAGCTCTGATAACCAAGAAGGTCTCTACAGCCTGTATTTCCATAAATGCGTTGGTGAAAAGGGGCAGCCTAACAATAATCAGCAGCTATTTAGTCTTGATGTGAGTATAGCTTCTAAAGTATAATTAACTCATTCACTTAGAATTGAAAGCTGTGTGTTTTAGTCTAGCTTGTATACCAAGCACATGCGGTATGTGAGTGTGTGTCTGGGATGGGAAGTGATTCAGAGCTGTGCGTTTAATCTCTGTAGTGGCGTTTCTGAAGGCAGCAACTACAGTAAGAAGAATTAAAATACTACTTTTAGAGAAATGTTTGGAAATCCGAAGACTGCATGTGGGATTGGTTCAGTGTACACAGTTGTGACTAGATGCTGTAATGAGATGAGAGCTAAAACAGCTGTTCATGTTTTGCTACTCTCAAAAATCACATTTTTTTTTCTCTAAACAGTTACAGATATTAAGGCTGTTGATGCAATCTGAATTGTTGGTATTTGTGAATTCATTGTTTTTCGCTTTTAATGGCCTAAATCAGGATGCATTTTTACAGTGTTAGGTGAACACCCTTAAGGGTAACATTTCATAGCACATATTCTATCTCTTTTATCATTCAAGGGTTCAATTCTATGTGGTCTTGAGCCAGAGATTATTAGAACAGTGTGGGCTTTCCATTTTTTCCCTTTCTTGTGCTTATACTGCCTTCCATGCTGCTGTAATGAATTTAATATAACCTATTTTGTAATGAATCCTCTCATTGACTAAGGTAACTCTCGGGTCAGGCCCCTGAACTGCTCGTTAACGTGGCTGTGCTAATGCTACAGCAAGGGAATGTGTAGGTGATAGACCTTAGTAGCCCTAATTTCACTTGGACTAAGCTGCTTTAAATCTCCTTCTAATGTTGTATGTTTAGAAGGCCAAGTCTTTTAATTGCAATTTGTTGCTTTGAGCCCCTGAAGAAGTTGGAAAGAGAAGAAAACCTGGATAACTAGCCTACATAGTTGTATCCAGAGATGCACAATATTTTCAGTGCTGCAAATTAGTCTTGGTACATTATTTTAAGGAAGTCCTAGCACACATAAGCAAGCCTTTTTGGGATGTAAATAAGATGTTAAAGCTGCTGTTTTTTCAGTCACAAGGTAATAGCCTTGCAGCAGAGTACTTCTTTTCTCTTGACACGTGAAGAAATCCACTGTAGTAAACCTAAGAGTTCTTGCAGCTAGGTGTGACTCTCTGCTCACCTGAAATCAGGACTGTGCTAAAACCCTGCTTGTTCACACAAGGTTGTGTAGATACTGTTACTGAATCAAATGTGAAATTTGGTGTATAGAGCAACTGTTCTGTGGGAAAATTTCTTTCTTTCTGAATTATGTTGCATAACTGAAGCACCAGAAGGGAATGCCTGACCTTTTCTGCTTTTCAGGGAAATTACAGGTGCAATTTGAAAAATACTGAAAAATATCTTGAGATGCTTGAGGATAAAGAGCTGATTATATTTTTTTTGTTTCATAAATTACTACTTCAGAAAGGCTAATTTTAGACGAGTGTATCTGTTTGAGTTAACAATTAAAGTTCACAGTGCTTTAGCCAAATCTGTTTTCAATTGTACGCATAACACACCTTTAATATTCAGATAGAAATTACGGAAAAGAATCCTGAAAGCTACCTCTCAGCGGGTGAGATTCCACTGCCAAAACTTTACATTTCCATGGCACTCTTCTTTTTCCTGTCTGGGACTGTGTGGATCCACGTACTTCGTAAACGCAGGTAGGCAAACTGATGCTGCATCAGTGACAAGTACGGACCTACCTTGTTTAATTTTCTTCCTCCTCTTATTATACCCAATTCAGATTTAATCACTTAAAATTCTGAATCTTGCTCAATGCTTTGTACCTAATACTGCTTCTAGATGCAACAGTTAATCAGTGTTGTTGTAGGAGACCATTGTTCAAAAGTTATCAAGTCTTATGTTAGGAGGTTATGCGTGGAGTATGCGTATTTTAATATATTGTGGCAAAACTTACACAGGAAATTCCTGTAGTGGACAACAGAGAATACTATTTGAAAGTAACATTACATAACAAGAAATCTTTAATAATCGTTTTCTTATGGGGAATGGCAGAGGGGAGCCATAAACACTTCGATTATAGACAAAGTGGTAGGAATTCCTCGCCATGGGCTGTGCTTCTTACTCGTTAAAACATAACATCAGAAGCTAGGAGCAGCTTGGACCCTCGGACTTGATTTGAAGTTCGGTAGGTGATGTGATGATTTGGTAGTCTGAAGTTCAATAGGTGATCTGATGATCTGGTAGTCTGAAGTTCACTTGGTGATCTGATTATTTGGTGATCTGAAGTTCATTTGGTGGTGTGGTTTAGTGACTTTGAGGGGTGGGGTGGCAGTTGTGATACCATTGGAATCGTATTCAGTAATTTTCTAACATACATCTGGTACGTATAGATCATAACTATGAACTACCGTTTTTAACTAATTAAAAAGTAATAGTAGAACATGTAGTTAAAATGTTATTCAGGATGCTGCAGAAGTTCCGACTGCAGCATTAAAAAGAGTCCCTCTACGCTAACAGTCAGCTCCTCCTGGGAGTTACTTTGACACTTAGGATAAAGAAAATATCCTTGCAGAAACAGATTTTTTACTGCTGGCCTTTAACTGACAGTTCTTTTTCTTCACAGAAATGATGTCTTTAAGATTCACTGGCTAATGGCAGCCCTCCCTTTCACAAAATCTCTGTCCTTGGTCTTCCATGCAGTATGTATAACTTATTCGCTAAGCTGTTCAGCTGGGAATTAGAAATGTGGAATTCAGGGCATGATGTTAGAGGAATTTGCATCAAGGGGGGTGGGAAAGAGAAGGGAAGGGGGAGAGAAATGTCTTTCGTATTGGAGTGTTGATACTGAACCACAGCTGTGTGGTGGAAGCGATTCAATTTTCATCAGCACATTGTGACTTCAAATACAATTGAGATCGTGGCCTGAAAAGGGGAAGCAGCAAGCATACATGGGAGGCTTGAATGAGTTCCATGAATTCTAATGCTTCAGCCATCTGAGGCTGGCTTGGAAGCTCGAGTAATGGTACAGCTCCAGCTACATGTCTTAACAGTAAATGTTAATGAATGGTTGGCCTTGATTGATGTCTGTAAAATTGAGGGCTGCTTCTTCAGCTGACGTAGTATGGCATACCACGACAGACCTAACACTACAAGCTTTAACACATTCAGTACATAATGTCTCTGTTGAATTGCATTGACTTTGCCTTTCCGCTGAAAGATATCATTAACAAAGATAATGACAAACATTTAATCTTCCAATATTAGTGCCAGTCATGATCTCCGCCATCAAGGTCATACAAGGATAATACCTACAAAAATTTTGGAGTCTACTGGTTTGAATCTTGTTTCCAAATGAAAGTAAAACTAGGGAGCCTCTAGTTCCCTAATGCAACTGAACTTGAGCAATGAATTAATAAGCTATATATGCAATTGTTTAACTGTAATTAAGTGTAGAGGCTATGTAGGAAGGATGTAGATTGTATAAAATGATTCACTAATGCTTAGGAAATATAGCAAATGGAGATGACCTGATTGGTAATAAACAAAACTAGAATGTGTTGGGAGGAAGCATCCTCTAAACTGTGGAAGGGATGAGTTTGTACATGCTGATGGAGAATGAAACTTGAAATGGCTGCGAGAGCAGACCTATTTTATAGCCATGGGTGGGGTGCTGATGAGAGGATTATAAAGCAACATACTGTATTTTCTGCTTCCAGATCGACTATCACTACATTTCTTCTCAGGGATTTCCTATTGAAGGCTGGGCTGTTGTCTATTACATCACTCACCTGTAAGTATATCAGAAGATTGATTTGGTAGATTCAAACAATGAAACTGAATTTGTGGTGTGGCCATCCCCCTTCCTCCAAAGAAAACAGGGAAATTGCTGATCCTTTTGTACTACTGTCTGAGTGACAAGACAACAGTCAGCCCTGTGTAAAGGGGAAAGCTCTACTTGCAGAGGGCAGCTGCAGAGAATTGGTACTTTGTGGGTAAAGGAGTAAAAGGAGAAATGCTTTGCTATTCTTTATTCATAGTAATATTCAAGTATCTAATTTGCTCTTGGTGTGAATAGTAAGAGGGTGCAGCTGCCAGTGTTTTCTCCTGTTCATGATGGTAAATGGATGACTCCCCCAGGAAAAGATTGCTTATATTGACAGTTGTGAATGAAGGGTAATGTTGCTGTGTGGTGCACAGTTGTAAGCAAATACATCTGCTTCACTCTTGTAGGATAAGCATTTGCCAGACTTACAAAAAGCAAGGCATTTATTTGGGTTTGTGGCTTTACTGTCTGTAGGAGAGAGGACGCAGGCAGAAGTACAAAATAATCTCCTTGCCCTATCTGCTTCTCTTTCAGACTGAAAGGTGCTCTTCTGTTCATCACTATTGCTCTCATTGGAACTGGCTGGGCTTTCATTAAACACATCCTTTCAGATAAAGACAAAAAAATATTCATGATTGTCATCCCGCTTCAGGTGAGGACTGAACTGTGTCAATACTTACTGTATTGTGAGAGAGCAGCTTGTGGAAACTGTAGCGGACTGTGAATGCTACACAGAATATCACAGTTACTTCTTGTATAAGTCTCTTGGTTACAATATAAGTTGAGTTTAGAGTGTTTTGGAAGCTGTGGAAGGGCCAGAAGTTATTTCTATAATTTTCCTCATTTTTCTCCTCATACCAAGTATGAGATAATGGTTATCGAATAGTGTCAGTAAGCATCAAGTAGCTGTAATGTAGGTATAGGCACTCTGGGACAAAACTTGGGCTGCAAAACAGTACTAAATTACTCAGCAGAGTTATTAAGTGAAAGCTGTCACTTCTGAAATGCTTGCTGAATGGGTTTAAGGAGAGGGAAAAATTGAGACTTGTAGGCCCATTGCGTCTGAGGGAAATTTTCCCAGTATGTTCAAAGCAATCAGAGCTTATGTCCTACTCGAGCAGCTGAAGAATAAAGGAAGAGAGCAATTCTATTTGCTGTTGTAGATAGAATAGTCTTTCTGCTTTCCAAGATGGAATCTGTTGCCCAGCTGCAAAATCAGAAGTATATACTTAGTGTCTGAGGTTCTTGTAGAGCTTGGGTATGGAGTACAAAATGCTGTGAATGACCAGTTTGAATTATTGACTTGACTTAGGATAATGTGATTAGTCTGTTTGCTATCTAAGTGTATGCAGACTCCTGTTTTGGTATTGTAAAAAAATAATAAAAGGGAATTTTGTTCATTTTTTTTTATCTCTACTGGTACAGTAGGTTCAGCATATTATGTAGCAAAAAGGGCTACATCCTGAATGTCAGCAGAACTTAATTCCAGTCAGTTATTTCTGTGAATCCTGTGAAGATGCTTCTGAACGTGTTATTTTTGACATAGAGCTGCAGAAGAATAATTGATGTTACCGAATAGCCTCTTTCTGCAACTGTGGGACAGCTTTTACCGGGTTGGCAGCCCACGTCTAATCTCTCTTTGGAAAGCTTCTGAAGCCATTAAGCACCTTTTGTCCTGTAGGTGCTGGCAAACGTGGCATACATTATCATAGAGTCGACCGAAGAGGGAACAACTGAATATGGGCTGTGGAAAGAAATCCTCTTCCTGGTAGACCTGCTGTGTTGTGGTGCCATCCTATTTCCAGTGGTATGGTGAGTCACTGTGCGTGATGTATGGTTTCTGAGCACTGATGGCTTGGGCTGCTTCTCAGCTAATGCTTATGGGCTGCTAAAGGTTAAGATGCTACTAAAGCAAAGAAGTAAATGTCTGTCCTTTGTGGAGTCAAGTCTTCTGTTAATTAAACTTTAACACTTTAACACTTTAATTAAACTTTAACACTTCAGTCCAATGTTGTGGAGGATGCTTGCTTTGGAAATATATTAAAAGGATAAATTAAAGTGGGGGGCATTTTAAAAGCATGGCCAGCACAGTGCCAACAGGCTATAGGTGCCTTTGAAGCTTGGAACTTGGCAGAGTGCTGATTCCCGTATGTTGAAAAATAGGGTTTTGCATTACTGCCTGAGGTTGGAAAGTAGGCCACTATATTCTAAAACAATAGTGCTGTCTGAGATCAGAGCTTCTTTCAGCCAGAGTAGCTGCATATTTACTTGACTGTTTAGAAGAAATAATCCCACAGGGAACATTTCCCTGCCCTTCCTTCCACTCTACTTGGCAAGGAAAAATGTTGGTTATATAAAACCCAACCAAAACACAGATAATTCAGATAAATGCTATTGTTGCTGCTTGCCAGTTTGTCAGAACGTTTATATTCTAAATTCATTTTAGTCTTAATTGGATAAACAGCTGGATTTAAAAGAGGATATGAAGGAGCTTCTGGCTCCTTGGTTAGTAAACACAATATTCTTGTTTTTCTCCAGTATCTTTAGTGTTTTTTCTGAAATGCAGAAGGAATGTGTCTGTCTAATAAACATGTCCTCACTCTATAGTGTGCAACTACTGAGTGTTTTGGAAAAAACTGTTTGATGATGCATATGTGTGTGTATAAACGGATACACGGTGCTCAGTAGATGAGAGTAAGCTTCACCTTGGCTCACTGGGGTGGGTTTCAGCTTCCCAGTTTTCCTCTGTAAGGACCAAACCCAGTCTTAGTGGCCTTCTGCCAAGGCAGGGAAATGTCTTCCGAGAAATTTGCACTGCCCACTTGACACTTCCCCCACTGAGAGCATTTGGGTGGAGAGCATTCGGGTTGGGTAAATAAAACTACAGGAATAATAACCTTCATTGGAGAGAGATTCTGATTTCCTATGTAAAGGGAACTTTTACAGCCACAGCTTCAGCTGCATAATGTGCAGAATTTGCATGCTGTGTAGCGATACGCTAGTACAAAACTTGCTTTCCGTAACAGAACTGTTAGAACAGATGCATTTGTGTGAACTGTCCTGTAGCTGTTTATATAGCGTGCAACCAGTGCTCCTACATTGTCATGGTACCAACATAAACTGGCAGTGAAGCCTAGGACACAAAATCCTGCCCCTTTTCATCTGGACAGCCTCACTGCAGCTGGTGGGCTGAGTCATATGAGCAAGGTGACTAAGACTTGGCCCTCGAATTTCCATTCCTGCAGGGTAGCTTCTGTTACATAAGTTGCCTATGTCGCCATGTAAGCTGTAATCAAGTCTTTAAATGAGAAGAGCTTAAAAGAGCAGTAAGATGCCAAATGCTTGGCAGCACTCTGAATAGTAGCTCAGCTCACTTGTACAAGTGGAAAGCGTTAAGCTGGAAAATGCCCCAGTTTCTCACTTTGCTCCCGCCATCCCTCAAAGCTTTCTGTAGGCTGAAGCAGGTTTTAGCAATTTAGCTTTCTTAATCACAAGGAGGTGCGGATACTTGAACTAACTGCTTGAGATGGGGGTGAAATGTATGCAGTGCCAAACATGCTAGGGCACAGTTAAATATGGGCATAGCCTGGCCATAGAGAGCTAACAAAACTGTTAAGAGCTCTAGAGGGCTGCAGTGAAAAGGGAGTGTGAAAATTATAGCTATTCTACTTTTTTAAATTTTCAGGTCAATAAGACATTTACAGGAGGCTTCAGCAACAGATGGGAAAGGCAAGTAATCATAATTTTCTTGCTGTTCTATGCTACACGCCGTAAGGTATTGCCAAAATTTCCAGTGTAATGTTGATTTTGAAATACATAACTAAAGCTATAAGTCTACAATGTTACTGTTACCTTGCTGCTTTTCCTTGGTGGACTTTTAGGAATAACTTCTGGAAAATGCCCTTTTTCATGCATTGCTTTGACTGTCAGAACTCATACATGAGACTTATTTCCTGATACACATACAGCTCTGTGTTCAAGCTAGACATGGTAACTAGAGCAAATCATCTGACAGCTTTGCCTTGTTCTCAGGCTCAGGTGTTCAGAAGCAATCTAGAAACGAATTCTGGAAATGGGGGTCCGTTTTGACTAATGGTGAGCCTTATTTAATTTCTACAGAATTCTGTTCCTGCCTGGACAAAGGGAAATAAACCTCAGTAGGAGACAAAACATAAATTGGCATTGAATGTAACGCAGCTCTTGGCTTGTCCATGTTTGTACAGCAATTTAAAGGGCTGCTTGTGTAAAGTCACGTTATGTTTATTGTAGCGGTGAGTGAGACGATGGATGGAAAGTCAGCCCAAATACGGCGTTTGTGGTGTTTGCTTTTCCTGCCTTGCCCTCTCACTGCTTCCAGATTAGTTCCTCACTTGGCTGCAGGTTCACACATGGAACATAGCGCTGGCTTCCTAGGAAGCAGGCAGCCATTTCAGTATTCTGTCATTTGGGGTTGACTCTTCTTGAAGGCTTTATTTGTAGAAGGTCTTTTGTTGAAACATCCATTCAATCCAGTCCTATCCTTTAATTCTATTGTTTCTGGAGGGACTGTAAGACAAAAGAGATAAAAATATTATTTACCCCTAGAAACCAATGCAAAAAGTGAGCATTAATCTACCTTGAATTAACATTGGTAGTTTTCTCATCAGCATGTTTATGCGGATATGTCCTAAGGTGATTATTAGCCTGTGCTCACCTTGCACTTGGTGGTTTTTATCACAAGGTGGTGCTATGGAGTTTAACTTCAAAACATACTGAGTGAAGGACAGAATTAAGGTGGACAACATCAAGGATGTTCAACATAAAGGCTCCTGACCTGCCCGTCTGACGCCGTGATGGGTGGGATCCTGATTTGAGTAAAACCAAGCATTGCTTTCGGCTTTTTATTCTGAAAGATGTGTTATGTCACATGGACAGTAAAAGAGGAGGTAAAAGAAAATGGTGATCTGAGAAGCACTGCTTGTATCCTTATAGCTAGTCACTGGTACACGTAGTAGCCCCTCGGACTGTCCTATAGCCCTCTGAATTCATCAGCCCTTTTTTTCCCCACAGGTGAAGACTGTTTTCTCCTTAAGTGGTGAAAGCCTCTGGATCCTTTCATATGCAGTTTAGCTGCTGCACCATCTATCCTGTGGTTAGGGTTGTCTTAATCCTGTGTGGACAGAGTTCTGGTCAGCCTGCCTATTGCTTGCTAGGATTTATTGTCTAGTATTACCTCAAGGGCTGCTTTCACTGTTCCTCTTGCATAGGCTTTGTTAACTTACAAGGTGTCTTGGGGAATTAGATACTAAAAATGAAATAGCTGTTTTTCCTGGCACTGGGTCTTCTGGTGACCTTTTAGCCGGTGATGAAAATCTAAGGAAAACTGTTTTTGGTTCCTTGTGTCCATCAGAACTAACGACTCCAGGACTTTATGGCTCAGTATCCTGCTTGTGTTCCCTGACTGTTTGTCTTGTCCTCTTCCAGCTACTTCACAACCTGTTTATTAGATAGCACTCCCTTGGGTCAAGTGCAGTCGTGACTGCAGTCTGACTAGAATGGAAATGAAGTAGCGAGCTGGCCTGCCTACGAGTATTCAGTCTGTTATAGCTGTGCTCGCTGTAGGCCTCTGTATTAGCTAGCTACAATTATATAAAAGGCTTGTTAAAACTACTGCTAGTGCTCTCGAGTCACTAGCTAATGTTCATTTAAACTTGATGGTTTAAAAATGATTTCCTAAAGTGGCAAAGCTAGAGGAATGGGTCTAAAGCTGTAACCAGCATGACCTCACAAGCGCAGATGTTGTGGTTCACTGGTAAAGATAGGCATGGCACAGCGATACAGCTGGGTCTGAGCTGCCTGGTTGGTTGGTTATTTATTTATTTATTCCTTTGAAGGTGATCTTTAACTCTGAAGCAAAATACCTGACCTACACAGGCTTGTCCTGCACCGAAATGCGTGTAGAAAATAGGATTTTAGGAGCTTCTTTTAAAAAAATCATCACCTTCAGATTTAAGCGAGTTCTTAGCTCTTCTGATCTGTCACCATATTTTTCAGAGGGAGTCTGCTCTCTGTCCGCTTCTGGGTCTGCATTGCAAATGTCTTGCTTGCAGATTTAAGGAAATGAGCCAAACTAAGCTAAATCGTTTGGGCTGCTCAACTACCACTACCTTGTTCAGAGGCATTATGAGAAAAAGGAGGAGAACCGTGATATAGTAAGCTTCCTTACTTGAAACTCAGTTCTTGGTCACTGGACCTCTGAAGTCTCACAACCCACTCTTACCTGTCATGTTGTCTGTTGTTTGAGGGAGGAACGGAGGGCTGGAAACACCGCTGCAGCTTTTGTTCTGCCTGTACCTCTGCGTGTGGTGAGAGATGTGAAGCTCGGTGCAGTCTGATCACGAACGGTTAGCTATTTTCCCGAAGCACTGCAGCATGGCAGAGTTGGCAGCAGTGCTAGGGGAAATACATTGCAACGTATAGCTCCCAGGCAACATCCCCTGTGTGCCGTGCACTGGGCAAATGATGATGAATGCTTTCATGCTTGGCCCCCATGTCAGGAAAAACCATTTGCTGCGTTCGGCATCATCCTGCTTCTGCACCACAAATGCTGTGAACAAAGAGCCTGGTCCTGCGTGGTGCAGAGCCCCCTGGGCTCAGCTGAGCTCAGCAGACGCTGGAGGCGGTGGCTGTGCAGACCTGTGCTCAGACACCTCGGCAGCTCTCCGGCGAGGAGCAGGGGGTAGTGCAGGGTAAACATGCTCCAGGCAGTACACGGACATCTCAAAACCTTGAGATAAAGCTTAGTGATTTAAGTGTCAAGACCTCAGTGGATAGCACAGGAGGGCTGGGAAATGTTGAGAAATGCAAGTTGAGAAATGAAATGGACCTGTTATGTTCTAGTGTACTGCTTCCAGGCGTCCTGGATGTAGGTATCCAAGGTTGAAATAGCAGTTACGTGTTGGAGACACGCTGCTTATCCAGGACTTTGGAATTTCTTCTGACTGTGACAGGGGACTTATGTGCCAAACGGCTAATGTGCTTCAGAGTATTCGAGATGAACTAGTGCCACCTTCTAATGCATGACACGGAGAGTTGCTGTATCTGTTTGCTTGACCCCATCTTTCTGGTGTAGGAATGCTTTTAAGCAGAGTGCCATAGAGATTATAGGGCTGTATGTCTCAGAGTTACTCCTGGAGCTGCTTTTTGAGGTCTAAATCTGCATGCTGCCTTCATTGCTGGGGAGTGGGGGGATACAAGACTTCTGTTTACTGTTTGGTCATGGCACAGATCGCATCTCAAATGTACACGTTAGTATAGTATGCAGTGCATTGTGGAAATACTCTTAGCTGTACTTTGCTTGCTCTAGACACATTATGGTTTGTCTTTGCATGCTGTATTGTCTGAATTTGAGCTCCTTTTGCCCTTATCTGCAGTCCTTTTCTGTTATTACATACATATTCTGAAAAGTTCAGATTTACTCATCAGAAAGCTATTGTCTGATAGTGTGCAGGGCTGTCGCTGTCTGGCTTTTTTTCTCCATCTTACAGACTGCCTCAGCATTTGAAATTAGCACAGGGAGCAAAATGAAAAAGTGATTGATTTCCAAAATTCTGTGGCATGTTATGTTTTGATCAGTGCAGATCAGGCTGTTGCAGGCATAAGCTGTTAAAGTAAGTGGTGATGAAGAGGGGAAACTAAGAAGCTAGTTATAGAATTTATAAGTCTATCTTGGAGGATGGCTTTCATCTTCATTAGTCTATGAAAGAGGTGGAATGCAGGTATGAATTAGTTTGTAAAACATTTGGTAGAGAGTCTCTTTTCTTATGCTCTGCAGTTAGGCACTGTTCCTTGAATGATTATCATGCTCAAAATATAAAATTACCTAACCTTTACTGCATGCTGTGATTGCTGTTTTATCACAGTTTTGCAGGCTGGGGCTGCAGGTGATTTAAGTTGTGACAGTTGCTGGCCTACCCTCTTGGGAGTGTTGCTGGTGGTATCTGGGCTGCCAGGCTAGGTCAGCCTAAGTCTCAAAGTGTCCAGTATAGCAAGACTCAAGAATTAACGCTTGAAGCACCTTCAGCCTGTGAAAAAACAATTCACAAGCTGCTGATGACAAGCAAGGATGATTTTGGACTTTCTTCAGAAGAGTGTGTGCTGTAACTTCGAGCTGTTTAGAAAAACTGGTGGAATTTTGTAACTGTGCATTAATACTGACTCTAGAATCTGACAGTGGAGAGGAGCATTCCTGAAGTTGTTAACTACAGGGGAGCACCTGGCTGTCATAACCAAGCAAGCCAGCTTCCAAAGGTGCCTCTGCAGTCTTTTTTTTTTGGTGTTTCTTGTCTTCTTTTTTTTTTTTCCCCCTCACCCTTCTTTTCCATGCTTAGCCATTCCAGTTATCTAGATGTAATGCTATGACTCTTCGGTATTGATTATCAGATGGGCAGGTGAGATTTTGAGCTGGGCTCTACCAGTTGAGAGAGAAGTGCATTGTGATGCTTGAGTTGGCAGCCAGATCTTTGGCTTCGCTATCCTTTCCTCCTCCTGTGCGCTGCATGAATCCAACAGAAATGACTCCCCAGCTCACTCGGTTGTTGACTAAAACACTGATGGACTGGCAGTTTGAATCACAGCTGTTGAGTTGGTGTTCCTTCAACTACAAAGCCTGGGAATTCTCGTGGCCTGTCAGTGCACCAGTTGGTAGCAGTTCTTGGAGATGGATGCGTTGAGTTCAAAATAGATCTTTCTGTACAAACCGATACGTGGTGAATCACAAGATGTTCATGGTCACACTTAATGTAATTCTTTAAATAGGACAACACTGCCTCTCTGCTTCATGATTTAGTGAGTTAGTTCTGCATACTTATGTTTTAATTTTTATCTAACTGTATTATGGAAAACTTCTAACATTAAGCTATCTGGTGGCGGACTAGACCTATGAAAATCCATACGTTTTTGCTATTTAAATATGGGAAACTAGCATTTGTGAGCAAGGTAATGTCTCAGGGCCGATTTAGCTATCAAGGATTTAATTCTAGCAGTTGCAAGTCTTGGCATCTGTTGCACAGGGAAGTGCTCTTTGTGCTTGACTGCAGATACTCTTCAAATGTGAGCCTACAGCTTGGGCACTGCGTTCTGGAGTCCAGAACCCCACGTTGCAGAGTCAGTGCTATTCTATGTTCAGTGTTTCATATGCAGTCCACAAGAAACCATCCTCCCAAAACCAAGAGCCAGTGTTGCTCTTGACATACAGTTTGTGCCATAACATTGCCCCCACAAGGACACTCTCCTAGAGCCATCGCAGCCTGTCTGGTGTTCGGATAAGTGTGCCATGGAACGAGTTTTAGCTGCATGAAAGCAAATTTGGTGTTCCTTCCCAAATAAGGTTTGCTTTTTAAGGTAAAAAAAAAAAAAACTTTTTTAAGGTTTGCTCCCTCTGGAGCTGTGGCTATGCTTCCTCTTAACTGACATGCCGCTGGGCAGTACTAAATCAGAACAACTTTTAGCTGAGTTTTATTCACCTGCAAGTCACCTTATGCTTTCAGGTAGTCAGGTGCTGTGGTGATCTTGTGCCCACTGGAGGAGGGTTTGTATGTGTCTCAGGGTGGCCATAGCTTACCTGTAATGTTTCAGGGGAAGTGTTTTAAGTTTAGGAAAGTGACACTTGGTTTCTAGATAAAATGAAGTAGGTCTGTAACAAAATGATCTGTGTTTACTGGAACTTATGTAGTGGGAAAATACAACACAATTTGAGTGGTACATCTGACGTTACCTTTTCATAAGAAACGTATCACTGTTTTTGCCACAAAGTGAAACGTTTTATTGTAGTCATTAGTCCTTCTCTTTGTGATGCATAACACTGTATTTTGCATTGTTGTGAACCTTGGAGAGATCTGATGTGCAAATGCACACAGTGTTTTATGGATGTGATTTTTGCAGCAGGTGTTTTCTGTGAGGGAGCACAGGTAAACTGAAGTGCCGTGTGTTGTACTTCCATCTCCCTTAAACAGAAGGAGGGCTTGGAGGGAATACAAGTAAGAGAGTGGCAGTGTTTTCTAACTGGCAACATGTGTTCATTGGCTCTAAATTGCATCTCTGCATGCTGTCAACATATCTTGGACTCTTTGCCTCTCCTGTTGTCACAAAACCACCAGGAGTCCGTATCTGTTATCCTGCTGCACCTCTAAAACCTGACTCTTAAACCAGAGCTGACAGCTGCTCCATCTGGTGTTGACCTCTGCTCATTCACATGAATATGCGCCGTGTTCCTCAAGAGCTGATGTAATCTGTCCAATAAATGCAGCTTAGCCTGGGGTCATAGCACACAGGGTTTGTGATTGAAACACGCATTTGCCATGCGAACTGGGTAGTATGTCTCCCCATTCCACTTGTAAATTATGACTGAGCAGTGAGTGATGGAGAATACAGCTTAGCTGTTGAACAGAAGCTGAGTATTTTAACAAGATGCAATGGTTCCTGGATGCAGGATTGCCTCCTAGAAAGCATCTGTCTTTTATCGAGTACTTCCTGACATGTTCTCTGCCTTCAGCTGATGTGAGCAGCTTTGAGGTAGTGTCAAGCAGCATGGCCCTTGTGGCAGTCCTAAAGCAACAGTGAGTAGTTAACATACAAGCGTTAGAGGAAGGTTCTATGCTGCAGGTTGTGTGTGTATATGTAAAACTTAGTGTAGAGGTGATCTCATTGAATTGCCTTTTTAAGAGGTCATTCACCGCAGTCTAGGGATTGTCCAATATGTATTCAAGCCAGACTAGCATTCCTCAGAGCACCCAGCAGGCTGTGGGGAAAAAACTTCTAGTGTGGAATTACCCAAGTCGTAGTTTTGGTCACAGTCTTACCTTGTAGACAAGCATCAGGAGAAACTCTCATTTCGATTAATTTTCTGATGAACTTTTGTTCTTTTGACAGCTGCCATTAACCTAGCAAAGCTGAAGCTCTTCAGACATTACTATGTTATGGTAAGTAAACAAACAAAAACAAAACAACAAAAAAAAACAAACCTTGTGCTCATGCATACAGTGCACTTCAAAGTCATTCAAGCCTTGTGGTGGATTACTTCTTTGAAGCTACCATAGCTGATGAATGGGGTAGAGATGCTCCTAGATCTGTGGCAGTGCTGTTCTTTGGCATCTTGGCCAACTGGGTTACAATCCTCAGAGCAACTTACCTTCTTTTCCAAGCAGTTGCATCCCTCTATCTTTTAAATTGGCTCCAGCTATTTGTAATGCTTACTGATTTCCTCTGGAGACAGTTTGAGCTGCCAATTGAATTGATGAGCTTGAATAACGTACTACAAACTTGCTAAACTGAACATGGGACCAAATGGTGCCTTGAGATGCATGCGTGTAGATTCTGATTAAGTCAGTGGGAGCCATGAGCATACCTCCCAAGAGAGCATAGCCTTCTTAATGATTTCCAGCGGTCTCATTTCAGACTCTTATGAGTGTTAAGAGTAATAAATTACAGTACTGATTCTTCAGTTCTACAAAATCCTGATACTTAAAGCATTTTTCTGATGTAACTTGAATTTGTTAGTAACAGCCTGAGTCATTTGGATGTTCAACAAGCTGCAGAGCCCTCAGCCCATATCTTCCATGTTTATCGAAGGAGCATAATAGGGCTAATTTGACATAATGAGTTGTCTGGGAACTGCTTCAGCTATTTTTCTGGAAAAAGAGGTTCACTCAGGATGATGCTGTTGTTCACACACATGCTTTCTCCTTTTTCTTCCCACAGATTGTGTGTTACATTTACTTCACACGGATCATTGCAATTCTCATAAAGATTGCTGTTCCATTCCAGTGGAAGTGGCTGTACCAGGTATTTGTCTGCAAAGGAAAATACATCCATTCCTTGATTTTTTTTCTTAGTAATCTTTAAATATGACTGCACCAAAAAAATCCATAATGAGTTCTTCATGTTATGGTAGAACATCTCAAAGCGCAATGCTGCACCCTGTTTTCTCCTGACTTTTATCACTGATCGCTCCTGGTGGCAGGAGTGTATTTTTAGTTTTATGTTTGTCCAGCAAGGCTGCTGGATTACATATGACATGCCTGAAAGTAATTGCATTATTGATCTTAGTCTTTAAAATTAAAAATATCTGAAGGAAATTAATCAAGAATATACAAAAGAGGAAAGAAAAATTAGTCAGGTTTGCCCAGTGTAATTGAGGCCCCAGGGAGCCAGTGAAATAGGCTTTTGCTTTTCCACTTACAGGCTTTATTTGCCTAGTGACTTTTAAATACTTGGTTTCTTAACATATAATCCAAGTAACCGTGCAGGGAGTCTTTGGAATATATTAACTGTTGAAAATACCAGACAACTTCGGGATATGTATTTTTTCCAATTTAAAAGCCAAGTCTTGCTGTAGCTATTTAAAATCACTGGAGTGATGGCTAGAGTCGTAACTGTATTTAGAGTGACAGGGAAAGCTGGAAGAACAAAGAGCTTGACAGCCTTTTGCCTGGGATTAATGATAACAGGACAGGAATTGCTTTTTTGTTTCTGCTATGGCACAGGCTTCTTGGCCATAAAATCTTGAACCTTATGAATGAGAAGTGTTTCATGACCGTCAAGGATTACAGGACTGAACTTAATCTTGTGTTTTTACTTACAGCTGCTGGATGAAATGGCCACACTTGTGTTCTTTGTCCTCACTGGGTACAAGTTCCGTCCAGCATCAGACAACCCATATCTACAGCTTTCTCAAGATGATGAGGATGATTTGGAGATGGAAGCTGTGTAAGAACCTCCCTCTTTTACCTCTTAACTCGACCTGAGAAAACTAACGTTTATAAACAGTTTGTTTTAATCTCTAAGTCTTTATTGGAGAAAAGGATTAGGTTCTGCTTGCATATTTAAAGATGAGGTGTCTATTTGGTGTATGTTAAACTACCAAAGAGGCTTGTGATATGCCTAGGAATCTCTGAGCTGCCTATTGCAGTAGAGTAGAATAAGCTGGTAAAGCATTTCGTGGGGCAGAAAGATGCCCAGAGAAGTGCCAGGCTAAACAGATTAAACACAAACTATGTTGCCGAACATCAACATACCTTATAGATTGTCATTAACGTTGTATTTTCAGTGTGTCTGAAAATAAATCTTCTTAGTTAAAAAAGCAATCACCATACAAATCATAAAAATAAACTACCAGTCTACTGACTGTAAATGAGCGTGATGTAAGGTCCCTTCTACCATGGAGGTCAGTCTGTAGCTCTGCAAAAATTTAAGTAACGCTGAGCTGAGGAGATGGGGGTTTTAACAGTACTTTTCACAGTTCACTTCTTTGCTGCTAAACCACGAGGCACCACAAATGCAGTAGGACCTGAATTAGTCTGGAGCAACTATAAAGTGGGAGTCAGCCTAATCCCTGCCATTTCTTTTGCAGTGATTTTCTGAGGACTTAGTTTCAGAAATGACACTCGTTTTCTATGATAGAAACTGCTCTAAGATGTGCAGCGTGCTGGAAGTGTTGAACATGGTTATAATTGCTACACTCTGTGGCCTTGTAGGAGCAGAGCTACCCTAATCTATTACTAGTTATGCGTTTCATGCATAGCTGCAATTCATGTACAGGCACAGAATTCTATTTCTGAGAGTTTCTTTCCTGTTTGGCAAATCTCCTTTACCTGTTCTTGTGTGAAATAAATCAACGCTCCTCCAATTTTTATTGCAGGAGCAAAAAAGTTAGAGTATGTTTGCTGCCCTCGTAGTTAGCTCAGGAAGAAATGGAGCTTACTAGGGAATTGCTACAAGGATAGATGCATGAGGTGGAATCCAGCCTGAAATGTCATGCCAAGGACTTTAATTCTCAGAAATGTCTCCAGTAACAGAGATGTTCTTGCCAAATGCATAGTTATTTTTGCTTTGGGTTCATAAAAACGTCTTTGTTGAAAGATGAATCCAAGTGACCATAACATTACTTATCACTTAAATGTGTTTAAAGGGTTTATACAAGAAGCTGTTCTCAGTCTGGGTGCTGGTAAGCAAACATCCTCATTAGGAAGGCAATATCTAAACTGGAAGATGTGGCAGGATTTGTGGTTGTTCAGAAATGAGCTCCTGCAAGATTGCCTGCTAGATTGAAATTAACTTTGCATTGTGTGCTTAATGAATTTTTACTTGTTTGTGTTTTTGTTAGGCCTAATAATAAAGCATTTCTCACATGTAGTGATTTCACTGGACTGGAGAAGCTGCTCAGTTTTAGAGGCTCTGCCAGGAAAAAGCTTAAAGTTTAATGAACTAATCAAGTGATTTACATCTTGCAGCAGTGATACAGACATTGCTAGAAACTCGAGGATCAGAATTCTTTGTGAGCCTCTTCCTAGTAAGGCATTTTGGTCTTTGCCTTGGGAGTTTCCATTGTTGTGCCTTGTGGGTGTTCCCCTTAGCCTTGCTGGGTTTTTTCTCATCTGATTCACTATGAGTTTTATTCCATGTGGGCACTTGGCAGAGGATAATTTCTGAGTGTCTTGTTTTCCGTTCCCTAGCTGCATCAGGGAGGTTAAGCTTACACATTTCAGAAGCATGATGTCTACACGTTCTGTGATAGGTGAAGCACTGCAATGCATGTGTATAAAGTTTCTTTTTGACTTGATCTTGTTAGTCCTGTTTTTGTTTTTATAAATATTAAATGTTGTTTCTACAGGGAAAAATATCAAGGTTTATTCAAGCAAGTGACTAAGTGTCTGACAGCATCCTGACTAACCATTGTATGAGTGTTTTGTCTTTCATGTGATAAATATCCACTTGTCTTCAGATGCTGTGGCAGAAGAGTTGAAAGGCTGCAAAATTCATGGTGTTCTTCCATGTCTTATTTCCAGGCTTTAAGGTGGTTTTCCTTTCTAAAAGGGTTTTTATTTATCTTTTTTTAAAAGGGGAAAAAAAGCTTGCTGCAAAAGCATTCAGTTTCTTTAGGCTCAACATTTCCATGAGCCAATAGAGGGGAGAGCTGTATGATCAGCAAGTCTATTTTCCAGGCTTGCTTGTCTTCCAGCAAGAAAAGTAGGATGCTTGAAGTGCAGCTCTCTAGTTTATGCTTGTTTTCTTGCAGTGCAAACTATACAAAGCTCTGCGTGGCAGTAAATGTAAATATTGCTAAGGACAGCGTGGCAATCTGCAGAGCTTAAAGAAAAATCCGAAATCTAGGTGTCTGTGACAGAAGCAACGTGAGGCACAAGTCCTCCCTCTGTAGACTGTTGTAATTCTTAAAAAATTTTCTATGAATCACGAACAGTGAAGGTGACTTGTAATAAGCTTGTAAAGCTACTTTTTTTTTCAGCTAACACACCCCTGTCTTGAGAGAAAGCATCCACAAATGTTTTAAGACTCATTTCAATTATACCAGACTCAATAGAAGTTGCCCTGGTGGAGAGGAGAGGATGACTAAACCTGAACTAAGGACCAGCCTGTTCTTTTTCAAGTAGGGTCAATAGCCATTCATCTTCAACAAAGTGGCTCCCTGTGCATTCTGTGCCGGGCAGCTTCTTTAGCCTGTTCTGTCAGTATGTGGGCCTGTTGCTGACAGTTTGTTAGATTAAAGTACTCTCTTTGAAAAGGTGCAGCCACACTTGGCAGAAAGAGCTGTCAGGCTTCCAGTCCTCATGCCATTTCTGGGGCACGAACACGAATGTAAACGGTGCAGTAGATGAGGTGGGGTGAGGAAGGGCAGAGGAAGCAGTTTCGGTTTTTTACTCTTGCAGTAAGTTATTTCATTAGCTCAGTAGGCATTGCTTTAGAAGAGCTCTTCTACAGATCTGGGTTGAAATCGTGCTCATAAACGCATGTGGGGTTAAGATACTTATGCGGGAGGAAGAATTGCAGGAAAAAACATTAACCGTTTTGTTCTTAACTCAGTAAATCCGTTTTACTGAGTGTTTGGAGGCTGACTTTGTGTTTACTTAACACCACAAACAACCTCAACATAGTGAACTGCTGTGCTAATGCTGACCTACCTTTGCTTATACCTCGGGATCTGGAGTTTCTTGCTGTGTCATGAGGCAGCCTATTCTGCGCTGAGCGTCCTGGCTGGCTGCTTTTCTCTGCTCTCTCTCTCTCAGGTTGTGCTTCATGGCAGGCTGATTCATGAGGCTCTTCATTGGAAGTGATTTTCTTTCTCTGTGACAGAGTCCTCTCTGGAGAGATGGTTTAGTGAGAAGGATTTGTTGCATTTCAGCTACAACTGATCTGTGGGCTAGAAATGCAGTTCAGCAAACTGTTCAGCTGGGGAATGTTTACTTGCAGTGTTGGAGGTCAGAGCTCAAGTTCAGAGACTGCCCAGGGCATTAGTCTGAGAATTGCAGTGTTCTTGATCTTGGTGCTGCTGCCCTTATTTTACTGGGCATTAAACCATGTTGTCTGAACTAATGTTGAGAGGGAAGAGAACTTCCCATTGTGCGTGAACAGTCTGAAGAAATGAGGCCTTAAGGGTTATGCTGATCGCTTGTCCCGAGACAAGAATAGCACTAATCAGACAGGCAGTCTTTAATTTTCACTGAGGAATTTACCCTACCCACCTCCCCAAATCTCTCGCAGTTCTGTGCTATCATTGCACGGGGGTGCAGGAAACAAATAGCAGGACTTTACCTGGCTGCAAATTCAGTATGTATCTGTTTGTCCTATCCCCCAATGAATGTAGGAAGTGGATCTTTCCCGTTGAGCTGTAACCTCTGATCGTTTTTGTTATCTTCGTGATGTATAATGGGTTGTAATTGCATTCAAGTACAGTGCTAAAATCTAGAGTCTTTGCCCGGTGGGATCTTACTAGATGTGAGTCAAGTGTTAGCGCTACTTTGGTGTCAAGCATGTGCAAAGCACCTATTTATATATCCTAGTAGGACTGCTGTTGGATCGCTATGGTAGTATCTTTTTTTTTTTTTGGTTTATAGTTCATTATAATGTTAAACTCATCCCTGAAGAATTGATGCTCAGCTCCTTACTCTGTAGTTATGAAGTCAGTTATTTCTGAAGAGTAAACTTTATAGTTGTTTTTCTACATTGTCCCATAATTTTCAGACCATTACTTCAATTTGCCAGAACCTTTCTGCATTCTAGTCCTGTTCTCAAATATGTAGCTCTTAGTGTCTTCTGCAGATTTAATAAGCAAGTTCTCTATTCCATTACCCAGGCAATTACTGAAGATATTGAGTAGAAGTGAACCCAGGACAGATCTCTCTGGAACCACACTCAATGTTCTTTCATTTTTGACAGGAAACCATTAAGTACATCTCAATGCATGCTTTTCCAATTAGTTATGCATCTACACTGATAGATCTGTCTAGCTCATGTTTCCCCAGTTTTTTCCTGTGTGGCTGTGGGAAAACCACTGTCAACAGGGAGAACTTGAGATCTGTATGCTCTCTGTGCTGAAAAGCTTGATGTGATCTCTTCCAGGTGAACATTTACTAATTCTGTCTTTCTTGCTTAAGCAACCTGCTTGCTTAATCTCCCTGGTTTTTATTTCAATAGGGAATAAAGTTGGTATTTGATCTGTGCTCTTCTGGCCCTTTTTATTTCCTTGAACACAAACTTATCTAGACCCATTTGAAAGCATCTTAACCACTGATGTTCCCAATTTTGCCACCACTAGAATGACAAAATGTACAAGTTTTTGTTTGGGTAAATTATTCTTAGAGAGTACACGAACAGAAGCTGATATCTAGTGTGGGACTAAGGGCGGTGTCAGAAGAGTGTATCTGAAGATTAGTTCTCTTGGGTGATACTGTGAAAATGCTGTTAGCTAGTCTGATCAAATATTCTTACATGGTAAACAGCAGGTGAAAGCACACACAGACTGACAGCAGCGACATCGAACAGGACAGTTTTATGTATGCTTCCAGGCATCCCTTGTGAATGCATTGAACTGTTGCTACTCTTACTTCCAGCATCCAAAATAACCTTTGCAGCACACTTGTAGGAAAAAAATACCTGTGTGGAATGAGAATCATACTGTGCAAAAGAACAGAGCAAATGTCTGGTGCATGTGATTAGCCTGTGTTGTGTGGCGAGGGAGAAGGGTACAGGACTGAGGAGCTTGCTGGAAAGCCAAGGTGGTTGTGAGAGTAGTGGTGCTGTTGTAGCTGGATAAACAGATCGGTCTGCCTAGTGTTTGAACAGCATTATGAGGCTTTGCAGTTCAATGGTCAGATTGCCACGACAAATCCAGACTTGGATTGGTATAAATGGGATGACCTCTCTTCTGTTTTGTTGCTGCTCATTGAGTAATTTTGCTATTAACAGGAGTTGGAGTGCATTAAGCTAATAATGTTCACCTGGGGCAGCGTCCACAGCGTGTGCATTTGTATAAGACATGGTACACGTTAAAAGCATTGCAAATGCAGGAGCAAGTCCCATGCACCTAATTAAGGGTGCTCAGCTATAGAGCAAAAAGTTTCAAAGCAAGCTGCTCAAACTTAATGTGATACCAGCTGGTTATTTACTAAACAACCCCATACTTCTTTCGAGTATGAGCAAATATTGTAATGCTTATTCCCTTGCACTGTCTCTGATGCTGTTTTGATACAGCTTTCCCTACATTAGAGAAGGAAACTAAATGATGTGGTTTCAGCTGAGTGCAGTTTAGACCTTGTCTGTTACCAGTCATTGTGATTTTATCTCCTCCACCATGAGAAGAAGCTTTAACTAAGGAGCTGCACTCATTTGTACTGATACAAATGTCTTAAACGTTTGTTTCTGATGTTACATTCTGTTCTTGCTCTGATCCTCTGCAGTCTGCTACTTTGGTTTTCTTTGGTCTGTTGGGTTTGTTGAGGGTGGCTCCTTCAGGAGGTAAAAGCAGTGTAGATGGGACTGTGGCATGGTTACTGTTGGCATACGGATCCGTAAGCATGAGCCTTTTTTTCTAAAGCATGCTGTAGTTTATTTTGATCTGAACCCTGTAAAGCATAAGTGGATAAACAATCTTTATGATAAAACTGCAACTAAGTCAGCTGGCCTCGGTGGTAGTTCTTCCTGTCTAGACAGTTATAGCAGATCCTGGCACACCAAGGCTGTTGGGACTTCTGTGTTTCCCATTGCCAAGCACAAAGGATTGGCCCTCTCTCAATGCTGTGACACCTGGTCTGAACAGGAAACTGCGAGCCAGCCTACGTATGTCTGTTCTAGTTTAATGGCAGATGAGGAGAGTCTTGAGACTCTCAAGGACAGCAGCATTGCTCCCAACACCCGTCAGTGGTGTGTCCAGGATGATGCCTGGTCGGCAAAATGGTATCAATAGGAAAGGCAGGACATCAAGACTGGTAGGTCTGGGTAAAGAGTCACTTGGGAGAAATGTTGTTTGATAAGTGCAGGAGAAGCATGGGCTGTTGGCAAAATGGGTGTTACAGTTCAAATTCTGATGTTGTTTCCTTCTTTTCCAGGGTGACGACTTCTGGAGTAATGGAGGGCATGAAGAAGGTCAAGAAAGTGGTGAATGGTTCAGCAGAGCCGCGGGGCGAGTGGGAAAACATGGCGTGATGGACTGGACTAAGGCAGCACTTTTGCAGAAACTTTTTTAATTTATTAATATTACTCAGTGGAAAGGGAGCAACTAGCACTTCCCAACACTGAAACTGCAGAGTGGGGTGTGTCTAGGGGGAGCAAAGCAGTGCAGAAATCTAACTATTCCTCTGATCGTAAGAAAATGGGATCTCTTGGTACCTGCAAGGAGTGTGAAGCTTTCCTAGGGATTTTGGGTGGCTTATTCTTTTTTCCCCTTTCTGGATCAGTTAGGTATTCTGAATTGTTTGCGGTTGCGTTCTTCAGAATGTGTAATTTTAACGTGAAGAGAGACCTTTAGTGTGTATGTAAAGTATATATTTTATATAATGTGCATATATATATATATACACACGCTATGTAACGTATGCTGGGAAATGCAAAGTATCACAGAAGGTGGGGAAAAGAAGAAAAGAGGTGTAAGTATTTTTTTTTAACTCTTCTTTTGGCTTGGACAAAATATAGCAAAACAAATGAGTAGAAATAACTGCAGTTACTTGACAAACTAAATGGGGTATTGAATCAGATGAATTCCACCAGTGCTCGCATTGGTGGGAACACTGAGAAGTGTTTTCTCTTATTCCTGCAGGTTTCCACTTGAACACATCAGGTTTTCAAATGTATTGGTGTATAGGAAGCAAGCAACTGATTTCTTTAAAAACACCAGTCTGTAGCACAACAAGCATTAATGTAAATTCTCCCCTGTCAATTGGGTTGCTCTTGATTCGTGCCCACCTGACAAGTACATAAGAGGTGTAGGACTGATGCTTACTTCTTAGGGGTCTGCCATGCAGTCTTAAACGAATTTTAAGCTGTGACCAAAAGTACTTTGATCTGCATTCTGAAATATTTTCAAGGTATTTCAGAAGACACTCCTTCCTGGCACCGTGTAAGCAGTACCAGGATCTCCAGTAGAAATCTGTCCAGCAAATGTACTGCAGCATGAATCTCTGGCTCACCATTATCCTGAATTGCTTTGCCCCTCTGGATGGCGATTTGTACCTCTCTGGCTATGTAGTGATAGAACTATTTAAGGTGAGCTGAACTGGTCAAAACGGTATTGCTGTGAAAACCAGGCAAGTGCAACTCCCAGTCATAAATGTGTTTTTCCTCAGGAAAGGAGAGGGTTATGGCCAGAACGTTCAATGCCTGGGAGTACAGAAGTCTTATCTATCAGCTGCAAATCTGCAGTGGAGTCTAAACTTAGAGACATGTTACAAATGCAGTGTGTTATCTCTAGTGCTCTGGGTATCGCTAGAAAGGTGAGTCAGTGCCTGTAGCTGTATTAGTAGGGCATAGCGATGGATTGTTAATTTGTGGGAGGACAGAAGTGGTTCACGGATGTAACGGGAATAAGCTTTAAGACAAATAAATCAAGTATAACTCACTGACCTAATGAAGCCTTAATCTTCATGTGGAGGTATTAGACATACAGGGACAGGGACAGGCATCATCACAGAGCTTCAGATGTGCCAAGATGTATTACAAACACTTTTAGGAGATTTTTTTTTTTTGAGTGAGGGGACTGCATCTCTGGGGCACAACTGATTAAAGGACTACAGCAAGTTTTTTTTCATTCTTCAAGTTTAGAAGCGGGTGAGTTTTTTTGTATTGCAGGGTTGTTTTTTGTTTGAAACATTGAACCACTTTCTCAGTCCTGAACGTGGATTGTAGAGCTCTTAACAAGTGAGCACTCTGTACCAAGACTTGCTGTTTGAAGAGCAGCGTTGTTTTCTCCAGTTGCAGCTTCTTTTCCCTGGTATTGATTCTATTCATCATCGAAGTGGTAGAAATGAATCTACCTGCTTTGATACCTGGAACTGGTTTTTCTTCAGATAAAGCAAAAGAATAACCCTCTTATCTTGGTGCAGAGTCCTCTTCTATATTTTTCTCCTCAGCTGTAACTGCACAATAATTGCAGCAGAGCTGGTTTGACTTTTGCTGTCGCGGTCTTGGGAAGATAAAGTTTTAGTGAAAACAGAGGCTACGCCGCTAGAAAGGCTCATACATCATGTAACACCCTTTTAGACCTTCAGTAGGAGAAATTCTTTTGCATATTAAGTAGCTGAGGTGTGAGAAATTAAAACTGTAAACAAACGTAGGCAGCCCCAGCACATCACACAGTTAAATACAATAGCTGAAAAAGCGATCCTCTCCTTCTCTGCATGGTTATTCTGTCCCTGGGGAAGTGTCACTATTTGCTCCCAAAGGGCTACTCAAACAGGCTGTAAATTTTGCCCGGAGTAGTCCAGGAGACCTGAAGTCTGTCAGCACTGAGGTATGTGAGGATTTGCTGTCAGGAACAGAAGTGCAATAACACATTGTTAATCCAGGCACAATGCTGTCTTAGAACCTCTTAATGCCTTTTGTGGATGGAATGGGGAATTCTGATGGGTGCGATTCGCTCCAAAACACCGGTGGCTGTGTTGGGGTCCCAGCGTGAGCCGAGCTGGTTCCAAACAGCTGTCGGTTCCATACCTCAGCATCAGTGAAGCCGCTGATAGGACAAATGCTTTTACCTTAGTCTCAGGTTTCTTTATGTGCACTTTTCTGCTAACGTTGCATAAAGTGTAGTTGTGTCTGCCAAGACCCTGCCTTCCTAGTCAGAGGCCAAGAAATGGGTGACTTTGTCTTGGCATGAAAAGCTACGGTAGGACTCTGCAAGTGTTCTCAGAAGAGCTGTTTCTGGAGTTCACTTTCTGAGCTTCAGCAACCAGCTGCACAACCAACTTCAGCTGGCACTTAATGCAGGGCGCTAGCCAGCAGTACAACAGTGACTTGTCAGATGCATTAAAAAATAAATGATATGTGGATATACAAGTAAAAAAGAAAAAGGTATATTTTCCTACTGCAGCCATGTGCAAAGTGAATTTCCACTTTATAGCGCAGAAGTCCTCAGAGCAGGTTGGAAAATTTGCCTTGTGAGGTTGCACGTTGGATTGGACAGCGGCTGGGATGTTGAAGGATGGGGAGAGTGGCAGCAGCTGAGCTTTGTGCACAGCGCGGTGTGTGCTGTGCCACAGAGCATCAACGGGAGGACTGCGCCTTCCCCCTTCCTCCCAAGGCAAACCCACATCTGCACAAGTGACAAGTGCATGACTACTGCTAGTGAAAAGCAGCAGCTCGCCAGGCGGGATAATCGCAGTGGTTGCCTCTCATGGGCTGACTGCTGTCAGTCTGGTAGGAAGACAGACTTTCCCTTTCTTTCACAGGGAGGGAAAGTGGAAGAGCTGCTTGTGGCTGTGCAGATCATTCTGGGATGCGGCCTTACTTCCTTGTCTGCCTCCTACAGAAGCGAGCAGCCAAAACAATCACTGGGTATACGGCAGTATAGCTGAGAGGAGCCCTGGGAAGGGAGGTCTGGCGCAGTGCTGAGTAAATGGCTATGAATGCATTCACATATGTTGCTGCTGTGGAGTGCTCGGCACCCTCTGCAGAGAAAAAAGATCGGCTCATTCTCCAATTGTAATGCAGCTTATGCCCCAATAAATCCCTATTGATGATGGCATACAAACGCCACTGATGGACTCCTCCTTACTGCTGTAACTGTTCAGCAAGCTGTCTTCCATAGGAGACCTTGCAGTGCAGCTGCCAGACTCTTGCATTCTTCAGACTTGAAAATATTTTCCTTGATGGTTCATCAAGAGACACATTAAAAGATAGGAAGACATAATGGGGTCATCTGGAACGTTGCTGCTGCTTCCTCAAAACGTAGCAGTTCTAGCTGAAGAAGCCACATGCTGTCCTATTAAGATGCTCTTTAATGTTGTCATCTAACTCAGCATGTTGTGATCTGCGCAGTGCATTGTTCGCCGTCTCTCTCCATCTGACTGCCCTGTCCCTGGATTTCCATGCTGGCATACCCTGGGAGCATGTTGTAAAAATTTGCTGCATTGCAGTATTTTGTCTTCGAGCTAGTAAGGTAGGAGATGTATTTTCTAAACTAGGTGGACTCTGTAGTGTGAGTGTGCATCCACCAAATGTCAAGCGCTGTAGTGTTCCTGCTGGCCACGAAAGGGCACGTCCTAACCACTCCAGTGTGCACACTTGGTGAAAGTCCAGTGGAAGGCTTTTAATGTGTTAACTCTTCTTTTTCCTTACGGTACTCTCCTCTTAAAGAGGAGAAATGCAGGCTGAACAGTGGCGATCAAATGGACAAAGTGTGTGTCTATTTGAAAATTGCCTGGCTGCATTAGAAGCAAATACTGGGTATTTGTAGGTTCTGTTGAGCTCTATGAGAACTGAAGTTGCTTAGCTCTTACAAAATCAGGTAAAAGCGCAGGTATTGAAGGAAACGCTTGCTCCTTCAGACTGCCTCGTTTGTCTCCTTCAGTTTGACCTGTAACAATAGCTAACAGACTACTGTTACTTTAAAGCAAATGTTTTATTGATTCTGCATTGTGACCTCCATCTCAATCATAAGTTGTTTCCCCATTCTTCACTTCTGTAAAAAGCATGGAGACGTGGTCTCCAGTAGGTGGAAGGCACAGTGATTTGTGAAACGTAACTGGACTTCTGCTGCCGAAAACCTGTGACCTTGTGTGTAACTTCAGTAACCCGAATGTTTCACGAAAGACGAGGCGGTGCTCCCCAGAGGCACTTGACCAATGTTCCCATGTTCCCTGGGGTTGATTGCTAAATCAGTTTAATCTGGCTTCTCTTGTAGCTGCTGGGTATGATGCTGTTAGGCGTATTAATCACTTAGTAATATAGAAAGCTGTGCATTTTTTTTTCCCCCGTGTAGTTTGCTTGGAAATAGCAATGATCCTGTAAGAACTCTGCATGATATGTACTTGCAAGTGGCTGGAACAGGATTTAAGAAAAATACTGAGATGCTACACTTGTTGGAAGTGATAGTACAAGAAGAAAGTGGCCGAGGAAAAGAGTCACTCCTTGTAGGTTGACTGGTTGAAGAACCCATTTATGTTTTGACTGCAGCAATCCTGTAGAAAGGACAATTCTTAATAAATATTTTCCTGTGGGATTTCGCTTGGTGTTCTGCTTTCTGTGTAATAAAGTAGAGCCTGACCTCCACGTTGTCCGAAGCACTTCCTCTTGTAGCTAGGATACTGGCGTGTTGGGCTGGTACCTGCTCCATCAAAACAGAGGATGGGTCTAAATGGCCTCCCTTTCCCTTCAGTACCTATTAATAATTAATTCCAGATCCTCTTGTATCATTAAGCAGCTTTAGGGCACCTTGTACAACGTAGCTCTGAATTCATTTAGTAAATGATCTCCAAAAGAGCTCAAAGACTCTCCTGTACAGCAAGGTCCTCTTTCAGGGTTTTTGGTGACCAGTAACTATCCTGTTCTTCAGTTCATGTTCGGATGTGTAAGTAACTTTTTTCAGTATTTTTTTTAAGCTTTATTAAAAGAACAGCAACCAGTATTTGAAGAGAAGCAAGACAGATACAAATCAGGATGGTCTGTGCAACTTGGCTTCCCTGCTGTGATTCAAATGTATAAAATAAAGATTGAATGACTAGAAAGTTTAACGCATCTTGTTTTCTGCTTCTGAACTGCTAGTAACCGAGCTGACCTTTGGTTTTAAAGTCCTTATTTTCCCCATGCCTGACATCCCCTTGCAGCCGTTAACATTGTTGTGGGTACAGGGGCCAAATCACAAAAATCAGCTGCGTACCCGTCATCTTTGAGAGAAGCCTTTTGGCTTTGCAAGGTGAACATCAGCAGCGTTTCTGTGGTCTGAGTCTCGAATGAATGAAGCCTTTCTCCCAGCCCCGCAGGCTCAGCCAGGCAGGAAGGCACACGCAGCCAGGGCTCGCTGCTGCCAGCCAGCATCGGGGGCTCCTTGTGCCACAGGGCTCGGTGTCAGCCTGATGGGCAAGGGAGGACATGGAGCTGGTGCTCTGAACCTTGGGACCAGAGGCAAATTACTGAAAATACAGATTTCTACCCATAATAACCTTGTCTATCCAGTGCCATTATCTTCGTGGAAGTACTGCTTTAAAGAAAGGAGCAGGTTTGATTTTAGGCTAGGCTGAGGATATTTGGGGACTATTGTAGTTCTCTTTGTGAGATGTCAGGGTCTGAGCGTGCATTTCAGTTCTGCAAGCTGCCTGGGTTGGCAGGGACGAGGAGGGCAGAGTATTTCCACAAAGTGCTCTCCCTGACGATCCACCCCCTGCCTCAAAAGCATATGGCCTTCATCACCGAATGTAGGTCTTCAGAACGCTTTGCAGTTTATCCTATAGTTCCCAAGCTACCACCGAGGGGTAGTGTCAGAAATAGATTGTGTTCTCTCCCCTGCAAATCCCAAGCAGCCGTTTGTGCATCGCCTGGAGCTTTTGGGTGGGTGGTGTTTTACTGGGGAGCTAAACTGTAAAAAGTACATGGGTTTGGGACTTAATAGCCTGCTGTAGAATAAAACAAACTGCATGCAGGTAGTTCTTGGGGGTTTGCTTTCTCCCAACTGCACATCCTCTGCTTTTTCTGTCCGTTGTATGTTTGACCTTAAAACATCTCCCCATGAAGTGGCAGCAAACTCATCGCTGATGTACTACACGGGGCTCCAGGGGAGCTGGTTGTACTGGACCAAAACCAGTTCAGCTGTAATGGAAGGGAATGTCAAGGGGGACTGAATTGTGAAAAGACACACTTGAGCTTGAGACCAAGTGTGGGTTATGTGAGAAAAATCTTGATTTCTGCCTGTCCTCCCGGTGGGAGGCGAGCCCTAACGGTAACAGAGCTCCGTGTGGTTCAGGCTGACTGCAGGCAGGGATCATCTGGTGGAACTGCACAGGGCTGAGGATAAACGAGAGCCCTAACAAAGCTTCCCTGAATGTGCCGTGTCTGAATGCACGTTTGTGGGTATCCTGACCAGAGGAGGTAAATGGTTCTACCTGCTTTGAGGATTTTCTTTCAGTGTCTGAAATTCTGAGCTGTCTTGATCGCGTGCAGCTCCTCGTTGCAGCACAGGGTGCCTGCTGTCAGCGCTCATGCTCTAGCAAGATTATCTTCATGACTGCGAAGATCTGTCTTCTCTTTACACCTTGCTTTTCCCTTCTTTTGCCTTCTGAGTGACAGACTCTAATGAGCAGGAGCGTGTTGTGGTGCCCTGTATAGTGAATGGTCAATAAAAACAAATTGCTTTGAACAGCGAGGTAATAACACAGCTTGCGTTGGCACAGCTGCTCCTGATACTGGGGTCCTCAGTCAGGAGCCGAAGGCTTTCGTGTGTCTGAGATAATAGGAACTGCATGTTCTCCATTTCTTCTCTCCAGTCCCATTCATGGAAAATAATGTAACTCGGGGTGGCGCTGCTTTCTTGTGACTGCTTCCCCCCGTAGAATATTTCTAGTGGGATGGCTGAGACGCAATGCGTAAGATGACTCTTGTACTGCTGAATGAAATAAACAGGAACGTCAGGGGGGCTGTTGGGGTGGTGTTAGGTGGCGTAGGTGAGCATCAAAATGGAGCGGAGAGCTTAGAGCTTACTGCTCCCTCTTGGGGTGATTGCACTGAGCTTGGCAAGAGACTTCCAGCATCCTCGGTGGGAGGAGCTGTTAAACATCATGGGGCTTCTGCACCAAGGGGAAATACAATTATTTTTTTTTCCCAGGAAGACTGCTCTTAGTCACTGATCTTCTATGCCATCTGCGGTCTCAAGCCATTTTTGTAGGGCAGCACAATAGCCCGCTGGCAGTCTGTCACCCTACCAATCCACCCCCTGCTCTTCCTGCAGGGTGTGGAGGTGATTGTTGGTGCCTCGGCTGCTGCCTGGCTGAAAGTGCCTCTCCTGTGGAGCTGCTCTGGATGCTTTATTCCACAGGAGCTCTGGGAAGTCGGGAGGAATCCCCCACCTGGCTCAGCTCTTAACGAAGGTATTGATCCACATCTCCTGGGAGAAACCAAACTTTCCTCTTTCAGGATGGATCTCATACCGGGAGGTGTTGGCCGAACTGGAGGGAGTACAAAGGACAGCTGCAGTGACTGAGATGAGAGAACTGGGCAATGACAGAAGGTTACAGGAGTTAAGGCTCTGAGCCTGACTACGCGATGATTAAAGACGACGCAGTGCTATACAAAACGGCTGCACGGGGAGAGCTGTGGAAACGGGTTGGGGACTCGTTAGTGGGGCCCCAGGGCTGCGGTGTGGAGAGGTGAGAAGGAATGAAAGCAGAGGAAAAAAAGATGTCAGGAGAAGCCTTCTGCCAAGGAGATGGGTTTTGCTGCAAACAATCTTCCCCGGAGAAATGGAGGAAGTTGTGTGTTGTTTCCGATAATGAACAGCGGACTGGACAGATCCCTCCTAAATATACTGCGGGGAACAATCCCTTATCAGCCGTGAGCTGGACTAAATGCCCGACTTGGTCTTTTTCCATTTGCTTATCTCCGTGGGAAGCGTATTGCCTGCCTAATTGCTGGCGTGGAGGCTCCTTTTTGTTTCATTATTAAACCTTGCGCATACCTTGAGTGAGCTGGGCTGCTGCCTGGCAGGAGCGCTGACGTGCCCCGGTACAGCGAGGCTGGGAAATGTGCTCCCTCATCTGTATTCCTGGGCAGTCGAGGTTTCGACTGCTGCTGCAGAAGCTGAGCAGAAATACCTGCCGGGATTTACCAGCCCCACAGTGCCCGTGCGGAACCGTGAATCAGAGCAGCCTTGTGGGAGGCAGCCGCACAACCTCTTATGGCGATGAAATTTGAAAAATAGGTACAAGAAGGTTTTTGCATGTTTGAGTTTTTTTTTTTTTAATTCAGCTATAGCACAATGGGGTTTGGGTGGACAGAAATAGCTGGAGAGCACCGTTTGCTTACCAAGCTTGCTCCAAAAGCTTGTTTCTTGTGTTAAAAGCAGCCAAGGGGAGCAGTGCCCAGCGCTGCCCTGCTCCTGGGGCTGCGCTGCAGCAGGGCCACCGCCACCTACAGGGTGTACGCCACCGGCAGGCTTCCTGCACCAAGACACTGATGGTCGAACACGACTCGCAGGTAATCTCAGAAATAGGCTGCCTTCCATCTGGCTCGTGGAGCGAAAACCACCGCAACTGCTCCCTGCAAGTGCTCTCAGCTGAGAATTTAATGGACGGCCACCGAGCTACCTTCAGAGCAGGGACGGAGGCAGGAAAGCAGCTTCCCTATTTTGAAGGCTCTGATGTATTTCTAAAAATAAAAGCTTTAGGTCTCAGTCTTGCCGTTTACAGGGATGCCTCTCTCAGATTTTTTTTTTTTGGTAAAAACATCTGTTGGAGCAGGGCGGTAGAATTGGCGAACGGTGCCCAAGTAACCTCACACAGTCGCAGGGTGGTGAAGCGGCCTCTCCAACCCCTCTTCCAGCCCCGAGGGTGCTGGTGGCAGCTGTGGGGGTGTCTTGGGGTGTCTTGGCTGCAAGAAGCCGCTGCTACCCGTGCGGCTGGCATCTTCCCTCGCACAGGCACCGCTGCGCAGCGCGTGCTGGGCTGGCAGCGTGAGGAGCCTTTCCTTCTCTGTTCCCCACCGAGGTGCTGCCTGCTTCCAGTAGCGAGCGGCGTTTGAAGGCTCCAGGAGGCTGGGCTGCGGCTCCTGCACTGCGGGAAGGGAAGAGAAAAGAAGAGAAGGTGTTTTCCCAGGTGCCAGCTGGGATTTGTGACGTGCCACCAAGGAAGATGGTGCGCCGCTGCCTCCTGCTCGGCTTTGTCTCAGCCAAATGCTCGGCACTGACACGAGCGCAGCTGATGGGCTCCCGCTGCCACCCCTTGCAGGTTCCCACGTTAGCATAACAATGACAGCCCCGGAGGCTGTGAAGAGAATAGTCTTAAAAAAATAATTTAAAAAAAAAATAGAATTTGGCAGAGAAATTAATAGCGTAGCGAATGGTAACGCTCAGCGCATCGGCTGCACGTCAGTCCTGCGGCTGCATGGGCAGCCTGCGTGTGGTGGTGCCTGACTCCAGGCCTTCCTCCGTGCTCGGCCAGAGTTTCACCATCTGCAACTCCATCTCCTTGGGAGGAGAACCCGCAGGCACTGCTGCTGCAGCCATTTACTCGAAGATCCACTGTGCTTCATGTCGGTTGTGCTTTGTCCAAAACCATGCTACGTATTGGCACTAAAAGGCTGTGCTATCTAAATTTATACTGGTGATAACCACTAGAGCTGCTGGTGTTCGTGTCCCAGTTTGGGGTCATAAGGCCTGATTTCGGAGGCCTCTGTTAGCCGTGTGTGGCTCAGTTTTCCAAGCAATTCTGCTGGTGACTGCCAGGACCGGGCGCTGGGTGTTTGACGTGGCCTGCGGTGAAACCAGGGGCAAAGCAAGAGCAGCATCGGTCACCCGTTCGTAAAGCCTAAAAGAGCTTCGGGAACCCCCTGGTTGGTAAGCTCGAAGCTTTAGAGCCCCGTTTGGATCCGCCCGCAGCCCCCTTGCCGTGAAACCACACACGTGAGTACAATTACTGCTGTCTGAGCCCGGGGTGACACCAGGGGAGGCGAGGATGTGACCGGGCCCAGCTGACGCGTTCCTGCCTCCTCGCCTTGCGGCTGTGGCACCAGGAAACTGAACTCATTCCGCCGGAATTTTTTCAACTCCAAAGCAACTATTTCAGCGGCTCTCTGTGCCAGCAGTGACCACAGCTTGTCTGGTGGAGCGGCCAGCGCTGACGCCGATGATTTCTTTTGCTTTTTTTTTTTTTTTTTTTCTGACTCACGATCATTAAGTATTAACCTTAAAATAGCCGCTCTTTTTGCAGTTGATATAATTAACCTCGCGCGTGCGTTCATCCCCCATCCTAGGCTTTGAGCCTTCGCTGCCGCCCGACTCCCCGATTTTCAGGCACAGCAAAATTTGGCTTTTCCCCAGGAGGCAGGGCATGGGCTGCGTGTGCTCTGCTCGCCGAGTTCATGGCCTGGCACAGGCTGCCTGCCGCTGCCCTCTCCAGCACCAGGTTCCCCGGGGTAGCTCCTGCCCCAGTTCCCATCTAAATGCACATTTGGCCAAGCTCCGGGTATTGCCCTGTCCCCAAATGCCAGCAGCGTTGGTGCTGGCCGTGCCCAAGGGACCCGCAGGCTGCACCCCTGGCTCCTTCAGCCCTGCAGCACCGCCGGGTTTCAGATCTGAACACATCTGCAGGGGTGGAGAAGGGAGGAAAAGGCCTTTTTGTGAATTGGAGAGCACTAGGGAGGGGGCTGAGAAATGCTGCTTACATGCAGTGCAGTTGTGACGAGGAGACCCTAATCTGGATGCTAAAATCAACGAGGACGTGTTGGAAGCCCCGTGATGGCTCCTGGGGATGCTCCTTAAATGCACGCAGCGCGGCCGGCCCACGTGGAGCGAAGGCGGCGTGCCTGAGGCCAGCGGCCCCGCTGCGTCCTGGGGAAAAAAAAGAGCTCGCTGCTTTATTAAACCCCGAAGTGAATTCCTGGGGAAGGATGAGCTCCCCACAGGCGCAGACCTGGCTGCGCAGCCCACGCGGTTCCCGCGGCGAGGCGTGGAGCGTGCTCCCGGCCCCGGGGGGCACAGGCAGCGGCTTCCCCCTGCGCCATCGCGGCGGTGACAGGCAGCAAATGTCACCGCGGGACCCGGCGCTTCCAGGATTTCCATGGCAGCGCGTTGGGGAGCAGGCAGAGGGTGTGCCGAGAGCAAGGAAAAATCCCGAGCTTGTGCTGCACGGGCTGCGTGCTCGGAGGGGCGAGGAGAGCTGGGAGGGAGCCCCAGTGGGATTTGCAGAGCTGCTCTCGAGGGCTGGCCCCACGCTGGATGTCCTCTCTGAGCAAACAAGCCGGCCCCTTTGCTGGCACAAGGGTCGCCTCCGAACGCTTCACGTTTGGCTGGGCAGCTTGGTTTGTGCCCCGGTGCCTGATTTCAAACCCACCAGCCCTAGGAGTCTTTCTGGGCCGGGGCTGCGTTCCCCTGGCTGTGGAAATGTCACTGCATCCCAGAAAATGCTCCTAGTGGTGTTATTTAAGCAATAGCAGGGTTAAAGCTACTAATTAGGGAGAGAAAGTGACGGGCCTGCACAGTTTCTGATTACTCTTCTCTCCTCTGTGAGATCCGAGCTCTCTATTCAGTGTTCTCAGTGGTGGAGACGGGGCAGAGTTTTAAATAGCATTAAATCCCTACAACATCAGGTTTGCATCAGCAGAGCTTGTACCAGAAGGCCTGTGCAGCACGGGGAGGGTGCGGGATGTCAGCCGTGCTCCTGCCCCAGCTGCTGGGGGTGTCATGCACTGCGTACATGCAGGGACCCCTGCTGCAGCATGGTTACAGCACCATGACCACAGCTTGGGGAGAAATCACAAAAATGGGTGTTTTGGTGGAAGAAAGGGGACTCACAGGGCATTTTGCAGCAGCTCTGGGGGCAAAACTAAAATCTGATGGGGTTGATGCACGAGTGGCAGGCGGGCCTTTGTCCCTAAAAGCCACCCACACCCCATTAGCAGCTGCGAGGGGTGCTGGCGGGCAGCACAACCCTCGCTGCCTCCTTGCAGCCGGGCACAGCAGATCCTGCACCGCTCCTGGCGGATCCTGCATCCCTCCTGGTGGGTCCTGCACCGCTCCTGGCAGATCCTGCACCGCTCCTGGCGGATCCTGCATCCCTCCTGGTGGATCCTGCATTGCTCCTGGCGGATCCTGCATCGCTCCTGGCAGATCCTGCATCGCTCCTGGAGGATCCTGCATCCCTCCTGGCGGATCCTGCATCCCTCCTGGCGGATCCTGCATCGCTCCTGCTCGCAGCAGGGCACAGCCGGAGCTCGCCCCGCGGGCACACCGCTGCTGGGGGCCCCAGCTGGGCCGTGGCGCTGGAGGAGGGGGGTTTCCTCCTCTGCCTTAACGAGCTCGGTTTTGGAAGGCAGGATCCCGGAGGATTATGTGTTTCGGAAACATCTACCTGGGGAACGTATCCCTGGATAACTGAGTGGCAGGCAACCCTTGGCTGGTTTAAGGAAAAAAAGAAAGCGCGGAGCCAATGTCGCATGAGCTGTGCTCCTCCTCCCCTTCACAACACAGGCCCCCGTGTTTGGTGCTGTGCTCTCCGCAGCCTTGCGGACAGGTTTCGCTGTATCCAAGCACAGATTTGTTTTTTTTTTTTTATTATTATTTTCCCCCTCCTTGGCTGCTGCTGCCACAGCAGTGCAGGCATGCCTGGGCAGCTCCGGCGGGGCCTTGGTTGCAACACAGGCGGGAAGCAAAAACCGAATTTATCGAGTGCACGGGCGCAGCTCATGGCCGTGCCTGCGTGCACGCAGAGCCCTGGCAGAGCCCTGAAGCCATGCGTGGTTTCGAGGCGGAAAAAAAAAGCCGAGCGCCGCCGCTTTTAGCGCTCGCACGGTTTCCCGGCAGTGCCACAAAATCTCCGGAGGTTGAACCCAGGGCCTTTTTCATCGAGCTCGGGCTCCACGGGCGCACCGCAGAGCCGGCGGGGGTGCGGGGGGGGAGGCAGGGACCTGCCCTCAGCCGGGGGCAGCGCTGGGCATCCCCGGGGGGGTCCTTGGGGGGAGGGGGGTGGGGGGCGTCCCCGGAGCCCCCCAAACCCCAACCCCACAGCGCAGCCTCCTCCCCCTGCGCCGGGGGAGGCCGCCCCCCGTTCCCACCCCCTCCCCGTCCTTCCCCCCCCCCCTCCCCATCCCCATCTTTTCCCATCCCGGCTGCCGGAGGAGGGCGGGGAGCGGGGAGGGCGCGCAGGGTGCGCGCAGCCACGGGGCGGCCCCGCAGCGCCTCCCGGCTCTGCTAAACCGAGCCCCGGCAACAAAGCTCCCCCCCCCCCCCCCTTTAATCCACCCCCCCACCATCCCCGATCCCTTCCTGCCCTCCCCGGGATGTAGCCCGGCGGGGAGCTTTCCCCCCCCCCCCCCCCCTCGACCCCCGGCCCCGGCGCTCCATGCCCCCGCAGTGAGCCGGGGGGAGCCGCCGGCCACCATGGGGAAATCCAACAGCAAGTTGAAGCCCGAAGTTGTGGAGGAGCTGACCAGGAAAACCTACTGTGAGTACCGGGGGTCGGGGGGGTCGGGGAAAACGGGCGGCTGTGCCTCGGGGGGCGGCTGGGGCGCGGGGGGCGGCGGCTCCGAGGTCCCCCCGAGATCCCCCCGAGATCCCCCCGAGCTCCCCCCCAGGCCCCCCCGAGGTCCCCCCCATTCCCCCCCAGGTCCCCCCAGGTCCCCCCGCAGCCCCTCGCCTCCCTCCGGCCCCTGGCGGCCCGCAGGGAGCTCCCCGGGCACCGGGGCCGTTCCCCGAGCAGAAGGCGCAGGCTCCGCCGGGCTTTGTTGCAAGAATTCAGGGATTAGGCTGGGAGGAGGAAAAAAAAAAAAAATCCTGGGTGTATTTATTTATTTATATATATATATATATATATATATAATGCAGCGGGGGCAAGGAGAGGGGCAGGGAGCCGCAGGAACCCGGCGTTTTCTTCCCAAACCGATTCTCCGCGGCCTGTTTCTTAGCTGCCGGTATCGGGGGGCCGCATCCTGCCCTCAGCCCCCCCCCCCCCCCGGCCCTGCTCTGCAGCCCCCCGGCCCCGCTGCCGGCTGCGTACCCCCGGCCGGGGGCTCTGCGCCCATAACCAGGGCGTCCGGGTGGCCCCCGAAGTTTGGGGGCGTTACTTGGCGGGGGCTCCTTTGTTGTTGTGCTGGGAAGCGGAGAGAGGAGCCGACACCGGCGGGTTCGGTGTTTTGCTGCGAGTATCTCAGTAGCAGTTTAATAACCCGGGTTTCTGAGTGAGTGGCTTTCCCCTCTGATCCTCCGCTGTAATCTTATTAGTGTGGCTAGCGGCTGAGCCATCCAGTTTTAGCAACCCCTTTTATTTTTTTTTTGTTATCCCGAAGGATGCACAAAGGAAACAAAGGCTCTGGCGGTTCAAGTTTGTCTCCCCGCTCGCCGGGCGCAGATATTTCCCCCCTCTCCTTCGCCGGGGAACCGCTAACGTGCACCAGACCTGCGAGCTCTCCCCGCTGTCATTGCTGCAGTCCCACAGCAGCGCTTACCCAAAAAGGCAATAGATTAGGATGCAGCAAGTTCTCCCATATGGAGAGGAGGCAATGCTGGTGCATTGCACAACCCCACACGCGGGGTTGCTTCTCTCTCTCGCCGTCGCACAGCCGGGAGGAGGGCAGCTCGCGGGGGCACGTCCGCACAGCCAGCCCGCGAGGGGTGGCAGGACGGCTTGGGGCGCCCCGGCTCGGTGGCTCGGAGAGCAGAAATGGCAAAAAAACAGGTGCCAGGGCCAGCCCCCGGTGGTGGCTGGGGCTGGACGTGGGTCGTGGTGTCCCCATGGCGGGTGCAGGTGGGCTGGTTCTGGGTATTGCCGTGCAGGCATCCGAGCTCCGATGGAGAGAGCAGCCTCGTCCGCTGGTGATGTCCAGAAAGCGCTGGGCTTTCTGCACCCTTGGGTGGCCCCAGGCTTTGTGGGGGCAGGTGCTGCCCCCCGGCACGGCATACAGGGAGAGCTGCCCTGCGTCTTCCCAGCAGCGGTGCTGACGGACGCAGCACGGTGGAGCCATCGTCCGGGGGTGTCTCCCCTGCGGGATGAGGCCAGCGGAGGGTCACTGCCTTTGGAATCGCTTCGCTCGCAACTTTCTGCACCTCTCTCTCCCCTTTCCACCACACCTCCTCCAAAAAAGCCTCCCGTCATCTGATCGCTCCCTGGACGCGCTCCCCAGCGTGTCGGGGTTTCGCAGGGTCTCCTCCGAGGTGGCCGCATGGTCGGTGCCCCTGCAGCATCCATGTGTGCCCCAGCACCATGCAGGTGGTGCCTGCTGTGCGGCCATCACTAATACCAGGCCCTGCTTATTGAGCTCTGCTCATTCCCCCTCTCATCTCCGGGATTAATTCCTTTTGCTGAGTGTTTTTGCCCCTTCTCTGCAGCCGTCAAGGCGAGCGCGCGCTCCCTTGGCTAGCCAAGCACTGCACGGGGCCCTCCCAGGCACCTCTGGGAGCCTCTGATTTATCTCCAGCCCCTGGGAGCCTGGAAAATGCTGATTTCCTTCTACTTTTGGGGGAATCTGGGCACAGGGGAGATGCAGGTGGCAGTGCAGGTTTGCACCAGGTGCACTAGGAGGGACGCAGGCCCCTGGGCTGTGCCCAGTGGGCCGGCTGGAGCAGGGGACAGGGGCTCCTGCAGCTGGGGTGGCTCCTGCCCACGTCACACCACTCCGCGGTGTCGCAGCACCTCTCTGGCAGGTGATGAGCACCCTTTGGTGACCGTCCCTGGTGCGTGGCTGCCGTCACCGCAGCCCCTTGCCACGCTGCTGAGCGGGTGCTGGGCTCCCCCGTGCCCGCTGCCGGTCCCGCTGCTCTTACAGCACATCTGGGTGGGTGTTGCCCAGGGGCTGATAGCGGGGACCTGCTCGTGCCCCAGGGATGCTCCCACGAGGGTGAAAAACGTGTACGTGAAGGGTTTCTCCCGTGATGGGATTTCCTTCCATTGCATCATTTTCTGGTTGTGCGATCTGAAAAGGAAACGAAGCGAACGATGACCGGCCCCATCTTGGCTGGGCTGGGAGGGATGGAGAGCGCTCACCCCCCCTCACCCCACGCCACTTCTGTGCAGATTTGTCACACCTGCGGGACTACAGGGGGCTCGCACCCCCAGCCTGCGCCGTGTCCTGGTGCCTGGTGGCTTCCGGTGTCCCCTGTCCCCTCTGGTGACACCAGCGCCTGCTGCTCGGGGCCTTTCTCTGGCCCTGGGCGCAGCGATTTGGGGGTGCTGCTGGGGATGCTGCAGGTTGGCCGCTAGAATTGTGTCGCTGCTGCTGCTCAGAGCAGCTCGTCCTGAGCCTGCTGGGGGTGAATGGTGAAGGACAGGAGCTGGGGACCCTCACCTTGGCTCCCCTCCCTGTTACGGTGCCGGGGGGTGGCTTTAATGGCACTCGGGCACCTGAAGGTGCAGAAGGATGCCCAAGGTCTTGCCCAAGCCCTGTTGGTTTGGACCGATCACCGTGAGCCCTTCACCATTTCCAGGTGCCCAAGTGCCCAGGAAAATCTGGCAGCACCAAGCGAGCCCTGCGAGGCCTCGGCCTTCCTTGGAGGCCGGGCTGCTGCTGTGCGGGAGCGTGCGGGAGGAACGACAATAATAATGAATAATAAATCATCTCGTTCCTTGTGCTTCCATGGAGCCTCTCATCCAAAAAGCTCTTAGAGTGCTTTATAATCATTAATTTATTAATCCTCCCCATGCCTCGTTGAGGTAGCTCAGAGACAGGTTTGGTTGCTGTGTGTTTTGTCCCGGGGGTGTTAACGCTCGAGACTCGAGGAGCTCCCTGCTCCCCGCGGCTGTGCCCGGCTCCCCTCTTTGCTGAGGATTTAAGCACGTGCTTAACTTGCTCCAGGTGCTTGCCCCAGGGCAATGGTGGGATTTGGGAACGGGTTTATGGGCTGTGCAGGGCAGGGTTCTGCTGAGCTTGTGAAGGTCCTGGGGTGTTGTGAAGGTCCTGGCCAGGCCTCGAAGGCAGGTGGTGCAAGGCAGTCGTGTGCAGCTGTGGGTGCAGAGTGTGCGTTGTGCTTGGGAAGGGCTCGACATGGACTCCCGGCAGAGAAACGCAGCGCTGGGTATCCCTGCTCGCAGCACCACCACCGTGCCGGCAACCCTTAAAATCATGAAACAGGCTTAAAAGTCTGAGGTTGCTTCAGAAAAGCACATTTTCTCTCTCTTTCTGGTCGTTTTTTGGGGGTGGCTCTCCAAGTTTGCTCTCCATAGCTTTTTCCCTGGTGCAGCCCCCCTAACACCGCGTTATTTCCACGCCGGCTGCGATACCCCTGGGACCCGGGGTGCCGGGGGGAGGCACAGGAGCGGTGCCCGGGCTGCAGAGGGTGTGAGCAGAGGAAGATGCTCTTTTCCCAGGAGCCGCGTCCCACCCACTGTGATCTATTTTGTGGATTTTCAGCTCACTCCGGCATCATCATTTTCTGCTCTTTTACAATAAGCCGCAAAATTGGCTCTGTTGCTCGACAGTAATGCATTGAATTAATGGGCATTAGTTTAAGAGCAAACTACAAACATATCGATTGGCAGTTACGGGGGTATGTGGCGGCTGGCTAAATTCTGCGGGGAAAAGAAAGAAAATTCTCCAGCCGCAGCAGTTTGCAGCCAGGAAATTGGGGGGGGTTCCTCGGCTGGGGGGGTGCAGGGATGGAGCCGGGGCCGTGGTGCCCCCGTGGTGCCGGCGGAGGGGAGCGGAGGGCCGGGTGGTGCAGCGGAGGACGTCGGTGGCTTCCCACTGCGGGTTTATTTTTATCCTCCAAAGTGTTTGGCCCCGGGCTCCGGGTTCCTCTGCCAGGCCGGTTCGTTTTGGAATCCCTCCTGTTGCTCACCCGGCGGAAACCGGGGCACGCTGGCGAGAAGCGAGCCTGGTGCCTAAGCACCCATTGCCCTTCACCAGCAAACGATGGGGGAAACACCCAGAGCATGGGGAGGCCGCAATGGCTGGGTGCAGCGTCAGCCCCGTGTCCCTTCTCTCTGCCCTGCGTGCACCAGTTTGGGGTAGCCGGGGCCTCGGGATCCTCTCCTTGGGGGTGAGCGGGTGGTGTGGGGCTGCAGCCCCCCCTTTGGGGTGCCGAGGTGGGCGCAAACCCAGTGCTGGAAGCCCAGGCTGGGCTGCTGCTGGGTGCTTTTGGTGTGTAAGGGCATTTGCAGGAGCCCAAAAGGGAATTTTGGGATGGGAGTGCCCAGCCCGGGTGCTGCAGAGGTGGTGGCTGTGGTGCAGGCTCCCGGTCACTGCGAGCTTAGAGGGGAGGGACCCGATTTTATGTCTCCAGAGGGCTGTGGTGGCCTGGAGAGCACCTGCAGACCCTTCCCCGGGGAGACCCTGCTCTCCTCGTGGCGAATCCCACATCTCGTTGTCCCAGGGTAGGTGTGAGCACAGCGAGCTTTGGGGCTTCAGACCTGCAGCACCCAGCCCCTGTGGTCCCAGGGGTGCTCACACGGCTGGGGAGGGGGGGACACGAGGGGGGGACCCGAGGGGGACCTTGGCCCCCCCTGCGGCTGAGCGGAGCAGCCGTGGCCTGGTGCTGCGAAGGCATCAGAAGAATCACATTTCATTTATCCCCTGACATGTTAATGGATCTGCTTAACCACTCTCCTGACCTTTGCTGCTGCCGTTATAATTAAGGTTGTGAAACAAGAGGCTCCGAAGGCATCAAAGGAAGCGGCTGCTCCAGGGAGGAGCCCAATGATCGGGGGGACATTCGTGGCCTCGCTTTGTGCCTTCCTCGCCTTCTGGGCCCTCTTAGGGCAGGGGGAGCCCTAAGAAAAGGCAGCCAGGGCCCGTATCCCTCCCACCAGCTATGTGCCCGGGGTGCCCAGCCCCATGCCGTGGCTCCTCGGTGGCCGCTGCTGCGGGTTCCCCGTGCCGGGGACAGGATCCGAGCTGTGCCGGGGGCAGTGCTGGAGCAGGGCTCGCTTCCCCTGCCCCTGCAAGCCGCTCGCCCTCTGGGGCTCGTTCTTGGTCTATGTGTGGAGGGAGGGCTGGCTGTGCCGTGCTGCGTCCGCGGGTGCTTTTCTGGCATCTCCCCACCGATGGCAGGACCCCGCGGAGATGCGCTGGGTGTCCCCTTTAACCTGGTGGAGGAGTGGGTCTTGGGCTCCTCCAGCACCCTCTGCTTCAGCTGCCCACGTCAGGAATCACTCCGTGGTTGGGGACAGCACCCGGGCACCAGGCGATGCCCAAATCCCTGCAGGGATGGAGCCAGTGGCCAGGACGCAGCTGCCCGCCCTGCAGCTCCTCCAGCACTGCTCCCGGCCATTTCGGGTGCTCTGCCCCGCCGTGGGGCATCGCTGCCTCGGCTTGTGGGGAAGCTGGGATTAAACAGGGCCAGGGATAAACCTGCCGCAGCCACCGGCTTGTGCCGTGGGAGCGTTCAGCGTGATTCATTAACTCCCCAGCGAAGGCACCATCCTCTGCCCTTCCTCTGCTGCCTGTACCGCAAAGAGCGACCGCTGCTTTTTCCCCGAACCCAATTTCCAAAGCCTGCTGTCGGCCCCTTGAATATTTAATAAAGTCTGAAAAGGATTTTAACTGCGTATTGGTTTTGCTGTCCATATCAGCCGTGGGGGAGATGAGAGCAGAGCGGCTCGCGGGCCTGTGTGTGCAGACAGGCCGCTAATGGCAGCCGCCGGAGAGGAGGGCCAGGCGCACACGCAGTCCCTCCGCGGGCTGCTTCCTATCTCAGCGTAACGGGTGGCACCGCTGTCACCTCCCCACTGTCACCACAGTGCCACTCCTGTGCTCCTGACTGTGCGGAGCCGCCCGGACCCGCGGCGATGCTGGCGGTGTGTGACCTGTGGGGACAGGAGCAAGGAGCTGCCTGGGCTGGAATGGGGACGTGCTGGGGTGGTGGTGTCCCACTCCAAGAGGTAGGCAACTCTGGTGGTGCTGGTGTCCCCAAAACGAGGCTGTTTGGAGGAGGACAGCGGCGATGGGATGCTGAGGATGGGTATCCCCATGGGGACGTGTGAGCAGTACGGCTGGGAGCAGGACTGGGCGCTGCTGGGGTGCGTGGGGAGGAGATGTGGGTGTGCAGGGTTTGGGTTAGCAAAAGGAAATACTTCTGGGCTGGCCACAGCATCAGCGGTCAGGCTGTTCCCATGGTTGTGTCCAGGGGGGTGACCCCAGCACCGCAGCCTGCAGCCCTGGTGACCCGCAGCGCCTTCCCTGCACCGGAGCAGGAGGGGGAGCAGATCGAGTTCTTGGGCAGTCTGATAGCCCTAGGGCTGAGCCTTGCTGGGGAGCGGGAAGACAACGTGCTCCGTAATGTTTAACCAGGGCATTGGTTACATATTTAATCCAGAATTTAAATGAAACCAAGTCATCAGGGCCAAACAACCCACATTTCCAAAGTGCTGACGTGCGGCGTATCTTAAAAGCTGCCGTCACCAAACGTACCGCGGGGATTTGGGGGAGCCCTGTGGTGCCTTAAAAGGGGGTGATGGATGGCCTCTGCCCCACGTGGCAGAGCAGGACAGGAGGCATGGGGGGGCCGGGTGATATCAGGGCCAGCAACGAGCCCCCGGTGCTGCAGCAGCCTGGGGGTGTCACAGCTCTGCTCCCCTGGCAGCATGTCCCCGCAGCCCCGTGCTGCACGCCGGGGGAGTTTCATGCCGGAGCTGGGGGCGTGCTGTTTGCTGAAGGAGTTTCCGTGCCCACGCTCCAGCCAGCCCTGGGCAAGCTGCTGCTTTCCACCCCCTCTGCCTGCACAAAGTCCCTGGGCACAAGCCGTGTCCTGAGGCACGTGGTGGGCATTTTGCTCCCCAAAAGGGGAACGGCCACGCAGCACAGGCTGGTGCCGTTCAATGCGTTTTGGGGTCTGGAGGAAGCCCCACCACGTGAGCCTGTGGGTGCCTCCAGCGCTGCTTTCAGTCCTTGCTCGGACTGGTGTGGTCCTGGCTAAAGCCTGGCGAAGGGCTTGAGCTGCTGCTGCCTGCTCGGTGCGTGCTTTGTGGGGAGAGGCTTGAAATCTGTAACAGCCATTCCGGCTATGATGCTGTTAACCCCACAACCCGGTCTGCAGGGACAGGGGCTGGAGTTTGGGCTGGGGGTCCTGTACAAGATGCCCCAACCCTCCCGGTTACGTGTTTGGCAGAACAAGGTGTGAAGCCTGCTGCAAGCCCATGGGCAAAGGGCTCCACATGCATTGGGTATTGGTTCGGGCCGTGATGCTCGTCCCTGCAATCCCGATCCCAGGGCAAGGAGCAAATCTCAGTGAGCACACGTGTGTCCTGCTGGTCCCGGCTGCCTGTTCCGCGGGGAGGAGCAGCGCGGTTTGTAATTGATGCAGATTAACACTGTGATGATGTTGAAAGTGGAGTTTATAACAGATTTATCTTCAGACAATTCTTAACTATGTGTTTCGCAGAGGTGAGGGGTGGAGTGTGTTGGGCACAAATTGCAGGGTGCGCCAGGTTCACGCGGGAGCGCCGCGTTGTTTTACGCATGAGGGACCAATTAGCTCATGCATGAGCGCCCCATTAATTTACGCGTCAGCACCCAATAAGTTCACGCATGAGTGCCCAATTAGTGCACACACGAGCGCACAATTAATTTACATAGGAGCACCCAGTTAATTTATGCATGGGCGCCCAGTTGGTTGGTGCTCGGTCGCACGCTGGTCCCTGCGCGTGCTCAGATCCTTGGTGCGTGTGCCCCCATCGGTTCTCGCTCGAGGGTCCAATTAATTTATGCACGAGCACCTGATCCATTCACGCACGAGCACCCAATTAGTACGTGCACAAGTGTGTAATCTGCTAATTACACTAATTTACTCCTGAGTGCTCAAGTAGTCCATGCATGAGTGCCCGATAAATGCGCGAGCACCCAACAGAATCACACGTGAGCGCCCAGCGTGGTCCCGCATGAGTCCCCCTTTCGCTCACGCCTGAGCACCCCGGTGGTGCGTGCATGATCACCCCATGAAGTTATGCATGAGCACCCACCTCATTTGCGCAGGAGCACCCAAATAATTTATGCATGAACGCCCAACTTGTCCACATGGAATCACCCTGTTTATTTTTGCAGGAGTGCCCATCCAGTGCAGGCATGGGTGCCCAGTTGGCACACGCATGGGCACCCAGTTAGCACACACATAGGTGCCCAGTTGACTCACGTGTGAGCTCACACTTTGCTCACGCAGGAGCACACGTGGGTGCCCAATTTACCCTTGTCTGGGCGCTGCACTGAGCATCCCGGGGAGGTTTAGGCGGCCCCAAGCATCCACCCACCCGTCCAGGGAGCATTGTCTTCAGGTAAGCTGGGAGCTGAGTGCCATTTGTGGCTGGAAATAATTAACTCTGGTTTTCCTGATCTGGCAGCCCTGTTGGGGTCAGGGTACTGTCATGTGAGAGAAGTGTCCCCATAGGGGTTGGGGTCCGGCCACCTCTCCTGCAGCCCTACAGCTGCCCCGTCCCCGTCCTTGCCCTGGTCCTATAAATGATGAGCTCCCACGCGGGGCGGGGGGGGACTCGCAGCCCCGTGTCCTCCCCTCCTCGCAGCCTGGCAAACAAATTAACGGGCTCGAGCAATGATTAACCGGAGCTGTTTCTTGCTGCAGTGGCAGCTGGGTGGTGGGAAGAGAGGGGGCATGCGGAGGGCGGGTGGTGACAGCGCTGTCACTCCTCGCGCACGCCGCTGGGGATTGATGGGGAGGAGGGGGCAGGGGGGTGGGAGTTTGGGGTCCTGGTAGCTGGGAGGAGGGGGCTGGGTGCTGCTTGGGGGGGGCTGAGAGCTGAGGTTTGGCCCCTTGTGCTGGGTGTCCCTGTGCACGGTGTGGGATGTGCGGCCGAAACCTTCCTCCTGGCTGAGATGGGAACGGGGACGGACCCGGGGGTGCTGCAAAGGGGCAGCAAGGGCCCGTGGGCACGGGTTGGGGCAGCTCCCATGCTGCTCCTGCCCCTGTGCGAGCCCCGTGCTCAGCATTTCCCCATGCATTTCCCCTCGCTTTGACAAGAGCGGCGGAAACAACGGTGCTGACGGCGGAGCTGCCGCGTGGCGTTGTGCCTGCGGGAGGGAGGGCGGCTGCAGCGCGGCGCGGGGGCTCCCAGCTCGGCGATGCCTCTTCCAGCATCGCGGTTCATAACGAATACTGAAACCCAGCCTTTATTTAGTGCCTTTCATCCCGCAGGGTCCCAGGGCGCGCTGCATCCATTAAGGAGCTGCTACATGCACTATTTATAGCTGCCCCAAAGCCTCTGCGGGCCGGCTGTCCCCGGGGACCACCGCCCGCGGCTGAGCCCCAGGGCGGCGGGGATGCGCGCCCCCGGCACCGCAGAGCGGGGCCCTGCTCCGCTGGGACGCGCTGCGGGTAATCCCTTGTCCTTGAGCGCTCGGGGTCGAGCCTGCCTGTGTTGTATCGCTGCAAATTGATTTGCATCAGCTCAGCATCGCGCCGGAATCGATGCTGGGGGAGGGGAATGCAGCAGCCGCCGCACTTTCTGTAAGCTCGGGTGCGCTCTGCAAGCTGGAGAGATGCTGAGCGCCCTGAGATGCTGAGGATGGCTGGGGGAGAGTGGGGGGACAGCCCTGCCCCTGCATGCACCCCCTGTCCTGTGCCCAGGCCAGGCAGCTCAGCCCGGCCAGGAGGGCGCCGTGCCCCCCAGGTTTACGTAGCCACAGCTCCCTGCTGCAGGGACACTCATCAGCATCCCTCATCGGTGCCGCTCGGGGCATCCAAACCCAGTGAGGTTGGGCCGGCTGGAAGACGCAGCCGCAAAGCAGTAACCTGTCTGGGCTCTGTAACTGCAGATATGGAAACCCTCGGAGCTGGGGGTCCCTCCCTGCCGGACCCAGGGAGCCCCAAAGGGCAGCGCCCGGAGCAGGGCACGCTCCCCGCGGGTGCCAGGCAGCCGGCTGCGTCCCCGCTCTCCGCCCAGCCCGCGCGTGTCATTACCAGCGTTTCTCCTGTACTAAAAAAAGCACAAATTTCTTAATTGTTTCCTGCTGGAGTTGAAAGGCAGCTCCCAGGACCGAAATAGCACGGTGGGAGAAAAGCCGAGCGGGAGAGAGTGAAACGTGAGTCTCCCAGAGGTGCTGAGCTGAGCACCTGGCTGTGTCCCCGTGCTGCCGCTGCCCCCAGAGCTGCACCAAGTCCTGCTCTTCCTCCTCCTCCTCTTCCTCCTCCCGCCTGCCTGTGTTGGTAGCCGTGAGAGCCTGGGGTCACGGGGCTGGTACCCGGGGGCACCTCTGCACAACCTCCAGGCGCGAATCCCATTAGCTCTGACGGGCGTCCTGATGCCCAGGGGGATGTGTGCAGACGAGGCTGCATCTGATCGCGACATTGCTCAGCATCTCTTTTGGGAGGACACTTCTGTGCGACCCTTTCCCATGACCACTCTCCTCCTACCAAAAAACCCTGCCAAAACAACCCTCCAAATCCCTACCGTGGCGTGGCCAAAGCCTGCTGGCGTCCTCCAGTCTTGGTGCTGAGCATCTCCGCACCCTTCTCCCCACTCCTGCCCCCGCAGCCCCCGCCAAACCGACCCTTTGGCTGCCGTCCCACTGAGTCCAACCCCACTGCTCCCTTCACCATCTCCCGGGACCACGGTGAGTGGGGAGCCTGGGGCTGGGACCCCCCCCGTGCTCCCACACCCGCCTCCTGCCAGCCCTCACCCTTTGCGCTCTGCGCCTTTTGCCAGGCACGTTATAAATCCTTCTGCTGGAAAGCTGCTTCCTTTTATTTGCCACCCGAGGTAATTGGCATCTGTTGATGTGGCTCGGGTCTCTATTTTTATCAGCCGTTTGCACATTGACACATCTCCGCTCCGCCTCGTTATCCCGGCGAATTTCAGACCTATTGCTTTTTTATTATTATTTAGATGCATGATGCAAGGGAAATGACTAACGAGGCCGCTCCCCCGTGCCAGCGTGCTGGCAGCGGGCTCCCTGCTCGCGTGCCAGCCAGGCACCGCTCCCGCAGCGGGGTGCTTGGGGTCGGGGCTCCCCGGAGCGCTGCACCCCATCGCTCGCCCGCGCCGTGACAGCCTTTCCTCTGCTGAGCACGTCTGGGCTGTGCAGCCGCCCTAATCAGGGGATGCTGTCTGCAAGGCGAGCTCCAGACAGGGCTCCAGAACAGCACCCAGAGCCGTTCAGGGCTGTTGATGCGCACCATCTTCTAGTTGGCGTATTTTAGGGTTTCTCTGAAGCCCTGTGAAGCTCCCCAGAGGCCTGGCATGGGTTTGGTGATGTGCTACATCGCCGTCATCCATGTGCCTCGGAGGCAGCGGGCACCTGGGTGGTGAAAAGTGCGAATTCAAAGCTGGATCCGATGTGTCGTGAGCATCCATTGCCGGGCGGGTGTATCCTGAGCTGGAAAAGCCACGTGGCTAACCCCAAGGGATGGGAAAGCAAAACCGTTGCAGGCTGCAGGTCTCCAAGTGTCCCGACAACTTATTAGAAATGCTCAGGCCGGTGCCAGGGGTGGGTTGGGGTGCGATGCTCGGGGCGCTCCGTGCCCTCCTTGCACACAGCACGGCTCCTGCTCAGTCCCGTGTGCTTGACGTGGTTTTGGCATCGGCAGCACCGCGTCCCCGCTGCCCATCAGAGCCCTGTCCGTGTCACCATCCCCGTCGGCACCGTGTGCTCCTCTTGGTTTGCTGTCGGGGGCCGGGGGGGGGCTCCGCTGGGTGAATCCTGCAGCCTTCGGCACCTTCCTCCTCCCCCGAGAGGTGCGCAGGGGCGCGGAGCCGTGCAGCGAGTTTGCTGCGGGGGATCCCCGGCGGGCAGCACCGCGTGGAAACCTGACAATTGCAGCTAAAAATAATCCAGGAAAGGGCGGGGGGGGGGGGGGGCTGCAGAAAGGAACCAAATTTCGCATGCCGCGTATTCATGCGAACCCAGAGGGAGCTGCTGCCAAGCACCAGGCTCATGCAAAGGGCAGCATCAGAAGGGCTCCGGAGCCGCAGCGAGCGCTTCCTCCGGGGCTGGAGGGCAGCAGCAGGCGGGGGGCGAGGGGCCGGTGAGCCTGGTCGGGGGGGTGCTGGCACCGATGTATGTGCCAGGTGGGCGCCTTCCCCGGGACGCCCCAAAGCAGACGTTCCTGCAGGTGTTTCGGGGATGCTTCGGCTGCGGGGCGGTGGGAGGGCAGGGCCGGATCCTGCCCGCACGAACCAGCCCGGCCCCGCATGGTTCACAGCGTCTCGCTGTGCTCCCCTTGCAGGGAGCAAAACGTCCTTGTAGGCTCCCTGCTTTTGGGGCTGGGGGGACCCAGCGTGACCCCCGGTGAGCCCCGGGCTGTACCTTGGGGGACACAACGCCTGGGCTCAGGCACGTGGTGCCCGCGGGCACCTCCTCCCCCTTCCAGGCCTGGAAGCGGCTTATGGGAAGTGCAGAGCAGCACCAGCACTGGAAAAACACTAAATTCCTTTTTCTTCTTCTTTTTCCCTCTTTTTTTCCTGTTTCCTCTTACAGTTACGGAGAAGGAGGTGCAGCAGTGGTGAGTACCGGCGTGGCAGTGAGGTGCTGGCTGCGGGGCTGGGGCTGAGGGGCAGCAGCCGGGGGAGCTGGGGGACTGAGTGGAGAGGGGTCCCACAAGAGGTGTGCCCAAGGCATGGGGCACCTTTCCCCTGGTAACAGGCCCCTGGACGTTCACAACCCCGTGGTGGTTTTGGGGCTGAAGGCAGCCTTTGGTGACCTGCAGCACCCAGGTGGGGGAAACTGAGGCACGGCGCCAGCACCCAGCGGGCAGCTGGTGCCATCGCGTGTCCCTTTGCAGCCCGGCCCCAACAGGGACAAGGACCCGGCGATGCCTCGCTGGCAGCGTGCTCCCACCCCATCCCCTCCGCCCCCCAAAACGCGACGCCCTAAAAAAGCCACCGCTTCCCTTTCATCTCCCTATCAAACCAGTCAAGCTTTTCTTTCTTTATCTCTTTCTCTCATCCTTCCCCCCCCCCCTACCCCGAATGAGTCAGCGCTGCAGCAGCGTGGAAAAGATGTCACCGGCACTTCGGTTTCCCACCTCGCCGCCCCCTTCCCCTCCTCCTCCAGCCCTCGGCCGCTGCAGCGGGCGCTGGCAGATCCGGGCGGCGCGTTGCGTAATGCTCGTGCGCCCTGCGGGGTCCCACGGGGTCCCACGGGGTCCCAGAGCTTTCCCCCCAACCAGGAACCGTCCGTCCCCTTCCCCTGCACCCTCTGGGATTGCCCCCGGTGCAGCAGCGCTTTTTTGGGGTTTAAAGGGTTCCTGCCCCTCTCCCTGTGCCCAGCCCAAGGAGCTGCCCGGGGCCGGGGCAGCCCGGCTGGGTCCCATGGGTGCCCGATCCCATGGCACAGCCGAGCTGCTGTAGGACGGGCACGAGGCACTGGGGTCCTGGGGGTGCTTGTGGGGCTTCTGCTGCGAGCCTTGCAGAGGAAGGGTCTTTAAATGGGAATTTGGCTCGGCAGCAGGGCGTCAGCTTCCCTTGCTTGGGATTTATGGGGCGGCTGCAGCTCTGGGGCTGTGCCCTGCGGTGTGGATGTGCCACGTGTGCTCCCCAGTGCTGCTGGCCAGGCACGGGGTCCCCATCCCCTGCCGGGTCCTGCCAGTGCTCAGCATGAACGTGGCTCAGTTCTGGGCTGGCGGCGGGCATTGCTCGGTGTTACCGGTGCTGCTCAGCGCTTCTCCAGCTCTGCGGTGCCCACCAGGACCTCGTCCCCCATGGGTCGGGTGCCGCAGGCAACGAGGGGAGCGGGGCCAGGGGCACCCAGCACCTCCGTGCCTCCAGGGATGCGCTCAGCGAGCGGAGCCGCGCGACGCCCGTCCCTCTGCCCTTCCTCCGCAGGTACAAGGGCTTCATCAAGGACTGCCCCAGCGGGCAGCTCGACGCCGCCGGCTTTCAGAAGATCTACAAGCAGTTCTTCCCCTTCGGCGATCCCACCAAATTCGCCACCTTTGTTTTCAATGTCTTCGACGAGAACAAAGTAAGTCCGCGAGCCACGGGCACGGCGCACGGGGCTCGAGGCTGGGCCGGCGGCTGCGCTTTGGCAGGGTGGGTTTGGTGGTGCTTTGAGCAGGGGGGGGACGGGGGGACCCCCAGGCACTGAGCAAGCTTCCTCCCCCTCGGCTCGGCTCGATGCTGCGCCTCGAAGCAGCTGCGCAGCGCTCGAGGAGCAAAATATTCCAGCGCTCCCCGGGGCGTGAAATTAAAACGGAGCAGCTGGAGCGAGCGAGCCCCCGCGCTTGCTCCATTCGATGAGAATCACGTGGGGAAAGGCAGTGAGAGAGGAGAAAGGAGATGTCTCGGTGACAAAAGCCCACCTGCGAGGTGTCCCCTGCGCTCGCAGCGGGGGCAGCGCTCGCAGCGGGATGCTGGCAGCTGCGCGTTGTGTGCCGGCAGCTGGCTCGCACCGCCGGGATGCAGGCGTGTGGCACGGGGATGGCAGCGGCACCTTTGCCCCCTCCTCTCCTTCACACTCCTCTGTTCCTCCCCCAGGACGGGAGGATCGAGTTCTCGGAGTTCATCCAGGCGCTGTCGGTCACCTCCAGGGGGACGCTGGACGAGAAGTTGAGGTGTAAGTGTCCCCGTGGGGCGCTCAGCCCTGGGCTTTGGGGTGGCTTCGGGGGGTGTTGTGGGGGTGCAGCAGGTTTTATAGCTGGACAGGGCACGTGTCGCGGCCCCAAGCATCTCCATGTGGCTCTTGCAGGGGCGTTTAAGCTGTACGACTTGGACAACGACGGGTACATCACGAGGAACGAGATGCTGGACATTGTGGACGCCATTTACCAGATGGTGGTAAGCGCCGGGCCATCGTCCCTCGGGTCTGCCTGGGTTTGTCCTGCGAGGGGGCTGCAGCGGGGGACGGGGGGGGGGGACAAAAATGCGTGCCCTCACCTGGGGACACCGCCCGGCAGGACACGAGCCGTGCCTGCGTGTGACTGTGTCCCATCCTGCTGCTGCAGGGCAACACGGTGGAGCTTCCCGAGGAGGAAAACACACCGGAGAAAAGGGTGGATCGGATTTTTGCCATGATGGACAAGGTGAGGATCACAGGGTCAGACACGTGGGTTCAGGAGGCAGTTCTGGGCCCCCTTCGCCACACCTGGGCTCTCGCAGGTACCTCCCTTCCCTACAAATTCAGGCTCTGGGTTGCCGCGGGGCTGTCTGCGGGGTCTGCGCCCTTTGGGGTCCCCATATCCATGCCAGGTCTCAGTGATGCGCTGAGCCCCCCGTGGCTCTGCTCCGCTGCTGTGGGTATGGGGGCTGGATGGGGAATGGGATCCGAAGGGGGGCCGGTGGCGGGGACAGCGTGGGTGCTGCTGGGGCCCTGGGGTGCTCAGCACCACAACGGGGGCGTTTTGCAGAACGCGGACGGGAAGCTGACGCTGCAGGAGTTTCAGGAGGGCTCCAAGGCTGACCCCTCCATCGTGCAAGCCCTCTCCCTCTACGACGGGCTCGTATAGTCCTGGGGCCGAGCGGCGGTGAGTCCGGCATGCAGGAGCTGGGGGTGGGGGGTCCGGGGGATGCTTCCAAGAGTCTCTCAGGCCACAAGGATGCCCTAAAACCCACCCAGCTGGCAAGCGTTTGGTGGCGGCAGGGCCCGCGGCACCAATCTCGCTCTTGCCTTCAGATGCTGCAGGGGAGGCAGGGAGGCAGCTGGCGAGCTGGGGGCACGGGGATGCTCCTCAGCAATATTCCATTAAATGCTTCATTGTGTTCTGTTTCATTGTGTCATGCCCTGGAGCTGGTTGGTCTCGGGGAAGCTGTGGCTCACAGCATCCTAGGGCTGAGCACCTGTGCCCCGCGGGGCTGTGCGGGGGTGTCTCGGGATGGGTTTGGTCATCACCGTCCATGCAGGGTCCTGCTTTTGTTTTAACCCCCTGGGCTTTTGAGCTTTCCACAATCTTTGTGTTCCCAGCTGGGGACCCCCAAGACGTTTGCAGGGTTGTGGGGGCCAGTGTTTTCCACCCCCCTCATTCTTCCATGGTTTTCTTCCCCCCTCCCGCAGATGCCTGGGGGAAGATGCTTTCCGTGCCATCCGACCACCGCAGCGCGAAGCTTGCCTGTCCCTCTCCGGCCTTCCTTTATGTTCCGCGAGCAAAGGATGCACCTGAAGCGCGAGCTCACTCCCCCTCTCTGCACTCCGAACCAGCCGTTGCCATTCGCCAACTTCTGCTTTTTCCAAAAAAACCCGCAAAAGACCACGGTCTGAGCAGCGGCGAGCGCCCAGGACTTCGGGGCTGGGGGAATGGGTCGAGCGGCACTGAAGGCAGAGTCCCCCCGGCCTCCTCGCCCCCTTTGCTCCTCTTCCCTACGTTTCGGGATCAGACTGCGGATGCGCCGGCGTGGTCCTCTCCTGGGATCCGGCCGGCTGGAGACGGAGCCCAAAGGTAGCGGGGCACCGGCACCCCGGGGTGCTGCTCGGGGAGCCGAGGCACGAACGGTGATGGGGAACAGCCCTCGCGCCCTCTGCGGTGCCGCTGGCAGCCCAGCCCGGGTCACTAGGGATATATATTATTATAGGATTTTATTTTATTTTATTTTTTTTGTGAGACGGTATCGTGCTTTTTCTTTCCTTTTATTTTTTTTGGTGGAAAGAAGTGAGGCTTTTTTTTTATATGCCTATCTCGACGATCGATATCTTTATTTATTCATTGTAAATGTTGCTGCTGTGTTTAGTCTCTCGTGTGTGTGTCCGAACACCTAGGTGATGATCTGTAAGGTTTACATGCTCATACACTATTGCGGGGCATCGGGAGCCTGCAATAACGATGAAGCCAAAAATCTGCCTTCCCCCTTCTCCTCCGCCCCCCGTATGCCATGTGCTGGCTGATGTTTGAAGGGGGGCTGGCCGTAGCTTCTTTTTTCTTCCCATTTGCCCCATTTCCTGCATTTTTCTGGTCTCCCTTCTCTTGGCCAGCTCAGCTAGGGGTCGGTTTGGGCAGACCCCTCCTGCTCCATCCCTCTGCTCCCCGTTTTTACCAGCTGGGCCTCCCCGTGGGGCAGGGCGAGGAAGCAGCCGGTGTCCGGCACATGCTACTCCGCATCGTTTCATTTCCTTACTGCATGAGGAGTATTGACGGAGCCAAGAGTTGGGTTTCTCTTCCAAGCCAATTCCTTTATTACCATTTTTCTTTGGGAACGGTGGCAAGGCGCGCTCGCACCCCGCACGGAGCTGGCTGCGGATCAGCTGCGGGAGCAGCGGGGAGACGCGCAGCTCGGCGTGTCCTCGGTGGGTCGGACCCACCCCATAGCATCTCGGATAGGACACGGGAGGTTCTGCTGGAAACCAGGAGCACAGCCCCGAAGCGGAGCTAGCTTGCGCCCCGCTTGTGCTCCTCTCCCTCGGAGGAAGGCAGAGGGCTGGAGAAAGGCACCCGCAGCACCCCGAGGTGTCACCGCACCCCACGGGGCCGTGTCCGAGCTGCCACCATCCCCTCCATCGCCCGCTGCTGCTCCGGGGTGCCGGGCTCGGCCCTGGGGGCACAACGTGGGACACGTGCTGGCACCTCCGCGGGAGGACGGGCGCTCAGTGGGTGCTGCCCAGCGCCTTTTCCATCCACCATCATCCTGCTCCATGAAGCCAGCCGGGCTGCAGCCCCCTCCCGCTCCGTTGCGTTTTGCTCCCAACCTGCCGCTGCTCTCCCACCACCGCGCTTGGCCCTAGGGCCGCGGATGGAGCCACCGACTTTCTGACACCTGCCTGCAGCTCCCGTGGCTGAGCCCGGCCGGTGCCACAGCCCTCGGCCACCAGGGATGTCCCCCAGGACGGTGTGGGGTGGTGGCTGGACGTGGAGGACGTTCTCACGGGTGTCCCCACGAGGCAGGAGGTGACAGCAGTGTCCCCATGGGGTCCGAGCCCTCCCGGCACAGAGGGGCAGAGACGTCGCTTTGCTGCACAGCCTGAAGCTGGGGCCCAGCGGGGTTGGGATGAGGGTGCTTTTCCCACCCCACTGACATTTGGGATCCTGCGTTTTGCCAACGCCTTCTCCTTCTGAGGCGCTTTTGGATACCCTTACAAAAACGCTTTTCCCTGTGCCCAAGGAGAACAGACTTCCCCTCCGTGTGCAGTACCGCTGGCAGCGGCTGGATTTGGGGGAAGAGCTGGTTGGGGTCGGCCCCGTCCCACAGGAGATCCAAAGGCTGTGGGGTGAAGCCCCCTCGTCCCCATTCTCCCCCCGCCGTGCTCTACGCCTCCAACCTCGCTGGGAGGATTTTCCACCTCTCAGCAAAACCCAGGATTCGCTTTGCACCTGGGGGGGTGCCGTGCATGATGGCAGAGAGGAAGAGGCAGGTGGAGAGCCAAAAACTGGAGGTTTGTGCACCGAAAGGGCTGCGGGAGCTGGAGCAGACGGGGCAGCCCGTCCCCACCATGGAAACCCACTGGATCACCGAGCGCAATTGTAAGACCTGAGCCTGGGAGCCCACGGGAACGTCTCTGCCCCGAGGGTGCCCGTGTCCCGCTGCCGGGGGCTCCTGGAAGGCGTCGCTCCCTCCTCACCCTGGGAACTCCTTTTTCTTGACGCTTTGTGGCCGAAACGCAGCTCCCTCGTGCAGATCTCCGCAGTGCCTCCAACGTCTCCAACTCCGACCTGCTGGGCTGGGCCCCCCGGTGCCAATTGCTGCTCCCGGTGAATGTGACACTACGGGAATCGTCTGCTGGGAAACGATGGACCCACAGCATCTGGAATAATTCCCAGGCAAATGCAAATGTTTGCTCTGTCACTTTGCCCTGGAAGGCTTTTCTTTTTCTTTTTTTTTTCCTTTTTTTTTTTTTAAATGCCTTTTGTGCTGGCTTTGCCCCTCCCAGCCCGCTGCCGTGCTTCAGCTCCACCAGCGCTCATCCAGGTCTGACCGCAGACACAGTGAGCTCTGCCCCTCACCAGTTTCTGGGGAGAACCTGCAAAGAAAGCGGGGTGTGCAGCCAGCTAGAAGGAGTTTTCCACCCCAAAAATACCAAAATTTAGCATCCACCCATCCAGTGTGGCTGCCTGCAGCCCCTGCTGCTGCTGCTGGCTGGGATGGAGCGGTCCCTCGGCCCCTCTGCCCTCTCTCACCCCTTTCTGAGCATTTGCACATTTGAAAAAAAAAAAAAAGAGAAAAAAAAATAGGGGTTTTGCCTGCATTAAAGAGCTCTTTGCTGGTTGATGAGGACCGTGCTGGGGGATGAGGGGAAGTTTTCCCAGGCAGAGGACCCTCCTGTTGTCCCGGTGTGGGGTCTGTCCTGCCCCCTCTCTGCATGCTGAACACCCCAGAGCAGATCGTTTCGGCCACAGCACCCAAACCTGGCTGCAGATGTGGGACCCCGGCTTGGAAACTCCTCCGGTCTCTCCTTGGGGCCCCCACCTCCTCCTTGAATATCACCGGGATCCGCAGCTCCTCGGTACTGCTGAAAATAAGGCTTGAAGCTCCTCCTGCTTGGAAATGTTGGCCTTAACCTCCTTGTGCCTCAGTTTCCCCATCGAAGAAACATTGGGTGAGCCCCGGAGAGCGGCTGGGTGCTGGGCTGGGGGAGCGCCAGCGCTGGGCATAGCCACGGGGGCTTGGCAGCACCCACCAAAAACCCACCCACGTGGAGCTCCAGGAGCATGGCAGGAGCTGCTGGGTTGGAGCCGACACCACGGAATAATTAATTTCTGTCCTCATTTTCAACCTGGTCATCATTAAAACCAAGCGGCCGGCAGGAGCCCATCCATTTCGGGCCGTTCCCTGCGCTCGGTTTCGCGGCTGAAGTGACGCCGCGGTGCCGGGGAGGGGGACCCGAGGCAGAGGCGTGGGTCCCCCCCGCCCCGGTGGCTGCAGCATGTGTCCCCCCCTCATTTGTCCCGTCAGTGTTGCCTGATTAAAACGTAGTGTCTGTGCTCCCCTTCTTTTCAGTCCTCTGTTCGCGCGCTGACTGTCACTGCTCTGTGTCCGCCTTTCCCTGCGCTCTGGGACTGGGCTGAGAAGTTTCCTCCGGGAAAAGCAGGAGGAAAGCTTTTTCCTCCTGGAAAAGCAGGGGCTTGGAGCAGAACCCCCCAGCCTCTGTACCGGCACGAACCAGGGCACGAGAGAGAGAATTGAGGCGGGGGGTTTCCTCCGGAGCTGCCCTTTAATCGCTGCAATCGGGTGGCCCTGGGAGTGCTCCCGGCAAGCTGGACGGGGAGCCCAGCCCTCTTGGTGCCAGGGGTGCATCCCCCCCACCCTGAGCCAGGGGGTAAAAAGGGTCCTGGGGGGTCTGAGCCCTGCTTGGAGCAGGGCCATGGGGGCCTGGGGGTGGCTGCAAGGGCTGCTGGAGCTGCTCTCAGGTGGGTTTGGAGGGGACAGGCAGCGACCCGCTGCCAGCACAGTGGCATGAAGCAGCTCACCCACTTGGCCCCCATGTAAAGTGAGGGGGTCTGGGGCATTTTGGAGGCCAGCCACATCCCTCCTTCTGCCAGGGCTTTGGGGAGGCCAGGGGCAGGAGGTTGGTGGTGAGTTTTGGGGTGAAGGAGGGTGCTGCCAGCCCCCGGTGCACCGCAGCAGCTCGGGGCTTGCCGTGCAGAGCGGGTCCCCACCGGGGTCTCGGTGGCCCGCACAAGACCCGGTGCTGCAGGAAAACCCCACTCCTTCTCTGTCTTTGCTCGTGGGGCCGCGAGCCCTGCCCCGAGCAGCAGCCGAGCCCTGGGCTGAGAAGCAGCAGCTCCAGCAGAGAGCCTCGTTTGTAAAGGTGAAGCCTGTCTGCGCGTCCGTGCCGGCGTCCCGGCTTGCATGCCCTGCTGCCTTGTCTTGAGATGAATTCAAGAGCAAACCGAGCAAACCAACCGGTTCCAAACAAACAGACAAACAGACGAAAAAAAAACAGAACCCAGGAACTTTGTGACAATGGAAATAAAAGCTTAATGACGGTACCGAAGCACCCGTGGTCTGTGATGCGCAGCAGGGGGAGGCAGGCAGTCTCCGGGGGGGCACAGGCTGGGCTTGCCACCTCTCGCCGCCCCCAAAACCACCCTGTGCTCTCGGGCTGGGGGTGCCACCTTTGGGTGCTGGGTGCTTGGAGCAGGGGCTGTAAGGGACACCAGCAGACGGTGGGGATGGGGACACCCTAACCACACGCTTCCTCGGCTGGGACAACTGGTCGTGTCTCAGCTCCATGCCTGAGCCACGCTCACCCCAAAACACTGCTCCTCCCTTCGCCCACATCCCTTTTTTTTCCCCCTTTTACGCAGCAGACGCGTGCAGCCTGTCCCCACCTCCTCCGGCCCCGCTGCCAGCGCAACAGGCTGGGAGCCGCCGGGGTGCTTTTGGCAAGCAGCGGCCGCCGAGCAATTTGCTATTAATATCCCCTAATTGCGTCTCGCAGCCCGTAATTACGCGCCCTCGGCAGCCCCCTCCCCGTGGCTGGGCGCGCGGAGGGGCTGGCGGCACGGATGAGGCTTTCGGGGTGGCTCTGTGCTGCCGAGCCTGCTGGAAAGGAGCACCGCAAGGCCCTGCCAGCACGTCCTCGTTTGGGCGAGCTCCTAACGAGGGGGGCTAATTATTGCCGGGGAGGCCAGAGGAGGTCTAAACCAGGAGGCTGGGTGTGCACGGGAGGTTTCGCTTGGAGGCGCGTTGTATCCCGGTGCAGGGACAAAGTGTGTATTTCTATCATAGACTCACAGAACCATAAAATATCCCGAGTTGGAAGGGACCCGTGAGGCTCATCGAGTCCAACTCCTCTGTATTTCTACATATAAATATATTTACGGCTATGCCAGCAGAGGGCGAGGAGGGGGGCAGGCTCCAAAGGATGCATTTTGGGTGCGGTTACCCAGAGGCTGTTCCCTGCTTTGCTGTGCCCGCTGAGGGTGGGAGCACCCCTCAGCGAGGAAGGGGTTAAAGCCCAGTTTCACACAGGTGCTGCAGGGACTGGGAGCACTGGGAGCATCTAGCGGGGATGAATGAGGCGATGGGGAGGAGCTGGTGGGGGTTTGGGCACCAGCAGCTGTGGATGGAGGCAGTCCCCATCCCCTGCTGGGGCAGGATGAGGGGTCCTCAGCCCGGGGCAGGATCTGGCCCCCGATGCTCAGCCTCACCTGGAGCCCGTCCTCACCCCCAGCCTCTCCTGGTCCCGCTGGGGGGGCGTTGAGCAAGAGCAGAGCCGGGGGGGTGAGCTCAGCGCATCCAGGCCTGGGCTCTGCTCCCAGCCCTCCGCCTGCTGGGGGGGGGTCTCTGCCCCCAACCCCTCTCCCACCCCAACCCCGAACCCTTCAGCCCACACAGGCGCTGGGAAGTCAGAGCTGAGGAGGGTCCCTGGTGTCTGGGGGGGGGTTCCCTTTCTCAGGGTCCCCCCTGCAGCTGGGTCCCCCTCTCCCCGTGCCTTTGGCAGGGTTTCCCCGCCGGCGCTCAGCTGCGAGCCCCCGCGTCCTCCCCTCACCTCCCCCGGCGGCACCCGGGGGGGGAGGCAGGGCTGGGGGGGCCGGGCGCTGTGTCAGCCCACTGTGGGCTGTGGGACCTCCTTTCCAGCCCCCCCCCGGCCTCCCCAGCACGCCGCTGGCTCACAAAACCCTTTTTTTTTTTCCCTCCCTCCATCCCTCCCAGCAGCTGAGCGCTGGAGCAGGGCTGCAGCTGCGGGTGGCTGCGTATCCCCTGTCTGTTCCTGCTGTGCGCAGCCCCTCGCACCCCCCTGTCCCCCCCCACCCCGGTTTGGGGACAGTGCACCGGGGGGACAGGGACGGAGCAGGGCGAGGACAAAGCTGGGGGCTCCGGCACCCCAAGTTCTCCCCCGTGATGCCACCCCACGGAGGGGTGTTTGTGGGTCTCTGGCTGCTGCTGGCCCCCTGTGTCACCGGGTCCCCCCCCGGCGCAGGGGGGGCCACGCTGGCCTTCGTCTTCGACACCACCGGCTCCATGTACGACGACCTGGTGCAGGTGACGGACGGGGCATCGCGCATCCTGGAGCGCACGCTCAGCAGGGGCACAAAGCTCATCAGGAATTACGTCCTGGTGCCCTTCCACGACCCAGGTAGGGCTGTGCTGGGCAGGGGGACGGGGCTGAGGGGACGGGGTTTGGGGCTGGGTGAGTTTGGGGCTGTGCTGGCACACGGAGCATGGCGGAGGGGGGGGGGGGAGCGGAGCTGATCCCCTGCCAGCCCCCAGGTGCCCCAGGCTCCGGCTGGTGGCTGGGATCAACATGCTTGGATGGGGCTGGCTGACCCAAAATCACTCCGAGGAGCACCCCGAGTGCGTGCCCTGTCCCTTCTCCCCTTTTTAACTCCCCCCGATGACTGCGGTGGGGATGGCGCACGGGGTGGCTGGCGGGCACAGTCCCCACGCTGCCCTGCCGGTGCGGGGCAGGCTGTTTCTCCCTGTATTAATCCATTAATTAATGGTGATGCTGGCACCTGCTTGTGCCACACGGGTGACTTTTTGCTCCCAACCCATTCCCGTCCCCCTGGTGCAGCCCTTGGGAGGCATTGCTGCACAAGTCCGCAACGTGCTTTCGGGCTGCCTCGGTAAAAGCACCGCTCGCCAAGAGGCGTTGGTAATTCCCCCAGTGCCAGAATCATTCCCTTCCACCCCAGCCCTCACCTTGGGACCTCGGTGCACGCCTATAATTAGCGGCTGCTCTTCAAAAGAGCCCAGACCACCCATAAAGAGAGCGGGAACGGGGCTTTATTTTCAGCAGAAATGCTGAATTTCAATGAAAACGGCTGGAGTGGGGCGGTGAGGGAGGCGGGGGGGGTAGGTGGGGGTCAGAAGCCGCTTGCTGGAGGTCTCCCCGAGGCCCATGTTCGTGTCCCGTGCCTCAGCTGGGGCCGGGGGCTGACACGGGACCTCCGTGTTCGCAGAGGTGGGCCCTGCGACCCTCACCACGGACCCCCGCCTCTTCCAGCAGCGCCTGCAGCAGCTCCAAGTCCAGGTGCACCACCTAAGCAACGATTTCTTCTAGAAAATGGTTTCTTTAAAACCATTTCAGCTGCGTCCTGCCGGCTGGAGTGCTCTCTGGGAGCTTATTGCGCTTTACCCATCCCCGTTCCTGCCCTGCAATGCTCGATCCCACCGTGCTCCCCGCCGGACGCAGCTGTGTGTTCGCGGGCAGTGTTTGTGTGCTGGCCGCGGTGCAAAGCCCCGGCTGCACGTCGTTCCCCGGCCCTTCAGGGCACAAAGCCCTGTGGAAGCAGGAGCCGGCCCTCGCCGTGTCCCCGAGCCCCCTTGCCTGGGGTGGCCGCTGGAGGTGGTGGGCTGGGGCGGGCACAGGGGTGCGTGTACAGGTGGATTCACGGGGTTGCACTGGGCCGGAGTCGCTGTGGGGTGGGGAGTGGGGACCCCCATCCCTGGCCCTGCTCGTGTCACGTCCCCGCTGTGCCGCAGGGCGGGGGGGACTGCCCGGAGATGAGCGTGGCAGCCATCAGGCTGGCCGCCGAGGTCTCGCACCCCGGCTCCTTCATCTACGTCTTCACGGACGCTCGGGCCAAGGACTACGAGCAGCAGGAGGAGCTGCTGCGGCTGCTGCAGCACAAGCAGTCCCAGGTGAGGCCGTGTCCCCTCGAGACGTGGCTCGGGCAGGCGCTGTCACAGCACGACGGTGGCTCCAGGCCACGAAAAACCGCCCCTGTCACCCATTAACACGGGGATACGGCATCCCCAGGGGGCTGCAGCCTGAGCTGGCTCAGTGAGCAGGGGGCTGGATGTGTCCCCCCCGGGGTGTGACACTGCAGGGGACCCTCACTCTGGCAGGTGGTGTTCGTGCTGACGGGGGACTGCGGGGACAGGAGCCACCCCGGGTACCGCGTGTACGAGCGCGTCGCGGCCACCAGCTCCGGGCAGGTCTTCCACCTGGACAAGCAGCAGGTGAAGGAGGTGAGCGAGGACGGGGTGGCTGCGGCATGGGTGCTCCGACCCAGTTTGTGTATTTCCCTGGGGTCAACCCTCGTGCCCAAGGCACCTCCAGGTTGCTCTGGGAGCCCTGCATTAGCCTTGAACCAAGCAAAATGTGGTTTTGTTCCTGTGGGTGAACTGGAGGACGTGTCTGCTCCCCGGGGTGGAGCAGGAGACACCTGGAAATTGCAGTTACAAAAATTGCTCAGTTCCCCTGGCATCGGGAGGTGTGTGCCTGAGGTTTTGTGCCCCTGCAATACAGCCCTGCTTCTGAAACAGCCCTGAAATGGCGATGCCATACGGCGAGGGGGAGATCCAGGTTAATCCTCCCCCGCCTGCCCCCAGGTACTGAAGTGGGTGGAAGAGGCCATCCAGGCCTCCAAAGTCCACCTGCTGTCCGCGGACCACGAGGATGGTGGGGAGCACATGTGGCCCGTCCCTTTCGACCCCAGCCTGAAGGAGGTCACCGTCTCCCTGAGCGGCCCGGCCCCGCAGATCGAGGTCCGGGACCCGGCAGGTGGGTGCCCCAGGGAGCAGCAGGTCGAGGGGGGGGGAGATGCTTTGGGGAGCATTTGGCGGATCCCCGTGGGTCCCCCTTTTGCTCCAGCAGTGAGAAGTGTGTGGTGGAGGGCTCCTGGCCGGCTGCAGGGGCTGGGGAAGCACCTGGGGTGCCCATCCCAGAGCTTTGCTTCTCCTTGCAGGGAAGCTCCTTGAGAAAGGCCACGACCTGAAGGAGCTGCTCAGCATCCCCGACTCGGCCGTGGTGGTGGCGATGCACCCCCATGAGCCAGGGATGTGGCAGGTCAAGGTAGGCTGGCACCAGGTCCCCTATGTTGTCCCCTCCGGCTGGGACACCCCAATAAAAGGAGCTCACGGAGCCCCTGCCCCTCTCCTGTGCTCGGGGCTCTCCTGATGGGCACTGAGCTGTCTGAGCGGGTGGAAGGGGCTGGCTGCTGCCCTTCTCCTTCCCCTTCTCCTGCCCTCAGTAAGTGCCTCTTGCTCTGCTCACAGACCCAGAGCAGCGGCCGCCACTCGGTGAGGATCACGGGCGTCAGCAGCATCAACTTCCAAGCCGGCTTCTCCGCCCAGCCGGACCCCGACGGCATCCGGCCCGGGGAGCGGCCACTGCAAGGTGCGGTTGGTGCTTGCCACGATGTGGCCACTGAGTCCATGACTCCTGCAGCTGGGAACACGGCTGGGTTTTGCTTTTCTCCCAGGCCTGCCCATCTCCGTGGTGGTGAACTGCAGCGGCCTGGAGCTGCCAGGACGTCTGCAGGAGATCGAGCTCTTCAACAGCTCCGGCCATGCCCTCCTCTCGCTGCCCCTGCGGCCCCTCTCCAACGCCTCCTCGGGGCAGCTCTGGGTGGGCTCGCCCCTCCGTGCCCCACCTGGGGACTTTCTGCTGAAGGTGAAGGGTGAGGATGCCCAGGGCCACCCCCTGCAGCGCCTCTCCAGTGTCACCTACACCAGCGTGGTCCCTGGTGAGCCGTCCCTGCTCTGCGCCGCTTCCCCAGGGGGCTCAAAGGCTCCTTCCAGCACCCCTCTGCTTTGGTTTCTGCCCGGGTATTTTAAATCTGGCTTTCCTGCTGGCTCCCAAGGAGTGTTACGTGTTTGTGTGTGTGTGTCCCCGACTGCTTCCAGGCCTGCCCCAGGTGAACATCTCCGGCAGGATCCAGGCTTACCGCCGCGAGCCGCAGCGGATCTCCTGCTCGGCGCACAGCGAGCTGCCCTTCCGCCTGCAGCTCAGCCGGGCTGGGGCCAGGCTCGGGGAGGAGAAGCAGTTCAGGTCGGTCTCCAGTTTGGCCCAGTTTGCTCCGTGCTGGACTCACACAGAGGCAGCACAACCCCCCAGATGTTGCTGGTGGGTGGATGCTGTGTGCCACCCTCGGCTCCCAGTCTGCGAGCATCCCGAGGGGGTAGCAGAGAATCCCAAGGGATGTGGCCGTGTGATGCCCAGCTCCGATGGGAGAAATCCCAAGGGATTTGGAGCAGCTGGCAGCATGGCATTCCCAGCCCCAGGGCCTGGAATGGGGCTGATCCCGTGGTTTCTCTCTTTTCACAGAGGTTCAGGGAACAGCAGCTGGCTGATCCCCGTGGTGTCCAAAAGTGACGAAGGGTTCTATGAGTGCACGGCCACGAGCAAGGTTGGGGTGACGCGGGCTCGTGCCTACGTCTCCGTCTCAGGTGCGTGCTGCTCCTGCCGAGCTCTGGTGCCCGGGGGTCCCCAGGTGCAGGCTCCTTCCAGCCCAGCACGCTGCCTTTGCAGAGCCACCACCGCGTCTCCTGGCTCCGGGCAACGTCACGGCTTCGCCGGGCCAAGACGTGGTGCTGTCCTGCCCCGTGCTGAGCGCTGTGCCCTACAACCTGACGTGGAGCTGGGACGGGAGGGTGGCCCTGCAGGGGGGCGGCAGGGCCAGGCTGCTGCAGAACCACTCGCTGGAGATCAGCCGCGTGCAGCCGGGGGACGCGGGCCCCTACGAGTGCATCGCCCGCAGTGCCCACGGCACCGCCACCGCCTCCGTCTGGCTCTTCGTCCAGGGTAGGCTCTGCCCCACACCGGGGGGATTTTGTCACCCCAGGAGCGGGTGATGCCGTGGGGTGATGTGCTGGTTGTGGTCCCCTTCTGCCCTATCCCCATGCAGAGGCGCCGTGGGTGGAGGTCGACGCAAGCCCCAAGCGCTTCAGCAGGGGCCAGGAGCTGCGGCTGAACTGCACGGCCGGCGGCTATCCCCCGCCACACATCACCTGGAAGCTCTGGGGCTGGGTGCTGGAGCAGGACCAGAGGTGACTGCAGGGACCGGGGTGCCTTCATCCTGCATCCCACTGGGGCTGGTGCTCCCCTCGTGGGGCTGCATGGGCTGAGAGAGGGGCTGGGGGTTGCTGATAGCTCTGGGGAGAGGAAAGCATTGAGGCATCCCCTGCCCACGCACCTGGGGTGGCTGGCATATTGCTGCCCCTAATTTCATGTACGTATTTCGAAGCCATCCTGCCTTATCCAGGCACAGCCAGGCCCCGTCACTCATTTCACAATATTTCTCATCAGCTCCGTTTTTCAGGGCTCGACTTCCCCTCTTTTCCCACCCCATGCAGGGTTTTCACGGACTCTCAGGGCAGCCTGCACATCAGGGCTGCGGTCCCGGAGGACGCGGGGAACTACAGCTGCTCTGCCAACAACCTGCTGGGGCAGGACGAGCAAGCCATCAGCCTGGAGTACATCGGTACCGGCACCCCAGGAGGGGGATCCCAGCTGTGCACGAGGGTTTTTCTTTCCTGCAGTGCTGGGAACTTCTTGTGCAAGCTGTGGGCAGGGCTGTCCAAAAGGAGGGTGGCGGTGGTGGGGCTCTGGGGTCTCCATGGCCCCCTTGGGGTGAATTGAGGCACAAAGAGCACTGCAGGGATAATCTGCAGCTGTTTCTCTCCCTGTGGCACAGAGCCTCCTGCCATCCTGGCCGTGACACCGGGCGTGAAGGCACTGGTGGGAGAAGACGTGACCCTGGAGTGCTGGGTCTCGGGGGTGCCCCCTCCCCAGATCGCGTGGCACAAAGGTGAAGCAGGGCCGGGATGCTCGCAGGCAGCGAGCCCCATCCCTGCACTGGGATCCCCTGCCTGCCCCCGGGGACGTCACACAGGGGGTCCCTGGGGTGCTAATGGGGGACGTCTTGGGGCAGGTGAGCAGGAGGTGGCGGCGTTCCCGGCGGGCAGCCAGCGCGGCGTGCTGCGGCTGCAGGCGGTGCGGGAGGAGGACGCGGGGCCATACACGTGCCAGGCTCGCGGCAAGGCCGGTGATGCTTTTGCCAGCACGGTGCTGGATGTGGGCTGTGAGTGTCCGGGGCTTTGGGGCTGGGAGGAGGGAAATGGCTTGGGACGTGGGCAGAGACCCCTGTGGGTGCTGTTGCGTGGGGCAAGGCTGGGGTACGGTGGGGAATCTGTGGGATTAGGTGGAGGTTAATCCTTTGTTTGAAAAGCCAGGCACCCCTTATGGTGCTCAGGGCTTCCCACTGAAGGGTGAAGGGCTGGAATAGCTTGGAAAGGAGGAGGAGTAGGGTGGGGGTCTCGTTGGGGCAGTAAGGCTTGAATCTGTTAATGGTAGAAAAGCACAAGAGAGTTTTGTTCAGCAAGAGGGGTGCGGAGTGCTACTGAAGGTCAAAGCTGGGGGGTGCAATAAAAAAAAACAAATACTTTGAGTCATGCTCGTAACCCTTCAAGGCACCTGGCTCGTGCGTTTTGCAGCCCTGCCTCTCCTCGGGGCTCAGCTCTGCACAGCCCCAGGCACTGGGAAGCCGGGGTGCTGTAGCAGGGGAGTGACAGCCCTGCCCAAGCCCCTTCCCACTGCTCTCTCCTGCAGCTGCCCCGCACTTCCCCGAGCCCCTGGGGGACCTGGAGGTTGAGATTGGGGAGAGCGTGACCCTGCCCTGCCACGCCGAGGGCTCTCCGCCGCTGCGGGTGGCTTGGTCCCGGCAGGATGGGAAGCCCGTGGTGCACCAGCAGGGGCTGCCTGGGGCCGAGCTCCTCATCCATGGTGAGCACTGAGTGTGTGCCGGGTGACGGAGAGGGTGCGCGGGCATCCTGCCTGGGTGCGCGCTCATGCAGCACCTCTGTGTGCTCCCCCTCTGTGCTCCAGGTGCCTCGCTGGATGACCAAGCCGTCTATGTCTGTGAAGCCCAGAATGATTTTGGGAAAATCCGAGCGGAGGTCAAGCTCACGGTCACTGGACAAGGTTTGCTTTTCTGTGGCTTTGTTGGCACGTGGGTCCCTGTGAAGCTCAAGGCACGGCCAAAACCCATGGTGCTGGGGATGCAGAGCTATGCATGGAGCCATCCCTCCCCAGCATGGGTTCAGAAATGCCCACCCACCTCAGCCTAAAAGCACTGGTGTGCGCTCAGACCCATAAACAGTGAAATGAATGTAATGCACTTAATGCAGAAAATCAAAAAATCACCATGCTGGGAGGCTTGGGAGGGGGGAGAAAAGACCCCGTGCCATGGGGAGCCTGAGTCAGCTGCACATTCCTGTCGTGTGCTCTTCTGCCCGTCCCCAGCAAGGTTTGGCAGATGTTTGGGTGACCAGGGTGGCTAATTTTTAAAGCAGGAGATTCGTTCTCCCACATGTTCCTTGCTAATTTAACTCCAATTAATATCACTTTTCCCATTCCCCTCTCTCCCGCAGCCCCAGAAATAGCTCTGGCACCCGCCGTGGTCCGTGTGCTGGCAGGGCAGCCCGTGTGGCTGCCGTGCGTGATCCTGGCTGGGCGGCCGCTGCCTGCCCGCCTCTGGCTGAAGGACGGGCAGCCGGTGAGAGTCGTGGGGGCAGGGTGGGGTTTGTGGGGTCAGTGGGGGCTTCATGGGAATGGGGGCTTCGTGGTGGCACATCCATACTCAGAGCTGCCGGTGGAAGATGCTGGGGGAGCGTTTGGGTTGGGAGGGCGCATCATCAGGGTGTTCGTACTACCCAAGGATGGGATTTTGGGTATGCCCCAAAGGCAGGGTGGCAAGGTGACGTTTGCTCCCCGATCCCTTCCACTTTCCTGTCTCTGCCCTGCCCAGGTAGCCCCGAGCGGCCGCTTCTCCGCCCAGGCTGACGGCAGCCTGCACGTGGGCCAGGCGTCGCGGGGGGATGCGGGGACCTACACCTGCGTGGCCACCAACGCCCTCGGCTCGCACCGGCAGGATGTGACCCTGGTGGTCCACGGTGAGAGGCCGGGTGTCCCCGCGTGGTGGCCGGGGTGGGTGCTGTCCCCTGGCCTCTGCTGCCAGCTGTGCGCAACCTCAGCGGGAAGGAGCTGTGGATTTCTGGCTCAAGGGAGGCTTTTCCACTGGTCTGGAAGAGAAGCTCCAGTGTGTCAGGGCAGGAAAACTCCGAAGCCAGATCTGCACATAAGGAACGGTCCCCAGGGCTGCGCGGTGCGGCTACAAAGCAGGCTCGGAAAACATCTGGTGGCTCTGCGAGTGCTAGCCAGCCAGGACACATGAAACTCGACCCTGGACATGTGCGATGAAGTGCTCCGTCCTGCCTGCCGGGCTGCTGACCCGTGCTGGCAGAGCCCCGTGCCCAGCCGGGACACATGGGGGTGCTCGGGGCTGGTCCCCAGCTGGGGTCGGGTGCCAAACGTGTTGGGTGCGAGAGCGGGGGCTTCACCAGGAGCTGTCACCTGCAGCAGGGTGAGGTTTCTGCTCCCATTTAGGCAAGGCCAGCCTGGGAGGCTGAGCTTTTGGCAAAGCACATCAGGGAGATGCAGCCCCTAAAGGCAGCGGTGACTGCACGGAGAGGGGATGGTGCTGGAGGGGCTTGGGGACAGGACGGGTGTTTGCAGTGGGTGCTGGCAAGCCGTGAGTCAAAGCCCTGCTACCTGCGGCCACGTCCAGCAGGGTGAGGTGCTCATCTCTGTCCCCAGTTCCTCCCAGCATCGAGCCTGGTCCTGCCCTGGTCGCTGCCACCAAGGGAGTGGCCGTCACCCTGCGGTGCGATGCCGCCGGCGTGCCCACCCCCACTGTTACCTGGACCAAGGTAGAAGTGTCCCCAGTGGGTGGGGGGCTTGGGAGGGTGGCTCTGTGTGGGAGCAGGCTGGTGTCCTGCTGCCAGGGGCACCCTTGGGTGCTGGGTGGTGTGTGGAGAGGGCATCACCCACTGGTGTGCACTGGCTGCCTGGGTAGGCAGCACTGAATGACCCTGGAAGCTGGAAGCAGCAAGGCAGCTTCCTCTGATGGGCCAAGAGCCTTTTATTATTAATATTATTTATTTATTTATTTGTTTATTTATTTTATTTTTTTGCCCTTGGCCTGCTTAGCTCATGGGAAAGTCTCTGCCTTCTTCCTCCCTTCTCTCTCCTCTGCAGGGCACGGAGCCCGTCTCACCAAGCCCACGCTACCACCTCAACCCCAACGGGACCCTCCTGATCCCGACACCCTCCCTGGGGGATGCTGGCACCTATTTCTGCACGGCCGCCAGTGTGGCAGGCTTCTCCAGCCGGCAGGTGCAGCTCTCCGTCAGCAGTGAGTGCTCAGCACCGGGACCAGCTCCCAGTAAACCCGCTCTGGAGGGCGGGCAGCCGCAGGCTGGGGGGTGCTCCTGGTTTCCCTGATGGCTTTGGGCTGCCCGAGCCACGTGTAGGATGGGTTTTGGGTATGAAAACAGCACTGAAGGTTGTGGGGTGCGTGGAGCGTTCCTGCACCAGCTTTGTTTTCTCTCTCCATCCAGCGAAGCCCAGGATCAGCGTGAACGGATCGCGGGGGATATCAGGCCCTGTGACCATCCTGGCTGTGCGTGGGCAGGAGACCACGTTGCCCTGTGAGGCACATGGCTCTCCCCATCCCCTGGTGGCGTGGAGCCGCGAGTCCCGGCCGCTGCCTCTCTCCTCCGCAAGGTACCGGGTCTGCCTGCTCCCTGGGGAGCACTGCCGGGGTTATTGAGGGTCGGATCCTGCACTGGTGCTGTGAGCGATCCTTGCTCCTCAAAGATTGCTCACGGTGGCTGCTGGCCAGGGCAGCCGCTCTCCCACCACCCCCTCGCTCCCCTTCATGCTGGGTTCTGCTCCCAGTTTCGCAGCTGGCCTGAATTTGTCGACTGGACCGAAGCGAGCGGCTGGCTTGCAGCTCTGTGGCTCGGGCCCGTATCTGCTCAGCCTCACTTCAGCAGACAGCTACGTGCTGACATTTGCAGCGCAGGATCTCCCTCTCAGCACGTTGCTGCTCCCCGGGGACGGGGCAGCGGGGATGCTGAAGCACGCAGACGGGATGGGGAGGGAGGCAGCGATGTCCCCGTGGGGCTGGTGGCAGTGATGGGACCACCAAAGCCATGTTGTGGGAGAAGATAACTGGAAAGTTCCTGGGTGTGTTTGATTATTGAGCGTCTTGGTCTTCCCTGATGGAAGCAAGGCCTGCTTAGCATGTTGGCACCATGCTGGAAGGGGTGTCACACATTGTGGACCCCAACCTCAGTTCGTCGCTTCCTCCCTTGCACCTGAGGATTGCTGTGGCTGGGGGAAGGCAGCCCGGTTTCACGCTTCTCAAGGGACCGTGTTGCGTTGTCATTCTTGATCCGATTTCCTATGGCTGCTCCCTGTGGCCCTGTGGTGCTGCTCCCCACGGCCGAGTGATTTATGGGGCGGGATGGGCGGCCGTGGGCTGCGATGATGTTATGTCTGCAGAGCGCAGATGGTGCTGGGCGCGAGAGCACGGCCAGCTCCAGCTGCAGGGGCCGAGCTCCACGGGGAGCCCCGGCACCTTCAGCGGTGACCTTGTCCCCCACGCTGGTGGCTCAAGCTGCAGCCTTGCACGGGTGCAGAGCAAAGGTTTTTTTTTTTTTTTTTTTCCCCTATGCACAGATTTACAGGGCTTCTTGTGGCCCTGGGGACCTTCCCGTGGCTGCCTCGTGGAGCTGTCAGCCCCTAGCTCCTGCCCGGGGTGAAGCCAGATAAAGGGCAGCACGGCTGTTCCTTCCAGCCAGCTTCTGTTTCTTTTGCACCAAGGTACAGCGTCCTCCCCTCGGGGTCGCTACATCTGGCCGAGCCCCAGGAGGCAGACAGCGGCCTCTACACCTGCACGGCCACAAATGCTGTGGGGAACGCTTCGGTGCGCTACAGCCTGCGAGTCCAAGGTACGTCCTGCCGAGCCCGTGGCACGTGGCATGCCTCTGCATCACCGTGGGGAGCCGTGAGTTGCAAACACAGCTCCATGCCGTCCCTCGATGCCACGTTTTGCTCTTATCTCTCTGTCCCAGTCCCGCCACGAATCCAGCGTGGCCCTGAGGTGCTGCGGGCGCTGGTGGGAGAGCGGGTGGAGCTGCCATGCGTGGCCCACGGGGACCCCGTCCCCAGTCTGAGCTGGTCCAAAGACGGCCGCCCGCTGCAGGAGGGCGAGTGGGGAGCCCTGGGGGGGCCCCGTGGGGCTGTGATCATCGGGGCCGTGCAGCTCTCCGACGCAGGACGCTACCGCTGCATCGCCAGCAGCAGCGTGGGGCAGGACACCGTGGAGGTGGTTGTGCAAGTGCTGGGTGAGTGCTGGGACACCCTGCTGGGACCACAGGATGGGGTGGGGAGGGCTGGGCTGAGTGTCTTCTAACCCAGCATTGGGGTCGTTTCACCCTCCAGAGCCTCCATACCTGGAGGATGGCGCAGAGGTCCTGCTGGAGAAGGTTCTCCACGAGAACGTCACCATACCCTGTCCGGTCAAGGGTAAGGGCTCCGCGCAAGCAGGCGTTCACCCAGGGGCTGGGTGCCCTGGCTTGGCTGGCTTTGGGACTCTCCACTTAACCCGTCCTTGCTCCTTCCTCACTCCTATGCCCCTGCCCTTCATTCTCTGGGCTCAGCCCAGATCCTGGCACCAGCCTCTTGGGTAGCACAAGGTGGGGATGGTGCAGGAGCTGTCGGGCAGCACGGATTTCCCCAGGCAGCCCGCACATTGCCTGGCACAGGTGGGACGTGAGGCGCCCATCACCAATCTGAACGTGTGCCCATCGCCATGCACCCACGCAGGGACCCCCACGCCATCCATCCTCTGGTGGAAGGACGCAGTGGAGGTGCTGGATGCTGTGCCGGGTGCTGAGCTGCTGGATGGGGGCTCGCTCTTCATCCGTGCCCTGCAGCCCAGCCACAGTGGGGACTACACCTGTCTGGCAGCCAACGACGTGGGCTCCGTCAGCAGCACGACCACACTGGTGGTGCACGGTATGGCCAGAGGGAAGGGGGCTCCTGCCCCATGTGAGATGCTCCTTGGGAGGGTTCTGCTCCTTGTCCCCAAATGGGGGGAGCTGTGCGGGTTGCGGGGATGGGCAGCAGGGCAAAGCTGCTGCGTCGGGTCCGTGTGCTCTCTGGGAAGTGTTGTTGACCATGGCCTTGGGGCAGAGAAGCGAGGCAACCAGATGCCATCGTGTCTCGTCACCTCATCACGGCTCTCGCCTCCCCCCAGCCCCCCCGGAGATGATGGGCAGTGGCTGGGAGAACGTGTCGGTGGTGGCTGGCCAGCCCCTGGCGCTGCATTGCAACGTCTCCGGCACCCCCGTCCCCTCCGTCACCTGGCACAAGGATGGGCAGCCGGTGAGCCCCTGGGAGAGGGGGTGATGGCGTTGTGCCCCATGGTAGGGGTGCTGCTGGCTCCCCCTGACACCCCCTTTCCTCCCTCTCTTCCTGCAGGTGGGTGAAGCTGGGGGTCCCCTCCTGCTCCGCAGGGGCCAGACGCTGCGCTTTGCCGCAGTCCGCAGCGAGGACACGGGCACCTACACCTGCAGAGCCCTGAGCAGGGCGGGAGAGGCGCGCAGACACTTCGCCCTGCTCGTGCTGGGTGACTTGGTCCCCGTCCCTTGTACCCAGCAATGGTCACCCTGGGGTGGGCTGTGGTGGGCTGGGGGTTCCCTTGCAGCCAGCTGGCTGGGGGCAGAGCGGTTCCTTGGGCCACCTCCAGCATGCAATTTTGGGACCGCTGAGCTTGTTATCATCCCCTGCTGTATCAGCATGGGGACGTCAGGAGGGTGGCAAAACTGGGGTGCCCCTCGTACCCCTGGCTGTGTACCCTGCTCACACCTCCTCTGCCCCCAGTGCCCCCGAGCATGCCCGGGTCCCGGTGGCCTCACAACGTCTCCGTGCCGGAGGGCTCCGAGGTGCTGCTGGAGTGTCGGAGCGGGGGAGTGCCCCGGCCCCGGGTGCGCTGGCTGAAGGACGGGCAGTAAGTGACTGCAGGGGGGCTGGGGCCTGCTGGAAGGGTGAGGGTGGTGTTTCTGTCAAAGAGCCAGCAATAGGGTGCATGTAAGGGGGGAGCACGATGTGTTGGACGCAAAGCTGTCCCCTTCTCCAAAACTCTGGACCAAAAATATACTTTTGAAGGATGGGATAGGGGCCAAACATTCTCCAGCCCCTGCTTCCTCCTTGCTGGGAGAAAACCAGCAAGTTACCAGCATGGAAAACCCCTCCAAGAGCTGGTGCCATCGCTCCATGCCCTGGGCTCTGTCCCTTGCCCGTGCTTGGCTCCGAGTCACCGATGCACCCTTCTGTCCCCCGAGGCCTCTCCCCGCGCTGGACCCTCACCTCCAGCTGCTGGAGGAGGAGCAGGTGCTGAGGATCCCGGGCAGCCAGCCCCACCACCAGGGCACCTACCAGTGCCTGGCCACCAACCCTGCCGGCCAGCACAGCAAGGTCTTCCAGCTGCACGTGCACAGTGAGTCCTCGGCTGCCCTCCTCCCGATCCCCTTTCACCCCTCCTAAGCTCTCACCCATCCAGGCAGCCGACCTAGGGGGGGTGAGCATCTCCCCCACCTCCGTGCCCCTCTCTCCACCAGCTCCCCCTTCCATCCTGGGTGCCGAGGAGCTGGCGGAGGTGGTGGTGCTGCTGAACGGCTCCGGCCAGCTGCCCTGCGAGGCGCGGGGCTCCCCGGCCCCCAACATCGCCTGGTTCAGGGGCCGGCGCCCGCTCCCCTCGGGGACCAGGACCACCTACGTGAGGGGGGGCCGGGCGCTGCAGGTGAGCGCAGCGCAGGAGGCGGACGCAGGGCTGTACGTCTGCCGGGCCACCAACCCCGCGGGCACAGCACACAGGACCGTGAGGCTCGAGGTTTATGGTAAGGCACCCGGTGCCATAATGCAGAGGAGGTTAGGAAGCATCCGTGGTTTGGGGGCTTTCCGAGAGGTCTCTTCCCCCATCTGTCTCCTCTCCAGCAGCTTTGGGTGGCTGCGTTCAGCTGTCAGTGCAATAAGCGTGTGAGTGTGCCATTTTGGGATGATCTCCAAATGGTTTGTGCACTGCATGGTGGCACGTCCAATGGGTTTTTGGAGCTTCTTTCCCCAGCACAAGCTCTGCCCTTGTCTGCTGTGGTTCACCTGCACCTTTGGGCTTCTGCTGAGCCAATTTCCATCTCCCTATGGGCTGAGCTTTGCGGGATGTGTCCTGCTGTCCCCAGGGAAGTGACACAAGGGGAGCTGGCATGTGCTCTCCGTGGCCCTGCCACCAGCACAGCTGCGGTGCTCAGCTCAGGCGCTCTGCACTCGCACTCCCCCATTTCTCTGTCCCTGCAGTGCCACCGACAATCTCCAGCGAGGGCCGCGTGGTGGAGGCAGCAGTGGGCCAGCCCGTGGAGCTGCTCTGCTCGGCCAGCGGCAACCCGCTGCCCACCCTGAGCTGGCGGAAGGACGGGCTGCCCCTGCCTGAGGGTGCCGGGGTGCTGCTCCTCGCAGGCGGCACGCTGCTCCGGGTCCAGCGGGCGTCAGAGAGCTCAGCAGGCTCCTACACCTGCCTGGCCAGCAGCCCCGCGGGCGAGAGCGCGGTGCGGCACACGCTGCTCGTGCAGGGTAAGGGGGCTGCGGGCTGCAGCCAAGCCTGGCGGGGTTGCAGCGGGGAGGAGGGATTTATGGCGGCAGGAAGGAGGTGGCTGGAAACTGCAGCTTTTCTGAGATCAGAGCAGTATGTGCGAAGGAAAATTTGGCCCCAAACAGCTGTGGGTTTTGGTATTCTGCTGGGGTCCTGTGCCCTCCGAGCTCTTGGCTGCTCCCATGCTAGGCTCCCAGGGTTGGTCCCAGCCTGCTGTCCCCTTTTCCCCTTGTCCCCAGCTCCCCCCCAGCTGCTGATCGGTGATGGGGAAAGCCACATGACTGCTGTCGCCAACGACTCCCTGCGCATTTGCTGCCGTGCCAGAGGTGTCCCCATGCCCCGGATCCGGTGAGCACCACGGGGCAGGATGGGGGTCCTGCCCATGTCCCCCTGAGCTGCCTTAGGGGGCTGCACAGCTCTCTGGGGGCACCCCAGAGCCCGACATGCAAAGATGCAGCAGAGATCGGGATGGGGACTCCATCTGGGTAATGGGGACCCCTGGCTTGGGGTGTCCTTTAGGATGGGAGGCATCCATTCTTGTTCCTCATCCCTGGGATCCTGCTCTCCTCCATGATCTGGTGACTTTGCAAGTGCCACGGGCGCAGCACCCCCTTGCTCCTGGTCAGAAACCGGGGTGGGTGGTGGTAGGACACCCCAAGAACCTGCCACCCCCCCCTGCTCCTCACAGGTGGCTGAAGGATGGGCGCCCACTGGGCACAGAGGATAGCGTAGTGGTGTCCGAGGATGGCGGGACCCTGCTGATCTCCCACGTGGGGCTCGCCCACCAAGGGCTCTACGTCTGCCAGGGCAGCAGCCGGGCCGGGGCGGCCCAGGTGCAGGTGTGGGTTTTGGTGCAAGGTGAGCTCAGCGCTTGGGGGAGACCTGCTCTCTGTCCCATGCATAAGGGAGGGCACGGATAGCAAAGAGCTCTCCCCCAACCTTGTTTCCCCTCTGGCCAGCGCGCCCCTCGGTCAGCATCGCGGAGGGGGATGCCGTCACCGTGGCCCTTCGCCAGCCGGTGACGCTCCGGTGCCAGGCCACGGGCACGCCGCCCCCACGGCTCGTCTGGAGGAAGGACGGGGTCCCACTGCCAGCCACGAGCAGCCTCTTCCAGGTGGGGGGCATGATGGGGCCCAGGGGCCGTGCAGCAGCGTCGGGCAGGGCTGTGTGCCCCGGGACTTCCCTATGGCAGTGTCTGGGCTGAAGCAGCGGTGCCATGGGGTGGCACTGACCCCGGCCAGGGCAGGTGGGAGTGATGGAGGGGTTTGTGTTCCCTGGAGCACACGGGCACCAGGCTCCCGAGCAGGGTGAGGACACAGCAGCTCGTGGGCATGGCTCCTGCTGGGGGTCTGCTGGGCAAACCCCGCTTTGCTGGACATTGCTGGAGGAGAAACCCAGCCCTGGGGCTGCAGGAGCTGGAGAGGAGAGGTCCAGTTTTGGAGAGAGAGGGTCCAGTTTGGGCTCACAAGTGACCAGAGCTAGTCAGGAACCTTCCCTCCTCCCTCTAGATCGAGAAGGCTGACCTGACCGATGAGGGTGTCTACACCTGTGTCGCAGCCAACCCCGTAGGGGAGGACAAGCAGGACGTGATGCTGAAGGTGCTGGGTGAGAAACCAGGCAGGGAGCGGAGATCCCTTCCCTGGGTAGGATGAGTATCGCATCCCGGGGAAACAAATCTGTTTGGTGACTTGGAGGGCAGCAGCATCACTGTGCAGTGATGAGGTTCCCTCCCAGAATGGGGACTGGTGCACGCAGTGCAGCTGGTTTGGGTTTGGGCTGCGCAGAGCTGATGGCCATGTGTGCTGGGTTGCAGTGCCTCCGAACATCGAGCCCAGCGAGGTGGACCTGGCTGTCCTGGAGAACAGCACGGTGTCCCTGGAGTGCCTGGCCACGGGGGTGCCAGCTCCCGGTGAGCCTGTCCCCACCCTCGAGCTTCCCTGGGGGTGTCCCTGGTGTGTGCCCCCATGCTGCCACCACGCTCCTTACATCTCATCTCCCTCCTTCCCTGCAGACATCTCCTGGTACAAGGGGAACGAGCAGCTCGTGACCAGCCCGGGCCGGATCCTGTCCAGGGATAGGAAACGCCTGGAGATCCCCCGTGCCCGTCTTCCCGATGCCGGCAGCTACCGCTGCGTGGCCTCCAACGCCGCCGGGGACACCGAGCTCGGGTACAGCCTGCGGGTGACCGGTGAGTCCGTGGCATTCAGGGGGAGGAGAGCAGCTGTGTGAGAGTGGGGTGCTCTCCCAGGGCCCCCCATGTGTGCATGGGGCTGGTATGGCCATCCCAGCCCATGGGGCACGTCCCTGAGAGCTGGGTTTAGCAGAGACCTCTTCGTCTGTCCCATTTGCCCTTACCCCACATCCATCCCAGATAATGTCCCCAAGGGCCATGGCCCTACAGGAGGGCTTTGCCTGGTCCAAACCTTGGAGTCTCCCACCCCAGCTGTCCCCATCTCTGTCCCCCTGGTGCTGTTGGTGACATTGCTGTGCCCCCTCCACCCTCCCCAGTGCCCCCGCGGATCACGGCTGGTCCCAGCCCCATTGTGGCGGTGATGAGCGAGGCGGTGACACTGCGGTGCGATGCCACCGGGAGCCCTGCCCCGGCGCTGCTGTGGCTCAAGGACGGCAACCCCGTGCCCGAGGAGGTGGCGGGTGGCCCGCAGGTGAGGTGGCCTGCTATGGGGGGGGGGGGGGCGGGGAGCGAGTCTCCATGGGGACATGCCTCCAGAAGGATGCTCTGGTTCCTTGTTCTGTTTTTTTCCAAAAAAAACCACGAAACAAACAATTGCTGGTGCTGAGCAGATGTGATGTTGCCCAAGTCTTCCCCCCTGCCTTTGGTCCATGGGAGCACGGACGTGCTCAGCCCTGCTCCCTGCCGTATGGAAGAGCCGGGGGTCCCCATGATGTGACGAGGACAGGCTCGAGGCAGGACCGTGCCCACCTATCTCAGTTACTGCTTGCAGCCCAGTGAAGTTCCCTGGTTTCATGCTCAGCTGGGCTCTTTCCTTCCCGGGGGGCACAGATCCTGTCCGGCGGGCGCGTGCTGTCCCTGCCCACCCCTCGCCTCCTGGACTCGGGGACGTACACGTGCGTGGCCAGCAGCGCCGTGGGCGAGGACAGGCACGAGGCCACCGTCGAGGTGCGGTGTAAGTGTCCCCGTGTGTCCCCAGCCCATTTTCCTGACGGTGGCCACAGGCTCCGTGTGTCCCCCCACAGGGCTGGGGGCTGCTCCCTGCCCTCTCCCCAGGATGGGGGCTGTGGGGCCAGCCCTGGGAAGGGGGGATTGGGGGTGGCGTTGCCCTGTCTGTTTCCAGTGCCACCCACTGCCCTGGGCGAGGAGGAGAACGTCTCTGCCATCGTCAACCAGGAGGTGACACTGCGCTGCCCGGACCCTGGGGTCGACCCGCGGGGGTCCCGCTGGCTGAAGGATGGGACCTTGCTCACACCAAATCCAGGGATGCGGCTGTCAGTGGATGGGACTGTGCTCCAGGTGATATTTTGGGGCAAAACATGGGATGGGAGGGAAAAGGGGCTGCAGAGAATCTCACCGTCTCTCCTTGTGGCAGGTGGGGCGAGCCGCCGTGCAGGATGCGGGCAGGTACACGTGCCAGGTGCCCGGCCACCCGGAGAGACACTACAACCTGAACGTGTTGGGTAAGGGCTGTTGGGCCTGAGATAGCTCATCAGGAAAATACGGGGTGTATGGACATTTATGTACATAGAAACAAACACTGCACAGCATAAAGTGTACCTGAGGTGGCTCGCTGGCGTGGAAAACAGTGTCCAAAGGATTAAAGCTCTGTGAGATGATGCAGCTGGAGGTGGTAGGGAATCCCCTACTGGAACAGGAGAGGGGAAAAAGCCAATGTTTGCACAAGAGTTGCTTTGGGGGTATTTCAGTAACGACGCAGCTGTCTTCCCAAAGCTTGGGCAGGAGAGCAAAGGGACTTCGTTGCCATTGCCAGGGCTGCTCTGTGCTCTCTGCGCCCTCATCCATCACAGCAGCACGCAGGCATCAGCCCCTGTTCTCCCCTGCCTGGGTCAGGAGGATGCTGGTGCATCCCTCACGATGTACATCCCTGCAAACCCCAGCCCCTCCAGCACGTCCACAGCGCCGGGGCAGAGCCAGGCCCGACTTCCCTCGGGGATGCTCGTGGCCAGCTGGTGGGAGTCCTGCAGGCAGGCAGCCGGGGCGGGGAGGAAAGCCAGTTCTCCCCGCTCCTGCGCTCCCTTCCCAGGGAGATGTTGCACGCTTGGCCTGGTGTCCTGGCTCGGCTCGATTGTTTGGGTTCTGCTGTTTTTGTTTTTCAGAGGTTTCTGGGTGTTAGGATTTTTCTTCCAAAAGCTAATATCCCTCACGGGAAGGAGTTACCCTTCTCCAGCCAGCTGTAATTATGGGAACGGCGTCCGATAATGGAAAGTGTTAGGTCACCTTCGCAGCGAGCTGTGCTACCTAACAAGGCTGCGTCTGGCCAACCTTGGCCTGGCTGTGGGGCTCAGCCAGCCTCTGCTGTAGGCCACGTGCAATTAAAAGCATCGCTCTCTTAATAGCTGGGAAGTGCATATTATTATTTCCACGTTTTTTTCCAGCAGTCTCGCTGGATCTTTGTGCGAAGCCTGGTGGAGCCATAGGTGGTGAGCAGGATGGAGTTGTCCCTCTCTCCTTGTCCCCTGCCATCAGCTGCCTCTCTCCTCTCTCTCCCTGCAGTGCCCCCGGCGTTCTCCTCAGCAGAGCCCACCACCGTGTCCGTGCTGGAGGGGCAGTCTGTCCGGCTGGCCTGCGAGTGCCATGGGATCCCCTTCCCTGCCCTCAGCTGGCAGAAGGACGGTAAGGTCCCGCTCCTCAGGTGTTGACCCACCAGGTAGATACAGACCCCCCTGCCCAGGGCAGGTGATGCCCCTTGCATGGTTTAGGAGCATCTTAGATGAGCAAACGCCAGGTTAAACTTGAAATCCAATTGCCAGCCTGTTCCTTGTGGGCCTCCTGCTGCAGCCAAGCATAAAACCAATTCACGTTGCTCTCCTTGGGCAGCAAGGAGTGCTTTATATTGAGCAGTGCCCGGCTTCTGGGTGGGAACTGGTCCTGCTGGGAGCCTGAGAGGAGGCTGCTGTCCCCCCCCGGCAGGTGAGCCCCTCTCTGCCCACCCCGGGAGCCCGAAGCTGGTGTCTGCAGGAGGGAGGATGCTCTACATCGAGAAGGTGCAGCTGGGGGACGAGGGGACCTACACCTGCGAGTGCAGCAACGCTGCCGGCAGCAGCAGCAAGGAGCATCGCCTGGGGGTGCACGGTGAGCTGGAGGGCCCCGAGACGTGGGGGTCCTGCAGGGGTGGCTGAAGCTGCCTCTCCTAAGCTGTATGTTTGAGCAAGACACGTTCTCCCTTGATGCAAGGCCCAGCTGGACCCAAAAGTTCACAGCTATTATCCCCTGCCTTGGGTGTTTTGGAAGGGATGCTGCCAGCTGGGTTTGCTTGGTCCCCTCCAGCTCCCCTCTTGGCTCCACTCTGGTTGCAGCTGATGTTTGCTCCAGCAGCACAACTGCACTAATTGCACCCACTGGGATATGCTTTGCCCTCCTGCTGCCACCAGCCAGCTCGATGGCGGTTTTATATCTGCTTGCATACCTCCAAGTGCTTTCCTCCAGCCTCACCTCTGTCCCGTGTCCCTCTGCCCACAGTGCTGCCGAGGATCCGGGGCAGCAGCAGAGCCCCGAGGAAGGTTTCTGTCATTGAGGCCAGCGAGACGGTTTTGGAGTGTGAGGCCACGGGAACACCGGCACCCACGGTGACGTGGCTGAAGGACGGGCAGCCCGTGGCCGCTGGGGACGGGCTCTTGCTGTCGGAGCAGGGCTGGAGGCTGCGCATTGCCCAGGCGGCGCTGGAGCATGCAGGGCGATATGTCTGCCTGGCGGCCAACACGGCGGGGCAGGAGCGCAGGGAGTTCGACGTGGCGGTGCACGGTGAGGGTGGGGGGCATGGCTGGTGGCTGCGGGGAAGGGACACAGGCAGCTTGGCAGGGTGGGGATGTCCCACCACGTGCCCAAAGCATCACGAGCCTGGAGCAAGTTTGGGTAACGCAGCATATAGGTTTGAGGACAGGAGGGGGGTGCACCAGGTGAAGTAGCAGTAGAAGTGGCTCCACCAGCCTGTGGCAATGGTTTCTTTCCAGGCTGAGCAGAGCAGAGCACCTCGTGTTTTACAAAGTCAGCTGCTTTCCGAGGGCTTGGGGGAACTCTGTGGGCTGGGGTATTGAGTGTTTGAGCTGGAAAAGGACTGGGGTGGCGTGGGGCACGTGGCCAGCTTGGTGTCACACCTGGAGGTGTGGGTTTGGGGGCGCAGGTAGGTGGCACGTGCTGCTGTGTGTCACCCGGTCTGTAACACCTGCAAAGGCATCAACTTCAGCTGATGCTGATGGGCCTTCTGTGCTTGTGTCCTCAGCCTGTACAAGCAGCAGGATGGGAACAAGCTGGGTTCAACATCCGTCACCTTTTTTTTTCACTCTTTTGCTGTCTTGGTGGCTGTTTTGCAAACAGATGTTCATCCCTTCTGTCTCCCCAGTTCCTCCAAAATTCATCCAAGGATCAGGATACACCAGCAACATCCGTGTGCCTCTGCACAGAGCCCTGACGCTGACCTGCGAGGCCACCGGTGTCCCCCTGCCCACGGTCACCTGGTCCTGGAACGGCTCTCCTGTCACCCCCAGCGAGCACACGCGCGTGCTCTCAGGTGGGACGAGGGGTGGATGCTGCAAGATGTCCACGAATGCATTCTGCTTAATGCTGAGGAGTTTAAACCCAGCAAGCTCCCACCCTGTGGAGTGGTGCTGGGCTGTGCCGATGCCTGGACCCGTGCCCTGAGCCCTCTCCGCTCCGTGCTTGCAGGGGGCTGGATGCTGAGGCTGCCCCGCGTGCGAGCCCAGGATGGTGGCCACTATTCCTGCCTGGCCAGCAATGTCGCTGGGGAGGCCAGGAGGGAGTTCCACGTGGAGGTCTTGGGTAAGGGAGGACAACCATCCCTATGACGGGCTCCTGGGGGGCATCAGGGCTTCACCAGTGCAGGGACAGCACCGGTCAGCACCGGGTGCAGCGGTGGGAGCTGCAGCACCAGAGTCCTTCAAGTGCCTTAGCGCATGAGTTCAGTGCCTGGTTTGGTCCAGCTGCTGATGTCCCTGGCCTCTCACGTTCCCAGTTCCTCCCCACATTGAGGACGTGGATGAGGAAGAGGCCGTCACGGTGCCCGAGGGCCACCCTGTCACCTGGTCCTGCCTGGCTGCGGGTGAGCATTGCGCGGGGGTGGTGGGAGATGGGGCCCGGGGGCGGCCAGCCTGAGCCTCCCTTCGGGGCGTGGAGCAAGCGGCCGGTTCCAGCCGATGACATAGGAATAGCTGAGGTCGGCTGAGGAGCTTTTTGGGGATAGTTCCTGGCCTTGCAGTTGGGCTGTCCGGAAAGTGCTGGGGAGGGGGCGCCCACGCGGGGAGCTTGTTCCACGACGTCAGCCCCGATCTTTCCAAAATGGATCAAAAATTCCTCTAATCTGGTTTCTCCTTTTGCAGTGGGAGTCATTAATCACCTCCTACTCAGGACAGTTTTCTTTTTTTCTTGCTGGCTCATCCAGCAGTCTCTAAAATCCTGATCCAGATTGCGATAAGTCTGGATTTGGGCTGGTGTCCCTGCTTCCCAACGCAGTGGCCCCATCCAGGCTGCGTGCACGCATGGAAAAACTTTGCACCGAGCCCAAACCCGACTTTCTACCCTGCACAGGCAACCCCCAACCTGAGGTCACCTGGCTGAAGGATGGCCACCCTCTGCCTGGTGGAGCCACCTCCATCTCTCCCGACGGCTCCGTGCTGCGCATTCCCCAGGCTGCCCCGTCTGACGCTGGCCGCTACTCCTGCGTGGCCTCCAACCCCGTGGGGGAGCAAACTAAGCACTACCTGCTGAACATTTCAGGTACGAGATGTTTTGGGATGCAGAGTCTTGGGGACATGGGCTTATTGGGGCTTTTCGAGTGCCTGCCCCAGTTAGGAGGTGAGGATCCCTGACCCCTACAGCCAGCAGTGTGGCTGTAATGGGCGGTAACGCTGAGCTCCTGCCGTGCAAACGCGTCTCTGCAGCCAGCCCCACGCATGCTGGAGATGCCCACGATGCCACCGTGGCAGATGTTATTGTGATCATCAACAACCCCATCTCCCTGCTCTGTGAGGCTCCAGCCTACCCGCCTCCCAGCATCACCTGGCTCAAGGACGAGGTCCCCGTTGAAGCATCGCGGGACGTACGCCTGCTCTCTGGTACTGGCTGGCGCCCCTTTGAGTGTCCAGGGGTCCCACGCCACCATGGAGCCCCTTTGAGCACCCCAGGGGTGGGAGCGGGGTCTTTTCTTGGTCTGGTGATACCCAGGGTGATGAGAAGTCATCGTCCCATAGGACATGAAAGGCTCAGGCCATCAGATGGATGTGCCACATCATCTAATAATAGCTAAAACCTTCTCAGCAGTATCAGTGAGACCACACGGGTTTTTATAAGCCTGGAAACTGGCCTCTTAAAGAGCTTTAGATGCCCTCCAGTCAGGCTTGCAGGCGGTCAGCAGGTCCTTCAGGAAGCCTTCATGTGCTCCATGGGGATAAACAGCCTCAGCTGTGAGCAGGAACCCTCTCAGGAGATCCCCTTTGCCCAGGTGGCCACGGGCTGCAGATCCTGAATGCCCAGGAAGAGGACGCGGGCACCTACAGCTGCGTTGTGGCCGGCGAGGCTGGGGAGGCCGTGAGGAACTACACCGTGAAGGTCCTGGGTGCGTGAGCTCTCCTTGTGCCTCCTAAATCCCACAGCAACCCTGCCGCCCTTATGGGGCCAGTGCCCCTTCCTTCCCTTCACCCCAGGGTGCTGCACGTTGCTGGTTAGGGCAGAGCAAGGGTGTTCAGGGGCTCTTCTCTCCTCCCAGCCATGTCTTCTCTCCCCACCAGTTCCTCCTTCGATTGCCCGAGATGACCCTTCGGGGGAATTTGCCACGACAGAGGTGAGAACCAGGGTCAATAGCACGGTGACGCTGCAGTGCGAGACATGGGCTGTGCCCGAGCCGACCATCCAGTGGTACAAGGACGGGCAGGTGAGGTCCTAAGGGCAGCCAGGGAGCAGGATGCTGGTTTTGGGGGGGGGCACACACCCTCCATATGGCTGGCTGGGCTCTGCCCCCTCCTGCATGCTTCAGCCCTGGTGTGTAATCACTCCTCTTCCTCACCTTGGGGCTGGGGTCCCCACGCAGCTCCTGGAAAGCGCCGGCCACCTCCAGATCCTCCACGAGGGACAGGTCCTTCAGATCAAACCTGTCAGCGTCCCGGACTCAGGACACTACACCTGCGTGGCCACCAACCCCCTGGGCGCAGACGACAAGGACTTCAGCGTGCACGTGCAGGGTGAGCCAGGGCAGGGGGCGAACCGGGGAGAGGGGTCCCTATGGGGGTCCCCTGTGGGAGCGGGGTGGAAAGGGGGGGGTGTATGTGCTTGATAATGTGCATCTTGTCATCTCTGGTTGCACCTGGGGGTAATGTCCCCCTCCCCGCAGCTCATGGCAGCCTGTCCCCGCAGTGCCGCCCCTCTTCCAGCACCAGCTGAGCTCCAGCGAAGCCTTCGAGATCCTGTACCGGGAGGAGGACGGGGACGGGGAGGTGATGGAGCACCGCCAGGCTGTCCTCCACCAGCCCGCCGCGCTCTCCTGCGACACCAGCGCCATCCCGCCCCCCCGGCTCACCTGGTACAAGGACGGGGAGCCCCTCGCCCCCGGCCCCGGGGTGCTGATCCTGCTAGGTAACGGCCCTGCCACCAGAGCATCCCCAGCACAGGGGGGGTCGGATCCTGTCCCCTTGCTCCTGCCTGCACGCGCAGCACCCGTGGGACCCACGACGCATCACCGGGGCTGCGTGGGGGCCATGCACAGCGGGGTGGGAGGGGGACAGTGGACGGGACCGCCACCACGGGGCTCTCCCCACCTTGCCCCCACCCTGTGCCACAGGGGGTCGGGTGCTGCAGCTGCCGGCGGTGCGGGAGGAGGACGTGGGCAGGTACACGTGCGAGGCATCCAACGAGGCGGGCAGGGACCGCGTGCACTATGAGCTGGAGGTGCTGGGTGAGTGAGAGGGGCTGGGAGATACTGGGGGGGCTCAGCAGCCCCTGACGCCCTGCTTCCAGCTGCCCCGGCCATCCGTGGTGCTGCGGAGGAGCGGGTTGAGGAGGTGACGGCCACCACCAACAGCACCGTCCGCTTCGAGTGCCAAGCCAGCGGGCGCCCGGTGCCCGCGGTGTCCTGGCTCCGGGACGATGTCCCCATCGCGGCCAGCCCACGGCACCAGCTCCTGGAGGGGGGCACAGTCCTGCAGGTCGGTGTCCCCGTGCTCAGGGGGTGGCTGTGCCAAGGGGACGTGGCTCTATTTAGTCCCCAAGGGGGGGGCTGGCTGAGCTCTGAGCCCCAGTAGTGCCTGGCTGGGGGTCCCCAGTGGGGCTGTGCTCCCCCCTTGCAGGTGGCCGTGGCAGAGGTGGGTGACGCTGGCAGCTATGTGTGCGTGGCCGAGAACCCGGCCGGTTCAGCTGAGAAGCACTTTGCTCTCGTTGTGCTGGGTAAGGCAGCCCTGCTGACACTTCTCTGGGTCACTGATCTGCCCCCCACCTCCTCTTCCTCCTCCTCTTCTGCTATGCCATGGCAGCCCCCAGCTGGAGCCATCCTGTAGAGGATGAGGTGAGCCTCCCACCGAGGGGCTGATGGCAAACACCTCTGTGGCTCTTGTGTTTTTGGGTGCCCTCCACCTGTCCTGGCCATGCGGGTGCCCTAATGGGGCCGTTTCTGTGCAGTTCCCGAGCTCTGGCTTGCAAAGGGACGCAGCAACTCGCTGCCTGCAAACAGATTGGGATTTGGGGCTTGGGATTTAGTCCCTGCTCACTCCCCACATCCCTGTTCCTCCTCCCCAGAGCCCCCGGGTGCTGAGGACCTGCAGCAGGAGACACTCGATGCTGACATGGGCAGCCCCCTCGTCCTGACCTGTGCAGTCACCGGTGTGCCCGCTGTCACCTGGCTGAAGGACGGGAGGCCGCTGGGTATGCACGGAGGTGATGCAGTGCCGGGCTTCTGCCCCGTCTGAGGCAGCCCTGCCTCAGTTTCCCTATTTCTAATCCCATTGTGAGAGAACTGCAGGAGAGGAGGCAGAGCAGGAATGCACTGGTATTTTTCCTGCACGTTTTTAGGAGGCTTTGCATTCGTTGCTGAGGTGGCAGCAATGGGTTTTGGGCACGGGATGCGATGCAGGGGTGTAGTGCTGAGCTCTCTGGGTACCAGCCATTCAGGTGCCTCCAGGACTGGGGTTTGCCCCCAAACCCGTGTCTCTTTCCTCCCGCAAACCTGCGGCAGTGCACCCTGCTCTGCAGAGCCCCCACCTCTCCTTTAATCAACTGGGGTCCCAGGGGTGGGAACTGGGGGGGCAGAGCACGACAGGGTGCTTGGGGAGGGCTCTGCAGAGGAGCACGACCACTAACCCCTTTGCCCCATCTCCTGGCAGCAAGCAGCCCGGAGCAAGACCTGGTGCCCAGGGCGGGGCAGCTGCAGATCAGCGCCCTGCAGCCCTCCCACCAGGGCCGGTACACCTGCCTGGCACAGGACCGGGGCACCAAGATGCGCAAGGACTTCTTGGTGCTGGTGCGAGGTGAGGCTTCATGGGGTGGTGGGAGGCCCTGGGCTCTCCCCCCACGGGGAGCCTTCCTCCTACTCTTTTTCTTGTCCTCCTCAGCCTCTCTCTTCTCTTTCTCGCACAGTGGCACCCCGCATCCTTGGTGCAGGGGTCCCCAGCGAGCACAGCGTGCCGGAGGGCGGCGGGGTGAGGCTGGAGTGCCGGGCAGAGGGGCAGCCGCCCCCCCAAATCTCCTGGCTGAAGGACGGGCAGCCCCTGCAGCTGCAGCCCCCGTCACGTGCCCGGTGAGTCAATGGGGGGCCATTGCTGGCCTTGCAGCACACCCCAAATCCTGCAGCCTGGGGTGTGACCAGGCACGGGGCATCTCTGCCCCGTGGGTGCCTTGGGGGTGCTCAGGTGACTGCGGTGCTGTTCTGTGCAGGATGTCACCGGACGGCAGCGCTCTGCTCCTCGAGGCGCTGCACGCCGCCGACTCGGGTGCCTATACCTGCCTGGCACGCAACGGCGCGGGCGAGGATGCGCGGCTGCACGTGCTGAGCGTGCTGGGTGAGTGGGGCTGGGGGCACCGGGCACGGCCACCTGTCCCCAGCAGCCCCATCAGCCCCTCTCGTCCCCCCACCCAGTGCCCCCCATCATTGAGGGAGGTGCCGATGGCTCTGATGTGGTCCGGGGCGTCCTGTCCGCGGCGGTCACCCTGCGGTGCCGGGCACGGGGGTCCCCTCCCCTGCGCGTGAGCTGGCTGAAGGACGGGCTGCCCCTGCGCCTGTCCCCACGTGTCACGCTGCTCTCGGCCGGGCACGTCCTCAGGTAAGAGAGATGCTGGGGGGATGCTTGGCTGCAGGTTTTGGGGGCAGCACCTGGGTCTGCATGGCAGAGGTGTCAGGTGGAGATGTTGGGAGCACTATTCTCTGGGGGGCCTGGCACTGACATCTCCTCCTCCTCCTTGTGCCCTGCTCCACGGGGTAGGATCTCCCGCACACAGGTCTCTGACGCCGGGCTCTACACCTGCGTTGTCTCCAGCCAGGCAGGGGTGGCTGATCGCAGCTTCGTCCTGCAGATACTGGGTATGGAGGAGCCGGGGATTTGAGGTGGAGCAGGGTGGAGGCCAGTTTTGCTTGCAGAGCACGTGTTGTGCTTTGCCTCCTCACTTGCAAGCTGAATTGGCCCTTGGGTGGGCTCGGGAAGAATGGAGCAAGGAGGGACCAGCCCGAAAGCAGGACCCAGAGCACCTAGTGCTGGGCAAACCCCTGCAGGAGGCTGAGCCACCTCTGGGTGCTCGCAGGACCCTGGGCATTTGCCAAAACCTTCCCTAGTGCCTGGGACCCCCGGGAGCTTTGCTCCCGCTGCCCCACTAAGGAGATGGCTCTGTCCCCAGCACCCCCTGTCCTGGAGAGCCCGGAGAGCAGCGAGGAGCAGGTGGTGGCCAAGGGCTCCGATGTCACCTTCACCTGTGAAGCCAGTGGGTCCCCAGCACCAACAGTGACCTGGCTGAAGCTCGGCAAGACCCCGGTGCTGCCAAGCGAGTGGGTGGCCAACGGCCCACAGCTAGGCCTGGGGGCTGTGGGGCCGGCTGATGCGGGGGTGTACGTCTGTGTGGCCTCAAATGAGGCTGGGGAAGCCAGCCGAGCCTTCAGCCTCCTGGTGATGGGTGCGTGTCTTCCCTGGGCTGGGGGAGCTGACCCTGGGGAGCAGCTGAGGGATGAGCCCTCCCGGCTCCCCTGCGCCTTGCAGAGCCCCCCCAAATTGAGGACGCTTCCCACCCCACTGAGATGTCCGTGGCCGTGGGCGCCCCGCTGGAGCTGACCTGCGTGGTGGCGGGTGTCCCTGTGCCTGCTGTCACCTGGGAGAAGGACGGGCAGCTGCTGGCAGGGCCCTGGCTCTCGGCGGGGAACGAGAGCACGCTCCGTATCAGCAGCATGGAGGTGGGGGCTCCTCTTCCCTTTCCCCACCTGCGTTCTCTTTCTGTCTTGTTTTTGCCTCATTTTTTTCCCTCTCCTGGCTTTGCATAGGTGGCCGACTCCGGCTTGTACACCTGCCTGGCCACTAGCCCCGCCGGGGAGGACAGCAGGAGCTTCCACGTCAGCGCCCGAGGTAGTGTGGCCCCAGCAAGAGGAGGGTGCATGGGGTGAGGGTCAGGGTGCTCAGGGCTTTGGTGCATCCCACAGACCCATCTGGGGACAGCAGGGGAGCTGTAAACACCTGGGGGGGGGGGTGTCAGTCTGGAGCAGAGCATGGCAGCCCCACAGAGCAGGGGGGCTATTCGTGGCCAATTGGGGACGGATGGGGACAGGCACGGGGGTGCCCAACCCACCTGCCACCCCTGACCCACTGTCACCCATCCCGCAGCCCCTCTCAGCACCACAGGCACCGGAGAGACCCCCAGCATCACCGCTGTGCCGGGGGGGCAGCTCACCCTGGAGTGCCCTGTGGACGCCGTGCCGCCCCCCCACATCGAGTGGCAGCGGGAGGGCTCCCCGCTGCGGGTACGTGTGCCGGGGGGCTGCGGGACTGGGTTCCCCCCTCTCAGCCCCGTTGTGTTCCCTGTGGGCACAGCCACTGACCGGGGCTGCCCGGGGGGATTAGGGGGATGCCCGCAGGCAGACCCTGGCCGAGGGCCGGTTCCTGAGGATCCAGGACGTGGGGGCAGCAGACGGCGGGGAGTACGTCTGCAGGGCTGGCACGGCGCCGGGGGACAGCAGGCAGAGCTTCCAGGTGGAAATTCATGGTGAGCAGCACCCTGCCACGGGGCTTGGCTGGGGGAGAGCGCATTCTCCATCCCTGATAGCTCGGGGATGTGCAATATTTCGGGGTCTCCTATGGACGGGGTGATGGGAAAGGAGGCACAGGTTGGGTCTGACTTCTCCATCCCCACACTCTGCCCAATATTTCGGGGTCTCCTATGGATGGGGTGATGGGAAAGGAGGCGTGGTTTGGGTTTGATTTCTCCTTCTCTGAGCTCCGTTGTTCATTTTCTCCATTCCCTGTGGGCTCTGCCACAGTGGCCCCACACATCCAGCTGGGCCCTGAGGAGATGAATGTGCCCGTGAACGGGTCAGCCACGCTGCCGTGCCAGGCAGCAGGGTGGCCCGTGCCCCGGGTGACGTGGCGGAAGGATGGCCAGCTCCTGTCCCTTCGTGGGAGCAGCAGGTATGAGGCTTTGCAGCTTGGTGGCACCCAGAGCTGGCACTCAGGTTGTGCTGCTCTCCACGCCAGTGGGTGCCCAGCACGCCTGCAGCAGGGACACTGCTGTCCCCTGGTGTAGGGCTGTACCCTGTCCCCATGCCTCCTCAGGGGACATGCCACATCTGGCTGCAGGGTGCTCGCCACCCTCCCGGCTGCGTGTCCCCATGTATTGCTGGCCGTGCAGAGCCCTCGCAGGGCTCACCTGCTCTCCCTCCCCAGGCTGCAGCTCCTGCCCGATGGCTCCCTGCAAATCGACCCTGTTCGGGTGCAGGATTCCGGCTACTACCTCTGCGTGGCCTCCAGCCCTGCTGGCTCTGACCGGCGAGGCCTGGACCTCCGTGTCCTGGGTAAGCAGGAAAATGAGCTGGATCCCTCCTGTACCCCTGCTGCCACCCCCTATTGCTGGGCAGCTCTCACTGGTACAACGCTGCACTGCTGCTCACCCCCTCCGGGCAGCTCCCAGCTCCTCATTTGCCTTCCTGCAGTTCCTCCTGCCATCGCCCCTGGCCCCCCCAGCCTCACCCTGCTGGCCCAGCAGCCGGCTTCACTTGTCTGTGATGTATCGGGCTCCCCTGCACCCCGGGTCCGGTGGGAGAAGGACGGCCGCCCTCTGAACCCACACCTCCTGCCCGGTGCATACAGGTACCCACCTTGCCCCTGGGTTGGGTTTTCCCCCTCTTGTTGTCCCCCCATGGTGCAGGGGCTGTCTCCAGCGTGTGCTGTGCCCATGCAGGGTGCAGACCTCGGGCTCGCTGCTCATCACCAGCCCCAGCCCCCGGGACGAGGGGTGGTTCGAGTGCGTCGCCACCAACGCCGCCGGAGAGGCGCGCAAGGTGTTCCTTGTGTCTGTCCACGGTGAGCTCTGGGGGGCTGCAAGTACTGCAGGGAGCTGCCTTACTGGGGTCTCTCCCCCCACCCCCCAGATGTGATGTAGCTGTGCTTCAGCCCCCCCTGCACTTGAGTCCCTTCTAGGGGACTGGGAACAGGGGCAACAGAAATATCTGCATCCGTGCGCGTCAGATCCAGCTCCCCTCCAGCACGGGCTGTGCATCCTGCCCACCTCCCTCTCTTCCCCCTCCAGTGCCCCCCACCATTGCCGATGACCTCACGGATGTGGCCGTCACCCGGCTGTCCCCTGCGGTCCTCACCTGCTATGCCTCCGGTGTGCCCCCACCAACGGTGTCGTGGAGCAAGGATGGGGCTCAGCTGGGCAGGCGAGGGGGCGGCTACCGTGTCCTGCCCACAGGTAGAGGCTCGGGGCAGGGCACCGGGGGGCAGCAGGTCCCTGCAGCCCTCCTGCTGCCCCCTCTTTGCCTTCTAGGAGCCCTGGAGATCAGGCAGGCGCTGCCTGCTCACACCGGTCACTACACGTGCACGGCGAGGAACACCGCAGGCACTGCCCGAAAACATCTCCGGCTCGTGGTGCATGGTATGTGTGGCTCAGGGGATCCTGCTCCCTGCACATTGTTGGGGGGATGCTGGTGGAAACATTTCTCTGTCGCTTGCAGAGCCTCCTGCCTTGAAACCCCTGCCCGGCATGGTGCTGGTGCTGGTCAACACCAGCGCGGTGCTGTCCTGCGAGGCCAGCGGGGTCCCCCGGCCGGAGGTCACCTGGCAGAAGGACGGTGCCAGCATCACTCGAGGTGAGCAGGAGCCCGCACTGCCTGCCAGCCCCTGTACGGGGGTGGATTTGGGTGGTACAGCTGCCAGCACCGCTGGGTGGCTTCTGTGTATGGTGTACTTGAGGAGACCTACAGGGGCAGGGTGTCCAGCCAGCCCTGGGGCTCCCCAGTGTGTCCGGTGGCCGCTGGAGCCATTCCCTGGGGCTTTCTCAGAAAGGGGCAGTCTGCAGGCAGAGCGGTCCCTGTGCTCCACCTGAGCTCTGGTACGGCTGCTCTCTCGTCTCCTCTCCTTCATTCCTGCCTGTCCCCACAGGGCCTGGGCTGAAGGTGCTCCCCAGCGGGCAGCTGCACCTCCTCCGAGCCTCTGTGGCAGACGCCGGCAGCTACCTGTGCGTGGCTCGCAACCCCTCGGGCACTGCCATGGGGAGGACCAGGCTGATCGTGCAAGGTAAGGCTTTAGCTGAGGACAAGCTGGAGGGTTGGGGTGCTGGAGCCGGGGTGTGGGCACCCCCACAGCAGCCCCCGCAGAGGCTGCAGACAGCTCTGAGGGTAGTTTTGCAGCATCCCTGGACCCCGGTGGGTTGTTTGTGTGAGTGTGATAAAGTCTGTCCCACCCAGTGCCCCCGACCATCGTGGCCAGCCCCGTGGAGCTGGCGGTGCTGGAGGGGCAGGACGCACTGCTGCCCTGCGCTGCCCGTGGCATCCCTGAGCCCCGCGTGTCCTGGAGCCGGGAGGGAGCCCCGGTGCAGGACCGCGGTGGGACCGTCACCATCCTGCCATCTGGGGAGCTGCTGCTCCGCCACGTCCAGGTGAGCACAGGCCCCTCAAGCAGCTGAATTTACCAAAAAATGGGTGTCAGGGTGGAGCTGCACCCCGTGACGGGCGCCGCGCCCTTTCCGTGCGCAGGAAGGCGATGCCGGCAGCTACTCCTGCGCCGCGGTGAACTCGGCGGGGAAGGCCATCCGCCGGCTCTCCCTCAGGGTGCACACCCTGCCCACCTTCACCCGCCGGCCGGGGGACATGGTCCTGAGCCGGGGTGAGCAGCTGGAGCTGGTGTGCGAGGCCACGGGCAGCCCCGAGCCCCACATCTCCTGGACGGCCGACGGGCAGCCCCTCACCGGTGCGTGGGCAGCTGGGTGGAGGGTGCTGGGCTGGGGAGAGGACACAGCCCTGCCTCCCTCCTGGCTTTTTCACATTTTGGGGTCCCCGGGTGATTGGTGACACGGGTTATAACCCCCATGTGGGCTTTTTTGGGGGGTTGTGTGCTGCAGAGGGCGTATCAGGGCAGCGTGGCCGGAGCACCCTGCGGCGGGCGGCAGCCACCCATGCCGACAGCGGCACCTACGTGTGCCGTGCCGAGAACAGCGCCGGCACCATCAGGGCCACCAGCTTGGTCTCCGTGACAGGTAGGTGCCCTTGGAGTGGTCAGGGTCCAATGCACCCAGCCACCCCCGGTCCCTTCCCACCCCTCTCCCTTCCCCAGAGGCGCCCATCATGCAGGGGGCCCCCAGCACCTACCGAGTCGAGCCCCCCGGGGGTGATGCTGTCCTTGACTGTGATGCCAGGGGTCACCCCGCGCCCTTCATCCGCTGGAGCAAGGACGGGGTGCCGGTGGTGGGCAGCCGGCGGCTGCGCCAGCTGCAGAATGGCTCGCTGGCCATCCGCAGCCTGGGGGTGAGTGGGGGTTTTGGGGAGGGAGGCAGGTGGGCAGCATGTTTTGGGAGATCTTGTGGCAAAGCTGAGCATCTCAGAAGTGCCTTTGCCACCCCGTTGTGGGTTCACAGCTGTGCTAACGCTGTTGTGACACCAGAGTGCCGATGCGGGGCATTACCGGTGCGTGGCGGAGAATGAGGTGGGCACGGCAGCGAAGGTGGTCACCCTGGCCCTGCAGAGTGAGTCCTGCCCCTTCACACCCTCATTTTGGGGGAAAGAGGGTGTTTCAGGCCCCGCGCCTGCGTTTCGCCATGTGGGACAGCCGGTTTGTGTGGGTGGTTTGGGGCAGAGGGAGAGGGTCAGACTGGGGGGAATGGGGAGAGGACAAGAAGATAAAGTTCAAGGTGTTGGACATTGGCTGCGGGGAAAAGGGGCTGAAAAACGCGCCTTCATGTGAGTGCTTCCCCCAGGCGGTCCTGCCCTTGGCCCCATCTGAGTGGCTAAAGGACCCCAACGCTTGCACAAGCCCAGGGGAAGGTGACACTTCTTGGGTCCCCTTCCCTGCCCAGGTGCCCCCGCGGTGGTGGTGACACCACGGGCACAGTCGGTGCGCGCCGGGCAGCGGGTGCTGCTGCACTGCGCGGTGTCGGGGGAGCCTACCCCATCTGTGGAGTGGCAGCGGGATGGGGAAGCACTGCCAGAGGGGCCCCGTGGCCGCATCCTGCCCAACGCCACGCTGCTGCTGCCTGCTGCCATCCCCCGGGACACGGGCACCTATACCTGCATCGCTCGCAATGCCCTGGGCTCCGCTGCTGCCCGCACCTCCCTCGTGGTGCAAGGTGAGTGTCTGCCTGCGGCTGGGGGCTTCTGGCCTCATGGTATCCTGGGAGAATATTGCTTCTCCTTTCTTACTTTAAATCCCTTGGTTTGCATCCAGTTTTCCTCTCTCTCATCTCTTTCATCACTCATCTTTCCGAGTTAAAGGCCTGAGCCAAGCCAAAGCCTTCCTGAAGCAGCTGCTGCGTGCGTGCGAGCGAGCCTGTGGCCCCCGTGAGCCCTTTGGCTCTCCCCGGGCTTCCTGAATTTGCTGCCAGTGATTAAATTCCTGTGTCCCAGGGGTCCTGCTAAATGCCCAGGCACATCCTCTCTCAGGGAGCAGATTGCCAGGCTGAGCGGCGGTGCGGCGGAAGCGCTGCATGCTCTCTGCACAGCTGCTGGCGTTTTGCTGCCAGGCGTGCTGGAAAAGCAAATAAAAACTTGGGACCAGGGCCAGGAATGTGTATGGGTGCAGAGAAGGGGCTTGGGGCATGCTGGGGACAGGTGTTGGTGCATGTTGGTGGGTGCAAGGTGTGGGGCCACGCTCACAGCATCCCCTGTCGATACACGGCACAGTGCCTTTGGGGGCTGTGTGCGCATCCAGGTGGGGATGCTACTGGCCTTGCTCTGGTGGCTTTCCCATGGGCGAGCAGCCCCAGTGCTGTGTGTTGTCCCCAGGGGAGCCCCGCCGCGTGCGGGGCAGCCTGATCGGCGTGATCAACACCCGTGAGTTCGGTGTTGCCACCCTCAATGCCAGCGTGCTGGACGAGCCGCGCTCCGGCACCACCGCCATCCGCACCAGCATCAGCGGCGTCCCACGGCACGTCGGTACGTGGTGGCACATCACCCTTCTCGCGCCCCGGGGAGAATGATTGACCCGTGTCGGGTGAAAATCTTGGGGGAAAGAGGGAGAATGCCAAGCAGAAATATACAGCAAGGAGCATCCTGAAAGCAACACCCCGCTTCTGTGCTGCCGCCCACAGGGTGCTGGGGGGATCAGGCTGGGTGCCCCCTAAGGAGGGTGCTGGCTTTGCGGTGACACCTTCTTCCCCATGCCAGGGCCACTGATGCGGGTGCTGGTCACCCTCATGGCCCCCGTTTACTGGTCCTTCACGCACGCCGGCGGGGATGTCCCCAGTGGGATCCTGCTCACCCGGGGCGTCTTCAGGCACAAGTCGCAGGTGGAGTTCGGTACAGGTGAGGGATGCTCTGCGTGTGGCTCCTCTGGTGTCACCTCCCTGTGTGAGGAGGGACAGGGGCAGTGCCCGCTCCTGCCTGGCTTTAGCATCCCTCTCCCCCATGCACCATCCTCATGGGTACGGGGGGGCTGAGCCCGCTGCTGTCCTGGGCTCGGTGCTGCCCGGCGGGCAGAGGAGCTGGTTTTGGGGTGCCGTGGGCCACCTCTCAGCACTGCCATCCCTGCAGGTGATCTCCTGCACATCACCCACCTTGCCCGGGGTGCGGATGCCAGTGGCACCCTGCTGCTGGACAGCATGGTCAGCGGCTCCGTGCCCGAGAGCATCGGCGAGGCCACGCTGCTGCTGCAGGTGCTGGTGCTTCCCACCCTCCCCAGCGGAGCGTGGCTCCTGTGCTGGGTGCCTGTGGGGTCCGGGACCTGATCGCCCCCGTCCTGCTCCCTCCGCAGGACTTCAGCGAGCGCTACGTGCAGACAGGGGCAGACAGGTTCAGCGGGGGCTCAGTGCAGAGCTTCCTCCAGGACGGGCGCCTCGCCCGTGCTCATTGCAACCACACTGTCGAGTACGAGCCCACTCCTGGCCCGCAGCCGCAGCGGGTGCAGCGCATCCAGGCCAGGGAGGTCCAAGCCTCCTTTGACCCAGCCTCGGAGGAGCTCAGCTTCCAGCTCAGCACCTCCCTCGATGCAGGTAACGAGGGGGATGAGAACGGAGAGGAAGGTGCTGGGATCCCTCACTGGTCCTGGGTGGCTGGGAGGGCACAAGAGATACTTCCCTGCAGTGACGTGTCCCTTCTCTGCAACCTCTGCTTGCTTCCCAGGAGACCAGTGCCCACCCGGATTTGTCCTGGACCCTCAGCAGCTGCACTGCCTTGGTACGGACCCTTTACTGGGGTGGGGGCTGTGCGGTGGTTTGGGGCTGGAGGCATGGAGCAGGAGGGTGGTGAGGGGCCTCTGCCCATGGAGCAGCCCCAGGTGCCACCTCCCTGTCCCCCTCATGTCCCCAGACATCAACGAATGTGCCGAGGGCTCCCACGCCTGCCGCTACAACCAGATCTGCGAGAACACCATGGGGACGCATCGCTGCGTGTGCCCCCGCGGGTACCGCTCCCTGGGCGCTGCCTGGCCCTGCCTGGGTACGAGCCCAGCTCCCACAGGACACGTCCCTGTCCCCCTCCCTGCCCAGTTTCCCCATCCACCTACAACTCCCTCTCTCTTTCCTCCATCAGACATTAATGAATGCCTGCAGTTTCCTCCGCCATGTGCCTTCGAGTGCCGCAACCTGAGGGGCTCCTACGAGTGCCTGTGCCCCCCTGGCACGGCCCTGCTGCCGGAGGGCGAGTGTGGTGCAGCAGGGACAGGAGGGGGGACCGCAAGCAGCACCCCCTGGGACCCTCTCCTGCGCTGGCTGGGGCCAAGCAGCCGCCTGCGGGGCCGCTCATACCCGCGGCTCACCCTCAGCCGAGTGGCGAAGGCTGCGGGGCCGGATGCCCGGGGTCCCTGCCCCTCTGGGTTTGTCAGGAGGAACGGCACCTGCACCGGTGAGCGGGCACAGGGGCTCTGCAGGGAGTTTGGAGACCGTTGTGTGCCCAAAAGTCTGCCTAAAAGTCTGCATTTGCCCACTGCTGCCCCATCTCTCAGTTCCTTTGCACCCTTGCCCACGGTGTCAGGGTCTCGCCAGGCTTGGCTGTGCAGGGAAGGGGAGGTGGGAGCTCCCCAGCAATGGGTTGAGGGGCACTGGTGTTTCCCTGCTTAGTTTCACCCCTCTCGTCCCCAGACCTCGACGAGTGCCGGGTGCCGAACCAGTGCCAGCACGAGTGCAGGAACAGCGAGGGCAGCTACCGCTGCATGTGCCCCCCTGGCTACCGGCTGCTGCCTGACGGGAAGACCTGCCACGGTCAGTGAAGCCTTCACTCCTTTGGGGTCAGCAACCCCAGTCCCTACGGTGACCTGGCTGTCGCGCCCTTGGGGCTGCGAGGAACCCAGGGTTTTTCTCCTTCCCCTCTACCCATCCCTGCTCTGCCTGCAGATGTGGATGAGTGCACGGAAGGCACGGTGCGGTGCGCCTCTGCCCAGCTGTGCTTCAACATGCGCGGAGGAGCCCGCTGCGAGGACGCCCCGTGCCCCGACGGCTACTGGCGAGGCTCCAGCCCTGGGTGAGCCATCCTGCGGGGCTGGGGGTGTCCATCCCATGCCACTTCTGGTGGCACTGTGTTCTGGGCACCCCAGCTGCTCCTTCATGTCCTGTTGTGTCCCTGGGGTGCAGGGTGTGCTTCAGCCACTGCGCCCCGGACTGCGGCACGGCCGGCCCCGCCACGCTGCGCTACGTGCTGCTCCCGCTGCCCCTCGGCGTCCCCGCCGGCCGCGACGTGCTGCGCCTGGCCCCGGGCAGTGCCCTCGGTGCCCGCACCCTCTTCACGCTGCTGGAGCAGGATGGGAGCAGCCCCTTCGCCCTGCGGGCCGAGCGGGGCCGAGGCGTCATCGCCACGATGCGCCCGCTGCACGCGCCCGGCACCCATCGCCTCCGGGTGCAGGCGCTGACCCCGGGAGCGCGGCAAGCACGCAGCATCTTCCTCATCATCATCTCCATCTCGCCCTACCCCTACTGATGCAGCTGGGGTAGGGCAATTCTGGTGCCAGCCTCGCGGGGTTGTGCCACCTCCTGCCCCTCGGCATCGCACCGGTGGGGACACAGCTCAGGGAGAGCTGAGCTCGCACCGTCCTGTTCCCTGCTTGAAATCCCCTCCTGGTGGAGGAGCCCTCGCTGTCCCCTGCCCCCCCGGCAGCCCCCACCTGCATTGCCTTTACTGGGGTCAGTCCCTGACTCAGCAGAGCCCCAGGAGGGGGACGAGTCCTGGGGGGACGAGGTGTCCCGCCAGCCTGCAGCAAATACCGGGTTTTGTTGCAATGCTGGCGGTTCTGGAACAAACACAGCTCGAGGTGGCCTTGGCTGTGATCAGCTACGAGATAACGGGACCTGGGGGGGGGCAGGGGGGTGACAGTGACCAGCGAGGGTCCTGCAGGGGTGCAGGGTGCGGCCACCAGGCTGGGGATGGAGCAGGGAGGGTGCAGGACCCCCCAACATTAACCATGTATTGAAATAGCCCTGTGTTCAATGTGGTTTTAATCCATTAGGTTCCTGTGCACTTATTTATTTATGGGTTCATTCCAAATAAAGTTTTTTTTTCGTGAGGAAAGCAGCTTCCTTCAGCAATCCTTGTGGGCCCCTCTCCGGGGCCTTGGGCTGTAAACGTGAGACTGCCTGGATGGGGCAATGCGAGGGGCCCACGTCCAGCACCTGCCGGCCCAGCCCTGCCCCAGCGCTGGGTCCCTCAGTGAGTGGGAGCAGGATCAGGCCCCCGGGGCCATGGTGCAGGGGGAGCCCGTTCCCCAGACGCTGTTTCAGTCCCATCACACTGCGGGCTGGAGGGACCTGAGCCCAAGGGTCCTTAGGTTTGGTGAGGGCTGTGTACCAGCGGGAGGGTGCTGCTGTAGGAGCCCAGCACCGGTGCTCACGCTCATCTCATATTGAGATGCCCCCAAAAATGCATTTCCTGCAGGTTATGGGCTTCCCATACCCGAGGGGCGAGGTCTGATGTTGATCTTGGCATGCCTGTAAGGGAAACTTGGCTTTGCCCTGAGCGCAGCCCCTCTGCCCCCTCTTCTCCTGCCTGCCCCTGGCCCCCAGGCTCCGTGGGAGCCACAACCCTCTATTTCCAGGGATTTCAAAGAAATTCGTCCTTTCTTCACCAAGCCGTGCCTAGTAGGAAGCCACGGAGGGGAACTCTCTGCTTGCTGCTGCCATGGGGGGTCCTGGGGGGACACCCCTTGGAGCTGCATGGATGCTGAGGAGGAGTAGGGGGGACACCGGTGTCAGCCCCTTGAGCAGTACAGCGAGCCAGTGCGGGCAAATCCTGCATCCCGCGGGGCTGGAGGTGCGAGTTCCCCCCTCCTGCCCCGTTTTGCCCCGGGCAGGATGAGGGCAGGGCCTCGCCTGGGGATGGTGCCCACAGAGGGGACAGTCCTGCGGCAGCTCCGCCTGCCCACGTCTGGCTATAAGGGAGGAGGAAGAGGAGGAGGAGGATGGACACGCAGCGAGGGCAGCCAGCCTCCCACGGGTCCTGCGGAGTGGGTGAGTGCAGGCATGGCGTGGGGGGGGGGTGGAAGGGAAAAGGAACCCTTTACCTGGGGGGACCTGTCACTTGCCCCTCGCTGTCCCCTCTCCATCCAGCTTCAGGTGTCTGCCACCGTGGTGCTGGAGAACAGCTCGCTGGTCCCCAAATTAACCAGGCAGGGGGGGTCCCAGCACCTTCCTATCCCTAAAAGGGGTTCAGGCTGCTCCTAAGCCCCTTCTAGCCCAGTTCTGGGGTGATCCCCACCACCCTGACAGCTTCCCCAGCTTGGCCACCCCCAGGGAGAGGAGCTGGGACCTCAGCTGGCACCGCCCCAGTGCCCTCCCCGCTCTGTTTGTGGGTGCTGGGGGCAGGATGGGACCCCTGTGCCTGCAATGCTGAGGCTGATCCCAATGGCAGCAGCGCGTCCCCGCAGCCTGCCTGTCCCAGCTGCAGCACCAGGGCTGCTCTGCCCGCCCGCCGGGGGAAAGCAGTTCCTCTCCTTGCCAGAAACTCGAGCTTTTTAGTCCAACCACGCTGCCTTTTATTTTTTCCTGGTCTTAAACAGACCGGCTTGGTATTCCTGTGGGGCAGAGCAAACAGCCGCCCTGGTACAAAGTGTGACCTAACTCACAAGGAAACTGCTGCAGCACAGTAATCAGGGCTGAGAAAGCCCCGAAATGTTCCACTTCCCTGAGCTTTGTTTGCTTTGATTTACTATCCCGTAATGCTGAAATTTTGAGGCTCTCCCTTCCTTGTGGGCACGGAGCCGTGTTTCTGGGGCCGCAGCTGCGGGTGGCCCCGTGGCTGCAGGATGTGTCCCTGGGGAGAGGCGAGGTGCCCGGGCCCCTGGGCAAAGCGATGGGCCTCAGAGCAAAATTTGGAGGTGTTTTGTCCTCCTCCCTGCTTGCTCGTGGACCAAGCGAGCCCCTCAGCAGCGATGCCAAAGGCTGCAGAGGGGATGAGGCTTGGGGGTATAGGATGGAATTTGTCCAGACGCAGCGTCGTGCTTTGGCTGGCCCCTTTCGGGAAGGGCAATTTGCCTTTCCTGTAAATGCCCTGGTGAGGAAGAAAAAGGCTGAGCCGGGGCGTGCTGGGCACGGACCCAGCTCTGCCCACACCCAGCCGCCCGGGGGTTATGGAAACGCCGGTTGCACAAGGCTGGGTGTTGCCTGCACAGGCAGCCTGATGGGCACAGGCAGGCTTAGGGAGCCGAATCAAATGGTTATGGGGTGGTTATGGGCCTGTCAAACCTCCCTGCTCTTCAGCGAGGCCAGATCCTGCACCAGGGTGCTGAGCTGGCTCTGAGCAGTGCTCCGTTGGGTGCTGGCCCTGCACGGCGCTGTTGGGACCCAGGGGAGCACCGTGGGGAGGTGCAGCCCGCCGGGAGCGGTGTGCTGGGGGGAGCCGGGCACGGGGCGCTCCCCCCCCCTTGTAAACGCAGGAGCAGGATTGTGCTGACTTGGCAGGAGCACGAAAGCTGCTGGGGATCGGATCTGGCCGGCTCTGCCGTCTGCCTTCCCGGCCAAGGGTCAGCTGGCATCGCCTCTGCGGGGCCCTGCATTCACAGCCTGCCTCGGGGACTGCCGGGACAGCCCCGGCCCCTTCCCATGGCCAGCAGAGCCACTGGGGCCCCCAAAATCCCCCCCTGCACAACTCCAACACCCCCAAGCTGAAGGTGCTGAATCTTTTCCCATCTCCCGTTGCTTGCTGAAGTCCTCGACGTCCTCAGCCAAAAGGTGAGGGGCACCGAATCCCCATGCAGAGCTTTCACGCTGCCAGCGCAATTAGGACAAACTCCCAATAACTATTAATTAGACTTTGGACCGGGGCTGAGCTGGGCGGCTGGGGGTGCTGCTCACGTGCCCGGCAGGGCCGGGATGTGCCGGGTCGTGCCTGAGCCTCCGTCTCCCCCGTGCCTGAGCCGGCCCCCCCAGGTCGCAGGGCTGCGCCGGGTGGCTGCCACCGCAGCTCCTTGGAGCAAAGGTAGGCACGGGGCAGCTCCGGTGGCTGCCTGCCTGCTGCGGGGTGCCCCGGGTGCTCAGCGGGTGCTGTGCCAGCCAGCACAAGGGCAGGGTGCCCACCTTTGCCGGGAGCCACAGCCTGGCCATGGGCAAGGTGCTGCAGCTTCTTTCTTGCCCTCATCCCTTCTCCTTGTAGCCTCGGGGGGGCTCCCGGTACCCCTGTGCCATGGGGAGCCCCATCCTGTGCTGCCTGCAGCTCGCTTTCCCCAGGCTGATATTTGGCTGAACATCACTGGGAGCCCTTGTTTTATTTGGGGAGCTCGTCCCAGCACGGGCAGCACCACGAAGGGCTCCTCCGCTGTCCGAAGCAGCTGCTGGCCCCGTGTTTAACGTGCAGGGAGCTCTTCTCCTCGCCTCCTGGTTATTCATCCCCTGGGTAATGTTTGTGTTGGCCGGAATATCCCATCCCTCTGCTCCTAGCTGGACCCTGATGGCTCCACGGCCAGTTCAGGGGACACTGGGGAGGGTCTCATGGTGGATGGCTGCAGCACCCCTGTGCCAAGCAAGATCAGCCTCACCTTCGGGGCAGGATTTGGGAATATCAACCCTCTGAGGACCTCTGAAGCAAACCAGAGGATGGACGGAGAGCCTCCGCAGGGCAGCACAACACAAACCCTTTTCCCCTTGCTCCACAGCACCATGGCTCAACCCAAGGGCACCGTCGTCCTCGCCTACAGCGGGGGCCTGGACACCTCCTGCATCCTGGTGTGGCTGAAGGAGCAGGGCTACGACGTGGTCGCCTACCTGGTGAGCCCCTGGGTGCTGGCGGGCAGGGGTTGGGGGCAAGGGGTGGGTGACGATGACAGCACCCTGCGGGGTGCAAGGCGTGCTGGTGGCCCTGGTGCTGCTCTGCTGAGCTTCCCAGCCCCGTGTGGCACAGCCTGTCCCTGCCGGCAAATGACCCTTTGCTAACAAGGGCAGCACACTGGGGCAGAGCCAAGGGGCTTGGCACGGGGTGGCACGGCCCCAAGTCAGTGCCTTGGTTGCGGGGGGGGGGGCAACCTGGATGGCCCTGAGCCTGGTCAGTGCAGCTGCTGTGGTGCTGCAGGTGATGCTCTATGTAGCCTGGGTACACATTAGGTTTTGTGCAAGCTTTCAAACTAATTCTTTTCCCTCTTTCAGGCCAACATTGGGCAGAAGGAAGACTTTGAGACAGCCCGAAAGAAAGCACTGGCGCTGGGGGCCAAGAAGGTAACGGCATCCATCCCTCCGGGGGCTCTGAGACCCCCACCCTGCACCCCTTTATCAGTGTGTGCACGGTGCTAACGCCACAGCGAGCAGCCCCTCTCCCAGAGGAAAAGCAAAACCCTTTAGCATCTAGGAGAGGGGAGCAGAAGGGACCCTTCGGGGTGCCACCCTAAATCCCCGGAGGAGCCGGATCCTCCCGGCTCTCCTCCCACGGCGGGGCTCCCTCCGTCCCCGCAGGTTTACATCGAGGACGTGTGCAGGGAGTTCGTGGAGGAGTTCATCTGGCCGGCGGTGCAGGCCAACGCTGTGTACGAGGACCGCTACCTGCTGGGCACCGCGCTGGCCCGGCCCTGCATCGCCCGCGGGCTGGTGGAGGTCGCCCAGAAGGAGGGAGCCCGGCACGTCGCCCACGGGGCCACGGGCAAGGTGAGGGGAGCGGAGGGGCGTGGGGTGCTGGGGGGGGGGGCCGGCTGCTTGTCTGGCCCAGACATGGGTGCTGGGGGGTTCTCCGTGGGTGCTGGGGGTGCTCTGTGAGTGCCGGGGAGATTGCAGAGCTCAGCCCCATTGCGACACTTCCTTCTGGGTTTTTCCCTGCTCAGTTTCGGTTCCCTCAGCCTGGCGGCGTGCGGGAAGCTTTGTGTTGCAAGCCAGGGTCCCCAGCAGGTCAGAAACCCCCCATTTTCAATAGTGAACCCCCTTTTTCAACAGTGAGGGTGGCAGCTTTTAACAAAAAAAAAACTGCCCTGGCCACGGGCTGGGCAGGAGAGGAGGCTGCAGGGGGGGACCCAGCACCGCGCTGGGGGTTTCGGGGTGCCCAGGCGGGTGGGTGGGGGCCACAGGGCACCCCTGTCCCCCGAGGGGCTGGGGCAAACCCCGAGCCCTCCCGGGCTGTCCCCAGCTGTCCCCGTGGCCGTGCCGGCCGGCCGGGCAGCAGGGAGGAGGGTTTGCCGCTAGAGGCAGCCAGAGACCGTGGGAAGGATGCTCGGGGCGCAGCACCTGCTCTGCAGACGGGCAGCTCGCTGCTGGTCCCCTCCTGGTTTAATTCGAGCAAAGGTGCCCCCCACCTTCCCATCCCTTGTCCTGGGGAGGGGGGGACACAACGGGACCGTGCCACACTTCCCCAGGAACAGCCAGAGCAGGGGAACCCCCCCTGGCACCTCCATCCCCTGCGGGGACACTCAGGGTGGCACCATCACCAGATGCCACCTGCATGGCTGCTCTGCAGGGCCCTCGGGTGCTGTGCATGCACCCAGGGGTGGCTGGATCCCCCCCTCCTCCCCATCCTTATGGGCCCTGACACGTACCCATCCCCTCTTGGCCCACCTGTAAGATCTTGGTGTAAAGGAGACTGGGACTGGGGGTCCCCAGCGATGCTGGAGGAGTCCTGCAAGGAGGGGGACATCAGACTGGGGACAGCCAAGGGGCATGATGCCCTGCAGGAAGGGGGACATTAGACTGGGGACAGCCTAGAGGCATGCCCACACTGGGTCTAGAGAGCTCCTTGGCCAAAATAACTCTTGTTCCTGCCACGATGCTTTCCCTGCGTCCTTCTCCTCTCATCTCACCCTTGCCCAGCACCCTCCTTGTTAAAACTCCCACTCGAGGCTGAACGTACCCTGATGCTGCCGTGTCCCCTGCACCCCTGGGCATCACCAGCACCGGGCTCCCTGGGGGCTGCTGCCCGGGGACCCCTCGGCTGCTCCCCGGGCTGCGCCGCCTCCCCGAGCCATTAGAGCCGCGGGCGCAGGCAGCACCGCGGGTAACTCGACCCGGCCCAGCCCGCAGCGCCTTAAAAGTGGGCCATCTGCGGTGTCCCCGCTGCCGGAGCAGATGGACTTGTTTGGGGCCTGTAAGGGAAATGAGTGCTTCGGTGGCTCTGCTCGCCTCTGTGTAATAGTCCTCGGGGATTCGGCAGCCCGGCCGTAAATGTATCCTTCGGGCCGGGGCCAAGAGGAGGGAGCAGGTCCTTACGCCCCTTGGTGCTGGTGGGAAATAGGCTTTGGTGAGCCCTATTCCCCTGGAAGGGCTAATAACCCCCGGGCTCGCCCCTTCCCAACTTCCTGGCCTCATTAGCAGCGCCCCATCAGCGTGGGCCAATTAAGATAACGGGAGGTTCGGAGCTAGTTAATTACGAGCTGCTGCAGCCTCCTGGCCGCTGAGTTCTTCCTCCCTTCCCCATCTCCCCTCTGAGGCGTGCACAGAAATAAATACTGCGCTGTGGGTTTCGTAGGCTCGCTGGAGCATTTGGGTCGGGCCAGACCTTGTGGCTCAGCTCTCAGGGATCAGCCCAGTGGGAGCTCTGCTCCTGCTGGCACCGGTGCCCAGTGCTCGGATCTGTCTGGGGCGGTATCAGCGTGGTTCTGTGCTCGAGGATAAACGCCCTGCTCAGCTCAGGGTGTTTCACGCTGGCAGATGTTTCCCGGAGAGGTTCATGCTGCAGGTTGGATGGAGCCTGCACCCCGAGGTGCGTCTCCATCGCTCTGCTGCAGGCGTTTTGCTCCTGTTCCTGCTGCAGCACAGCCGGGAGCTGCTCTTTTGTCACCTGCATTTTCAGTGCTCCCTTTTATTAACTGCCCCCACCGATCTTGCAGTTTCTTTTCCCAAATCCAAACGTGCAGTCTTTCCTTCCACCTCCAACCCCCAGGCCACGATCCTCTCCTGGAGGTGCTGGATGGGCTGGACCAGGATGGGATCCTGTGCCCCACTGGCACGACGCGCTGTGGGACACCCACCTCCCATCCCAGACAACCCCTCAGCATTTCCATTTGCATTTCAGGGCAACGACCAGGTTCGGTTTGAGCTCACCTGCTACGCGCTGTGCCCTAGCATCAAGGTAAGGCAGCCTCGGGGGGATTTCCTTTTAACACCGATGCGAGTGTCCGTGCCTCTCCTTAACAAGCTGCCAGCTGCACCAAGCAACGTTTTGGCATTTGAGGGGGCTGTAATGATCCTTAATTAACCTATTTTTACCCCAAACACCACCAGGCCACTGAGCAAACAGTGCCATGGCAGCTGCGGGATGATCGATGCTCCCTGTTTCCCCCCTCGCACCCAGCACCTCGTTGGGGTCAGGGTTTGGGTTACGCCACCCTCGTGTGGGGAGGTTGGATTTCAGCTGGGGGGCTGCCCGGGGGGGATGGGGGGGGACACGAGAGGGGGCTGCAAGCCTCATGCTGCTGCCTGCCGCCAGGTCGTCGCGCCGTGGAGGCTGCCCGAGTTCTACCAGCGCTTCCCCGGGCGTCGCGAGCTGATGGACTATGCCCAGGTAGGATGCTCGCCGCGGCCAGCCCCGCCTGGCACCGCTGCAGCACCGCGATGGGCTTTCCTAGGGTGGTTTTCTTTCTTCCCCCTTACATTTCCTTCTTCCTCCCTCCTTTCTAAAAAGCCCGTAATTACCTGCCTGCTAATTGTAACCCCTTTTCCAAGGAAACGGGTCCCAGCTCGGCGACTTGCATAACAGACAAAGCAAATCCGCTCGCCTTTGTTGTCTCTTCCTTTTTGAAGTACAAGTTGCAATAAAACATATTAGAAGTTTTGCATCAGGTTTTTACGTGCCCACCAGGGTACCTTTCTTTTTTAGCGACTTCATGGAAATGCTTGACAACTCGGCTCAATCAATCAAAAGGGAAAAAGGCAGCGCTGTGCATAAACCAGAAAATTGCTTCGGTTTTTAAATAGCTGCCGTCTAGGCTTGCCTGGCGGCGCGGGGAAGGCGAGGTATGGGGCCGCGGCCACGGCGCGGGGCGAGGAGCCCTCCGCAGCACATCGGGGCCGCCGGGAGCGGCATGTTGAGGATTGTGTTTGCCATCTGTTGTTGTATTGCGGAGGGGCGAGTTTACGAGAGCTTTCCATATGTTGCCAAACAAATTGTCAAATAGGGGAGTTATTAAGAGCGCGGCGTTTTTATTATATGGGGAAAATGGAACATGTGTTTTGGGTTTGGGTTTTGTTGTGGGTTTCTTTTTTTTTTTTTTTCATTTGAAAAAGGGGAAAAAAGGAAAGTGAAATAGGTTGGGGCCCTGCTCAAAGAGAAGAGGTTGGGGTTGAGGGTTTGCCCCTCGTGGCCTCTGGTGATGCTCAGCATTTGAAAAACCGAAAATAAAATAGGGGGGCAGGGTTTTTTCTGTTTCATGTGCAGGAGGAGGGAGACAGCCAGATCCTTTCAGTGCCTGGATGTTCTCACCTCGGTGCTTAGAGAGGACACAAGGCAATGACATTTGGGGCTCGGATGCCGCCAGGGGAAGCGGGGATCCGTGCAGCCGCAGCGCAGCTCTTGCCTTGCTTCGGCAAGAAGCTGCTGCAGTGCGGTGCCTGCAGCCCGTGGGGCTGAAAGGTGTTAATGAAGGAGGTGGAGATCTTGGGTGCACCCCGGTGCTTGGCCTTGGGCAGGGCGAGGCTGAACGAGCTGGGCTTGTGGCCTGAAGCCACTTCTCTGCTCGGTGGTGCCATGGTTGGCAGAGGCCACCTGGGTTTGGTGGCCGCTTGTTCATGGGTCCGGATGCTGAGGATCCCACTTGAAGTGCTCACGTGGAAAATCGGGGTGTGAAGGGGACGGCCCCATAAGCACAGGCTTCCAGGCTGCCAGGAGGAGCAGCAGTGGGAGGGAAAGGGACTCCCTCAGGGCTGGTGGCTCGTGGTCCTGCGGGCATTCAGGTCCGACAGAGGCAGTGGTGAGTCTCAGTGAGCTGGATGTGAATATTGGAACGGGGAGAGCCTGTGATTATGCCCCCCCAGGATAAAAGGAGCTCAGCATTAATTAATTAAGGTGAAATGTCCCCTGCCAATATGCAGGAGGCCTCTGGGATGAGGACAAGGGCCAGGTCCTGATGGGAGCGTGGCACTGCGCTCGTGCCTGTGCTGCGGAGGGTCCCCAGCTGGGGCTGAGGTCTGCGCCCCCAGCCCTCGCTCTCTGCCCTCTGCGTGTGGCCAGGGCACTGCTGGGGTAGGGCTTTCGGGGGGGTGAGAGGCATGCGCAGCTCTGTGTGTCCATAGGACAGGACAGAGAAAGGTGTTTTCCTACTCTCACCTGGAGAAACCAGCAGAGCAGCAGCAGTTGCGCCCAGCAAGCTGCTCTTCGCCTTCTCTGCAAGTCAGAGCTTGTGGCGTGGAGGCCATTTGAAGTGCAAATGCGCCCTGCCTGCCCTCCCGGGAGGCTCCGTGGGCAGCAGAGCACCCTTCACCTGCAGCCCTGCGGGTGGGACCGGGCTGAGGTGCCGAGGCTGCCCAGCATCCCTGCAGCCTGGGATGGGAGGGTGGAGAACCATGGCCTGTACCCGGGGCAATGTCCCTGCTGCCTCTGGCACTGGGGCTGAGCTGGTCCCTCTGCAGCCTTAGGAGGCATCTCAGCACCTTGCTGTGCTCTTGGGGGGTAGGTTGAGGACCGTGATTTAACAAGCAAAAACATTTCCTCCCCCTTTTCCCCACCAACAAAGAACTTCCAACAAACCCCGCTCCTCCGCTCTCGGTGGCGTCCGTGCTGCAGCCGAGAAGCAGAGCCCCAGGGAGATGCGTGGGCTACAGGAACACACCAAGGCACAGCCAGATCCCGGATCCACAGCCTCAAACCCTCAAACCCAGCCTCAAACCCTCAATCCCAGCCTCAGAGCTGGGGCGCAGGGAGCCTCGCGTGCAGCAGGAGCGCGATGCCACCGGCTGGGCGACGTCTCCGAGGGCTCAGGCTGCTGCTGCTCGCTGCCATCACCTCTCCCGCTAATTCCCCTGCGTGCTCACCTCGTCTTCACAGGCAATTTCCCCCATTGAAATGTCAGTGGATAATTGAGTGCGCCGGTGACCTTGTTAGGGAGCTGGGCTCGGTGCCGTGCGCTGCGCCGGGGAGGCAGCTGGTGCGGGGCCACGGGCACCACTGTGCCAGGGCGATGTGAGCCTGGGGTGTGTGGATTTGGGGATCTGTGCCAGGCTGTGTGTGCACGTGTTGGCACGAGGCTGTGGGGACACGGGTGTTGTCCCCTCCCAGCAGAACATCGGTGCTGTTGAAGGCTGGGGAGCATCCTGCGGTGCTGGTGACGTGTCCCCAAGTCACCTCCCATCGCTGAGGAGCCCAGCCGGGGGAACGAGTTGACCTGGACCTGGGGAAAAAAAAGCACAAATTGCTGACGTCTCTATCAGTTTGATTAAAGGATTCCTTGGTGTTCCTTCTGCTCGTGGTGGGGCTGGGGCAGCCGTTCCCCTCCCGGCAGCGCAGCGTGGGGCTGGGGCACCGTGTCCCCGATGTGCTCATCAGGGGGGAGCTGATGGGGCGCACGGTCAGAGGCATTGCCACGACCCGTGGGGTTGTGCCTTTGTGCTTTTGGGGCTGAGCCCCCCGGGTCCTGTGCTGGTCTCAGAGGCTGGCTCGCCCCACAGGCTAATTGAGCGTTTCTCCTTTCTCCCTGCAGAAGCACGGGATCCCGGTGCCTGTGACGCCCCAGACACCCTGGAGCATGGATGAGAACCTCATGCACATCAGGTGAGCAGTCGGGCAGCTCCTGTGGGGCAAGGACACAGAGCCTGGGGCCACCATGTCCCCCTCTGCGTGGCCAGTACAGTCCTTCACACCTCCAGAGCGGAGAGTCTGAGTCCTCCTGAGCCACAACAAGCTGGACAAGGCTGGCCCCAAACCCCCCTTTCCTAAACCTACAGAGCCATCCGCGTCCCATGTGGCAGCTCCTGGGCTCTCCCAAGCCCAACACTCCTTGCAGGATTGCTGCTAAAAGCTCTGGAGAGCCCTAAAACCTATTTACCCCCATCCTCATGGGGTGGTGGCAGTGGTTTGGGGCGGCCCTGCTGCCGGCAGGTCCCTGGGCACTGGATGCTGGTGCTGCAGTGACTTTTTTTTCCTCTCTTTCCTTCCCTGCCCGCCGCAGCTATGAAGCCGGGATCCTGGAGAACCCCAAGGTAATCGATCACGGGCGGGTGGCAGCTACAGGGCTGAGGGCGTCTCGTGTATTTGCAGCCTAATTGGCAATTTCACGGCGGGCCTCGTGCGGCAGGGAGACCCCGCCGCCCGCCCGGCCCCGCTGCCTCTCCCGGCACGTTAATTGCCGCTGGCGTCAGTCGGGATGGGACGGTTTCAGGGTGACAGCGGAGGGGAAAATGTCACGGGGAGGCACTAAGGGAGCAATGAGACAGATGAGGCGCTGGTGGAGAGCGGGGCTGCCCCACGCTTTGCACCGGGGTGGATGGAGGGGTCCACGCTGCTCCCACACCATGCCTGCAGCCTGCACGGCCCCTTTTGCTTCCACTTCACCTGTTTGGGGCGAAGCAATGGATTCAAAGTGGCATCCCTGATGGTGGGACCGCCGGGTCCCCATGGGGGTGGGCGCTGTGCATCACTCCTGGCAGCGCGGCTGCAGCCTCGTGGCCCTGCTGCGTCAGTGCTCCTGTGGCTGTGATGCTCGGTGGCCACTTCAGCTCTCCATCAGCACTAATTAGCGTGGGGAGAGGCCGGCAGAGCTGCAGAGGGACCCCTGGTGTGCAGAGGGACCCCTGGTGCTCAGCAGCCCCCGGCCGGGCAGGCATGCACCCAGAGCATGGGGATACGAGGATGAGGAAGGTGAGGACAGCATCCTGCTCCCCCCTCGGTGCTCTCCAGAGGGGCACCTTCCCCCTTGCAGTGCCCCACCGGGGACCCCCATCCCCATGGTCACCCCGTGGGCACCCCGCACCTCTCAACCCGCACCCTGCCTTTCGGTCCCGAGGCAGTGCGGAAAATGGTGTCCCTTTAGGAGAGGACAGACCATTCCCCCACACCCCGAGCAGGGGTCAGGGGCACGTCTCCCCCCGCGGGTGCCGGGACAGGGCTGTGCCGAGCGCGGTGGCACCGCCGGCCCCTTCCCAGCCCGGGACGAGGGTGGCCGGGGTGCCAGGCGCGGCAGGGTCCCCTCCCAAAGCCCGGAGACCTGCCAAAGGGAGGGATTTGAAAGCAGATGGTTGAGCTATTTTCTGCCTCTGTGAGGCCCGATTGAAGGGCAATGAGGCAGCTAATGCGGAGAAAGATAGAAATTTACTTGCTTTAACTTCATATGGCACTCTGAAAGAGTTCATTCAGTCCCGGGCACAACAATATCAGCCGGATGAATAAACCATTTGCGGCATCGATAGCTCTGCATCATGGTTTACTTCATGGACCATTTGCTTCCAATTTCTTCTCTTCTTGCCCCGTTTTTCTTGCTTCTTTCTTCCCCCCCCTCCCTCTCTCCCTTTCCACACACTCTTCCTTTTTTTTTTCCCCCCTTTTTTTTTTCCTCTCTCCCCTTTAAAGATGACATTGCAGGACTAGCCCCCCTGCGGGGAGGGATAAATAGGAGGCATTGATACACTGCAACAAACTATTTGTCATTTGAACTGTGCTTTTAGGAGAGAGAATAAAAAGAGGACAGACTCGCACCGTAATGATGGAATGCAAGCCAAATGTCACTTTTATTTCTATTTAGTTATTTTATCTAATAGGGGTTTTCATAGTTGGCTTAGAAAATTGGAAACTACCTGACTTTGACTTCCAATGTTTAGTAAACAGTTTTTAATACTTTCCATTTTTCGCCCCCCCCCCATCCTTCCTTTTGAACTCCAAGTTTTTCATCATCTCCAGCGGGTTTCTCTAGTTAATAAGTATGATCAGGGCTAGGAGAGGCCAGCTGATGTAAAATTGAAATCCGCAGCCCGTGTAATTTGTGCGTGCGCGCGCTTGGGGGGCACGAGGGAGGCGCGCGCGTGTGCGTTGTGTAAAAAAGAGAGAAAGGGGCACAAACGGGGCACGGCGCGAGGGCAGTGGGATGTGCCCCGGGATGTGCTCCTGGGACAGGAGGACGGGGTGCTGAGAATGGCCGGGCTCGGCGATTTCTTGGAGCCAAAAGTAAAAGGGTGGTTTTCACCTCAAAACGTATTTCCCATGTCTTAAACTTTAGGTGAAAATTCCACAGGGAAATTAATTTTCCCCTCAAAAATTTATTTATTTTTTTTCAAGCAACTCCTTTTGCACTTTATTTGTTGTTTTTTTTTTAACCTATTTTCTACCTGTTCCATTTTTGCTCGGTGGTGAGGAGCAGGAGGGAGGAGATGTGAGCAGGAGAGGCTGCGCTCAGGGCCGGCTGCAGGCAGGACCCGGCGCCGGGGGGCTCCAGCTCTCACCTGTTGGGGGGAAATGTTGATTTATCCCCACGTAAAACATTCAGGAGAGGCTCCGTTTGGAGAAACTCCACCCTCAGCTGCCTGAACGTGGGGTGTTGTGCATGGCAGGGACTTAGCTGGATGATCCTGGAGTGGGAAGCTGATTGGGGTTTTTGGGATCATTTTCATGCTCCTGCTCACCTGGCGTTGAATGGGGCAGTAGAAAGAGGCCTGGAGCCTCTCACAGCAGTGGGGATGCTCCAATGAGCCACGTGGAGCAAAGCAAAGAGAGGAGGTTGGTGTGCAGGTGGACGGGTTTCCTTTGGAAATGTTCCCTCTGATTTTGACCCAATCCTGCGGGTTTTGTGGCTGGGTGAGCATTTTGCGCTCAGCCACTGGCTGGCAGAAGCTGGCTTTGGTGCCGCCTTTCTTTTTTTTTTTCCCCTATTGCAAGTGTCTGGGTCGCTCTGTGCCTCAGTTTCCCTCTCTTCCCCTTCCCAGCACGGAGGCTGTTCGTGGGCACTGCTGGGGTCCCCTCCCTGGTGGCACAGGGGACGAGAGGCGGTGTCACCAACACGAGTGACCGTGACAGCGTGGTCCCCACCCGCATGGGGCAGCGGCCACGAGGGATGCTTTAGCTTTGCTAAATTGCAAAGCATTTGCTTTCCGGGACAGAAAGCTTTTTATTATTATTATTATTATTACTTTTTCCTCCTTCATCTGGTACGTGCTTCAATTCCCCGCCGTCACCCCAGCGGCCCAGCCCTGGCGGAGATAAGATGCTTCTTTTGCGACAAATCTTGGGGGAAAATATACGTAAAGGTTGATGCGCTCTGAAATGGGTTTTTGCTTTGTTCCTCCGTTTTCCCCCCTGTGTGTATTAACCTCGAGGACACCGTGAAAGAGCCCATGCGACTAGAGCACCTGCTGGGGTCAGGCCTCCTCATTCGTTTTTTTCGGTCAGTGCAGAATAAGCCGGGCTGCGGCCCCGCCGCAGCCCGGCTTATTCTGCACTGACCGAAAAAAAGTCGCACTTTTCCCTGCCTGACTTGCTTCTCCGCAGCTATTCCACCTCCAGCTGTGGGGGCGTCGAAGAAAAAGATGAGATCAAGTTGAGGGGAAAAATTGTCTGATTTCTCCGGCCCCTTTGTTCCCGGGGCCCCCGCCGGCTCCGGCGCTGCTTTGTGCCGGCGCTCGCCGCGTCCCCCTCGCTTTGGGATGGGGACGGGGGGCGGTGGGTGAAGCGTGCCGAGGTCTGGGGACGCTGGCGATGTTGGCTGTGCCAACGGCGTTGACTTTCCCTTGTCTTCCCCCCCCCACCTTGCAGAATCAGGCTCCCCCCGGCCTCTACACGAAGACCTGCGACCCGGCCACCTCTCCTGACACCCCGGATGTCCTGGAGATCGAGTTTGAGAAGGGTAAGAGCTTCCCCCGAGCCTGCCCTTGGTGATTTTTCCTCTTTTAGGGCCAGATCCTGCTCCCTGGTGAGCCTGGAGCATCCCTTGGGTGGAGGTGGGATGAACCCCAACTTAGGGCACCACTTGGAGCACGTTGGGGCTCTGCACAGGGGGCCTGGGCACGTCCCTCGTGTCTCCTTGTCCCATGGGGCTCCGGCTGGTGGCACTGGGCCCCCCCTGCGGGCAGAGAGGTGCCTCCCCGGGCATCCTGGTGCAGCGGGTGCCGGTGGCCCTGGGGAGACACGCAGGTGGCCCTGGGGGCATGCAGGTGGCCCTGGCCAGCATCGCAGCTGGGGAGGAGATGCTGGTGCTCCAGCAGGACTTGGGCCAACCATGGGATCACTGTCATTTGGGGGGGGAGAGAGGCAGGGTCACCCCTTCCCATACCCGGAGCCTGGCAAGGGGACGGGGGACTCCCACCCCCGCCACCCCTGGGTGTCCCCGTGCCAACCCTTTGCTCCGAGGTGCCACCTCCTCCCCGCAGCCCCCGGGGCTGGGAGCCCGGCTCCGGCTTCCCGATCCTCCTCCCCGCCAGGCGGAGCCCCCCCCCCCCCCTCCCAGCTCCCCATTCAGCCCCTAGTTAATTTATTTGAAGTTTTAATCTAATTATTAACTATTTTAAAGGCTAAGCAGCTTTCGCCAACACCAGCCCCGACAATGTCGGCTCTCCGCCGCGCGGACCCCGGCCAATGCCCCGGCGAAAGGACGAGAATAGAAAGAGCCGGGGCGAGGGGAGGGCGCCGAGGGGGGGCCCGGGCGAGAAGCGGCTTAAGGTTCATTATTGCCGCAACTTACATTTAATAGCAATTTACAACCGAGTTTATAAACCCCTGGCGAAGAGAGGGGGGTTTAGGCCGGGGGAAGCTGACAGGGCCCGTCAGCAGACACGGCTCTCGCGGGCGCCCCGTGATAAAGGCTAGAAAGGGAGGCATTGAGCGCTGATTGGCAACCGAGAGCGCGCCCGATGGTAATGAGGAGGGCAGATGGAGGGGAGATTAGCCTCCAACTCCGCGCCGCTTTTCTTTGTGGGCCCCGCAGCCCCCTTGTCAGCTTCCTAATACATTTATTGCTCATTTCACACTGCTCGAGAAAATGCCTCTTTTTTTTTTTTTTTTTTTTTTTTTTTCTATTCAGCCTCCCCCCACCCTCTCCCCGGCTTTCCTCCCTCCCGCCCGGGCCCTTTAAAAATTAAAAAAAAAAAAAAAAAAAAGAGGGGGGAAAAAAAAAAAAAAGGTGCAATAATGAATTCCCAGGGAGCGTCCCGCCACGGGGTGCGTGTGCGTGCGTGTGCGTGCGTGTGCCCCCCCCGGCGGCGGGTGGCTCGTTTGTCAGCCCCCCGCCAGGGGCTGGTGGGACAGAAGGTGCTGCGCCCTAAGACAATTGCCGAGCGTGAAATTCAATTAGTTAAGGGCCTGGTTGCAATTTCACAGGCCCTAAAAAAGAAGAGAAGGGAAAGAGAGGGGTGGAGGGGGGGGGGGTGTGGGGGGGACATTTTTATGGCCTTTTTTATTTATTTATTTCGCCTTTCTCCCGAGGTGGGTCCCCCTCCCCTCGCTCCCCCGCGGGCAGCAGCTTGGATATGCCTTTTTAAGAAGTTATTTAGAGTTCATATCTGTCACGTCTACTTAGCGCGCGCGGGGTGATGCCGGGAGGGGATCCTGCCACCGCCGGCCTCATCCTGCCCACCTCCCTCCCGCCTCCGCAGGTGTCCCCGTGAAGGTCACCAACGCCGGGGACGGGGCCGTTCGCCGCTCGGCCCTGGAGCTGTTCGTGTACCTGAACGACATCGCGTGAGTGCCCCGCGGCCGCCTCCCCCGGGGTCCCCAGTTTGGGGTGGAAGCGGGCGGGCACGTCCCTGGTGGTGACGGGGCTGTCCCCACTGTGCCACGCTGGTGCCAAGGCTGGGAGCATGGGAGGATTTAGGATTTTGTTCCCCATGCGTTCATTGTGTGCCCTGAGGGGTCGAGGACCACCCTGCCCCGTGTCTGGAGCCAGGGTGGCGCTCCTGGAATACCCAGTGCCACCCAGTGCCACCCAGTGCCTGGTGCCCTCCTCTGTGCCTCCACCTTTACACCCCCCGGAGCTGAATGGGACTGAGCTTTGCCATGTAGTTCTCCTTTTAAATGTTAATTAAGTGGTTTTTAAATGATTTTGGCCATCACGAGCGCAGCTGCAGCATCGCCAGTCCCCAGTGCCCGTCCCCTTGCCCGGTTTATTTTCCGCTGGCCCCAGTGCCGTGGGGCTCTGCCCATGGCAGACGAGGATGGGAGAGGATGGCAGAGCTAAGAGGAGGCAAAAAAGGAAAAAAACACGTCTGCCTTTCACCCCTCCAACCTGGGGGAACCCTACCATGCCACCAGGCACTGCCAGCCCTGCCCAGGGGTACCTATGCTGTTATTTGGGGTTTGTCCCCGCTGTCCCCCTGCCACCTCCCCGCCGGGGGCTGCAGCCGCCCTTCTCCTCCGCAGGGGCAAGCACGGCGTGGGGCGCATCGACATCGTGGAGAACCGCTTCGTCGGGATGAAGTCCAGAGGTGAGTGGCCACCGGCCCGCGGTGCTGTCCCAGCCATAAAAACAGCCAAAAAAGGGGAAAACGCTGGTGGGACTTTGCTGATGCTCAGCATTGTTGTGGTGCTCGGGTCCTGGCCATGCTGGCAGCCCTTACCTGCTCCATTTCCTTCAGCTTTATGCAGGATTTGGATGTTATGAGGATTTCTTACTGGTTTGTAATGAAGGCAGCTGTCCCCTCGCTGCCAGTGCCGTGGTTGGGACCCCCGGGGCTGGTGCAAGTGCCACCAGGGACTCCAGGGCTGGGGGTGGCACCTGGCCCGGGGGGAGAACTGCCACGCTTTGGGCTTGGTGGGGGAGCCTCAGCTCCCCTGGGAGGGTGCTGGTACAGGGCTGTGCGACACAGGGACAAAGCATGGGAAGCAAACACAAGTCACCAAGTTTTTTGGAAGCCGGTCCCTTGATTTATTTATGCCTTCTCAGGGCTGTGGCTGAGTATCGATCACCCATGGGGATCGGCTCCATCGGAAACCTCCGGAGGCAGCGAGCTGCCCCTGGTAGAACAGAGTAACGACACGGCTCATCATCATTTCCCCTTCCTTGTCCCTGCTCTTTTGTTTTAAATCTCATTAATACCTAATTAGAGGCTCCCTTTCTTTAAACTTGCCCTCTGTGGCAGGGCACGAGCAAATATTTTGATAAGGCTCGGCGGCGGCGCTCAGCCCCTGCTGCGGGGCACCGGGTGCCTTGCCAGAGCATCAGCCATGGAAGGTGAGAAACAAAACCCCAAATCATTCGGTGTGAATTTGGAGAATCAAATTAAAACCGAAAGAAGGGAGAGAAAAAAAAGAAAAAAAAAAAACCACCCCCCAAACCACATGCACCACCTTGCACATTTGCATGCAGGATGCTGAGTAATTTGTCAAAATCTCCTTTATTTTCTTTTTTTTTCAAAGAGCCGCTGACATGCTCTAGTGACCCTTGCAGCATTTAATAATTTCTCTAAACCCCATTTAACTGTCATGTTTGTCTCCTGCGTGACATTGTCGAGCGATCGTTGCCGAGTTGGTGTGCTGGCAGAGGAGGGCTCTGCGGCAGCGCTGCCTGGTGGGCGAGGACCGGGTTTCTGGGGACAACGGGGGGGGGACGAGCCTTTGCCCTGGGCTCTCCCCCCTCGCTTTGAGCAGGATCCTGCCCCCAGTTTGCTCCTCTTGTGCCCCGCGATTGCCAGGATGCTCTGTGAGAGGGAGAGGGGAGCAGAAGGCGTTGGGAAGAGTGGAGCCCCTGCGGGGATGGGGCTGGAGCAGAGGGGTGCTGCTGGCACCTGCCTCTCCCGGGGGGTTTGGGGTGCAGGGGGTGACCCTAATACTGCATGGCCAGGAGCCACTTTTGGTAGCATTTTGGACCCCAGATGGGGTTAGCGCTAAGAGGGCTAACAGGTGACAATCCCATAACATCCCATGGGACGTGGTGACCCTGCTGGTGGCGCCAGCTCGGGGCTCTGCGGGGTCCTGGGGCAGCACCAGGACCCCTTTAGCCCAAGGATCCCCCCTCACCAGGGGAAACAGAGGCATGGGCACGGTACTGGTGCAGCTGGGGCAGCTGAGGTCCCCACGAGCCCTGCCGGGGCCACCTTCCCTCCTCGCCGCCACCTCCTGAACCCGCACGGTTTGGGAAGGGGAAATTCATTTGCATTGATTTTTACTAAACTCCTAATTGAAATTCGTTAAGGACTAATGGGCGAGGGGCTCTCCGAGCTTGCCGGCGCCAGCCCTTTAAGCCCTGTTAACTGGATTTCGAGGTGTTTGTTTTAGCGGGAGGACGGGGGCTGATGGGGCAGGGTGGTGAGTGCCAGCCTTCCCTGCCCCTTGCGCCTGTTCCCGTCCTCGTCACCAAATTATCTTTTTAACTCTGGAGGGGGGCTAATTAAGTGGAGTAAATGAAATCAGTGGGGAGGAAGCAGGAAGGAGGGGACAGCCGCTGCCAAAAGAGCCGAGCTCTGTTCATCTGGGGTTTCTCCTCTCTTTTCTTATTCTTTTTTTTTTTTTTTCCTCTCCCCCTCCCCATCAATGCGTCCAGCGAGGCCACGAGGCACCGTGCCGATGCAGGAGGCAAGCAGCAAGCCCTGCTTGAACCCGCACCCTGCTCTCATGATCCTGCACCCACTTCGCAAATATTTGCCCCGGGGGGGGAGAGATTTGGGTGGTATCACCCTCCCCTACACCAGGTCCCGTCCCATGAGCATCGGTACCGGGCTGCCACCCAGTGCAGCGAAGGCTCCGGGCTGGAGGTGGGCCGAGAGCCGAGCTTACAAATTAGAAAATTTTAAGCAGCAGCAGCTGTCTGCAGGGCTGCCCCCCCCTCCTGGCCCCCCTTCCCCAGCGGTAATTGCGGGGTGATTGCAGCTCCGGCAGCCTGCGTCGCTGACACCTCTGTCTTTTTCCTGTAAACACGGGGAGATGAAAATAGACACTTGGAGACGCTGCGAGTGTCACTCCGGAGGTGTCTCCGGGAGCTCGGCTGTCACCTCCCCTCCCGGCACAGCGGTCCCTGCGCCGCTGTCACCGCTCGGATGGGGCGAGCTGGGGGGTGGAGAGGGGCAGGAGGCAAAACTGAACCTGTGGTCAGCCCAAATTAGCGTTAAGGGGAAGGAGAGGGGATGTTAATTGTGTCCTCAGGGGGCTCGCCCATGCAGTTGGGGTTTGGAGCCCCTGTGTTAGTGTGGTGCCCCGTGCGGGGCTGTGCACGTGGGGATAAGTCCTCGGGGAGCCCCCGGGGATGGGGCTGTGGAAACTGCTGTGTGGTCCAACAGGAGGGAATCGGCCCCCGTGGGGCTGGTCAGGTCCTGTCCCATGCCTGGAGGATGCTGAGTTCATGGGAGCCTGGTGGGGATGAGGTTTGGTGAACGCAGTTTGGGGGTTCGAGCCCCCAGAACAAGAGCTGTGCCCACTGCGGTGTGAGCACGGGCGCTGTCCTGCCTGGGGGGTCCTGGGGCTGCTGGCTGTGCCGAGGAAGGCCAGGGGGCTCTTCTCCCCCAGCCCTTTAGTTGAAGGGCCTGGGGAATTTGGTGCCTGAGCTCTGCGCCCCGCGGCAGGGACAAAGGCAGGGCAGGGAGCGGGTCCCAGCACCACAAAGCTCCCTGAAGCTGCCCAACGGCAGCTCCTGGCAACGTGGTGATTTGGAGGCAGCGTTCCTCTAACTTCCATCATTGCTGAGCTCAGATTTTTATTTTTCAGGGACACAGGCTTGCCTCTCCGCATGCCAGCAAAGCGTGCGGGTGCCCTTTGCCATTCCCAGGGCCGTGCCGTAGTGCGGGTGCCCCCGTGGAGAGGGGACCGTCCCCACATGCAGGGGACAGGGACGTGACCCTGCAACCACCCTGGGCAGGGGCAGGCGGTGTCTGCAAAAGCCCCGCGTGGCCGCCGTCATATTTAAACAAGATTTAAACCCGTTCTGTGGCACACAAACCCCGAGTGGCCGGAACAAAGGCAGCAGCTCTCCCTCCATGCCTTACCCATGGCTTTTGCCCCCCGACCCCGCAATAATTCCCCCGCCCTCCATCCCACCACCTTCCCCGCTCCTCCTGCACCCGCAGGCGGGTGGGAAGGAGCCGGGGGGGGGTCTCGCCAGCCCCGGACGAGGTGCTGCTCTCTTGGCCCTCATTTTTTTGCGGCGGCAGCACGGGGCTGGCTTGGCAGCCGAGGGGAGAGGAGGGTATTTCAGGCCCTCCGCTCCCCGCGCCTGTGCCCCGCGTCGTTCGCTTAATTACAGGTTTTCAGCGGCAGACCGTTGGGCACGGATCGGTGGGGGGATCGGTTCCCAAACCCTGTCATTTAGCCTCGTCAGAGTGCCTCTTCAAAGAGGGGAATCTAGAAATTTTCTCCGCAAGGTGCGGAGTGGACTGTCTCGGCCCCAGCATGAATATAATGACAGATGCATTTTACAGCAAGCTGGGACTGAATGCGCTCGACCACAGCTCCTTCTGTCAGCCAAGTCATTATTTTTTGTCATTTGCTGACAGTTTTGGTCTCATTCGTTTCTCTCTCTTTTTCTGCTTTTCCCCCTGCCTGGAAAAATGGCTAGGTATCTATGAGACCCCAGCGGGGACGATCCTATACCACGCGCATTTAGATATCGAGGCCTTCACCATGGACCGGGAAGTGAGGAAAATCAAACAGGGGCTCTCCTTGAAATTCTCCGAGCTGGTGTACAACGGTACGTAAAGGCCCTGCAGTGTGCCCCACTGCCACCGTGTCCCCCGACATCCCCTGCTGCCACCCACAGGGTGACAAAATTAAGGTGTGGCTGTCGAGGATAGTCATGAGGAAAAAAGATGGGTTTGCTCATGTCCAGGGAAGTTGTGGGTGCCCCATCCCTGGAAGGGTTCAGGGCCAGGCTGGATGGGGCTTTGGGCACTTGGTCCAGTGGGAGGTGTCCCTGCCCATGGCAGGGGGATTCGTCCTGGTGGTCTTTAAGGTCCCTTCCAACCCAAACTGGTCTGGGGTTCTGTGATTCCGTGATCTGGAGAGCATCCCATCCCCGCACCCTGCTTGATGTTGGGGTGAAAGGGCTCCACGTCTGCTGGCGGGAGGCGATGCCACCTGCCACAAGGGATTGCTGGTGGGGGATGCTCCTGGCATCCCCCCGAGCCTGGTGCCATCACCTTGTCCCAGGCAGCACGCCCAGCTGCAGCACCCACCCTCATCCCCACACTGCTCTCTCGTGGCTGAACCTTCCCCCGTCCTTTTCCCCCAGCACCCTCGCACCAGGGCCGTGGGCTCAGGGCAGTGGCAGCCCCCTCCCAACCTCCCCCAGCCCCCTCAGCCCCCCGCCCCAGGCCGTGCTGTGCTGCGCACACCCACACAGTGGCACTGCTCAGTGCGGCAGGGCCAGGGGGTGATGGGGACGCTAAGGGACAAGGGGACGCTGGCTCGGACCCGCAGACAGGGACAGAAACCATGCACTTCTCCCTCCTCCTGGGATGCACACAGAGGCTTTGGTGTGGGGCTGCCCAGCCACGTGCGTGCCTTGAGTTTCTCTTGGCTGCTGTTTAATACCAGTGCCTGTTCAATGCTGATCCCGTTTGATTTTGGGGCCGCAGCAGCACCTGGCTTTGTGCAGCCGGTGCCTTCCCACCGCCGCCTTCCCCTCGAATCGCAGCCCCTGCTTCCCTGTGCTCCCTGGTGCTGCACCAGCCCGTGGCTGGTTTTATTAGACTTTGCGCCGCGTCACCTTTATTTATTTATTTTTTAAGCTTAAGCATAGAACTATTTGTTCCCAAACACTCGCTGTTGTGAAAGCACGAGATGAAAGAGCCATGCGGGTGCTGGGGGATTTGTTTCTCCATCCCCACCACTCGCAGGGTCTGTTCCTGCCGCCGGGCGAGGGGCTCCGGGATGTCCTGCAGCTCCTGCCCCACCTGAGCAAGGGGCAGACCCAGCCTGGGGGCACCTCGTGGCTCCTTTGGGAGTCCTCTGAGCACACCAGGAATTATCCTGGAGTGGTTTAGTGCTGGCAAAGCAGCCGAGGGCACATCTGCAGGGGAGCTGAGGGCAGGGAAGGATGGGGCAGGCTGGAGGCGTGCGGGTTGGCTTCCAGCAGAGCTGGCGCGTGCAGAGCTGGTTTCAGAGCTAGCAGAGTCTGGCAGAGCTCTTTTGTGCCCTGTGTTTGGGTTTTAACGCAGAGCTGCAGCCACGTGGGCTGGCTGGCAGTGCCACCTGCTTGTGCTACGCTGAGCACATGAGGTTTAGCTGCCAGGCTCTGGTCCTTCGGTCCACACCCAGACTTAAGCGACACCTGAGCATCGTCCTCGAGGTCCCATTTTCTCTCCTCCCATCCCTCGGCTCACCTGCGTGAGCCCCAATGCACTGTAAGGTCCCTCCTGGCCCCAGGTGGCCGCTGGCAGCCAGGCTCTCAAGCTGGCCATCCTGCGAGACCTCGTTATCGAAACCATTCCCTGATTTCGGGAGGATTAGCCTTTACCTACCCCCGTCCCCACTGATCCCATTGCGGACGGCTGGCTTTGAAGCCGGTCGGTCCCGCAGGTACCGAAATGTCACTGTGTGCCTGCACGCCGTGGTTTTGGGATGGTCGGGGCAGGACGGGGCTGACAAAGCAAGGAGGGCGTTAGGACGGATCGCTGCTCGGGGGGAATTCGTGGGCGGTGAGGGGCGAGGAGGGAGGGGGCTTCCTCGCACCTGGAGCTGCCAGAGCCAGCATTTAAGTAGCTGGTTATTATTTTAACGTGTCTCTGTTTATTTTTTTTTCCTGTCGTGGGGATGCAACAGCCTTACGTCAGCCCTGGCATTTGAAGAGTTTTATTTGCAGTGTGTTTACCTAGAATAGGAGTTTATTTGCTCGGCTGGTGGAGCTGCTTGTGTGCCAGGAAGGGGGCCCTGCACCCTTTGGTGGTGCTGAAGGGATTCAGGGCACCGGGGATGGTTTTGCTGGTGAGAAGCAGGATGCTCACCCAAGTGCCCAGCACGTTCAGGCCCACGTGGCACCAGTTATATCCCCAAACCTGAGCTATGTACCCACCTCCCGCCACCTTGTCCCAGCAGAGGCAGGGAAAAGGATGGAAAACACTGCGAAACCTCCTTGCACGGAGGCCGGCACAGGGAGCCAACAAAAGCCCGGGTTTGTTTCTTTAATGGCCTCAGCCCGAATCCCAGCTGGGAAAGGAAAGGTGAGAGGGCACCGGTGTGCAGGCAGGGAGATGGGAGAGATAAAACCCGGGGATGGCCGGAGGGCGGTGAATAGGCTCTTTCTCTCTCCCCCTCTATCTCCCTCTCTATCTCCCAGGCTTTATTCCAGGTCCGGAGGGCTCCCTGGCTAATTACCCCTCTTAGTGACAGGAGGGTGCACAGGAGGAGCAGCAGGGCCACGGCCCCTCTGTGTGCTCCTGGTGGCCTCGGCTCGTGGCCGTGCCACCGCCTGCCCTGCTGGCTGCTCCCCAGGGCTGGTTTCGGGGGGACACTGTGTGTGCGTCACCCCAGCGCCCAGATTGGGGTGCTGGGGGGGGCAGGAAGGGGGCCGATTGCTATGGTTGGGGTTAGGTGGAGAACAGGACAGTGGCTAGCCCTGTATGGGCACTGACGTCCCCCAAACCCCACGCTCCAAGGAGGGTTCAGCGATGGGAGGAGAAAACCAAACTGCCCTGAAAGCGGTGGTGGGGGAAGCACCCCACAGGGGCTGGGGTGGCCCCTTGGGATGCTGCAACCCACTGGGGCTTTCCCATCCCTGCCCGTCCCAGGGGCCAGCAGCTCATCCCCATCTTGAGGGCTGAGACATGGTGACCCCCCCTCCGCCCCCAGCCCACGCTGCTCCTGCAGGCCAAAATCTGCATCCACCCCTCTGTCTCCACCTGACCTTCCAAGGTGCCGGGTTTTGGGAGGCGTTTTTGTCATAACTTGATGAAGCTTTGAAATCCTGTGAGCGCTCCCCACCTGGAGGAGCCGGAAGGAAAATGCCCGCGGTGCCTTGTATCGAGCAGGTGACTTCCATCTCCCCGCACCCGCGGGGAGGCTGAGGCCTCTGAGGGGATGGCACTCACACGAGGGGATGCACGAGGCCCCCATCGCTCAGAGCTGAACCTGCCCGTCCCAGGACCTCATCCCTTCCCTTAAAAAGACCCAGCCCGGTGGGGGGGGGAGCACGTCCCCCGGGGACCCCCCCCCCAACCTCCCCATCCCACCCCTGACGCTGCCTCGTGCCCGCAGGCTTCTGGCACAGCCCCGAGTGCGAGTTCCTGCGGCACTGCATCGCGCGCTCGCAGCAGGCGGTGGCGGGCACCGTGCGCCTCTCCGTCTTCAAGGGCCACGTCTCCGTCCTGGGCAGGGCGTCCCCGCGGTCCCTGTACAACGAGGAGCTGGTGAGGTGAGTGGGGACGGGGTCTCCGAGGGTCCCGTCCCATCCCGTCCCTCACCTCTCCACCAGGCCGCCCGTGACGGCCCCGTGGTTTCCTCCCGGCCAAGCACGAGCCGTGTTTTGGAGTCAATATTATTTATTTTTTCCCCTCCGGCTTTTCCCTTTTCTTCGCGCTGTTTTCTCTCTCGCTTGCTCGCTACTCCCCCCCTCCCCGGCCCTCCCTCAGCCCCTTTCAATCTCTCTAAACACTTTATAAGCCATAAATACACCCGAATGAGTTTAGATCAGTCGGAGTAAATGTCAAATTATCTTCTCTCTTTCTCTTCTCTGGCTTTTTTTCCCCCTTTCCCTCCCCCTCAAAATCAACAGCTCCTAATAATCCATCCCAACCCTTCATTATGCTTCGCACTCTCACTTGGAGAGATTAAATGAATAAAGTAAAAAAAAAAAAAAGAGAGAAAAAAAAAAGAGGGAAGAAAAAAAAAGGAGGATGGAGGGGGGTGGGACTGAGGGAAAAGAGAGGAGAGAAAAGCAGGGGCACTTATTCTCCCTGCGTCTCCAACCATTTTCCTTTTCTTTTTGATTTCTACATCGCTGGTTTGAAAGCCTTTGAGTGACGGCGTCACAGGAACCCGAGAGAAAGCTGTGAGAGGCAGAGCTGTGTGGAAATGCCTCTGCACAGTAGGTAGAAAGTAACGTAATTATAGAGCAGGTCAGAACCACTCGAATGAGCAAAAATAAAAGCACAGAGGTTTTTCTGTAGCCCGTCAGGGGAGGTAAAATCATTGTAAACTCTTTTTTTTTTTTTTTCCTCCCCCCCCCTCCTTTAAGGTTTGCAGTTTCTGGGAAACGAGACGTGGTTTGGGGGGCAGTAGGAAACCGTCGGGGCTGGGATTGTGGGGAAGGAAGGGGATGTGCCGGGGCTGCGGTGCCCTGCCCGGAGTGGGACGGCCACGGGGATGTCCCCGGGTCTGGCAGCACCCAGGGGACACCGCGTGGCTGCTCGATGCAGGAGGTGCAAAGGGTGGCACGTGGCAGGTGTCACCCCGGAGGGACATTTGGGGCTGCAGTGGGGCACCTGGAGAGGGCGACCATGGTGCAACACTGGGCCATGCCCCGGCTGCTCGTGCCTGAGCATCCCTGGCATCCCCTGCGGTCCCCGGGCACAGCCCAAATCCCCGTCCCCACACGGGTGACGCCGCTTTTCTCTCCGCAGCATGAACGTGCAAGGGGACTACGAGCCCGCCGACGCCACCGGCTTCATCAACATCAACGCGCTGAGGTCGGTGGGGGGGTCCTCCCCGTGTCCCCCCCCTCCACCCCCCCCAGGATTCAGCCCTGCCCTGAGCCCCCACCGACCGCCGGGACGCTGACAGCCTCCCCGAGCCCCAGCCCTGCCTAATTACAGCCTTCCCGAGCATCCGTCCTCGTTATTTTACTTACTTCTCAGACCCCGCGGTACCTCCCCCCCCCAGCTAAATGCTGTAAAACATGCTGCATTTACATAATGGGCTCTTAATTTTTCCATTGCCTGTTAACTGCTTTGTTCTCCCCGATACGTGATGTCCCCCCACCCCTCTAAGATAAATTAATTACATTATCTCATGGAGGAAAAAAAAAAATAATTAAACTGTACAGGCCTTAACAAACGCCTGCTCTTCACGCCCCCCTCATTCTGCTTAAATTAATTGAAAGGAAATGTGTGTTATTACTGTTAATTTACAATTAATTTTTTTTTTTTAATCTGGTTTCCAGGCTAAAGGAATATCATCGTCTTCAGAGCAAGGTCACCGCGAAGCAGGATGAATAGCAATCAATCGCATGTGGGCCTCCCGCTCCCCTTTCTAATTTCTCTAAGAACCACCGCTAATTGTGGTGGTAATTTGTAATTGTAACTCGTCTCCCGGAGTCAGCGCGGAGGTGATGGCTTTGTTACGGGACCCCGACGAGTGAAATGCAATCATTAAAAAGGTGGTCGGCCGGAGGAGAAGTGGGGAAGGAAATAAAACCAGCCACGCGCTGGGGCTGCTCCTTGAGCGCCGGGCTTTATTCCTGCCTTGTTTGTTTGCTCTTCCTCCGCGCCTTGGCCGAGCGCTTCCCCGCGCCGGCCTTTGTGAAGTTTGTAGTGGATTAAGTGCCGCCGAAGGACGCCGGGGTCTTGTCGCCAGCGGGACCCCCCCGTGGGAGCAGAGGTGTCCCCCCTGCCCGGCGTCGTGCTGGGGACGTCCCTGTCCCCGTGCGGTTTGCAGTTACAAGGATTTGGTCGTTGCGCTTTTGTCTTTGCTTTAGCACATGGGGATGAGGCTCGGGGTCGTTTGAAGGGGAAGAAACCCTCTGGGGCTTTTGGCAAGGGGAAGCCGGGGGGCGCAGCGCGGTGGGGACCCCATGCACACAGGGCTGAGCTTGTTCCCAGATGTCACACGGGGCCAGGAGGCAAAAAAGAAATTCCTCCCCGTGCGAGCACCTGGGATGTGCTGAGGATGGGGACGGACCTGGTCCGGGATGTGCCCAAGGGTCGGCGTCCCCCTGACACGTTCAGGGGCATGGGGCAGCCCCATCCCATGGCAGGCAACGAGGGCAGAGCCGCCCCCCGAGGGGACAAGGCTTTTTGCAGCCCCAGGGGGACAGCCAGGCCCGGTGGCCGCGTGGGGACGTCCAGGCGTGCCCTGCCCGCCCCGCTGCCGAGCCGGCGAGCGTGACAAGCTCTGACATCACCGCTGGGAAAATAACATGTTATTTTCCCAGCTTGGATGTTACTTTCCCTGCTATTACTGGCAGCTACCATCTTGGGAGGAGAAAGCAGCGGAGGGCTGTCAGGAGAGGGGGAGAAATGGTTTTCTGGGCTGCTGGAGCCTGTCCGACCCCTGCGGAGCGCGGAGGGGGGATGCTGCATCCCACAGCTTTCTGCTGGCGGAGGTGAGGTCCTGGGGCTGTGACCTCCCCTGGGTGCTCCTTGGGCAGCAGGTCCCCGGTGGCAGGGTAGGGAGGGAAACGCAGCGTGCAGGTAAAGCAGAGCTCGGTGTTGCTGAAAAGCCAGGTCAAGCCTGGTACAAGTCTTTTTGGGGTGAAAGCAGTGGGATAGAAGAGTGCAGCCAGCAAGTGCCTGCCCTTTCCGCTGGGTGCTGCCTTGTGGGGCTGCTGTGCTAGGATGCTCCAAGCCCAACACCATGTTTAATTACTGCACCACTTAAACCACCATTAGCCCTTCCAATTCCCATGTTTTTTTGTGGTTTCTCTGTGTAGCTTCCCAGAATCTCCCCTCCCCGCTGGGGCCGAGCAGCATCAGGCTCCCGTGGGGCCACGCGGCCGTGCCCAACAGCAGGAAAAAGCACAGGGGGAGCGGCAGGATGCACCCAAACCACCTGGGAGCTCCCCAGCAGAAGCATTAGGGGATGATATTTCGGACACCCCAGCTTCGCCCTCTGCTCCTTCCATCCTGCACGGGTGCCAGCCGCCAGGGGCCGTGCCACGCGGTGCCGTGCCGTGGGGCTGCTCCACAACCCTGCCAGGCTCCAGGGAAGGGCTCGTCTGGGGTCACCGCAATCGATATCTCATCTGCAGGCTCTCCTAGCGGAAGTGATGGTATATTGGAACATGGTAATGGGTCTTGTCTAGTGGAAAAGGCTAATCTTCCCCAGCTGTACAGGATCTCCGCAGGTGTCCTCAGCTCTCCCGGCTGCCACCAGCCCTGCAGCAAGCCAAGGAGCAGGCACAGCTCTTTAAAGCTGCAGCCGTCCAATTTACTGCCGGTCACGGCAAGGGACAGCTGCCCTGAGCCCGGCAGAGCCCCGTGGGAGGTGGCCCGGGGCTCCTGGGAGAGCAACCTGCAGCCAGGGTGGCAGCACTGCCCTCGGGATCATGGCACGGCTGGCCACGGCGGTGCAGGTTTGCTTGTTGAAGGCAGAGAAGGTGCCATCTCCTCCAGCTCCCCTGCCCAGGGATGTCATTTCCCCAGGGAGGAGGTTGTGGGGACGATGCCGGGAGGGATGAGATCCCCCCTAAGCGCCACCTGCAAGCGTAGGTGGGAGGCGAGCGTGTGCCGCAGGGAAAAGCAGGGGCGAGAGAGCTCCTTGCTGTTAATTTGGCTTTTTTGGCAACGCGCTCGCTGCCCGGCAGGGCTCACCCCACGGGGATTTGCTCATCCCCGGGGACTGCTAGCAGGTGTGTGCGCGGGCAGCTCGCTCCAGCACGGCCCCGTGGGGCTGGGGGGAAGCAGGAGGGGAAGGCAGGGATGGAGAGGCTGGAGCCAGCCCGGGGCAGGTCTTTTCTCAAGGGCAATCTTTGCCCGTCCCCATGCAGACCTGGATTTTAAAAGCTGACCAGCCAAGGACGGCTATTGCAGCCTGCTGCATCACTATGGTAAAATCAATTTTCCCGTTTCTCTGGAGGTAGAGGTAATTACCGGGTTTAAGGTTTAATATGCATGTGGATTTTAGAGCAAGCGTTGCTAAGAACAACCCCGAACAATGTGCAGGTTGGGGCAGCGTGTCCTGGGGGGGGGCGGACGTGGCTGCGACATGCAGAGCCCCCGAATTGCAAAGGGAGGGGGTCCGGGGGGGGGCTGAGCTGCCCCTCGCTGCTCCCCGTGCTGCAGGAGCAGGGGAAGGTCCCACGCAGGCTGTGCCAAAGGCCCGGCTGACTCTGTTCGGAGCAGAGGTTGCCTCTTACAGAAGACAGTGAGAACAAACGGGGGTTAGGAGAAAACTCTGGGGGTGGGCAGCGCACCCGTGCTGCTGAGATCTTGCTTAAAATGTGTTTCATTAGGTGGAAAATGTGATCCTCCTGTCCCTGAGAGCAAAAGGGACGGCGTTTTGCTGGAGGGAAGTGGGGAGGTCATCGGTGATGGGCCGGGGGCTGCTGGGCTGTCCCGTGGGACACCGTCCCTGTCACCTGCTGGGGCTCCATCTCCCCATCTGCGAAGCGGCTGGGGGGGGGTCCTCGGCCCACCTTTCCTAAAGGAGGTGAGAAAATCCCCTTGTGCTACCGCACACCCTGTAGTTTGGGGCAGGCGGCAGCCTCGCGGCACCGAGGATGCTGCTCCCTGCGGCACAGCCACCACCAGCAGCAGCGTGTTTGTGGGAGAACCCAGCGAGCCCACCTGACGGGTATTCGGTCCCCGTTTTCCTTCGGAGATTCAGCTCCAAATGGTTACGGGGGGGGGTGCGAAAGGTGCCCCCAGCTGCAGCCCAGCACGGCTCTGAAGCATTTATATGTGTCCAAGGGAAAGGCATCCCCCCGGTGCGGTTGGGAGCCGCCGGCCGCTGGCTTCCCAGGCGAGGGGGGAGATGGTCGCCTTTGTAAACCCCTTAACAAGGTGGCTTTGTCTCCCCGTTTAACAAGAAGCGCCCTTGCTCCTTCCCCGGGAGTTTCCCAACGCCGGCGCGGGGGTCCCTGAAAGCCAGCTTTATGCTGCCGGGGGGGGGGCGCGGCGGGGATCAGAGGGACACGGGGGGCCCTTCTGCGCCCCCGTGACAAAAGGCTGCCCCGGGGGGACAGGGCGTCAAAGCTCAGCTGGCTCCGGGGAGACAAGGGACCCACAGAGGAGCCGCTGCGCGAGGCCGGTGTCCATCTGGTCACTCAATCATGGCGGGCAGGGGGGGGCCCTCGGGTCCGTCCCCCCCCCCCCCCCCCAGGGAAGGGCGGTGGGAGAGGGGCTGGGAAGGGACAGGTAGGTTTTGTTGGCCGCCGGTAACAGGATCCGCGGCCGTTGGTGCCTTCCTGCCCTCGCTTCAGCAGGTGGGAGCGGTGAGGTGAGGGCTGGAAACTGAGACCTGTCCCAGCCCTGAGCACGGCTCTTTGGGGGGGATGTTTCCCCTCAGCAATGGGCTTGAAGAAACCTTATGGGTGCCCCCTGTTCCCCCCCCCCCAGCTGGAGCAGGGCACGTGCACAGGAGCAGGGACCACTCTGGGAGCGATGCTCGGCTGCGGGGGGCACCTTGGTGCTGGCAGGGGCATCACCCACCCCCATGCCGGCATCTGGGCTCCCCTCCCTGGGGGTCTTCACCCGATTTGGGAGCACTCTCCCCTTCCTCGTCCCACCAGCAAGTGTCCCCTCGCACCCCCCCCCACCCGGCCATCTGCCTCCGCGCCCCCAGCCCTGCTCACATTTACTGGCAGGCGTTAAAGCGCCAGGGTCAGCGTGTCACGGCGGCCCCTCATCGATTTGTTTTACCTCCCCTTGGCGAAAGCACTTTGGCCTCAGCCCCTCGGCATCGCGTGGGGCATCCCCAGGCCCCCAGCGCTCCCCTTGCCCATCCCGGTCCCCTCACACCACACGCAGGGGCTGCCAGCTGAGCCGCTGCTCCCTGACCCCCCCCCTCGCACCCAGCACCTCGCTCGGGTCCTATCGCGATCAATATTTCCGTGAGACCCCTCCGGGTGCAGGGGCCCTGCTTGTTTGCACGATGCTGTGGCTGGTTTAGTGCTTGCCCCCCCGCCCCATCTGGCCATGGCTTTCAGCTCAGACTGGGGCTTTTGGGGTCTCCTTACCCCAGTAAATGTCTGCGGCTCCCAGTGAGATGCGTCCAGGTGCCAGAAGGGGGACGGGAGGGGAAAAGGCTCCTCGCGTCGCAGAGCAGGGAGAAATGTGGCGCTGGGGCCATGGTTACAAGCACGAGGCTGCAGGGAAAGACGGGGCTGGGGCCGCAGCCCCTGTGTGTTCTGGGGCTGGGTGCGAGATTTGGTGCTTTTACCATTTTATTGGTGCCAGGGGTTGGGTGCTCGGACAGGACGCACGCGTTGGCTGAGTGTCCCCAGGCGCCGGCCTTGGGCAGGGCCACCGGTGCTGGGACGAGGTCCCCAGTCTTACATCCCCGGCTGGGAACCAAGGCAGAGAAAACGGGGACAGCCACAGTGGCCCCACTAAATGCACCATGTCCCTGCCCAGCCTCGTCCCCTGGTGTCACCTCCAGCCCTGGCACAAGTCCCCGGAGCTGCCCGCGGGCCGCGCACGCGCCGGGCGGCCCGAGGAGAGAGCGGGGCTCTTGGCAGCTCTGCCTTTTGCTTTCAGCCTCTCCCTCTCGCTATTTATCGGTGACTTTTGTCCTTGGCCAGCTTAGCGGCTGAAAGGGGCTGTATTATATCACACGTAGGCAGCTCCTGGGGGGAGAGGGCCGCGCTTTCTGCTGGAACAAAGCACGGGTTGGCTAATTCCCCTCTCCTCCCGCAGCACCCGGGTCCCATCTGGTTGACACAGTTTGCTCCAGTGTCTCCTGCTATTAAGCCCCCACTTGCCTGTTTGAATCGCTCGTGCTCCCCCCGCCCCGCGCCCTCGGCCCCTTTTTTTTTTTTTTTCTCCTCGTTTTATTTTTCATTTTCCCCAAAGCCGGGCAGAACTTGCTTAATAGAGTGATGTCAGATGTGTGCAAACCAGACCAATAAAACCTAATGCATCCCCCCCTTTGTCTGCCGGCCTCTCCAGCGCCTAACATTTTCCACTCAGAAAGCCACTTAAAACACATCAGCAACAATCCCTCACAAAACAGCCACTTGTTGGCTAATTGTGCCGAGTACCTGCGCACGCTGCGGCTCGCTCTCCTGCCGGGGAGGCTCGGATGCTGCCGGAGCGCCGGGCTCCCTGCGGGGCAGGGGATGTCCGAGGCCCCCAGCATCCCCGGGATCATCCCCGTGGGCTCAGCCTCTCTCCCGTAGGTGAGGGGTTTGGGATGGGGGTTTTCTATCTGCTGTGTCCATGGCCAGGTCCCAGGGGGCTGCCCAAGGGATGGGAGTGCAAGTGGAGCAGGGCTGAGCTTGGGATCCCCCTGCATGTGACAGCAGGAGGGGCAAGCAGAGCCCTTCCTTGTCCCAACTCCTTCCCCCAGCAGCAAATCGGGCAGGGACACAGCAGGGGGCTCGGTGAAGAGGTGAGGGGAGAGCTGGGACCTTGCAGGGCTGCAGAGTTTCTGCCCAGTGCGTGACGGAGGTGGATGTTAGAGAGATGCTCTGTGCCGGGATGGAGGTGGAGGGGCTTGACCTTTTGCCTAACGAAGCATCCAAAAATCCCTCCCCGGGGATCCTTTTGGGCCCATCCTGGTGGTGGGATGGGGGGAGAAGAGGTCGGCAGGTGTTTCATCTGTCCTTTGCATCCCCAGGGGAGAGAGCGTGCCTCTGCCCGTGTCCTCTGTGTCACAGCATCCTCCAGCAAGCCTGCTTTTCCCTCGGAGCTGCAAGACAAGCTCACGGACTAGCATTTATTTTCCTGCCAGGAAACTTTGGCAGCGTTTCCTGCTGCCACCTCCTCAGCATCCCCTGCGGCTGGTGGCACAGCCCCTGGCCACCGCGCTGGGCAGGCAGCCCGGAGCCCCCCGGGGGGCACAGAGCTGCAGAGCACACCTGCCCCGGCTCACCTGCACGCTTAAATGTCACACGGGCACAGCAGCACGGGGAGCCCGGCCAGGATGGGGAACCCAGCCAGGACAGGGAACCCGGCCAGGATGGGGAACCTGGCCAGGATGGGCTCTGCCTTTTTGCTTTCCCCACGGGGAGCCACATCACAGTCAGCTCTGCCTTGCTTTGGTACCCAGGCTGAGCCCTGCCACCTGCCAGCAGCCACCAAATGATGGGGAGGGACCCGCAGGCTGCTACCCTCTCCCCAAATCCTTGATTTGGGTCCTCCGGGATGCAGGGACCTGGCACCCTGTAGCAGGGTGGTGGTGGGTCCCCATCAGCCGCCCACCTGGGCAGCGAGCGGGTGTCGGGGGAAGAAAGGGTTAAGCGGAGGCGGCAGAAATCAGAGGATTACAGGTTTGTTGCCGGACTGTCCCATCTGTCACCAGCACAAAGACAAGCCCTGGCTGGGGCTGGGCTGTCAGCGAGGAGCCCACCACTACATTAGGACTCCATTAGGGGAGGCTGGCGGTGGGAAATGGCAGCTGTCAGGGCACTATCATTTCTCCTGTAATTCCTCGCGCTCACTTCTCCACTGCACTTAAATAGCAGGTCTACCTACTGGGCCAATTTGGCGTTTTCGTCCTCCCGCTGCTTCTCGTCGTTCTTTAAAGCTGCAGCTCCCGGGCTTGGCTGGGCCCTTGTCCCGATGCTGCTGCGGCTGGTGGCGGTGCCACCCCTGCAGCCCAGGTGTCTGCGGACCCACACACGTGCTGGGCTGGGACTTGCTACCTCCAGGCCTTGCCACAGCAGGAAAAATCCTTGCCTTGGTGGATTTGTTACGGTGGGTTAGCATAATGTGATGGTGACATGGGGCGGTGCCCCTGGTGCATCCTTTCCTGCGCACCCAGAGCAAGTCTGCACCCAGCGAGCCGGGCTGGGCACCGGGTCCGCTGACCACAGGCTGTGCTGGAGCAAGGTTTTTCCTCCAACAGCCAAACCTGCCTGGCCTTTCAGCGCCCAGCAGAGTCCCGTGGGCTGCTGTGGTCATTCCCACTTGGGGTGCGATGCTCCCCCAGCCACATGTGCTCCTGCGACCCGTCACACCCTGAGGAAAAACACCACGGCAATAAGGTGTCCTCGTGGGACAAGGTGGCCTGGAAGCTCGCGGGACCCACAGGGAGCATCTGCTCTAGGAGGAGCCTCAGGGAAGCATCTCGGCGTGGGGGGGACCCTCTCCATCCCCTCCTGGCCGCGGGGACACGTCCCCTGCCCTGCCCTGGCCACAGCTCTGGCCGGAGCCATCAATCCCTGCGGAGCCTCCTGCTCCTGCAGGGATCCAAACAAACACTTCTGCCGGGAAGTGCGCTGCAGTGGTACTCGAAATAAATAACTAATTTCTCCCTACATGATCTCAAGGAGCAGGAGAGGCGTGAATAGCAGGGCCCGGTGTCGGGCTGACTGGACTCCCCGGTGCGGTAATTCAGAGGATGACAAACATAAGCCAAAGAAAAACGTTGAAAAATGGGCACTTCCCGCAGCCCTGAGCAAAGGAGCTATTGCAGGGTTTGGAAATAACGAAGGCAAAAAGAGGGAGAGGGGGGAATTTTCTCATTGAGACCAAGTGAAGTGCCAAACAAGCTGCTATTATGGTGGCTTTGAGAGGCACAGGGAGGGGGTGTCGGGGGAAGGAGAGGAGGGAGAGGTGGGGGGAGAAGGAAGGGGGAGAGGGCTGGAGGAAAGGAGAAGGGTGGGAAACGGGGCGAGAGCGAGGGAGAGAATGAGGGGGACACGAGGAGCAAAAGGTGCGAGGTGACGGGTGGGAGAAGGGGAGAGGAACAAGTTGGGTGATGGTGGCAGGGCCACCACGCGCAGCACCCCGTCCCTCGCCACGCGTCCCCCGCATCCAGCCCCCATCCCGGTCCCTGGCCACCTCCCACCCCCGCACCCACCAGCACCAAAAGGAAAAAAAAAAAAAAAGAGAGAGAGATGGAAAGAAGGAAAACAAAATATCTACAGTTGTCGAGACAAGGGGAGAAAAATAGAGGCAAACATCCATAATTTTCTCTGTGGGGCTTTGCAGTAATTGAGCCATTTGGATAAAAATAAAGGCAGCAGGCCCTTTAGGTAAGAGGAGCTTTTGCAATCCAAGAAGCCTGAATTATGCGCCTTGTATCACTTGAAATCCCCCACCTCATCACCCCCCTCCGCCTCCCACATGCAACACCAAACCACTTTCCCTTTTCTTCTTCTTTTTTTTTCTCCCCTCCTTTTTTAAGTACCCTGTCAAATGTCGTCCGATGAGAAGAGAATTTCAGCTGTCACAACTAATTTCAGTGTGTGTGCGTGTGTGAAGGTGTGTGTGTCTTAGGAGTGGGGACGGCGGGGGGAGAAGGATGATGGAGGCGTAGAATCACTCCTTTCTTTTTCTGTTTTTTTTTTTTTTTTCCTCAAAAGGAAGATTTACATCAAAAATTTGTTTCTGGGAGTGTTTAAGGCCTGTAATTTCCTCCTTTTCAATGGCTGTCTGATGTCTTCTGACCGCCTCGCCTGGCTCCATCTTACTCCCTTCTGCGGCCACATCCAGCGCAGGGGCTCGGCTGCACCCTCCTGGCACCCTTAGAGCCGGGGTGAGCCGAGGCAGCTCCAGAAGGCACCCACACCCCTTGCTGGGTGCTGGCACTGCCAAAACCCGGCTCCCACAGCCAGACCCAAGCAGGGCACCCAGCTTTGGAGTGGTTTTCCTGCGGAGCAGGCCCCCATGACGCAGAGTAGTGGCCCAGAAGAGCAGACTGGTGCCTGGTCCAAGTGGGACAGCGGTGGGCTGGGAACTGGCCCCGAATGGTGCCCAAAGCCGGGGGAAGCTGGGCTTGTGTCTCGATGCTCCTTGGAGCTGATGCTCTGCTCCCTGGGAATTTCCCTGGGAAAACCACATTGCATCTTCTACCTGGGCTTGGCCTCTCTGCCTGCCCCACGCTCCCCAGCAAAGCGGTGAAGTATCTGCCTGCTTGTAAGAAAGGGAGACGCAAAGCCCTGGGTGGGTGTTCTCTGGAGTGGCCGGAGAAATTGCCTTCATCGTGGCTGAAAGGTGTTGGTGATGCTGAGGTGATGCAGACGCACACATCTGGTTGTTTTAAATCCACCCCCCCCATCAAGCCATGCTCCTGTTCCCAAAACAGTCATTTTGCTTAAGAATGAGACCTGCAACGATCCGAGAAGAGGAAATGTTGGTACTCGTGCGAGTACCAACTTGGAGGGGCACCGGGTGGTTTCGTCAGCCCCAGCGAGTCCTCCGTGTGGGTGAGGACACTGCGCACAACACCGGCAAGAGCGAAAACCAGCCGAGGAGGAGAAACACAGCACTTGCGTCATTTGGGTCATAGTTTGAGTCTTGAGTTTAATGCTCTGGCCCGGCAGCCTTGGGAAAGCAGCCCTGGGATTAGCTGGCCGTGTCTGGAGCACTGTGCTCAGCTCTGCGGCCTGCAGCAGGACGTGGAGCTGTTGGAGCGGGTCCAGAGGCCACGAGGATGCTCAGGGGCTGGGGCACATGTGTGAAGACACCTGAGGGAGCTGGGGGTGTTCAGACTGGAGAAGGCTCCGGGGAGACCTCATGGTGGCCTTCCAGTGGCTACAGGGGGCTGCAGGAAAGCTGGGGAGGGTCTCTTGGTCAGGGGGTGTAGCGACAGGACAAAGGGTATGGCTTTAAGGTACCCAAGGGTTGAGGTGGCACAGGGAAGGAATTCTGTGTGGTGAGGGTGGCAGGGCCGTGCCACAGGCTGCCAGGGTGGCTGTGGGCACCCCATTCCTGGAAGTCCCCAAGGACGGGGCTCTGGGCGGCCTCCACGGGGGGAAGCGTTGTGCCCTGGGGGGGGGGGGGCTGGTGGGCGATCCGTGAGCTGCCCCCAGCCCTGCCCACGCCACAGGTGGCTCTGTGGGGGCTCTGCGGTGGCTCTGCGCATGGGTGGGGGGCTCTGTGGGGTGTCTGTGGGGGCCCTGTGGGTAGGCGGGTGGCTCTGTAGGGGCTCTTTGGGGGACTCTGTGGGGGGCTCTGTGGGACTGTTGGGGCTCTGTGGGGGACTCTGTGAGCCTGGGGGGGGGGGTTGTGGGTCTGGGCTGGCTCTGTGGGTCAGTGGGGGGTCTGTGGGGGCTCTGTTGCTCTGTGGGGCGCTTGTGGATGGGTGGACGGCTCTGCGGGTCTGTGGGGCCTTGTGGGTGAGTGGGTGGCTCTGTGGTGCTGTGAGGGGTCTGTGGGACTGTGGGGGCTCTGTGGGGTCTGTGGGTGGGTGGCTCTGTAGGGGCTCTTCGGGGGACTCTGTGGGTTTGTGGTGGCTCTGTGGAACTGTAGGGGCTCTGTGGGGCTTTGTGGCTCCGTGCCCCCGAGGGGGCCGCAGGCTGCTCCTTGCGCCACCCCCGGCCCGCTGCAGAGCCCGGCGACACGGGGACACGGCCCCGCTCCTCGTGACACGCGTGGAAACGGGCGGGCGGACGGGCGGGCATCCACACGGTGCCTGCAATCGGTACCGGGACCGGCATCAGAACCGGGACCGGCACCGTGCCCAGCGCCGCGCCGTGTCCCAGCACCACCCCCCCGCCCCCTTCTCCACCCCCCCCCCCCCCGCCGCCCCCCGATCCCCGGTTCCCCGCCCCGCTCCCGCCCCGGTTCCCGCCCCACTTCCGCCGGAAGCGGGGGGCTCTTTCCCTTTCCGGGTGCGGGTCCCCGGGCGGGACGGCGGCGGCGGCGGCGGCGGCGGAGGCGGAGGCGGCGGCAGCGGGGCGCGGGTCATGGCGGAGCTGGCGCAGGGGCAGAGCGCGGCGCCCGTGGGGATCAAGGCCGAGGGGTTCGCCGATGCCCTGCACCGGGTCCGGCAGGTAACCGCCGGGCCGGGGGCGTCCCCGGGGCTCGGGGCAGGGCCCGCTCGGTGGCACCCGGGGCCGGCTGCGGGCAGCCGTGGGTGGCACCGGGCCCCTCGCCGTGGTACCGGGCCCCTCTGGGTGACACCGGGCCCCTCACCGTGGTACCGGGTCCCTCCCCCCCCCCCCCCCCCGCCGTGTCTCGGCCCCGCAGCCCCCCTCCTCTGCCCTCCCCAGGGTGCAGGAAGGGGCCATCGTGAAGGTTTTTATTGATAAGGCGCCTTTGGGTTAACCCCCAGCAGGCCCCGTGCGGGGTCTGGTTCCCCTCCTCCTGGAGGGAGAGGTAAGGGGCGTCCCAAGCAGTCTGAGGGTTTGCGCAGCGGTGAAATGGCAGCTTCCAGTGTGAGAGGTGAGACCCGCTTTAATCAACACCCTCGTGCAGGGGCTGGGGTGTCCCAGCCTCGCACGCGGGGTCTGGCGTCCCCCCAGTGCTGCGCTCTGGGGAAAGTGGCTTCAGAAGCAAGGGGCTGCTGCTGTCCCTGCCGCTTGCATTTCGCATTTCTTGCCCCGTGTCTGTGGCAGGCGTTGGTCCCATCCCTGAGCAGGTTGCCCAGTCCCCGTGCTGCAGCAAGGTGTGACACAGCTACGTGCTAGCGCCAGTGCCGGCAGACTGACTTTGTTCTTTCCAATGTTACAGGCCAGGTAGGGAGAATCCCCTTCTGTTTCCCAGGCTCGCTTTTCTCATTTAGCTGGGAAACTTTGCAGGAACTAAGGCAGGCCCTAGGACCTCCTGATGGGACCTGAGTGGCGTACCGTCGCTTGCGGCTCGCTGGTGAATCAGTGCGGCAGCAAATCCTGTTCTGCGCAGTCTGCAGCAAACGTACGGAGGCGCTGGCTGCTCTAGAGGAACACCCTGCGCCTTCCCCGAAGAGCTCACGAGCCGGTTTGCACTTCGTCTGCTCATTTCTGTCCTAGAAGTACAGCAGTAGGCGAGCTGCGTGCTAGCTGCCCCCCAGGTGAAGCCACGCGTCGCTTCTCTCGGTGGCGCACAAAGCCCCGTGGCCTTGACGGCGTGTGATGTCTGGGAGCTCCGCTGTTAGCCCAGGGTTATCTGCTCGATGCGGTTAAATTGAGGGGGGTTGCAGCTGTGTTTGTCTTGACCTGGTCATCTGTAACCGAAGGCCTCTCGTTGCAAAAACATCTCAGGGTGTCTGATAATACTATTGCCTGCTCGCCGCTGAATAATGTTGCGATGGCCGACGTGCGAGGAGATCATCGGTCCCTTGCTGGTCGGTTGTAGCGTGTTGAAACCTTTCTGTGAATGTGTTTGAAGCGTCACACCATGCAGCGTTCCTCTGATCAGCCACAGGTTAAGTGGGACGCCTCCGTTCAGCTAAAGCAGGGCTGTCCAAAAATTGATGGGAGTACGTGTTGTGTGGTCGCTGTTGTGTTTGTAGGGTGGGTTGAGGAGCCTCATGTTGACACACGAAGGAGGTGGAGTATCAAATATTTCTGTAACTTAGCTCTGCTCGCTTACTCCGATTTTGCTGTTCTTAAATTCACTATACTTGTAAGAATATACTGGGTTTCCCTGGGCACACGACATCAGTCTGAGCTGAAATATGTCAAAATATCCAGAGCTGCCAGCCGCGGGTCAAACACCACAGCATAGCAGCCGATCTTCCGCGCTAGAAACAAGTGTGTTGAGAAATGCTCTCTGCGCGCGTTCCGGGAGCCCAGTGCCTACATTTTTGTGCAGTGAGTTGTCCGCTGCCTGTTGAATGTTCTTTTTTTGTTGGTATTTGTGGGATGAGAAGAATCGTTGGCAAGTGCTCCATGGAGAGAGGTTCACCTCGCCACCCTGGCAGTCTGTGATGAGACTTGCTGGCTGAGAGTCAGGGGCACAGAGGCAGGTACACCTAGCACTTCTCTGGAGGTGGTGGCAGAGCTTTCACGGATCACGTTTAATGCTGTAGCATGCCTGACCCATCTCGATCTGGTACATGGAGGTCAGCTTTTACTCCTGGCCTGTGCTGTAGCCTTTTCTGAATATTGCTTCTGCTTTAAGCAGGGAGGGGGCAGAAGGAAAAAAAAAAACCGCAATCTCAGTTCTTGCTTCGCGTGTTGGCCTGGCATCCCTGGCTTGACATTTGAACTCTCCCAAAGTTTAATTTTGCACTTAAGACTGGTAATCAAATTGGCTAAATTCAGCTCTCGTGAGAGCCATTACACAAACCCTGAGCTGTGGTTTCCTGTGCTTAGTTATTAATAGCTAAATAATTCAAGGCAAGGAAGACTTTCCTGATCAATCACCGTGACTGCTCTCAAAGACACCGGGACCTGAGCTAATACGAGAGTAAGAAATCTGTACCACCGCTGGGGGAAATGACTCGTGTTGCTTTTGAAGGACTTGGTTGGATTTTTTTTTTTCTTGGGGGGTGTGTGTGTACTCTTAAATATATGAACTGCATCAAAAAGGATTTTTCCAGGTGAATGCTAGAGCCTTGATCTGGGCTCCTGCACCTTCTGCAGCACGCCTCTGGTGAGTGGATCATTGATGGGTCGTAGGAGGTGACCGATGTGCACGCAGAGGCAGCTGCTCCCAGGCAGGGTGGCTTCTGTGGCATTTTGGTGCGGGAGAGGGAGAAAGGATGTCTGCTCCCTTTCTGAGTAACGGGATCAGAAAGCAAGCAGACCTGCCAGGACTCCGGATAAAAATGGGTTTCTCTTGGGCTGTCCTTGGGTCTTGTTCTCGGTGACAGAGCAGTGTCTTGCTTGGCTCGTACCTTCGTGGCAGACTCGTTTGCTGTACGTGGTGTGTGTTTGCAGCGCTTGGTGATTCCCTCTTCCTGCCTGTGGCATTCTGGTAACCTCCCGTACGTTCTCTGAACCTGAATTTCCAAGGATCGTGTGAAGAGGAAAGTCTGCGGCTTGGCAGCCTGTACGTAGCAAGGTGCCTTGGGTACCTTGAAAGGGAGTGAACGTCCTCAGACTTCCCGGGAGCCAACAGGCTGTGTGTTTAAAATGCCTTTCTGGTGTCAGGCTCCGACTTCTGATTTCCACAGGGGAAAAAGGGACCTTAAAACTTACTCCAAAAGGGCATAGAGAAAAGTACTTTTCAGATCGTCCTCAAAGTGTTAGAGCTTTGCAATTAGCCTAGTATGTGGGGAAACCACCTGTGGGATGCAGCTTAAATGGCTGGGGATGGTTTTGCTGCTTCCTGCAGAGTTTTGGAGGAACGGCTGCCATGCGAGTGGGTGTTCTGTCTGAGTGGGGAGGGTGGCAGAGGCCCTGGAATTGTTTGTTGGAAGGGTCAGGTGCCAGCGTCTTGTTTTATATCCTGCTAATACCTCAGATGGGTGTTTTTACTGGTTGCTGTTCTTTTGCAGGACAGCAGGGAGAGGCCTTTCCCAGAAGCGAGGCCCTTTTGAGAGCTGAATTCAGCAGACACTGGTAGTTGAGTCCCGTTGTGCCTAGCCAAGAAGTTTCGTATCTAAAAGCGTTTGGGTACTGCACCACTTTTAAAGGGTGGTGAAGGTATAGGAGGACAGAAATGTAAGGTATTAGGAAAACATATGCCTCACGCAACTCTTGTTTATTTAGCTCTTCTTGGCTTTACAATTGCAATTTTTGTAGCCAAGCTTTATGCTGTGTCCTTTAAATTGCTTGTTGGAGAGCTTTATTTTGAGGGGATTCAGTGCAGAAACAGGCCTGGGGTAGTGATGCTTTTTCCCAGCGTATTTCAGAGCTCAGTGAAATGGATGCGCTGGGTTTAAAAAAAAAAAAGAAGGCCTGACATGCAGAGGGACAAAAGCTGTGGCTAGCAGTACGGTACTCAAGGTCATCTGGTCAGATAAGGGCTAGGTCTGCTTACTTTTGCTCTGTTCTAACTTCTGTGCTTATCTCCCTGCTGAACCTGTAGTGGAAACGGAGGTTCCCATTGTAGGTCGAACATAAGAAGTTTAAAAAGATATATTTCAGCTTCTACGTCTGCCGTGGAAGCTTAACTCTTAGTTTTGCAGGGTGTTTTTCCTGCTGGAGGGAGGTGGCGTGTTGTCTGCGTGTAATCCCGTGGCAGCTGGGAGGCTTTGGAGATAAGGGTGCAAGTTTCAATAAAGGAGGGGAAAAAAACATCCCAAAAGCTGATAGTGTGAAAATTGCATCGACTCTCTTATTTTGTCCTTTACTTCGAGGCTTCTGTGCTGGGGAGATAATTGTGTGCGAAGCACGAGTAGGGATTTATGAAGCTCTCCTGCTCTGGGAGCCAAAATCCCTGGTGCTGGTGATCTGTTCGTTCACACCTTTGTGCTTAATGCCAGCTTCCTTCTGTTGGCCAATTCCTGCTATCCACTGAACAGTTTTTCCTACCCCATGCACGTGTGGTGAGTGATTTCAGTTCCAACCTGTCAGCTAGCCACTTCCACATCTTATAGATTTTTTTTTTTGAGTAAATAATCACTAACAGAAAGATTTCACAAAGGGCACTCTAAAATCAAATGTTCCAAAATAAGCCAGGGTGTGTTACAGCTGACCACAATTCCTCTTGGCATGTGTTTGGATTGTATGTTATGGTGTTAAAGCTGTCAATGGACTGCTACGAAATATAATTTTTAAATCTTTTTCAGCCCTGAAGTAGTCAGCAAACACCTGTGCTCTTCGTACCTTCACTAAAACCCTCTGCATCCCAAACGGAACGGGGGAGCCTGTGGGTAAGGGGCTACCACCCTGGGTGCAGTACGGCAGAAAGCAAGGCATCACCTGATGCTTTCAGGTGCAGAATGGACAAGGGCTCATCCGTGTTGATGCTTTCAGAATTATTTTCCTGTGAGCTTATTAGCTCTGGGACATGTTGACACGCAGCGTGCTTGTTGTCAGAGCTTTGCCACGTGGTCGCTGTGCTGGTCGGGGCACTAAAACTAGGTTATGGCTGAACAGTTCTTCCTTTTTGGGGTCTAGGTCGGTCAAACTGGGGGTTTAATGGTCTGGTGTTGTATTTGCAGTTGTTCATCCAAAACCAGTCAAAACCCTGCGGGTAAAAGTGGCAAGATTTTATTCTCTGGCTGCTGGCACTTCTGATCCAACCAAGTTGCTGCCTTTCTAAAAGAGGGACAGGAAGGAATGGTCAGAATGAGAAAATGGTCAAAACTTGGAGCCCTTTTCATGCGAGGCATTGAAGGGAATGTTTTCTATTCTCTTGCTAAAAGCAGTGCCCTCAATCTTCCGAGGTTATTTCAAACAGCGTTTTTTCCCTACCCTGTGGTTCTGCATCCCGGGCAGTTGTTTATTCCCCTGCAGCAGTTGATAGTGTCAACAACCAGAGTTACTGCGGATGTCTTTCTGTTGCAATAAAACTTAAATTTTAGTACCACCTTCAGTTGTATTTCTTGTTTGCCCTTGCCTTCATTTAAAGCGTATCTGTGTAAAGTGCTCTTTTTTCATCTGTTCCTTCTGATGCTTCTCCGGCGAAACCTCAGCTGTAATAGAGTGCGATCGGACTCCGGGCACGTGCTCTATTTGGTGATTTTCTTTCTGCTGGGAAAGGAAGCAAATGCTGTAGAATACACAGAATATATATATATTTTTCTGCAATTTATTTATTCTGCACTTGCTTGCTCTAGCAAAGCTCTTTATATATGCCAGGGGTGCGGTGAGGCTGCAGTTTGCCTCGCCCCGAAGGCTGCAGTAGCTCAGAGCAGCCCCGACGTCCTGCACCTGCGCGGCTTCTAGACCTGGCTGGGGGAGCAGGTGAAAGCTCGCTTCTGCCACATCGGTCCGGCCTGGCGTGTCCCACGTGTCGTTAGAGACGAGCTCAGCTTTCACTCTTATTAAGTGAGAGCGAGGTGTGTGCCTCTCACCTGTTTTATTTGCTTACCCCGGTGCCCTCGCTGTGATGCCGGAGCGTCTCCTCTTTCCTTTCAGAGTCCTCCTCGCATCCCAGCTCCCCCGGGAATGGCTGGTGCTCCTCTGAGGGCTGGAAGCAGAGGCACAGGCCGATACAGGCACTCAAGCTGTACTGACTGCTGCAGGAAATTGCAGCTAATTCTGGGCTAATAGTTTGCCCAGTGGCTTATTCTTCGTACGGCAAGCGCAGGCTGAGCCAGGCCCTCGGCGAGGAGTTCCCAACCCTGTCCTTGTGCTGTGTATCTTCACATTCCTCGCCTTCCGCTCCCCTCACCCCCACGGATGCCCACGTCTGCGTTTCTGTGGGTCTGGACGTGTGCAGATACAGCAGGAGCCTGTGTCCTCCTACACGGCCGTGGCGGTGGTGGCTTCCCCAGAACAGGGCTGGGGAGCTCGCTTGGCTCTTTGCTAGATGTAGCTTGTCAGCTGAACGAACAAACAAATCTGAATTTAATATTGCAGGCAGTAAATAAGTACTCGTGACCAGGAAGAGGAGCTGGGCGAACGTGATCTTAATTAAACAAATAGCAAAAGCAAGAGGAAGACTGGTTACTGTACAAATAAAGTGCTGCTTGCTTAGGACTTACAAAGCCACCTATATAGAAAAGAGCTGGGAGAAGATCGCACTGGGGTAAAGGCTTTGCTGGAAGAAGGAATGGTTAGCTCTGGTGGCTGAAACTGCAAATATGCTAATTGTGTTTTTATCATCTGGTTTTATAGATTGCTGCTAAAATTGGAGATATTCCTCACTTGAATAATTCTACAACACTCGTGGACCCATCAGTCTATGGTTATGGAGTGCAGAAGCGGCCCCTGGATGATGGAGGTAAGCAGGCTCTGGTGAGCCAGTCTTGTGGAAATACAGGTACGGGAGGCAGCTGCCTGTTTTAAGGACAGAAATCAGTGCTGCTTTTTGTGCGTAGAAATTTCATGCACCACTCCCTGTGCTGTTTGGCCTTGCGTAGCACGGGGTTCCTAGGCATTAGCATTCCTGATTTGGGGCCGTTCTTTTCTTAGCTCGTGAACTCGGGGGGGTTAGCAATCTAACTCTGCAGTTCAGATCTTGTTCCGTGGTGGTCTGAGGAGGGTGCTTGTTGGAACCCTGCTGGAGCCCATGTGCACAGTGCCAGGTGAATGCAGGCAAGCTGGCCTTCCCTGGCACGCTGTGCTTTCTGAGAGAGGCAGTGCCTAGGGGCACTATTACATATGTTTCATCCCAGGGGTAGCAGTGGTCATAGCACAGTAGACGACTGGCTGTTGAGTACTGATTGCTTTGCCTCGTACGTGAATTTTAAGGAGAAATGGTACGGATATAAGCTGATTGGAGCTGGAAGGAAACTTCCTATATTAGGTGTAACTTTTCTCGTGATTATTCTTTGAGAATTCTTAAATCTCTGAAGCATTCAACACTGGTTGCAACCAAAGAATAATTTACTGGGTAAATCTGGTAAATGTAATGAGTTGTATGAATTGTTAAAGTTTTAAAATAAGTAGTTTCTTGACTTTGGGAACAAGAAAGAACATCTCTTTTTTTACAAATCTAATGTGTTCTGTTAGAAGAAAAGCGTTTGTATCTGTGCTGCTGTATAGAATTCACCTTTTCCTATGCTGGTTATCCCCCAAAAATGTGGCCATGTCTTCCTTGTCTAGTGTTTTTACTCAGCCAGCTCTGCATGTTGATTCTTTCCCCCAGAGACATTTGGGAGTGCTGAGGAGACGTGTAAAGCTTTTTCCCAGCACTTCATTTTGAAATTTTTTTTTTTTCTGTCTGACACAAAGCTGCACGAGGCAGGGGCTGAAAATATCTGCACGCCTGCTGCTCGATCCGAAAAGCGTGCTGGAGCACGGGCAGACGGTTCTTTCATGTGGAGCCTCTGGCTGGCTAGCATTACTGCTGTCTGAACGTATGCCACGACCCACTTTGTTCTCTGGCGTTGGCTCTGTTTGAGCAAGAGGTTGCTGCTTGTTCGGTTTGGTGTTTTAGGAAGGAGTGGGTTGATTCGTGTGAGCCCCTGCCCCTCGTATCTCGAGCTGGAGCATCGCTGTGTTTGCGAGAAGCCAGAGGCCTCGTGTTGTTGTTACGTGCTGGTTTCGGTGTGGGAAGGTGCTTGGCCGTCAAGCAATGAACCGTGAAACTCGCTGCTTTTTTGTGATCAGGCAGATGTGTTTAGTGTGGTTTTAATTGCTAGGCTAGACCAACTGCAAAGAAATGGCTTGCAAACATGTTCTGGCCTCTTCTTCCTTTCCAGCTGTTTGCAGCTTCAGCTTCCCTTACAGCGGTACTCAAACAAATGTCTGATCGTGGACATTATTTCAAATGATGTCATCTGAAGGTGCTGCTTCCGTTCCAGAAACACTAGTGCAGTAGGAGGTGTGAATAGGTCCTGTTTTGCCATTGATTTCAATAATATTTGATTTTAGCATAAATTTGAAGAAGGCTGAACCACACTGGGCTGTCTGGGTGGCTCAGATAAGTGGCTGTATGTGAAAGAGGATCCAAGTTGTCTTATCTAGGAACTAGTTATTCATAACATTAGCCCTACCTGTTGTTTCATTGATTCAGCAGACTGAGCTTGAGAAATCTGACCTCTTAACAAGGTGTCTTGGAGAATTTTTTAATAAATGAAATAGCTGTAATGCCTGATGGCAGGCAGGTTGGACTTTGTCCTTCTACGCGTGAGCACTCTTACTTGCTGAACCTTGTTTGTGTTGACACAGACCATGTCAATACAGTTGCAGTTTGGGCCATAAGTGCGCCTTCCAGCTGGTTCCTTGCGCTGGGATAGACAATCCCACGTTGCAGGTGTTGTTCCTGGAGAGCCTTCCACAGGGGCTGGGCTCTTGAGTGTCGGATTTGGGGTTCTGGGGACATAAAGACCTACAAGTGCTTGCTCACCCTGTAGTTCAGCACTGGGCCCTGTTTGTAACACGGTTCAAAGTAGCTCCAAGTTGTGTGTTTGCCCTTGGGTCCTTCGCGTGCATCTGTGAGTTGTGTAACGTTTCCCACTGCCTGCCCCAAAATCTGATCCGTGAGATCCTAGAGGAGAACTGAAATAATGGAAGTGGTATTTTAAGGGATTGGAATCTCACAGAGAAATCGGACTTGTCAGGGCAGGAGCAAGGGAAGTACTTGTTCTTTTAGCGTGGGTTACCTTGGGTTTTATTTCTAAATAAGTCTGGGAAGGTGCAGCCTGTCAGAGGAACCCCTGAGCAGTGGCTGCTTCTTGCTCTGTATCTATTGGTGGTATGATCCATACTTTACTCGCTCTTGGGCTACCTGCTCTTGCTGCCATGGCGTTAGAAGTCCTATAATGCAGCACTTGGGCTGTAGGTGTCTGAAAGATGGCAGTTGCTTTTAGTAGGACACTTAAATTAGGAAAGGACTTCCTATTGGGGTGATCTTCAGTCCTCTGGTAGCTGCAAACAAGGGGAGTCAGGAGCGTGTGCCCACACTTCCCTACTTTTCCTGCTGTGAGCTCTGGTTTGGGGATGTTGTCATCAAGAAGCGATTATTTGTCTTTATCATGCTCTAGAAATTTTACAGTGCGGGGATTCGGATGCGTTCTGCTACCCTGGATAGCTCGAAAGCAGATCTGGTGGTGAGACTCGGGATTGTTTACCTCTGCGTACTGCGTGGCTGTGGCTGCCTACAGTCCTCGCTGCTTCCTTACCCCCGTGTAGCTGATAGAAAATTACTTCCGTTCCAAATGCTGCTGGAAAAATGGATTCAGAGAATATGAAAGTATTTAAGGTGACAAGAGAACTGTCTGTCTTCCAGGAAAATCTAATTCTGCCTGTCTGTTTTCGTAAACAGCTGCTGGCACCCTGATTGATGTCAGCTTAGGAAGCGGCCTTAAGACAGGATGACAGTGTGCAGGTCGAAACAAATTCAGCTGCTTTTAGAGCATTTCCAGGAAAAATAGTCTTGTCATAGTGCTGGGGACCAGAATGTGCGAGTCCCTTTCGCATTCCCTTAAGAGATGTTCACCCAAAACAGTGAGCTGCCGGGACTGGCGGTGGTGAGCTGATCTTTTGGTAGTAGATGAGGTTTGAGACTGATTGTTTTATCCTTGTTGCTTTAAGGCTGTTTCCAGAGAGTGGAAGTAGTCATCGTGCAATTAGCGGGGAGGAGACGGGGTTTACCCGTGCTGCTAACGAGGTCGGTGGTGGTGGGAGACGGGGCCGGCTCCCAGCTGCGGGGAGACCCCAGTGGCACCTCGTTCAGGGGGCTGCTGCTGAGGATAGATCCCAGTTCATGGGATCCTACATGGATATCCTACAGGATATTCATGGATATCCTACAGGATAGATCCTCCTGTTCATGGCCAACAGCAGCTCTTGGCCTCCCTGCACGTGAACGGGTCCCTCTAATTACCAGCACAAGTTAATAAGTTTATTAAACGTGAAACCCATCGTTGAACAAGCAGGCTCCCTTCCCTCCAAGGAAGGGATCTGGTCTGCTGGAAAGCCAGCGACTGCCAGAACCTCAGCGTTAGCCTTTGTTGGCTCTGTTTTGGGCTGCTTTGAAGAAGTTCCCATTGGTACAGGTAGGGGTAAGCAGCAGTGCTGTAGCTGAAGATTGGGGTATCCTCTGAGTCTGGGGAAACAAAGACAAGGAGGCTCGCACCACATCCCTCCACCCCTGCCTTCTCCAGGCTTCTGTGGTACATCCTACACGAAGTTGGTCTGTGTTGGTGCAACAGGGCGTGATTGTAGGGAGAGCCTAGGGGCTCGAGCACAACACGGTCCTGCTGTACAGACACTTCATTCGTTTGCTGTGACTTGTTTTTGATGAAAATACCTGGGGGCACAAGGAAATCTTGTCTCCTTGTCCTACAGACAGAACTTCGTAGCGATGCGCCTTGACGCATGGGTAGCAGTGGTGGGACCAGGACAGAAACTCAGGACTGATGGCAAAAGGTTGTGTTCCATGCAAAATGGCAGCTTCCTTCAAAACTGCAACTCTACACATCACCGTTTTTTAATAAGGCAATTTAATGGGAAAAATAGTCCCTATAGAGATTTGCAGCAAGGGCAGACAGGAAAATAGGTTTTGGCCGTTTATTTAAAAAAAATAACACACCAATATTTAATGATGAACAACAGTTAGAGTAATTAGTATCTTCATTGTAGCTTTCTAAAATTGATGACGATCCAATTCCAGTTTGAAAGCATGAAATAAAGCCCTTTTCCACCGCTTTCCGGGGGATGAGCTGCTCTGGTTTTGTTCTAGGCACGGAAATATTCTCGATGAGATTGTATATTCCCATCATGCACGTAAATTTAGTGGGAGGCACTGCTCTGCTTTATGGGGTGGAAGAAAATCTGCATTTGTTTTGAGTATCTGTTAGGTAAAATTCAGTTAAAGGTGAAGCCTAAAGAAGAGTGAAGAGTTATCAACCAGCAGGTGCCATTAACAGGAAATTGTGCTTATTTTATTCAGCGTTTTTCCTTATTTGCAGTAAAATGACTGCAGTTACAGTTAAATTGGACTCAATAGATGTAAAAGGGGGAAATACGTACGTGGCTTGTCAGAGTTCAGTCCCCTCCCTGGCGCGAGGAGGGAGATGGTGGAGCAGAACATCGGCTCTCAGCGCTGCCGCAGGCGTCTTCGGCCCCAGCCTCGCCTCTCTATCAGTGTCTGTCTTTCAGAGCAAAATGGGCACGGTGGAGAAGGAATTAAACTGCAGATTGTTGGGACCAGGAGCTACGGCCATCCGTTTTCCTCCCAAAGGGAGAGAAATTGTATCTGACTTCAGGCAGATCCCTCCCGGTTGTCTCCGCCTGCTTCGCTTCTCGGCTCTTGGAGAGGTCGTCCGTGGCGTGTGGAGGGGGTGCTCTTGTGCACGAGTTACTGTGGCTTAGTTGGTTTTTAACTGGTTTGTACAATAAGCGAATAAAGTCAGGATGATATGGCGGGGGGTGGTGACCAGCTGTGTTCGTATGGTGCTCGGAGCAAGCTGGGGGCTGCACCTTACGTACACCGACAGCGCTACCTGCCCGACTGATTCCACTCGTGGTGCTCGTGCAGCTTTCCCTGTGCAAGTTGTCTTTCCCAAGTGCAGGATCGTGTTACAAAATGATGGCTCCTCCGTTACTTGCGTGAACTTCGGGGTTTGATTATAGGATGTGTGTCCGTCTCGTAATTTGTGGGCAGCGGCTGCAGCGTAAGAGGCAGCCAAGAGAACTGGTGAGGTGAATTGCCATGCTAAGTGGATATTTAAATACGGCCTCGTAGTGTTAAGACCCCTCTTTCGGGCATCTTGGGGTAATGAGTGGCCTCGTCCTGGCAAGGGCAATCCTCTGCTACAGCAACAAGACTTAGTGCCTATAGGAAAAAATACTCTGACTTCTATTTGGGGCAAGATGGTGAGATTCTGAATGTGTTTTATCGTATTTGCTCAATTCTGCAGTAGTAGCTTATCAGCCAGGGCAAATATTCCCCATTACATCACCCGCCTTTTTCGGCTGCAGTATCGACAGTTATCAAATTAGAACTTTTTATATTCAGGGTGAGAATATGCAAAGACAAATCTGACGGAGTCAATAACGCAGCAGTTGTCTTATCGCTGAACTGGAGAGAGTAATAAAATACGTATGCTGCCAATATTTTGGTCCCGACCTATTATCGAGATATCGACACCCCACAGAAATACAGTATTGACTCTCTTGGTCTGTTTTATTTGAGGCAAAGTGTTTGGCCCCAAACTTTACGTACCTTTCTACCGGATTTTGAGCGCGCGGTAGACGTCCGCTTCCTAACCCTGACAGCTGATTGCCGATTTGTTTCAGGTCAAAGAATGTGCAGGTTGCTGCGAGGTAGTTGGGAACAGCATCTTCATTATCACAGCTCACGCGTTGTTGGCCAGTCCCATTTGTTTCTCTACTCGCGCCCTCCAGGCGTGCAATATAATCTTCAACTGGTTGTTAGGACCAAATGGTGGGTTTTTAGCGGGTTCGCTGCAGGCGGAGTCCTGCAGGAAGCCCAGCAGGGCATGTGGTCCCACTTTGCATGAGGCGGTCTAATGATATTTTCCCCCATTAACGTTTGGAAGAAAGATCTAATCTGTGGGGGTAGGGGGAAAAAGTCTGTCTGAGGGTTGTCAGCTGGGGAGATAACCGCTAATCAGACACGGACCACCGGCTAACATCGCAGATATGCCTGGAATGTGTGCATTCAGGAAAATGTGTTTTTTAAAAAAAAAAATACAGTTTTGGTGCCACGAGGTTACTTAACAGATGTATTCCTTTAACAGGTCTCCGTGTAAGTGGGCTCCATGGAGCACAGATAAGAGATACAGAGAGAAGTATGTGCAAGCAATCCGTAATGCTTTTCGCCTAGACTAAAGCTCTGAATCTGCCCTGCTTTTATTTTAGCTTTTTTAATACATACCAAGCTGCCTGAAAATTCTTTTCTCTCCCTTCAGCCGGTGTCACCCCCCCCCCCCCCTTTTTTTTTTAACTATTTTGGGTTTAAATGGGAAGGAGGGAGGTTAGTTGGAGGGATTTGGATTTGGGCAGGCAGGATTTTCTCCCATGACTCTCAGCATGGGGAGACACAGATCAATTCCCTATCCTGTGTTCAGCTGGACACTGGGTGATGGTGTGTGTTGATCAAGAAATCCCCTCCTGTTTTGTACCACATAACGCATTCATTTCAGCCACTGAACCTAAATTACTGTTTTGCTTTTCTTTCTTTTTGATGAAATGGTAAGAACTCTTTTTCTATAGGGATGAAGTTAGTTTATCCGTGCTAATGCTTTGATTTTTTTTTCCTTTTTTCTCTCTCTGCCACAGTAGGTAACCAGTTAGGGGCCCTGGTACATCAAAGGTAAGCAGTGGGTTATGTTTTATTATTTATTGATCAATTCTAATTGTTTATTGATCCACCATCTGTAGTAGTGTTAGAAAGTCAGAGGTTGAGAATGTGGAGAAACTGTCAGCTTGGGTTTTCTCCGGCAAGGGTTTTCTGCTAACCCTTTAAAGGCTATTTGTTGTTATGAAGAAAAGAGTTGAAGTGAAACTTGAATTTGATTCCTGTAAATCTGCAGGACCAAGGATAATAAATTCTCTCTCCTCTCCTTTCCCCTGCCCAAGGCGGGGGGGAGTTAAGCTCTGGCATTTTTACAGAAGTTGAAAGTATTAAACAGGCGGGTGGATCTTTTTTTTTTTTTTTTCCTTTCCAGTTCTGTTAATGTAGTGTGACCTGGGATGACTCCTTTGATTGTCAAAGATGGTTTGGGGAGACTAAAGCAAGCGTGAGTTGTTGCGCAGCAAGTCTTAGCATCTAATACACAAGGAAAATTCTCAGGTTTTCTCTAATCCTGCTCTTAAGGAGTTGCCCGTCTTGTTTTGAGCAGGAAGGGGAGAACGTTTCTAAAGCTGGATTCACCTTCAGGTTGGGAGTAGTGCATTTCCATCATAACCAGCTGTTTGGTGGGGCCCTCGGCAGAAAGGACAAGGAGTATTTACTCAAAAGCTGGAGAACAATCAGTTTTGCATGGTGATGCTGTTAGCCTAAAGCTTGTGTACAGCTAGGGATGCACAGAAAAGGGTGGGCAGCGTTGTTTGCTCTGCTGCTACCTGTCTTCTGCCAGGAGTGGTGTTTATGCGGGGAATTGCTTAGGTTAAAAGCCTGAAATGGTTTCTTTCTGGTTTTGGTGGTTGGTTAGGCTCTCCGTGCAGCTGCTCCAGCGCAGGGTGGTTTGTAAATCAGGCAGGATAGGATGTTTTGGCAACAGGCTGTGTTTGTTCCAGATTAAAACTGCTGGAATTCTGAGCCTTCCTGGAGCAGGTGGGGTCCGTTCCCCTGCAGATAGGGATGGCAGTGTTTGGTTTTGCTCGTGAGCCTTGGGACGCTGGAGGGCACTTTATCTGCAGGTTAGCTGGCGAAGTCTGGTGGGTATTTTTTACCTTCCCTAACTGATCTAAAGTAAATCATGGGAAGGCTTTGATACGCCTCACCACAAAACCTGCATTGAGCTTATTATGCAGGTGTTTGACTGCTTTTGAGATTGCTGAACAAATTGTGTGTAATGCATCTGCCAGCACAGAGAGTTGGCAAATTCTCTACTCAGTCTTGTGTTTTATACAAGACAGAAATGGCAAACAAAAAACCCACAAGGTAATTCTTCCCTACTTCGTTATGGCCAGGTCTTCAGTAGTTGCTTTGGGTGCTACGTTTTGAGGCACAGACACATTGAAAAAGTCCAAAGAGCAACAGATATGGAAGTCTTGAGGTAGTAAGACTTCAAAGGATAATCAAAGACAGCTTTTATAAATTCTAAGGAAAAGAATTATAAGGACAGGCAGATTAAAAATAAATCTGAATATCAGAAGGGGCGTTCATGTCAGGATTGGCATTGGTTAGTGTCTCTTGGCGAGAGCATATCCAAAAGTAGTAGGCAGAGGCCATGGCTTGGAAGGTCTCAGCTAAATATTGAAGGAACTTTGCTGTTATTCTGTTAAATCTGTCTGAAGCAGAACGACCAAAAGACGTTCCTTCATTGACAACAATGGATGGTAGACTGGAAATCTATCCAGTGTAGGAGGAGTTAGTCCATTCTCTCTGCAGCGAGGGTGTGGAGCAGGACCAAGAGGTCCCTTCCAAAGGAAATGACTGTGACTGCGATGTAGTATTTACTTGTGTGTGTGCTCAAGAGCCTGATGCTGTGCCTGTTTTCCGCAGCAGAGCACGGTCATCTTCCAAATTGTTTTTTGTAATGACTCTTTGATTTTTCTCTTCCTTTTTTTTTTTCAGGGCTGTAATAACAGAAGAGTTCAAAGTGCCTGATAAAATGGTTGGATTTAGTAAGTACCTTGGATGCTTTTGGTATGGTTCTTCTGTGCAAGAATGCTATTTATTCTGTCAGAATAAAACACGTTCATAAGTTTTTGTGCTTGCTATCTTTGGATAAGCTTTGTCTGGTGTTCTCTTCATGAGGACCAGATGATCTGTATTTAAAATCCAGGTGCATGCTGCATGGAAAAGCTTGGTGGCCCAGTAATAAGAACAAGACTGTATGGTACAGGTTACTGAGAGTTGTAGTGGTTCTGTTCCTGAAATTCCAACTGATGCAGTACATAAATATGTCAGAAGATAATTTATTTCCCCTCATTGAAATATTTTACTTTGAGTATGCAAAAGTGTGGGAGTTGAGGGAGGAAGAGAAGATTTAAATGTTAAAGTAAGGGTTGGCTCAAGGCAAGCTAAACAGAATTCTAAGTCTTTCATACACTTGCTGCAGGGAAGCACAGCCAGCGTGCATTGCTCAGATGAGGTTTTTTCCTAGACGTGTTCCTGGTGCTGCTTTCTTCCTAATTTCTCTTCTTCTTGATGGTCATTACTCTTCCTTTCCATGGCAGCCCCCTGCTTTTGTGACTGCAGTGGTTGCGTTGGCTCTTCCCCTGCTAGATGTCTGTGCATCTTTTCCCATTTGATATACAGAGAGTGAAAAGGCAAATAACAGATGAGGATAATTACTCCTTAGTGCGTCAAGTTTTCTCCCGACTATACACCATAAAACTGTAGCTGTGGAATTCCTGAGGAGGCAGTCTGTCCTCCCACCAGCCTTCGTTATTTATCGGTCCCAGTGCCACTCGTGGGGAGGAAGGGATGTTGGAGGGATTCTGTAGCTCTGTGAGCAGGGAGCTTGCATACTCGGCTGGTGTATCAGCTGTGTATTAAACATAATCCTGCTTCAGGCAGATAGGGCAGGCGGTGGATCCGCAGCTGGGAGATTGTCCTGTGGGAGCACCTCGAGCCAGGCATACCTGTTCGACTTGACAGATTTGCTCTTTTGCAGTCTGTGCAGGAGATAAATGGGGATAGGCACATAGCCTTTCCTCAGTGCGTCTTTTTGTGAAGCGATTACTTGCTGCCTCTAAATGTTAAGGGAGATTGGTATTTGTTTTCACTCGAGGTTTGATAGAGCATTTCAGTACGTAGCAGTTTTGAGTGCAGACCGGAGAAATAGCATGTCTTGTGAAAAGAGGTAGTAAAATATGAATTTTAAAGAAATAAAAAAGCCAATAACTTCTGCTTTTAGGACCCGAAATAACTGGTTTATTTGTTCCAGTGCATGATGGGTTTTTTGTTTGGTTGGTTTGTTGTTTTTTTAAAATTTGTTCATGCTGTGGATGCCTCTTTTGCAATCCTGGAGTCAAACTGTTCCTTTATAGATAGCTGCAGTGGAGTAAAAGGGGGAAGGTGATCTGCAGTTATTCAGGAAAGCCGGTATGTTCTGACGCTTCTTGAACTCATTTCAGTAATCGGCAGGGGAGGTGAGCAGATCTCACGGATTCAGGCAGAGTCTGGCTGCAAAATTCAAATCGCTCCAGGTAAGAGCCTCTTTGTGTGCCAGGTGAACGGGTTTTAATGTTGAAGGATGTTGTGTCCACTGTATCAGGTGCCTTGCCTTGGTCCTAATGTGTTATCACCGTTAACAAACGATACGCTAGGCTCACGTGCATGGGAGGGCTGTTGTGGGACCGTCCTCCCTGCTAGCAGAGAAAACAGGCTTGTCGGGTGGTTTGGGGGATGAAGCGATTAAGGAACTGGCTTTAACCAACAGATGGGTACGGTGCAAATGGACAATCTATGTTATTTTTAAGGCAGAAATTGCAGCTGTTTAGTTTCCTCCTGGTGGTACTACTTTGCTCAGCTCGTGCAATTTGTCTCTGATAGTTTGGTCCGCTTCAGCTCCTGGCAGAAAACATTTCAGGAGCATGGCAGCAAATCTTTGTACAATTCGCCTTACATTATAAAAACAGGACCGTGCCATTCGGTCTGTGCTACTGCTGCAGCCCGTTTGCTTTGGTGAAGGCTGTACTACAAGTGCTGTGCAGGAAACTGTCAATGAATGTAGTCGAGGATTTAAACCTCCCTTTAATTGGCAGGGAAGGCTTTTAAAGAATGCAGACATCCGGCAAGTATTTTAAATATGTTGAGCCTGGATGTCTTTGAATTCATTGCCATGTTCTGTGTGCAGAGGGGAGTGTTTTCGTTAGTACTTGATAGTTAACCAAAACTGCTGCCATTTTTGAATTCCATGTATTAATGTGGTGTGGGATTATTTTTTTTTTCTCTAGCCTGCCTACTGAAGGAGTAATCACTCTTCTGCCTGCCTACTGAAGGCAGTTTGGCTGCTGAGTCAGGAAGCATCTAACCCCTGTTGTTCTCTTGTTTATTTTGCAGACAGCGGTGGGATGCCCGAGAGGCCCTGCGTACTCACCGGCCCGCCAGAGAGCATTGAGTGAGTTCTGATTTCATTTTTTTCCTTCCTCCTTCTCTCTCTTCTCCCTAATGCTGTGCTCTGTCAGTGGTGCTACTTGGTTAGCCACACCAACAGCTGTTGGCCTAGAGAAACTTGAGGGTCTCTGGAGCATAGAGCCTCTTGGTCTGATGCTTTAAACTGCACCTCAAAGGCTTTTTTCCCGTTGCAGTTTGAACCCTCTGCAGAAATTTCCATGGAATTCCCCTCCGCAGGGCAAGGTTGCTCCTAGGGCACCTAGGATGCAGTTGTCTAACTGCAGCTCTCCAGGATACTGAGCTAAGCTGTTGAAGGGCCCTTCTCTTCTCCCCTTCGCTTCCCTCCTGTTGAGCTGACATCCTTCCAGCTGAAGAAGGCCTGTGTGAGGCCTCCAAAGCCTGTTGGTGCCACTCCAGAATACCCTGGAGGTGTTGGTGGTGTTGCACAGCAGCACGAGGCCCATGGGCGTGCTTACCTCTGCACTGCTGCCAACAAGAAGCAAAGGACTGAACCCAAGTCTTGAATTCTGATCCCTGCATGGTAGAGACACGTGGCCAGCCAGCAGGGGTTTCTACTCTTTAGGCCTATAGAAACTTTAGGGACAGTGTTTCCTCCCTCCCCCTTCCCAGGAGCTGAGTTTGAGACTCTCACAAACCAGTTGAGGACCTCCTGCTGGAACTGGATCCAGGATCCTCAGGCTTACAGGAACACACTTAACATATGGAGCTGCTCTTTCTCTCCCCAGCCTTTGGGTAGGTGGGTTTTTTAAAATCCATCTGGAAATCTTTGAGTTGCATTTGATAGTGAAAATACATGGGCGCAAAGACTGTCTCTCTAAAGAGAAGACAATCATCATTCTTCCATTCCTAAGAGATCTAAGGGTACTTAAATCTCCTTACTCTACCATAATGCTGCAAGCAGTGAGCCAGAATAAATATAATTGGCAAGCTCGTGTTGCAGGGCAGGCGATGTACTCTTGGTGATATTGAAGTGCTTTTTCCCCCTTTGCAAAAAGATATTTCAGAACAAGAGCAAAATACTAAAACACTGGAATGCCTGAGAAATGCAGTTGGGGCAAAATGGGGGAGAGTTATAGTTAAGACCTCATTGTTCTGAAATATGTAGTTAAATGTAGTTATGTCCAAGGCTGTCTTTAAATACATATAAAAATAAGAGAGAAGCAAAATAAAACAAAAAATGGAAAGTGAGAATACTCAATTTCTGAAGCAGAACAAAGCGTTGAGTATGTGGAATTTGGTGAAATTTAACTTGCTTCTGTGTTGAAATTGTTGTCAAGTTGGTTGTTTGAACTATATTTTCAGGCTATTCAGATAAATACTGAATAAAGCAAGGAAACCCTTCAAAGTCTTAGGATAACAAGATGGGTTTTGTGTGAGGAGTTTTCGTTAGTTATATCCAGTGGCAAACTACCAGAGCTAATTTCCCAATGACCCCTTCTCATCTGATATATGTGCTGTATTGAATGTTGTAGTCTCTGTTGTCATAACTTTATGCAAAATGTAGAGGTAAATAAATAAAACCTCTTCAGACTCTTTCAGAATATTTGAAATGGGCTTCCACAAATTCCACCTTTTGCCTTGTTTTGTGAGAAGGTTGAGAGAGGGCAGTGCTCTGATCTTTGTGCAGCCTCAGTTCACCACCCCCTGAGCTGATTCAGGTGAACGTCTGCTTGCGAGGGATGGTTTTGTACTGTTTCTTCAAGTTCCCAGGTAGAAGACAGTCCTCCTAGGGTGCCTGATGTGAAGTGGAGAGAGGGGAGATGTTGCTTTAGACTGAATAGGAAACTGGAGACTTTCTGCTACCTATTTTAGAAGTGTGATGGGAAACGGGCAGAAAAGGGACGTGTTGATAATAGCAGTCCTCGAGATGAAGGGAAGGACCTGCAAGCTACTTTTGACATGCATGCTAAAGCTTTTTAGAGGAGGTATCTTTAATCTCCGAAATGCTTCTTTGTGTCTGTCTCTTCTCACCAGGAGTAGAAGAACCCAGTCTTTCACTGGTTGCTGCTGCAGTGTTCTTGCCTTGCTTCCTGGTGTAGCTTCAGCACCTGCTGTTTGGGGCAGAGGCTGTGTTAGGACAGTGTTCTGGTGCTGCTGGTAAGAGCAGGCAGAGAAGAGCAAGGCAGTTGCCTGTGATCAGAGAGAGATTAACCAACATGCTGTGATAGTACTGGAGCAGTGTCTGTTTTGTCTTGACCAAGGAGAACAGAGCTTGAGTTTTATCAAATACTATATATAATTTATATAATGTATATAACAAGGTTTTGAAGAGTTCGGAACGTAGAGCATCTTCACTCAAAATGTGCACCCCAAATGTAATAGCTCAGCTATTATCCTTACCCTTCCAAAGGTGTCAGAGCATGCTGCTGCTCTTCCTTCTCTTTTCCCTTTTCAAAAAATCAAACTGCTTGTAAGTAATCACGATAGGGGAAGTTGTACATCAAAGGGTTAAAAAAAAAAGTGCTAACTGTGGTTTCCTTCATCTTTTCACTTCTTCTCCTCTCCCCGATCACTTCACGTTCCAATGGTTCCTAGTCTCTTGCTCACGTGGAACAATGTTGTCTAATGGTTGTTTCCCTCGATTCTTTTCCAAGACAAGCAAAACGGCTACTGGGGCAGATTGTAGATCGCTGTCGGAACGGACCTGGTTTTCACAACGATGTTGATGGCAACAGTACGATTCAGGAGATTTTGATCCCGGCATCCAAAGTGGGTCTAGTCATCGGCAAAGGAGGTGAAACAATAAAACAGTTGCAGGTGCGCAAGATGCATTTACTTTAGGGCTCTCTTCCCTACTGCAGCTTCTCTAGATCAACAAGAGTGTGCTGAAACGGAGAGCCTTAAATGCTCTAACCTTCTACAGCAGGGACTATTCTTCTGCCTTCGGAAAGCTGGACTCCGATCCAATCTTGTGTTACAAACGAAATCGGTTTGGCCCCAGCTACGCATGTAGTGGAGTTTTGCCAGAACTTTGAAAGAAACTCGTGTGCTTCAGATAACATTTGGTGTGCGCTGGTCAGGAGGGGATCCCTGTAGCTAAGAAAAAGCTCTCTCTAGTCTGCTGTTGCAATAGTTTTTAATGCCAGCCGTGCTGTTGTAGAGTGCTGTGCTTCTCTTTTGTTGTTGATCTGTGATGAAGCTGGCGTTTGTCGTCTTTTTTTTCTCTCATCCTACCCCTTTCTAATTCAATGTTTTGTTATGTATAAATCAGTGTTCCTAGATATTCTAGCATCCCGTACAAGAAAAGCACCTAGGTCAAAAATGCAGGTTTTTTGGATGCCCTGGTTAGGCCTCTGTCATCCAGTAGTTTTAAGGCTGATCACATAATAACTTATGTGCAGACAGCTGCAGATTTTGGAAATGGCTGAAAAAATCAGGTGAAGTAGAGGGGTTTTGTTTTTCCAAGAAATTCAGGTATTTGAGATCTTCAGGAGTAGTGCACTTTCTGGCAATCTAGGACTGTTACCGAATTTATGCTATAAATACTTACAAAGAGCTACGGTAGTGTTCTGCAAAGCTGCTAACGTGACCTACGTAACATTTAGTAACCAAAATGTAGTCCCTAGTTTTAGGGACTCTGCTTAGCAAAGTGCTCTGTGCTTTTTCTTCAGGAGCGAACAGGTGTGAAAATGATTATGATCCAAGATGGTCCATTGCCTACTGGAGCAGATAAACCTCTCCGTATTACTGGAGATGCATTTAAAGTACAGGTATGTAATAAAAGTAAGCAGTTGTCCCAGAGTGCTGACAAGAAGCTTAAACATAAGCGTATTTGTGAACATCTAATGGAGTTAAATCAAATTGTGAATGCTGTTATCCTTGCTTGTTTTGTTTTTTCTGTAAGGTTAAAGTATGAGTAGAGTCAGTTAAAACAAAGGACTAGCAAGTGTTGGCTTGTTTACTGTATAACCTAGGAGCTCTTGCTCCACATAGGTAGTAGACGTGGGTAGGAGAAGAGTTGAGGAGGATGTTTTGGAGAAAGTTTGTGAAAAGGTTTCCAGTCTGAAGCAGAAGTCATAGGTACATGGTACTTAAGCAGATGGGTTCGTAGTGACTAACCTACACAGACATTTGACAAAGTGAACCTTCCACAGAACTATTTCAGACAGCCAATTGACGCAGGTAATTAAAAGTAGAAAAAAAAAAGGAAAATAACCACAACTCCTGAAACCAAGGGGTTTGCTTAATATTGGTACTTTGGTCTCCTTGTGTCAGGGTTCTACCTGTGATCAGCCAGAGGCTGGAAGATTGCAGCATGATAGGAGTTCTGGAATTAAAGTTTAGCTGTGGCATGTTCCACTTCTCAGCAAGTGCCTTTCATACCTTGCTAAGTACTTAAATCTAGCTTAGTATTCCTGTCTCTAATAAAAATAGCTTTGTTTCATAGGCTCTCCCTAAGCATAGATTGCTGTAACAGTTGATGCTGCTCAGGTATGTTTGGGTGGTGTTTTTCAAGCCTCTTAATGTAACTGGACTTCTAGATTTAAATGATAATTTTCAAAATTCTTATACTTATTACACAGGTATAGATACGTAAAAACTTGAATGGGAATCTTGCTACTTTTAACCAAATCATACTGTGAGTGCTGATGCTTTCCAGATGGTTTCTTCTACCTTGCAAGATTTGCTGTTGTCACATCTTCCATGCCATAAATTATGGCAAGCAATCACGGAGACTTCATAGGCTGGAAGATCTTAGAGGCACTTAAAGTTTAGCATGCTTAGAAAGCACTTAAGAAGCTCGATGAGCCTTGGGTTTTGGGGGAATCTGTGTGCTTCAATGTACAAAGTTCTTAACCATCTCAAATCACTAGCAAATATCTCTGATGCCCTTATTTCTATCTTGGCATCTCTGAAATGTCTTGAGTTTTCCCCTTATGTAATAATTAGGAAGGGGACATGGAAAATTAATAAATATGTGAAAGGAGTCAGATTTGCCAGTGTCCCTCAAACTTGCAAATAGTAGCAAAACATCAAAAGATTGACAATTAATATATTGAGACAAAGGCTCAAAGGTTTTCACATGTGGGCTTTTTTTTTTTTAATGGTAGCACTGCTTGCTTATTTCTAAGGCATGTTTTGACTAGCTGGGCTTATATGCAAGTTTGTGAAAGGTCTGGAGAGCTGCAAGTAGGTAGGAAGAATATCCATTTGTCTCAGAGAATGCCTTGCTGCAGACTTGTGCTTAACTTCTCTGAGTGTCAGTAAGCTCACTACTGGCCACCTGCCTTCTTGGTACATGTTCCCTACCTCTTAGTGGATATGCTGTGTACTGTGTTACCGCAGCTTTTACCATACTGTTATTTCAGCTCTATCCAGTAGGAAAGGGCATTCCCTTCGTTTAATTTAAAAAAAAAAATGGGGGAAAAAAATCAGTGATTATATTTTAAAAGCTAAAGTTCCTCCCTTGGGAAGTAAGCAACTGTGCACAAGAAACGGCAGCCTTGCACACCTGGCACACTTTGACATCTTCCACGTCTGACCAAAACAGATCTTCCCTGACTGGTAGATTAGCCACTGTTGAGGCCCCAACGCTGAGATGGCAAGCAGAGTAATTTTAAGCTAACTGTAACTTCTTTCCCCATGTAGCAAGCGAGGGAAATGGTACTGGAGATCATCCGAGAGAAAGATCAGGCAGACTTCCGAGGCGTACGCAATGATTTCAGTTCTAGAATGGGAGGAGGCAGCATAGAGGTATGTTTTCTTCACGAGTACTCTGCTAACCTCCCTGTGGGATGGGTAGTGGGTGGAAGTCCTCGAGTTTCGCATGTAACCTGTAAGCTGCTTTTGAAAAGCGTTGTGTGCTGTTGCCAGAAGAGTGAGTCTGGCTCCAAAGGGGAGTTCTCATGGACTCCCAGATGGCACGTCTCTAATTGTCTTTTGAAGCCACATTCTTGCAGTGCAGAGTTCATTTAGCGGGGAAGGAATTTGTGGCCACGTGTTTGTTTTTCTTAAGGGTTATGGTTGTGTAGCCTGGAGCAGCTTAATGTGGCCCATCCTTGTAGTTAAGTGCATCTCCTTGTAAAATCAGACTCATTCGATCTAGTTCTCTGAGCTTTCATACTGCTTTGCCTTTCCCATCAGGTCTCTGTGCCCAGGTTTGCTGTTGGAATTGTGATAGGAAGAAATGGAGAAATGATCAAAAAGATTCAGAATGATGCTGGAGTTAGGATTCAATTTAAACCAGGTTTGTGTGAGGATGGAGAGCTGTTACTTTCTTACCAGTGTTCCACTCTGGGATCGCTACGGTGATTCTGCTCTGAGGTTCCAGCAGCTGGGCTTTCCTCCTTTAAAGGTGCATTGTCTCTTTCTGAAACCTGTTTAAATGACACGCTGCTTTCTCATGCACTTTGTTTTTCAGAGAGTAAGATTATATATGTCTTACTTGCAAACATTAGATGTCACAACAGTAATGTCTTGACTGGTAATTGTATGGGAAAACAAAATAATAGTAATAAAACCCACTTTTAATTTCCTATTAAAGAATTCTCCTTCAGGACATTAAAGCCTTTGGGGATCAGGAGTTGATTAATTCTAAGTAACTTTCTCTGGGTCCTTGGCTGTCTGATCACCTATCAAAGCTGCCTTTGTCCTCTTAAAATTATATCAACCTCTTTCATGGCTTTTTGACATTTGAAAGTGTTGCCTTTTAAATGCTGTCCCCTCTGCAGTGGGGTTTGGGTTTTGTCTCCTTTCAGTACCTCGAAGAGTGGCTGAAGGTGGAGGGAAGAGAGCTCTTGGGCTAGATGTGTTTTGTGACTGTGCTGCTAGCAGTGGTGGTGCTGGAAGGAAGCCTTTGTTGGTGGGTGGATGTTTTCTCCTTTTAATTTAGTCTTTGTCACTTCTCTTCACAGATGATGGGATTAGTCCTGAAAGAGTCGCACAGGTCATGGGGCTTCCCGATAGGTGTCAACATGCAGCACACATCATCAATGAGCTTATTCTCACAGCACAGGTGGGTTCTGGAGGCTCTTGGGTGGAAAGAGCTTATATGAGAATGTAGTATTTGTGCATGCAGCTGTGTGGATGGATGCTACCATCGGAAGAATAGCAGTGTTACATTTTTCCTCTGGTAGACCACACACGCTGCTGCCTAGGAGAGAGCTGCCAGCTTTGGTTTGGTTTTTAAATTTGATCTGGGCTGATTGAGCTATGGGAAGGCTTCCTGTTTTTCAGGCAGCATCATGAGGCTTCATTGCAGTTCCACGTTTACCCTCATGTTGAGTTGTTTTCAAGTTATTTGAAAATGATGGCCCAATGGAATGGAGCCCAGTGTTAGCACGAGACAGAGGCTGGAGGTTCTGCTCAGAAGGGCCAAGTAACACTCGGGGTAGCAGAGTGTTAGCAGTGCTTGGACACTCCTCTGCTGCCTCTTCAGACTCCAGTCCTCAGGCCTGATGGCTGTGGGAGGCAGCAGAAGGCAACAACTGTTGGTGTACGCAGTTACTGTGCTCTGAGAACTCTGGTAATTGTCCACTTATGTTTTGAGGCCTGCCGTGGTAGCCTCTGAGGGCTCGTGGCCTTTGCTTTTGGAGAAATCAGTTATCCAAAATAGGTATGTCCTTTAAATGTCTTTGGACTTAAAAGCTGCCTTTGGAAGTTCTGGAAAATGTGCATTTCAGCTGAGTAATTCCAGCAGTTCTTTGAAGAATGACACTTGAAAGGGTTTCGAAGGTAACTTCTGCATGAGTCAGTGCCAAGTTCTATCTGTTGTTATAATGAAAGCCCCCACCACAACCTAAAAGTCCCTTAGTAGCTGATGCGCGTTTAAAGGTTTATTTCAGCAGATACATAGGAATGCATTTAAAAAATATTTTTATCTTCCTGAGTCAGGAAGGCAGCTGCAAACCTACATTACTGGCATTTCTTTAAATTACTTCAAAATCTTGAATGTGGAACTGAAGTCCAAGAATATCTTAATTCAGTGCCATTGATTATAATGCTATTTAACTTACCTTGCTTTATTTTGTTTTTAATGTGCATTGGGGCCAGCAAAAAAAAAAAAAAAAAAAACCACTGATACAAATTCTTTGCCTTCCAAGGAACGAGATGGCTTTGGAAATTTGGCTGTTGCCCGAGGAAGAGGTCGTGGCCGTGGGGACTGGAGCGTTGGAACACCTGGGGGCATGCAAGAAATAACCTACACGGTGCCAGCTGATAAGTGTGGTCTTGTTATAGGCAAAGGTAGGTCTGCTAACATAAATATTAGAGCTTGCAGTCTTTCTGTCTCTGGATGGTCGCCTTCTTGCTGCCTGACAGTGGGGTTTGGGAGTTTTTTGTAATTGCAGGTATTTAGTGGCCCGTGAATGCAGCGCAGGAATAAGCGAGAAGCACTTGTGGTTGTTTACTTTGTGGTGTTCTCGCTCATAATTGTACTCTCCAGGCCCTTGTTCACAATATGTAAGAGAGGCTCTTCATGCAGAGCTGTCAAGTAAGCCTGTTATAACAAGCAGCTGGCTGAGAAAAGGCAGTTTCGTTTGTGGATCCTTTTTAGAGAGAACTCATTTAAAGGACAGTTTATCAGGGATGAGCAGAACAGTCATTTTGTCGTGATGAATTTCTGTGAGTGCCTTGTGATAAAATGGCAGGTCTCTGAATGTGACAGTAACTGTAGCTGCTTCCAGCCACATACCTGAAGCATCTGATGAAGAAAGTGAAGCAGTGGGACTTGTCTGTATCACGGCTCACACCTGAGCCTGTCACAGAACAGACTGGTGCCCCACACGTACCTCATCTTGCTCTGGTGAGCATGTTTGCTGCCATGGAGGCCCCTTTGTTGCCGTAACTGTTGAATCTCTACACGCTAAGGACACGGGCAAGGCACCTGACCTTTCTCTCAAGAACCAGCACACCTCCAAGACTAATAAAAACAGGGCAGCAGCAGCAGTCACAAACTCTTAGAGCACCAGGTAATGGCAGTACTTGAATTAGAACCAGGAATAGCTCTATGGCTTTTAATTGTTGCGATGCTTCGGAGTTAATACACTGATATATCAAAGGGGCTGTATTTAAGTTTTCTATCTGCTTATTTTAGAAAGAATGACATATGCTTAAACTAGCATTTAAGTAATCACGGTTGGCTTTTAGTGTCAGCAGAGGTGAGGTGAATAGAATAGGAACAGATTAGCCGTGACGGTAAAGGAGGCAGAGAAGTGAGGACATTGTGCCGTGTTCCAGTGGCATTTAGTTTCCTGCTGTCCTGTTGCGCAGGGCTGAGCTCGTGATGAAACGTGTTGTGTCCTCGTTCCATGGCCGCGCAACCCTGCTGCACCTCTACTTTTTCCCTTTCACACGTCTGGCCCCTATGGTACCCTGAACTGGATGACAAGGGACACAGGTTATGGGGCACAGGCGTGTAAGGAGTGCATCTGCAGTCAGTTTCAGATGTTTTTCTTTGCTGTAAACCCGTTCACAAACCTGGAAACTTTCTCAGTATGAAAAAACACCTGCTCTCCCCATTACGCAGGTATTGCAGAGCGATTGCGCTTGAGCTCAGCGAATGGTCCAGTTGGGCATAGATCAAGCAAAGCAACTTTTAAGCCCACAAGTGAGAGCTGTGTGTATGGAAAAATCAAATTATAATGAAACTTTATTGCCGTATCCATTAGTCATCCTTAATAAAAGATCAGAAAAGGTCACTTGTTGTTCAGCAGTGCACTGAAGTGGAGCATTTGTGACTACAGAGAGCACTGCGCTGAAAAGATAAATGCAGGTAGTGGAGTTGGATGTCCTAGCAGTCAAGTGCGAGGCCTGGCACAGGCTCGCCGTGGGGGTGAAGGGTAGCTTTTTACCTTTGTTTCCACAACAACAAAACAGGGATTCTTACCCAGCCAGATCAGAAGCTTTCTGGAGTGACTAATTACTAGTTGTATGATGATTTGAATGCTCGTAGCTTTGTAATACCACCTTGCAATCGGTGCTCTTACGGTGCCTATACTCTTAGACTGTTGCAGCATTCATTTTTTTGTCAAGTGAGTGATGGCTGCAGCATTACCTTCTGGGGTCTGGACCTGGGTGGATGTACCACACTCTCCATTTGTTGATGCAAGACACCCTCGTCTGCTGCTTCTTGTTTCCTCTCCCACTGCTTGTGGGGCATTGCAGGGGAGAGGGGATATTAATTTGGGGGTTAATGTTTTTAACCAGTCACCAATTTTAAAGCCTTTGCTCACGCCCCAGCTTCCCCTTTAGTTTCTGAGCAGTTTCTAGCTGTTAATGTTTGGTGTGTGTTTTTTTGTTTTTGTTTGTTTGTTTTTCTTTTTGCCCCTGTGATACAGAGCTTGGCTGTTAGCCCTCTGTGTGAAATCTGGCCAAGCCCTCCGGGCACATGTAGCTTGGTATCCAAGGTTCGCACCTGAGCAGTGGATTTCTTGGGCCCCTGGGTATAGGGTATCAGGTGTGGCCAGGTAACTGCTTTTGTACTTCCAGCTCCATGTCCTCGCTCCAGAAGCAGGGAGGAGAGGGAGACGAAGTTTGCCTCAGCTCAGTCTATGCAGCGTGTACGACAAGATCTAGAAGATCCAGGGACCTCTTCTTACGAGTACTTAGCTTCAAAGTTGGAGCCCTTTTGAGCTGATACCAAGTTCTCGGCTCCCTGGAAATCCTGTGTGTAGCTTTTTCCTCTAGAGGGTGGGTAGGTGCAGCTTTTCTTCTCTGAAAGACTCGAGGAAGGGTGGAGACGAGCACCATACACATGTCAAGCGCTTTCTCTGTTTGGTGGTGCTTGGAAACAAACCGCAGCCTCTCTGGGCCCCCGCTGGATTTCCATGATAAATACAGCAATATTGACAGATAACGTGGCTGGCCTGGCTCTTGTCAGCTCTGCCTTTTAGCAGGTTTGATTAATTGCTTTACGATTTCACGTCCAGCTGGGGGGCCACTCTTGGATCACTTCTGCCCCCCATCAGGTAGAAGAATGGAGAGGGCTGCTGAATGCAGCTATAGACAGCCACCATGTGCCGAGCGGGTCACCCCATTAAGAGGGAAGGTGAACTCCTTCCGGCACCGCGCGGCATCCTCTTGGCCGTGTCACTTCATCTGCATGCTCGAGGCCGAGTTAGGAAAGCTCAGATGGGAGGGAGCACTTTGGCATGTAGCAGGCTCCGAAGGGCGAGGAGGAAAAGGACACCGAGTCCTGGTACTGCAGGTAGGAGCTTGCAGCCTCTCACCAAACCCCGAAAATAAAGGGACGTGATCCTTCTGTGCTGCCGAGGAGGGAGCTGATGTGGAAACAGCCCCAGCAACTCCCCAGCTTGGTGCTGAATGCGAAGTGGAGAAATGACTTGAAATCTATATTCTCGCTTCCAGTCCGGTGAGAATGCTTCAAATTTCAGTCTGCTTTTGGAAGGAGAAGAGGAGTCAGCTGTGCAAGCAGCAGCCTGTGTTTATGCTTCTGTCCCCACTAAAAGCTCTCCCTCTCCTTCATGATCCGTAGTGTGTTGGCTGAAAGGCTCCTGTGCTTTCATTAAGCATGGGAAGTGGCTGTTGACTCAGATCTCACCTTAATATGTAAAAACAAGGGCTTGATACAAATCTGCATCTGATAAAAGCACTGAATAAAATAAAACTTCTTGGACTTCCAGCTCCATCTTACGGCTTTTCCATGCATGGTTGAAAATGAGTGGCTTCGATTTCGGCTATGCAGTACAATCCCGGTTGTCTGCCCAGGGGTGTGACATGACTATCTTTTGTTACATGCATCTTCTAAAATTCATTTAGAAAGAGTTAATTGCCCTTTGGCAAGCTTTCCTCCTCCCTTCCCCAGAAAGGCTTTAAAATGTTAAAAAGGTCACGAGTCCATTACAATGAAATGAACAAGTGTCTGCGACATCCACAGTTTGTTTTGAAGTTGTGCTGGATGTATAGAGATGGAAATGCGAGCAAAATTGAGGAGGTTTCCGGGGACTCTTTTTAATTAAAACCAAACAAAAATCCCTGGTTGCTTTACTTTGCTCTCCTTCCTGCTTGCTGTTTGTCCTTTTGGCTGCTGATTTTGGTTTGTGATTTAAAAATTGTAAACTCCCTTCCTTCCCCGTACCCTTTAATTTCTCCAGTCGAATGGAGCTGGTCTGTAAGTTGTGTGAGCTTCCAAAAGAAGAATTGAACCATTGTAATGTTGGCTGAAGCTTTTGTTAAGCAAATTTCATTAAGAGACTGGGACCTAGCAGGTCTTCAGGAAATCAGATCTCTTTGGCTGGCCCCGCCGCATCCTGCTCTAAGCACTCCGGTGCTCTAGTGTATCCAGATGGCAAACTAGCCAGACATGGTCGCTGCATGCACAACTAACTCTGAGATCATGGAAGACAGCTTGGAATCCTGCTCTGTTGCAGCTGTGGAGGGCTGTGTGTGCTGTGTTGTGCCTAGGAAGCACGGTGAGCAGAGGTTTCTCAGGGAATAAGCTACTGAACAGCACACTGAGATAGCTTTTCTTTGGTTTTAAGCTACAAGGTATGGGGCTGGTTGCTTTTTGTCTTTGTGGAATGAAAGTTCTAGCAATGGAAACAGCCTCTTCATAAAAGAAAGCCTGTTTTGGTTGCAGGTGACTTTTCTTGAAGAATGTGAGCAGCTATTCAGAAACACAAATTGGTGGGGAAACACTGGAATTGGAGATTCAGCCAGTGCCGTTTTTGCCTCTGGTTTGCCACAAGGTGCCTCTCGGACATACTGTGTCTTGTTGGGAGCCTGGCAGCGTGCATGCAGGAAGATGGTGTGTTCTTAAAACAGCACCGTCTGTGCCCTAGAAAGCATTGCAATAGCTTATGGTTTTGGGTCGTGCTTCTGAGGTAGAAGGAAGGAGGGACGTGAGCTCAGGTATTGTGGCTGCTTACACTACTGCCACCCCCAGCCCACCGTGCTTGAGGCGTACAGAAGGTAGCTGAAACTATATCCCCTTTCCCAGAACCTCGCTTTGTTATGCTTTAATGGAAGGAGATGCTGAAACCCTTTGTCTTGATTTCCTTTTCTTCAGGTGGCGAGAACATCAAGAGCATAAACCAACAGTCAGGAGCCCACGTGGAGCTCCAGAGAAACCCACCTCCAAACACGGATCCTGGAGTACGAATATTCACAATCCGAGGAGTTCCCCAGCAAATTGAACTCGCTAGACATCTCATAGATGAGAAAGTTGGTGTAAGTTGCATCTCTGATCTTGGTCTGTCTCTTTCAGAAGTGGTGTTTTCACTCTTAGGTACGTGTAGGCCTGGACTTGCAGGAAGGCACAGAATGCACACGCTTACGTTATTTAGCTTCAAAACCATTTGCTTGTTAACAGCTATGTTGAACTTTGGTCCTCAAGCATCCATTGGACTTATTTTTGCTGTGGTCCCAGGAGGATCTGACTGTTTGCTGACACTGAGTGTAGTGGGCAGCTGTATGAGAGGGAAGAGCAACTATAATAAGGGATAAGAAGGCTGGCAAATGGGATTTTGAAGGGAAGACCATAGTGTTACTGTGTGGAAATGGCACAGTCCTGGCATCATCACCCTGAAAGTAACACTGAACTCCTTGCTCCAGTAAATCCGGGATGACTTTTATCTTCCACTTAACATAGTGCTGTGGTATTGAAGCTTAATAATGTCAGGCTGGAGTACTGCTGGAGGGGGAGACTTGGGTAAAAGAAAGTAAGGAGAATACTGAACTGGGGAACAGTAGAACTGAAAAACAACCTCTGTGCTGAATTACGGGAGAGGAGGCGGCTTGATACCAACCTCAGGATCCAAGCTATTCAGAGGAAAACTTCCATCTGTTCCATAGTCCAGTTAGCCCCTTTGTGGCTGGCCAGAGCTGCTTTTGAAGCTGAGCTCCTGGAGTGTGCTGACAGTCCTGAGAACTGCGTCCTTGGAGGATCAGTCACTTCTTTCAGGTGCTGGGGTTTAATGGAACACGTTCCAGGCTGTTTTCTCCCCTTTCTTTACTGCTCATACTAGCTACCTTCACCCTCTGCTTAGAGCTGGCATTAAATATTTGTGGATTCCGTGACAGGGTACCAGCATGGGTGGACCTGGAGGATTTGGTCAAAGCCCGTTCAGCCAAGCACCCGCTACACCTCATCAAAAGTAAGCTTCTCCATCTCGTCACGGATGGGTTGTGGGGAATGGCTGGGAGCTGTAAAAGCACTGGGAGAAGCGTGGTGGGCCCCGAACGGGTGGTATGTGAGTGGAGCCTTTTAAAAGGGAGCATCCAGAAGCAAGTGAGATGAAACCTTTAAGCTTGACTACAGGAAGGATTTCAGCTGCTAAATCTTAAACAAGGTAGGTATTGGTGTCTCCAAAATTCCAGTTTGTAGTGCAGTGAGAGCACAAAGAAGCTCGAGCTGCATACACTGGGGTGCTGTTCAGTACAATTTGTCCTCACCATGGCTTCATGAACAGACGAACATCCACATGGTTAGCTGTTAACACCTACACGTTTCCTTTTGTTCCCTTGTTCACCTGTTCACTCAGCAGTTGCTGGCTACAAATAATTTTGTTTCTTCAGCCAATTTCGTGCATAAGACCTGTGAAGTGTTTTACTGTCATCTTCAGCGTGCCTTTCTGTCCTCTGCAGTGGTCCTCAGGCGTTTATGACACAGGGTTGGGGCAGTACCTACCAGACGTGGCAGCAGCCTGGACAGCAAGTCCCAAGTAAGTGCTTAGGACCTGGGTTTGAGAAGGGTTGATGTCCATTTGCAATTGCCACTTGGTGCCCTTTAAACGTAGGTTCATCCCTAAGACCACTTGTGTAATAACAGCAAAATGAATTCCTGAGCAAAGGAGGTGTGTGGAGGTGCGCTGTGGTGTTAGAGCTCAGAATAAGCCAAAGTCCGTCAAAAACAGTAATGTTTTTTGTGCACGTAACTGCTTATTGCTTCCCTTTTTGTGTAGAGACTTAGTCCTTGCTCTCTGATCCTCTCTAACAAAAAAATAAAATCTGTCTTAGGCTTTCTCCTGCCAGGATTCTCTGAGCAAGCACTTGCCAGTGCCACTTCCCCCTAGCAGACACACCATGTGTGGTGGTGAGCCCTCCCATCTCTGTGCTCATAACCTTACCAGTTCTTGATTATTTTTTTTCAACATGCTCCTTATGAACTCTTCTCCAACTCACAGTCTGATGGAAAGACTGGGAAGTAGATGCAGAAAATGGAGAAGAGGTTAAGTGTGGCTGTTATCCTGCTTCATACATGCTGACTGTATCAGCGTCCTCTCTATCCCCTTTTGGGAGCTGATGAGAACTGCTCAGCCTCCACAGTGTTGAATTCCCATAATGTAACCAGCCAGATAACCAGCTTTCAAATGAAAATAACAAATATTGTTAAGTCATGAGTTCAGAAACTGAGCCCAGGTCATCTCTGCTGCTGGGCTTTCTGCTCCTGGCACCGAGTCGGGCTGGCTTCAGGGTTCAAAATGTTCATTTTCTCCCCAAAGTGTTCAGTCAAAATTCAGCAGTTTGGAATGGGAGGTTCCCCATTTCAGAATAACTGAAGTAATGCTGGTAGTGATGTTGGTAGCTGCATCATTCTGTCTTCAACAACCTCAGCAATGGTTTGCCCTAAACAGAGCAGCAGGTTTGTAGTTTGTTTGTTAATCTCAAAGCTCGTGCGATGGGCAGTAATGCCCAACACAGGGTTTTTTTTTATCACAGTTTTTCAGGAAATAAGAATCTTTCCTGTGAAAACAAAAGGTAGCACCAAAAAAGCTGGGGACAAGGGTCGGGGAGTAGGCTTAATTTTAAAGGGTTTTAAAGACAGGTACCTTTTGGTGCTGTAGCTGGTTTAGCATTGAAGCAGATGGTTAACTTCAGTCTGAATTCCCACTCTTAGAGGTGCCTGAGGTGGAGGAAGAGTTGGGGGAACAACGCCAGCGATTGCTTTTGTGATTTCCTATGACACTAATCACATTTATTGTTGATGAAATTGTGCATACCTGATATCTGGAAATCTTCAACGCTGCATTCTTAGCATTCGTGCATTTCTAAAATGTGTGTTACAGTTGGACATAGATACCCTGCATGGGACCAGGGACTTGGCATTAAGCTCTGAAAAATGCCTTTGGGAGAGGGCTTTTGCTCCTCAGAAATCCTAGTCTAAAACAATCATATTTTTTCCATAGAGCTCTAGAGATATGTAAAAAGTAGTTTGGTTTTCAGGACAGCAAAATGCAGTGGTGGGCTTGAAAGGATTTATTTTTTTTTTGTACGTGAGTGGAATAGTACAGTACTGAAGGGTAGAACTTTCCCATTAATTTGTTTTACAGCAAAAAAATTTTTCAAATCCATTTCTGTGCAATCCCAAGAGCGCTGGGCTTTCCTGAGCTCAGGGAATCAGCCTGTTCCTGCACAAGCAGAGCAGTCAGTACTGCAGGGAAAGCCCTACAAAAAATGTAGTTTTTGTCTTTACTTAAAACCTTTGAATAAATGCTTATGAAACGTGCTTTGCTAATTGCTTTGAGAGATGTCTAGAAACTCACCTGAGTAACTTCCCCTCTTCCTCACCTCCCCCAGATGTTCTCTTACCCTGCCCACCTGCCAGTGGGAGAAAAATCTCCCCTTCTCTTCCATAGAGCCTTGTCTTAAGCTCACATCCTCTGGCTTTGGAGTTTGGTAATTAATATAAGAAGCCCAGACCTTTGATTCCCCCACATCGTGCAGCTTGCATCCCCACAGCAAGCACTTTGCAGTGAGTTTGTCAGGTTTCTGGTGGCTCCCAAGCGTCTGACTTCAGTGATCCTTCCCTGTGCTGGGTTTAGTGTCACGAGGATGTGATTTGGGGGCAGATGTTTTATTGCTGCCGTTGAGCCTGATGGAAGAAGATCAGTTCTCTAGCTCTCCATGTCCACTTGGGATCCTCCGTGCTCCTATTCGTAGCCAGGCAGTCTCGGTAAGGAGAGGACAGACGGGGTAAGGCAGTGCTCTAAGCAGGCCTCACCGCTTGCTTCTCCTGTAGCTCCCAGGGGGACCCAGCCAGGCCAGGTGGAGCTCACCACGGCACGGGAGGATTATTATCAGAAACTAGGGAAATTCCCGGTTTTACCCTTTAAGTTTTAATTTGAAAACAGCCTCGGGAAGGGGTCCCCTCCCTGCCTGCAGGAAACCAAGCACTGCAGCCCGTGTTTGTGGCTCTGCTAGCCCATCAAAGCACGGGCTGAGCCGTCCCTCGGAACGGATCCGAGAGTGCCCTCCTTGTGGGAGGAGGGGCAGGCCCCCACCCCCTACACATGTATTTAGATTTTAATTACTTCCCCCATCTTAAATAAATTAACTGGCCGGGGAAACGTTTGGCCGTGAAGCGCATTTAGCTGCGTGTCCTTTCAGCCTGCTGCGGACTGTAATTCTCCCAGAAGAAAAGGCATTGAAGGAGGCCCTTTGTCGGCATTAGCAGGTGGACAGTTGAGGCAGCCTTGACCTCTGCCAGCAAAGGTCCTGACTTGTAGCGTTGGTCAAGTCTTTTAACCCGCTTTTATGCCCCCGGACAGGACACTGCTGCCCTGTTCCCTCCACCCACCACGCTCGCAGTGTTGTATTCCCCCTTCCCCCCACTTCAAAGCCCTCCTTCGGCCGCGCTGGGGATGCAGCGGGGCGCTCGGCCGGGCTGGAAGAGCTCCCTCCACGGCTGTCCCCTCTCCTTGCTGCCATCCCTGTGCCTAGTGGCTTGCACTTTCCTTTCTCTGCAGTTTTCTAATTGCCGTGTTTTCTGTTCAGGTTTATTTTTGCTTGCTGCGCATCTGGCGGAGGGCCCTTTGCTCAAACTGTAGCCAAGGGAAGCGCAGGCTCCCTGCCTCCGCAGCCAGCAGGTTGGATGCTTCCCTTCGACGCTGGGACATGCTGGATTGAAGGCGTCTTGGTGTTGGAAAGAGGGGGACCTTCCCCCCTTTCTCTGAGGTTTTGGGGTCTGCGTGGTCTGCCCATGCAGGTCTCGGTGCAGCGCCCCAGCCCATGACGCAGAGCCAGCCGTGGCTTTCAGACGCTGGTGTGTTTGTGGCAGCTCCCCCAGCCCTCAGCACTGCCGGGGCTTTGTGCAGAGCTTGTGGCCCCTCTTGCTCCTGCAGGACTGCAGCCAGGAGCCGTGTGGCTACCACAGAGCTCTGTGCTGGGGCAGGCAGCGTGCTGCAGGCTCGCAGAGCACTGGCCTTGTTGTGCAGATGGGCATTGCCCACCTGGGCTCCTCAGGACATACTCCACCTGCGGGAGCAGGGGGGAAGGACGCAGACCCCAAAAAGACGAGTGAGATGGCTCAAAATGTGGCCATTTCCTCAGTGGCTGGAGGTTGAGGGGCCAGGATCTCAGGTGTTTGAACCGTGTTGTCCCTGTGCTAGAAGGGAGTGGGCTTAGAGCCTCGGGTGGTCGGCGTGCAAACCCAGCAGCTCCCGGTCGGTGTGCTTTGGCCTGAGCGAGTCCCAGCGGGGCGGAGGAGAGGGGTGGAATTAGGCTGAATGCGCTTTAGCGATGCACAGGTGAGATGAAATCAGGAACTCAAGCTTTTCCTTGGCATTCCCTGAACTGAGGGTACCCAACGCTGCAGAAATGTGGAAGCTGAAGCGTTGAGTCTGGGCAACTGAGGTAGAGCCAGGGCCTGTCTAGCGGAAAGGCAGGTGTCACTGGCTGGAAACTGTCACCTGTTCCATATTGACGTGCCCCTTATTGTCATCTTTGCACAGGCCAACAGAGCCAGCAGCAGAACAGCCATCCCGATTACAGCAAAGCATGGGAGGAGTATTACAAAAAACAGAGTGAGTGAAACAGGGTTCCTGGAGATGAGTGAAACAGAGTTAACTAATTCGATGACTTGCGTCTCCATCCCCTGCCATTACTAGCTTCCAGTCCCCTGCAAACCCCCTTTGGTCCCTCCTGCTGGTGATGGTGCATGTAGTTCTTCCGCTGGAAGCTCTCTGTCGTGTTGCCTGCTGTTGGGTGCTCCTGCTGAGCTGCGGCCCTCAGTAGACCCCGTGTCCACACTGGCACTTGGCTTGCCTGGGGGAAAATTAGCGCACACTGAGAACTGATGCTAACGAAACCCAAAAAGGTGAAGGTGGGTTGTCAGAAGGCAGGAAAACTCTGCACAGAGGTGCGTGGAAAAACACGAGCCTGCCTTGCTCTGCTCCGTTATGAGGCGCGTGGCTCCGGCTTCTGGATTTGCATTTGACACCTTGCTGCTGGAGCCTCCGGGCCGAGGGTGAGCGGTGCAGGCCGTCAGACTGTCCCGGCAGCTGTGGGAAGGGTTTTTTAATGCTTTCTGCCTGCTCTTGGCTTGTCACTCGCAAGCCAGCATAAAGCCTGTCCTGTCGCATCCAAACAGCAGCTACCGGCGTTGCTCTTTCAGGGGTCTGCAGCTGTCGGAAGGGGGCTGGCTGTTCTTTGAGCTTTGCAAGAGGAGACTCTAAACCTGAGCTTGCCGAATTGCTCATCTCTCCTTTTTTCCCTTTTTTTTTTTCCCTCCAGGTCATGCTGCCAGCGCTGCTTCTCAGGCAAGTTCCCAGCCGGACTACACGATGGCTTGGGCAGAGTATTACAGACAGCAGGCTGCCTACTACGGGCAGACACTAGGGCAGGCTCAGGCCCACAGCCAGGTCTGTATTCGCGTTCCCTGAACCCCACTGCTGTTTACCTTGGGGAATTGGGGGCGTTGGGTTCCTGTGGCAAAGCAAGGAGGTATTTTGTGGCTGAGGAGATGAAAAATTGCTCATTGCTACCATCGTGTTATCTCAACACCAGTCTTGTTTGCCTGTACAGGGTGTTTTTTTGGGGGGATAACCAAGGGCTTGTTTGTTTTCCTCGGCGCTTTCCTCAGAATCCCCAAGCTGTTTTGTAGCTTTGGGGAATTTAGGTAAAGTGAATGATGGATCCAGGCTGGTGAGGCAGCATGGCACTGTTACACTGTGCAGACTTTGCCTTTTCTCTTGCAAGCTTTGTGCTAGGGCAGGAGCTGTGCACTTGCCTGGAGAGTACCCTGCCCTGAAAAGGAGGGGAAAACTATTGGGAAAAACAATTTGGATTAACCAACTGCCAAGAAAAACGTTGCCTCACCTGTCCCTCAGAGCGCTGGAGAGTTTTGTGGGATTTATCCTCATCGTACGCTCAGGGCTTTCCTGCGTGCCGGGTTTGCAGAGTGAGCGTCTTAGCGTTTGGCAAAAAGTACGAGCAAACCACACGCACCTTAGCGGGGTCAGACGTTTCTCCCCACTGAGTCGTGCCTTCCCTCTGGCTCCTCAGAGCCAGCAGCTCTGGACGCGGGCGGCACGGGGGAGCCTGCCCCGCTGTCATCCCCAGCCCCGCGCCGCCGGGGTCGAGCAGCGCAAGACGGGTGCAGCATCGGCGCTTGCCGCGGGCGCCGGTGAAGTGTGACCCAGAAGTGGTGATAAAAGGGAGTTCTCTTCATCGCTCTCGCAAAGACCGACCCTCTAGAGAAGGGAGATGTTGTTCAATAAAAGGCACGAGCTCCTGGAAGGAGAGCTCGGGGAAAGCAGGCGTTAGGGCAGAGATCTCCGCGATAGCGATTCGGAGCATCGGTTGAGGTTATAGCCTGCTCTGCTGCAACGGGGACGGAGAGACCTGTGTGTGTCGGGGGAGGAGGGTTAGGCAGCTTTAAGAATTTGCTGCTGCCGAGTAACTTTTCCTTTATTTCCCCTCTCTCTCTCTCTCTCTCTCTAGGAGCAGTAGAACAAGGTCCTCGTGGCAATTTTTTTTTTCTTGGAATCATTGTGGAAGAAAACCTTTTTGTAACAGAGGTTTCTAGATTTGCAACATTTTGATGAAGACTTTTCTGTTTGTTTGTGAAACACTAGTTGTAGGATAATCTATACTGAACTTTTCTAAGAATCAGGAACAATTAGTAATGTACTAAACTTATGGACATGCTGGTAATTTTGTTTCTAAATTTGTAAAAAAGAAAACAGCAAAAAAAAACCAACCTCCGGGATTCTTTTTGGAGAGAAGCCAGAGAATTTGCAGGCACCAAAACGCACCCCAGAGCTGTGACATTTCAACATGTGTTTTTTTTGTGTGTTTTTTTCCTTTTAATTTTCGATCTTTTCTGTTGCAACAGAAAGAGTGGCTTGGAAGTCTTAGGTGGTATGTAACAAATCCTAAAAAGAAAAAAAATTTTAAACAGTATTTAAATATTCTTAAATATGTAAATTCATTAAATGTTTTACTTCTAATTTCTTGTATCTTGGCTGTCTTTGATTTTATTGCATTTTTTAAAAAACTGAACTATGATATGTATTGTAATTAATTATGTGAATTCTGTATTGAGACAGTTACTGTTTTACTGTCAGACAAGTTATGGGCGGGGGGGCATTTTGTAGGGTTTGTATAATTTCTAGAGTCTAAAGGGGTAATATAAAAACGTGTTAATTTTTTAGCAATACATTTTTTCATGTCTCCATTGCTAGTTGCATTTATGTATCTAAGACCTCCAAGCTTGTTTAAAAAAAAAAAGAAAAAAAAAAGAAAAAGACCTTCCTCTATGCTCTCAGAAATATAAATACTGTTATTTTTAATATTAAAATGAACCTGCTATTAGTACCTTTTAACAAACACTGTGGAACATAAAACCATATAAAAGGTAGTAACTATTTTTTAATTCCAAGGTGTTTTTTGCTTTTTCATTTCTTTTAAATATTTTCTTATCTAATATTTGTCAAATTACCTAGAGAAATAAATGAATCTAGTATTAACCACAGTATGCGCTAAATAATTTTGATTTAATAAAAGGGATAATATGATTTCCAATGTTTACTGTAGTGTTTCTTGTACAGATAACAGTGTATTTTTAAAGGAAAAAACGGAATTGAAGCTATTTTTTCTTGCCTTTTTAATTGCCCTGCGGGACATTCCGTTTTGAAATGTACTGAAGTTACTGTTCTTGGGTTCTTTCCTTATTTTTCCTTATGCTTGAAATGTCTAACTATAAAGAAACGCAATTCGATAATGTTGAGCATGGTGTTTAAAAAGAAAAAAAAGTGTTCTTTTTATTTGACTGACAGTTGCATTTTACACTCTATATAATAAAATTTCCACAAGGTGTCTTGTGGGTGAAGTATTTCCCGTCTCTTTCTCTCCGTTTGCTCCCTCTCTGCGCGCCGAGCTCCCCGCTGCCCGCACGGCTCAGCCGCCGACCTGCCGCCTGGGGCTCGCGTGAGGACTTGGGGATGACTCCCTTATGTCAACCTCGAGCCTTAATTCTAGTGAAACTCCATTCCTGTCACGTCAAAGTGCCTTTTGGCACCACCACCTTCAGGGTTTCCTCAGTCAGGTGCTGTAATTATAGCCGTCTGGGCCAGAAAGATCAATTTTAATAAAGGGAAGTTTTCTATAAGCGGGCATGGAGACTTTATCTGCAGCTGTGTAAATGTTTTATCGCTTCTCAAGGAGGCGGCAGCCCCTGGTTTCAAAACCAGAACTGAACTTGTTGCTCTTCCACAGCTTTGATTCCTTGTGCCCGGGTCTGGCCGGGGCTCACCGGGCACCCTTCGGACGGGATCGCCGGAGCAGCGCGGGGCCGATGGGGAGAAGCACAGAGTGCAGCGACTTCGGGCTGTAACCAGGCCAAAGCTGGTGGTGGCTCTGCCATGCCTTGTAAAACGCGAGGTTTGTGCTCCACCACCTAAAATACCTCTGCCGCTGTTACCCAGACAGCTGTAGCGGAGAGTTTACAGACGGGGGAAGGGAGGGAGGAAAGAAGATCCCATCTGCAAAGCAGGGAGTGGGAGGCATGTTGAGAGCCGGAAGAAAAGGAGATGTAGCATCTCTAAATATACCTCCAGAGAATCAAAGAGAGACAGTGAAAGATGGGATAGTAAAAGCCACTTGGAAAGAGGGGAGAGGGGGGAAAAAATGGCTAGAGGAGGGCATAAAGGCTGCTGATGGGAATTGGGAGCGGGCATTACCGAGAAGACTTCCTTCTAATTCATCTTCCAAGCTCTGTGCCAAAACAGCATTTGGCATGGTTCACAGGGAGCAATTGTGTGATAATGAACCCTAAGGTGTCCCTTAATTGAAGACTGAGTATTACAGATTGTGCCAATAGTCGTAAATGGCACAGGATTGTGGGAGGATGCATTTTCTTAAATGTATCTGTAAGTACAGATTAGTGAGTCTCCCCAGTGAAATACCCATACTATAAATTATGGAAATATCTCTTTCTGATGCAACCTTTTATTGAGGGGGTGGGGCAGCAAAAGAAATAGTTTGCAAGCCTTTGAAATTTGGCCTGTCATTAAGATGGTGCCTGCAAAGCTGGATTTTCATCAGCAGTCTGGTGTCCTGGCAGGCTAAAGTGCTTGAAATGTTCCCAAGTTCAGCAATTTGTTTTCCATTATTGCTGCCCGCTCGGGGCAGAGGGGCCGCGGCCATTAAACTTCCCTGCTGCTATGAACGCGGCTGCTGCTTGCAGGGCAGCGGCTGGCGGGCACCCTGGCACCTCCTGCAGAGCCAAGGGCCCTGTGCTGGGCTCCTCCAGCCATGCAGGGTGTCCTGGGGGCTGGGGCCATGGTAAATCCCCCCCCTGGTGCTGCCCAGGCACCTCGCCTTCTCTCTGGGGTCTGTAGGTACCTGCTCGGTCCGCTGCTTCAGGTGGGCTTTGCTGCCCAGGAGCTGCCGCGGTGCCTCCAGGAGAGGAACCGAGTCTCTGCTCAGCTTTGGGCAGGTTAAATCCTCAAAATAAAGTGGGTTTAAGCATTGACTGACTTAATTCTTTTTTTTTTTTTTGGGTGGGGAACAGCGTGGCGTTGCCTGCTGGTGGAGGTCGGTCCTGGGGATGAGGAGGCTGCGGCGAGGAGGCCCAGGGAGCGCTCTGCACCCCGGTGTGGTATTTGGGGACAGGAGCCAGAGCTGGAGGAGACCCCAGGTGAGTGCCCAGCAGCGATCTCCAGCCCCATCCGAACCCACCCTGGCTCACTGGCTCCCAATTTTTCCTGTCTTTTACGGGCAGCGCTCCCTCCCTCACCACACGCCCTTTCCGAGGCTTCAGCCCCTCCGGGAGCCGCGCTCAGGGCCCCATTTCTCTCGGTGCGTCCCCTGCCGTGCTCACCAGCCGCAGAGACTCCTTCTACATGGACATTTATTGCAATCCTGCAAAGCATCTCCGAGCAGCAGCCTAAAAAAGCACAGTACGTAGCATCTCATTGGGTTAACGATCACCCCACCGCCCTCCCGCGCTCTATATTCGGTGCCTTAACGGGCACAGGCTATTTCGGGAGCAGAGGGGAGGCTTCAAGACAGTCTAAAATACTTTCTTTAATTTTGCATGATTTCGGAACAAACTACATTATGGACGTTGCAAGTTAAACCAAAGCGATCATTGAAAGAGGCGAGCGGGCATGGGACTTTATTTTTTTTCCTGAGCACTAAATATTTCATGGCGTTTTGAGTATCGCTGGATTTACAGTAAGGTGGGTGGGGAGAGCTCGTGGCTTTTTGGCACGACGTGGAGGTTCACAGCCTCACCTGCTCTGCTGCTGCTCCTGCGAGAACACAGGTTTCCTGAATCTGGGGTCGTTTTCCAGGGGATTTTTGGTGCTTGTGGGGCTGTGGCACTTGTGGGGGGCTCAGAGCTGTGATCTGATGGAGTCCTCGTGCAGAAATGGTGTCGGTGCATCCCGTGGAGCACCACACACGTGTGTTTTATTCGTTATAAGGAGCTCTTTGGCCTTCACTTGGCACCGTGGCTGCTGCGGAGGTTTTTTCCCAGGCGTGGCAGAGGCCGCTCAGGCATGCAGGCAGCTCGGCTCGGTGGGTGTGAGCGGCTCCCTGTGCTCCCCCTGTCACATTTCTCTGCTCTGCCAGGGCTGCAAAAGACACAAAGGGACCGTGGGCAGCGAGTGGGGCAGGGGCCGATTCCCCATCCCATCCCATAGCACCTCGGTGAGGTCAGGGGATGGAGCAGGTAGCCGGGGAGGAATAAGACCCCCCTGTGGCATCGGGGACGTGTCTCCCCACCTCCCTGCAGGCCTGGGACACGGGGTTTGAGGGAGGCAACCCCAAAAGAGCATCACGGGCTGGAGGGGGCAGGTACCAGCGGCCCCAGCTCATCTTCCCACCCTTCCCCTTATCACTTGAGGAAATCCTATTTCAAGGCCGCTCTGAAGGAGCCTCTGATCTCTGCAGAGGCCGGCTCGCTCCCCTCTAATCCCGGCCGGGCCAGGGTGCAGGTGCCGCAGGCCCGGGGGGATTAGATGGTGCCTTCCCTTTGTGCGAGCCATCACTCAGCCGCGGCCGTGCCCGGGGAGCCGCACCGAGCGGCGGGGCTCCTTGTCGGGGCCATTCGCCGGGGAATATTAAATTTGGCCGCCGCCGAGCCGTCGCTGTGGGCAGGCAGGGGCCGTGGTCGTGCTGTTTGTTTTGTGGAGAACCGGGCTGACAAAGGCCGGGAGCTGTGGGAGGCCTCGAGGCCTGCGATGGCGCCCGCTGCGGGCCTTGTGCCGGGCACCCACACATGGCCCCTGCCCCTCCAGCCTGTCCCTCCTGTCCCCTGGTCCTGTCACTGCTCCTGCCGTCCCAGTTGGGAACAGCCACCATGGAGCTTCGTGGCCGGCCCAATTGCGTCCTGCTCCTGGTGGGGAGAAGGTGGAGGGGCAGGAGGGAGCCATGGGGTCCCCAGACGCGTGCCCGCTCCCCTGGGGCTGCTCGCACTGCCCTGCCCGAGCCGGGCTGGTGTCGTGGTGTGGGTGCCCGCACGGGTCCGGTGCCGGAGCTGCTGCTGCGGGGGACGCAGTGCTGGGGTGCAGGTGGTGGTGGTGGGATAAGGGTGAGGTGGTGGTGGGATATAGGGGAGGTAGTAGGATACAGGAGAGGTGATTGTGGGATACAGGAGAGGTGGTGGGATAAGGCTGAGGTGACTGGGGGATATAGGAGAGGTGGTGGTGGGATGCAGGAGACCCGGCAGTGGGATGTGAATGCCCTGTCACAGGGGCAGATTTTCCTGCTTCTCCTCACCAAATCCCCCTCCCTCCCTCCTGCTCTGTGCCATCTAACCTCTATCTGTGGGGAGCCCCTTCCGCATCCACCCCTGGTGCGGAGACCACAGGGATGAGGACGAGCGAGTGGGGTCTGTGCCCGGCTCCACGGCCTTGCTGGGAACCCTGGGGAGCACCCAGGTGGGAACCCCCCGTGCCTCCCTCACCCCCTGCCAACACGTTTGGTGACGGGCACCCCTGGCACAGAGCTGCCTTATGGGGCTGTTTTTACTCTTCCCGTGCCGGGGCTGCTTTGGGGGGGCTGGCAGCCGGCCGCCCACGCCGCCGGTCCCTCTCGCCGTGCCACAGCACCGCGGGGCTGCGAGGAGTTACCGCCGCAATTTGCCACAATCATGTTTCATTTGCAGGCCGCCTGAGCTGCGCGAAGCTGTCAGATGCAGCCAGGAACGTGAGGATGTTTGTTTCTTTTTTTTTTTTTTTCTTTCCCTGTTTGCTTTTGTGTGCCGTGACCCCCTCGCCAAAATAATCTTGGAAATACTACTTAAAAAAATAAAAAGGAAAAAAAAAAAAAGACAAGAAAGAAAGTGAGAGCGGAGGGGAGAGCACTCAGCATCCCTCCTCGGCTCCGCGGCCTCCCGCAGAGTGAAATGGAGGCAAATAATGCCCTAAAGCTCCTTTTTTGAGCAGCGCAATCAGCCCGCCTGGCTCGGAGGGGCGGCAGCGCTGTGTGCTGGAGAGCTCGCTCGGGGGGTCACAGCTTCACCGTACCGAACCCTGCTGTACCCTCCGAGGGGCTGGCACTGCTCGGGGACCCCCCGATCCCTCCCCACTGCTCACACTCTCCACGAGGAGAAGGGGAACCGAAGTCAGAGCGTGGTTCAAAGGGGGCACAAGGGTCCTATTGGCTCCATCCCGTGGATGTGGCCCCCTGGGGATGGCCACTCTCCTGTTTGTCCCTTGGGAGGTGGCATTGCCTCCTCCATGCCACCCACCTGCGTGCGCCCCGTGCCATCCTGTGCCAGCAGGAGAGGCCAGGGGACACAAGGAGCTGCCTGGAGCGAGGGGCGCACCCCCGGGGAGACCCCCCCCGGGTCCACCGCTGCCCTCCGTGCTCCCATTGTTGCCACCCAGCTCCGCAGGGACGGCTCCGGGGGCTGTGGCTCCCCAGCCCTCGTCTGTCCCCATCGTCCCCCCCCGGGACAACCCGCGGGCTCTGCGGGAGCCGTGCCGGGCGCAGGTAACATTTGGGCACATTCCCATAACCGAGTGCTGCCAACTGCTGCCGCAGCAGGGCCGGAGCCTCCTCTCCAGCGCTGCTGTTTGCTTTGCAGCCTCCTTAGCCCCTATTGAGGCTTTTCAGCTCCAGCCCCTTCAGGGGGTTTAAGTAGGTAAAACCTGAGGAAGAGGCTATTTTCCTCCCTCCCTTTTGAGCCCTGCCTTGTGCCCAAAAGGCCCCCTTGTTTCACGCGTGCCAGTCACCTGGCTGGGCCCCCAGCCCCTTTCTCTCCCAGCCTCCCCTTTCTTTCTCCTTTCTCTCTTTTGACTTTTCCAGGAGCCCTCGCTCTCCAAACGAGCTTCAGATTGGATCCAGATTGAGGTCCCTTTGTCTTTCAAGGGTTGTACTAAGCTAATTAAATGTGATCCCAACAAATAAACGCAGATCTCCCCATTACATTCAGGCCTGCCTTTCAGGCAGCACCGGGCGGCCCCTCGCCCCCGCCCGCTGCGCACAGGGTCCCCCTCATTGAGTCCTGGCCATTGAAAGCACTGCCAGGATTTCTTTTGTGCCGGGGGTCTCCGAGCCCTTTTTCCATCAGAAAAGACCCCCAAACAGCAGCTCGGCCTTTGTGAGTTTGCAAGCAAACGCCAAAGAAAAGCCCCCTGAATGCTTTAATAAATGACACATTTAGCAACTTCGGAGGCGCCTGGCTCCTGCGGCAGCCGCAGGGGTGCAATGATCCCTCCTGCCCCGGCTCTCCCCGGCACCCGCAGGGGTGCAATGATCCCCCCCCCGCCCCCCTTCCCTCCGGCTACCGGGGCATTTGCAGCCGGCGGAGGTGCAGGGGATGCGGCCGAAGCACCTGAGCCGCCTGGGCTCCCGGCCCGGCTCTCGCTGCCTCCTGCCGCCCCCCCTTTTTGCCCCCCCCCCCGGCTCTCGGAGGGGCGCACGGAGCAGGCGATGGGGTCGGCGGCTCCGCGCCACGCCGGCCCCGGGTACCAGGGCCCCGGGCCGCGGGAGGGGCACGGCGGGGCGGCTGCTCGGGGGGGGCTTTTTCTACCCGGCCCCCCAGCGTCCCCTCGGCCGGTATTAAGGCCGGCAAATCCCAAATCGTCTTTAATGATTCTCACCCCCCCCTGCTCCGGATCGGGGGCTGCGCTGGACTTTTCTCAGCTCAACTAATATCTTTTTAATGACTTTGGGAGGGGGCAGAGCCCGGCTCTGCCCTAGAGCCTGGATTGCTCCAAACAGATGTTGGGGCAGAGGGAGGGGGATGCTCTTCCCTGCCAGGGACTTTCTTCTAGAGTTCAAACGAGAGGGGAGCTTTCAATCACCGCTAAAAATGTATTTCTCCCTTCTGAACAATGGGCTCCTTTCTGCGCCCGGGGGGACTCGGCTGCGATCGCGTTTCTGGTGCCGGAGAGGAGAAACCTCCGGTTTTAGGGCAGGAAAAGAGCTCCGAAAAGGGCTCTTCCCTGCGCCGGTTATCTCGTAGCTCCTTCTCCCTTTACCCTTGTTGCGGAAAAAAATGCATATATATATATAAAAATAAATATATATATATATACACACGTATCTATTATAATAACTCAGAAACAATCATAACTCCGCCGCTGCCGCCGTCCCCGAGCCGTGCGCGGAGCCGCCCGGAGATTTTTGCGATGAAGCCGGGCACTTGGCAGCGCTGGGCAAACGAAAGGGGGCTCCCCCCGGGCCGGGCCCTGTCCCCCCCCGGGCCGGGCCCTGTCCCCCCCCCCGGGCCGGGCCCCGGCAGCGCCGGCTCCGCGCTCCCTGCGCGCCCGCGGGGACCGGAGCCTTCCCCAGCGCGCCCGTCAGCTGCGGCCCCACAAGAGTTAAATTTTAAAGCAAATCAAATTCCCATTGGCCACTGTATATTATCTCAGCAGTCTTCATTTGATACCTCTTTAATACAGAAAGGAGCTTTTCAAACCCCTTTTCTCTCTTTTCTCCCCGCCACTCTTTAAGAGCAATAAATGTTCAACTGCAATAACTATAAATCAATCTCAGCTCTGTTCAAATCCTATTCATGCGAAGGGCTGGAAGAGGGGAGAGAGCTCCCCCCTCCCCCCCACCCCCCAAAAAGCAGCTGCTGGGCTCTAATCTCCTTTCTTGCACTGTCATTCACCCTCATTTTTCCTCCATCACCCCATCCCTGCAATCTTTTCTTGTTTTGCTTTTCTTTTCTCTCTTTGCTGCATTATGATCCCATGTCTCCCCTCATCAGACCCCAACCTTGTCCAGATCCTGACCATCCCCTTGTAGGCTGTGAAAGAAAAGAAGAGTCCATGGATGTCAAATTGGTCTCAAAAAGACCATGAAAGATTGATTTGCTCCACTTTTCTTCTGCCTGACATTATTTCTGAGGGTCCTGAATGGGAAACCAGAAAGTCTGGGACTGGAATAAAGATGTTCTCTCTGTAAGGGGGAGACGGGGGGGAAAAATGCCCATTTACTCCTGGCCCATCAACCCTGCAAAACAGAGCAAAAGAAAAGAGGACTGTGGCTATTCAAAGTCAGACCAATATGTACACCTCCCAACAATATGCCAATATACTGAGGGCTTCTCTATTAACACCCATGAATATTAAAGTGCTCACTAAACGCTCAGAAGGAACTTTGGGAATATACACATGAAAATACAAGCAGCATTGTGCGGGGCTCAGAACAATGGGGCGGCGATAATGGCCCTTCTCTATTAACAGCCATGAATATTAAACTTGTTTCCTCTTAAATGTTAAAAAGGAGGGATAGCTGCGATATTAAAAAAAAAGAGAAACGGGGGGGGGGGGCAAAGCACCTTCCTACGACTGGGACGGAGGTTTGGGAAACAGCTGGGGATATTTAAAACCCCTCACAAAACGGGAGGATTTTTTTTTTTTTCCCACCTTTTTCCATCGCCCCCCTCCCCGAGCCCCCCCGCACCGCCCAGCGCGGCCGGGAGCGGGGCCGCAGCGCAGCCCGCACGGGAGCCGCGGGTTTTTACGGGCATCTATGCTTTTTTTAATTATTATTATTTTTTTTTTTATTTTTTATTTTTTTTGTCACGGGACAATTTGAGGGTCGATGTGGTTCCTGGAAAAAACAAACGCGGTCCTCGGGGCCGGCTGGCTCCCAGCAGCCGGAGCCATCCGCGTTGCGGGAGCTTCCACCTGATGCGCTGCGGAGCGAGGCAGGGATGCGGGGCTGGCGGCTCGCTACGCTCGAAGTGCAGAAAACCGAAATAAACTTCTATTTACATCCATTAAAACCCAAACCGACCCCGGGCGGGTTATTAACCCTCCCTGTCTAGGAAGAGCGCTGCCTCTCTCCGAGCAGACGCCCCCGGTAACCGAAAATTTGGGTTGATTCCTGCCGCTTGCACCTTTTCTTGGGTGGGTTCATGGGAATAAGCGGCTGCACCTGGGCTGTGAGATCGCTTTCGCAACGCCAAGCAAGGGGAGAAGCCGCCCCAGGCGCTCACCCTATAAAATGCCCGCCGGGGGTGCTGCTGGGGGCCCTGGGGTGCGGAGGCTGCGGGGTCCCGGGGGGGTTGGGGGCAGCCGTGCCTCGCCCCCTCCCTGGGTTTGGGGTGCGGGAGCCGGGCTCTGAGTGCCTGAGGAATTTGGGGGCCCGTCCTCTTCTCCCCCCACCTCCCGGCCCAGCCCTTTGCAGCCCCTCGTCCCCATGAAAATCAAAAGAACAAGGCTGAGGAGAGGGCTCTAAGCTCCGACACAGCAGGACTGGGTTTAAATCCAGCAAAGATTAACCCTTTGCTGAGCCAGCAAAGCCGCGGGCCCTCGGGGAGGGGAGGGTCGCGGTTGCGGGGACCCCCCCGGGGGCCGCGGGGGTGGCGGAGAGGGGGAGGCAGCGTGAGCCCCTTGGCTGGGCCGGGGAATGTTTTGGGGTGCAGAGACGGGGGTGCTGCGGGGGCCGAGCCCCGGTGATGCTGCAGCCGGCCCCGGGCCGGGGAGGGGACAGGACCGGGGTCCGCAGCCCCTGTCCCGCGGCACAAGGTCCCCAAATCCCCCCTGGGACACACGTTTTGGGGCCGGCCGGGCTGTCCCTGCTCCACCTTTGGGGACTGGCCCCCGATTTTTGGGGGGGTACAGAGGGGTCCAGGCCCCCAGGGCTCGTTCCCCCCGGGCTGGCACCGGGCACCGCGGGTCCCCCCCCCCGAGGGTCGCTCCCAAAAGAAGCAGCGGGGCCGCCGGTGCCGAGCCGGGGGTGCGTGTGGGCGCAGCCCCCCGGGACCCACTCGGGGGGACCGGAGCCGGTCCTCGGGGCTCTGCCCGTTGGCCCGGGCCGAGGGGGGCCAAACAGCACCGAGAAACCGGGTCTGGGGGCTTCGGGGGCGCGGATTTCGTTGTGGCGAGCCGCGGCCCCAAAACACCGAGTTTTGCCCGCAAAACGAGCGTCGGCAGCGGGTGGAAGCCGCCAGGGCCGAACCGGAGCCGCCGAACCGGAGTGAACCGAACCGGATCGAGCCGGGCCCGACGGCGCTCCCCGGTCCTGCGCCCGGCTTGGCTCGGCTCGGCCGGGGGGGCAAGCCGGGGTGTGTGAGTGCGTGTGTATGCTTGTGTATATGTGTGTGTGCGTGTGAATATGTGTGTGTGCGTGTGTGTATATGGGCGTATATGAACGTATACGGGTGTCTATGAATGTATGTGTGTGCACATATGTGTGCGTACGTGTGTGTGTATGTGCGTATATGAATTTATACGTGTGTGCATGTATATGTGCGTGTGTATGCGGGTGTATACGTGTGTATATGTGTGTGTGTATGTATATGAGCGTGTGAGCGCCGTGTCCCTCCCTCCAGCCACCCCACCCCCGGGGAGGGGAGGGCTGGAGGGGAGGGGGGCTCCGACGGCTCGCCTCGCTCCGGCAGCCCCAGTCTCTCCGGCAAACGTCAGGGAGGTCATTAATAACCAATTAGGAGGGTCAATGAAGCTCATATATAGCCGGGCGGGAGCCGCCGAGCCGCACGGAGCCCGGCCGCCGCCTCGCCCCCATGATGGGCTCGGTGCTGCCCGCCGAAGCCCTGGTGCTCAAACCCGGGCTGAAGCCGCAGGGGCTGGCCCTGGCCGAGGTGATCACGTCGGACATCCTGCACAGCTTCCTCTACGGCCGCTGGCGGAACGTGCTGGGCGAGCAGCTCTTCGAGGAGAAGAGCGGCCCCAAAACCGCCTTCACGGCCGAGGTCCTGGCTCAGTCCTTCTCCGGAGGTGAGTGCCCGGCCCCGCCGCCGTCGGGGCTTCGCCGCCGGCCGCTTTGACTCGGGCTTGACCCGAGAAAGTTCCCACCTCGGCCGCGGGCTGAGCCGGGGCAGGGGAGGGGGGGGGGGGGTCGGGGCCGCCGCTTTCCCCCCGAGCCGCCCCCGGCCGCATTCAGGGCCCCGCACAATGTCCTTTCTCTCGTCCCGGCTCCCTTTTTCCCCCCTCCTCTCCCACCTCCCTCTCGGATTTCTGTTCCTCTCTTAATTTACCGTGAAGGCTAATTCCATTTCCATTCACGATATGTCAACCATCTCATCTCCCCATTTTGTAAGAGGAATTCCTGGGCCCTTTTAAACAAGCCCCCGCGCCATTCAGGCACAATGTAGCGCTACAGCATTCCTAAAGGACTAATGAATTTAGAATTAGCAATTTCTTTCTGCTTGAGTTTAATGAATGCAGATCACTTTAACGGCATGACAAATTGCTGGATGGGCCGAAATAGACACCATTTAACCCCCTTTCTCAGCCCCGCTCCCTCGCCCGGCCCGGGCCGCTTTTCCCAGGTACCGGCTCAATGCCCTGGAGGGGAACCTTGTAGCGCTTTGTAGGAGCCCTCCCGGCCCGTTAAAAGCCCCGGCCCCGGCACAAAGCGGCGCTTTGGGGGTGCCGGCCCGGGCTCCCCGCGCCCCCTCCCCGGCCCCGGCCCGGGGACAGCGCGGCCGGGCCCGGGGGCGGCGGCGAGGGGGGACCCCGGGGTGCGGGGGGGGTGCGGGGGGAGGCAGCGGCCGGACCCCTGTCCCCGCCGACCCCTGTCCCCGCCGCCCTCAGAGGTGCAGAAGCTGTCCAGCCTGGTGCTGCCGTCGGAGGTGATCATCGCGCAGAGCTCCATCCCCGGCGAAGGGCTCGGCATCTTCTCCAAGACGTGGATCAAGGCGGGCACCGAGATGGGGCCCTTCACGGGCAGGGTCATCTCGCCCGAGCACGTGGACCTGTGCAAGAACAACAACCTCATGTGGGAGGTAACGGCCCCCGGGGCTTTGTCCTGAGCTCTGCGTGCCTCAGTTTCCCCTGGCTCTCCCCAGGGCAGGCTGCTTTAGGGGACCCGTGGGGCTGCAGGTGGGTGCGAGGCTCCTGCAGCCCGGTCTCGGGGCAGCCCCAAACCCCTGCTGCTCGTGTCCCATGCTGTGGGGTCGCATCCTGCCCTGCCCTTCCCCGTTTGGGGTGAAACGCCCGCCTGGTAGCTCCCCACAGCGTGCAGGGCGGGTGAAACCGGCTCTGCCCATCCCCTGCTTTGTCCCAGCCCCGGTGTGGTTACCCTGAGTGAAGCCGAGGGTTTGGGGGTGATCTGAGCTGCCAGGGCATCACAGCCAGTAGAAGGGGTTTTGCTCCTTTTTTTGGTTTCACCAACTGCCCGATTTGCACCGATTATTATTATTTTATGCAGAGTGGAAGCTTGCCTCACCTTTTCTGCCACCCCACCAAGCATCTTCCTGCAGGGCCAGCTCCGGCAGGCCCCTTCCTGCTCCTCGCAGGGACGCCGCTTCTCCCCGAGGCGGTGGCAGGGTGCTGAGCAGCCCCTTTGGGGCTGAGCTGCCGGCTGGGCTCCGCCGAGAAGGGCACCGAGGCAGGGAGCCGGGCGGAGAACCAGCTGTGCCCACCCAGCGAGCACCCAGCACCGCGATCGGGAAGGGGTCGGGCACCTCCTGTCCGGAGGCAGCGGCTCCTGGCTGCCTGCAGGGTCTCGGCCCCGAGGCCGTGCTGCTTTGGGGCTTGTCCCCAGCCGGGGACGTGATCCCAGAGCATCCCCCAGCACCGCGATCCCCGTGCAGGAGGTGGAGGGGCTTGGTCCGCCACGGGCAGCGCCGCCACCGAGTGCTGTGTCCCCCTGCCAGGTCTTCAACGAGGACGGCACGGTGCGGTACTTCATCGATGCCAGCCAGGAGGACCACCGCAGCTGGATGACCTACATCAAATGTGCCCGGAACGAGCAGGAGCAGAACCTGGAGGTGGTGCAGATCGGGAACAGCATCTTCTACAAGGCCATTGAGGTACGCGGGGCCGGGAGGCAATGGGGAGCTGCAGGAGGGGAGCAGGGCGCTGGGAACCCACCTCTGCAGATCCCCCCCTTGTTCATGGGGCTGTTGCTGGAGCACCCGTGGGAGCGCAGGGCACCCAGACCCGTGGGGAAATGCCATTGCGCGGGCTTCAGGGAGGCAGCGAAGTGCCCTTCTCTTCTCTGAGCCCACCAGAAGGGAACATGGGGTGAGTTGTGCTGAGCACGGGGAGAGCAGACGCTGCCCAAGCTTGTTTTGGGGCATAAAATGTGAAAAGGGCTGTGATCCTGGCTCGGCAGGGGCAGGGTTTTGATGCTGTCAACAAACAGGATTTTTGCGCATGCAGAACTTGCTTCACTGCAGCAGGGAAAAGTCTGGGGGTCCTGTGAATGCCCGGTGCTGGGTGCCGGCTGCGCTTGGCTCCGCAGCTTTCACCTGGGGGTCGCAGCGGCTCCGGGTGCAAAGGGAGCAGGAGGAGGACGGGGCTGTGGGATCCGGGCAGGGAGCGGCGCCGGTGCCGCTGCAGCCGTGCCTTGGGCATCCTGCTGCGGACGAGGGCCTCATCCTGCCCAGCTCATCCTCACGCTCCTGTACAACATGCGGGCAAGCACTGGGTCCCAGGGATGCCCCAGGGTGTGGGGTGAAAGCTGCGGGTGCCAGGATGGAGGCGAGTGCCCGGCTGCCCCGGCAGCATCGACCCCACGCCCGTATGAGTTGCGCGGTGCCTGTAGCACGATGGTGGGCACCAGCCCTGCTTATGTGCAGCATCCCCGTAAAATGATCCTATTGCAGGAGGAGGATGGCGGTAGCGCAGGGAGATGTTGGCGGGCAGCTGCCCTGGCTTAAAGCGGTGCAAGGGGACAGCTCCTGCTGCTGCGGGGAGAGGGGGCGCGGCTGGGAAGAGCTCGAGCGCCCGCGGGCACCGTAGGCAGCAGCAGCTCCCCCGATCCTTTGGCCCCTGCGGTGGCTGGCAGAGGAGCAGGCGGGCCGTGGGAGAGGACCACGGCCAACCCTGCGCTGAGCCAGCACCAGGGTTTGGGATCGGTGCAGTGGGGTGGGGAAGGCGAGTAGGGGGGTGAGGGAAGAACAGCCCTGCTGCTGCTGCGGGAGGGTGCGTGTCCCTCACCGGGGTCTGCGAGCAGGAGCCCTGAGCACCTCCGTGCTGCTCTCCCCATCCTAGGTTTCCCTTCGCAGGCTTTAGCTGCGCCCAGTTTTAAGACCTGAAATTCTTGAGGGCGGCTGTGCCCGGTGTGGCATTAGCTTAGCTGCTTTTTATCCTTAGATCGTGCAGAGGTGTGTAATTCGGGGCACAGCGGCGTGTCGGCCCTTGCGGACCTGCCTATGCAGGGCAATGGGGCAGGTGAGATGGGTACTTGGGGAGGTGCGAGTAGGGGGTTATCGCATGGCGATAACTAATCCGCAGGCTCGTTCCCTGCTGGACTGAATCACTGAGCACCGGAGCAGATCAGTTTAATTCCCTCAGCACAGGCAGCGCAGTTGAAATGTGGAGAGTCGAACCCTGCGCGGTGGGGACGTGGGGATGAGAGGTGCCTGTGTCCTGCTGCAGCGCCACGGGGAGGGGAAGGGGCTGGGGCTTTTCCGGTGAGAGCGTGGGGAAGGGGAGCACCAAGAGGGTGAGGAGCTGGGTCACAGCCGTGCATGGCAGGTCTGGGGCTGCATCCTTTGCGGGCTCCCCTTTCCCACCGGTGCCTGTACAGCACGCCTGTGTGCACGCACACCCCTGCGGTCCAAAACCCGCTGCCTGTTCAAACTCCTTGGGGTTTGCGCACCGAGAAGAAATGAAAACGCAGGAGAGGTTTGCCTTTTGTGGCTCTCCCTGCTTGCTAATCCCCTAGCACAAACGCAGCGTCTCAGACGGGAGCGAGCTCCCTGCCCTCGCAGCCTTGTGTCCCCCCCCAGCACCCACCTGGCCCTGCTGCAAACCCAGCACTGAGACCTCACTGGGGCAGGGCAGGCGAACGGCGCTGCTCCTGGTGGTGCCCTTGGCCAGCAGCAGGTACCTGCAAGGGCACCGTCACCCCCCTGAGCCCCACTGGCCCTGGGGTGTTCCCCACCTCCCAGCCCAGCACCAGCGAGCCGTCCAGCCCCGCTGCGCTGGGACCCCAGCGCTGTGCTGCTTCGGACGCCTTTCCCACCTGCCCACCACAAAATTGGGTTTGCCGGGTGCCTTCCTCACCATTCTGCATTCGTATTTTCATGCGGTTTTGCTCGCTCCTGCCCTTACTCGGCGGTTTGCTTTTCCCATCCTCTTCCTCAGCAATTCCAAGTTGGAAAATGCAATACTGGAAGATACAGTGAGGGCAGCGAGCTTTGCCCTTCTATCCGAAGGCCGCGAGGTTCTTAGGGGGTAATATAAATTGATTTGGGGTGCATGCATGTGAACGCGCTGCTGGCATGTGCACCAGCTCCCGCAGACCATGCACACGTATGCACACCCACGATGTGCATGCAGGCATGCACTTGTTTTTTTTTTTTTAATCCTTCCAACAATATTTTATTTGTGTTAAAAATAATTAACTTTCTGTTAAGAGAAAATGATGCAGAGAAACGGCACGAATTTGGAAGGGGAAGCGATATTGGCTTCTCCTTCTCAGCCTCTCGCCCGGCAGCCCCAGTGAGGTCCTTACACAGAGGGAGACTTAAAAATATGGAGTCCGATTTCCACTGCTTTCCGCTACTTAAAATCAGGCACATTTTCAGTGCTACGGTGATCTAACTTATGATCTGCGTTTTGTGGAAATGGTGCTTTTCTTGAACCACTCTGCGTACGGAAAGCCGGCCTCTGCAACAGCAGACTGTCTCATTCCTAAATTAGTTTTTTAAAACTAGGGACCTGCAAGGGAAAAGCATACACTTTTTTTTTTTAGGGTTATTTTTTATTGGTGTTGCCTTGTGCAGTTGCTCTGGTGTGAGGGCGTCCGTGCTCCCAGCCACGGCTGCTTTGCGTGGCGAGGCTGGGCACCTTTTCCTGGCTGCTCGCTCCGGGGAAAAGAACCGCATCATTGGGGGCAGGAGGGGTGCCCTCGTTTCATGGGAGCAGGGCTGGTGAAAGAGCCCTTCCTGCCCTCTGGATCTGCTTGGGCTATTGCAGGCATTTGGGGTTCGGTGCAGGCAGCATCTCGCCCCCGAGCCATGCTCCCCTCCGCCCCCCGGGCTGGGCGAGCCCTTCGCTGCAGCTGCATTTCCACCCGAGTGCCGGCACGGCCTTGCTAAAACAACCCCGGTGGGGTGGGCGATGCCGCGCGTGTCCTGCAGCGAGGGGGTGCCCGTGGCTGCGCCCAGAGCCGCAGCGCCGTGCGGGGGCGCTGAGCTGGGTGCCCACGTCAGTGCTGCCTGCTCTGGGGTCTTGCACCTCGCTGCGTGTTGTGGGATGGCTTATTTCTCTGCGCTGCTGCATCCTCGCCTCCCTGAGCTGCAGGGACCGCAGGGGCTGTGCTCCGTCGCTGCCAGGTCACCAGTTGTCACCTTCCTGGCCCTGGGGGACACCAAGGTGCAGCTCTGTGCCGGCGGTGCGTGGTGCTGAGCTGTGCCACCGCCTCCAGCACTGCAGCACGGGCAGCGCCGGGACCTCCGGCAGGACCTGACGGCAGCGGGATCTTTTAGGGATGGGGAATGGCCAGAGGGGTCCGCAGCGACCGGCTGAGGATGCAGGTAGAGCCGCGCCATCCCGACACCCCCGTCTGTTTGTCTCTCTCCAGATGATTCCTCCGGATCAGGAGCTGCTGGTCTGGTACGGGAACTCCCACAACACCTTCCTGGGCATCCCGGGCGTGCCGGGGCTGGAAGAGGAGCAGAAGAAGAACAAGCATGGTAAGTAACGTCGGAGACAGACACGGGCACGGCATCCGTGTTGTTCTCTGCTCACCCTGTCCCCAGCTCTGAGGGCAGGGGTGGGCATGGGGCAGGGACCCCCTCAGCTCTCTGGGGACAAACACGGGGAACATCGAGCAGCACAACGCACCCCATGCCGGGCACACAACCCCACGTAGCTCTCCCTGGCTCCACGATCTTCCTGGGAGAGGCTGATCTGCCTCGACTGTACTGCAGAGCCCATCTTCCCTGAGGCAGAGCCATGCAGCTGGGGCAGGTCCCCGGGATTTGGGGACCACCTCCGTGCCGACCTGTCCCTGGCCGGTGCTGGTGCTGCGACCAGCGACTGCTGGGCAGGGAGGGAGCCCTGACGCACTGCGAGATGCTGGGATGCAGTCACACATTTTCCTGCTCTGCATTTAACAGCACAAGCTGTTTTTTCCCCAGATCCCCAGCGCAGGCTTTTCTTTCCCTGGGCTTTCACTCTCTGCCTGTTTCGGTGGTTCCCCGGGGCGCTCCTCTGCAGGCAGGCAGCGGGTCCCTTTTGGGGCTCACCCAAAGGGTGAGCTGGGCTCAGAGCCGAGCCCCTCCGTGCTCCCCGCTCCGTGTGAGCAGGGTCAGAGCCCAGCAGGGCAGGGGGCGAAGCTGGGACTGAGGCATGTCACTGCTGGCAGCTCCCTGTCACCCTCCTGTATCACACGCCCACGTCGCTGCTCCGGGTGGCTGCGGCGTGCGGCTGGGGGCACCCGGGCAGGGGCACGGGGAGGTGCCTGCCCCAAACCCTCAGCACCACCTCGCTCCACCCCTGCTCTCTGACCCTGGCTGCTTTGGCCATGTAGGTGCAGGAGAAATGAGAGGTAGCCAAAGGAGGGGGAAAGCGCATCCCGTGTGAAATCCCTTTCTGTGGGGGAAACGGGTCAGCGTGAGCATCCCCCCTCACCTTAATTGGGGTGAGCCTGCTCCCGGCTCTGTCCCCATCCCAAATCCGCAAACACCAGCCTGAGGTCTTGCAGTGCCGGGGCTGGTTGTGTCTGCTCGTGGGCACCCTCAGCAGGCAGGGGAGCCAGCGAGGGGGCACGGGGTGGTTATTTAGGGCAGTCAGCCCTGCGGGCAACTCAGGAATGGGGGTGAGCCCGGAGGGCAGCACCTGACCGCTGCGTCTGTCGTCCCCAGAGGATTTCCACGCGGTGGAGACGGGGGCCAGCACGACCGGGCGCATGCGCTGCGTCATCTGCCACCGCGGCTTCAACTCCCGCAGCAACCTGCGCTCCCACATGCGCATCCACACCCTGGACAAGCCCTTCGTGTGCCGCTTCTGCAACCGCCGCTTCAGCCAGTCCTCCACCCTCCGCAACCACGTCCGCTTGCACACCGGCGAGCGGCCCTACAAGTGCCAGGTTTGCCAAAGTGCCTACTCCCAGCTCGCCGGGCTGCGGGCGCACCAGAAAAGCGCCCGCCACCGGCCCCCCAATGCCTCCCTGCAGGCTCACTCCCCTGCCCTGCCCGTGCCCCATCCCGCCTCCCTGGCCCATCACATCCCCACCATGGTGCTGTGAGCCCCGGCACGGCAGCGGGTTTTCGGAAAGCCGCTGCCAACGGGCAAAAGACTGGCGCTGAGACATGCAAAAAGCCGGGGGCCCTTGGCAGAGCTGGGGGGCAGAGGCAGGGCTGCTTTGCGTGGTGAGCGGGGCGCTGGTTTCGTTTTGGAGCATCGCCGTGTGTGTGGGGTTTGGTGGGAGGGGAGACAGGGACCCCCCCCCAGCTCTGCGGGCTGCACCTTGCTGGGTGCTCCCCAAGGTGGGGTGCGATAGAGGGTGAGCTGCTTGTCCCCGGGGCTGGCAGGGGGACAGGGGCGAAGGGATGGTGCATCCACGGGCAGGGCACGGCGCGGCGCCTCGTGGATTTGCTGGCGCACTACGGGCGGGCTGGGGCAGCCTCAAGGCTGTGCCTGGATGAATCGCGCCTGGGTTTTGCAGATAATTTGGTGGAAAGACAAATTGCTCTTGCCCCTTCTTTCTGCCCCAGCAAGTGCCCAGCAGAGAGACGTGGCACGGCCCTGTTGGGGCCACCAGCTTTCTCTCTGGTGGCCCTTCCCAAGGGACAGGCTTCCCTCCCGGGGAGCCCTGATTCAGCAAACGGTCGTGTTTCCCCCCGAGCTGCATTCGGCCTCCCTGCCTGCCTTCCTCCGGCCCCAGCCGTGCGCTGGGGTTCGCCCGGCGCCTGCGGGTGATGGGCTCGGGGTGCCGCGCTGGAGGGGACAAGCCAAGGGACGCCCCCAGCACGACGTGCCCACCGGGAGTGCCCAGCCACGGGCAGGTTTTGTGGGGTGCTGCTCCAGCATCGCTCCCCACCGCTCCCTGCAGCCGTGGGGGAACGTGTCGCTGTTCCTTCTGCCGCCCTCTGGGGACAGAAAACCCGTCCCTGGGCCAGCTCCGTCCCCGAGGACAACTCCAAGCGCCCTCTGGAGTCCTGCCACATGCGAGAGGAGCTGTGTATCATAAAGCTTGAAAGAAGGTATTCTAATATTAATTATAAGTCTAAGGTGTATAAAGTTCTCACAAACTGTGTTTTACTTCCAGGAAAAAAAAAAAAAAAAAGGAAAAAAAACCTGTCACTTTAACTTTGTAAATATTTATGTAAAACATTATTTACAAAACTTTGATATTATATATTATTTGATTGTATATGTACACAGTGTAAATACATTTGTACCTCTCTCTTGTATTCTAAATAAAAATTACTTGGAACATTTATCATTTAGAAGATGGATAGTGTTGAGAGCTTTATTTTGCTCTGTGCTGGGTGGAAGAATATAGTGATCAGGAAGAGTTAGTCTCAAATAACATGAGGCAAATAAGTGGATGTAGCGTCGACTGTTGGACCAAGCAGTGAGAAGAGGAAAGATCAGCTCTAGGAAACAGAAACCGTTCTGCAGATCAAAAGCGAAGGGATGCATTCACACTAGTAACAGATGGGGTGGTACTATTTGGGCTGGTCCCTCCCTGCCTCCACTTGTACAGCCTCTGTTTGAAACAACAACTGTTGATATCTTTTAATACCTTCCGTGAAATAATAGTCATATTTCAGCTGCGACACGCTACGGGTGCAAGTTTTGCTTGAAATAATATTTGATTTTGGTCCTGAGGAACCGAAGCATTCACGGAGGGTCAGCCCTGGCTTTTTTTTTTCCTCCGTATTTTCTCAGCAGCTCTAAGACTCTAACTGGTGTTTGAAGGAAATGAACACAACTTCCACGCAAATGTATTATTTGATGTTAGAGCAGCTCTGCCAAGGGTAAATCCTTCACCCTTCAAGAGCGCTTTTCGGGCACTACGCTTCCCTGCAGACACAGGCTGTGGGCTCATTACGGGCATCGCTTGGGCGGGTGGCTCTGCTGTGTAACGCAGGTCGGGCCGGTGTTCTGCTCGCTGCCTGGCTCCTCCACGGCCGTGGCGTGTGCTTCAGCCTCTGCGCTTCGCTGACGGGGCTGGAGGAGCTCTTCCAGGCACCTTCGTTTCATCTTGGGAGACAATCACAGCATTGTCTCCAAAAAAAAGGGAAATAATTTACATGTACACACACACGTAAGCAGAAATTAAGAGTCAGGGGAGGGGGCGGGCTGCTCTCCTTCAGGTGGAACATTTCGCTCTGTTCCCTGCTTGCTGACTTTATCCCCTTCCACCACAGCCTCAGCAGCACAGGGCTGCGTTGCGCCACCAGTACGAAGCAGCAGCGCCTGTGTTTCCCCACAGCCAATTCCCCTGGTAAGAAATGGCTGCCGGGCCGGGCCTGGCTCAACGCGCTGGGCTGCAGGGCAGGGCCCCGAGCTGAGGGGCTGGGGGCTCGGGGAGCCCCAGGCCGGCGCTGCGGGGTGAGGAGAGGCCGCTGCGGGCCCCCCGCCTCAGCACCTCAGAGGCCTGGCACAGGGGTGAAGGCGGCTTGCCCGCACTAAACATGGCCCCCCTCTCCCTTTCGATACCAACGCAGTGAAGCCCCCGCCTCCCGTTCGTGCCAGCAACCAAAATGGCCGCCCAGCACGAAGGCGGTGCTACACCTGATGCTGCTCCCCCCCTCACAGCGGCCCTCACTCAAGATGGCGGCGCCCACGCCTCAGGCGTGCTTTTTGCCAGCAGCCAAGACGGCGGCCGGAAGGCGCGTGTGGAAGGGGGCGCCGGCGCCGCGCCGCCAGTCCCCAAGATGGCGGCCGTCGCCATGAGGCTGCCGGTATCCCGCAAGGCGGCGGCGCCGAGCGGGCCGCGGGGCGGCGAGAAGCACCTGGTGGCGCCGGGGGACACCATCACCACGGACACGGGCTACATGAGGTGGGGGCCGCGGCGGTGAGGGTAAGCGGCGGGGAGGCGGGGGCCGGCCGATGTCGGGCTCTCTTCAGGTTCCCGTTCCTTCCGCAGGGGCCATGGCACCTACGTGGATGAGGAGAAGCTCATCGCCTCGGTGGCCGGTGCTGTGGAGAGGGTGAACAAGCTGGTGTGCGTCAAAGCGCTGAAGACCAGGTGAGCGCCAGGGCCTCGGTTATGGTGGGGGTGATGCAAGAGGCAAGGTGTGGGTGGTTGCTGTGGAAAAAGATGTGATTAGTAGTTATTAAACTGCTTTCTGTCCCTCCGCTAGGTACAACGGTGAAGTCGGCGACATCGTGGTTGGGAGGATCACGGAGGTAAAGCCTGCAGGCCCCCCCTGTGCTGCCCTGCTCGAGGCGTGACTTTAGGGGGCTCCTAAAGGCGTGCTGGTATCAGGGCGTTGTGGTTCTTGGTGCTGCGGGACAGCCGAGTGCTTGCAGGGTTGGATGTGACGCTCTTTTAGTCTGCAGGACATTGAATAAAACACCTACTGAGAACAGAGAAGAATATGTTGGGTTACAGAGGCACTGTTAGCGTGTGCTTGTTCAAAAAGGTGAAGCTGAAAGTAGGCTGCAGTGCTGTCTCAACTCCCGCTTGTCTCAGTGCTGGTGCAGACCCAACAGAAGCACTTGTGCAGGTCCTGGGGTGGGCTGTTGTGGTCACATCACTGCTTGTGGCCTTTTGGCTTGAAGCTGTCAGGTCCTGAAGATCTCTGAAGAGATCTTCTTAGTTTTCTGAGTGTACAGCAACAGATTTTTTCTTTTCCAGGTTCAGCAGAAACGATGGAAAGTGGAAACGAATTCCAGGCTAGATTCAGTCTTGTTGCTGTCATCTATGAATTTACCTGGCGGGGAACTGGTGAGTGCAGTTTGTACAGAGAAGTGCCAGAGCCCTCTCTTGTTCTGCTTCCACAGCAGGAAGTTCTGGAGAGCCCGTCCCACAGTTAGCACACAAGTAGTGTTGGTTTTTGTTCCTGCAGGAGGGTCTGTAGTACTCTGGTAACTAACTTTTAGGGTTATTTTGACATAAACGCTTCCGTGATTTAAAGGTGTGCTGACCAGTTTACCTAATTTTCCTTGGTGACCAGATTGCATTTTTCACAGCATCCTAAAGAGATGGTCCCCCCTAGCATAGGTATTAATTAATGTTTTCTAATTCTTAGTGATGTGTAATTTTTTCTGGCATTGTTCTTTTCAGAGAAGGAGATCGGCAGAAGACGAGCTTGCAATGAGGGACTATCTGCAGGAAGGGGACCTCATCAGTGTATCCTTCCACCGCTTGCATTCAGACATAAGAGTCAGGGGGCATGGGGGGAACACCTAGACCTCAGCAAGCCTGGCTGACACAGAGAGCTCTCTGCCACGGGCAGCTGGTGGCTGTTGGCTCTGAGCAGCAGTAGGGAGCTTGTTTCCTTAACTGGCCCTGACAGGCAGAAGTCCAGTCTGTCTTTTCTGATGGAGCTGTATCACTGCACACCCGGAGTCTGAAATACGGGAAGGTAAATTTTTCAAAAGCACTCGGTCTTGGCCTAATTTTGTTCCATTTGGCTTACATGAGTGTCTGTCGTGGTGCTGAGCACTCTTTAGATTTCCCAAACTGCGTAACTGGCTGGAAGTGGAAGCAGTTTAGAGCTCTTTCTCTGATGGCATCTCCTTGCTACAAAAAGAGGGGTGTGAGAAAGGCAGAAAGAAGAGGAGATGTCACTTTGAAGAGAGCTCTGGTGAAGGGTATCATTTAACATATCAGAAAGTTATAGCTAGGTTGGTGGTCCTGTGTTAGAAGGCCAGGTCTTTCTTAAATACAACACAGCTCTATCCATGTCAGTAGAATTTATTTGATTTATATCAAGGTAACAGCGTGATTTGGCCTTTTGGGGAGACACTTAAGAAAAGCTCTGGAGAAGAACAGGGTGTTATAACCCATTTGTGCAGGTTAGGAAGAGTCTTAGCTCCCACACTGGAACACAAAGAAGAGTTCCCCAACGCAGAGAGCGTGCGCTTTGAACTGCTGCTGTCGCTGTTACGGATTGTGAGTCCTGTTTCCCCCACTAGCTGCTTGGGAGTTGAAACCCAGGGAGAAAAATCTTCTGGCTCAAACTTTATCATTCCTCTTCTGCAGGTCATTGCCCCTGTGACTTGTTTCTCACTCCAGGGCTCTATTTTAGGCTTTACGCAGTCGGCATTTATCTCTGGTTTTGCGCATTGAAATAAGCCAAGGGGCCATTGGAGCGCAGGCTGCAGTCAGGATTACTAGACCAAGGGTATTAGCACTTAAAAGATGAAAGCGAAGTGTGCTTATTGCACAAAGGGTGAAGGACAGCGACTGGATTAAGAGGGAAAGTGTTCTTCTAAATTGGGCCTCTCAGTCCTCATTTTTCTGCAGGGATGGTTGATGTCTAGTTACGATCGAGATATTATTAACATTTGTGCTAAGCACTTAGAGTATTCTTCATCTTCAAAGGACTGCACAGGCATTAGCTAATCCTTCCAGCACTCCCAGAGGCAGGCAGGTTTTATATTCACTGTTTCACAGGAAAGAATGTTAAAATTGACCGGTTCTTTGACCAAAAATGGAGTGCATGTCAGTGACTTGATGTTATCCATGGTGGCTTGTGTCTCTCACACTGAGTGTCGTGGTCTCTTCTTCAGCTTGGCCAGGGTGTGCTCGTTCAGGTCTCGCCCTCCCTCGTGAAACGCCAGAAGACTCACTTCCACGACTTGCCCTGTGGTGCATCTGTGATCCTCGGCAACAACGGTTTCATCTGGATCTACCCAACCACAGAGCAGAAAGATGAAGAGGCAGGGGGCTTCACCACCAACCTGGAGGTGAGAGGACACGGAGGATGACGAACCTTGTTCTACCAATGATACTTAGCTAGTTTAACGTGGTCCAAGAGGCACACAAATAACTTGAGGCTTTCAAGAAGTGGGTATTTTGTGGCAAAACATTTTTTACAATAGGCTTGCATGATTTCCGTGTGTATTCATCTCTTTTCATCTGTCCTTCCTCAGCCAGTTCCCTTGTCTGACCGGGAGGTGATCTCACGGCTCCGAAACTGCATTGTGGCTCTGGCTACTCAGAAGTTGATGCTCTTTGACACTAGCATCCTGTATTGCTATGAGGCATCCCTTCCTCATCAGGTACAGCTAGTGCCGTACGCTTTATTCCACACTCTGGGGGGGGGGATTAGAAAGGCTGCATCAGTTGCTGCTGAAGTTAATAAGTTATGTGGTAGGGCTTCTTTTTATCTTTCCAAAGGATTTTGTAGTAAGTGATAATACGAACTTCCCCCTTACACATGACATAAATTGCCTTGGACATTTTCAGAAATAGTTTGAAGGGTTCTGGCTCTGGCAAAGCCCACCTATTTCTGTAGAGAAATAGTTCAATTTTTTGATACGTGTTGTGTATCTCTTGCTGGGTAGGATTATGGACCATCTGTGATCCCTGTGAAAATAGCATTGCATTTGAGATTGTATGAGGCTAAGGTGCAGTTTGAGAACAAGTGAAAAAGCAAGCATCATGTATTGTACAGAGACTGGCCTTCTGTTTATAGCTTCATTCTGCACATGCTGGTAGGCTCCCTCAAGTTGCAGCTCTTGCTATTGTACACCTTTCCTCCGTGAGTTTGTAGGTTCTGCCAGGACAGTCATTAGCAGTTCTCCTGTCATAAACGAGTAAGATCTGAAGTGGCTTTTTCTTTCATCCGCAGTGGCAGTACACTCAGCTAGATGGGGTGTTCTTTTGAACTGTTCTCCTGGTTAAGACATCTTTTCCCTTCCCAAATACTGGTTTATGGCCTTCAGTAAAGGTTGGGAGTTGTTAGTAGATTCTCCTTTGATTTCTTATGGTCTCTATATGAAATAGTAGGCTGGCAAAGTTAACTTGGAGTGCAATGGTAGTAGTTGTTTTTTGGTGCCAATGTTACTTTTCTTTCCACTCCAGATCAAGGATATTCTCAAACCAGAGGTGATGGAGGAGATCGTTCTGGAAACACGGCAAAGATTGTTGGATCTGGAGGGATAGTGTCAGAAGCAGTTATTTGAAGCCCCACCATGGCAGCTTTTGATTCTCAGTATTTTTTTTCAGTGTTTTAGTCCCAGACATTCATTCCATACTTCAGAAATTACCAAAATTGCTCATTTTAACTCCTCGGATACCTCCTGAGTCCTTTTAGTACGATAGTACTAAATAGTACTGGAGTACAATAGCCTTTTAGTACAGCAGTACATATCTGACCTTTATGAAGACACAGATACAACTGGGACATACCTTGTTGCTGTGTCTAGTGCCCCTGAATTTGGTGTAGAACAATAGGGAGGAAGGGATGTGTTTTGCGATTGGTTTCTTCCTTCCCAAAGGCTTTTAAATTGTTTTTAATTTTTCTTTATTGTGATGCAGATCTGCCAGTCTGACTTAGAGTTTTTATTTTCTTTCTTCGAGACCGCAAAAGTACAAGTCTTTGGAGGAAAGGAGCATATAACCACATTGTGAGTTTAGATGTTCATGGTTTATATGTCTCAAGGGTTTGAGACTGGATGTGGCTGTCCACGTGACCCGGGTAGCCACGGGTAAGCGGCACCTTCTCAATCTGTGTGCATCCTGCTAGTCCCTTTTACATGCCTGATGTGGCAAGCTCGTCCTCTGAAGAGGCTCCGGTATTGTTTTCTATACAAATATTTTATATTTCAATAAATTTTTTGAAACAGAGGTAGTTGTTCAGGAGCGTGTGCATTGGTTTATCCTCCTCCGGAATTAATTGGGTCTAACTAGAGAACTACGGTTGGCTTAAGTTTCCTTGTGCCAGGACTCTTGGAATGGTTGCAGTGTCCTGGTGCCTCCCCTTCCACTGTTGCTCTTCATCCCTTTCAAACAGGACTTGACCTTCATTTTCAGCATGTCTTCCATGCAGGGTAAGTGTGTAAGTGCCTGGCACTGTTCACAGTGGCTTTCTCTCAATTTTGCTTCACTGCAAGATGCCGTGGAAAGGTGAGTCATGCAGCTGTGTCAGGGCTGGGGGAGGCAGGGAGCCCAGCAGGACGCTGGCCTGAGGACCTTGGTTAGAGGTGGGCATGCTGAGCCAGATGTTGTCGCTTGCCTTTCCTGTGTAGAATGGATGTGGTGCTTTTCTTTCAATATCCTTTCAGATCTCTGATGTCGTATTAGAACTGTTTTATATGTGTATTGTGTGTGTGTGCGTATATATATATATTTGTTTCGTATTAGAGCTGCTTGCACCACAATGTTATAGTTGTTAAAAAGGCTGAAAAATCAAAAAGTCTACCCCAGTTCCCCCTGAATCTAATCTTAATGTTTCAAGTTCTCATGCTTGCCTCAGGCAAAAGAAAAAAATTTTTGCTCAGTCTTTTCCTGGGAACAATAAAAATCTTTCCTTGCTTTTCATCTGGTTCAGACTGCTCTGCCTGTGGTCCAGAGTAAGCACTAGGTGGCAGCTTCAGATCGTGTTTGTAGTAATCTTCAGCAGCTTTGCTTCATTTCTTTCCAAATAACAAGGGCTGGATGTCTGCCACCAGTGCTGCTACCTAAATACTTAGTAGAGCATTATGGAGCTCAGTGGCTAAGGACAAGCAAGGACACGGGTAATCCATTCTGCTGCTGCAAAACTCAAACTTTAGCCCATGCTGCCTCTGTAAAACAGTACTTAAATTCCTGGGGCTGTGTCAGTAGAACATTCCATGCAAGATCCAGGAATTGTTATTTCTGAGTTTTGCGAGGATTCCTTGGGAAATGTTAGAACAATTACATCCTCAAGATGACTTGGGAAGGTTGAAGACCAAAGCCTGACGGTGACGTTTTCAGGTCTGTATATGAGGCTGCTACCAGCGTTATCTGCATCAGCATGGATGGGAACAGTACAGAGACCGAAAGCTTCAGCAGTCTCTGCATCTTCCAATTAGAAGAGTACCTCTTTTTTTTCTATCCCTCTGCTGTAGTGTAGCAGCTGTTTATCTTACTACTGTTTGGGGAGACTGCGGTTTCTGCTGTGAGGCATCTATGGGTATGTACAGGCAATGAGATAAAGTGTCTGATGTTCCCTTTTTTGAAAGCATTTTTGAAGGCTAATGAGTGGTCTGTATTTCATCCAGTAGCTCTCTTTTTGTCTCTGCCACTTAACTATGTCAGGTAAAGGGCAAAAAAAGATGAAGAGACTGTACTTCACCACCTCCCAGAGAGATCTGATATCTGGAAATGGTTCTGCTGATCTCTTACATGAACGCAAAATGCTGCTCTGTCCTTCAGCAACCTCTCTGCAGGCATCTAACAGGTCAGGAAGGATCTGGGGGTGGGTTATGAGGCTCTTGAAAGCACCGTCAGTAATGTGGTAGAAGTGTTCTCTCAAATGTGGGCTGTCAGACCTGCAAGGTGAGACAGTGCCAGGTTCTGATAACGTGAATCTCAGGAAAAGGGAGCTGGTGTCTCTGCAGCGGGATGTGCCTGCACAGATGAGTTGTTCTCTTGTTGTTTGTTTGTACGTTTTTTCTTATTTTTTCTACATAGCAGCATCTTTTTAAAACTATCCTCCATGTCCAGGCTTCTCGTGCTAATCCTGTCTTCCCAGCATGGACTTTGATTACTTATGCTCAATAAATGAATATTCAACCCGAGAAAAAACAAGCTAGATTTAGACTGCTTCATCTGTACACTGCAGCATTCCTGATATTTTGGCCTTGGGAATGCGTTAAAAAGGGAAGGGCATGGGACTCATCCGGTTACGTGCTCCCAGATTCTTGGCAGTTTTGTTTTTCAACCTAAGAAGAAGAGCATAAGCAGGAAAGGTTTGTTTATTGATCACTTCTGATCTGTGCAGGGAAATGAAGGTCCTGGTATTTTTCTCCATGGCCACGAGAGGTCATTGCTGTTCTCTGCACATTCAGCCAGTGCCAAGCCCAGACCTAAATTCTGTGAGAAGGCTTCAACGAGGGGATTGTTGGCAGTTCCTGCAACCCCATCTACTGTAGCTTTGCAAGCCAGCACGTAATAAGAGATGGGAATGACAAACTTGCTGGGGAGGGATAAACTTCCTAAGCAGTTTCAAAGCTGTCCGATACAAGTACATGCCCAGCAGCCATTTACTGATGATTTGACTGAATCCTTGTGGCTTTTCTCTTTTGATAAATATCGAGAGCTAGTGCTCATCCACCTCACAAGCGATGTGAGCTCTAGCAGCACATCCCAGATTCCACGCAGAGGCTTCAGGTGTTAGTCATGACCCACAGTATGGCAAATGGCTCTTCTACGTTGCCCACCAGAGATAAGTGAGGAGCTGGGGGGACTGGGGGAGGTTTGGCAAACAGGACTGGGGAAGCCAGGGCCCCCATGTGCATAGGCAGGTCCACACAAGAAGATGGGCAGGCTGTATAGATGCCTTTGAAATGGGAAGTGCTCAAGATGCGGAGGAGGACTCCAGCAAAAGCAGCATCCTCTCGCATTCTTGAAATAGCCTGTGAGATTTTGCTAGGCAGCTAAGAAGGAGGGATGAAAAAGAAGAAACTATGGTTTCTGTGGTTTAGGAACAAAACCATAGCTGAAACCGGGGTGGAAAAAATTAACATAGAGAGAATGCCCATGTACTCACTAAAACAGCTTAGAGCAATATGATTTCTGGTCACTGCTGTCTGACAGCATCGAGCCTGTTTATAAACCAGCCACAGCACCTGCTTGTGCTGCCTATTCCAAGGCTGATACATAGCACAGATGTGCTTGCAAGTGGAGCTAGTAAATAGTTCCCTTGCTGGTGAGTGCTGCCTGCAGAAACTAGAGCACAAATCACTCATCTGTAGAAATAAATTTCCTGTTTCTTGGTGCTAGCGTTTGATTCATGAACTAATATGAAGAACGGCAACCCCTCCCTTCACTTCCAGTAATAACCACTGGGATTTCAAATCTGTGCTAATGGATTATTAATCCAATTACTGCTGCTATTATGTTACTTCTGTATCATCTGTGTGCAGTTTTGCTGTTCAAGTGAGGTGAATGGTATAAATAAAAAGCCTTGAGCAGACCCTAGAAGATACTGAAATCCCACTGAGATTAAAGGCAGTCTCGAAATGGTTGTCTCAGGTTTCTGAGGACTGGTAATTAACGTGGTAAGGCTTGGTATTTGATGAAGTGGTTTAAGATATTGTTACAAGGGAAATGGAGAAAAATATCACTGCAGCTGTTGGATGTAACAACCCCACATGTAATGGAAGGTAAATGGAGAAGGTACTGAAATTTCTGGATTTCACTCTGCTTCAGTCCTACCATAGTACCTGATAGAGATTATCCAGAAGGGATAGAAGGGAGAAGGCTCAGAAGGGAGTAACGTTTTCATTAAGGGATGGTTGGTATTGACTAATCTAGTAAGAAATCTCCCTCAAGTTGCTCAGCCTGTGTTGACAGACAGCTGGTTCCTCATTTTCCTTCAATCCATGGAATCAGCCAGGGTTGGAGCTATCAGCGTTGGAGCTGAGTAGATTAGACCATTGTAGTGAAAAGCTGATCTCCATTATTGAGATAAACCTGGAGAAATTCTGCTGAGAGGTTGTGGCCCTGGTTTTGTCTCAGGGTAATGTTGCAGAATTTCTCTCTACTGCATCTGTAGCACAAACAGCCTCAGTACCTGCAGCTTGAGTCACTAATGGGGAAATACAATAAAAATAGTTTGGGATCAGTATCGTGGCTGAGAATTAGTGATGTAGGAGCAGGCGGGTGCAGCAGAGGTGGAGGATCCCTTAGGCCTGAAAGAAGGGCTGTATTTCAAATGCTGTTGCCGGAAGATGAAAAATACATGTCAGCCAGGGACCTTGAGTGTGGCGTAGGAGATGTGGAGTGTGTTTGGATTTGTCACAAGGGAGGAGCCCATATAAACAAGCCACTCTGTGGCCAGATGGTTACCCTGAGCAGGAGGCTACTGCAGAAATTGCATTTGTGTGTTCTCCCATTGTCAAGTGGGAGCAGACGCAGACCTTTGACCAAGACACCCTGACCTCATACTGCTGCCTCAACCCTCCTCTATTCCCAAGGTGAACCGGAGAATGTACGAGGAACTAAACATCTTCGGCGTCACGGGCTGTGCCCCGCAGCGTGGGGAACGCGTGTGCTGCACATCTAACGGGCGCCACAGTGCAGGCTGAACAATGGGGGGTTTAACTCCGGCGTGGTACAGAACGGTGCACGAATAAAATCGTATTTGTTTTATTGCCTCTTTGATTGGCCTCTGCGGATGTTTTTGGTGTCAAGTTTTGCATATCCACTGACGGCATTAGTGAGGAAGCCAAGTCCTTTGTGCAGGCAGGACGAGTGATCCCCGCCTGTGGCGGAGCTGATGGCGGGGCGTGCAGCTGCCCAGGTCGAGGTCTCCTCATCCTTCCACGTTCCTGTGGGGAACGCAGGGTCCTGAGCTGTCCCGGGGCCTTAGACCCGTCACGGCAGGGGGGCCGTAGGTGGTCCAGGGGCCAGCCAGCTCTCCCTGACAGGCGGAGGAAGCGACTTGGGTGGCCCTCGCACAGGGACAAGGGCTGTGCCGTGAGCTTTCTGGGCCCTTGGCTGTGCTCCACGTAGGGGAAGAGCCCAGCTTTACGCCTCAGTTCGCATCGTTTGGTGGTGTAATGCGAGCAAATACCTCTCCCACCTGCCCTTTCCACCATCTTCCCCTTCACCCCGTTCCCCTCAGATATCCCTCATCCTGAGGAACGTGGGGGCACCCCCTCCATGCTGCCTCCCCCCCCCCCCAAACACCCCATCGTGACACCCCCATTTGCCTCATGGCTTCGTTCCCTATCCCCTCGGCGCCCCATTATTCCCTCAGAGCCCCCCTTTCCCTCATTTTCTCCCAAATCCTCACCCATTTCCCTCACGCCCCCCCCATCCCCCCCCGATTTCTCCTCACAGCCTCGCCCCCGTTCCCTCTCGGTGTCCCCCCCCACCCCCCAAAATCTTTCCCCTCAGCGGCTCCCCCGGCTCTCCCCGTCCCCTCCCGGGCCCGGCTGCGGGAGGGAGGCGGCGGCGATGGCGGAGGAGGGGCCGGAAGGGGATGTGACCGCCCGCCGGCCGGGGCCGCGCCGCGGGTTCCGCCATCTCCCTCACCGCTCCCGGGGGTCTCCCCCCCCCGCTTTGTCCCCCTCCTCCTGTCAGCCTCCCTTCCTCCTTCCCCTCCTCAGCCCGCTCCGCGCTCCCCAGGGCCGGGCTCGGCCTCGCCCCGCCGTGCCGGGCTCCCCCCCCCTCCCCGCGGGCATGCAGCCGGCCCCGCTCGGCCTCCCGGGGGTGCTGTGCGGGAGCCTCCCTCCCGGAGCCCGGCCGCGGCCCCGCTCCTCCTCCTCCTCCTCCTCCTCCTCCTCCTCCTCCTCCTCCTCCTCCTCCCCCCCCCCGGCGAGGCCGGCGGCCCCCGGCTCCCCGTGAGGGCTCCCCGTGAGGAAGGCCGGAGGCAGGCAGCCGAGAGAGCGGGCCCAGCGCTGCTTCGACGGCCTCCATGGCCCCCCGGCACCCCCCCAGCTCGCCCCGAGGGAGAGGCACGGGAGGAGGCGAGGTGAGGCCGGGGGAGGCCGGAGGACGCCGGGCCCTGAGGTGCCCCCGCCGGGCTCCTTGAAGCCGGGCTGGTGTCGGGGGGACCCGGCGGTGCGCGGAGCCAAGCAGGCGGCTCGGTGGCCTTCGCGAACTCAATGCTATGCAAAAGAAAAGGAAAAAGAAAAAAAGGAAAAAAAAAAAAAGGAACCTTGACCCTGGTCGCAGGGGGGGAATGAGCGTTTCCTGCCCGGGGTGAGCCTGCACGTGGTTTCTCGTGTGTGAGGTGAACTAATCCTGCTTGCCTCGGTGGAAGACACGCTGCATATGGCGACGTGAAACTTTGGTGACACTTGTTGTTACGGCGTGATCGGAACTCTTAACTTTTCTTTTTTGTTTTTTTCATAAAGCCACCTAAGAAGCCTTGCTGCTGTCTTCAAAAGCATTGGGAGAATCCGTGCTTGTCTTGGTTCTCTGCCTCAAGCGACTTTGTTACACGGTGAGTGCAAGCAGCACACCCACCTGAAAGAAATTCTCCTTCAAAGCTCCTTCCCAGCCTGGAAGATTGGGGGTCGCGGACTTCTGCAGAAGCTTCTCGTCCTGGGAAAGGCTGCCCATAGCTGCTTTATGGGGCAGCAGCCTGGAAAAGTTCTTGGGGACCAAAGGAGGCCAAGTCTGCCTGCCCTGCACTTTATCAAAGGAGCAGGGAAGAAGGAGTCATCGAAGCATGGGGGCCCGCACTGTAACGTCTTTGTCGAACATGGTAAGAGGTTTCAGTTGTTTTTTCTCTTGGTCTAATTTTGATTTACTGACACAGATGTGGTACGAGTTCGCTGAAGTGCATAGTGCAGATACAAAAATGCTGTGCTTCGTGGAAGTCTTTTGTTTGCTCTCCCTTCGTGCTTAAGGTGAATCTTCTGTGATTGTTTCTTGTGGAAATATTCCACGTGCATCAGATTGCTCAAAACCAGGGTTGTGTTCCTGCTAAATATGGAATACAAGGAAGTAGCTTTTTAACATCCTACAAGCTTCTTATTCCTGCCTTGGATTTTTTTTTTTTTTAATGTCTGTGTAAGTGTTTCATCCTTTTTGAGTAGTTTATTTCGTAGGTGTTGATGAACCACAGCTGATGGTGATGCTACTGCCAGTGACAAGTGTTTTCAATTATCTTTACAAAAGGGGTTCTGCTACTTGAAAAAAAATAGACGGCTTTGGAATCTTTGTGGGTACTGCTGTTGTGACAACTGGTGGGAATAAAATAGTTTCTTGTTAATTTGCTCAGTGCTTTTACAGCACTTTTGGTTAGTGGTTTCTCATAGCCAGTTAAGCTCTGATCTTGTGCTGTGATGGATTTAAGTGCAAGAGGCTAAAAGTGGCCGAGTTAGGGGTATAGCAACCCTTTCACCTGTCGGCATCCCGCAAATTAAGAAGGGGTCAAGAATCTCAGGAAATAACAGCAAATCGGAAGTGCAGTAGAAATTGGTTGGCTTAGTAAATGTTGCAAATGATTTATTTGTTTTTTAAATGCCAGAAGAGATTTCAGCTAAAGGCATCTCTTTCAAAAGTTAGACACAGAAACAAATTGTTTCTCTGATTCTTTTTGGAGTAATCCTTGCTTTTGCACAGCAGTTTTTCAGTTCTAATATTATTTGAGAAAATGTGCAGCAGGCCTCTATCCCGGGCTGGAGGATAGGATTTTCATAAAGCTTCTTCAGCAGTTCTGACCTCACAAGAAAGTTTATCTGTGAACAAAACAAAACTGCATGTATAATCTTCATCTAATTAAAAATGAAAATGTTTGCTGCCTGAGAACATAATCCACCAGTAAGTGGAACAGCCTTGGTTTGGTTTCATTTTAGCTTTCAAACTTTCTCTTACCCTGTGTTTCTAGAAGGGACCAAGAAATTCTGTGAAGTGTTTAGCAAAGACACCAGCAGAGATGTTGTACTGAAATACTATTTTGAGTCACAGCTATTTCTTCTGATTTTTGCACAGTGTTTGTGTGCTGAGGTTATTTGGGTATTGGAGGTAATTACTGGAAGGTTGGAGAATAAGGGCTAATTTAGCTCCCCGATGATAAACCTGCTGCAGGACTTTTCCAAGCCGTGCTGTCCGGACCGTGCTACACCCACTCCTCCAACTCTGGTTTGGTCGCTGCTTTTGCTCCTTTGGACAGAGTTTCAAGGTCAGATGAGATACAGCGAGCGCTGACCGCAAGCAGTGCAGTATTCTACCCACCTGTGGTGTTTTGATGTAGCAGAAGAGCCAGAAACGCTCCTTTTTGATCATGTAACAGGAGTAGGCAGATGGTAACTTTATGCTGGTATGACCCCAGGTCAGAAGATCCTAGCACATTCGCAAAGAAAAACAGCAGCTATGATGTCCATATACCATATGTCCACAAGAGACCTCGGTGGCTTGATTTAGAAAAGAATAAACTTGAAAGGGGACATCAAGGCCAGTACATCTGTTCGGAGAACTGCAAAAGATCAGCCTCGCTTTTCCGCATGAGGAAAAGTTTCTGCCTTTGAGTAAATGAAATGGTTCTTCGTGATGCTGGCACGAGGAGGCTGTACCACCGGTTTTGTGTTGTTCAGCTCTATTTTGAGTTTGGGCTCCTTGTAGCCTGAAAAACGATGTCTTAAAATATCTAGAAAAATACAGAGGAAGCAAAGTTCATTGTAGAAAGTTATTCAACTCCCTCATTTTTTTTTTAATTGACAGCTTTCTTGTCTTTGAAAAAAAAAATACATATATAATCTGACATACGGCCCTTATGACCTGTTGACTTTCCTATTGATGGACAGAGTAATGTTTCATGGTTTCAGTCCTGTTCAGAAGTGGTACGATAGGCTGCATTTTATAAAAGTAGATTAGGATTTCTGAAGACTTAATTTTTTCCATGTTTGTCTTTCAGCATTTTCATTACGTGGTTTCTTCTGAACGCTAAACGCTGTGTCTGGATTCTCTGACTGGGCCTGCTTTAAGGGCTCCTTAAAGCTAACCCTTAGCGATAGCTGAATTCTTAAAGGTACTTGTTTGAGGTTCTTGTTTTAATATACAAAAAAGTTGAGTTGGTAGTAGCAGCCTGCTCTGGTTGTCTTTTGGTAAAGCCGTCTGTAACCTTGGCTCGGTGTTTCAGTGGGACTGCTCCCTGCTAAGTCCTACCAGGGGCTCCTCAGTAGACACTTAGCGGTGATTTTCAGAGCACTGGTGATCTTAAATGCTTCCCTAGTACTGAATTAGGTTGGTAAATAGGTAAATTAGGTTGGTAAATATTATCAGATGCTAACGGTGTATGGCAAAATGACCTTCAGGGCAGTAATTCCATTTCTCGGGCTGTAGCACTCGACGCAATGCATCAAGTGGTTTCTGAAAAGCGAGAAGGCAAGTGGCCAGCAGTCAGCTCTGCTGGTGGTCAGATGCTGGGCTGGAATAATGCAGGAAAGCTCTGAACTTTGTTATGAGTTGACAATTGTGGGAAAAATCTGTGGGCAAGTGTTGGAGTTGTTCTTTGTCTTGTTCCTTTATCCGCTAAGAATATTTTACGCGCTGGAGTTTGCTCTGGTGCAGTTACCCTGGGCAGCGGGGTAGCCCTTGACAGGATTTTATGGATTTTGGTGCAGATGAGAAAGTGTAATGGCAATGTTTACCTCTTCCCCTATACTTTTCTCAGCTGAGAAATGAGTCTGCAGTCGCTGCTTTTGTGGAGTATCCAGCTGAGAGCAAAACCTCGGCCAGTGTTTAATTAGTGGGAAGGACTTTGTCAGCGCAGGTCGGTTTGCCCAGTAGTACCTCGTAGTACCAGGACGTCGTTCTCCGCAGAGCTCTTGCTTTTGGAAAGAAGAAAACAAAATCTGTCTTGCCCCGAGACTTGCTGCACTCCATGAACATCACACCTCTGCCTGTCTTGGGGTGCTGCTGCCCGGGGAACGAGCAGCTTCGCTGCAGCATCGCGGTACAGCAGGAGCTCTAAGCAAAAGCGGCACCCGAAGGCTTTGAAAAATGAATTTTAATGGTTAGCTTGTGCTGCTGAGGTGAAGAAGAGTTGAGGTTACTGAACTCCGCTGGCTGTGGGGTTGCTGCCTGGTCAGCAGCAGGGCAGCGTTGCGAGGGGTGAAATCCTGAGAGGTTTCCCTGCTTGTATGTGCCCCAAAAGCTGGGTTTTGTACATAGATTGCGATAGCAACCGTGAACAGGACCAATCTGTCCGTGGTTGTGGTGTCAGACCTTGAGTGAGCTTTTTGGCTTTAATAATGGGAAATTCGGTAAGTAGCAGCCTGAAATGTAGGGTGTTCACATGATGCCAAAGCTCTGATATCCGTCTCTGCTGTCATTAGCACCAGTTTTGCTGCGGCAGTCAGAACTAGCTGACTGGGGGGAGCCGAAACTTTCTGGAGAGGTTTTGGGCATGCAACTTTTACATGTCGCCTCTCCTTACGTACAGCGAATCACTGACGGGTGCAAACCCAGGCTCATCACTTTCATTGTTTTCTGCTATAAATCATAGCCACATTTTTTATTACTTTGCAGCATGTGTCAGAGTTTATATATCTGACTGGTTGGTAGAAAGAGAAGGAGTTTTCCTTTTAATCCGTATTACACCTCCATGCTACCAGGGAGCGGTAGCTGCTCAGCTTTGAGCTTTATTTTCTGTACGAGAAAGCGATAGGGAAGCTTAAATGAGTTTCTTACCATACTGAAAATAGGAGAACTACAGGAACTGGATCCACTTTTCCTATATTTCTGGTACTGAATACTTCTGAAGTTGGCTACTATAAACTTTTTCATATTGGTTCTAACGTTTTCTTATAAGGGTGCTGAAAGTTTTGGTGCTTTAACGAGGAAGTAATTGCCCAAAACTGATCTGTAGCGTAAGCTTGCCAAAGCTGCCGGTTGGAGATCAGCCCTATGACATTCACTATTAGGAAAAAAAAATCATCAATTGAAAGTCTCTTTGCGTGTACTGCTGATATGAAAATTTACGTTTTTAAGAGTGTGAAGATTTAATGATCTAATTTGGTTTACATCATTACATTTTGTTTCCACTGTGAAAATTATGAAACTGAGTAAATTGCTTTGGTTCCTTCCTAATGAGTTAGTGACCGACCAGCGTATAAAAGTATATAATATAATATATACTGTTGTAATTATATTGGTATTTATAATTTTAATGAAATGTTGCTCTCTTTTCATACCACGTAGGAAAATACCTAGTTCCAAGAGGCTCCAATTACTGTTTTGTTGTGAATAAAATGTTCCTAGTAACTTGAAGACTTTGGAATATATTTCTCTCAGCTGGGTGCTCCAGGACAGGTTGTGATCGAGCAATAATGGGCGACTTTGTACTCGTTATCCTTTATCTGTCAGGTACTTTATATGCAATATAAATTTATTAGATCGCGAATTGCCCGTACAGGGAAGTAATTTAAATGAGATTCCTTCCATTCGAGAACTGCTTCTTTAAAACCCGTGTGGCTGTAGACCTTGTATATCTCTCTTTTCCTTGTTCCTCAGGACGTTTTTACGCTCAGTGTCTGCCTCACCACCTGCGAAAGCTGAGACTCGAAGGAGACAGCTTTACTGCTCCGATTCCGCCTAGACCTTTCACCTGAAACTGTATCGTTAACGTCAGCCTCATGGAAGTCCCTCATTTAAAACCCCCCTTCAGTATCTGAGCCTCTGTTCTAAACCGACAGAACTTTTTTCATTATTAGCTTAGAGATTTGGCAAGCCCCAAACTTTAATTTTCATCTCTATTAGGAGAGAATTATCTATGGCTTTTGAGATCACTGCTTATGTACCCAGCCCCGATGTGCTTCAGTATTAATCTGGGTAATGCTGACATCTGCTGCACACCAAATGCAGATCTGTGTACTGCCTCTCACTATATCCCTTTCCGTCATACAAAGCTCTTGCTATATTTTTTCCTGCTCCAATTATCAAATACCACTAAGTTTCACTAAGAAGCCCCCGTGCAGAACTTGATCCAGGGTTGGAATATGTTAGGAAAGAGGCCTAAGACTTGCTAAACTGTTTTTCCACGTGGTGAGGTGGAAGATGAGGATGGGGAAAGGCTAATCCTTTTCCTGGGCAAAAGCGGTTCTGTTTTGTACACCGACTAAGCTTTGATAGCTTGCCACGTTTAAGCAGTTCAGCTCCTTCGTGATGAATAGGTAGCAGTTGCTCGTATGCCAGAGTTTCATTAATAGATTGTGCTGGTTCTGCATTCTTGTTATTTACACGTTTTAATAGAAAGGCTCTGCGAGAAGATCAGGACGGGGAGGCAAGAGAAAGCTGCGGGGGATTAGAAACGGAAATCATGGCTTGCGAGCGAACATCTCCTTCAGCACGCTTCCAAATTTGCCAACAAACTCGCAGCGTTTTAAATGGAAGCGTTTAAGTCTTAAACTTGGAAGTGAGGAGTTGGCAGAGTCCCCCAGCGGAGAGCTGGGAGTGCTGGGTCCTGTCCTTGATGCTCTGTGCCGCTGGCGCTGTGGCCTGGGGCAGGCTGCGAGGGCACGAGGAGGCGGAGGTGGCCCTGGAGAAATGCGTCGCTTCGTGGCTGTGGGGCAGGGGCGTTGTGCTTTGCGAAACTGAGAAAGCAGGCAAGAAATAAATGGAGAATTAAAAGTGGTGTTGGTTCTAGGGGTCGTGCTGCGTTGGCTCCCGTGGGTGGGACTGTGAGCAGCGCCCTGGCGAGGTGGCAGGTGAGGAGTGCCTGGAGTAGCTTCCGCACTTCTTAATAGCCTCCTGGTGCAGGGATGTGTTTGGAATAGGAGGCAGGGCTCCCAGCACCACGGCCCAAAGCCTTCAGCACCCTCAGGTCTCGCAGAACACGGCTGCGGCTCCGTTGGTGTACGTGATGCACGCCATAAGGTTTGAAACCTGTATTGTCGGGGTGTTGTGTGCCAGTGGATGTTCGCTGTGGCATCTTTCTGCACTACAAAATTATTTGTGTTCATGAAGACTGAAGGGAACCTTTAAAATGCTTTAATCCTTCTGGAGTTATTGTTTCAGGTGGATTTTGCTTTCCTTCCTGCGAGAAGTAGTAAGTCTCCTTGTAAAAAGGTCTGTTGTGAACCACAGAGGTCTGGGGCTGTAGGAGCATGTAAAGCACTTTCAGCAGAAGTTAGGACTCTGTGTTTGAGTTTTTTATTTTTTGTCTTAGTGCATCTTGCTCTACGCTGATCAAAGATCAATCTAAACAACCTGTCGGGGTTGTTAATCTGCATACCAGACTACCCGTGTTATCAGTTTATGGAGGAATCCCGGACAAAAAAGGGCAATGAACACCCAGTCAATTTTAGTAAGCAGAGCCGAGGCAATGTTTTTCCTTAGTTCTTACCCTTTTTCTTTCAAGTGGCACGTTTAATCCCAATTCTGCACATAGGTGTCAACATAACTTCTCATGAAACAGCCGGGGGTCGCACTGACCTGATGGCAAAATTGAACACGGTTCTGCTAAAAGTGTGTTGTAGGCTTTGGAGCGAGTTCCTTTCCATGTGTCTCCTTTTAATGACAGGGTGAGTACGCCCTGAATACCAGCTTTCTCTAGTTTTGCCTAGAGTACTTTCTGAGTTCAGGCTTTTAGCTGATTTTTGTTGTTATTGTTCTATCCCAGCACTTCTTCCTTGCTGTTTCCAGCTGAAAAGCATGAGCTTGCTTTTCCGCAGAGCGTTTGCTGCTGATTTGCACAGATGTAAGCTAGACCGTCACTCTTTCACGAGTGGGAAGGACTGCTGCTTTACGTGGTATTGTCTCTGTGCCCTGCTTTTACCTAAGGAGTAGAACCTCACCGTATCGTTATTATTCATTAAGAATTTGGTTTCACTGCGTACGTTCAAGAATCAATGTTTTCAGACGTTGCCTGCCTTGAGAAGTTTCTTACCATTAGCGCCACTTTTCTAAGGCATTTTGGTGCATTTATTTTTTTGACTGACTTCAGCTCGTAGCTTGCGCCTCACACGCCTGTTCATACTCAGGTGCCTTGCCAGACCCCGAGCCGTGTCCAGCTGCATCCTAAACTCCCCTGCTGAAGCACAGCCTGCTCAGTGCAAACCCCGTTCGCTCCAATCTCTCCTGAAAGGTCAAGAAATAGTGCTATGCAGAACCTAATTCCGCGTCATGTTTGCCTCAAGTCTGGGCTTTGAGAAAGGGAAGCCTGTCGACGTAGCGGGTTCTTCCCTCCTGTGCTGACCTCCGCATCGCCTCCTGCCCGACGTCCGTCGCCACTGTGCATGCAGAGCGACCTGGGCACGCTCCCGGTGTTTCCCGGCAGGCTGACACTGTGTCAGAGGACACATCCAGGCTCTACCAAGGGTGTTACACACGCAGAAGAACAGGGATACGTACACATCGGCTCCGTCAGCTTGTTGGGGTGACTGTAACTGCTGGTTTTTCTTCGTGTGTGCTCCCGCAGTAAGCCGCGCTGTTTCCTCCAGAGGCTGGGCGTTGAGTGGCAGTGGGGTAAGGGCACGGAAGCTTTAAATAGGAAGCTGTCAGGCTTTTTGGAAATGCTCGTTAATTCATTTGTGTTAAGGCTGCTCGATTTCAGCGCATCCTCTGTGCCCTCTCGTGCGAGGCGGCCGGCGAGGGGCTGTGCCGTACGGGTACGTGCGGGGTGCTCAGCTCCTGGCGTGGTCAAGGAGGTAACCGAGGGTTATCAACAGGGCTCCGGCGTGGTCAACCCGAGTCTTTGCGCTTGTGGTACCTTTAGAGTAAACCTTGAGAAAAACGAACTGCCGTTTGGGGCGCTGGCCACTAGGTGTCTTTTTTTTGAATCTTTTTAATGACTAGCTCTGGTTGAAACAGCCCCTGCATAGGAGGTGGCTGGGAAAGGAGCAGAAGCTCATGGCAGGAGCCGGGGCCAGAAGTGACAACCGTGCGCTTCGCAGAGAGCGGCTGTCAGAGCTCCTCAGTTACTTTAGACCTATCGCTTTTCTAAGCTCGCTTTCTGATTGGAAAAAAACATCTGGGAGGTGATGTTTGCTTTTGCTCTTAATGGGGAAACCTCGCTCCATCGCTACCTTGAGCTCCGTTTCAGCCTGTTCTTCAGTCTTTGAAACAACAGAAAATAGGTTTCAGTGCTGTATTCCTTTTTAACTGTTGTTGACTTCTGCGTTTGATCTCATTTCCCCCACCTCTTTTGCTGTGCCACACCGACTTTTTAAAATTGCGTATGCGTATCTTTATTTCTTTATATTAAATTGTGTGGTCCTCTCAGTATAAACACTGATTTTGTAAATCCTCTTTCAGTATTGTGCCCAGCGTTTCTAAATGTGAAGTTTTCCTGGCGAGGATACTTGGGGAGGATGCAGAAAACAGTATGCAGCCTGTTGGAGCTATTTACACAGTCGGTGTCAGAACTGCTATCACAAAACTAATTGAGGAGGTAAACTTTTACGAAGTCATAACAATGCCAGCAAAAGAGAAGCTGTAATCTAGTAATACTCTATTTTACTCAAATCTCTTTTGGATGGGAGAAGTTTATTATAATGCAGAAGATGTAGTGCATCAAGCAAAATAGATTCAGCTATAAATATGTATGCTTGAATGGTTTTTTTATTTTTATTAATTCTGAGCTGTCTTCGTATCCTCTGTAAATCTGACAACGGATAATGTTGGTTTAAAAGGTACGTTCTAGTTGAGGCAGAATTACGGGAACAGCGATTAGAGCTGTTGTTGTCTGGTTACACCTCATGTTTGCAAATAGCTTTGGAAAGCTCAAATGAAAAGTATTGAATTAATGCCAAGCTGTTTCTTCTTAAATACATTTAATTTGATGGATAAGAAATGCATTTAAAATTACTTGCAATTGAACCTTTACTTCTTTTAAGGCCGTTGATGGATTCCGTTAAATATGTTAGCTATATATATATATTCTCTGAATGTGTAGCTATTTAATAAAAAATAGATATCCTTTACTGGAAATGAACCGGAGGGGAGACAAAGCTGTTCCCATCACTCGATACTGCTGATGTTCGTACAGAAGCTGCGAGTGCTGTGGGTTCTGCGGGTGCGGTACGTCTTGGTTACATTTCCCACACAGATTTGGTTCTCGGGGCGCTGTGATGCTTCAGGTGTCACGTCACAGTTACCACTGCGAGGTGATCACGGAAGGCTGCACGTGTTGCCCGACCCTTTGTGTTCGATGTCATTAGGAGAGCAAGCTGCTGGGGAAACTCAAGCCCAGTTAAACCTCGGAGCAGGACCTACCGGTGCCTTCTCCTTGTTCTAGCTAGAGATTGGGCATGCAGTGAGGATGACGATGAGTGCGGTGCCAGAGACGTTTCTTTGGCGTTGCTTGCATGATCTGTGGGTTTAGTACAGGAGCTGGCTCTGGAGGGGGCCCGATCCTGCGGGCTGCTGTTCCTGCGTAGCCAAACCTACAGTGCTGATAAAACCCCTCAAATAAGTAGGCAGTGTTTTTGAGCCAAGCAAAAGGATGAATTACAACAATCGTGGTTGGAGTTCCGGAGGCAAACATTAGCTTTAAATGCTGATGTAATCGCTTTGCTCACTGCAGTGTTGTCCTCTGCGAGGCGATCTGTCGGGTCCCGCCGCGGTGCTGCCGGGCAGAGCTCTCCGGCAGTAGCGGTGGACTTCCCTGTGCGGTAGCGTGGCTTTGTACTTGTGGTTAAGGACAAGGGATTTCAAGGACGTGAAGTGAAAATAGCGATCAGTGCTGCGTTTGTCATCCCGTCGGGATTCACAGAAATGTGCGATGCCAACGTGAGATTTACATTCCGCTCACTGAAATAAGCAGCACGAATCCAAGGGGGTGCGTGAGGTGTCTGTTCTAATAAAACACATTAAACGTTCTAATTTGGTGCCTTCTGTTACCTTTTCTCCCCCCACAAAGTCAGCGTTACGGTGACTCGGCCACATTCACGTCATTTAGCCCTACATAGCCACAGGGATGTTAACAGCCCCCAGGTCAAGGTGAAGGGCGCAGACACCCCGGAGCAGATGCTTTCCAGCTCAGACATCGCTGTCACCCGTGGTTTTCCCAAATTAGGAAGCTTCAGCTGGACTTCACAACCTGATGATGTGAAGCCCCTGGTATGACACGGCCACCAGCGAGGCTTGAATCACCCGGAGCCGAGGGTGCCTCATTACCCGCTGCGGGTGAGTCACGGCCTGACGAAGGGTCGGTGCTGGGCTGGAACGGCACCGAGCGGCGTCTGAAGGGCCGGCTTCTGCAGAGAGGTTTTGGTCGTTCTGCCTTGAAATCGGCCTGAGTAGCTCTGTGGATGTCGCTGGTTCTAAATTCCAGGATCAGAAGGACGGCGGCTGGTCTGTGGCTGAGGCTTTCATCTGCCGAAGCCGCGTTGCTGGAAGTTGATGTGCTGCTCGTGAAATGCTCCCCTAAGGCAACTCGGGCCCTTTGGGGAGGGGGACTGAGGACTGGAGCGAATCAGACAGGCGGTTTATGTTTCCATTATTAATACGGTACGTTTTACGATTCTCAAATTGGAATTGCTAGCAGCTGAATTTTAAAAATGCACAACTGCTAAAAATTTTAGAAGTAAAACCGACCTCGTGCAAGCCAAGGTGCACTCTCCTACCTCAGAGACCTCTTAGTGCAGTCATCATGTGCGATCTCGTTGGGGTTTGGGTTCTTTCTCCGTGCTGCGGTGTGTGCTGCCGTCACCGCCCCTCGCAGCGAGCCTGGTGGGCAGCTCGGTGCGAGCTTTGCGCCTCCTGCAGAGGAGGAGGCCCTACCTGAGGCAAGGGGCATCAAAAACGTAATTGTTGGGTGCGTTCCTGGTTTGTAAGAAACTTGTCATTTATTTAGAACGGATCCAAGCGCACAGCAGAAGGGAATGGTGTTACAGCGATGCTGGACACAAAGCTGAGCAAACTGATTCCTTCAGGCTACAAAAAAGATGGTAGAGACTTGGTAGGCCACTTCCCTTCCTCCTTTCTTTCTCATCATAAAGTGTTTGAAAAAGAGAAACTCCTGGAGAACAGTACTTGAAGCAACATGCTGCTGGGGAATAAAGGCGTGGGGGAGGCTCTGGGGCTGGTTGAGAAGTTCTGGCAGCGCACCTAAAGCACTTGGTCACGGTGAGCCTGGTTATCTGGTGAGGTTTTGTCCAGCCGAAGCCCAGCGGAGCCCATGGCCAGCTGTGCTCCCCTCGCACAGCACCTTGTCCTTGACTCCACATCCCCCATCTTGGCTCAATTGCGGCGGCTGGCGCATCAGCGCAGCACCCGGAGCTGGTACCTTGCTGTGGGGATTACTCCTAGCCCCGGGATCGCACCTGAAGCGCTCCGCGGCCCGCTCAGTGGAAGGGGACAGCCTCACCGGGAGCTGGCCCCGGGTTGGAGGCACAAGGAGAAGCTCAGAAGGGGGGCGGCGAGGACGAAACGTGCGGGGCTCTTCTGCTGCTTCCTGCGCGTGGGCGGCTGCGAGCCAGGCGGGCTGACAGAGCTCCTGTTATTTTGCAACGTGGTGTGCCACGGCTGAGCCGCACCAAGGCCGCTCGTTCCGACTTTCCCCTGCGCCACCTACGCTTCCTCCCGCATCTGGTTCTTGCACACAGCAGAGAGGAAAGCTGCTGCTACCAGAACCTAACCAAATAAAACCAAACAAAAAAGCCCATCGCACGGGGGCCTTTTCTTCAGCCGAACGAATAACTGAGATTTCTTTCCATCGTTTCCCCTCAATCCAGGGGTTGTCCTTGCGTAAGTGAGCTGTGTATTGTCGTGCTGGGTAACAGATTTGTGCAGGTAGTGACAGTGATACACCAGTGCCGAGGCAAATAATGAAGTGCTGTGTTCTTCCTTGTACCAGGGAACAGCAGAGCACACCCTGGGTTGGTTTGCTTGTTTTGTGTGTGAGTCAGAACCAAAAAACCTTTCTCCTTTTGCTTTTTGTCATCAGAAAGCTGCAACTTCTTGCTGTGTTAGCCCATATGAAGAGGAAAGAAGACTTGTTCCTCCTTCATAGGGGTAGAAGAGAGGGATAAGAAAAGGGTGGAAGTGCCTGAGGCTACCCAGGGATGGGATAATTTGTGTTGGTTGGTTTAGATTAAAGCACAGCCTTTCGTACAGGTGATAATGCCAATACACAGAACGGTATGCGCGTTCATTTTGCCTTGATTTTTCATCCAGGGCTGGGAAATAAAGCTGAAACTCTTCTTACATAACTTACAGAATGCTCTCCGGTAGGTGCCTATCCGATATCCTTCTGCCGTTTGCAAATTTGTGTAGTGCATGCCCTGACATTTTGCACTCCTCCGGTATTTGTCTTCCAGCGTGCTCGAGCTGATTTTTTTTTTCCTCGACCAAATTGTTGCTTTTTCTCTTGGAGAAGCAAGTGTCTGTCTCCAAATTGGATGCTCTTTGCAGCTTGGCTGGTTGCTTTGTGTTCTGTCAGACCGAAAACCCCGCTGTTGAGCTGAAGAAACTGAAATCCTTGCTTAAAAAAGAAAATTGTAATTTCTTACTGCCTGCTAGAAAAGCCGTTGGCCTGCACTTGCAGGTGACCTGCCAAAGATTTAAAAAAGAGAAATTGGATTTTATCCTCTTTTTTCTCCCTGGTTTTAAGATGGTCAGAGCTGGCATGAAAAATGGTAGCTTTCTAAGAGGGGCTTTGTCTGCCCTAAGCAGCAAAAAAGAGCAACCCTAATCTTGTTTTTCTTCTTGGGTCGCCTTTTAAGCTTTTGGCTATATTAGCTTGCTATTGAAAATAGTACTTCTTCTTTCTGCCCCTTTGTGTAAAAGGAAATAGATGTCTTGCCCACTCAATTTGCTATTTTGACATCTTTCTACAGTTCTCCGTAGTCGTTCCTTCCTGGCGCATGTTGTGAAGAGGGTGCTCACACGGTGGTGGTGCCCTTTTTGGGGGCAGCTGTATGGGAAGTGCTGTCGGGCCGGCAGCCTGCTCCCCCCCGTGCCGCTGCTCCAGCCGGGGTAGGGGTGCTGCTGCTTCAATGAAACCTGCCGGTTTGAGTCACTCGTGAGTAGTCTGTCTGATTTTTAGTCAATATTTTGGCTCTCTGATGTGTAAAATATTACCTCGGGGTGCTAACTGCAAACAGAAACAGAGAACGGTTTTTGGATTTTTTCGGATGAGGTTGGTCAAGGTTTTTACCCAAACTCATCGGTATGGCTGGGCCATGTTGCAGAGGGATTGCACGGACAGCAGAGGGTTGTGCATTATAATAAGCTTTGTTTTGAAAACCTGTCTTTTCCTGCAGATTGCGGTTACGTGGGGTGGGTCTTTGCTTTCCACTTTCTTCTCACCGGTTGTTGAGGTCTGACCTAGAGTTTGCAGGGAGGGTGGCGGCGTGATTGCAGCGTGTCGGTGCAGGACAGACGCTCCAGTTCAGATGTTTTGTTCCTCGTTCAGCCTGCTGATTTTTATTTATTTTAACAAACAGTAGCAGAAATTGAAGAAACAATAATGCACAGATCCACCTCTCGGCAATTTCCTTTCTTCCATTGCTCTGACCAAAACAGCGATGGGAAGGAAGGGGCATGATTGCAGCAAAGTGTTATGTGTCTCTTTCACAACGTAAACCCTGTACTTTAGGAAAGATTGTATTTCTGGACTAAATAGTCCAGAAATATTGTCCTTCAATTTTTCCTCTGTTGTCTCTTTCCCACAAATAATATTTTCATAAGATGCCATCTGAATTAATGCCACTCTTTTCTTTGGTGTATGAACGGTTATCTTTCTGGTGTCATAAAATAATCCTTCCAGCCGAGATTGAGTTCATCGTTCAGCATCTGTGTTCAAAGGAAACGTCTTCAGGATTACAAAAAAGCTAAGAGCCGTGAGGAGGCCATCTTGCTGGTGCGATCCTCCGGGCTTTGAGATTTTGGTTCATAGCACTTGGTTTTTTTTTTTACCTCATGTCTAGGGACATTTTATCATCCTCCTCTTTCCTGTTCCAAGCAATTACCATTTATTTTATCTTCAAGCAGCAGCCTGTGGCAATAAATTTTAGGAAATTCCTTCCCGCCCTTTATTAAGCCCTACATAATAGCTTCCGCTACTCACTCATACATTCATTAAGAAGAATTAAATGAGTGCTGGCGGCCATTAGCAGAGCATTTAATAACCTCTCCAAGGGAAGGTGCAGCAGATTGGAATAAATGAACAGGAGTAAAAACAAATGAAATAACTGTATAGAATATGCTCAACTAATTTGTTCTTAAAAAAATAAAATAATTACTTATTTACATGAACGTAGCGTTTTTAAAGGTGCCTGGTTGAGACAGTCCCCAGTCGCTGAACTCCGCAGGCAGCGACGGTGTGCGCTTGGCTGGGCTGCCTCGTGGAAGGGGTGTTTTTAGGGTGAGAAAGGGCATTTTGGTATGTCCTGCCGGCTTCCCTAGGTGCTGGTGGCGGTGAGGACATGCATCTGTCTGGTAGGAACCGGGCCGTAGCTAATAGCTCGTTGTGTCTCCTATCAGCCCCGCAGCGGGCTGCCAGGGGCTGATCCCTGCCAGTCTGTTACGTTCTGGCCGCTGACGTGGGGTGAAAACCGGGGGCTGGTTACCAGTAACCAAGTCACCCCCTCCTCTACCAGCTCTTAAGCTCCGGTTTAAAGAAAATTGCTGTCAGCTGACGCTCGGCACATCAGGGATCAGAGTCTGAACACCCCAAAACTGATCTCTCTGGAACGCAGCTAGCTTAGCAGGTATCCCTGCGGCACGTTGCATGGCAGGTCTCAGCGCTGCAAGCAGGACTAGTGATGGCCTTGGGCTTGCACGCTGCATCGTGTGCAGTGGCTGAAGTGTTTTCACTGCCTCTGCTCCCTTCCACTACTGGTAATACTTGAACATCCACGCATGCAGTGTGACCCGTGCCGATAAGCAGCAGGGACTCATGTAGGTTAAAGCCCTCCTGTAATGGTTGGGGAGGCTGCGTAGCAGGATATGCATTTCCTCTCGTCGTGATGGAGAATGAACAGAGGTTGAAGGTGATCCCAGCTGCTGTTCCACCATCCCACTCGTGGTGAGCTGGGGCAGACGGGCACGTGAGCGTGAAAGGGCAAACGCTGCCCACACGTTGGGTTTCCAGTGTAAGTGCACCTCAGCCTTGCTCAGCAGGCTGCAGCGCTCGAGGAGCTAATGCGGCCACGTCGTCGCGGCACGCCGCTTAATTCAAAGCCTCAGACTGACTTTTACTTGGGTAAAAATACCTAGTAAATAACTAACGCGAAAACTTTACAGCAGCGGTTCTTAACAGCCGGTGTTTCATAAAGGAAGTGGTGATGACCTTAATTTCATTTCGCTGTTCCCTGTTTTAGAGGTGAAAATGTCTCAATTCGAAAGTAATTCAGCTATTGTGGATGGCGTGTTTTTGTTGTTGAGGTTTTGTGGTTGTTTTTATTTTAGTTTTGCGGTAGTCATTTCTGATCTCATTTGAGGAATCAACGAGTTGAGAATAATGACACGATAATTGCTGTTATTGAACCGAAGATGCAGTTTAAGATTTTTACCTGGATCACTACATTTGATTGATATTTTAATTTGGTTTTGGCAGATGAAAGATAATGAGAATTGGTTTGCACTGGAATTACTGATTTTTTTTCCCCTACTTTCTAGTACATATGTAGCTTCCCTATTTTAATTTCTTATTATATTTAAAGAATCGACGGTATACGAAAGGAGCTGATCTGCACAAATAACTTCAGTATCTGTGCTGCTAATACGCCCTGAACGTCTTCTCCAAGTCTCTGTGCCAGGTAATAGTTCAGCTAATAGCTTTCAGATGCATTGCAAACAACATCGGAGAGAGACACAAACGTCTATATCAACTTGGATGTTTGCATTGCTTTTTGAACGGCCTAATCACCTCTCGTTTACGGGAAGAAGTCGGCGGGAGAGGGGCAGGTGCTGCTTGAGCCGATGGGTTTGGGATCTCTGGTGGCGTGGTACGCGGGCGACCAAGCGTTGCTGAAGGCAGAGCCAGCCTGCGGCGTGGCGGAGGAGCGGTGAAATGCTGACGGCGAGCTGGTGTGTGCCCCGGGGTCACTGCCCTGCTAGGAAATAGCAGCCTCGGTGATTCTCGCTATTTCCTCGCACTTCTGCAGTGTCTTGCAGGTGGGCCCTAGCTTCTAAATGCAGGCAATAAAAGCGGGGATATTAAAACCAAACCAAGAGCAGCCGTGCTTCTGTCTGCGGCGTTCCCCCTCGTTGTCATTGTGGCTTCAGCTGGCAGTGCTGGGGCACTTCTTGCTCTGTTTCAATTATGCTGGAAGCTTTTGTCCCAGATTTGAGAAACGTGGTTAAAGAGTCAACGTAAATCCCAAATGCTTGCCCTCGCTCTAATCGAAGCTAAAAATTGTAATAATATCGTTATCGTTCGGCACAATTCCCTGGTGCCCTCCTCCTGCCCAGTAACGTGAGCCGCTCAGCACGCTGACATCTGATCCGGAGTGGAGGCAGCCGTGGAGGCAAGCAGCAGCTTGCTAATGGATTTCTGATTGTTCTCCTGCTCCCTTCGCATCCTGATGAATGGTGCGTAGTCGGCTCTCGCAGTCTGGGGAGCTGATAAAAACACTTTGCCCTCATGTCATTGCGTTTCTCCAGGAGAGTAAAAAAGCAGATTTCCTTTGCTGTTCCAATGGCTTGCTCTCCTGCTCAATTAGGAAGAGATATATAAAGAAGCAGCCGCCCTGTCTGAAGCTGAAATGAGTCTTATGGCTTAAATTAGGTCTTCCTTGGGTGCCTGGAGAATCCCTGCTTGTTCTGGGACAGCTCGAGCAGCCCTTCCTAACACTGCTTTGCTCTGAAGGCCTTGGAGCATGGATGGTTCGTGGCTTCTGATGGGTGTCAACGTGGATAAATACTGAAAAGGAAGGCACAAAGAGGATGGAGCCAGGTCGTGGAGCCTCCCTCCTCAGAGAGGTTCAGGAGCTGCCTGGACGTGGTCCTGGGCACCCTCCTGGAGCAGGGCTCGGACCAGGTGGACCCGGAGGTCCCTGCCACCCCAGCCCTTCTGGAAGTCCCGCAGAGCTGACAGCAGGAATGCCCTGCAGCGTTTTATTCCCATGCATCTGAGCAATACCTGCTGAGTGCTTCAGCTCGTATTTCAGTAGTTATCTTATTCTTATTCCCTCCCAGTTTTAGAAAAGATGATGAGTCGTTGGCTTGGTCGGTGCCGTTTTGTAGCGGAACAGTTCAGCGCGCGTTTCTTCCCATCCCCATCTCGTTATATTCCCCAGCTACCCCTGTTGGCCTCGTTCCGATAAGCAGTGTTAACTTGTATTCAGGCCCAAACCCTGCGCGCACAAACCGTGCCGTCGTTCTGTCGCACGGCTAAGTGGTACCGAGGTGAAGTCATTTCCGTGCAGGCGGCTGCCTCTAGGGAGAGCCAACGCACAGTATAGGGTCAGCAGCGCAATATAGATGGTCAGCAGCAGGGTTCATCTTCTCCTGAAGGCAGCGGTGTTTGCTCAGCATCTGCTGCCTTCTGGTGGGATTTGAAGGCGTCCTCCCGTGGCTGTAAGAAGCTTTTAAGTGAGATCTTGGTCTCCCCTTAGGAAGGAGGCGGCCGGTTTACCTCCGCTCGTGCTGTTAGTCCCTTGTTTTGCCTGGTACTCCTGCTGTTCTCCCTGCGTTCAGCCGTTCCTCAGCTGTGTTTCAACTCCGGTCGCCGCAGAAGATGCAGGCCGGGCTGGTTTCCTGCGGGTCTGTTCAGCTAACGGGTGGCTTCCAAAGCCGCCGGGTGCTCATTGCAGGAGACCGGCTGCTCGGGCCGGCACGTCGGACGGGGCCACGCACCCGCTTCAGGCCCTGCAGGGACGTGCAGCTGGAGCCCTCCCCTGCCCCTTTGTTCGACTCCTCGATAACGGCCAGCTGATGATTTTAGCTTGCAACAGCCGTACCCCTGTCCTGAGGACAGCCTAGTGCTGATCGTCTCTATGGCCATCCATTATCCCTTCGTTTATAGTGCAAAAGATGTAAAGCAATGTAATCCTTTTTCCCGTGGATCCGTAACGCTTGGCTTAGCGACTGGTTTTGGGCCTCGTTTGCCATTTGAGTTACAGCCACTTGGTTTCTTCCTTTATTTGAAAGGATGCCAGCAGAACGGAATATTCAAATGTTTCCAAACTTTCCCCGCTGCGTGTCACAAGGAAAATAATCGCTGTGCCAGCACCACCAGGAATCCTTCTTATCATACGTGGGTTTTTTTTTTCTTCGATTACAGCCTCGTGAAAGGTGGTGTTGAGGCAAACATTCCTCTTTGTGTTTCCTGGGATGGGCTGTCAGTTTGTTAGGCGTCCAGCAGCCCTGTGTATTCACGTGTGCCTTTGGAGGAGCTGAGGCGCAGCAGGTCACTTTGTGCCTTTGTTCACTGCTGAGCAGTTAGAAAATAATTTGTCTTTGTTTCTGCTCCCAAATCCTTTAGGGAAATGATTGCATATTCTTAACCCGAGAGCTGTGGCATTGAGACCTCTGCGTAAGACAGAAGCTGCTCCTCACCTCCTCAGCACGGGGGCACTCTGCTGCTGCTGGGGCCCTTTGGCTCTTACTTAAAATTAAGTGAACAAAGGATTTTCCCGTTCAGCCAGAACCAGGTAAGTGGCACAAGAGGTGTACGTGCCAAATCCCTGCGGCGTTACGAGTGAAAGCTGGAAGGCAGCTGGTGTGGGCACCCCGTGGGTACGTGCCAGCACCGATACCACAGAGCCCCTCTGCTCCCACGAGCGGGGAGCTGCTGCTGGTAGCAGGCAAGTGGGCTTCTACAGGACCCAGCAACGTTGGCGTTGCAGGCGTGGAATTAGGGCCTAGGTTTCTTGATTATCTAATAGCTTGGTCGTCTGCTGTTTAACCTGCTGAAGGTTAATTAAAAAAGGGGATGGATGACCTTGTGACCTTCTTGTTAATCCGAGTATGACTGGGCAGAAGTAAGAAGTGCTTTGTGTGCTGAAATTGGTTTTGAAGCCTTTTCTAGATTCCCTTCCCTCCGCCCACTGCTCTGCGCCTGGCATTTTTTTTCCCAGCTTGACATAAATATTTGGCTAGGGCTGAAGGGATGAACAGAATTACATGCTATCAGCAGAATTAGAGGAAAAGACGTTCCTCTGCCAGTCACATCATGCGCCGGGCACGGCAAAGGCTCGGCTTAATGCATCTTATTGTGTCCGGCGTATGCTAAGCAGGACGAAGCAGAAGTGGGCGCAGGTCATCGCCCACTGCGCGGTTCCCAGGCTCGGGGAGAGCCCTCTGCCCGGGAGCTGGAACGAGCGGCATGCGGCGGTACCCGCTGCATTCCCCGGGCTCATTCCTGGCATAACTCGGCCTTTCCTTCCCCCTTCCCCGCCCCTGTCCTGGCTGGCGGACCCCGTGCTCGCCCCAGCCGCACGGCTGCTTCGTGGGAGAGCCGAGCCCGGGCTGTGCTCCGCTGTTTGCCACGGGGCGAGAGGTCTGCCGCGGCTGTGAGCCCGCCGGGATGCTGGGGCAGGAGGGGCGGCACGCGGGATGGGTGCCTGGTGGCACGGGGCTGGACACAGAGGTGTGCCAGCCCTGGCAGGCAGCGTCACAGCACTCGTGGGGGCATCTGGAGACTGCCCGGTGGGTGGTAGGGTTTATTTACGTGGAAGAGAAGAGCCGACTGTACCCTCGTCGGCTTGCTGAGCTTTAGACCAGTGTAGATTTGCCCGGTGAAGATGTTTATCCTTGCAAGGGTACGGTAACCTCTTCCGAAGTAATTGAAACTAAAGAGAAAAAAGAAATCAATAACGCTGGCGTAAGCGTCAGCTAATGGGTTGTGCGTGTCTGTGTGATCCTCGGGGTTACAGCAAGGTGTCGAGCAGGCGGGACCTTCTGCCTTGGGTTTTCTGCTAGGGCGATGATGGGTGTGAGAACAGCTGCTTGTGCGAGGCGTAATTAAAGTTTAATTGGAGATGGCCATTAGGAGGTTAGAGAGAGTGACGCGGGGAGAAAACAAAGGTGAAAACAAACTTGAAGGTTTAAAGAAGAGAGTTTGAAGAAAACTAAGCTGAGGAATGGAGGCTGGCACAACGGTGGTGCAGAGGAAAAAAAAAGGGCTGAAGAGCCAAAGGGCATTGGGAGAGTTGAGCTGGGGATCGGCTCTCAGAAGTGCAGTTGTCTGAATCCTTCTGGGATGGCAGAGGAGGAGCTGAGGAACATCAGGACGTGAGTTCAAGGAGCTCTGCGGTTCTTGGAGGATGTATGTTAATGCTCACGCCCCTGGTGAGTGGGAGTGGGTGTTGCATTATAGCAAAAATGCCTTTTTTTTTTTCCCCAAAATATCACTGGTCATCTCTCTAAGCGTCAGCGCTGTGTTTAAATCCAGGTTTACGGTTTGTCGTGTCAGAGTTTCACAGGGAGCTGTTTGTGTCGAGCGGATTTGCAGTGGCACCGGGGAGGCAAATCGCTCTTTGAGTGCTACACGTTCCCGTGCTGCTCTGTGAACCGAGCAGCAAAACCCCACAGATCAGGGCCCTCACAACCAAGCCACAAACGCTCTCCCGAGCTCTGCAGGGGAGGCCTGTTTTTCCTGGTGGAATTAAAAGGGTCGTTCACTAAGCATTTCCCACCCCTTCATCTTCCTTCTAATTCCGCTGGAGTTGAGGCATGGAGGAGTGCAAGGGCTTGTCCTCGGCCCTGCTGGAAGCCCGTGGTGGGGCTCACTGAAGCCTGGCAGTCACCGAGGGCTGCCTACGATGTTTTACCCTACAACTTCTAGCCAACAGGAAAATACTGCCCTTAAACAAAATATTTAGGCAGACTCTATTTAAACATCCCCCGGAGTTTCCTTTCTTTGGAGTCGCATGCTGAAATATGTTTGAGAATTCTGCTGTTGGAAGTGGAAAATGGCACGTTAGCAGTTTCCATTGAATTTTCTCCTGGTGAGCATGCGCCTGTAGTGCCTGCGGACTTTCATCACGCTCTTCAGCAGAGTTGCTCCCAACTCTTAACGGGGGGAAGTGCCGTTTCCTAAGAATCCGGGCACGCTTGAAATGCTGGGAACAGATTTAGTAGCTTTTGATGAGAAGGTTAGCCCGGTGCTTAGAGCGAAGTCCTGGGAGCTGTAAAAGCGCAGGGCCATTATGCTGGAGGAGCCGAGTGACTTTCCTCTCTGCGTGACCTCCAGCAAGTCCTCAGACCTCTTTGCATATCATTCAGCCCAGCTGGAAAACCCAAGTAAACAGCAGGAACCTTGCTGGAAGCCAGAAGCCTCGATTGACTGAGTTATGCTGGGGAAATGGGGAAATTAAATAAGTCATGAATTAGACTCAGGGAGGGAACATGCGGACTGGATTGGCTTAAAGAGAAAAGAAGTCTGCAAATACCCCAAACTACCTTGTTTGGGCTTTGTTGGAATGGGTGAAGCGGCTTGGTGCCATCCCACTTCACGGCGAAGACAGAAAATGATACTTGCACTTTGCCTTTTTATCAGACTGTTTCGGAGGCTGGAGGAATAGTTAATCAATATTTCTATTAGACACACGCTCGGGCCCCTTGCCACAAGCACTCATTTTTAAACCCTTCAATCTTGTGTCATTTATGGAGATTGTATTGTCAGAAACAGCGCCGTAAATAATTTATTTTGCTGCCAGAGCTTTTCTAAAGGTCTCTAGGCGCGATGCGAGATTTCCTCCAGGAGCTGTAAAGCTTCCAGCTCAGTTCGCTATGGCAAAGGAGGTTTTTTTTTTTGAAAGAGAGACGAGGAGGGTGGTGGAAATGATTGGTTATTTCAGGAAGTGGCTGGCAGCTGTTTCTTCTGCATTGCTATTGCAATCCAGAGAAGAGCAATTAGTAAGTGAAATTATTGCTGTCTGATTGTTTCCTACTCTGCGTGGGAGCAGCGGGGTTTCTCGTGCACCCAACTGCCTGGAAGCCCGGACCCGATGAGCCCACGTCCCGCGTGTGGGGTCGCTGTGGGTGCCAGGTCCCCTGCCGTGCCGTGGTGACCCTGCTGTAGGTGATGAGCATCGTCCTGCACGGCTCCAGCAGAAGCGTGGAGCCTCCAGTTTACCTGTTTGACGTTTTCCTCTCTCTTTAGTTCCTACCTGGGCTGTCAGCTGCAGAAGAAATTTGGCACCGGCTTCCATTTGTCTCCCTGAGCTGAAATTCCCTTGGGCTGCCCAGGTCCCCTCTCCGATGGGCAGCTGGCGAGCACCCAGCGAGCACCCATCCTCAGCTGGGTCTCCGAGCCTGCAACACAAACTGAAGTCTGTCAAATGTCTGTAGCTTCTCAAAGCCTGGAGACTTCGCTGAAGGAGGATAAAACCCTATAGCAGGCCCAAGTAAACGCTGGCTCTGTACTGGGAGGCTTGCAGGGAAGTCGCTATTCCCAGTTTACTCTTGAAAGCGTTCCCAGATCTCTTAACGCTGTTAGGGATTTCTGGTTAACTAGCAGGGAGTGCAAGGAAAATCCTGTGTAAACTAACCTGGTGTACTCCCCAGACAAATTAGAAGGCAGATACCTAACAGTACTTGCGGGAAAGCAGTCACAGGTAGCGCAAATTATCTCCACGAGCTTCCTTTGCTGAAGGTCGGGCGCAGAGAGCCGATTTGGCCTTAGCTGTGCCCTGCGAAGCTCCGCTGCGGCCCGGACAGCCGGCTGGGCAGGGGCTGCGCGGGGATCGTGCTCCACCAGCGTGCTCAGCTGCTCGATCCCAGCCCTGACCTGCAGAGGTTGCTTGCTGCCGATGCGGGTGTTAGCGACTCCTCGGAGTGCCCCTGCCTTGCTCACCTTGGGTTCCGTACCGAGAAATCGGCGCTTCTCGTAAATGAAGACTAAGCAATTTAAGAGAAACTCCGGCTTTTTGCTTGGCAGGAAGAACAAAGCGCAGCCCGGCTGCTGTTACGTGGCACGTGGCAGGTTCCAGGTATGGGAGGAAACAAACGAGCAGGTCCTGAGCAGGTCCTGAGCAGTTCCCGAGCTTCCCAAACGGCATGGAGGCGATGTGCCTGCAGCTGGGGAACGCCCGGCCTGGGGCTGGGGCCTCTTCCCATCCGCTCAGCCAGCCCGGCCTGATTGATCAGAGCCTGGTTAATAGATGAAATGTCAAATGCTTGTTTGGTGTAGATGTATGAATTCTGAAAAATTGCCTTTTTTTAGTGCGTTAGGAAAATAAGCACAATAGCTATACAAACCGAGCACCCTCATCGCCTCCATCAGGTGCAAAGCGTTGCGTTTTGACTCGCTGCACGTGGAAGTGGGAGGCTGGCGCTTTGCTTCTTTCTGTCTTCCATGGGCCTCATCCTTCATTTGCCCCTCCCTGGCTGCCGTTTCACACGGAGCAGTGTCTGCAGGCTTGGCTGTCGATGATTTTCCCGCTTCAAAGGAGCGGATCAGGAATCGAATTTATCTGGTTTTATACCGAAAGAACAAACCGTGCGGTATTTGATGTTTCCTTCTTATTTGATGTTTCCTTCTCAAGTAATTTTTCCCTGGCTCGATTTGGTTGTGTTGCACCGTCTCTCCCAACATTTTCTATCGTCGTGCTTAGTTGCAGGCAGCATCTCAGGCCGTGGGGTGCTTCGCTCACGTCGCTGCAGTGGCCATGCGGAGCGCTGCCGCTTGGTGACAGCCTTTCAAAGCCAAACCCTCGCTGCTGGAAGGAGGGCTGGACCTCGCTGCGCTGCCCCACCGCCCAGCTCGCTGTAAATAAGGAGTTGTTCCCTGGGATTTGTAAATATCTGATGGCGGCGTGCTCTAAGCGGCACGTTATCGGCTCTCCCTAAGTCCCTGCCTGGAATGTTACGTGCTGGTTAGACCTTTGCGGAGCAGTGAAATGAGCTAAACGACAGGTTCCTGTGCCGGAGCATCGCTCCGGGGGGTTGTCACCCAGGGTGACGCACACCCACACCTTCACAGCCCCCAAAGGCTGCTCCCAGCACCTTGCTCTGGTCTCTCCTGGGGAGCACACGTGGACACGATCCCGGTGCCAGCACATCCTTACTGGTCTGATTCAGGCAGTGAGCCCGTTAGCTCCCCTTTTCCCAAATGAAGACAGGTTTTTAATCGGGCTCCCTGAGAGCTGTCTTGCTGTCCCATCAGGCAGCCGGTCCGGACCCGGTGACCTGCAGCCGAATTTAGCCCAGGAAGAGAGGCAGCAGCAGGGAAAGCTCCAGCTGCCGGCCCCCTGCGCGCTGACAGCCCCTCAGTCTGCACGGCGCGGTCCTGGCCTGAATGCAGGGTTGCTGGGGGAAGGAGGGGAGCTGGGGGGGTACGGGAGGGGGGGCAGAAAGCAGTAGCACCCCAGTTTCTGTATTGCACAGCCGCAGGCAGCTGCTATTGCCCTGGGGTGGGCAGACGGAGCTGGGCTGTTCGTTTCGGGGCACGTGCAGGTGCATATATGCAGTGCTTGCCCTTGGCTCTGCGCTTCTCCCGTCTCCCCATTCCCACCGCCACGTCTCCCTCTGCCCCCCTGTAGCCAGCTGGTCTCACCGGACCTTCAAAACCTCAAAATCTTCTCTTCACAGCCTGATTTCTGCATCCTGGCCCTGCACAGAAATGATATTCTCTGCATTCTCTACCTAAGGTTACAGACTAAAAATGCTGAGTTATTTGCAGAAGCCTGTGTTGGCTGCTGTTGGGTTTCAAATGCGGCTCCTGCTAAGGGGCGGCAGGTACAATTGCTCTGACAAAGACCGATTGCTGTCTGAGCCGTGGAAGTGCTGCAGTCCCACTTTGTATTCCTTTTTTTCCCACTTATCTGCTGTGATCAAGAAAAGCTGATGCAAATGTTGGAGTGAATCACCGCGAGCTCCCAAAAGCTGTGCTCTGCGATGTATCTGTCACTTTGGGGAACTGGCGTTTTGAGAGGAGAACAACTGGCGTCATGTTTGTGCTGGGATTTGTTCCGGCCACCAAAATTGCGCATATTTATTTTCCACTTTGCTTCTGTTCAATCACGCGTTTAACCCTTTCATCCCGCTGTATTTTTATCTTCTCTGTTCACTCAACTCCAGGAACGTTCTCCCAGAATGTCGGAGCAGAAGAAAGCAAAACCGAGCAGTTTGCTCTCTTTGTGGTTTTGTATGGCAATGCTCTGGCCGTTGAAACATTTATGAACCCGTCTACCATTGAGTTATTTTAGTGGATTTCGTGCTGCTGGTGCCAGGAGAACCTCTCTAATAGATACAGTCCTGGAGCAAATCGGCGATCTCAGGAATTCGGGATCAATCTAGCAGGTTTCTGAAGTCTTGTGTGCTGCCACCAGCGCGATAATTTGTGTTGTGCTCAGTTCAGCGCGGAGCTGTGCAGCAACACGGTGAAGTCAAATCCCTTGTGCCTTTTCTGGTTGTATAATTTACAGCTACATCCCAGGATTATAAGAGACAGGAGGAATACCTAGTAAAGGCCAGAGGTTTCCTCTGGAATAAGCCAATTTGATGGGTTTGTTGAAGACAACAGGGATTCTGATTTAGGGCCTGCTCTTTAGCTAATGTAAGACATTAAAATACAGAAACTACAGTGGCAGTTTCCCTGTTTGATTTTGCTTTTAAATTTCTGTTAAGCGAATATTGGTGTTACAGAAAAGAGTTTTCCCTTCTCAGCCTCATGAGACCCCCGTGTTTCTTCAGCTGTGTGACTCGGGCCCGCTGAACACAGGAGCAGGAGAAAGCTGGGCTCCCGCAGGGCACAGAGCCATCCCCGTGCATTTCCATCCTGCCCCGTTCCCGTTGCGGGTGCTGGGGGCTGTCGGGTGCTTTAGATTTACCGTAGCGAGCTGGGTTCCCAGCACAACGAAGCATCAACGAGTGCTGCAGCTCAGCGCCAAGGGCACGGCCTGGCCCGCTTTCGCTGTGCTGGTGCCTGACCTGGGGCCGTGCAGTGAATTGCTTTGGGCCGCGTGGTACATGACCGTGATCAGGGGGTGATCTGTCAGCCTGGCGTTATTTAGCTGGCTCCGAGTACCAGCGAGCTGTGTTTTGACTCCATTTCTTCTAATCCCCCTGACGCCAGCGCAGCACGGGCCGGGGAGCTGACCGCAGCTTGGAGCCAGCCCGCTCCAGCCCCGCCGGCACCGGGCCTCCCACGCTCAGCCCCCTCGGAGCCCACGTCGTAGCAGGATGCCATTTTCTGTGCCCTTCCTCTTCGCTGCGATTCCTGCAGTGTTCCTAGGCTGTTTGGAAGGACTCGACATCGGTTTCTAATCAGCAGTGGCAGCGGAGCAGTTCTGCGTCGCGGGGCGTGATGACGTTGTTTGGCTCCGGCGGCTGCCAGGTGAGTGAAAGTCGATCCGGAGCTGCGGAGCGAGTGGAAATAATGTGGCCCGAGACATGTGCATGTAATTTGTGCGGATGATTCAAGCGAGAGCCATGGCAACTGAGATAAACAGAGGAAAAGATACTGGAAAAGCAGCAGCGGCTCCGTTTTAATAGCGCGGCCTTTCTTCCAGACGGCTCAGATGTTTACTATAAGAGCTCCATCCTCCTGCGTGTCTCTTCCTCCCCGCCGCCCCCATCGCTTCGCGTGCACTTAGTCATGAGATCGGATGGCTCCTTGGGCAAAGCACCGCAGGCCAAATTCCACAGTTTCTGCTCGAGCAAAAAAGCCCTTGACCGTCCTCAAATACAGGCTGCAGAGCTTCTCTCCCCGTCTTCACCGCTGTGATGCAAAGGACCCCGATAAAAACCCACCTTCCTCAAGCTCCGTGTGGATCCAAATGCGCTTCCTGCAAGCATCGGAGGGGTTTTTGGCTCGGTGGGATGTCTGAGAGTGGGACGAGCTTCTGCTCGAGATAAAGCTATTGGGCAAGCGTGAAGCCTGTGCTGTGTGAAGGTGATGTCTGAAATGGAAAGAACGGAGCGAAGCGCGCCGCCGCCACGCTTCCCACGTGAAGCCGGGGAGGAGTTGGCCGGTGTGCGGCTGCGGAATAACAGCCCCTTCCCGAGGAGATCGAGCGCGGCTCCCATGCCAGGGCTGTCACGTGCTTGGCAGCGGGGCCGTGCTGGTGTGTGGGCTTCTGGGCAGCCGAGACCTCAAGCTGCGAGTGGAAACAACCCAGCGAGAGCCGCGGCCGCCTGGCGCTGTGTGGTGGGGAGAGGGCTGGGAACGAGGACCTGCCTCCGTGGAGCCATCCCGACGCCCGTGCGTGCCGACAGGGCTCGTGTAACCCCATGCAGGGCTACAGTCGGTGTGCTGGTCCCCAGTCACCCCCCCCCGGGGGACCTGCTGGTGATTCACCTCGGTGAATCATAATTCCTGACGCTTTTCTGATCGCTGCCCTCGGTGCGTCCTCGCTTCCCGGGCTGCAGATCCAGGCTGACTGGGAGGCGCAAGCTTTCAAGCGGTTTAAAAGCTGGCCGGTTTCCTACACCGGTGCCGTTAGCCTGCCTCAGAGATGCATCTTTGTGTCTCCTTTTCATTATGAATTAGCTTCTCAATTCTGCCATTCCAAGATATTGTGAACACCAATCAAAAACATCCAAATAAACTTGAGTACACTTACCCTCTAGTTGCATTTTTAGACTTGAGGTTCAGTACAAGACTCCCAGCGTCTAAACAGAGAATTACTGGGCATGTGCTGTGTTTTTTTTGCTTTTTTATATTACTTTAAAAAAAGGATTAAAGTTAGTTGTGCAAATATCCTTTAATTCATCGTTTTCCAGGAGGAGTGGAGCCAGGGCACTGGTTGCTGAGCGCTTGGCTCAGGACTTGCATGGAGCCCTCCTGCGCCTCTCAGCACGTGCTCCAGGCCTGCTGCCTGCTCTTCTTCTGGGGGCTCCAGCCTGCCCCATATGCGTGGTTGCAGCGCCTGCCTCTCTGTTACATGCTGTGAAGATTGAAGTACAAACAGGTTTGGTTTAGACATTTATCTTATTTAACTTGGCTTGAAGGGAATAACAAGGCTCCCTAGCAAGCCTTTTTCCTGAATTTTTTATTATCGATGTTAATGTAGATGATAAAAACAAGACACTCGTCTTTCTCTGATTTTTTTTTCCCACTTCATTGTTCAGTTTTACATTTTTATGTCACTTCCAGTTCTGTCACAGTGACATCTTTCAGAGTGGATAAAAGCTGAAAGTTACAAGCAGAAAACAAAAAAAAAAAATCAGCTGCCTTTGGAGCTGAAACATAAGGCAGCAAACGTAAGTCAGAAGCCCGGTGTTTGTTTTGCTTTTATCGCCATTCCTGTAAGGAAAAAAAAAAAGTACATAAAGGGTCCATCTTCTGACGTTCAGTGACCAGAGGAGCGCAGAAAGCTGAGTGAAGGGCTTCGGAAGAGAGAATTTATTTAGTCTTCAGACATGGAAGATGCCTTCTCTGGTGTCACAGCTTTGCATTCATCTTCCAGCTGGTAGCTTCTGGGGTCTTTTTGCGGACTCCACCGTTGGTACAGGTGCTCAGCCTCTTTGAGCGTTACCCTAAATTCTCCCAATACATTTTTTTTTTCTCTTTCTTTACCTGCCCAGATTTGCTGGCGGGTAGAGTTGAGAAACTGGGCACCGGTGCGGAGAAGCTGGGGCAGACGTTGTGTGCGGGGTGCTCTGAAAGGGGCAGCCTGGGGGCAGAGACGTGCATCGCCACGGCCCCCCACACCGGGAACAAGCCAAAAAGGTGCCCAGGTGGTGGACCTGCACTCCTGGGGTTTAGCCAAGAGTGAACCATTTCCCCAAAGTGAACTATTTCCTTCTGGATCTGAGCGGGAACAGGAGCACCCCTAGCAGTGCACCCTAGGAATGGACGTGCCGGTGGTTAACGCGTTTACTAGAAGGAAAGGGACTGAAGTTTGTTCCCTGTTTCACAGGGGTGATGCCCGCTCGGTAAGAGCACCCGATTTACACCGTTCTCCGGTGGCCGGTTTTTGACTGGAAACGTTTGGAGCCTGTTTTGAAGCTGTGCAGAAGGAGCGTGCTTGCGTCAGCCCGAAAATGCAGTGAGTCAGTGGAGTCCTGAGGGAGCTGTAACAGCTCAAACAGCAACTTGGAAAAGGAAACGGGGACGGATTTAAAGCCGCAGCATTCGTGGTCGCTGCTTCCTCTGGGGCTGTTCTGCCTTCGGGGAAGGCGCTGGTGGTGAAGGGGTTTGGGGAGGGCTTTGCCGCTGGAGCCACGAGCGGAGCTTTATAGCAGCGAGCCACCCGGGGCAGGGTGTGGAGCTGGAAGGGGGTGGTAAGCTGGCTCTGCTCGCCATTGTACTCAGGATTTTGGTATTCAGGGAATCTCCATGAATTCCTCATTGATATGTGTGTTTTGGTATGTTAATGAATAACTTATTGGGAGGGACAGGAAGGCAGGCGGGGGGCAGCCTCTCGGTTTGGCCCCCGTTCCTCCTTTCTCCTCGGCGTTTTCAGCTCTCTGTGCTTGGGGCCGCTTTGTGCAGTGCTCCAGCCCGTGCTGGGGTTGCTCTTGGGCCATTTCGTCTGTCCTGAGAAGACCAGATCCCGTCAGGGAACCCCACTGGGGTCTGCCAACACGTGTGCGGATCTCAGCGGGGTTACGGGCGGTGGTGGAAGCACTCGCTGCCCTGGTGTGCCCAGCGCAGGGAGGCTGCCCGTTAACGCGCCCTGTTCTCTTCGCATCCATCCCACTGATAAACAGAAGGGATGTGGGATACCTCCTTCCTTCGGGCCTAACGTTGATTCAGATGAGGTCATTTCAGGGGTTAGATTTGGTGTTCTTAAAATGGTTTTGGTTCCTGTTACGGGTGGAACGATCCAAGCCTGTTACGGTGCTGTTGGTGGGTTTATTTGACAACTTCCTATGGTGCTAACCATTATCGTATTTGGGGTCCTCAAAACCATAGATGAGTTTATGATATATTTCTGGAGGGAAAAAGCATCCACATGGAGGCGTCACAGTGAAGTCAAAGACAACATTTTGGGCTTCATAAATTCTCTGATGGATCCCTAAAACACGTGCTTTGAAATGGAGAGCCCATTTTGCTTGTTTACAAGGCATCCTGTTTAACAAAGCAGACTGAAGCTGTTCCTCCCAGCAGAGATACCAGAAAGTAGCAGAACAACCAGCCCTGAAGAATTTCCCCTCCGCACAGGGCAGACCACCTGTAACGCAACTGCGGCTGCTGCGCTTTCAGCTGAGCCAGACCAAGCGAGGTGCGTCCGAGGCAGCCGCCCCTTGCAGGTACGGTTGGCCTCTAGAGGGACATCTCCAAAAATAAAAGAACCGGTTTCTGGAGAGCCAAGAACGGAGAAAAATGAGAAAGCCTGGCTTTGCCTGTTGGGGTTTGCTGAGCGGGGCAGCTCGGTGTCTGGGCATCCTTGGGAACGCCACCAGGGAGACTTGGCACTGGGTTACCTCACTGAGTGCTCAGCATGAACGGTCCCATCTGTCCTGCTGGCCTTGGCTGCTCTGCAAAACTAAACCAAAAACCTTCTTGCTCCCAGGGTTTGCCTCTGCCTCACTGTGGGTAGCTTATTGCAAGCTGCTGGCCGCTGAACGTCTGCAAGAGGATCCTCTCTAGGCTTGCAGTTCCCCCATATTTGCTAATTTGCTCCGAATATACGCCCCTTCCCCGAGTCCGCTTCCAGTGGGTTGTTTGTTGATCTACGTATTCTGCATATACAGACTGTTCCGTTTCTTTATCATCGGGAATATAAAAACGTTCTGGGACTGTAATGTACAACTTCCAGCGTAATAGTTCAGCTCTCTCGCTGTAGCTATTACATTCAGCCGTGAGAGCTTCATTAGTTCATTGTGATTGAAGAGTGCTCTGTTCCTCAGCGATGCTTATGCAAATTAATGGCTCACATCCTTACAATTGAATTTAAATATCTATAAAATTTTAGAGTTAGGCAAGTAATTGCACTGCACTCTTTGCAACTTCTGTGAAAGTTTTTTTTTTTTTGTATCTGAGGCCATATTTCAAACCTGTGACCTCATTCCCATAAAGCAAAGCTATTTCATTACATCATAGCTGTGCAATTTGACTTCTGATAGCTGATATTTGCATTTATGTTGGATCCATTAAATACTTGTCTGCTTAAAAAGCTGCCAGGCATGAAACACATTGGCTCATAAATGCTTAAAAAAATATATATTAAGAAACCCACAACTGGTATTCTTTTGGCCTTCTTGCTGGCAGTTTTGCTGAAAACAAATGAATTGTAGTTTTCACTTCCATCATCGCCATCTGCTTGGTTTCCAGAAAAAATGATTAATGATTTTTTGCCTTTGCAGCTGCAATATTTTATTAAAGTCTGACTTCACTAGTGATACATACGGAAATATTTCTGCCGTTAACCGGTGTTTATCAAGCCCGCAGCAGGTGACTAAGGCCATACTCAGATGCGGGCACTCTCCTGCGGGATCTTTGCAGGGTCCCCTTTGCGCAGTGAGAGCAGGTCACAGTTTGCAGTGGCCAAAGAAATGCCCGAGGAGCTTCGTGTCCAAGATCTCCTGCCATTCCTCTTGCTTCGGGGTGCCGTGGTTTCCGTGTTGCTCCCATTCAAGCTGGGCTTCAGATACACTGGATGAGAGGTGTGTGGCCCCTTTGGGGCAGGAGGGGATCACTCTGTGTTGAAATGGTACAAGGTGCCCGTTTGCAAGCTTCATGTAAATGCTGAATATTTTAGCTTAATGTTTGTTATCCTTAGCAATAGCCAACCATCCCCGAGCCCTCCTGCACTCCAGCACTAACATCCCCTGCTGCAGCGGGCTAAAACACATCTTTTATCACTTTATAACTCTAAATCACCCTTTTTTTTTTTTTTTCCCCTGAACCTCTTCTGTCACCTACCTCTCGCCAGCAAATCTTGTGAAAACAACATCCCTTGTGATTCAGCTCCGCTGGCTGTCTGGCACCGGGCTGACGCAGTGCTGGGGAGGACCCCTCCCACGCGCCCCGCGCCAGGGACGATTGCCTAACCCCGCTGCGAGCGGGATGCTCAGCGATGGGCTCAGCAAGCCTTCCTCCCATCAGCACGCCTTCCTCCCATCATAAAGCCTTCCTCCTGGCACGCTGGAGAAGGTGATGCTGAGGCTGACAGCAGAATTTTCTTGGCCCCGGAGCAGCGGAGTTAAATTCCTTCCTCAACCATAGCCTCTCTGTACCCCCTCCGTGCACCCAATTATCCAGATTAAAGAAGAAAACAAAAAGGGATGATAGCCCAAATTTTGTGAAATGGCTATTTTTGTACATTGAGCCTCAGATGGCGTTTGACCCTTCATACAGATGGTTTCACTTAATGTATTTTGTTTAAACAATCCCTGTTCCTGGAAGTGGTTTCAGAAGAGGCCGTTCCTCGTTGCTGCTCGTGTTTGCTTTTTCTCGTGATATTACAAGAAGCTCGAAAAGAGCAAATTCAGAGAAGGGCGGCATTCAGCGCTAACAAGCGGTCATATATCCCAATTAATAGACTGTAATTGTGTTGACTCATTGCAGCTTTCAAGGCTGAAGTGGAGTGGGGCGCTTTTGTCATCGTGCTGTAGAGCTCGCTTCATCTCTGGGAGTCCCAGTACATTTACGTGGAACAGCTCATCATCTGAGAGAGCTCCTGGTTCCTCTTGGGACAGGCTTCTTGGTGTTCCGACACACGAAAACCTTCCCTTTTTCTTGGGTACAAATGAAGTGTTTCTGTGTGAGGGAGGTAAAATATCTGTTATCCTTGGACCTTCTCACATCTGTTGTAATTTCGGCGTGTGCAGGCTTCTCGCAGGTAGCGCAGGATGCCTCGTCGACGTTGAACATGCCCGGCACGAGCTGTGAAAAGCCGAGAAGCCTGCCTCGAGTTCAGCTCAGCAGTTTTTATCCTGTCCTCCAGCTGCCACAAGGCGTCTTTGAAACCAGAGCACGGGAACGCTGTGCAAGAGGAGTAAGCCAAAGGTGGTTTATAAGCTGGAGGTGGTGCAGCGGGTGTATGGCTGAGCTTTCACGTGGTCGCTGAGCCTCCCGCTGGGGGATCTCAAGGCCCGATTAGCGGTCAGCTTGTCCGGCAGCCTGGTGACCTGAAAATCTCGTACACTGGAACGAAGTGGGGGCACAAGCACGGCACCAGGTTGGTCGACTGCTGTGGGAGCAGCCTGAAGAAGAGCTGGGAATAAAGCTGTGGTGTCTCTACTCCATAAGTGTGTGTTTAAGCTGAGTGCTTAATTTGCCCTTCATTTATTTTCCTAAAATATTTTCCATCTTAAAAGCCAGATCAAGTCTGAGGGCTTGACACTGAGCAAACGGGAACCAGGCTATTATCAGCTCTTTCCGAAACGACAACCTGATAATCCTCCCAGTGCCTTTGTGACATCCTTTTTATAACACTCCAGGTGTAATTACAAGATGAGAGCTCACATAATCTGTGGGGCTTTTCCTCTGCGCTTTCGCTCGATCTGATAACCGGTATGCTACACGGCTTGACATCCTTCTGCGTTACCTCTCTCGAGTGCAGCAGTGGCTTCGTATTCCCCTTGACTCCGGGGCTGCTGGAGATTTCTGGGCTGTTTCTTTCTCCAAACCTTCCTCTGCTTTGAGATTAATTTTAAAACGGGTACTGCTGGCACCCTAACTAAGGTACATGGTGGAGGGAGGGATTAGGGAACACAGCAGCTCTTTCACTCTCCGAAAATCCTCTGGCCACGTTCCAGGAGGGAGACTTGCACAGACTGAGCTGAACCAAGAGAAGGGAGGAAATGGGGACGCAATGACCCACCGAAAACCAGAGGGCTTTCTCCCTGGATTTTCCTACCTCTTGTCAGCTCAATCCATAGCTTTCCGTGTCCTTTAACAGTGCGTGGTGTAGGCTGCTCCTGGTTGTTCCCTTATTTTGGAGGGTTTAATCGTTATTGTTGTCATAACGTGACCCAATGCATCTCAAGTTGGCTGTGCAGGCAGAGGAACTTCTGTGGGCAGTCTGAATGTGCTGTGGCCAGTGAAGTTCAGTCTGGGATTTCCACGCTAAATTTCAGGTATCATCCAAGTAACCCCAATTTAGAGATCAGTCTCCATCTGGGAAAATGAAATGGAGGCGTGTCTGTTGTATCCTACCTGGGCAATAGGTGATATTTTCCATTCCTCTTGTAAGATGCTGGGAGAGAGACGCAGCTGGAGAAGATGCTGGACATGGTTTATTTTTACTGGGAGCATTTCACGGCTTTTCCTTCACAGAGAAAACAAGAAGAAGATAATATCCATAAGAACATGTACGAGAGGTGCTCACCGCCTGCAGAAGTAGCATGCGGTTTACCTGACTCACGCCCCCGACGCCAACCTGAGCAGGCACAGCGGGGAGCTCGAGGAACTCCCTGCTGGAGCATCGCCTCTGTTGCAGCACTGTTGTGTCCGGGTAGCCATCAGCAATGGCAGAATTTGAGGCTTTGCCATCCCACACTCGCTCTGGGGCATGTGCACTTCCTGAGGCTGGCTGCCGTGCTCCCGTTTCAGGTGGAAGCAGCTCTCTATGCTCAGTGCCTCTGGTCCGTTCGATGGCGTTTGACCGATTCCTGGTACACATCGATACGTTGCCCACGCCCACATTCACATTTATTTCCTTTGGAGCTGTTTGTAGATCTTTCTTCGGGAAAGGTCAGCAAAGTTAAACTGTTCATATGACTCAGTACTCATCACTACAGATAATTTTCTTGGTGTTTTCAATCAACAGCTCTCCTGGCCCCTTTGGGACCCAGCGCCATCATTGCTATGGCTAGGCAGTGAGGAACACTCAAATTCTTGAACGGGCTGCCTACCGCACGCGAGCACTGGTGCCAGCAAAAGGGGGATGATGGTATTGTATGGCAGGTATTGTACTTTGTTGGTGGTGCTGGTTGCTTGTAATCATTTGCGTAGGTCTTCAAAAACCTACTTTTGTCTCTGTAAATGATGAAGCAACGAAGCTGAGCCTCAAGCACCGGCTGCGGCAGCTGTAGGGCGGGTGTGAAGCAGGGTCGGAAGCTCATAGGATGCTGACTGTTGCTATACGCCCGTGCTCGCGCACTTTTCTTTATTTTCTGTCTGGTATGCGGGCAGACAGGATCTACAATCTTTCTTCATGCCAACAGCAGTAAACCTCAGACCACATGTAATATATCTGCCCTGCGAATGGCTCTGATTAATGACAGACAGGTAGGGTGAAGGGAAAGGAGCTTTGGGTTTCTCAAAATACACGGAGGCGCAGAGTGTGGGGTTACCGGGATCGGTAGCACAGGTTTCTTCTTTTACACCATCTTTTATTACTTTCTTGTATAATTCTTTTGCCTGAAAAGGCAGAAAATGTGGAGGCATTCCACAGCCTCATACCATGTTTTAACTGAAAATGTAAATATGACAAGTATTGTATTCTACACGTACCAAGAAAACCCGTTCTGAAAGGATTTAATGTAAAAACTTCTTCCCTGATTAGTTCTGCATCAGGTTTTGGTTTTGTGTTAATGGTGCAACCTAGAGGGACCACTGCTTCGGTCTTCCAAACCAGTTCAAACCCCGGGAAGGTTCTGCGCTTGGGCTGCGTCCCGTTACGCTAAGCAGGAAAATGGGTGCCTCTTTCTGCACCCTGCCTGCTCCTGGACCGGGACGGAGATGAGGGAGATGGATGTGTCCGCCTCCACCTCTGCTGCTCTCCAAGGGCAGCTGGCTGGGACCAGGAGGGAGATGTGTCCGCCTCTTCAGAGGCACGACTGTTCAGGGTTAGACCCCTGGAGAAGCGCCAGCCTGGCCATCGGACCGATGCCGGGCTCCCAGTAAGGTACTTTGCTCCCCAGGCATTACTTGACATCTTCTCCCATTTGAAAACCACGCTGTGCTCCACTCAAAGCATCGATGGACGGAAGGTTTTGAATATTGGCCGGACACGCTCGGGACAGGTTGATGTTCCTGATTTGCACGACAGGATCTGGATCGCAGGAAGGCGTGCGTGTTTGCGGCCCCGTTCGGCTGCCACGGAGCTAATGCTGGCGGAGTATCGCCGCCTCCGCGTTCCCCCTAATCCCTGCTGGGGCTGAGGCAGCGCTGGTTCGCAATACTTGTTTTCTTTTCCTCTTCTCCCCTTCCACCCCCTCCTCACGTGTAATCTGATCTCCCAGGCCTGGTCTTCTGCTTTGGCAGATTTTTCGCCTCTCGAGTGGAAGGAATTAACTGCTTGCTTTCTGTTCGGGAACAAGGCGGGTTTTACTGGTCCTCCTGGCTTTTCGGGTGGACATGATCAGCCGTGCACAGGATAACCCACGAGGTCAGCACCTCTGAACCCCCTGGCGCACCCTGGTTTTCACTTTTCATTCACATCTCCTTGCCTTTTCAGTAAAACAACACGGAAATGCTCCCACTCAAGCTCTGAGTCAGTGTTGGGCAAAGAAACGTTTCTAAAAATCTGGTTTCTGACACTTTGGAAGTATGCATCTCCTCTGATTGTGTCCTGGCTCCTCTGGTCTGGCAGCAAACACTGAACTTCAGCAGGATCCCTAAGCTGGTGTGACTCTACCTAGCGCTCAAACTCTCGCTCCCCACTCCACCTCTCACAATTTTAATAAATTGGCTGGGCAAGGAGAGTTCAGCACTCAGGGTAAGGTGGAGTCAGTGTTATTTTGTGTCTTTAGGGTAAGCTTCTATCTGTTTTTTCCAGATCTGGAAGTTGCAAGATGCCTCTTTCTTTTTCTTTGCCTGCAGATGTTTCAAAAAGCTCTTAATGGAAGAGGCCAAAAGCTTGTTCAGTGATTTATAAAGAGCCCCTTCGGGCTTGGATGAGCCTTGCAGGCAAGGGCTGGTAACACAGGCAGCTCAGTGGAGCTCACAGCCCATCTTGCTTTTTTACCTGGGTACCAGGAGGACGGGCCAGCGCTGCAGGAGCTCAGTAGGACCTTTTGCCTTGTTACTACCTTAAAAGAAGGATTCTGCCCCGTTGCTGGAGAGGAATCTCAAACAGTCGAACATCCCACCTCTGTAATCCCACCGCTCCTCGGCCGAGTCCTTCGGTTGTGAAGATTGCAAATAGCAAACATCTGTTAAATCAAGGAGGAACAAACCCCAACAAATGCACATGCCGTATTGCAAAATCGTTTGTTTTTCTCTCGAGGTCTCCAGGGGCCTTCTGGTAACCTGCCTTTGTTGTTGTTTCTTGCCTCGCAGTCCAAGTGCCACAAGTGTTAATATTTCATGGCGTGTGCAGGTAGCATCTGGGCTCTTGCTGGGCCGCTCACAGCGTGCGAGATGCTGTCTGAAGGAAGGAAAACACTCTGCCCTCAGGTGCTGGCTGCCCTTTACTCAAATCCACGTGTGATTGTCTTGGCTTTTTTGGGGGGCTGGAGGCAAAATGCCTAGTGTAGAGGGAGCAGAAAAGTATTGGAGTTGTAGTTAAGAGGCTCTTGTTTCTAATGTGCTATTCTGACTAGCAGCTGTCCGTGCTGTTGTGAACAAGGCAGCTGAATTTTGAGAAGAGCTTAAGATGGAAAGGTAAAATAAGGGGCTCCATAAGTGTTTGTGCATGAACCACGAAAGGTAGAGATGCTGCACGAAGGCAGGAAGCGAGCAGGCGATGGCAGCGTCAGCAGAGTGCACCTGAAATAGGACAGTGCTGGAGAAATTCACACCACTGAAGGCACGAAGGTCCATGTGGGCAGAGCAGAAAACCACTTGGGTCCCCTGTCTGGGTCTGCCTGTTACTGGTGCTGCTGGTCTGACTGGTGCCTGCTGATCTCCAAAGTCAGCAGCAGCCAGAGGTCCTTCAGTATCCCGCTCACTTGGGCTTTCTCCTTAGGTACGTGGACACACTTGGAAAGTTTTAGCGGGCTAACACAGCCCCTCTGTGTGCAAACAGACACGGCCAAGGACTGTTCCCACCCTCTGCCCGTTCCGCGGCAGGTATTGCTAACAGGCCGGGGAGGTAATCGCTTTTTTGTGCAGCGCCGCTGCGGCTCAGTAAGCGGCGAATGGACGAGCGCCCTGCAGGACTTGTTTCCTCGTGGAGGCGTCAGTAGCTGCAAGGAGGCAGCGAGCAGTTCCTGGGGCTGAGAGGTGACTGACCTGAGAGAAGTCGTCTAAACCTGAGGTGGCTTTTATGGGCCACCGTAAAAATGAGGATGTACGCCCTGCTCTAACCACCAGCCTCTGGCTCCCAGCTTGCAGCATGCTGCGGCGGAGCTCTCCCTGCTTACCAGGCACAATGCACTGCAGGGCCAAGGAGGCAGGCTTTAGTAGCCAGGATTTTAGATCCTGCTAGTCCCCTCGATCGGTATCTTCCAGAAGGCTTGGCACATCCTGTCTGAGAGTAGACGGAGAATTTTAATGGTGGAAGATCTGAGAACCCAGAGGAAAATCAGAATCTGTCAGGCAGAGCAGGCCCAGCCCCCGGGAGAAGAGGCAATATTGCGCTTGCTGTCAGATCAAAGCCCAGCTTTGTTACAGCTGTGTCTGCAGCACATGCTGTGTCACTCATAGATTTCAACATAGGTTTCTTTGATCGCTTTCATGTACACGTATATTTGCGATCAGGTAATGGTGTTAGATGTGTTGTGCCACCGCCTGAAAGATTTCATCAGAGAGCGCTGCAGTATGGCACGGACCTGCTCCTAACCAGAGAGATGGTGACCTGTGGGTGCCCAAAATCCTGAGTAACCCTAGCGCTTAAGAAGGAAAATGCATCTTATAAATGACGTGATTGGATGTATGGAGCAACAAAAAGAGACAGCAAAGTGCTGTACAGCCTGTGTTGAGCTCCCTAACACCGTGGGGAAATCCTCAGCTGCATTTACAGAGGAGCAAGATGAGGCACGGGTGACCTGTAACGGTAAGCAAGAACCTGCTCTTTTGCTGGGGCACTCCTTCACTGCTTTGCTTTACCCACTATTTTGTGCTTGCCTCTGTTTCAGGACAAAAAAAGTCCCTTGAAGGTACCTATGAAAAAATCCCCAGTGTTTGGGGCTTCAAACTGTTACCTTTCTGGCTTCAGAAGGGGGTTTTAAATTTAAGCTCTGCTTTTAAACGGGTGACGAGCAGTCAAGCTGTTTTTAATGGTATCGCAACAAAATTCACTCCAGTTGTCTGAACAGGGTGGGATCATGCCAAAACTCACTTTCTGCTCACGGAGCCCAGTCCTTTCACTGCGGCTGTCGTGCATGTGCATGTGATTGCTCTCTTGGAAAGAGCTGTCCTGAAATTTTGGGTAGCTTTAAGGACGTGAAGAATAAAATAGCCGTCCGCAAGAAGACGCTCAGACGTGGAGGCAGTCGGTTAAGGAGGTTATGCTCTTGTAGGAGCCTGAACAATAAAGGCTAGCGGCGTACTGGATGGCATCAGCAGGAGCATAGCCAGCAGGTCGAGGGGAGTGATTGTCGAGCAGGACAGAGGGTGACAAAGCAGAGCAGGTCGTCCCCGAGCAGACGATGCCCAGGGCAGGGCAGGGCAGGGCTTGACACCGTTTTCTCATGGGTGCCGGGCAGCCAGACGTGGAGCAGCGTTTACAGCTTGCAGCGCTGGGTAGGTACGAACATAGAGGTGTGGCGTGCTGCAGGCATGGTTAAACTTTACCTGGCAAGGGCCAGGAGCAGCCTGGTGTAGCCCTCAAGCTAGCCGTGCTCTGAGCGGGAGGCTGACCTGGAGACCTTCTGAGGCCAGTCCCAACCAAAATTGTTTTGCCGTTGCAACAGCGGCTGAGTGAGAGGTTGCATCAGTCTCTCTGCAGTCCAAATGTCTGCACGCTTTTCATGACTGACTTTATCCGAAGATGCGTATATGACAGACATGAAAGGGATTAATAGATGTCAGCCATAAGAGTAGCAGCACTTGTGTGACACCACCAATGTGGCTTTTATTTCTGTATCGCCAGCTAATTTCCTAGCATGCGCTAACTGAGGAGTGTTTGCTCCAAAGCGTTTCCAGTCCAGCTTGCCATGACACACATGAAGAACTGCTGAAGGATGAAGTTTGTAGCAGAGGGACCACACAGGCCTGTCTGCATGGAAAAATAAAGGGAATTAATTTAAGGGTTTATCTACAGAGGAAGTTATCCCAGGAAAGCTCTTTGTGTTTAACTCCCTGAGTGGATGCGGTTCTCCTGCAGCGAGGTTCTTCTGCAAGCGAGTTAATTTAACTTGAACCGAGGCATTCTTCGTCTGGAATAAGAACCCCAGGGGTTCATCGGGAATGTAATCCGCCTTAATTCTGCCGGCACTCATTGTAGTAACCTTAATCAGAGCAGTCGGGGGGCGGCCTTTGTGCTTCCAGGGGAACTGAACGGGAATTTCGCGTTCCTACAGCTGCAGTCGAACAAGGCAGGGCAGGGATGCTCGTCACGTGGAGAGAAGTTGCGTGCAAGATGCCTGGTCTGCTCTTCAAATCTTACTTCATCCCGGTTCCCTAAACATGACACTGGGCCTGAGCACGTGATGGCTGAGCGCCTCCTGCCATTTACGTAACCTTTCTCCTCCAAATCTGCCTTGTTTTTTGTTTTGGTTTGGTTTTGTTCTGCACAAGCTCTTGGTTGCAGCGTCTTCTGAAGTTGGGTGGGCAGGGAACAAGCAGGAGGGGTTGGTTTCTTTTGAAACACGCTGCCATGAAAGAGAAAGAAATCCTTTAGAAGCAGAGGGAGGAAGGCAGGGCACGGGGAGAGCTGCGGCCCTGCCTCTGTAACGCACTGCCGGCTGCCGGGGGGGTCCAGGCACGTAGCCTCACCTCTGTTTGGGCTGTCTGAATTTCAGGAAGCTCAAGTTCTCTCTCTTTTCTGGCTTGTCAAAGGGGGTTATCCATGCCCGTCTGCTTTAGGAAGAAGGGTGAAACCACTTGGAATATTGTGTTGTCCTCACCGTAAACATTTCTCTGCTAGAAATGATGCGGCTTGTGGTATTTTTGAAAACAAAAAGGGCAAATGTTATTATTGCTGTTCAGTGTGGCATGAGCTGAGGGCTGACGGTTCCTTTCCAGGATCAGAAGAGTGAAGCAAAGCAATGCTGCAAAACGGTGCCTGTGGACTCTGAGGGTCTGCTGCTCTGAGGCAGGGTCCCCATATGCTGGAAGCACCCGGTTTCCCCTCAAGTATGAAACGGTTGAAAATTTTGGAGGGCAAAAGAGCACGAGCTCGTCAGTAACCTTGCCGAAACAAACCGTCAGAGGTGAAGGGAAGCCTTCAGGGACAAAACGGAGGATGTGTCCTTCGAGGATGTGTCGCTTTGTCGGTCCCGTGGGCAGCTCCGCAGGTGGCTCCGGAGGCGGCCTGGGCCCTCGGAGCTCTGCTCCCCTGGGCACCCCGAGCTCGGGGCAGCAAACGGGGATGTTTTAGCATGAAGGTGCAGCTGTGTATGTGCCCAGATGTCCGTCTGCGTTACAGGCGGTGATATAAAGCACAGGCAGGTACAGAATGGACATAGATCGGCCTGGGGGGGGGGTCCAGGCTGGACGTTAGGAAGGATTTCTTTCCTGCGAAAGCGGTCGGACACGGGACGAGGGTGCTTGGTGCTTGGCGCCCGGTCGGCCTCGAGGATCCTCGAGGGTGCCTCCCACCCGTTCGTTTAGCGGAAAAGCCACGGCTGCTTTAGCGAGGAGGCGCGATAACGCCCGGACACGCTGGGGTGGGAAACGCTTCCAGAAGCAGGCAGGGGGAAGTCTCGGGAAACCCGCGGGAGGCCGGCCGCAGGTGCCGCCGCGGAGGCCGGGGGGGGGGGGGGGGGGGGGGGGGCGGCTCCTCTCCGGCCTCGCTCCCCGCACGAAGCCTCCCCCGCGAGGCGTCGGCGCCTTCCCGTCGCGACTGTCGCGACAGCGGCCGGGCTCGGGGCGTGCTGCGGCAGGAGGAGGGTTAAGGGGCGGGGCGGGGCTCGGCAGCCGCCGGCGGGGAGGCTGGGGCGCGGAGGCTGCGAGGGGGCCCTTTGTTGGCGGCCTCGGGCGACTTTTTGGGGCGATTTTGGGCAGCTTCGGGGAAAGCTCGGGCGCTCCCCTCCCAGCCCGTCCCGCTGGAGGAGGCCAGGAGCAGGGAAGATGGCTGGAGGAGGCTGCCCGAGGGGGGAGAGGCCGGCCCCCGGGGCTTTCCTCCGCCAGGGCTCGTCCTTGTGAGGGTGCGGAGCGCGGAGGGTCCGCAGCCTTCTCCTGCCGGGCTCCGTGGGGAGGGAGAGGACCTCAAAGGGTGGGGGGGGGTGGGGGGGGGAAGGGAGACCGGACAGCCGAGGCCAAACTCTGACAAATGAAAATGTTGGAGATCTGCTTGAAACTGGTGGGCTGCAAGTCGAAGAAGGGGCTCTCCTCCTCCTCCAGCTGCTACTTGGAAGGTGAGCGGGGCGCCGGGGCGCAGCTGGGGGCCAAGGGGGGCGTTTGGGGGAGATTTGGGGGTTTTGGGGGGGGATTTGGGGGGATTGGGGGCTTTTGGGGGAGTTGAGGGGGGTTTTGGGGAGCTGGGAGAGCCTGCTCGTGCCGTGGGGTGCGTGCGCGTGCGTGTGTTGGCGACCAGGTGATTTTCATTAGGCGCCGTGTACAAAGGGAGCGCGGCTCTACCATTTATGGTTGTGAAATGTCAAGTGGTCTCCGAGCCGACCCAACAAACAACGCCATCGCGGCAGGCCCGGGCTTTATTTTTGCCCCCAGAAGGCTCCAGCTTCTCTCGGGAGCGAGAGGAGGGTGGGAGAGCGACTCCGGGCGAAGGCGGAAAACCCCTCGGCGCCCGTCTGCGCGCTCCCCGCGTGCATCGCCGCGCGGGCCGGGAGCTCCTGGCCGCCCCTTTCCGCTCGCTTTTCGCGGACGGTCCTGCAGCCGGACTCGCGTGATCGCTTTCAAAATCGTGGGCTTGAGTCACCCCCTTTGTAGGAATTGACATCGGAGTTGACGCGGGTGGCTAACCGAAGGCCTTGCTGATAGAGGCACCAGGGAGCGCGGCTTGAGGCCCCCTTGCTTTGCCCCTGCTAGGCTGAGGAACCCCAAAAAAGTCCCCCCAAATCCCAGTGGGGGCTCGGGACCCTCTCCCGAAGCAGCCAGCAGCACTTTGTCCCGGTGACCAGGGGGCTCGGCCGGGCCCCCCAGCACCAGGGGAGCGCAGCCCTGGGCTGTGCCCGGGCGGGCGATGCATTCTTGGGCTTCTTTGTGTCGCTGGATGTTACTTCAGTAAAAATAATCCGCGTGCCAGGAGTACTTTGCTAACTCATCAAATCAGAGGGGAGAAACGCCACCACCTGATGCGGCGCGGCCTATGGCGAGCGGCTCTTGCTCAACTCTCGAATATTCAGCGGAGAAATGTTCCTCGGAAATTCATAGGTCAGGAATCCCAAAAACTACATACAAACGGCTTCTCGGGACAAACGGAGCCGGAGGAATGCCGCATGGAGGCCGCGTTCATCGGCCGCCCTTGGTGGCTCCGAATAGTTTTCTGCTGTCTAAAACCAAGGGACGGTTGCCAGAGAGGAGTTTTTTTTTTTCCACTCTCGGTCCTTTACGCCCCTAATCCCGCTCACTTAAAGTTTCAGAAACTTCACGGTGGGCGGACGCGTGCCCTTCCCTACGGGACCGGGTTCCTCGGTGAGCTTTTGGGCCTGCGAGCGGCGTGTGGGTGCCGTGCAGCGCTGGTACCGCCGCGCCGGGGCCGGCTGCGTGCGCAGCAGGGCTGGGCCGCGCTGGGCCTCCTTCCCGAGCAGCTGCATCTCTCAGCGCGGCCCTTGGAGGATAGGCAGAGCGGTTCGGGGCCTCCCGTCCCTGCAGAAGCGAATGCTGGGGGATGATGTTACAGGGGTGTTGCCCTGGCTGTTTTTTGCAAGTCTTCTCTTTTGTACACGGGGCAGGCACTGCCCCCTCCCCACTGAGCAGCGCGGTTGCATAATGGGATTAGAGCACAGCTCGCCTCGCTCCGGCCGGGCAGTGTCGAGTTATCAGCGTGATCAGGCAGTAAATACTGCGCGATTTTCACCTTCAGCTTCGCTGGGCCTGTGGCTAGGTATTTATGTTTCACGACGGAGTGGGAAACGAGCACTGAAGGAACTTTTAAACAAACTTCTCTCGAAGTAGCTCAGCTCAGCACGGGGCAAAGCTGCAGCCAGCACCCGCGTTCGTGTGGAAGATGACCAAACACCACGACTGCGACCCTCATGCTTTTCCCTGCACTGCTGTGACAGCCGCCTGGGACAGCGGTAGTCCAGGCCCCACCACAAGCGAGTCTGATGGAAGCCGTGCAGGCCTACAGAGGCCCGAGGGGCAGACCCCAAGAGGGGACAGCCGCGTGTCGGGGCCACCAGCCACGTCCCCGAGCTGTGTGGGGTGGCCAGGCCGTTCTGCGCGCGGCCTGCCGTCGCGCCGGCGCTTCGGAAAAGATTAAGGAGATCATGGCGATATCACTGAGGATTTAAGGCCGCTCGTGTTGTCTTAGCGGCGTGGGAAGCTGCTGAGGACATGAGAGGAGAACTTAAAGAGTTTCTTCCCCATGGTAGACTGTGAAACAGTAGAGAGCTGCTGAGGGGATGGAAGGACCGCTAGTGGCATGGAAAGCCAGCTGGAGCCTGGAGGATAGATTCAATTTTACCTAATTCGATTTCTTTTGGTTTTCATCTGCTAACAAAAATATGACAGCGTTTGATGAATAGCATGACTCCAACAATCAAATCTGTTTATAGTATTTTCAAACACACTTCTTGACGGTATTGTCTTGAGGTCGGGCTCTAAAATAGAGGTTAAAAATCTCCCTGCAGAGCTGATTCAGAGTCAGTTTGTGTAGGTATACGCACACGTCTTTGGACCAAGCAATCAGAACTGTTTCTTTTCGTGGTGGTCCTCTTCTGAAAGGCTTTTACACCCTCCTCTCTGCGGGAAGGAGGACTGATGGGTTGTGAAGCCCCCTCCGTGGAGGCCGGGGCCGCGTCCTGTCGCAGGGCACTCGCCGTGCACAGCCGGGCTCGCCTGCCCGCTGGGAGGCTGTGCCGTGCGTCACTCCTGGGCTGCCCCGAGGCCTTGAGGATCGCCTGAACTCCAGCAGAAACCCTTTTCGAAGCGGTTACGTGATCGCTGAGATTCCACGTTGCTGTTTGAGCTGGCCATTTTTTGCTCTCACTTCTATCGGCGCTAGTAAATATTATTTTTAAATGTGAGAGATCTGAACTTCTGTCGTCTGCTTCCTCCTTTTCGCCTTTGCCAGACTGAATAATTCCTCCCTCACTTCACACCAAGAAAGGGTAAAGAGTGGAAGGGAAGAGGCACAGCAAACTGCTGCCAATCTGATCTGCAAACAGAACGTGTCCATGTCCCAAATAGGGGCTGAAATAGTCTCGCTGCCTTTTTGGGCTCGCTCTACCACTGAAGAGCAGAAACCTTGTTTAAAACCTGTCAGCATTCTCTGTGCAGCTGAAAACCGTTCTGGGGACACCGGTCGAGCCCTTTGTTTTCCAACTGCAACCATTTCTGCCCTGCCAGCTGTCACACTGCCTGCGTGTCTTCTGTTTTCAGCGTGTCTTGCTACACTTAGAGCAGACGAGCCCGGGGAGGAGCAGCAGCCCATGGCCGTTGCCCGTTCCCAGAGGGCTTCTTTTGACACACTTGGGCACGTACTGGCCAGGTTCTGGTCTCCGCAGCACCAGGGACTCATCCTGCTCCTGGAGCAGCTGGGAGCAGCGTTCAGCCCCGCGGTCAGTCTGCTGGGAGGCACGAGCGCGTGCAGTAGGTGCTGCTGCCTGCCAGGGAGAGCCTGCTGCTTGTTTCCTCCCTTCCTCGGCTGTTTTCCCCTCTTGGCCTCTCATCTGCCATCACTCAGTAGAGTTCTTGCTTTTAAATACGTTTCTGGCTCTGTAATGGCTTGCTCCAGTGGTTCTTGCCTGTCCCATCCTTATTAAAAATGTGGCTGATGGTGCTTGTTACCATTTCCCATGGGTCCTGGTGAAGGAAGCATTATCATTTCATATGAGGAACCAGAGCTGTCTTCAGACCTAAAACTGATCATCCATGGACACGTTCATCTTCCCCTAATGCTCTGGAGCTGCTTAGTGAAATGGGGAAATAAATCTCCCTGATTTTTCCTCGGTGTTTTCTCTCCTCAGGGCTCCAAAATGGGCAAACCTCACTTATTCTGCTCTGTGAGCAAGGAAACCAAACAAAAAAAAAGAAAAGTAAAGTTTTCAGAAATACGCAAGCGTTGTTTGAAATTCAGGTGGATCTAGCTACTCTTTGCTCTTCCTCTCCCAGACATTACAACCTCAGGTTGGGCAGCAGCTTAGTAGCAGATTTGGGAATAAAACCTAAATTTCTGCCAGATCCGCTGTTCCCCTTTATACATCTGCAACCGCGATTAGCTGGAGAAAGATGGTATTTACCCTGTCACTGAGCGGTTATAAATGGAATATACTCAGCAAATAAACTCCAGTGGAACCTGCAGGATCATGTAAGAGTGAACTTTCAAAAAAGAAAAAAAAAAAAAAAGGCAAGATGACAGAATAATATTAGACAAGATAAAACACTGCACTGACAGCGAGGGGCTCTTCGTGCCTGGGCAGCAGAGCAGGAGCCCTTTGCAATACCGAGCTCCAGCGTGAGCCTGGGGTAGGGTGCGGGTGCGGGACGGGCGAGCGTGACCTCTCTGGAGGGGATGGGTCTGAAATCCAGCACAAAACCCTCTTTTTTTTTTTTTTTGAGGGATCTGCTTTGCAGAGCTTTTTGTAAATCCGTATCCCATCAGGCACGGAGGAGCTGTCAGCGGCCGCTGAGGAAATCACCGGGACGGAGGCAGCTCCTCCACCACGTGTGCGCAGGGCCAGGAACGCCGGGCGGACGAAATCTGCACAGCTCTGCTCGGTTCATCGGCCTTCCTTCCAGGGACGAGGAGGGCAGGGGGAACGCAGGCAGAGGGAAAGCTCAAGGCGGCACGTGCTGTACCTCCGGAGAGATCGCCGAGTGTGTTCTGCGCTCCCTCGCTCTGGAAACCTTGTGGAAAAAATGCCAGCGCAGTTTGTAAGCCCACAGGATGTTTGCTTTGTAGGGAGACAGGAGGTCTCTTCCCTCCCTCGGGACTGCCCCGCAGTCAGCTGTGGAGGAGCCGCTGGTAGTTCAGTGCTTTTGCCTCTCTTCCAACCCTTCGCTTAAATTTTTCAGGAAAGCTGCTTGCAGTGGTGTCGACCAGAATTGTTCACGTCTGAGGGCTTCTTACGCCCTAGCAGTGATTCATGACTTCGCATAAACAGTGATTAGCAGGAGATAGTTGCACTTAGGAAACCTTTTAGCGTACAAACATAAATACCTCCTGCTGCAAACTTAATTCAGGGGGAAAGGAAGGCATTCGCACAGCCAGTGCCTCAAAGTAAGAGCTCTCCTTGTCTCGTTTCAAAGTCTGCTCTGATAACTGTGTGTCGTTTAGGTGGTGCTAGCGGAGATCTGAGTTACAGCGCTGGGACTCCTCCGGGTGCCACCCTGAGCACGGGGTGATCAAAGCAAGAAGTGAGAGCCGTGCAGGGAGCAGCAGAAGGGCAGGTGGACGCGGGGAAGGAGTCACGGTGATAAGCGAAGGAGTTAAGGCTCGCTCCTCACCCCGTCCCTGAGCCAGGACACCGTCCCGCGGGCCCAGCGGCCGGGCTGACTCACTGGGAGGAATCCGGCCCTTCGAAGGGCTTGGCAGCGCTGTGAAATTACAGTTAAGGGCAGTGGTAGGAGGTGAAGAAGCCGGAGTGTGTTGAAAATGACCCCCAGTATGTTTGGACAGGAACATCTGAGTCCTGCTCTGAAGGGCTGCAGCGTCTGGGCAGATTTCCTTGGGAAACTCTCTAAGAGGGACAAACGCTGCTGACAGCCGGCCGTACACAGCACCCAGAGGGACGTGTCGTGTCTGGTTCTCTTCCCTCGTGGTTTTGTGTCCCGGACCTGTTAATAGCCTCCTCTTGGGGCCCAGACCTTTAGAGGAGTGTTTTGTCATGGTCCATCGAGCGTCTGCTGCGCTCACGTCCCCACAGCTCCGCTCTCTTCGTCTACACTCTTCTCCGTGCTGACCTGGGGCCCCATCCTTCCTTTCTCGTTGTCCTTTAATAACATCACCACCTTCCCTGCCACCTCCTGTGGCTTTGGGCTGCTGCCTTTTGGGGGTGCAAACCCTAAGCACGTGGTCAGGTCCCGGAGCCCGGCTGCACAGCGCCCTGCGTGTTCGCTGGGGCCCTCGCTTGGTTTCCCAGCGTCGCAAATTCTCCTCCGTTTATTTCACAGCCTTGCTCTTGCCAGCCGTTGGGTCTGCAGACGCTTATCACCGAATCGGTGGTTGTAGGAGTGCCATGGAGCCAAACCAGCCTTTCTGGACTTCCGTATGGCCGCTTGGCGGGTGTTTTCAGCCTTGTCACAGGGTCTGACCCGGAGCGCGTGCACCTTGGCATCCGCGGAGCGCCAGCCCCCGGCACCGCTCCCCTCCCGCGCATGAGCCGTCCCTCGCCGGGCTGCGATCATCGCGCTGCAGCTGGAGGGGCGCCCGCCTTGGATTTCCTGCCTTCCTGTTGAATCAGGCCCCAGTGGGGGAGGCGTTTTCCTTCCTCCCGGAGGTTACGGCCGCCCCGCCGCCCTGCACATACGCGGGGCCGGAGCATCGCAGCGTCGCCGCTCCGCTTGCAGCCCCTCGCTGCCCGTCTGCTCCAGGGGGTTGCTGCCGATGGGAGTCGCCCCCGAGTATCTCCGGTCATTGCAGTGCCCTGTGCTCGATAGGGGAGCTTAATGGGCTTGGCAGGATCAAAGCGCTTTCATGGTAAAATGATTATAGCTCCATTTTTTCAGAAAGTAGATTTTCTGTTTCTTTTCTCACTGTCCCTCTCGAAGCAAACCCGGAGTGCCAAAGTGTACTTTCCTGCAGGAGACGGGAGGAGGAAGAGTGTAGAGGTTTCAAAATAAAAACCCGACCATGCCACCACCTTTTCTGACTGTGGTATGACCACCGGAATCGTTTAGGAAGCGGTATTGCTTGGCTTCTCTGATTCACTATAAAAATATATCTCCCTGCTGATATGGTTTGGCCAGGAAAACAGGCCCAGCAGTGTGGTGTGCGCTTGGGTTTTTCCTGACTGCCCACTTACGTGGTCTCACCTTTTCCAAAGAACACACAGCGCTCGTGTTCGTCGGGAAGCACCCGGGGGCCTTTTACCAGCAGCGACCTGACCACCACGGTGAGGACGCCAGGCTGTCTGCAGGGAAACACTGGCACTTTTACCACCAAAGCTCAGAAAATAACCAGATTTGTTATTGTTTGGAGTTCTTTTATTATTACTATATGTATAGCGTTCTTATACAGCATTTCCCCATTGTTATTTGGGCCTGTCCCAGCCCACGCTTGACTGCCAAAGGTTTTCTGGTGCTGCTTGTGGCAGCTCCTCGCTGCTTACTGCCAGGTTTGCAGACCAACCACGCTGTTACAGGGACGGTTTGCTGTGATGGCATCTACATTGCAGCTCCTCGCTAGTTAGCACTAAAAGCACGAAGGCAGAGCTATCCTCCAGATGGAGGGCAACCCCTTACAAGAATAAATAAGGTTTGCATACTTTGTTACCCTGGGCTTGTTTCAGCACAGGCACCGCTTTGGTGGGGCAGCATGCGGGGCCGTCGCTGCCCCAAACTCCTGGTGGCACCCTGGTAATTCCCCGATGTACTTGGACTTGGCTAATATTTACTGAGTAGTACACTTAGCATGCCACAGAGTGCAAAAAGCTTCGTCAATTTGGCTTTTACTCACCTGCGAAAATCAGTTTTGGGGACTGTGTTTTTCTCGAGGCATCTCAAGCCTCCTAAAAACGTACAAAGCGCAGCGTGCGCTCTCGCCGGGCGCTGCTTTGGGGAGCAGCATGCAGGAGGGAGGCTGAAAAAAGGGCCAGCCTTTACTCAAGCAAGATGAGAAATGATTTAAAACACTATAAACGACAGAAGTATGTACCCAACTCTGTACATCCCACGTCTTCACAATCTCATCCTGCCTGGCTCTCGGTGCTTCTTCGAGTTCTGGTGATTTCATTTATAGGATAATTAAGGGATTTACCTTTTAAAGGTCTTTGCTTTTGTTTTCAAATCTCCCCATTGCAGCAGCTGGGCAGGAGCCAAGGGATTTACGGAGCAGCAGGCAGCCTACGTGAGCAGCATTTCCTGGAGGGAGGAGAGGGGCTTTCCCCGACCAGCAGGGAGCTTGAGCCTTCGGGAAGGGCTGCGGGGGCCCCGCAGCTCGCTGGCGAGGATGCTCTGTGTATGTGGCACCGTCCGCCTTTGTCCTCTGCCACATGAGGAGCACACATGTCAAGAAAATGAGAAAAATCACAGCGCGGGGGTTAACCAGCTGGCTTTTATCAGCAGAAATGAACCTCCTTTTTCCTCCCTCTCTCTCTCTCCCCTCTCCAGAAGCCCTTCAGAGGCCGGTAGTGTCAGATTTTGAGCCCCAGGGCCTGAGTGAAGCCGCCCGCTGGAACTCCAAGGAGAACCTCCTGTCCTGCCCCAGTGAAAATGACCCCCACCTCTTTGTTGCACTGTACGATTTTGTGGCGAGTGGGGACAACACTCTCAGCATAACTAAAGGTAAGGCAACTGGGCAGAACGGTACCGGGAGCATGTGAGAAGACATGGGATGGAAAGCCACTGGGGAACAACTGAGTTACACACTAAACACTATGGAATTTATTTATTTTTTTAACTGTGGGAATTCTTTTTAAACAAACAGAAATATTTCTTGAAGTCATAACCTTTTAAAAGGTTAAAAACTAGCTGAGGTTTTTGCGTTGGCCAAGGCTGTTTGTCAGAGCTAAGGTCTCCACTAGGAGCAAGATTTTGAGCTGAGAAATCAAACTAAGCTGACCCTAGAGGCTGGCCTCTGCCGTTTTCATGGTTCTCCAAAATGCAGGCTTTCTTAGAAAAATGACCTTACACAGGAGGTGTTTTCTTGCTCAGTCCTTCTGTTCCTTATGCAACTCCAAGTTGCATCTATTTACTTTGCTAATCAAAACGATTTTTTACTGTTTATCCGTTCCTGTTGTAGTCAACTCAGTTCAAATAAAATTTGTTGGGATCTTCTCTCAGCTCAAGCAGTATCAGAACTGCTATGGAACTGCACGGGAATTTAACAAACTCTTGAAGCATTCATGTCGCTTTATTTGGCTTCTGTGGTCCACTCAGGCTTAAAGCAATGCATGTGGTCCCTGCTCGGTCAGGTACCTATTCTTACGGGAGATTATTTAATGATCCATAGGGCAGAAAGAACCCACCCTTTACTCCGCTCCCAGGTTTGCCATGTCTAAATATATTCTCTTCTCCTAAGGTGAAAAGCTCCGCGTCCTGGGCTACAATCACAATGGCGAATGGTGTGAGGCTCAAACGAAGAACGGACAAGGCTGGGTGCCCAGCAACTACATCACCCCAGTGAATAGTTTGGAGAAACACTCCTGGTATCATGGACCGGTGTCGCGTAACGCCGCCGAGTACCTTCTGAGCAGCGGCATCAACGGCAGCTTCCTCGTGCGGGAGAGCGAGAGCAGTCCAGGACAGAGATCTATTTCCCTGCGATACGAAGGAAGGGTGTACCACTACAGAATAAACACTGCATCCGACGGAAAGGTAGGCTGCAGGCTGTCCACACTGTTAATGAAAGCCTTGCTGGTGTACTCTGTCCGCTGAACGCGTGAGGTCAAGTAGCAGCAATTGAGCTGTGCAGTTCCGAGCCCCGATCGCAATGTTCAGCATCCGTCGTTACAATAAACTGTGACATTCCAACAAGGCTGTGACAGAACAAGCTTATTCCTTTAGCAAACTGGTGAGGTACAGTGCAGCTCAGTAGCGAACCACTAAGGTAGGAGACACTAGAGCTTACATCAGAGCTGGATGCAACAAATCTTGTCAGTAAGGTATTCTAACAGAGGATTTTCATTGCATGTGTTCTAAAGGTAACATCTTGGACTGCCAAATCAGAAAAGTCTGTTGCTGATAGTCCTGTAAATATTAGGGACAGAATACCTTTTGAACTATTCTGCATTATTTTAAACTACTATTTTGATTTCTCTACAGCACTTCAAGGTGATTATTGAAAACGGGTAGGCACTTTCATTGTTGTTTGGGCCCCCTTTCTAGTGTCATCTTTTTTTTCCCTATATCTTTGTGTACTACAGCAGTGTTGCAATGCCTTGCTTGATGGATGCTGCAGAGAAATGTTAACATAAGTGTAGTTTTCCACAGATTTTCATTTGAATTTCATGGAAACATTTCTTCTGGCATTGGATTTCGGAAAATTTTGTTTTTAATGAATCTATTTTAAGCAGCGTCACTTTAGATCCTCTGCAGAAGTTGCAGTGTGGGTCTGGAGCATGGCTGCTGATGCTCTTCTTGCCAGCATCTAGTAGTTGATAGATTCTGTGCCATTGAAGTACTTTTAAAAGAAATAAAAAAAAAGATTATAGTATTGTCTTACCATAGCCAATTTTCCTTTGTCCTGTGAGAGCTGTATTCTTGATACAGCAGAATCTGTAATATAAAAACATAGGGAACAAAAAATATCGTGTTTGCTATTTATCAGACTCATCACTCTAAAACCTTTAATAAGATAAACAAATTTTATTAATTAATGGAATGCTTTTGGTCTGCTTTAGCAAACAGACTGTAATGGAGACGATTGCTATATTATATAAGGCGATGGATTTCTTCGTTACAGTGCTTGAGTTCTTTTTTCGTTCTGTGCAGACACACTCTGTGGTCACATCAGCCCTGAGAAATGCTGACAGGCTGCGTACTCCGAGGAGTACATGGCAGTCTGGAATATTATTCCTCCTCCTGTCTCTGTGCTTGGTAGCCCTTTGATTCACATTGATGCTGGCAGATGAGCAGTGTTCACAAGCGAACACTTTGAACCGCGGCCTCCTCCTTTTGGCGTAAATAACCGTGTGTCCCTGGTGCTGTAGCACCTTCTCCTTTTTCGCTGTAAAAGGGTTTGGCATATGAAGGCTTTCATCCCCGCAGAGCTGTTTTTATCCCCCAGAACAGTTCTGCAGAGCTACAATAATCTGCTCAGGTCTGTAGTAGCTGGGTTAACTGTTCATTTTCCACAGAGTTGCTTGAATTGGTGTTTTCGACAAAAGGTGCAGGTCAGCATGAGAGCTGTGCCTGCGGGGCTGAGCGAAGAGGTGGCCGCGGTGCTCCCTCTGGCCCTGCTGTCCGCACGGAAGGGGCCGTTCACCATCCCCAAGCCTCAGCGCTGCAATTCAGCTTGTTAAATCGCATCGATTTCCATTTGTGTTAACGAAGCGAAGTGCGACAGCTCATCAGGAGCGTGCTGCCAGATGCCTGCCTCTGCTGTCCACCTCCACCCGGAGCTGAGCCAGGGCATGCCATGCTCTTCCAGTGCCCTGTCCCAAGCTGCTGAAGCTTAGAAGCAAGAGAGTAAAGAAGTAAGAGAGTGCTAATGTCCCTGCTTTCCCCTTGTGAAATGGAGGCTGCTGCACAGCATCCCCGCTCTGAGCTGCCGGGGCCGTGCTCTGTTACCCATTTCGTAGCCAAGCACGGCTCTGCCGAAGGGCAGCTCTTACCTCCGGCTCCCCGGGCACCTGGGGCTTCCACAGCCCGCCGGGTCAGCAGTCAGCCTTCTGAGGAATTCACTGCAGCACTTGCAGACATCGAGGGTGAACGGCCTTGGTGGGTGATACCCTGTGACTGCGAGAACAGCGCACGATCGGCCCAAAGAGGTTTTACAGAAATAAGAGGAGCAGCTGCTGCTTGGCGCGGAGGGGGGCCGTGCATCACACAACCTCCTCCAGCCTGTAGGGAAAGTGAAAGAAGTAGGAAGAGATTGGAGATGCATATACCTTAATTTTAGCACCGTTCATATTAAAGCTCTGGGGTTCAGTAACTTTAAACAAGTAATTCATCAGGGGATTTCTTTTATTTCCCACTTTAATGGGTCATATTCTTCCGGACCACCTTTTAATGTTTTTTTTAGGAAGACATTCAGAATGACCTTTCTGGATTTGGCTGGCACAGCGCAGCTAGTAATCTGGTAAACCACTTCCGTGGAACAGAGGCCTTGGGTTTTCCTGCCTTGATGGTACTTGAGGCAAAGCCTCCTGTTGAGTAACCAAACTGAATAAACAGCGCTGTCCAGCCCGTTCTTCAAATCCTGCTATGCTCAGCATGAGGGACACAGGACATGTCTTGACTGAGTCTCTTGGAGCTTCCAGTGGCTTAACAGGATGCAGATTCATTCCCTTCTCATGGATCTTCGTGGATTTTTTGTGAGGGCTTTTAGTATTGTCTGCTGATGGCAGGGTGAGAAATCCCTTCACGTTAAGGATGTGTTGCATGGGTCAGTTTAACAACACCCTTACCAGCAGTCAGGAGACACGGTCTGATGGTAGAAGCTGTGGATAAACAACTGATTTGTGCAAAGCTGAGCAGCCTGGAGCACCTTGGAACAGCACGGCTGTTAGTTTGACTGAAGACGCACGAAAATTGACCAAATAATAAGTGCCAGCCAGGATGCAAATTGCATGAGCCCCCGCGTAACCTCCCGCGCTGCAGAACTGCTGAGTCTGGCCCCGCTTTATGAGTACAGTGAGCAGCACCGGACCGTTTACGTGGGGAAAATGATCCAGTAAGCATCTTGAGCTAAGGCTTGGTGAGCGAGGTCGCTGGAGGAGGGAGGGCGCAGCAAAGCTCGCTGCGTGGCACCGGCGGCATGCCCTTCATAGCTGCTCCTTGTTGCCTCGTCTTGTGATACGTGCTTCACATTCCAGATGAAGATTTGAACACAGCCTAACTCTGATTTCCAGGAGTGCCGGTAGGGAGAAAGGACTTGAGGTGTCGGTGCTAAGATTTCATCACCGAGAGGGTAGAAAAGCTGCTTCCGCAGGACGAACACGCTTGGTGGGTGGCTGGGTGTGCTTTTTCATGTAGGTAGAAACCTTCCTGGGTGTTCAAGCATGGAGCCTTGTCCTGGCATCCTGAGCTCTCTTCCCCAACCTGCTGTGGGTTTCTTGTGAAACCTTTGGCCGTTCATTTAACTTCCTTCTCAATCTGTAGCAAGTTCATATCTGTCACACAAAACAGGGATATTTGTAAATTCCACGAGATTTTGAGATAGTGGGATGCAAGCCATCATAAAATTAGGGACAGCTTCCTTCTCCACACTTCCCTGATGCTTCCAAGCAGTCCAAGAGTTCAGCATAGTTTTACACATCCATACTTTTATATTTTAGTCCTCAGTGTAACGTGAACTGCTAGTACCCCTGCTAGTACTGCAAGTTGTTCCCAAACAGACGCGGTTTGTTTCCAGTTGTGGTTACGCTGGCTATTCCGTGGTGGTCTGAAGAACTGTTTGCTTCTTGCCTTGCGACTGTGAGATCCCCTCTGAAGTTGCCATTCTTCTGTTCTCGGAACATCTGTTTTTAAGCTGATTTATTTCACCTCTGATTGCGAGTGGTGTTTTTTTAATCGTAGTGTTGAAATGAGACCTGGTCCAGTTACTTCACCAAACCAATATTTGACTCCTTTTGGTGAGGACTGCGCACTGCTCCCCAGGAGGATGCCTCTCTTCTCTAGAGATACAGGTTTCTGTAGGAGTTTCACTGTCAGCAAACGTAGCGAAAGGAAAGAAGCTGCCTCCAGCCCAGCGTATAAAACCCTCAACTCATGCCCATGCACATCCAACAGTAAACGTGCTGTCACCAGAGTAAGTGTTCAAGGAGCTGTTCTGTTCACGTGGCTTACAGAAGGGTTGGCCACTCTGCATCTTCTCCTGCTCTCCAGAGCCCGGGTGCTGTTGCCCTCAGAGGAAATGCTGTTTTAACCAGGGGATGTGATTCCTCAGCAGTGGGAAGGGAGGCTTCTCAGCTAGCTGCCTTCTGTGGGTAACGTTCGTGTCCCAGAAGCCTTACAGAGGGCATTGCTCTGCTGCAAAGAGCAAAGCTTGAGAGCCAGCAGCCACCCTGCACCTCGCAGTAGTCAGTGGCCGATTTGTGGGGCTGTGCACTGCTGTGTAACCCTTTTTGGGTAACGCTGTGTGCCCGAGCTGAGCATTTTTACCTTGCTGTAGCTCTTTCAAGTAAGTCCATGACATACGTAGCTGAGCGTTCCTGCCAGCTCTCACAGAATGGTCACCATCTGCACTGAAGCCTTTGCCTCGTTCTCAGAAACTGAAGCAGGAATTTGGGCCAGCAGGATGCCGAGGGGGAGAGGGCCTCTTCCGTGTCACTCCGACTTCCTTGGATGATACAGCTGCTCTTTTCACTCACCTTTTCATATTCGTAGGGCCAGTGCTCTTGTTTCCTTTGGAACATTTGGTGTTTTCCAATGCCTCTCGTTCTCATTTTGGGTTTTCTGTAGTAAACAGACGCCTGCAAAGGAGGAACATCTGTACAGAAATTGCCAATCTCCAGATCAAAGGCTCTTTTTCTCCTCTCTGCAAACATTTTTTCTCTATAAATACATCTTCCTTTTCTGTTGGACATGTTCACTTAACACATCTGTGAAGCTCCAAAAATTTCTTTTTCCGCCCAAGAGTTCTGTCTAGGTGGAAGTAACAGAGTTTGGCCCCAAGTCTGGGATTTGGGGCTGAGTGGCAGCCCTGTCAGCTTCCCAAAATCCCAGACAGATGGCCACTGCACGTGCACAGACTGAGCTGTTCGGTGCACATCCAGCGAGGCAGAAGGTTTCTCCCTCTCCTTCAGGTGTTGCAGCATCACTTTATTATTATGGTTATTATTACTCTTCTAGCTTTTGTCACTTTGCATAGCAGAAGTTTGGACTGGAGTATGAAATAGGAAGTAAATACAGAGCTGTGTTTATAGGTGTCACTTTTCTGCCTTTAGCAGGCTTTTAGGCTCAAAATGGATCCTCTCTGTAAATGTTAAAGCGGTAACAAATGCAGGCTGCCATGCCTCGCAGTAGGTCCGCACTCAGTGGTAATGATTTTACTTCGGTGTTATTGATCTGTGCCCATCACAAGGACGGAACAGACCAGCTGTCCAGCTGAATGCAGAACGCTATGCAGACCTTAGCCCAAAGCCAGGGAAGCTACCAGTTTGTTAATGAAACTTAAAGGAGAATTCAGGAAGGTGAAATGTCGTAACTCAGACAGGAATAACGTGATCCAGATGCTGAGGTAGAAAACCCAACTGTTCAGGAAACATCCCACAATCTGTGCTGACCAGCCTTTTGAAAGCAGACGTTTCAAGCAGCAGCATGCCAGTCGAATGCTATTTGCGGTTATTCCTTCCGTTGTGTTTGAGCAAAGTGCATGTATTTGCTGGTGGATCCATGCACTTATGCAAGTGTTGATCTTTCTCAGCTCTGAGCTTCTGCGAGCTAGTTAAAGAGCAAGTGGAGCTCGTGGCACTGCAGTGTGACTGGAAGCCATGCAACACTTTGATTTCACGGTTTTAAATGTAGTTTCTGCATACGAATGCTCCAGTGTGCATGATGTGAATGAGCTTTCTCTTTCTCCTTGTCCCTAGCTGTACGTCTCTTCAGAGAGCCGCTTCAACACGTTGGCGGAGTTGGTCCATCATCATTCGACGGTAGCAGATGGGCTCATCACCACTTTACACTACCCAGCGCCCAAACGCAATAAGCCCACTATTTACGGGGTGTCCCCGAACTACGACAAGTGGGAGATAGAGCGAACTGACATCACTATGAAGCACAAGCTTGGTGGCGGGCAGTACGGAGAGGTGTACGAAGGAGTCTGGAAGAAGTACAGCCTTACAGTGGCTGTGAAGACCCTAAAGGTAGGACTCGCATCTCTCAACATTCCTACGTTCCTCTCCTTTCAGCAGGAGCCGAGTTCAGGCTGGCTGCCTTCCCTCAGCCCCACTTGACAGTTTGGGTTGGTGATAGCCCTTAATTTCTGTGCGTAGGCCTGGAATAACAGAGAACCTGAATTGATGACGGTTTTATGTGGCACTTGAAACACACATAACTAAACAGGATGTTAACAGCGCAATTTTTGCTTCAGAGCAGATGAAACCTCAGAAATGTAAATAACTGCTGTGATACCTCTTGCATTCAGGGGGTGGCAAAGGTGTGCTGCTCGCAGGTGAACGCACAAAGACAAGCTGGGGCATTAAGGAAAATTGCGGATCGTGACTCAGGCAACAGAAAATTCAAGGGCTGCGTTTCAGGGAGGATCTTAATGTTTTGATTGTTTGTCTTATGTGGCGTCTTTCGCAAAGACAAGCTCCCTGTGTACCTAGCAGTCTTAAGCAATTGTTCACAGCTGTTTATTATCAAAAGATACGGGAGGGGGAAAAAGTGTATCCAAGCTCAAGTATATTAAAATTCGTAAGAGGCTTTAGTGGGGAACTGGGTAATCAGTTCTGTTTCTGGCTCTGCTCCCTGATTTCTGAGTCTTGGTTTCCTTGCCTCTTGAAATGCAAATAATGCTCTGAGTTCATAAGGTCATTGCTTAATTCATTTATGTTTATAAATGTGTCTTGAGATCTCCTGGCACCATCTACACACATTGCATTCGATTGCTTAATAAGAGTTTATGTTAACTTGACACCATGTTCTTTCTCCTCGCATTGGGATGTGGCTTGGGCTTGCAGAAACAAACAGAAGAAGGCTTTTTGTTTGTTTCTTTTTGTTTTTTTGTTTTTGCAATGGAAATTTTGAAGTGGAGAGACCTGCACAGGTGCGGTAGCGTCAGGGGAAGAAAGTTTCCTTGATTTGGGGAAAATATTTCTCCCTGACTGTCTGAACGGTGGCTACCTCGGTATTTCTGGGTTGCTATGGCTGCAGAAAGTATTTTCATTTTGGCCTTTTTTGTACTCTGGAGATTCCTTTTGCTGCTCCCCAGTGGAGAAGAGTTCAGCGCCTGGTTGCACAGGCAGCGAGTGACACCTAGTGTTACCGGTGCTCGGGCCAACGCACTGGGACCGACCGCAGGGCTTGCTCGGGAGCACCATGATGCAGGTGGAGCTGCGATGTGACCGGCTTGAACAAAACATCCGTATCTTGAAAAGGAGAAGGAAATCGTGTCCTGAAATGATAACTTTGCTGCAACATCTCCTTCCGTGGTGTGAGGATGCCTGATGTCTTCAGGTCTCTCGTTTGTGCCCAATTCTAATTTTTGCGTTCCTTCATCTTCTCTCTAAAACCCATCAACAGAGGCACATTTTGTGCGATGCCATCGAATCTCTGTGCATAACGAGAAACCTTAATACAGACCATGGCTGTTTCAAATAGATCAAATAAATATTTAATGAAACATGACTAAAAGTGGTTCATAATGTAATATGGAGCAGCATGTTCCACTGGGGAATGTAAGAATAACCAAAAAGAGAGTTGAGAAACACTTCAGTCTGCAATTATGCACACTAAAACCATCCTTAAAAGCAAATTTATAATCCACCGTCCTTAAATCCATCAGTCTGCTACCTGACAGGTGGGATTATAGCTTTCTTCAAAGTTTTGGGAAATATTTTAAAATCGCATTTATATTCTGGTTCTACATGGGAAAACAAGCCTTCAGCAGCTGCTTCACAAACACTCAAACGACTCACTTTATCTTCATGTGAGAGAATATTTTTCAAAACTTTACGTGGTTCTGGTTCCCTCCCCATCTACCCCGTGTATCTGCATAAGAAAGATAAAGGGGAGGGAAAGCTAAAAGGAAAAAAAAAATCCCTCCCAGCTTCCTTTTGACCAGCAGGGCTCGGGAAGCCCCATTTGTTGGTCGTTTTTCTGTCATGTCTGAGCGGAGCTCACAGCCGGCACAGAAGACTGGCTCACCCGAGGAGACGATAAAAGCAGCACCCTGGTTTTTGGTTGCACGTAACCGGGAAGCGCTAGGCAGCGTGGCTGTGCTCGGATGTTTCCCATTTAAATATTTCATTAGGAACTCGGTGTGATGGGCAGGAGGCAGCAGCGCTTCTGAAGGGGGTGTTACCGTCACACGGCTGCACTCTGTTCTTGGGGTTTTGCACCTGGTAAGGAAAGAAAGGGGCCGCGGCGACTGGGGATGGAGCTTCGTGACCCGCTCCAGCATCATCTCCGGGCTGGATGCAGCCTGCTGGGACCGCGACCCAAACTCGTTGCCCTGTGAGGGCCATTAAATGGCTGAACCGTTGTGAGCTGGCCACCTCAGCACATTTCTTCCTGCACACGTCTACCCCCCGTCCATTAAGGCTGCCTTCAAAGGCTGTCTTTTTTTTTTTTCTTTGTTTTCCCCAGCAGAGAAGCTTGTGATTTAAATCGGGCAACGTGCAGGCCAGGTGCCCCTTAATGAGGTTCGTGTAAGTCAGGGCTGAGACACGGTCCTGTACTTTGCTAGGAACATATCGTATTGCTGGAACCCTTGTGTTTATTCTGTGGTTTTGTGCAGGGGAAGATGGAAACTGGTAAAATTCTGCTCTTTGCATGAGATCAGATTTTCAGAGAGATCGCAGTTACGGTAATTCTCTCTATGCATCCTCCCGATTGATTTGGTCACTGAGAGGTAAAGGACTGAAAACCATCGAGCGGCCGTGCCGAGGAACCGCCTTTCCCAGTAGCACACAAAAGATAAGCGCGTGTTTAGGTCCGTTTGGCAACCTGGATTGTTAACCCCGTTTCCTTTGCCAAAGAAAACGGTTTAAAGTTCTGTTCACAAGGCCCTTTGGGCTATTAGTTTTGACAGAGCGTGCTCACAAAAAACACAGCTGCCAATCAAGTTAATTGGCGACGAATAGCAAATGATGGAATGAAACCGCTCGAAAAAGGTTCTCGTAGCTAACTGCAGAGCAGAGCGCTGCCTGGGTCTTAGAGCAGCAGCCCACTGTTATCATTCTCACCAGCAGCAGTAAATCCTCTCCAATCCGGCCTTAAAACACTTCGTCCATGTAGGCTGTCAACATTAATCCACCAACGGAAAAAAAAAAATATGGATATAGAAAGAAACATTGCTTTAGGAATAGATCTGTATTTTTGCACCACTTTGAAATGACCTTCCGGCCATTTGGGGCGTATTTGCTTCAGAATACGGGTCTTTTGAGCCAGATTGGATCTTCCCTGGTTTTCTGTTGTGCCAAGCAACTTCACGATGCTCAACAAATAGGTAGTGACACATCTGCCCGGAACAGTTACGTCACGGGTCAGATTCTAAATACCAGGAAAGAAATCTGTGAAACCTCGGGCTTTCAGTCAAGGAGTCGCTGCCGTCGGCCACGCTGCCCTGTCTGAGGGTGGGCGTTTCTTGCTCAGACCCAGCGGAATCGGGGGCTTGCATTTCAGCAGTTGCCCAAGCCTTCGATTGCGGCGTAGCCTTCCTTTTATTTTCACTCGAGTTTCTTTTCTTTCTGTACTGTTTATTTCATTCGGTTTTATTTTCTGTTAGGAACAAACATTTTTAGCTTTTCCCTTTTCAGCTCCTGCGTGGTCCTGTGAGAGGCCCTTCACAAAAGGGATATGGATTTTCTTGCCCTAAAAAGCTCTGTTCCAATACTACAGTATGAATGATAAAAATGTATTTTAAAAAATCCTACCAAAAAAAAAAAAGTTCCCAACTCCCTGGCATTGTGATGTGGCTACGGGGAAAAATTACCTTGAAAAAACTGTGGCTTATGTTGTCACTTTGCTGTTCGTTTTGTGTCCCCGTACAAAAAAACTGTTCCTCCTTTGCGCACGCTGTCCTTGCCAAAGCTTTGCTATTGTTCTGCAGGAGGATACCATGGAGGTGGAAGAGTTCTTGAAAGAAGCCGCAGTAATGAAGGAGATCAAGCATCCGAACTTGGTGCAATTATTAGGTAAGTGATAAATACCAAGCAGGGGGATTTGAACTTAAACCCTTGTGCAGTGATACGGATGTTAAGGAGCAGATAAGCTGCTTACCATACCAAGGCTTTAAATACAGACGCTTATTGTCTGGCAAAATTCACAATTTGTACCAGTAATACATGATTTTTAATGATCTCGTCTCCCTAACATTTTAACTTGCCAGAGCCTGAAGCAGGAAATTAAACCCCTCTATTAACCAGTTCCAAGCGCAGCTCAGTCTCTCTGCGAGCCCTGTATTTCCCCGTTAGAGGTGTAAATTGCCTTAGAAGACAAAACGCAAAAATGCACTGATATTCTCAGGTGTTCAAACCAAACTTTGTCTTGGTCCTTAGGGGTGTGCACACGGGAGCCTCCTTTCTACATCATCACGGAGTTCATGACGTACGGGAACCTGCTGGATTACCTGCGCGAGTGTAACCGGCAGGAGGTGAATGCGGTGGTGCTGCTGTACATGGCGACTCAGATCTCCTCAGCCATGGAGTACCTGGAGAAGAAAAACTTCATTCACAGGTAGGAAGGACACTGAGCACCCTAGAATCTCAAGCACAAAACGCCCCTTGGTTTATTTTCAGGTTATCCCAGCATTGACTTCGGATGCAGTCCACGTCCTACATTTAAGACGCTGCTGTGCTGCATTCTCACCCAGTGCATTGACCTGTCTGTAGGACGGTCTTCTAATTGTTTTTCTCTGTGCTTTTTTTCTTTCTTTTTTTGAAGCAGATGCAGGCTAAAGACATATCAGTACTTTTATAGTTTGGACAAATGCCTTAGCTCTAAATGCTTCCTCAGGTAGCAGGCTCTTAATGGACCAGATAAGCCTCTGCCCTCCCCTGATTCCAACAGCCCTTAAAAACTGCTGCAGGCAGTTGGTGTTGCTGGATGTGGACAGGTGCTCACAGCAAAGCCACCCTCTTAGTGCCACCTCAGCGTGTGTCCCTTCTCCTTTATCTTGCTTTTTTCATCCCCTATGGGGATTGTTTTCCATTATTGACCAGATTGCGTATTTGACTTTAATAAGCATCTTTGCAGTCTTAAAGTCCCAAAGACTCTGACCTTTAAGCGTGCTGCAATTATGGCTAGAGCTTCGCATTCTTCGTCTGTAGAAATGGCCTCCTAGCAATATAATGACACATCCTGTGCGAAGGTTTGAGAGTCGCTGAGTTTAATACAAGATGTTCTCTGTGCCACAGTGTGACCTTTCCTACCCAATTAGCTGGAATATGAAATTAGCACATGTTTTTTTATAGAGACAAATATGAAGATCGTGTGTAAAGTTCTAGGTCTTCCTCTAAGACATGCGTTGCCTTTGCTGCCTGAAAGGCTTGTTTAAATGCTTCTGTCAGTCAATAAAGTGAACGGTGATGCTGCAAATTAAATTTTTTCCACCCTTTGATTTGCTCTGTTGAAAGTATTTCATCCCTTCAGCCTGCAGGAAGTGAACTTTAAAAACTGCTTTGTGTGAGTCCCATTTGTCTGCTCTCCTGTTCATTTCATTTCCTCTTATTTCTGATGACCCATTTATCTAAAATAAATAGTAGCATTTTTCCTTATCAGCCACCCCCATACCCACCTACCCAATTATATTAGGAGTGTTGTCACAATTCGCATCCATGAATTCAAATGCTGGGCTGTGACCTCATTTAATGAATCAGGAAGGAGGAGGAATTTGATTATGAAGAGGAGCTTTTATTTAGACACACATTGTAGTAATCAGCATTGATAAGAAGATACATTCAAAAACATAGTGGAAATTTAATGGACGTCTCCTAAGATGTACTTTTTAAAATCTGTTCTGGCTGAGCAGAAGAAACAAACAAAAGAAACAGCAGTGTCTGCCTCGTATTTGAAGAACATCTCACGCTTTCTGGTAGAATCAATTTTTAGTTCAATGTAACATAATCTGAAGAAGCGTTTTTAGTAAAACTTGGTATTAGGAGAAATGTAATTCTGTGCTTTACATTTTTATACTCATCGAGCATTTCTGAGGGTGCTAACAGCACGTCTGAGGCAGGGAGGTGGCAAATGCGGCATGTGCATCTCTCACCTGCCAGGGTGAAGGCAGGTGAAAAAATGTGGAGGAAAAGCTCGATTTGCTTATTGCTCAGTCTTTTAAAAATGAAAGTGCTGATAGCAGAGGCCACAATAGGTTTGAAAAGGCCAAAATCTCTCCTGTTTGAAGATTAGGCTTTGAACTGAAAGGGTGAGAAGAAACTGTTGTCTTGCAGCTACCCACGCAGGCTTTCTTCTGCCTCCTTGCAAGGCAGCTGGGGTTGCTGCCTTTATAGGTGCTGTCACCGAGCTGTCCGTATGGTCACCAATGGCATTTTTGTGTTGGGTATGAAAACATTGCGTTGTAAGACGTGGTATCTTTGGGAGGAAGGAGAGCATAGCTGGGGATTAAACCTGGTAGTTGAACAGGGACTGGAAGAAGAATTCTGGAGAGTGACTGGTGTTGTCTAGGGTGATGGAAGTGTTGGAAAAGTGGGCAAGAAGTGAGGCATCGCAACTTCTTTAATTCAGTGCTCGTCCTCAGCTATTGATAACTTGAGCACTGACATTTCTTTAAATTATTTTTATCCTGAGGGTGGCAGCTTTTATTGAAAGTGAGGGGGCTTCTTGAAGCTTTCACTTCACATTAAAAAAAAAAAAAAAGTTGGGATGACAGTCTTACAAAGCTGGAATGGAAAATAACTTTACCTCTTACATGTATGCGCAGAACTCCATAATTTCTGTGTAATACTCTGATCAAAATAATCACATGCAGGCCCAGACTTCTTCGGGAACAGCGAAAAGTGAGATGACAGACCACTCATTTCCTGGTTTTGTTCTTTTTTTTAGGGACCTCGCTGCCAGAAACTGCCTTGTAGGGGAGAACCACTTGGTGAAGGTGGCAGACTTTGGCCTGAGCAGGCTAATGACAGGCGACACATACACTGCCCACGCTGGAGCAAAATTCCCTATCAAGTGGACTGCACCAGAAAGCCTGGCCTACAACAAATTCTCCATTAAATCTGATGTCTGGGGTAAGAATTTTATGTACAGATGAATTCGGATTATAGCCTTGTGTAGCCTTCTTTTCCAGGGCTGTGCAGTGAGTACATTGTGAAACGTTTCAGGAGAGAGCGCGTTCCCTAGTGTGAGCTGTGCTGTTCTGTGAGCTTGTCAGAGTTCAGGGATTAATCTCTGCGAATTCAGTCCTTGAGTGGAAAACTGAGGATGTAGACCTGGCTTTGTATGTTTGAGTCGTTGGCAAGTATGAAAATAAAGGATGCTGTAGTGTTTATAGGAATGTATGGAATGGGGCTGGAGGGCACCAGTGCTGCTGACTTGATAGAGTTCTGGCACAGAGCTATGAAGCAATATATTGTGATATAGCCAGGAAGTTTCAAACTACTTTATGGAGGAAAGTGAGAATCTGGTTCATTTTTATGTTAAAAAATTATGTGTATATCTGTCTAGTGATAGCTCCGAGCTCGTCTTTCTGCATTTTAAAAGAATAATCTTTGGAATGAGATGAGCAGAAACAGAGAGAAAATTTGATGACAAATGGTTATTGAAGAGCCCTGAGGTGGTGGTGATAAGACTAGGCTTAGCTAAATGGAGCTAAATTCTATCAAATCTGACTGTAGAAAATTTCATTGTACTTTTTATCAGCCTTTCTTTGGATTTTATATCTCTGCCATAGCTGATGGTCAAATTCTCAAAAGTGCCCAGTGACATAAGATAGAAGTTGGAGGGACTTGGTCCCAAGGGCACTTGAGAAATGTTATCCTGAGCATCTTTTATATATATATATATAAAAAGAACAGGCAGTAGGAAAGCAGCAGTGAAGTTTTCTGCAGATTTGGGGAAACGGTGCAGAGAAAGGCTTCATTTTGAAGGAACTTTTAGGGGACGGCTGATAGAAAACATTCCAGAGATGGCAGAGGGCAACCCTGCTGAGGTCTGTGTGCTGAGCAAGGTGTTTCTTCTGCTCCGGGCTGGCGTGGCGTGGCGCTGGCCGTTGCTGGGTAGCTGCCGCAGTCCCCAGGATGCTGCTGAATTGCTGGCGGGGCTGTAGGGATCCCTGTCATATTTAAACAGTGGAGTACTCCGGGAATTTCCGAAAGGATTACTGGGTGTCTTTAATTAAGGTTAGTGTAACCTTGCAGAGTGAGAGTCGGGGCGGTGGATTAGGGGATCTGACTGGAGCACGCCAGCCATCCCTAGAGGCCACGGCTGCTGCTGGCCATGCCAGGGTTTGGATGCTTTTCACCTCACTGCCTCGAGACAGAAATCAAAGAAAATTGTGCACAGAAATGTCTAATGTAAATTGCCCTTGGTGGTGTTACCATGTAATGTGATGTGATTTCCTTACTTATGCAGAATTGTAATCGCTTTCTCTTCAGTTTAAGGCCAGAATAGGGTGACTGAACTAATTACATGCAGGTTGCTGAACTGGTGTTGAGTCTGTTCTGCATGCCTGACTCCTGGGTTAGCTGCCTGACCCTGGCGCTGACCTGCACCGGGTTCTGGGACTTGAACGCCTCGCCTGGTTTAAAACCTTTTCGTGCTCTCCCTTTTGACTGTTCAGCTTTCCCCGTGACCACAATGTCTCACCCAGCCATTGTCTCCTTCGTAGCAACTGCTGAAGATCTCTTCTTGCTGCTGGGTCCCCACTTTCCCCTCCAGTCTGCAGCTAAACAAGGGTGCCCCAAAAACCACCGAGCTATTAAAACATGCGAGTCCTCTAGGGAGAGGCTGCAGATGAGAGGAGCTGTCAAATTGAGAGAGAGACTGCAGTGCAGCAGTGAAACAGTTTCAGCTAATCCACTGTGAAGTCTCTTAATTGTGCCTTTAATAGGACTTGAAGGATCTCAAGGCGTTCAGGTTTGAGACAACTGATACATTGAAAATTAGTCTAATTCTACCCTGTCATATCTCAGGAAACTTGTCTGTGCTGACGATGGGGCTCGTTACGCTGCTTTAACATTTAAGCTGCTGCCGAGCACGGGATCTGAGCCACCCAGAACTGGTTTAAGTGCAGCACTGTTTAGTGACTACTCCCACTAAACATCCTCTCAAATTGAAAATGAAAACAAAGCTTATCGATTTTTTTTTCCCACTGCAGCTTTTGGTGTTCTGCTGTGGGAAATCGCGACCTACGGCATGTCCCCGTACCCTGGGATTGACCTGTCTCAAGTCTATGAGCTGTTGGAGAAAGACTACCGCATGGAGCGCCCTGAAGGCTGTCCTGAGAAAGTCTATGAGCTCATGAGAGCGTGTAAGTTTTCTTCAGCCCTGCAGACGGAAATGCTGCTATTTAGCTCTGCAGAGATGCAGTAGGAGTGCCAGGATCTGGCCACACGCAGCCAGACACAAGAAACCCTCTGCCAGTTGTAGTGGAGATGCAATGCAGTGTAGAAGTGCTTGCTTCAAATCGCTTTCCCCAGAGGATGAAAGCACTGCGAAGCCGGCCGTCCTTCTCTGCTGGGAGTACGTGGGCCTTCGGGAGGGGTTTGTTGTTCAGCTCAGTGTTTTCTGTCTCCTTTTTCCTGACAGCTTAACAAAAAGCTTGTGCTCCAAGGGCGAAGCAGGAGTTTGTTAGGCTTCTTAAGGGACCGAGCATTGCTCTTCCACTGTGGCCTTCTGGTACATGACTTTTGTAGTGTGACAGATTTTTCTTCCAGGGGTGCTCAGCACCTACTGTTACTTTGGCTCAGTGGTGGTTGCAGATACCCAGCGCCCTTCAAATCAGGTTTCCAGTTGATGTTTTCTCTCGGCCGTTTTATAAAAAGGGAGCTGTGATAGCTAGCACCTCCTGGCGTAGTGTAACGAATGTCCAGTGCTGGGGGGCAGTTCTGAGCCGTGGTGTTTTTGCAGGCTGGCAGTGGAGCCCCTCCGACAGGCCTTCCTTTGCTGAGATCCATCAGGCATTTGAGACGATGTTTCAGGAATCCAGCATATCGGACGGTAGGTCTTGGGTCAGGTAGTTCCAGGGATGGGACAGGGGGCACTCGTGTCCTTAACTCTGCACGTAGCTTACGGGCTGCTTTGCGATGACATTCAGCCATGGATTCCAGTGCCTGATGTAAACGGTGCAGAAAGCAGACGTACACTTACGTGGGGGCTTCTTCTGGGTCTGATTTTAAAGGGCCAAATGGCTGAACAACCTTAGGGAGCTTCTGCTTTGCGGTGTTTGCTTTTCTTTTATGTAATTAACTCTGAGCAGTGCAATAGTTTTTATATTGTGTCTATTATAGTGATTTTTTTGTCATCTGTGTATTGCAGAGGTGGAAAAGGAATTGGGAAAGAAGGGCATGAGGAGCGTAGTGAGCAATTTCCTCCAGGCCCCAGAGTTACCAACCAAAACACGAACGTCAAGGAGAGCTGCTGAAAGCAAAGATGCCAACGAGGGTTTGGAGACTGCACATGCTCGAGGCCAGGGGGAATGTGGTAGGTTTTAATTAAAGTCATTATTCCTTCAGGAAATACAGGGGAAAACAGAATGCAAGTCCCGGTCTTCACCTAGGAAAAGCAGTGTCTAAAAGCAGGTGCCACCTTTGTGGATCAGTATTGTGTTTCTGGGTGACACGCTGCTGAGATCGCTTCCCTGGGTTCAGAGCTCCTTTTATCATTTTTTTTTACAGAAAGGAAGGCTGTTAATCTTGGGACCAGATACAAACACACAGCATCTGGGAGTGCGAATGCTTAGCTGGCTGAGGGATTGGCGCTATACCTGCGGTTGCTTAGAGAAGCCCTAGGAGTTGTTTTAACTTAATGGCTGTCTCCTACAGCTCCCCATAGACCAGAGCCTGAGCACAGAGCTCTCTGATCATATTCTCTTCCCATTTCCTGGTAGAAGCTATCGGTGGGATCTCCCACTGCATCCGAGTGCTGGGTAATCTGCTGTGTTCAAGCCTCTTTACACTACCACACTGCATAATTTAAAGCAGGACGATTGCTCAGGTTTAGCAAGCCCCATAAGAGAGGTTTCTTCAGTGTTTCATCATAGCAGGTCTGTGCTTGTAGCACTGAAGAGTATTACTCCTGGCATGTACCAAACATAATTTCAGCAAGGGACAAGGAGATATTTACAGAATCTTCCATGAAATTAAACTCTATTCAGTCAGTTTCTTCAAGCATTTACCTTCCATTTTGGGGTAATAAAAGCAGTGGTAAAACACTGAATTTATACAGTAGGTTTGTATCCAGATCGTTTGAAAAATAACAAGATAAAACAAAATACATTTTTTTCCACCTTCTGTTAAGCGTGCCTTATGTGACCATTCATGTAACTGACCTTTTTTCGGTAATGACAAACTCACCTAGTAGTACATGTATCAGTAGCAAATGTACGTCTAGACAAAGGAAAAAAAGAAGAAACAAGAGGGAATGTAAAATCCAGGAAAAAGAAAGCATCAGTGACTTAAACAGAAAGGAAGGTTATTTACAGAAGGGCTTGGAAACACTGATTTATAAAGCAACTTAGTTTTCTAATGAAAATTAAACGACTCTTCTGCTTCTTTTGTAAAAAGGTAAGAATAATGAGCACAGTATGCCCGTGTTTTTTGTTGTAACTCAATTAATACAACACAGTGTTGAAGACCAGTGGTAAATCCAGCCTGCCATATATAGGAAATATAATTGCCTGGTATTACGAGCTTTGAAGTAAAATAACTTCATTTAAATACTTAAGGGCTTTGAAAGATTCAAGTGCAGCAGGAATAATACGGTTTTAACACTATGCTGGGAATTATTTCATTCTTTCTTGTGAAAAAAGAATGTATTTCACATTGTAGTTTTATTGCAGATTCCTCTTCAATTGTCAGTGTTTTCATAGCAAGCCAGTGTCTGGAAGCCAAAACTTAGTGCAAGCTGCTGGTTTTCTCTGCATCTCCAGAGCTCCACCATGTCTAGACACGGTACAGCCATGGCCTCAACCTTCTGGTTGTCCAGGTCCACGTTAGTTTACGTGTGTGAGTGGTTTAGCTGCACGTGGTCCTGTGGAAGCGTGCTCTTTTCCCAAAGTACCCAGCTGTTTTTTCTTCAGCTTCTCCCTTCTCAACCAAAATAGTACTGGCAGCATGACAATCACCGATGCTAAGAAGCATCCTCTTCCTCCTTGTCTCTGCTTCATCTCCCTTTGCTACCTGCTCGAGCTGTAAATGTACCTGCTGCCCTAAAGGCATTCCTCTCTCGAATTAGCATGCCGTCGGAGTGCCTGACCGAGAAAGAGGCCCCCAGTCAGTCAAATGCAGAGCCCTTCAGGACTCTGTAAAAATTTATTATAAACCACTATTCATTTTTAAATACCTCTTGTAACTGGAGAAAGGGTGACCCCGTCATTTCCTTCTGGAGCGGTCCTGCTGAAGGAGGCTGTTACCACCACTTCCCTCCGTTATTGTACAGAACTGACCATCTCTGCGGCGCTGTGACCTGAGGCATGCAGCTGTCAAGGGATGTCTTGATTTCTGCTTGTGAAAAAGTTATTTCCATTCCCCGTGAAGGCTGGTATCAGGGAAGGAGGTTAGGAGTATCAGAATCTAAATGTACAAGGAGCCTGGGGATTGAGGTGGGTTTGCGGAGATGTCGTATTAATTCAGAGGGTCAGCTGTTCTGAAGGCAGCGACAGCGCAGGGACCAAATAAAAGGCCTCTTTATATTTATCTTCTTCTCAGGATGAAGTTTAGACAAGTCTCTGGATGCTAGGGTGGGAATCTGAACATAAACAGTTGGTGTTTGGATGTTGCTGTTTAAATCAGAAGCCTACAGGGAAAGCAGTTTGGCAGCCAAGCCCTATATTGGCCACCTCAAAAATGAGCGTATGTAGGATTAGGGACCGCATTCATTCAGCCTAGGCTTCAGCGTAGCTGTACTTGCTTTATTCCTGGTCTGGAGCTGGCTTTCTTTGTGGAACCTGCACCTTTTTGGAGGTGCTGCAGTGGTTTGATCCTGGAAGCAAACAGATTGTCCTGCCTGTTGAGGCGCAGCTCAGCAGACTCTTTTCTTTCCCTTGCAGACCCTCTGGACCACGAGCCTGCTATTTCTCCCTTGCTCCCACGGAAGGAGAGGGTGGCTCTGGAGAGCAGCTTGAATGAAGACGAGAGGCTGCTTCCAAAAGACAAGAAGCCCAACCTCTTCAGTGCCCTTATCAAGAAGAAGAAGAAGACTGCCCCTACCCCTCCGAAGCGGAGCAGTTCCTTCAGAGAGATGGACGGCCACTCGGACCGCAAGGCGGGTGGGGAGGAGGAGGGCAGGGATGCTGGCAACGGGGCTTTCACTGCGCCTTCCGCAGATGCAGGTGACCCCTCCAAATTTCAGAGCCCGAGCAACGGGGCTGGTGTCACCAACGGGGTTGTCGCCGGGAACTCTGGATTTTTATCTCCCCACTTACGGAAGAAGTCCAGCACGATGAGCATCAGTCGGGGGGTGGCTGGCGAGGAGGAGAGCAGTTCCAACTCCAGCAAGCGTTTCTTAAGGTCCTGCTCAGCCTCCTGCGTGCCCCACGGAGCCAAGGACACCGAGTGGAAATCCGTGACTCTGCCTCGGGATCTGCAGTCCACGGGACGCCAGTTTGATTCCTCCACTTTTGGGGGGCACAAAAGCGAAAAGCCAGCACTGCCTCGGAAGCGGGCAAACGAGGCCAAGACTGACATTGCTGTCAGGGGGACAGTGACCCCTCCTCCACGGCTGCTTAAGAAAAACGAAGAGACCACTGACGATGTGTTCAAGGACGCAGAGTCGAGTCCTGGCTCCAGCCCTCCGACTCTGACGCCGAAACTCGGCCGTAGGCAGCCTGCTGCCCCTCCTTCCTCCAGCGTGCTGCACAAGGATGATGGAGTCAAATCCAGTGCCTTAGGTACCACTGTGACAATGGACCAAGGTTCTGCTGCCAAACCCAACTCTGCCGGGTTTGCAGGTGCCAGCAAGGCTTCTGAGGAGCCCCGGCTGAGGAGGCTCAAGCAGACCTCGGAGTCGGCAGGGAAGGACAAAGGGAAGTTATCGAAGCTGAAACCGGCCCCTCCGCTTCCGCTCTCTTCGTCCTCCGTTGGCAAGCCTGGAAAAGTGTCTCACAGTCCCAGCCACGAAGCAGCAGCAGATGCGGTGTCGGGTCCGAAATCCAAACAGTTGACTCAGGTTGCAGATGCTGCGAGCAGCGACGCTGTCAAGCCAAACCAGTCCGGGGAAGGCGTGAAGAAGCTGGGGATCCCCTCCGTACCAAAGCCACAGTCCTCCACAAAGCTGCTGATGAGCACGGCAACCCCAGCTGCCTCTTCCTCGTCTGTGCCCTCCGCCCCAGGCGGGGAGCAGCCGTCGTCTACGGCCTTCATCCCTCTCATATCCACCAGGGTCTCTCTGCGGAAGACCCGGCAGCCCCCAGAGAGGATCGCCAGTGGCACCATCACGAAAGGGGTGGTGCTGGAAAGTACGGAGGCTCTCCGGCTCGCCATTAGCAAGAACTCGGAACAAATGGCGAGCCACAGCACTGTCTTGGAGGCCGGCAAGAACCTCTACACCTTCTGCGTGAGCTACGTGGACTCCATTCAGCAGATGAGGAACAAATTTGCCTTTCGGGAGGCCATCAATAAGCTGGAGAACAACCTACGGGAGCTTCAGATCTGCCCAGCGACGGCTGGCAGTGGTCCTGCAGCCACCCAGGACTTTAGCAAACTTCTCAGTTCGGTGAAAGAAATCAGCGACATTGTTCAGAGGTAGCAGAAGCCAGGTTTAAAAAAAAAAAAAAAGAATAAATCACAGTGGGCCAAAGTCAACTGTTGAGAGAGTAACAGCATGTGCGGACTGACAAAGGACTGGGGCATTCAGGATAGGGCTGTGCAAAAGCCACAGGCTGTTTGTGGATGCCCCAGCTCCAAAGAGCAGGGCTGTGCTCAAGAGGCGCTTTCCACCCTCTTAGCCCAGGTTCCCTGCGTTTCATTTACTCGTAATCGTCTTATCTGTGGAGTTCCTGCCTTGTGGACTACAAGTCTAAGTGCTGATGTCACATCATGCCTTTTTATTAATATTTTATTGCTCTGGACAGACTGCTAAGACTGACGCCAGACTGATGGACACTGAGATGCCATCCTCCTCAGGAGGACTTCCTACTGCGTTTTCCTGCCCTCCCTCTGCCCCGCTGTGCAGAAGGACCGGTGTTTGAATAGCAATATATCCATTGCGTTTCTCGGGAGAGTTGCAGCACGTGTCCCCAAATCTGACATTTACCTGGCATTAATGCAACACACCTGGAGCTTGGGAGAGGAGGGGGGGAAGTCCTTAATGTAACTTTTTAAAATGATAGAATGCTACACGTGATGTTTACCCAAATTCTTCCTGCGATTCCACCTGCTGCCCTTTGTATCTGTGTTCTCAGCATTTTCTTAACGTTTTTGAGCCCAGGTGAGTTGCTTGGGCTCAAACTGTTGCAGACAGCCCCCACTCACGTAGTGGCACAGGAGCCTGTCTGCAGGTCTCCTCGGCAGCGATAAAACGGACTGGAGAAGGTCCAAAGAAGGACGTTGCTGTTGCACTCTCATTATACCTGACATTAATTGGGGTGGAGGGTTGCAGAGCAGGCCTGGGAGCAGTAGGCTGGTGCTGAGCAAGGCATCGCTCCGTCAGTGACGGGAGGGGATAGCTTAGGGTGAGTTCAAAGATACCACTGTGCCTCCAGCAGTTGCTTCAGTTGAGCTTGCGCATCGCGGATGGGCAAGAGCTGCTGTTTTCTCTAGGTGAATTTCCAGCCTTTTTTTTACGCTGTGAGCGGAGGTGGGACCTGGCTTCTGCGCTCCTGTCGAGACCGGTGCTTCGCGGGTCCACGGTGCTGCCCTTGCCAGGCCAGCGCCGGGTCCCCTCGAAGAGCTCAGCTGCCAGTGCTTAGGGGTTGAAACCATCGCTGTCTTCGTGCTTCGTTCCACCCAGCGTCGTACAAGGAGCTGTGAAGGCTGCAGACACCTCTCTTTGGGTAGGTCTCCCGAGGAAGCTGCCAGCAGGGCTCCTGGGCTTCCTTCCCAAGGCCCTGTAACCTTCCCGACTAACGCAACACGACTGGGAACTAACTGTGACTCGTGACAATAGTGAAAGAACAAGGTTTAGGGCTATTAACAGTGCAATTTAACTCTAACAGTTCCAAACAAGAGGAAAAAAAAAAAAAAGGCATTTTCTATGTCCTGTCCCCTGTAACTCTTGTGGCCCCTCTTGTGTATCCTAAACACTAATTGCCTTCCATTGTATTTTATTCTGTTCTCTTTGGGACTGTTCGTTTTGTATATGATTTCTAGTAGTTCACTCTTGTGTGTTCACGCCACTTCTCGCCCTCACAACCAGCCATGACTTAACACGTGACAAATGTTTAAAAGAAACTACACACTTCTGCCACAGGCTGCCTTTAAAATGTAAGGAAAAGAAAAAAAACAAACAAACTTGGACTGTCTCTTTCCTGGAGGTACTGTTTTTACTTTGATAACATATTGTGCCACTATATTATACATTTGTATCTCGTTATTACACACTTTTGTAGACTTGTCTTTTTTACAGTGTGTAAATAGCTCTGTCCTTCATCTCTGTGACACTTCGGGGGGTCGTTTCCCCTTTAACTCGGTCCGGTACAGACGGTTTCTGTACGCGACTTCCAGTTCTGCCTCCTCTCTTTTCTCTCTCTTTCATTTTTTTGATTTATTTTTTATTCCAGTCTCTCTCGCGTAGTATATTTAAAAATAAATCAATGTTGAGGAAAACCCGTGTTTGTCTGTTAACAAATATTTTCAAACCCAGCTACCTCTGCTGAGACCCCCCCCTCCGAAAAGAGTCGATCCCGGTGTGAGCGCCTCGCCGGGGCCCCTCGGCACAGCGGCTGCTCAGAGCAGGCAGCAGCGCCTTTCCGCACGCTTTGATCTAGCTCTGAAAAGTCAGGAGAGGAAAAAAAGACGCACGGAATAAACACTGCCATCACCTGTTTTGAGGCAAACACTTTGCTGTTTTATTTTTTTTTGGATTTAAATCACAGATTTGGTTTTAAACATCTTGTTAATTGCTCGCATTCTGTAATTCTGCTGCCGTTGTTGGGTTTTCTTTTTTTTTTTTCCCTTCTCCCTTCTCTGCTGCGAAGTGCCCCGTGAGTTGCCCCATGAGTTTCCCTCCTTCCAGGTGAGCAGGGGTGAGGCAGGGGGGCGCAGCTCGGAGCGGGGAGCTCGGGGAGCTTCCCACTGCTCCCAGGCGGCGCCGCCACGCCATATGGCCGCGGTGCTCACTTTGCAGGTTGTCTGTCTGAAATCCGGGAGTCGTGTTGTTTCCAAACGTCCGTCCTCGTTGCCAGCCTTCAGACCACCAGCAAATGTCAAAGGAGGGATCGGATCTGGGTGCCAAGCTGTGCTTAAAACGCGGCCCTCCGGCTCGCTACATGGAGATGCTCACGAATAAAAGGGGATGAGAAGGAAAGGAGGGCACCGAGTGGTGTGCCTGAGGTCCTGCGGAGTTGCTCGGTGATGTTTTGGGGTTACAGCCCTGCTTGCCCCCTTTTCTAACCCCCCTCAACAACTCCCAGGTGAAATCTGCCAGCCCTGGCACAGGGGATGCCTGGCAGGCAGGCAGGGGAACGTGGGGGCTCCTCAGGAGGCTTGTCTGCGTCGGGCTGCTTCCAGGTTAGCATGGAACAGACGATGAGGAGCAGGAGGATGCTGTTGGCAAGTGTAAATTAGTCAATGGCCTGCACTTGGCAAGGCTCAAACTTTTTCGGCCAGGTGGTGGTGGCCAATGAACGCGTGCTCAAAGCTGCAAGGGGTTCCTGGCTGGTTTGTGACGATGACCCATGGCAAAAATCAGTGCCCAGGCTGCTCTTTGTATGCATCTCTGCCATAAAGACTGGGAGGTGGCAGATTTGGGGCTGGGGGAAGCTGGAGACGAGACCTGTCCCGGCATACAACCGTCCTGTGATCCCATCCCTGCTCGCAGGGGAGCGGTGTGGGATGGCAGAGGTCAGGGGACCTGGCTGGGGAAAGCCCTGGGATGCGCGGCGTTGGGAGTGAAGGAGCAGGATTAAAGGCTAAATTTAGCTGCGTACAGTAGGAGTTGATTTAACAGATCGATGCATTTAACAGTTTGATTGCTCCAATTTTCAAGGCTATTGAGCTTGAAAGTGAGAGTGCTCTAGGGGAAAAATAGCTGTGTTTGTGTTTTTGTTTTGCTTTTTGTGTCTTTGAAATTACAATGTTCGCTCTTTTAAGTTTCCCTTTAATGTCATCCTGCTTTTTTTTTCGACTAGCTGCTTGTCATAAGATGCAAAACGTGGTCAGTGTTTTGCGCTCAACTCTTTCTCAACAGCTAAAGATAGGCTGGCGGGGCAGGGACGCTGCAGGACAAGCGGCACGCAGGTGCACGGAGCTCTGCCCGCCCGGGGATGGTCTGGGGCCAGCTGAGAGCCTCTCCTTGTCTGATATTAATCCCCCCACGATGAAGGGAGAGGAAAATGTGCCTAATCTCCGTGTCACGGCTGCGGAGAGGATCGTCCCATCAGGTGTGAGCAGGCTGGTGGCAGGCTGGGGGCCGATCCCGGCGCGGCTGGGCTGCTCGCGGGGAGCGAGGCGATGCCGGCACGGCCCTGGTGCCCCAACAGGACACTCCGGGTGCTCCCGGTGGAGCCCTGCGAGTCCTTTGGCTGCTTTTTGTGGTGGGGATTGCTGCTGGGTGTTTTTCGGTGGTGGATCCAGCTCGGCAGGAAGCTTACCTGCGAGCCGGGCTGCGCCGAGCTGCTTTCCCAGCAGTCGCCCCCCCGTCGAAGGCTGTGTGTTTGTACTAAAACCGGCACGGGTCCTGTCTTTCTCCCGGAGCTGCGGTGCTCAGTGACCCAGTTATGATGCATTAGCACCCGTTATGGGTCCCCTGCACACAATTAAATCGGGCTCTTTCTCTACGGAGCCTCCGCTGGGTTTCTGTGATTTGCGTTGTGCGCTCTGGCCACGCTGCGGGGCCGCTCCGGGCGGAGGAGAGGCGAGGGGAGACCCTGAGCAGCCACCAGGACAGAGCCCATGGGTGGAGATGGGGCTGGGGTGCCAGCAGGGCTGTACCTGGCCCAGGGGAGGGTAACGGGGAGCTTCACAGGGGGCTGAGCACTTGCTCCCAGCACTTTTCCATTCATTTTTACCCTGCCGGTAAAAGCACCGGCTTTTACCTTTTTCAGGAAGGGTTTTTGTGCCTCGGTCAGAGCTGTGCCGTGCACGGCGTGCTTTCGTCGTGCTGCCCCAAGCCCCTTCTCCGCTACACCCAGCGCTGCAGGGCCGGGGCTCTGCTGGCCCCAGCCGGGCTCCCAAACCTCCCCTGCCCTCCCTCCCTTCGGCAGCGCAGGGTAAAATTGATCAGTGCGTATTTATTGACCATTTGTATGCTCCAAAGAAAGGGGGGGGGGGAGAAACGTTGCCATAGAAACATTGATAGAGCTCCCCCTCTCCTGATACAGCTCCCCACCTCCTGCAGGGGGGGGTCTGGAGGAGCCAAGGAGAGCCTGGAGATTTTGGGGTTGGGGGTCAGGCTGGGCTCAGCACCCCCAGTGCCAACCACCAGCACCAAACCGCGGTATCCTCCGCGTCCCCGCAAGCCTGGAGCCCTGCCCGCTCTGCGCCCTCGCTCTGCACCCCTGCAGCCCCCGGGGCAGCCTGTCCCACTGTCTGTCCGTCCGTCCTCCGGTGCCTGCCTGACCCACGGACAGCATCCTCCTGCCCTTTGCAGCTCAGCCTGCTCCAGCCTTCGGCTACAGCCCCGTCCTGCTGCGAGATCAGCTCGCGCCGGCCCCGCGGCGCGGTGTTAAGTGCCGTCTGCCTGATGGATATTACAAAGCGCCTCTCGGAGACTGATTTTTTTTTTTTTCCCTCCTCCAACCAAGTCCTGACACAGTCTTTGATTTTGAGGGTGCAATTTAGCGCTCGCAAATAATTGCCCTGCTACATTTTCGTGCCTGCAATGAAATATTAGCAGTCGTTAGGCGCCTAACTTGCCCTCGGTGCCTGCAAGGCAGGAACCTGGGCTGCTGATTGCGAATCTCTCTGCCTGCGGCGGCAGGCACAAGAGCAAACGGCGCTGTTGGCGTTGGCAGAGCTAAATCTGCCAAGAGGAGGAGAAGGCGGGCGCTGAGGAGCCGGGCTTGTTCTTCGCGGCCGTGGGCGTGCGAGCTTTTTGGGGAGCTCTGTCCCCAGCCGTACCTTTGGCAGGGGGGGGATTGGAGCGCCAGGGGTGGGTGCCTTCAGCCTCCCCGCACCCGGGGGCTTCTGCAGCAGCTCGGCTGGGCAGGGGTGGCCGTGGGAAGGAAGGAGCCCAGTTTTTGGGGAGGCCGTGGGGTGCCTGGACGGGGACGCTGGAGGTCGGTCATCGCCATCACACCCGCTGGGGACGGGTCTCTGCGTCGGCTCAGGGCTGGTGAGGCAGGGACAGATTTGCCTGCTCACGTGGGGATTTCTGAGGATAAGATTTTCTCGAGCCCCGCTGCTTTGTCCCGGTTCGCACGCAGCAGCTGACTCTCCTCAGTGGCATCTTGACACTAAGCAGAATTTGCTGCCGGAGGGACTGCTCGTCAACCAGGAGGAGAGCAGCGGCTCGGCGGGGAGCTGGAGCCCTGCTCCTCACCCGCAGCCGTGCTGGGGACACCCACTCCCGACAGCCCCCCCGGGACTGTCCCCACGTCCTTACCCCCCTGCCATCCTCCAGCCCCCCTCCGCCCGGCCCCGCTGCTCCCAGCACGGCGTCCCCAGCCCGGCTCAGGCCGTGTCCCCGGGGAGGGGACGTGGGGCACCCTCCTCTTCCTCCGCCGGGGCTGGGGGAGCCGGGGCAGGGCCGCAAGCAGAGCGAACGTGGTGCCCCCCCATTTCCCCAGGGGAATCCCAGCAGCAGCCCCTCCGCGGCGTCCTTTGGTCCGAGCAAACCCAGGCAGGAGAGGAGGGGACACGGCACACCTCCCGGGGCTCCCTGCAGGAGGTGGGGGGGGCCAGGCCCTGGCCCTCACCTCCCGAAGCGGAAGGTGAAGCCGCCTTTCTTCCTGCTGTAGCCGTTGAGCTCCTCGGCCAGGTTCCCCAGCGTGCCCCCGCGCTTCTCGCCCCCGGCCGGCAGCCGTGCAGGACCCTCCTGCCTGCCCGGCCGCCCCCGCGGGCCCCCGCGCTGGGTGCCGTAGCCCTGCAGCTCCCGGGCGATGCTGAGCAGGGTGCTCAGCTCCTCGCTTCGCCTCCGCTTCGGATTTGCCCACCAGCAGGGACCGGGGTCCTCGGCCACCACGTCTCGGCAGCTCGGCTTGAGCGCGGGTCCCTCGGCGGGGTGCCGGGGCTCCTGCTGCTCGCCGGGAGGGAAGCAGGCCCCCAGGGTCAGCAGGAAGAGGCAGGACAGCGAGTAGGGTGCTCTCATCTGGGGGAAGCACAGCAAGGGAGAGAGACACGGTAAATAACACAGCATCTTTGGGTCCTGTAGCCACAGAAGCTGTGTACGGTTGGCACACGCTTCCAACCCTGCTACGGGTGAGTGTTGCCTGTCCTCGTGCTGATACAGAGCAGCCACCCCAAAATCTGCTGCAGCACCCACCCAGCACCTGCCATAAAACCTTGCTGGCTCCTCCAAGCCCGCGGGAGGGCTGCTCTGCACCCCCGTCTCCTTCCGACCCGCTCCCCTTGATGGCGGCGGCCCCGTGCTCCCAAATTCCAGCCCTCGCAGCTGCTGCCCTGGGCTGGGGCTGGCCGAGCGTTAGCGGGGCCGGCTGGTGGCAGCCGCAGCCGCCCGCTCCTCTTAGAGGCACCGCGGGGAGGACTTAAGTGCGTTCACCTGAGCAGCCCTCGGCTTCCAAATGCGCCGCTCCCACCCGCGGCGCCCCGGTAATGCCTGCGCAGGGGAAGGTGCTGGCCATCCCTCTGCTTTATGGGGCCGGGGGCACCCCGCTGGCGGCAGGGTCGGCTGAGCAGCGCGGGGGTGACCTTGAGCACCGGCAGGGCTCCTCCGCCGCCCCTTCCTCCTGCTGCAGAACCTCAGAGAGGGGAAGTGGTGTTTTTATTTTTTATGTTTTCTTCCCTTTCTTTTTTTTTCCTTGCAGGAGATGTTGCCTTAAAACTCGCCGCTGATAATGGGGGCTGGGGTGCCTGCTCCATAAAATGTGGGGCTGCTGTGGGTGCTTTGCTCTCTTGCAGCAGCCCCCACCGAACCCAAACCCAGCTCCCCCACCTGCCCCGCTTTGCTTTGGGGTGCCCCATTGCCTCACCTGCACCTTGCCACCGTTTTGGGCTCTCCCAGAGCGAAGCCAAACCGCCCCGGGAAGCCAGCGTGAGGTGCACCAACCCCATCCCCATCCCCAGACCCTCCTGGGGCTGCCTGTGACCCCTGTTCCCGGAGCCCTGGCAGCTCCCCGTGCCACGCGGCCGCGGGCCACTCACCTTCTGCCTCGGGCGATGCCCAGCTCCTGGCCTGGCCCCGCTCTGCGCCCCCCCCCCAGCACCTGCCCAGACTGAGCCGGCCAGTGCGCTCCTCTCCCCATTAAATACCCGCGGGTGCTAATTGCCGCGTGCCCTCGCATACCAGAGGCCGGGAGGCTGGCGGGGAGGTGGCTGCAGAGGCGGCCGGGGGGCACGGGGGGACGCTGATTAACGCGCCGCCTTCGTTGGCTGCCTCGTTTGGCGGGGAGGCTGAGCGGGAGCAGGGCTCTCCGTTGGCTTGGAGCCAGCGGCGGCGATGCTCATGGGCAGCAGGGGCTGCTTGGGGGCACGAGTGTCCCCCACCCCTGGGGCTGCGCGTGCCCACCTGTGGCTGTTGAAGGTCCTGGATGCGTGTGCAGACCCTACAGTGCGCGTGGGCACCGGTGGAGGCTCCGAAACCCACTCAGGATCTGGCCCCAGGTGGAAACACACCCAAGCGCCCTCCTCGGCCCCAGTGCCAGGACGTGGTCCTGGCAGCGTGGTGCCAGCGTCCCCAGCAGGGCTGGGATGGAGGGCGAGGACTGGGTTCCTCCTTCCCCGACGAACCACAGCAGCTCAGCATCATCTCCCCCTGGGCTCAGCAGTGGGCTCGGGGTCCCGGTGGGGTTTCGAAGGGCTGCCGGGACGGCGACACCGGTCCCTTTGGGGAGCTGGGACCCGCCCGATGTCACCGCAGGGAGGTGGCCCCGCACCACGAGGTGGGCACAGCCACGTGGAGGCGGACACGCAGGGTAACGATGAGGTCCTTTTATTAAGGAGTTCAGAAAGTCCACACGGACGGCGCTGGACACCACTCACACACGATGGAGACTTCACGGCACGGCAAAACGACACGACCCGACGGGGAGGTAGGTGGCGAGGCTCCGGCCCCGCGAGCCACCCGTGCTGCCCCTTCCCGTCCCCAGCACGAGGCCGTGGCCGTGCCGTCCCCCTGCGTCCCCGCTGCCCCCCGGCCACCCCTGCCTGCCCCGCGGCGGGGAGGTGGCACCGCAGGAGCCTTTGTCCCAAACCGGGGCCGCAGAGCGCCATGCACGTTCCTGGCGTTAATCCTGGGAAATCCGGCACCTCGGGTCGTGCAATTCAAACCAAACTCGTTGGGAGTCCTGGGTGAGACGGGCAGTTACACGGGGAAGTGCTACCGAAACACTGCACACACGACGCCCCCTCCCCAGCCCCCAGAAGCTCCCACGATGGGGACACCGAGCACGAGCTCCAGGCCCTTCTCCCCGGAGGCAAACGCTATAAAACCGGCTACGTCTAATCCACGGAAATAAACGAGCTAAAAGCAAATTTGGGGCACGGCCGCCTTCCCTGCAGCCCCTTCCCGGGGATGCCGGGAGCCCCTCGGGAGCTGCTGGGGGGCTCCTGCCCCCGTGCTGGGTGGGAAAAGCCACCGCGGAGCTCCCCAAATCGCCCTGGTTCAGGCACCCAGCCCGGCTGGCTGCCCGGGTAGGGATGGAGCTGGGCTGATGGCGGCTGCCTGCGCTCACAGCTCGTCCCCATCGAGGGGGGAAATGTCCCTGGCAAAGGGCAGAGCTGGGGGGGCGGGGGGGGGCCGAGCACATCGCTTGTCCCCGCTCCCCCAGCGGGGCAGGGGGGTGGAGAATCGCCTGGCGGGTGAGAGGGCTCGTCCAGCACCGCCTCGCAGGGGAAGGCTTAAAAAAAGGAGCACACAGGGAAGTGCAAAGCTGCCAGGAGGACGGGGCTTTGATCTCACGGTGCCTCCAGTCCCCAGGCAGCGGGGGCAGCGGGGGCAGCAGGGGCTGTCCTCCCCTCCTCGGGGTGCTCCGGCTGCGCTCCGCAGGGCAGGGTCCGGTGCAGGGGCTCCTCTCCTCATTGCTGCTGGAAATATCACAAAGGGTGCAAGGGTCCCGGCTTCCCCTTCCCCTCCCTGCTCCCGCACAGGCTTTGTTGGGGGCTTTCTTTGGGCAGAAGCCCCCCTGGAGTCCTTGCCAGAGCCTGTTCCTCTCCCCATCGCTGCCCGTGCCCAGGGGTTTGGGGTTGCTGCACCCCTCGGCGGGTCGGCGGCGCGGGGCAGAGCCTGGCTGCGGCTGCAGCCCCGTTATCAGGGCCCTGCAGATGCTAAGCCCCACTCAGGGCTGCTTTCCGCAAAACCTTAATGGGATTTGAAGAAACGAAAGGCTTTGAATATCTGCAGGTGCAGAGCCGGAGCGTGGCTCATCGGGGATGGAAATGAACGCGGGGCCCCAGGCCGGGGGCTCGCAGGGGGAGGTGTGTGCTGGCCGAAGCGGGGGGATTCGGGCAAGGTCGCAGCTTTTGGATGGTGAAAATCCAGCCTGAGTCCGAGCGGGTCCTGTCGGCAGGGAGGGGCTGCGTGGGGCAGGCAGGTGCTGGGAGGCGAGCCTTCCTCGCTTCCTCCTCCTCCTCCTGCTCTCCACTTCCCCGATGCCACCAAAACGGCTTCGTGCGGCGCTCGGCTGCAGGCTTCCGTCCGTGCAGCGCCGTGCCCGTGTGTTCGGGGTGTCCGTGAGCGGGGACAGGCGGCCAGCCCGGCTGCACGCCCCAGCCTGGCGGGGACAGCGAGGTTTGGACGTGTGCCCCCCCACTGCAAGGACAGGGGATGGGGAGAGGGGAGCATTCGCAGGGCGGAGAAGGAGCCACAGGTGTGGTGATGCGAGCACAGGGGCTCCAGCCCCGCAGAGCCCTCCCCATCGCCAGCAGCACTGCGGGGGCTCTGTGGGTCCCCCCAAGTGGCTGCCAGCCCCTCGCCTGCTTGGCCACGCTGCTTATAGATGTCCGTGCCCACCGTGGGGACAAGCAGAGGGGACCAGCCTGGCACAACCATGCGGCTCAGCCCCCCCAGCACCGCTCCCCAAATCCCCACTGCACCGCAAGTGGCTTGGGGAGGGGGCACCCATCTCGGCAGGGAGTGGGGGGCACGGGATCAACACAGACACCTGGGGAAAAAGCTGCCGCCCCTGGGGGAAGATGCTCCCGAGGGACCCCGGGGGAAGAGGGCAGCCTGGGGTGCGCTGGGAGGACGGGGGGACAGGGGCACAGGGCGCTGGGGAAGGGCAGGGGCTGGGGGGGAGCTCGTGCCATCCACTAATTCTCCTCCCGGACAGGCCGGATCTTCATCTCGGTGAACTTGAGGGAGTACTGCCAGCCCGTCCAGGAGGACCACTCGATGCCGTCGGCGTAGGAGCTGTGGTGGCCCTTGAGGTACTGCCCGTTGAGGTTGGAGGTGTGGCAGTTGCGGTACCACCAGGCGCCGTGGTAGAAGGACGCGCAGTTGTTCTCCGAGTGGTCGTTGTCCAGGTCCTTGGTGGTGAACTTCATCCCGTTGTGCTTCAGGAAGGAGTCTCCTGCCGCAGGGTAAAGGAGCCGTGAAGGGCTCTTCCCACCCCTCTCCCTGGAGGACCCCTTGTCCCCGGGGGTCCCACACACCCCAGTGGGGTTCCCCGGTGCCGTACGGGGTGCTGGGGCTCACCCGCTGTGCCGATACCCAACAGCAGTCACTGTCCTGCTTCCAACCCTCCGCAGACGCAGACACAGTCCCAGCGAGGGGTTTTGGTGCCCTGCGGGGCCACGCACGTTCCCGACACCCTACCTGCCGTCCCCGAGTAGTCGGCGATGGAGACGGGGTACCCGTCCTCCTCGGGGTCGACGGAGAAGAGCCCCACGCCGAAGCTGCCGTAGTGCGCGAAGGCGGTGCCGTTGTCGAAGTCCTCCAGGTCGATGCGGAGCTCGTAGGTGCCCTGCACGGTCAGCACGTGGATCCGCTTCAGCCCTGCGGCGGGGGGGGGGGGAGGGGACAGGGTGAGCACAGGGTGTATCCAGGGGGGGTCCCCCGGGAAAGGGGCACAAGGTGGGATGCAGCAGCTCCCCCCCCCCCCCGCCCCTGCTCCGCTGGCCAAAAGCGCGCACGCAGCTTGCAGGCAAACAGCCCCGCCGCCTCCCTGCCTGCTGCTGCCCCTTTGCAGCCACCCCATGTGTCACGTCCCCCCCCCCCTCCGTGGCCAGGCAGCGTCTGGGGGTTTGGGTTCAGCCCTGTGTGCAGGAAATCCAGCCCCGGGGGGCTGCCGCCCACCCACCTAACCAGTGCTCTCCCGTCAGCTTGCCGAAGCCGTCCCGGTACGCTTCCCAGCCACGGAAGAAGTTCACCGAGCCGTCCTCCCGCCGCTGGAACACCTGGGGAGACATGGGGGGGGGGGGGGGTCAGCTGTGGGGTGCTCCGAGCCCAAGCTGCTCCTGGCCGTGCTGCTCCTTGTCCCGCTGCCTCATTAGGCCCAGGTAAAAATTAAACCCTTCCCAAATTAAACCCTTCGGGCTCGGTTATTCTGTAGGGATGCTGGAGCGAGCAGCTCCCAGGCGATGCCGGGTCATTACCCCCCGGGGACAGGGGGGTCACTTCAAATAGGATTTAACTCAATGCCCCCCCAGGATGTGGAGCAGAGCTCGTGCCTCAGCTCTCCGTGCCGCCCAGACCTGGGCCAGCTCGGGGCTCAGCCTGTTTTTTTCTGTCCGGAGCCACCCCTTTTCCTCCCCCGTCTGCTCACCAGCGTTTCACGCCCTGTGCGTTTCATCCTCTTTTATCATTATTTTGAGTTTGATTTATTGACAGCAATCCAGAAAACGCTGCTCCGTGTCCGACCATTTGAACGTAATTAAGCCTCCAGCTCCAGATTAATTGCATTAAACTTGGCCGCCCCTGCCTGCCTGCGGGGGAATCGAAACTGGCAGGACGGCCCCGCAGCGCTGCGCTCCCCTGGGTGCCGGTGGGCTCGGGGGGGCTCAGGGGAGCTGCCTGGGGCTGAGCACCCGAGCACCCAAGAACCCAGGCTGGGCTGTCCCCGCAAGCAGTGCCACCTCTCCAGGATGCTCCTGTCCTTCTGTGGCACAGCGCCATGGCACGTGTGGGATTTTACCCCCCCTAAAATGGCCACTGCATGTCCCGGAGCTGCTCTCCATGGGGACAGACCCCCAGCTCCTGCCCCCCGTGCGGTTTTGGGGCTGGGCGCTGGCGGAGACGCCTTGCGCAGGTGCAGCGCCATCCTCGGCGCGGCGCGGCGCTGATCCTGCTGTACTTACCTTCTAGAATTAGAGCCTTAATTTTTATCCCCGCGTTGAGCACTTGAGAAGCCGCGGCTAAGCCCGTTAAAGGGGCTTTCTGGGCGCTTGGCAGGCGAGGGGGTGGCGCGGCTGGCTGGGGGCCCCGAGCTGATTTTCCCCGGCCAAGGCTGGCTCCGAGCGCTGCCGCGCGGGGAAGGCAGCGGAGGCGATGCCGATGCTCCCGTTTAATCGGCTTTGACCCGAGGTTGTAAATAGGCCAATTGCCCGAGTGGTGCTCAGGAAAGCGTGCGGGACACGGCTTCATTAGCTGAGCCTCGGCACGGTGCGGTGATTACCGAGGCGCCTGCAGCTTAGGGCTGGCACGGGGCTCTCCCGGCACCAGAGCAGCCCTTGGTGCCCCACGATCCCCAAAATTGGCTCCGAGAGTCTCCAAACTGCCTTGCACCCTGCGCTGGGAGGGTGCCAGAGCTCCTGCAGCTTTCTGGGTCTCCTGCGCCCTCCTCTGCACCTCTTGTCCCTCCTGTTGCATCCCTGGTGCGCCCACCAGGCAGGGATGCGCTGGCTTTTGGTGAGCAGCTCGGGGTGCTGCTGCCGTCCCGCTCGCTGCCGTGCGCCTCCCGCAGGGGGACGCTGCAGGGGGGACGTGGGGACAGCAGCGGGGCCGGGGGCTGCAGGTGAGAAACGGGCTGGGGGCGCAGCATCGCTGCGAGCAGCACGGGCTCCCTGCTCTTTTCATCCCCATAAAATATGCATCGCCCCCTCTTAAGCAAAAAGGATTTCCTTCCCCGCTTTAAAGCCTAGGCTGAAATATTCATCGCCCCAGCTCGCTGCCTCCTCGGGTCGTTGGGAGCTCACCGGAGCAAGGCAGACCCCGGAAAGGCACGGGCCCAGAAAAGTGAGTAAAAATAAAGAAAAAAGGAGCGCCAGCCTCTGCCTGCAGCCAGGCTGGGAAGTCTTGGTGCTGCAGCCCCGGCGCTGCTGCTGCGAGGTTCGGTCAGCCCGCGGGCATCACTGCAATTAAACCCCGCACTAAGCACAGGGCACGGATGCTCCCGCTCACCGAGGGACAGAGACCTGGCCATGCACCGCAGCTGGTGGCAGAGGTGTCCCCGAGGCTGGTGGCACACCCAAAATAACGTCTTCCCCTCTGCCTCCACCTTCGTGCTGCCCTGCTGACAGCGAGTGCCCCCCGGTGCCGCCAGCTCCCTTTTCTGCCAGGATCTACTTTTTGACTATGTAAAATACATGGGAAACAGCCCCAAACTGCTTCCATCGCTCGCGCAGCGCCGGGGACGGTAGGGAGTGGAAAAAGCATCCCACGTCCCCTGGGTGCCCAGCCCCGGGCTGGATGTGGCCGTCACGTCGTGCCGCGGGGAGCAGAGCCGTGGCACGGGGAGCTGCACAGAGCTGTCCTGGGGATGGGGAGCGAGCGGGGACCCTCGGGGCGAGGGGACGTGGTGGTGACCCCGTGGGGACGGGGAGATGCTGGGGGGTGACCCCGGCCGGGTTTCTCTCCCAGCGGGGCATTGGCACGGCTCTGCCCCTGCCCTGTCTCCGCAGGCTCCGAGCCTCCCTTGCAGCCTCGGGCTTAGCTCAGCAGCTCCCAAGTCAAAATTGATTCAGCTGCTTCCACCCACCCACCCACATGCAAATAAGCCCAAATGTCAGGAGTAATCGCTCCGGAGGAGGAGGAGGAGGAGGAGGAGAGGGAAATTTCCCAGGCTCTGCACTACGGCACCCAGCTGGGGCTTACCTGGAGCCCCCGTGGGTGCGTGCCCGTGGACCCCGACACATCCCCAGCCCCATGGGAGATGAGTGGGACGCTTCCCCCAAGCCCTGGGGGTACACCTGTGAGCCTGCACTGCAGAAAAACCCAGAGAAAGGGTGGCAAAGCCGGGCTGGTGCCGTGCCTCGAGGCAAGGAGCCAGGGCGAGCACCCCGCTCCCTGCTCTGGGTGCTGCGGCCCCAAAGCACCGGGACTTCGGCTCCATGGTCCCCAGCTGAGGCCAAGACGCGTGGTGCTGCCTGGGGTAAAATCATTCACTTTGCACCCTCCCCAGCCCAGCTGGAGCCCTCCCAGCTGCAGCAGCTTTAAATAAACCTCTGAGTGGCTGGCTAATCACCTTGGGCTGCTCTTCAGGCAGCTCCTGAGTGTGTGGCTGGGGGAGGCTGTGTGTGTGGGTTTTGCCAGGACCCCCTGCACCTTGGGAAAGGAGCGGGTCCCCCCTTTTCCTTCTGTGAGCCCCCAGGATCCAGGGTCCCTGTGCTGTGCCTTGATTTCCCTGCTGGAGCTGCCGCTACGGACCCGGCTGCGCACGACAGGTTGCTCCTGCCTGGGGTGGGCTCCGGGCAGAGCGAGGCCGAAGGCTCATCAGCCCCCCGAGGGCAGGGGGGCTAAGCTCCCTCCTGGCACCGCTCAAAGCTGCTTAGGGGAAGCAGATCGCGGGGATTTATTTCCTAGAGCGCCCAGCTGGAGGGGCGCGGGGCGGCTCGGCTCAGCCAGCGTGTCCTTGGGGGGAGGCTGCCTGCCCCCGGGGTCAGCACCCTTGGGTCCCTGTGGGGTGGCACCCTGGCACCCCCGGCAGTGCCCCCCTGGGTGGGGGCACCCAAGGGGACCTGGCTGAGGAGGGTCCCCAGGTCTGGGGGGTGTGATTGCGCCCCCCTGCCCGCTCCGTGCCGCATTACTGCGATTTCGGGGCTGTCGTGGCGTTGCAGCAAAGCGAAGTGGACAAGGCGAGTTAATCAGTGGTGCAGGCGCCCCGGGGTGCCCCTTTGTCAGCTGAGGCGAAACGAGCTGGGGCTGGGGGCGTCCCGGGCTCTGGAGGGGGCAGGGAGGGCACGAAGCCGTCCTCTGAGCTTCCAAAAAATGGTGCAGAAAGCCCCGGTCACCCCCGATGCCCTTTGGGCAGGGGCTGGGGGCTGTTGGCTGTGACGGAGGGCAGAGCAGGCGTTCGTGGCTCCCAAGAACATTTCTCCTGATGTCCTCTGGCCTCATCTCAAGCAGCCCGGTTTTGGGGGTGCTGCCTGAGCACCCCGCTGGGGTCTGCTGGCTCCCTGCTACCTGGTTTGCCTTCACTGCCATGTTTTGCCCTGCTCCCGTGCGCCGCATCCAGCAAAACGCTGCGCAGAGCCCGGCACGAGCTCACACCGCCCAGCAGGACGCGGGGACGGGGCGAGCACAGCCGTTTGCCCCGTTGTGTCCCATCCTGGGACCGGCCCTGCTGGGAAGGACGGGCTCCGTCACGGCTCCATCACCGAGCTCCAGCCCCAGCAGCGCGTCCTGAGCCGGTGCCAGGTCCCGGTGCACAGCCAAGCGACGTCTCCAGCCCACAGCCCCCTCGTCCCCGCGTGGGGACGTCGCCCCGCTCACCGTCCAGCCGCCCCCGTCCGTCGTCATGTCGCAGTAGACCTGGAAGCCCGAGGGGTCGTGCGTGGGGAAGATGGAGTAAATCCCATCCTCTTGCTGTCCGCTCGCGTAGATATCAAAGCAGTCTCGGGGCCGGGAGCCTGGAGCGGGGCACGGGGATGGGGTGGGAAAGAGGGAGGCTGGTTAATTAATGAGCTAATTTCATGGCTTGCCATTTCTTCCAGGCTCTCGACCGTGCTGCCAGCTCTCATTGCCTCGCTCTTCCCATCCTCTCAGGCAAGCAGTGCTGGGGGGGACACAGCCACCATGGGGCAGGGACCGTCCCCAGGACCCCTGCGATGCCCAGGGCTGGCGGGTCCCAGCTGGGGAGGAGGGATCCAGAGGCAGCCGCAGGCAGGGCACGGGCACGTGCTGCCGGCCCCGGGGCCATCTCAGCCTCATCCCAACCCACGGTTTGAATGCCATGGAGGGAGAAGGGTCACTTCTGCACGTCCGTGGGGAATAGGCAGAGGTAAAGTGGCTTTTGGGCTGGCTTCGCAGGCCGTCTTAGGGGTAGCTGGGGGCTGCACGGTGAGAAACCCATCCTGGGCACACCTCCCTCCTGCCCAGGTCCCCCCACCGCACTCAGTGCTCTCCAGGCTGGGTTCCCCATCTCGGGTTAGTTTCTCCCTCCCCTTTTCCCGGTCAGGGACATGCCGAGGGCCGCCCCGTGGCAGCACCCTCTCCCCGGGCAGGATGAGGACCCCGTCTCACCGTTGGAGCAGCCGCGGGGCCGCGCTCCCCGGGCCGGGGCTCGCTGCAGGTCGGCCTTGAGCCGGGGCCGGGCGCCGCCGCGCTCCTTCTGCAGCGTGTCGAGCACGTCGCTGACGGAGCTCACCAGCCGAGCCATGTTGGTCTGGCTCTCCGAGAGCAGCTGCAGGTGAGGGGGACACGGGGGGGTGACGAAGCGTGATTAAATGTGATTTAGGCCCCCTTCTACCCGCAGCAGAGCAGCTCCTCCGTCCCCATGCAGCGAGGATGCTCTGCCCGCTCCCTCGGTTCCCCAAACACCTGCAGGCAGCAGCGCCACCAGCCAGGGCGCGAGGTGGGGACATGAGAGCCACAGCAGACCCCAAGCAGCCCCTCGGGTGCTTTCCAGCCTGGCGGGGTCTTCTCTGGGCTGGAGAAACCCAGCCCCCGGTGCGTCGATGCGAGCGGGCACAAGGAGCATCCATCCCTGGGTGACCTGGGGGAGCCGGGGGTGGCAGCAGGAGCCGTGTCCTGAGCCAGCCTCTGGCTCTGCCTTCCCCCGAGGTGACCCGGCCGGGAGAGGCAGGCGAGGTGAGGGCAGGCGGGAGCGGGGCAGCGGAGCTGAGCCCAGCGGCACCGAGCGAGCGGCTGCAGGAGGTGACAGAGGGACGGGCACCCAGCCGTGAGCAGGACCTGCAGCATCCTGGCAGCTCTGCCCTACCCAGGTAAGGTTTTGGTGCCATCCGGGGGGGGTTGGGACTGTGAATTGGGCAGGGCAGAGGGGCAGTCGGTGAGCAGGGCTCTGGGCTGGTTATTGCATGAGCAGGGAGGGGAAGTCCCCCCCACCGCCCGCTCGGCTATGCCCAGAGGTGCTGAGCTACACCTGGAGCAGGGAGCTGGGCACGGAGACCCTAAAAGGCTGCAGACGTTGTTGCATCAACCCCAGCTGCTCTCCGTTGGAGCTGCTCCCTCCACACAGGCCAGGGGCCGTGACCTACGAGCGTGGGGCCAGCCAAGTCCCCCAGGCAGCGCCGCGGGGCTGCACCCACCTGGATGAGCCTGCCCTGCTCGCCCTGCAGGGCGCTCAGCTCCTGCCCCATGGCGCTGTGCCCCTTCTTGAGGCCGTCGCAGTCGGCGCGCAGCTGGGCGGCGTGCGTCAGCAGCTTGGCCACCTCGTCGGCCACGGTGACCAGCAGGGCCTTCTGCTGCCCCTTGGTGGCCTTGGCCTCGGCGTCGTGGTCGGAGAGGGCGCGCAGCAGGGAGCTCTGCAGCCCCTCCAGGCGCCCGAAGCTCCCCGCCTGGTCGGGGCAGTTGGGGTCGATGAAGATGTTGATGCGGGAGCTGTCGGCCTTCTCGATGGTGACCAGCGCGTTGGCCTCCTCGGGGTTGGTGCTGATGACGGGGGGCGGCTCGGTGCCGGGCGTGTGGTAGTGGTTCATGAAGAGGATGGCCCCCGTCACCGTCACCGCCAGGAGGACGGCCACCGAGAGCAGCACGGTGCACAGGATGTACCCGCAGCTCATCCTCTGGGGACACACAGACAGATGCCATCGGGACCCATCCGGACGGACCTCAGGACCCATCCGGACAGACCTCAGGACCCACCACCCCCCTGCCCCTCCGCCACGAGGTGGGTTCAGGCCCTCAGGGGACAGGAGCTGGGCTCAGCCCCGGGGCTTACACCCGCTGCAGAGCGCTTTTGGCCCCGTGCAAAGCCCGGAGGGGGGCTGTGCCTTCGTGCCCTGTTTTCGGGCAGGCAGTCCCAGCAGGGCACCGGTCTCCCTGAGGGGAAGAACTGGGATGAGACCCCCCCCAGAAGACCCCCTGGGAGAAGGGGGGGGGGTAGCTGGCACCTAGGGGACAGCAGAGAGGCCAGGCTGTGGGCTTTTCCTGAGGGGTGGCATTCTGCATGTGCCTTGCATCCGTGCCCATGGGTTGGACCCGCACCTCTGCGACGGGTCCGGCAGCGAGGGAGGTGACGTTGTGCGCCAGAGGGGGGGGACACGGGACCCCAGGGACCCCGGGGAGCCCTGTGGCCCTGCCAGGGCTGGAGGGGCACGGGCGAGATCAGTGAGCAAAGCTGCTAAAACCGCCTGGGAGACGGAGGTATGAAATAATAAAGAGAGCGAATGGTGCCGCGGCCGCGTGCTGCCGCTCGCATGTTTTATTTAACAGGCGATGCTCAGCCAGAACAGCCCCAGCTCCAGGGAGGTGCGTGCGGGCTCCCTGCTGCCCTGCGCGTGCACAAATATGGGGAGAAACGGGGAAAAAAACGCCTCCTGTGTGCCCCGGAGCGGGGACCTGGGGAAAGCAAGGGGGTGAGAGGTAAGCACGGGACGTCCCCCAGCCGGAGCCACGCTGAGCACCGCGGGGACCTGCTCCGAGCGGGGAACTCCCTGCCCCAGGGAGCCCCACGTTCCCATCCCCTTTGCACCGTCCCTGTCCCCGGAGAGGAGCAGAGCAGCTCCCAAAGCCCTCGGCTCATGGCGAGAGCCTCTTCTTGCACGGCACGGAGCGCGACGCTGTCAGCGCGGAGGGCGCGAGCTGCCACCCGCCCCGTCAGCTCCCGTCCCCCCCCCCGCCTCCCCCCTTCCCATTACACCTGCGGGACAGAGGCTGTGATTTTCCCCTGACCCCAGCCGCAGCTGTCACAAGGAATTGCAGGGCTGCCAGAAAGCCGCCTATTCGCAGAGACAAAGACTACTTTCTCCAGGAATGAGAGGAAAATTGCTGCATCTGCAAAGATTTCCCAGGCCCTGTCCCCTCCCGTGCACATCTATCTGGAGTGACACCTTCCTTCAAGCACCCTTCACTCACGCTCCTGCAACCATTTGCATTAAGGTGACCCCAGCTGCGGCGGATGGGGAGGGCCCGGGGGGGGACACGGCTGCCCCCCAGCCCCAGGGGATGCTCCGGGTTTGTTCCCCGGAGCACGGGGTGAGGCTGGCGATGGGAACGGCGCTGGGCTGCGTGGGAGCCACCCCGCGGGGAGCACCTTAAGGAGGCAGCCCCAAAGCCTGCTGTGTGCGCTAGGAGGAAATGTCACAGCATTAAGGGGAGCTTTCGGCAAGGTGGGGGGGGTTGCTGTGTGCTTGTACATGGGGGGTGGGACAGGGACCGGGGGGCTCATCCTCGGAGTGCTTCTGCCCACGGGATGGGGCAGTGGGAGATGGAGGCAGGAGGCGCCCATCGCTGGCAGCCCCCTGGGGGCAGCTGGGACCCGTCCCCTGCGAGCACGGCAGCCGAAGGACGGCCGCTGAGCGGAGGCACTTGTTGGGATATTGGGGACCTGCGGGATGAGCTCTGCACCCGCCTGTCCTGCACGGGGTTGCTCCCGACCCCGCGTCCCCCCCTTACTGATGTCCTGCTGGGACAGGCTGCGACCCCCGAGGGAACCAGCTGGCAGTGATGGGCTTCAACCAACAGCGCCACAGGCATATGTACGATGTGCTGCTTCCCACGGCCACAAATCCCACGTGGGCTCCGACGCCACGAGCCTGCGGGGCTGCCCAGGAGCTGCACCCCGCTCTTCTCCAGCCTTCGAGCCCCGACACCGCGGGGCAGTGGGGGGGGGGACGGGACGGGACACGAGCCCTTTGCAAAGCAGCCCCTCCACTCACGGCCCCGCCGCACCGAGCGGTGACAGCGTTACAGGTCCCCCAGCATCTCGCTGGCAGGTTGTGTTACCTGGCAACCCGCGGTGGGGAGAGGAAGGGAAACTCATCCGGCGGCACCAGGAGCGCTCCCAGCTGGGTGGGGGTCCCCCGAGCCCCCCCCCCCCCCCTCGGCAGCCACCGCAGCAGCGAGCCCGGCTCCCAGCACGGGGCCCTGCAAGCGCCACGTCCCCCAGGGCTCCGAGGGTTTCTGCTGTCCACCGCGGGGCTTCGAGCTCGTGGATCTTCTTGCTGAGGCTTTTGGGCAGCTGTAGGGCATCCCTCTGCTGGACTGATGGACACCCTGCTGGTTAGTGTCCCCCTTGCCGTCAGGCTGGATCTCCTCATGTCCCCAAATCGCTTCTTCCTGAGGAGCGAGCGGAGCTTCTTCACCTGCAAACCTGCTCTGGGTGGAGGTGCGTGAGGCTGCGGTGGTGCCAGCCCCTGCTGCGCTCCCCGGGGGCGCAGAATCCCGCTGGGAAGTCGGGCACCGAGCCGCGGAGGAGAGCGAGGTTTGGCAGATGGATGGAGCCGTGGCGGTGCCCAAGGCGGCCTCGTGTACAGCTCCCTGCAGCCGGTGGCCTCCGAGCTGACGTCTGATGGCAGTGGCACCGGGAGCAGTCGGAGCAGTCCCGCTGCTTCCCTCCTGTGCCAAGGCCGAGCCCAGTTCTCTGCATGCTGAGGAGCAGCTGGATGCACGTGGAGCACAGAGAAGACAGCCCCACAGAGCTGGCGCCGAGGATCCTGCTCCTTTTTAGCCCTCCAAAGGGCTCAGAGCACCCTGGAGAGCCAGCATGGAGGGGCAGCAAAAGCTCCCGCACCCCAAGCCCTGGTTGGTGTCTCCACCCATGGCCACCGTGCCCATGGGGTGGTCCCAGCAGCACCAGTGCCCAGCACCAGCCCAGCAAGTGGCCGCACTGGGCGCAGGATGCACCAGCTCCAGCACATGCAGCTGGAGCAGAGCTGCAGGGAGGGAAGGACAGGAGCTGGCTTGTCCCCAGGTAGCCGGTGTGGAGACGGAGCCGAGGATGGAGAGCGGTGCTGGGAGAGGCTGAGCTTCGCTGTGGGGCTGCTCTTTGAGGAGGAGGCGCCCTTTGCTCCAGCCAGCCGCCGCTCTTTGCTGCGGGCTCACCAGGCAGGGCCACGGGGAGAGCTCTGGGACAGGGGCAGCGACTGCTGGGGGCTCCCCGTGTGAGCCGTGCCCCAGCTGGGTGCGATCCAGGCCCCCAGTGGTGCTTCTCAGCAGGGTTTGCATCAGCCAGCCCCTGCTGCTGGGGCAATCTGCAGCCCTACCACCCCCTGTGCTGCCGGGTCCTTCTGGCCCCAGAGGAGCCCCAGGACAGCGAGGGCTGTTCCATCCCCACCCAAAGGCACGGCTTGCTGCTCAGACAGCTCCTTGTGCGTCCCAGCTGCTTGTCCTGCTCTTCCCCTGCCCGCCCAGGCTGAAGCAGCCTCGCTCCAGCCCCTCTCCTCCTCCCCTCTTCTGGCAGAGCTGCTCCCCGTGGGGTGCGGGGCTGTGCTGGGGACGTGTCCCAGCACCCCGCTGCTCCCTGCCCATCCCAGCACCCTGCTCTGCTTCTCACGGACACGGCACAGACCTGAATCCTGCTACCTGCTCTCCTCAGTGCTCGCAGCCTGCTGCTGCTGCTCCTACGGCACGGTGCGGGGAGAGGAGCAGGCTGGCGAGCGCGCCGGAGCTGCCTGGCTGCGGGTGAGCGCGCAGGGACGGCTCTCTGCTGGAGCCTCCGGGAGCTGGGAGCAAACTCTGCCTCCTCTGCAAAGCCCAAACGGCTCCAGGCTGTGCCGTCCAGCCCCGCGCGGGGCCAGACCCATCGAAAGGCAAGGGCAAAAAGCAAGTGACAGACGTGGGGACGAGCGTGCCACCACCGCGCCTGCTCCCCGCAGACCCTCTCCGGGCAGCGGGGTGCAGAGGGAAGCCAGATGATAGAGGCTGCTGCTGCTGCCCCACTGCTCCCGGCTCCATCCCTCGACTCTCGGGCAGGGTCGGGCCCATCTCCCTCATTTCCCCCGGCCCTTTGCAGCCCCGCTCGCCCCCGCACCGCGCGCCTTCGCCCCCAGCCCTGCCTGGCGCGGGGTGTGAGGCAGCCACGTGCCCCGGCCGTGCTTCCCTGCCTGCCCCACGGCTTCGGGCTCGGCTGGGGGGAACCGACACACGCGTGGCCGCTGGTGCGAGTGGGCACGGGCACCCACGCATCACCCTGCCCCGCACCCCGCCGGCCCGTCCCCCCAAAACCTGACCGCCGAGGGAGAAGGGAGAGGCAGGAGAGGGGCAGGTTGGGGGGGGTGGGGGGGGGGGGGCGAGGAAATGAAGGCAGGCGGCTGGCTCTGGCTGCAGCACGGCCGCCGAACCCCCTCCAGGAGGTGATTTCGGAGGTGATTTAAACGGCGTGTGACGGCCCCGGAGCGTTCCCGGCGCACGGAGGGATGCGCCCCCGGCTGGAAATAAAGCACCGCGGGGGGGGGGGGGGGGTTTGACGGCAGGCAGCGAGCCCGGAGCCTCCCTTTGGGCTCTCCCCGGGAGGAGGATGCTCCCCCAAGGAGGGGGGGGACCGGGAGGGAGCCGCTCCCCGAGCGGGGCTGCCCCGGGCGAGAAGTTGGGGAGGGTCCCCCCCACCCCGGTCCCGCCGCCCCCCCCCCGTCCCGCCGCCCCCGGCTCGCCCCGTACCTGCGCTTTCTCCTGCTGCCCGTCCTCAAGTTGCGAGGCTCCTCCCATGGTTTTCCAGCGCTCGTTCCCCATCGCGCCGCAACTTCGGGCCAAGTCCCCGAGCCCCCTCCCCGGGCGCAGCCCCGCAGCCGCCGCCGCGCAGCCGGAGCGGGAGGACGGGAGGAGGAGGAGGAGGAGGAGGAGGAGGACGGGAGGAAGAGGAGGGAGGAGGCCACGGGCACGGACGCGGGGGTGGGTCTTCCCTCCCGGCAGCCCCGCCCGCCCCGCTCTCCCCCCCCCCCCTCCGGCCGTGGGCAGGGGGCAAAGGGGCGAGCGGTGCCCCCCCCACCCTGGGGTGCCCCCCCCCGGTCCCACCGCTGCCCCCCCTCCCCCCCCGGTACTGCCCTGGGGGGGTCTCCTCTGTGTCCCCCCCCACCCTGCTCCAGCCGCTCCGGAGTCACTCCGGATTGAAGCCCCCCTCCCACCCCCCCGGGCCGCCCAGATGTGCCGGCACAGCTGGAGGGGACGCTGCAGGTAAGGCAGGGGCTTGGAGCAGGGTGGCAGGGGGGGGGGTGGGGTGCCTCCTGCCCCCTTGGGGCTTTGGGGGGGGGGGGTGCAGGTGCTGGGTGCATGGCCCCCCACCCCATTTCCAAGGCCACAAAGCTGGGGGCAGCAGCTCGGGGGGCTCGGTGCCACCCTGCCCCACGGCGGGGGGGGGGGCTGTCCCTTAGGGGGTCTGGGCAGAGCGGGGAGCATCGGCATTATCCCCCCCTGCAGCCTTGGGAGCCAAAGGGGACCCGTTACAAACCCCTGGTGCCGGCTGGGGGGGGGCAGCAGCAGGGCCCCCACCCCCGGGGCTGCCCACCGAAGCACCGCGAGCAGGGCGTTTTGCCCAAAGCCCGGCGTTTCCAGCCCAAAGCGGCAGCGCCGGCCTGACTTCCCGCCACCTCTCGGAGCAGGGCTGTGGGTTTTTTTTTTCCTTCCCGTACCCTCGCGGCACCTCCCTTAAATCTTTCATCCGCCGGTTGTCTGACCTGCGGGCAGGAGCTGCTAAGAGCTTCGGAGGGGCATCCTGAGAGCACAGAGGGCTCAGCCCTGCGTCAGGCCGGCTGGGGAAAGGCGGGGGGGCTGCTCCCTCCCTCGCTGCCGAGAAGCCCCTGGAGACCTCTGAGCAGGGGGGGCACAAGGGGAAGTGCCCCGCAGGCTGGCGGCTCGAGCCGTGGGTACCCACGTGCCCGTCGTCCCCCGGCCAGGTGCAAATCCTGCCCGTGGCCCCGGTGCAGATTTACCGGGCGCAGCTGGTGGCTGCAGCCCGGCTCCTTCCCTGCCGGTGGCTTCTCAAGGACCCCTCGCTGCAGCTGAGGCCGGGCAGCTCGCTACGCCAGTGATGGGTTCGTGCCCCCCCCCTCCGGTAAGCAGAGAGGCCCCGGGAGGCTGTTAGAGCCGAACTCCGAACAATAAAAACTTATCATTAAAAAGAAATGTGTCTTGGCTTCATGTGGCCTGGCAGCGCGGGGAGGAGTGATTCAGTGGCTTGTCAGCCCTCGGTGTTAGGCACAGCGAGCTGAACAACTGGACCCTCTCCAAGTCCAGCAGCTCATTTTCTGCAGAGGGAGCCGGGGCTGTGCGGCGAGCTGGCGTTTAATTTGCAGTCCAACATACCTTGACATAACCCCCAGCGTCGGCCTGGGTGCTGGCGTGGGGCAGGGTGCTCGGCAGCCCGACGGGTTGGGTGCCTGTGAGGGTGCGGGCGCAGGGCGCGTGGCTCCCCGGTCCTCGTAGGCGCGTGTTTTTGGGGAGCCCTGCCCGTGCACGAGCACGGGGCCGGCGGGGACGCTGGCCTGGCTCACCGCTGACTCACGCCGAGCTGTGTCACCTCGTGTCACCCGTCACGGGCTCTGGCTGGAGCTGTGGTGCTGGGGATGCGGGAAGGGGCGTCCCGGCCGGCTGAACCCCCCGGCTCCATCCCCATCCCCTCCCCGAGGCACAGGCCTGCAGCTCCTTCACCCCGGCTCCTAACGGGGGGCACTGCATTTATCCCCAACATTTCGTTTTTAAAAGCCTGCCTAGACAAAAAGTGGCCCCGGCCCCAGACCCCAGGGCTGTGCGGGGTGGGATGGAGCACCCCAGGGCTCGGGCGAAGGCTGTGGCCGGGCACCGTGGGGCTGGGAGCCCCGGGGGGACGCCTGCGGTGCGGCAGCGGCTTGGCGAGGTGGGGAGGGGGCTTCTGCCGGCAGCCCGGCCCCGATCGATCCGCGCCAAGTAGGGGATGATTCATGTCTCAGGCTGTGGCCTGAGGGCGAAAACGGGGAGAAATGTTTGATGTGAGGATGCTGGTCCTGCTGGGAGCTGCGGCTCCTGCTGGAGCTTCCCCGCCCCGAACAGGCTCTGCCCCTGCTGCCCGAGGGTCCTGGGCTCAGCCTGGGGCAAAAAAAATTACCAAAGGATCTTGGGATGAGATCTGTGCGCCAAAATGCGGTATTTAAAGACAGTTTTTGGATGCTGCCTTCTGTGCCGTTGTTCAAGGCAGCGAGCAGAGCCGCTGTGCGTCGCGGCTGGCAGGGGCTGGGCTCGGGCGGGCTCTGTGCGGGGTGGCCGTGTCCTCTGTGGGGACAGAGAGCTCCAGGGAGCGGGGGACACACGGGACAGGGCTCGGTGCCGTGCTGTCCCTCGCCACGATCACCCAGCACTCGCTCTGCGCGCCCAGGACAACACGGCGCTGGAGCTGGGGATGGATTCTGGTGGGTCCCAGCAGGGTTTGAAGTCTGTGGGTTTGGAGCTTTTGGTACGGGGCTGCACGGGGCAGAATCCTGCATCTCGCAGCCATTTCCCCATCGAGATGCTGGGGTTTGGGGGGGGGGGGGAGGTTGCCAGGAGGCCACCACCTCCCCGAGTAACTGCGCGCTTTCCTTGGACGCGTGCCATCAGAGCCGGAGAGCCGTCGCTGCACACACACGGCGTCAGACATCATCATAATATTAATAATGAAAGGGCAGCTCCTTCAAAGATCTTCGCCCCTGCGCCGCGCGGCTGGCGAGAGCGCAGAATGCAAAGGAGCTGCGTGAGCCTCATCCCAAGCAGCCGCGGGGGGGGCGCCGGGATGCCCCCTGCCCGCCTCCGTGCGTTTAATCTGGGCTGACCAAAACCCACCAGGAGCCCCCGGGCGCTCTCCCCACTGTGAATTTTGCTGCGGGGGTCCCCAGCTCCTGTCCCCCCTGTGCCAAGCCTTGCCAGCGGCTGTGGCCAGAGCCTGTCCTGCGAGGGCACGGCGCCCTGCCCAGCATTCAGCGACGCCGCTCGCCGTGCCGGGGCGATTTCTTTCCGCCGGAGCGATCAGCAATCGATAGCTCAGACAAGGAGACGGGCTACCTGCAAGGAGGTGTCTGGGGCTGGAGACACAGCGGCCCACAGGGGTCGTCTCCTGTCTTTCTGGGGCGCAGGGATGCTCTGGTACCCCCTGGCCGGCAGTGCCAGAGGTTTTGGTGGGGCCACGAGGAAAAGGGGGAAGCAAAGCATCTCTTGGAGGGGGGGCTGAGATGGCCCCCAGCATCCCAGAGCATCTCCTCAGCTCCTCTGCCTGTTTATCTGGACTTCATAAAAGCCTCTCTTAGCCCCCAGTTTGGTCACTCTTTGGGTGAGGTTTCTCTGGGAGGATTTCACTGCGGATGCCCCAGTCTGGGAAGGAAGGAGCCAACCCCCGTGTGCTGGGCGCAGACCCCTGCCCACCCACACCCACCCCCGCCCATGTGCTCTCCGCACATTTTGGGGGTCCCGTTGGGCAGCAGCAGGGCCGTGCTCCTGCACCCCGGGGAACACAGCGTCAGCAGGAGCCTGCTGCGCACCCAGCACCGGCCCTTTGTGCGCAGCCCTTTCTCAGGCTTGTTTTTTTTTTTTTTGTTTTTTTTTTCCCCTCTCCAAACACAACAAAACCCCCAAATCCTCCCCGAGTGAGAAGTCTCTTTTTGTTCCTTTTTTCCCACTGCTTGCTCTCGCCGCTCTCTGCCGCGGCAGAGTATCGATCCGAGCTGATTCTCTGTAATCCGCCGTTTCTGTGAAGAGTTGGCATCCTGGAGCCCCCGGGGGGGGCCAATCCTGCCCCCACGCAGGTCTCGCTCCTCTGCCAGGCTGGAGGTGCAGCGGGGCACCTGTGCCCCCCCCATCCCATCCAAGCAAAGCTGGGGGCCAAATGCCAGGTGTGGGGATGGCAGGCAGGGTCGGGCTGCGAAAAGGCTCTGGTTTGGAGCAGAGCAGGGGGGGACCCTGTGGGGTGGGTTTCTGGGGCACCCTCCTGCCCCTCCTGTGACCCCCAGGGTGTTTCCTCCACTCGTCCCCTCCTCGCTGCCTCCCCATCTGTAGTTACTGCCAGCAAATGGGCTGTAGCTCCGGAAAGCGAGGAGGAAAAATATATACGTACATAAAAAAAACACCACCCAAACAGCCAAAAAAGCCTCCTGAAAGCACAGGCAAGGTTTTAATTTAAAACCTTTTCCCGCATGAAGAGCAGCAGCCCGGGCCATCTGGAGGAGCATCTGCAGGTGACGGGGAGGCGGCGCTGCCTCCCCCAGCTCCCCGGGGAAGGGGCTTGGGCTGGCGAGAAACAACCCCAGGGTGCCCACGCAGCCTGGCCGGGGCTCCCTGCCCAGCCACCGAGGTCTCTCTGCTTAATTGTTATGTGTGCAGGAAAAGTGATTACGAGTCCCAGACGCAAGCTGCAATAGCAACCGAGTTTATTGCGAGAGATTAATTCCGGGGTTTTAATTGAAACTTCGGGAGCAGGGCAGGGAAGCGTCGGCCAGGGCTGGCAGGAGAAGGGACAGCCGCGCCGTGCCCGCGTCCATCCCTAACCCCATTCCCACTCAACGAAACCCCAATTAGCAGATTACTCGTCAGAGGACTCCTCCATTGGCTGAGCATCACAGCCAGCATCCTAAAGCCCGTAATCTCCTAGCAACTCCCCTGCTCTGCCTCCCTCCACCGGGCCCTGCTTCCCCGGCCCCCCCTCGGCGCACGCAGCACCCGCTGGCTCTGGAGGCATCGCTGGGGGCCAGCGGGGATCTCACCCCGTGCACAAGTCGAAAGGTGCTCGTGCCGCACGGCCGGGCTGCTTGTACGAGGCTCAAATCCTCGGGTTTACGTTTTGATGGCAGAGGTTTGGTTTCTAAACGCGTTTCGGAAGGTTTCGTCCTCCCAGCAGGCAGCACTTTGGAGACGCTGAGAAATAAAACAGGGAACCCCAAATCGTGGCTAGACCTCGCAGCTCCTGCCCAGCCCTGGGAGGGGAAGGCAGTCCCCCGACTTCAACACCAGGCGAATTCCAGCCCCTCGCAGGGAAGTGGATTAGCGGCGGTGAAGTGGCTCTGCTCCTAACCTCTCTGCAAATAAAAACGTCCTTGAAAGTGTAAAATCGCAGCAGGGCAAAGGGGGATGCCCAGAGCCAGGCTGGCTGTGACTCTCCTGCAGTCCCCGTTTCAGTCGGGATCGTCAGCGCTTCCCAATCCTTTTATTTCGGGTTCAGAAGGCTGGAAAGAAGGGCTGGAAAAATAGCATTTTGTTGGTTGGAAATGAACATTTGATGTGGGGAAAAAAAAGAAAAAAAAAGATTTTTTCTTAATGCCTTAATATTTACAGGCTGGGAAATACGTCCACAGATCACGGAGCGCTGAAAAGGATAAATCACTTCTCTTCCTTTAATGTGCTTTGTTGTGCTTTATCTAAAATACAGTCATAAAATTACCAAATTGAAATTTTAAATGGGGGGGAAGGGGGAATATCTGGAGGGTTTGCTGCTGCTTCTGTTTTCTTATTGCCAAATAAAATACAATTAAAGCAACGTTTTATACGCCAGCTAGCTTAGCGAACACTGGCTTTCTGACGGCACTTTTTTGTGTCAGCCAATGAAAATAAATGGTGCGGGATTACCAGCGAGCATCCAGCCTCTGGGGCTGGAGGGGGGATCGGGAGCAGCAGGCGTTTTGAGTACGAAAGGAGGGATTTTAGTCCTGCTCCAAGTGCAAACCTCCAGGGATGTTCAGCCCGGAGCGATGCGCTGCCTTCCCCGGGCTCCCGGTCCCCACCAGTGCCTCCCAGTTCAGCCGCCGGTGGGGGGCACAAAGCCACACGGGGCTCCCAGTGACATCGGGGTGGCCCCAGCCTGTGCCCTGGGTTAGTCCCCGCTCTGCAGCGGGGCTGTGGCAGCTCAGCTGCTGACGGCTGAAATCCCTGTGGAAATAGGATCGGGCACCGCTTCCCAGGGGAACGCGAAATCAGAGCCCCGGCCCCAGCGCAGGGCGCCACGTGCGGGGATAAGGACACGGTAGATCACGTTATGGGGGTTATTTCTCCTGCTTTAAAGTCTAAGGTACGACAGCAGCTCCTGATTTGTCACGGAGCATCCTGGAGCAGCCTGCGCGGATGGTGAGGACTGGGGGCTGTCGCCGAGCACTCGCAGCTCATCGCGGTGACACGGGGCCGGGGGGGTCACTTAGCGAACGAGGGGGCTCCAGCGCCTTTCCTGGGTTATGGGTTTAGCTGGGAATCTGTCTGGGGTGACCATCTGGTGGCATCTGTGCCGCTCAGCTGTCACCCCCCCTCCTGGCAGCGGGGGCACGCAGGGCACCCCGTGGTGTTGGGGTACAAGGGGGATGCGCCCGCGGCTCGGGACCACGGCACGGGGGTAGGGGGCAGCCGTGCCAGGCACGTCCGCGGCTCCTGCCGCAGTGGGGACGGATGGACGGACGGATGGACGGATGGACTAGAGCAGGGAGGTAGGGCAGGACGGACAGATGAGCCTCCTTAGCAGACGAGGTGGCCTCAGGTGATGCCAACATCCCATTAAGGGGGTTTATCAAGGGAGGCCGCCAGTTTTAGCCGAGATGCTGCTTTTGGGCTGGGAGAGCCTCAGCTCCTGCTCGTTAATTAGAAAGGCTGCGGGGAGGTTTGTGCTGGTTGGCCTCACTTGCGAGCAGCCGTAATGTGATGAGCGATTAGGGACTCCCAAGCTTTTCTGCGGGGGTCGTTAAGCTACGGATGAACTCGAGCAGGGAAAGGGCATTTTTGGCCGTGCCCGAAACCGGCTGGTCCTGCGCTGCCCCGGCTCGTGGTCCTGACCTCCCGGGCCATCAGGAGGTGAGTGATGTGTGTGCTGGGGACAGCCACAGCTCGGTGTCACCCTGGGTCCCTCAGCTCATGTGTGAGATGGAGAGCTGGTTGGGCTGAGAGAAGCTGGGATGTTTCTCTTTGCTGTCTGGCAGGTGTGGAGAAAATCTGGGCATGGTCAGCTCCAGAAAGGGAGCTTCCAATCTTTGTGTGCCAGGTCTTGAACCGGAGCAAGCTGAGAGCCCTGCGATGGCTGTCCTGGCCGTGCTGCTGGAGTGCTTTGACCATGGCACCCCCAGAGCCCCCTTCCCAGCTGTTGGTTCCCCTGGATGATGAGAGCGGAGCCCTCTTGCTCAGGGGACACCCCTGTAGGGTGATGCCCCCATCCCATCCTCCTCTCGCCCCCCGAGATGCACAAATGCTGCGGCAAGGCAGGGACTTGGCAAAAAATCAGCCCGGTTTTGCCTCCGTTCTCCCTCCTCTTCTGCCTTGGCAAAACCTGCAGCGCCGCAGCATCCTGCCACAGCGTGGTCTGGCTGGCATCGCCTGCGCTGTATTTATGGCAGCGTTAATTAAATACGCTCCGCAATCAGCGCCGCACACGACCCTGCTTCCCGAGATGAGGCTGGGCTGTAATGTGCCATCACCGAGCGGGAATGTGACTGCCGCCGTCCTGGGGAATCTCTAACGGAGATTTACTCATCCCAGGCTTCCCATTTCTCCGTTTCATGACATTTCACAAAGTTCAGGTTTACAAAATAAGCCGGCACAATGAAGAGATGCTCCAGATGTTATTTACTCTGCACGTTCCACCTCCTGCTCGGTGGGGCCTTTGTCCCGTTCCCCGTGGAGCCGAGGACGGGGTGCCAGCTCAGGACCACCACGTCACCCTGCTGCAAAGCCCCTGGTGCTGGAGGTGCTTGCTCCATGCCCACCTCAGTGTGCCCAGGGAGAAGCTGAGCTCTGCGGCTGTGCTGGCCAAACCTGCCTCTAACCCTGTGCCTGTCATGGGGGAAGGACGTGCTTGGAGCAGGAGGATGGAGCACGGTCACGATGCCACCCTGGAGGATGCAGCACGGGGAGGTCGGGCTGTTGCTGCTCCAGGGGTGCCATTTGGGGTGCTGAGCCGCTCTGCTTTTAGAAGTAGATGTGGGCTGAAAGGTGCTGAGGTGTTGCGGGTGTGGGACACAGGTGGGCTGCTTGCCCTAGGTCTCTGCTATGGGCAGAAAAGGCAATTTGGGTAACTTGCTGGTGGCAGGAGCTGCTCCAGGAGGGTGGAAACCCCAGGGCTGGGCGGGGAGGAGAGGAGCTGCCAGGCCAAGAGCTTCCCAAGCTGCTCACAGCACCTGTTTGCCCCGTACCCAAATCCTGCAGCCTTGGGCAGGTGGGACATGGGGCAGAGCGCTGAGCCTGGTGACCAAACCCTCTGCCCTCTTCCTCGGGATGGAGCTCACCAAGGGAGCCTCGCACCCAGCTAGTGAGGGCAGCTCATCCTTTCTGGGGAAGGATCTGCTGGAAGCCAGGCGTGTGCTCGTGGTGCCCAGCCCTGCTGCAGAGCCTTGATACATCCCTCGTGCCACGGTGCCTCCTGGTGCCATGGTCCCTCTGGAGGGGATGGAGCCACCTCTGCCCTCCAGGCGGTGGCACCAGGTGGGGGTGAAGCTTGTGCCCATGCCCAGGTGCCCCTCGAAGCCCTGCCGCGCTCACACCACCGCTCTCCTGGCTTTGTGCGGGGCCGTGGGAGGGACGGAGCCGTGGGCTCTCGCACACCTCGCTCCCGCCCCGGTGCCTGCCTTGTCAGGTCTGATCAGGAGGAGGATCAGTCGGCCCCGCGCGCTCTCTCCAGATTTAATTAACGGGCCTTTCATCTCTACCCTGAAGGAATCTGCTATCTTCTGTCTTCTTAATTAACGTTCATTAAGCAAATCAGAAGAACATTTTCTCCCCACCGCCTCCATGGCTCTTAACCCTTACGAGGTGCCAGGTCCGTGCCAGGGCAGACGGCTCCTGGGCCGCGAGGACAGCTCGGGTGGTGCGTGGACACAGGAGCCTTGGTCACCACGTCTCTGCCTCGCTTGGACCAAAGTGAAAACCCCTCTGGGTGCAGAGGACTTCAGCTGAGATCAGGCCCTGCTCTACTGGGGGAAATGGGGAAATTCCCAGCTTTGGTTGCTCTTTTGGGCATCCCTGTCCGAGCTCTTCCACATCCTGAAGGACAAGGGGTTTCCCACAGCCTGCTTTAGCTCTTCGTCCCAGCTGGGGTGAAGCTTGCCCGTGGGAAGGGGACATCAGCGGGCTCGGGTTTTGTTGTCGGAAGTCACTGTTCTAACCTGGAAGGCTTCATAGTGCAGGAAAGTTGGCTCCAGCATCTTGCTCTCGGGGGGGGGGAAGGTTATTTGGGGCTGTTCCTGTGGCCTGAAGTTGGATTATTTTTTTTTTTAACCTTGTCCTTGGTGGACACTCATGGGGATGGGGTTTGGACCAAAACCCCTTGGATGATTTTGCTAGCCATGCTGGGGCAGCTGCTGGTCACCAGGACTGGGGGGAGATAAATGTAAAAACAGGGCCTCCCACCTCCCCACCACTGAAGGAAGCCTGGCAGGAGGGCATTAGCTTCCTCTGCGTGGAGATGAGATGATTTCAGCCGGCCTCCAAGCCAGGTCACCAGCAGCAGCTGGCCCCCAGGCAGTGCCAGGCCACGAACCGGGGCCGGATTCTGACCAGGGCACCCAACCTGAGCAGGGTGAGCACGGAGCATCACCTTGGGAGAGGTGAGGGCTTGTGCCAGCGCTGGGTGAGGGCTCCATGGCTGCAAGGTGCCAAACCCACGATGTGAGAGCACCTCTCCAGCATCCAGCTGGCAGCCGCAGCACACCTGGCGAGCCTCACCCGTGCAGGCTGGCGGCTGAGATGCTCAGGGCGAAAACCGAGCGGAAAACCCTCTTTATTTTCTTCCCCAGAGCCTGACAGTGGCTTTGCCACCGGCTCCCAGGCAGCGAGGCAAGGCTCGGCGCTGGGAAATTCACCCCCCCCCAGCGGAGCTGTCAGGGCCCAGGTCAATATATGTTAATGGGGCTTGGAAGCGGTGCTGCTGCCCGAGACCTCTGATTCACAGCTCCCCTCCGGTGCTTTCTCCCCGCAGCGCGCACAGAGAAGGAGAATAAAATAAATAAGAGTGGAAGGGAGAGGGAGGGAGCTTAAATTATAGATGAGGGCTAAGTTGCCCGTGTTTCTGTGGGCAGAGCGGGGGCAGCGGCGGGGTTCCCCTGTGCACCCCGTTGCTGTGAATGCAGCTAGTATGGAACGGGGCTGGTGGAGGGTGCCGCGGTCCTGAGTGGGATCCCCTTGGCACAGAGTGTGTGTGCAATGAGCACCCCCTGCTGAAGGGGTTTGGTGGCCATCTGGGGTCTGGTTTGGCCACCCCATGGGGACATGCGCTCGCCCCGGTTCAGGGGACAGGGCTGGCCCCGTGGCAGCAGGCAGGGTGGGCCCCCACCTCTGGGTGCTGGCGTGGGGGCACTGGGTGGGTCACGGGGCCCGGCAGGTTGGTGTGGGTGGGGAGCACAGGGGTGGTGCTGGGTCTTTTTCAAAGCCTTTCCCACACCCCTCTTGGCTTTCAGGCTGTGAGAAAACTGGTGATGCCCACCAACCTAAGGAAAACCCCCGTGTGGGGAGGGAATCCCCACGGGCTCACCCCTGGTGCTGAGAAATGTTGACGCTCGGCTCCATCTCAGCAGCCAAAGACCCAAACTCCCCCGTCCCCAAAATGATGGGGCCGGGATGCCCCAGCCGGGGGGGGTCCTGACCTGCCCAGCCCCACGGCCTGGGGACCAGGGTGGCCTTGGGGGGGGGGGGGAAGCTCCAACCCTGCAGCCCAGCGACGCACGCAAAGCTTTTGACATTCCCAGCAGCTTCCACAAGATGGACCTCGGAGCGAGAGGAGGTGCCGGGCGGGGGGGGGCATGTCCCATCCCTTCCCATCCCGTTTTGTCCCATCCCTCCTGCTCCCACCGTGCCAGCCGGAGGAGGCTCAGCGCCCTGCGAGGCGAGCCGCGGCATGGCACAACCCGGGGGGCTCTGCCTGCTGGCCCTGCTGGGGCTGGGGTTTGGGGCGGGGGGCTCACCAGCCTGCCAAGACCCCCGGGGCCAGCCCCGTCGCTGCATGCCCGTTTTTGAGAACGCCGCCTTCGGCCGCGCCGCCCGGGCCACCAACACGTGCGGCTCGCCCCCCGAGGACTACTGCCTGCAGATGGGCGCCCGCGACGCCAGCCAGCTCTGCCAGCGCTGCGACGCCGCCGACCCCCGGCTGCACCACAACGCCTCCCTCCTCACCGACTTCCACAGCCAGGAGGAGAGCACCTGGTGGCAGAGCCAGTCCATGGCCTTCGGCATCCAGCACCCCAACTCCGTCAACATCACGCTCCGCCTGGGTAGGCGAGGGAAGCGGAGCGCACGGGGCGGGGGGTGCTGAGCCCCCGGGTGCTGCGGGGTGGGAGCTGGGTGGGAGCTGGTGGTGCTCCGGCAGCCCGGTGCTGGTTTGGGGTGGGAGGTGGGACGGGCCGCACGCCCCAATTTTTGGGGTGCGAGGAGGGAGATGCCCTGTAAGTGCTGCTGATGGATCGCTGGGAGGACGTGGGGAGGGTCTGCCCCATCTCGCAGCCCAGCCCCGGTCCCTTACAAGGGGCAGAAGCTGGTGGCCGTGCCTGTGTGCTGCTCCCCACCCAGCCATGCCCGGCCATACACTCCCCTGTTCCTCTTCATAAAGATCATGCATGTTTGTGGAGCAGGAGGCAGGCAGCTCCCCGTGCCCCCGCCACCCACCTCGGAGCCTCGTATGCTTTGGGTAAGCGCTGGGGGTGTGAAGCCCGTTCCCCACCATCCCTGCACAGTGCTGAGGATGCCCCATATATTTTGGGGAGGGTCACAGCTCTGCAAACATCACGCAGCCCCGGCAGGTTTTCCCAGCTGAGATCTGACCCTCTGTTTTAAACAGTGGGCAAGCCGCACGTTCAGAGGGTGCGTAAAGCCTATGGGATCATGCCTGGCATTTTAAAAAGTTTTTTCCTTTTTTTTTTTTTTTTCCTCCCTACATTTCGCTGCCATCTAAACTATCTTGGCTACTGGCCAGCGCTGTAAAATCTTCATTCTCTGCTGTCTCCTGCCATCTGCATGCTGAAGGGGGGTAGCGAGGGGCTGCAGCAGGAGCGGCACAAGCAAGGAACGGGGCCGGCCGAGCGCTGCGTGGGGCCGGGTGGTGGCGGCGGGTCGGTCTGTGCCCTGCGGGGACGCGGAGCTGCCCGGCTGGGTGGAGGTCACCACGTTCCCAGCCCCCTGTGAGCGGGCAGACAGCTGGTCTGTGTCCCAGGCTGGGCCGGGCTCCCCACCGTGTGTGAGAAGTGAAGCTGGAGGAGCCGGTCCTGCTCCTGCACACCCTGTAGGAGGGGACGTGCCGGCTCCTCTCCCACCTAGCACAGGCTCAGGTCACCCTAAAATCAGGTATAGGTGATCCGAATGCAGCCAGCACTGCTGAGCAAGCCCCCGGTAGCCATCCCCAGGACGGCCGGGTGATCTTGCAGCCGCTGGTCCTGGCTCAGCACCCCAAAGCATGTGGGCTCCCGGCGCGTTGTGTGCCCCAGACTCCGAGCACAGGGCTCGCTTTCCAGCCTCTGCCTTCCCTCTGACTCTTCCCAGCCCCTCTGGGGGCTGGCGGTGCCCTGGCGCACCCTGTGCTTGTGTTCCCCACGGAGCTTTGTGTGGCCCCATATGAGGCCCTAATGCTGCACCGAGCTTGTCTTCAGCCCCGGTCCCTGCATCCCTCCCTGATCCAGCGCACCCTCTGCAAACGGACCTGGTGCTCCTTCTCCCTATATGCCTCGTATATCTTGCTGTGCTAGAAAGTGCCATTTCTGTGCCCAGCACATTGCTGTCTGACCTTTCCCAGTGCTGCTGGGCCCCGTTCTTGTCCCAGCTGCAGATGATTTTATCGCTGTTTTAATGCTTTCACTTGGGTTATGGAGGAAAAACCCAACCAGCCGTGCTGAGCCCGGCCCCAAAGCCCCTGGGACACAGCCCTGGACACGTCCTCGCACCCACGCCAACTGTGACCCACATGGCATGTCCCCAGCAGCACGTTTGTCCCACTCCGATGTGGCCAGACACCTTGTAGGGCCCCCAGCACGGTTACCTGGGGAGCTTATTAAACAGGGTTTCGAATGAATTGGACAAGACTTGTGTTTACCTGTAGGCTGTTGATTGGCATTAATTAGATTATCCTCCCTTAAATCTCGCTTCTCTGCAAGGCTTCAGCTGTGCCGTTACGGTGCACAGGCCTCGGAGCAGATCAATAACCTCAAGCGCCTGTGGCTGTTGCGTTTCCCCTGCCAGGCAGCAGGGAGGAACCCAAAATATCCGCAGGCTTGCGAAGGCAAAAGGCACCGGAGCGCCTCGAGTGGCTCCTCGGCACCTCCCCAGGTGCGAATGTTGGATGTAGGTGTGCCTGGGGTAGGGAGCATCTTCGTGTCTGTGGCCCTGATGCTGATTTTCCTACGGGATCTGAGCCTACGATGGGCTCCTGGGGCTGGGGCTGGGGGCTGGAGGTGTCTGGGCACATGCGGGGACGTGGCTGTCCCCCGTGCTCCTCTCCAAGCTCTCCCACCCCCAGACCCCAGCGTTTCCCCAGCTGCAGTTTCACCCCCCGGGGAGGCGAGCGACCACTTTGCTTGGAGGTAACACAACTATAAGAGGAACACGGGTGTCCTGGTGCCCCTGTCCCCTCACAGCCACCTGCGTGCCCACCCATGTCCCCATCTCGCGGCGTCCCCATCCCACGGCGTGCCTGGCTCTGGGCCGTGCCAAACCTTCCCGAGCAGGAAAGTGACATCCAGCCTGCGGTCACGGGCTGTGTTCGGGATTTCTTGGGAGGAAGCAAACGCAATTTGGCTGGTTTAAGGGACTGTCTGGAGAAAGCACACGTTTAGTCAGGACAACTGCGGCGAGCTTTCTCCGCCCGAGCTCCAGACCCCGAGCTGGCCCCCCTGGCCCTCCCGTCCCCCTCCCTGCAGCGGGGCCGCCTGGGGCAGGGGCTGTTTATTGACACAGCTCCCAGCTCCGGCCCTCTCCCAGAGGAAAGTGCTCGGCGAAGCGACTGCCCCGACCCCTCTGTTTTGGTAGGCGTCCCCCGGGGCCGCGCTGTCTGGGAACCGGCGCCCGCTGGGGCTCCCCGCGGGGTCCGGGGCAGGGGGCACCCCACGAGCATCAGCGAGGCCAGGGCCTGGTGGGTTTGGGGAGAGGTGCAGGGGAGCACAGAGACAATGGGGCAGCCCGGCCGTGCTGCTACAGCCCCTTCCCAGCCGTGATCACCTCCCTTTAATCCCGCGTCCCCCCGCATCCCTGATGGGAGGCAGCTGCTTTCCCCAGCGCCGGTAGCCGGGCTGGCTTGGCTCCCCCACAGCAAAATCGCGGTACATATGCGACAGTATTCATATGGGCCCAATTAAAGGCTTGTTTTCCTAGTCCCGGAATAACCCCTCTAACATTCCCAACTCATTATCTTTTCAAATAAAGCCAAAACCTCGCAGCTAATTGTTTTGCGCTGTCAGGAGCGGCGCTGTTATGGAGCAATCCAGTCTTTGAGCCGCTCCTTCATCTCTGGCAATTAAACGGTTCTGAAGTTCGCTTTGGTATATTTTCCCCTCCTTTTTGGTAATTCTTTCAAGTGATTTCAGAGCTGTGCTGGCCACTCTGGGGACTGGCATCCTCTGTTTGTCTTCAGCCCAGCAAAGCCAGCAGCAGTGCCAGACCCCAGCGTGCAGCTCTCTGGAGAGGGACCGGCCTTGACCCTCTCCGCCTCTCCATCCTGTCCCCAGCTCAGCTCTGGAGATGCTGACGAGTGCCAGGGGCCTGATTCTTCCCATCCAGCTGCTGGGCAGACCTGGCTTTGCACCATCTCCTGGCCCATGCAACCCGCCTGGTGCCTTCATGCAATGACCGGGAGGCTGCAGGGGGGGCAAGAGGCGATTTGGGGTGGGCAGGATCAGGGCTGCATGGAGCAGAAGCTGGTTAAGGGCAGCTGGGCAGGAGGAAAGCAAATTCTGCGTGGCACAGAGCCGTCGCTGCCAGCTGAGCAGTCACTTTCTGCTGCATGGTGCAGCTCTTTGTGCCTCCGGAGATGCAGATCGGGAGGAAAAGGGTGGGTTTCAGGTGGAAGCAGTGATTTTAGGGGATGTGAGCTGGGGATGTGCTTGCTGGGACCGGCACTATGGGGCTGTGCAGCCCGTCTGGGTGCTCCCCTATCACTGCAGTGAGGAGAGGGGCACAGTGCCTGGCCTGGGTGGCAGAGCAGGGTGATGCCAGCGGCCACGTGGGATGGGGTGCTGGGATGATTTTGCCCCTGTTCCTGGAGACCTTTGTGCCAATGGGGCAGGAGATGGTGACGGTGCGGGGGGTCTGTCCCCAGGCAAGGCCTACGAGATCACCTACGTGCGGCTCAAGTTCCACACCAGCCGCCCCGAGAGCTTCGCCATCTACAAGCGCAGCCGCGCCGACGGGCCCTGGGTGCCCTTCCAGTACTACAGCGCGTCCTGCCGCAAGACCTACGGCAAGCAGCCCAGGCACTACCTGAGGCCGGGCGAGGACGAGCAGGTGGCCTTCTGCACCGACGAATTCAGCGACATCTCCCCCCTGAGCGGGGGCAACGTGGCCTTCTCCACCCTCGAGGGCCGGCCCAGCGCCTACAATTTTGACGGGAGCCCCGCGCTGCAGGTGCTGGGGGGGGTGGGAGAGGGGTGGGTGCACGGTCACCGGGGCTTGGGGGGAAGCACCCGTGTTGTCCTGAGCCCCCCGGTCAGGATGGGTGCAGGATGTGCCCTGGTTGGGGTGGGGAGCTGGTAGCCCCGACCCTTCTCCAAGACGCCTTCCCCATGTCCCCTGCAGGAGTGGGTGACCGTCACCGACCTGCTCATCTCCCTGAACCGCCTCAATACTTTTGGGGACGACATCTTCAAGGACCCCAAGGTGCTGCAGTCGTACTACTACGCCATCTCCGACTTCTCCGTCGGCGGCAGGTGAGGGGCGGCCGGGCGGAACAGGACAAGGCCGCAGGGTTGGAAACTGTCCTGGGAGCACGCGTGGGGCTTGTGGCGGCTGCTCCCCAGCTCAGGCTTGTTTAATTGCATTATTGGGGCGAACTATTCAGATGCGAATACAGATGCTCCATCTGTAAACTGGAGCTGGCAGCGCAGCGCTGAATTGGGGAGCCCTTTGAGCTGCACAGGGAGACCTTCCCCTCCAAGCCCTCTCCATTTGCCACCTGTTCTATTTGCTTTCCCCTCGCCCAGCCCCACAACTTTTAACGTCACAGGGGCTCCACGTGTGGCTCTGCTTGGTCCCTGGATACAGGGGAGGAAAGGTCCCAAGGCACGGATGGGTGCTGGTGGGGTCAGCACAGCTGCAGCCCCAGGAGCTGAAGCAGCCACCGGTGGGCTTGGGCAGCTGATGTGGGACAGAGACATCGGCAGCGCCCGCTCGGTGCTGTGCTGTGAGCGCCCTTCCCTGGGCAGGGAGTTAGGAAAGGGGCCGTCAGACACCGCGCTCCACCCCGGTGAGAGGTGAGAGCCGCCCGCCCCCAGGCAGCGGGGCCAGGGATGCTCCCAGCTGGCCGGGAGCCCTCTTTGCTTTCTGACCCTCCTGGGCTCCAGCAGCTGGAGCTGGTTAGCATTCCGCGTGGGCCACCCTCAGCGTGTGACCTCCCAGCTGGCCGGGGCCGGCAGCGCCTCGGGGACAAGGCGGGCGGCCTCGGTGCTAGCACAGCCCGAGCTGTCACTGCCCCACGGCCACAGCAGCGTGGCCACCATCCCACTGCAGCCCCTACTGGTGCTCAGAGCACCTCGTCCCCACACCGGGGTCCCTCGCAGGTGCAAATGCAACGGCCACGCCAGCGAATGCGCGCCGGACGAGACGGGACGGCTGGCGTGCGTGTGCCAGCACAACACGGCCGGCACCGACTGCGAGCGCTGCCAGCCCTTCTACCAGGACCGGCCCTGGGCTCGCGGCACCGCCGAGGCAGCCAACGAGTGTCTCCGTGAGTGGCACCGGGGGCTGTGCACGGTCACGGTGTGCAGCAAGGGAAGGAAGCGCCTGCATTATTTTGCAAGGCTGCTCCAACCAGGGAGGGAGGATTTGTACCCCAGGGCCCCCATTCACAGCGTTGCCCAAGGACCCTGCAGCATTTCTTCACCCCACGAGTGCAGCTGTCTGCCCCGTGCATGGTCCCATACCCACCTTTTAGCACCATCAATAGCTCGTGCTGCTGAGCCGAGCATCCCCTCCACCCCAACCCAGCCCCAGGGCTCATCCCCATGGCCCCCCCGGGGGGCGCAGCCACCGCCGACCACCCCTCCTGCCTCCCCCCCCCCAGCCTGCAACTGCAGCGGCCGCTCGGAGGAGTGCTTCTACGACCCGGAGCTGTACCGCCGCAGCGGGCACGGGGGCCACTGCCGCCACTGCCGCGACAACACGGCCGGGCCCCGCTGCGAGCGCTGCCGGCAGAACCACTACCGCTGGGAGCCTCGGGCCGCCTGCCAGCCCTGCCACTGCCACCCCGCAGGTGTGTGGGGCCCCGCCGGGCACAGAGACGCCGCTGTGTACGGGGAATGTGTGGGAGGGAAGGGTTTGGCCAGTGCTACCCAGCCTGGGGATGTCCTGTTGTGCTTGTCCCAGTGCCGCTGTACCGCTGGGTTTTGCCAGGCTCAGCTCAGGGATGGGGTGGGACTCTGGAAAGGCTCAGGCAGGGGTTTATGCCCCAAGGAATCAATGTGGCCATCATTGCCCATCTGCCCACTGCCCTGCAGGGATTTGTGCAGCTTCCAGATCATACAAAGCTGATTCCCCACACCCCCATCACCCCAAGAGGGTAGATCCGCCCTACCCAGGGCAGGCTCCTCACCATAGCATGCGTCACCGAGCCTGGCCTTGGGAGTGAGGTCCCCCTGTCACCCCCTTGGGTCTCCCCCAATCTGGGGATCACTCAGGCTGGCCGGGTCCCCACAGGCTCCCTGCGGCCCCAGTGTGACAGCTCGGGGACCTGCGCCTGCAAAGCCAACGTGACGGGCTGGAAGTGCGAGCGCTGCAAGGACGGCTATCACAGCCTGAGCGAAGGCGGCTGCAGGTGAGGGGGAGCCCGGCCGTGGTGGGGGCACGGGATGGGATCGGGGATCGTCTCACGCCTTCGTCTCGCCCCGTCCAGACCCTGCGCCTGTGACCCCGCCGGCAGCGTGGGCACCTGCGACCCCAACACGGGACACTGCACCTGCAAGGAGAGGGTGGAGGGGCACCTGTGCAACAGGTCAGCTCCGTGGTACCGGGACGGGGATGGGACCGCGGCCCCTTTCTAGGTTGGGGTCAGTTCAGGGCAGGAATCTTTGCTGCTGTGGGGCATCGTTGCTTCCCCAGCCCTTAAACACAGCCCCTTGTGGGGGGGGGGTTGCAATGGAAACCGTGTGGGGTCGCTCCTTATGGAGGCTGGTGAGGCTGGGGGCTGCATCCCTCTGGAGTGGTGGGATTGGGCTGACTTGGAGCTGCCACCACTGTGCCCCCCCCAGCGCCACTGTGGTCCCCTGGCCCTGCCATATGTTTCGTCCCCATATCCAGGTGCCAGCCTGGATGGTTTAACCTGCAGCCCCACAACCCCGCCGGCTGCACCAGCTGCTTCTGCTACGGCCACTCCGCCGTCTGCACGGCAGCGACCGGCTACGAGGTGACCCACGTGCGCTCCGACTTCAGCCGAGGTACCGACAGCCTGGCCCCGGGCAAAAAACAGGGCACGGCCACAGGAACGTGGGCCAGGAAACTCGGGAGGCTGGGAAACCCTGGGGCTGAGCACCCCCCCTCTGGGGCTGGGCACCCTGCTTGGCTTAACGGTGATGATGGTCAGAGGGGAATTTTTCTGTCTGGCTGTTTGGCTGTTAGATCTCTGTTTTTGCCCCAGCTCCACAGGGACAGGCTCTTCCTGGCTCCCCAGGGCATCTCTCCATCCCGTTGTGCTCCTGGGGCTGTGCGTGGCTTGGGGAGTGCTGCAAGGCTGGGCACGACTTCTTTGGCACGCTACAGGCGCACTTTAAAAAAAAGAAAAAACGAGTCAGAAAGATAAAAACTAAAAGGACAGAACCCGGTGGGAACTTTTTCCCCTTACCCTCTCCTCTCCCCGCCTGTGGCTGGGATGGAGCAGGGGGGCGATTTTCCCACCGGCAGCCGGGGCTGTGCGTGGCTGCCGGAGCTGCGTGCGTGCGGGATGCTCGGGGAAACCCTGCCATCTGCCGCGCAGCACGACGCGTGCAGCACGGGCACGCCTCGGCACCAGCACCGTACGGGCACCTGCCGTGGGGCCGGGCACCTGCTGTGGGGTGCTTCACCCGCACCCCAGTGGTGTGGGGCCAGCGAGCAGGCCGGGGTGAACGGCTCTGGCGAGCCTTTATCCCGTCTGCGTTTAAGCCCCGCTGCCAATTGCTGTCCTGCTGTCTTGCACAGCCTTGAAAAGAAGCCAGGCTTTATGCCGCGTCTTCCCCGCTTCCTTCCTGCAGCAGTCTCGCCAGCCTCGGGCTGCTCGTTTAGGGACAGATTTTTCCAAAGCCTGGGGCCAGGCTGCAGGGCTCGGCGCTGCCGGGTGGCAGCGATTCGTGCTCCCGCAGCCCCCTTCCCCCAAATGCCCCCAAATCTGCAGCTGAGCCAGATCAGCCTGAGGTTTCCTGTGCTGTGTGAAGGGGCCAGCAGCCCAAACAGGGGTGATTTGATAATCCAGGGCAGCCCGCTTGATATCCGGGGGGAAAACGTCCAAGTGTTTGTCCTGGGGGGTGCCAGAAATAAATAACTGCCGGGAGCGGGGGAGAGTTTAACCCATTTCCGAAGGAAACCAACGTAATGCAATTACGCCCGCCTTGCTGCGCTTCCTGCGTTCTCCAGCCCACGGTAACTTCAGAACTGTAGCACAGGCAGGGGGGCAAAAGTTTAAAGATAACAATTTCCTCCAAATCTAAGAAAACAAACAGATGGGGAGGAGACAGCGAGGGCCACCGTGAGAGCACAGAGCCCGAGCGGAGCAGGGTGGTGCAAAGCGCTGGCTCCTTACAAGACCCTGGGGGAGGCTCAGGGGCAGGGATGGAGCCCCAAAAAGCAGCACCCTGGGGTGCTGGGCACACGGAGCGGGGGGGCGTTCACCGCTCCCCTTTACCCCCGCACCATCACTGTGCTCTTCCTGCAGGGCTGGAGGGCTGGGCTGCAGCTGCGGTGGGTGCCGTGGCCGTGCCTCTGCGCTGGGCTGATGGGGAGGTGAGCACCGAGTGGGACGGAGAGGAGCCACTGGATTTTCTTGCACCAGGTACGTGCTGGGCTCCTGGGGTCCTGCTGTGCTGCTGGCCCCCCCCCCCCCGGTGCTCTCGTGAGACAACCCATTGCTAACCTGGGTGGTTTGGAGCTGGCCCTGCTGCAGGAGGGTGGCCACAAGCTTTACCCCCTGTCGATGCTGGTGGGAACAGAACCATGCCAGGGACTCCTGTCCTGTTCCCACCTGGCATCGTGGGTACATCCACATGGGTACATCCATGCCCTTCAGACTTTCCTCCTCTCTCCCCTTGCAGAGAAGTTTCTGCAGAACCAGCATCTCAGTTACGGGCAGCCCCTGACCCTGCTGCTGGGAGCAGAGGGGAACGGGACTGGGACAGAGAGCAGGGTGCCCCTGCTCCGCGTCCAGCTGGTGCTGGAGGACGAGGGGATGGAGGTCACCATCCCCAGCAGCGAGAGCCAGCCACGGGACGGCAAGCAGGCTGTCACCTTCAGGTACCTGTCGTAGTGCTCTGGGGATTCTCGGGTGATTGGGGACACTCGGGGATCTTGTCAGGGCTACCTTGTGCTGGGGGTTCAGCTCCGCTCCCAGGCCCCCTGGGGATTTCACCGTGTGCCCCATCAGTGGGGGAGCTGAGCCGTCCTGCGGTGGGAAGCTGTCCCTCTGGCTGTCCTTCCTCCCACGTTCCTCTCCAACAGGCTGCACGAGGCCGAGGAGGGCACGGAGCCTTCGCTGTCGGCTTTCAGCTTCCAGCGCCTGCTCTCCAACCTGAGCGCCCTCCGCCTCCGCGTGAGCCATGGCCCCGGGCCAGGTGGGTGGCTCCACGCGGTGTCCCGTGGGGACCAGGCTGGGGCTGGGGACAGCAGAACGGCAGTGAAACAGGGACAAGAGGCACCCGCAGGGGTATTTTGGGGTCTCCCATGGCTGTCTGGAGCATTTCTATGCAGGATGGAGAGATAGGGCCGGGGACAGTGCTGTCCCAGCCTCACGCCGCTGTCCCCTCTCGCAGGCAGGCTGGTGCTGAGCGAGGTCCGGCTCACATCGGCTCGCCTCGGGTCGGGTGTGCAGGCGGGCTGGGTGGAGGAGTGCGCGTGTCCCCCGGGCTACACCGGTCAGTTCTGCCAGTCCTGCGCTCCCGGCTTCAAGCGGGACGTCCCCTTCGGTGGCCCCTTCGTCGCCTGCGTGCCCTGCGCCTGCAACCAGCACGGGGACTGCGAGCCCCACTCAGGTGCGCACCCCCAGCCCCTCCGCTCACCAAAGCGTGACATGCACGGGTAACAAATCCTTGTCTTTGCTTATTCTGAGGGATGCTGGAAACCATCCTGGAGGTCGCAATGCCCGGAACTCGCAAGCTGAATTGCTCTCCTGCCAGCAAAGTGGATGGCTTTGGTCAGGGAAGGGGAGGATTGCCCTGGAGCTGGAGGTGGCCACACGAATCTGGCACCAGCCCTGCTGCATGGCACCCATGGCCTCATGGCCCTGCTGGCCATCAGCCCTGGGGAAAAGCAGATCAGAGGCTCATGAGATGCTGCCCTGCTGCCTGTCCATCCCTGCAGGAAGCAGCAACTGAGATCGGTGCTGGGAAGAGCTTGGGAAGGAGATGTTTGGTACCCGGACAGGGCCCCTGGCCCGGGCGCCCTCGCTGGCAGGCTCGCTGCGGAAAGGAACAACAATAGTTTATGGCTGGGATGGGAAGGGCTGGAAGAGGCGTTTTCCTCAGCAAGTGCCTCTGCCCTGCCAGTGGAAACACAGCAGCGGGGCTGCAAATTCACCCCTCCTCTTGCCGAGCTGGGGCTGGCACCACAGGCTGTGCAGTGCCTGGGGAGGGGGGCCAAACCTTTGATGTCCCAGCCCTCGCGCTGCCAGCCCGAGCCAGCCTCCACACTTCCCTTTGCTGTTTTTTCCACTCCTTTCTGCCACCCACTTTTCCTTTCTTTTCCTTTGCCCGGCTCCACCCAAACGTGGGAAAAATGGAGAAATGCCCATTCCCACCACCCGCCTGGTACAACCCAACCCCTCCGGCTCCTCTTCTCCCTCTTCAGTCAAGCAAAGCAGCTGCTTGGAGGGGGGGGGAGGATCCCTGAGCATCCTTCCTCCTCCTCCTTCTCCTCCTCCTCCTCCCAGCTGACTTCGGATGGCCGTGACTCACCGGCTCGGCTCGCAAGGAGACGCTCGCTCCCTGCTGGGTTGCAGCCGCCTGCTCGTGTTTTCCATGAGAGGGGCCACGCGGGCTGGAAACAGGGTTGCTCGTGGCTGAGAAATGTGGTGTCGATTATTGCAGGCGCCAGCAGACCTTGTGCACGGTGGTGGGGCTTTCTGCGCCCGCCTCATCCCCTGCAAATCATCCTCGCCCCGAGCAAGGACTGGGCAGGGAGGGGAAAACGTTAAGAGTTTGGTTGGGAACACGCAATCCCAGTGTGGGCCCTTGCCTGGAGCTGCGCTTCCCTCCCGGCACCCACGGCTCTGTTTTCCTCCTCGCAGGGCAGTGCCGGTGCTTGCACAACACAGAAGGTCCCTCCTGCGAGCGCTGCAGCCCCGGGTTTTATGGCAACCCCTTCGCGGGGCGCTTCGACGACTGCAAGCCCTGCCCGTGCCCCGACCGCTCGCCCTGCACCGAGGTGCCCGGCAGCGGGGAGGTGGTGTGCACCCACTGCCCCCCGGGGCAGAGAGGTGAGCCTGGGGTGGGCCAGGGGGCTGCGGGCAGCCCGGCGTGGCCGGACCCTCCCCATTTTTTCCATCTTCCTTAGGAAAACGCTGCGAGCTGTGCGACGACGGGTTTTTCGGGGACCCCCTGGGGCAGAGGGGCCCCGTGCGTCCCTGCGCCCCCTGCCAGTGTCACGGGAACGTGGACCTCAACGCCGTGGGGAACTGTGACACCGAGTCCGGCCGGTGCCTGCGCTGCCTGCACAACACGACGGGCGAGCACTGCCAGGAGTGTCTGACGGGCTTCTACGGGGACGCGCTGGCCCCCAGCCCCGCCGGGAAGTGTGCGCGTACGTACGGCCTGGTACTGCTCCCCCTGTCCCACCCCAGCCAAAACCCTCCCTGCAGGGCAGGCAGAGGGGATGCCCACTGGGCTTAGGGGCTGATCGATGGGCCAGGTTGGTCCCAAAAGCTCAGGAATGGCTTTGTGTCCCCTCTCTCCACTGCCACCCTCCTTCCCCGGAGATATCCTGTTCTGCAGAGGCTCGGCCTCAAAGCCCTGTTTAATGGAGGGACGTGGCCCCCTACAGCACGTGGGGCTCAGCCCCTAGTCCTGCTCTGTCACCCGACAGCCCCATGTCGGGATGTAAGCAGTGTTTTATCTCCTGTAGCTTGCGATTGCAACCCCGACGGCTCAGCCCAGGGGCCGGAGGGCTGCGATCCCAGCACGGGCCAGTGCCGCTGCCTCCCGCACGTGACAGGCAGGACCTGCGGGCTCTGCCAGCCCGGCTACTACGGGCTGCAGCCCACCGTGGGCTGCAAGAGGTGCGTGGGGCACGATAAAAGGGGCAGCAGGGGTTCTGCTCCTGCTCCTTGTCTCTGCTGCCTGCTCATTGCCCTCCGCTCCTTGGTGCCAGCTGCGAGTGCCACCCGGCGGGGTCGCGGGACAGCGGGTGCCACGCGCTGACGGGGCAGTGCTCCTGCCAGCCGGGCGTCGCGGGGCTGCGCTGCGACAGATGCGACCACGGCTTCTTTGGATTCTCTGCCAAGGGCTGTCGAGGTAACAGGGATGGGGACGGCGCCTCGGTCCCAAAAACGGGGCTGGCAGCTGCGCCGTGACACCTTCCTGCCGCCGTTGCAGCCTGCAACTGCTCCCCGCTGGGCGCCGTCACGCCGCAGTGCCACGAGAACAGCACCTGCGTCTGCCGCCCCGGCTTCGTGGGCTACAAGTGCGACCAGTGCCAGGCCAACTTCTTCCCCGACCCGCCGAGCTCCCGCTGCCAGCCGTGCCCCTCCTGCTACGGGCTGGTGAAGGACGAGGTACGGCCCGTGCCCTGCCGAGGCGGTGAAGTGCCCCGGCCCCCGCGCTGTGTCACCGTGCCCCCCATCTTGCCCGCAGGCTGACCGGCTGAAGGCGAAGCTGCAGGAGGTGGAGGAACGGCTGCAGACCCCAGGCTGTGACGTCCACCCGGGGCAGCCCCTGGTGCTGGGAGATGCGCCCCGGGGAGACGGGCTGCCCGGCAGGCACCTCCTGCAAGGTATGGGGCAGCACTTGCCACCAGCACGGGGGGAGCAGAAAGCCTCATGTCACCCCTACAGGGACGCTGTGTTCCTCGGTGTGCCCAAGAGGGGCTCATTTTCCTCTTTTATTAGAGGGGGTGCTCAGGCTCAGGGCAGCCCCAAATGCAGGTGGAGATGCCTTATGCACGTCTGCAGGCAACGAGCAGCTCCTTGCACTGCCCGCAGGTGCCCGGGCCGCGCTCTCCGTGCAGGTGGGGCGGCTGGCGGGGGTGCTGAGCGCCGCGCGGGGCCGTCTCAGCAACGCCAGCCAGGCCAGCGGCTGCTCCGACCACGGACACCCCAAGACGTGCGTCCTGCTGTCGGAGATCGGGGCCGTGCTGCAGTCGGCGCAGCGGGAGGTGCTGCACGCTGCCGACACCCTGGCTGCCACGGTGCGGGCTTGGGAGGCTCCAGGGGCTGGTGGCTGTCCTAGGGTGGGACGCCACCGGCACAGGGGGGTGAGAGGGAAAGCCTGGGGTCCCCGTGGGTGTAGCCTCGGGGTCTCACTGCTGTTCCTTGTGTTCGAAGGAGATTCCTCAGGAAATCCCCCCGCAGCCCACCAACTGGAGCCGCCTGGCGCTGGATGCGCGGGCGCTGGCTGAGAGGTACGGTGGCATCGTGCACCGCGGCACTGCCAGCAGGGACAGCCGCAGTGCCGGGAGCTTCCTGCCCTTCCAGCTGGTCCGTGCAAGCCTCACCCTGTCTGATGCCAGCACGCAGAGGCAGAGGAGGCTGCCTGCCCAGCTGGGGGGCGTGGGGTGGCCTCTCTTCCCCAGGGGCCGATCCCAATCTCTGGATGCCCTTGTCCCTGCAGGCACGGGGATGCCGTGGCGCAGGTGGAGGCGATGGTCAGGAGAGCACTAAATGTGTCCAAAGCCAGCCACGAGCTCCTGCAGAGCCTGCTGGAGGGGAGAGCAGCATGGGAGGCACAGCGCGAGCTGGAGGCCGGGTGAGGGCTGGCAGTGAATGGGGGTGTTTGCAAAGCATAGAGCCCCAGCTCCATGCCGGGGGTGTTTCAGGCCATTTCCCCCATTCTCAGGGCCAGGTCCCAAGCTGCCACCCGTGCCTTCAAAATGCTGCAGGGCCGTGGATGACCATGACATCCCCATATGCCCCCATAGGTACGAGGAAATCCAGCAGGCGCAGGAGGAGCTGGGCACTGGCATGGTGGAGGTGGCAGCGGAGGCCAGAAGGGCTCTTGCCACCATCCAGCAGGCAAACGCAGACATGGCTGAGAAGCTCCTGCAGGTGGCTGCTCCAGGGCAGGTGAGCAGCACCCAGCTCCCAGCAGGGAGCAGCTCAAGGCTCCTGCTTGTATCCCTGCCCGATGCTCCCTCCCAGGCTGGGAGATGCCCTCACGGAGCCGATGGGACCTCTCGCCCCGCAGCAGGCACTGCTGGCACAGGCTGGAGCCCTGGTGCGGGACCTGGGGGCACTGGAGCGGGCGGTGGGCACGCAGGAGCTGTCGGCACAGCAAGCCATCGCGGCATCCCGCACCCTGGCAGCTGGGCTGCGCCAGGACCTGCAGGGGACTCGCGGCTTCACGCAGGTGATTGCTGCTCGCCCGCAGGGGATGTCCCTGTGAAATAAGCCATGGGGACCTGCTGTGCCAGGCGGAGCTGTTGGCACACAGGGTGCATTCCTCTGCTGCCTCCCACCCGGGGAATGGGGGCTGGTGAGCCCCAGCCCCTCTGTTCCAGCAGTGGGTGTTCTGGGAGACATCACTCGGGCACCCAGATCACCAAGGAGCTGGCCCAGCAAGCAGGAGTGGGCTGGGTCCCATGAAGAGCTGGGTGCAGCTCTTTGTTGCTTCCCCAACCTCAATCCTGTCTCCAGCTGCGGGACCGAGCTGGCTCTGCCCGCAGCCTGGCCACCTCGGCAGTCTCACGAGGAAAGGCTGCGCTCTCCAGCACGGAGTCCCTCCTGGCCAGCTTGGAAGGTAAAAGGCTCCTGCCAGAGCGCCTCTGGTCACAGCCTGGCTCTTGCTGCGCTGGGAGCCCAAGGAGAAAAGAGGCTGGATCGGCGATGGCCGGGGTGTCCCCGCAGGCACGAGGAAGGTGCTGGGGCATCGGAAGGGCCAGGCTGCCCTGAGCAGGAGGACGGCGCTTGTGCGGGACAGGACGATGGTGGAGGCCCAGAAGAAGATCAAACAGGCAGAGAAAATGCTGGGAAACTCCTTGTCTGTCTCCACCACAGCCAGGAGGACAGCTGGGGAGGCCGAGCAAGTCGCTGGGGAGAGCGCTAAGGTCTGAGCGGAGGGATGGGGATACGGGGAGTAGGACCCCTTGGGTGTCCCCAGGTGACTGTCCCCATCTCTGTCCCTTTACAGAGGGCACAGGCTGTGCTGCAGGGCAGCAAGCGGGCTCACAAGCACGCTGTGCAGCTTGCCACACGTGTCAACAAGACCCAGCAGGAGCTCGCCCGGCAGGAGCGTGTGGCTGAGGAGCTCAGGGGGGGCCTGGAGGAAGCAGAGCAGGTGAGCCGGGTCCCCTGGGGCTGGCTGTGCGCTCCTGGCTCCAGCCAAAGCCAGGAGGCAGGTTGTCTGCAGCACAGAGCATCGGGAGCAACAAAGCGTGGGGAATGCCTTGGGACTGTTTCTGGGATCTGGCCGAGGGTTATCAGTGCCCCTGATCTGAGTGTCTGTGTTGCAAGGTGGGGACAGAGGTGAGTGAGATGGCCAGAAGCCTCCAGGAAGCCCGGGGCTCGCTGATGGCGGACATCAAGACCCTGAACGACCTGCTGAGCAGCCTCGGTGAGACCCTGCGGGAGCGGGTTCGGGCCCCCTGCTGGGCTTGGGGTCAGCACTGTCCAGGCTGAGCTGGATGCCCCACGCTGGAGATAGCTCCGGGTTTTGGCAAAGCTTCAGGGGTCGTGTCAGGGAAAGCCCTTGTGCAGAACGAACTGGGGCTTGCTGAGCGTGTGCTCGCAACTGGTGTGGGGACACTGATCTCCCTTGGCATCTCCAGGAGGAGCAAGTGGGGTTAAAGGGTGGAAAGCATCACACACACATAAAGGAAAGATGTGCTCAGGCCCTGCCTGGAGCCACAGACCAATTCTTTTTTAACCAGTGATCACTGGAAGCTGCACTGCCTCCATGCCCTGCTGCACCCATTCCCTCCCACCTGCCTGCTGCCAAGAGTCGTATCCCTTGGAGCAGGACCAGGCCCTCTCCTGCCCAGCTCTTTGCCTCTCATCTGCATCCTTCCCCTTGTCCAGGCGACCTGGAGCAGGGCACGCAGGTGGAGGCAGCGCTGGGAGCAGGGAGGCTGCAGCTGGAGCGGCTGCGGCTGCGCCTGGCCGCGCCGGGAGCCCTGTCCAAGCGGCTCAGCCGGCTGCAGCAGGAGGCAGCACAGCAGCAGGAGAAGATCCAGGCGGTCGAGAGCGACTTGGCCGAGATCCGGGCCGACAAGAAGAACCTGGAGGACATTTTGCGGAGCCTCCCCGAGGGCTGCTCCGAGTGGCAGTGACAGGGCGCTGGCTGCTGCCCTGATACCCCCAGTCACCTCTGTGCCCCCCTGCAATAGGGTCTGGCAGAGCAAAGGACACCCTCACTCACCAGCATCGCTCCCTCCTGCTGCTCTGCATGTTGCCCTCGGTACAATATCACACCCGGGTCCTTACCCACACTGGTTCTGACTCAGCATCCCAAGCGCTCTGTGGCATGACCTTAGCCCCCAGCTCCATCCCTGGCCCAGGGGACAAAGCAGCTATCAGGGACCGATGTGGAGGGGACAGAGCGCTCACATTCTCTGACCAGGCAGCGAATGAAAGACTGTCACAGATCTCCTCCACGCTAGACAACCCTCCATCCCCTCTTCCCCCCTAGGGCAGCATACCAAGGATGTAAAGCCCCAAAGCTGTAACACCCGCTGTCCCTCCTGCCCCAGGAGGAGACGAGAGGCTCTCACACATGTGTTGGAAGCTGGTCCTGCTGCACAGTGCCACGCAGCACGATGCTTGTGTGCTGTGGTCACGGAGGTGCGGAGATGAATCACAACAAACCTGGGCTGAGAGAGGAGCTCCCAGGAGGGCACACAGCTTGCCGGCTTCCCAGGGGCAGGGAGCTCACAGAAGGGAAAGCGAAAGTGGGGCTGAGCAGAAGCAAAGCCGGGCTCTTAACCTGGCAGATGGGGGCATCCTCTGCCTGTTGCATCCTGCTGTTCTCCTGCTCCATGGTGGTTATCGGTGCTGGGCAGGGAGCAGCTGGACACAGGCAGCTCCTGCCGGTGTCACTCCCTCGGGACGGCACAGAGGTCAGTGGCTGTGTTGCCTGTAAAGGAAAGGCATCTGGGTGGTTCACCCTGCCATGCGTGGGCTGCTCAACAGGACTGGGCAGGCAGCGGAGCCGGGTTCAGCCCCCCCCCCGCACTGGTGGTGCTGGCACAGCAAAGTCACGCCTGTAAGGTCAGAAGCGAGTCCCCAGGCCAGAGCACAGTTCACTTTTTAACTCGCTTTACCTGTGCTCTTCTGCTCACAGTGCTGGAAACCAGGCTTGCTAAAGTCTTGTGTAACGCTATTTGTAATACTGCTGCCACAGACCTTGGATTCCCCCAGTGCCATCTCCTGCGGGTCCAGGGGTCTGGAAGGGATTTCCCTACCTGAGCAAACCTATCTCCCTCCTACTCAGCACAAAAGCTGAGTTGGGGTGCCCGAGCTGCAGGAGCGCGGTGGCGGGGGCTCCCCTCCCCACAGCCCGGTGCCAGCTCTGCAAAACCAAAACCACGCGGCAGTGAGAGCAGCGTGATGCGGCTTGGCCGAGAGGCAGGGAGCCGCAGCCACTCACCGTCTCCCTGGGAAGACAATTACATGCCACCGATCAACACACAAACTTGCTGCTGTTACAGAAATGTCAAGCCTCTGCCTCGCGCGTGCTGCTGAAAATGCGGTTCATCCCCCCTCCTGCTCTTCCTGGATTTTTTTTTTTTTTTAAGCTGGTGACACCTGCCTAGAGCTGTATCCACTAAAAATTCTTAATATTATACATAGCTGCCCATCCGCCTGAGCGTGAGGCAGCCGGAGGAGCACACGCTGTGCCCGTGCTGCTGCTCCGTGACAGCGCAGGGGGGGCTGCCTGGGGTGCGGGGCGGCCGCCTGAGGCTTCCTCCTGAAAACACTTTAACACGGGTCTTTGGAAAAAAAAAAAAGCTGCCTGGCTGAGGCTGGAAGGGCACTGAGGGAGCTGTGGGCAGTCTCCCGTGTTAGATTCGGGCCGGGACATGTCAGCGTGGCCGTGTCTCCTGCGGTGTGATAACCGCCTCATCCTGCTGCTCGTGCTCTGGGGCTCACCGAGCACCGGCTTGCTCCCAGTTGGGCTTTTCACGCCACGGCGCTGCTCCCAAACAGCTTTTTATTTATTTTATTTATTTGTTTTTTTTTATACTGTTGGAATAACGCCCCTGGGCCAGAATAACACCCCCCTGGGCCGGAATAACAACCCCCTGGGCCAGAATAACGCCCCCGAAGGCAGAATAACACCCCCTGGGAGCGATAACACCCCCCGACCCCACTGCAGGGCGCTGACAGGGAGCCCTGAGGGGCTTCAGGGGGGCGCCCACCCCCCCCGGGACCGCTGAGGAGCAGCCCCCCGGCAGCCCCCAGGCCACGTCCCGCCCGTCGGGGCCGCAGCCGTCGGCTCCTTTCCCAGCTCGCCGTGTACACCCGCAGCTCCCCGACACCACGGCGACCCCCCCCCCCGGGGAACCGGGCTCTCCTCCCCGAGGGGGAAAAGGCCTGAGGCGGCCCCCGGGGGGTGGCTGCGGGGAACGGGTTAACGGCGGGGGCGGGGGCCCGGCCCGGCCCTACTTAAGGCGGCGGCGGGCGCGGGGCGGCTCCGCGAGATGGCGGCTCCGCGCCGGCCCAGCGGCGGGGGGCTGCGGCGGGCCCCTCAGGACGGGCGGCTGGAGGAGGTCAACAAGGTGGGAAGGGTTTGGGGTGAGCGGTGGTGGGGCTGAGCCCGCTGGGTGAGGGAGAGGAGGGTGAGGGTGTGTGAGTGGGGTGGCCGCTCAGTTCGTGGTAGGTGTCCCCCCGCTCGGGGGGGTGTTGGGTGTGGGGTGAGGGAGGTATTGGGGGGCCTGGGGGGTTGGATCCCCCTGTGCCTGGGGGATCTGGGGGTCTACGTCCCCTCTGCCTGCTCCTCCAGCTCCACACAGCACTGCCCAGGCAGCTCTGTGTGCCCGTGGGTGCTGTGGGGCTGGGTGCTGTGGAATTCCCCTGGGGAAGGCGCTACAGAAAGAATGGGCGCCCTTGTTCTCCCAGAGGGCTTCGACCTCCTCTCCGTCACGTCCAGTGCCTCGAGTTCCCCTCCTGAGAGCGAGGGGCTTCAGCTGCTCCGAGGAGCCGACTCCAGACTTCCTCTGGTCTTTCACCGTAACGGGGCCAGGTGAACACGGGGCTGTCGGGCGTCCCACAGCCTTGAGCAAGGAAACGGTGACTCCTGGCTCAGAGCAAAGTGCTCCGGGCTGCCTGCCCCTGGTGCACATCCAGCCTGCAGCTGGGGGCTCGCCCCGTCCCTGGCTTGGCGCGGCTCGTGGAGGCAGCTCTGTTGGCGTCCCTCCTGGCCAAGAGCGGTTCTGGGGGTGAAAAGAAGGTCTTAACCTCAAAACTACCGATTAGGGGACTTTTAGGGTCACTTCTTGGTGGGTCTGGTGGGCTGTTGGTGATACAGCTGGTGGCCTCTTGGTGTTCCAGGGGGAGAAATCAGAGGCATGCAAGACAGGAGCCCCGAGGAGGCGGTGGGCTCCTTGCCCTTGTGTTAATGGGGCAGTGAAAATGTTGGTATGTGCCTCCCAGCAGGGTGAGACAGCTGAGGTGGAGGCTATGTAGGTCACTGGGGAGGGAATTAGGTGATTAGAAACCAGGAGGTGCTGCTGTAGAACGGGAGCACTCGGCTAAAAAGGGGCCTTTCAAACAGGCTGCTTGAAGCAGGTGAGACAGTGCCCCACAGAGGGGGGGGTGAGTGGGTCTGAAGCGTCCCTATAGGGGACACCTTCCCCTGGGGTTGGGAGGAATGGGGTGTGCTGTACCTGCTGCTGCAGAGCTGTCTTCAGCCCAGCACAGGGCAGACACGGGATCCTTCTGCAGTGAACCCCACGCTGCTGCACTTTGCTCGCTCTGTGCAGCACTGGGGGCTTGCTGGGAGCAGCCATGGGGTGGAACGGCTCCAACCTCCCTCTGACACCGAGCTGCTGCACAGACTTGGGCTGACAGCGTGCCTGGAGCCTGGGAGGGGTTTCCTAAGCCCTGACCAGCCCCTGGACTGCAAACTAATAAAATGCTCCTAGTAAAAACTAATCCCACAGTCCACATTCCGATCGGGTGTAATCTTGTTGTCTCATCCCAACATCCAGCTCCTTCCCAGCCCTGATTTCCTGGCGGCTTTCTACCCCTGAGCTCTGTGGGATGAGGGTGTTTGGCAGGAAGTGTCCAGAGTGTACACATGCTGCTGAAAGACAGCTGAGCCCAGTATTGGATTTTCATTTCCAGCCTGAAGCTCTCCTCTGGGAACCCCTCTTGGCCATTCCCCCCTTCCTGGGGAATGGTGATCACATTGCTCTGCCTCGTGCATCAAGGTGGCAAGCGTAATCCAGCACAGATTAGTTTCAACCTGGCTTTACCCTCTAATGCACGGGCTGCAGGGAGCTCAGCCTGCAGGAGAGCAGGTGCCTGCTTCTTGCACCCAGGGCGGGCACGAACATCCCTCAGCCACTTCGTAGCCTCTGCAGGCTGGGCAGCTGCCCTCGGGCACCTAAACAGCCTGACCAGAGCCTGGCCTGGCAGCTGGAGCCCTTTAGGGGGGCAAGGATTTGTTTTACAGGTTTTGTTCAGGTTGTTTTACAGGTAGCTGGGAATCGTGTAGCTGCATTTGTTGGCCTGGAAAAGTCTCTCTCCAAGAAAGAGCAGAAGCAGGGGAGAGGCTGGGGCTTATTTTTGAGCAGTTCTTATTATAGAACAAGCCCCTTAAAATGGGAGCGTTAGCAAAGGGCTCTGGGAGGACCTTCGGCCGCTTGGGCAGTGACTGAGTCACAGGCCCTGGGGACCGAATTCCTACGCGCTATTGTGAGCGCTGGCCTTATCGCAGCCACGGGGCAGCTCGCATACAATGCCGAGGGTGGAATGCCTTTGAAATTCGTCCCCCTGCTGCTTCCTTCAGTGCGGAGCAGCTGCAGCTCCCCTGTGGGTGAGATGCAAGGGGTCTGGGTGCTGGGCATGTGCCCGGTGTCACCCCTCCTGCTCTGCACCATGGTGTCACCCCTCCTGCTCTGCACCATGCTGCCAGGCCCCGGGCACGTGTCCCCAGCCATCCCGCGTGGTGCAGCCTTCCCTTCTGCTCTCCAGTCTCCTGTCCTGCAGCTCTCCGCTGCTTCTGTGGGGCAGGAACAAGGCTGTGACCTGGTGGCCAGGAGATGCTCAGGCTCAGCTCTGGTTCTCAGCGAGATTTGGCAAGTGCCTTTCGCAGTGGCGGTAGGTAACACGACCCTGCTCTCTGGTGACTTCTGCTGCTGGCTGAGCCCCGGCCTCAAAGCCGAATTGTGCCTTTGTGCGGGGCTGGCACATGATACCCCTGGGTAGAAAGAGCTGAGATAAAGGAAAGCGAGCTCTCTGAGGAGGGTGAAAGAAGGAACTGGGAACATTGCTTTTCCCCATGGCTCTCAGCTTGAGTTGGTGCCCGTGGTGATGAGGGAAGCCTGTGTCACCCCAGTTTAGTTGAGGGGTCTCTGGTCTCCCATTTGGCGTTTGGGACTGACAGACAGTTCTGCCCAGGTGGGCTTCCTACCGACCTCAGGTTGGCTGCACAGAAAGGGTTTGCCTGAAGGATGGGCTGGGGGTGGTCTTGTTAACAGCAAGTGGTGCTGTCCCAGTACTACCAGTGCCGGAGATCCTCGTCTCATGGGGACCCCATCCTGCCTTTGTGAGCACAAATAGCTGGTGAAGAAACAAACGCACAGAGTAGGAAGTAGCCTCAGCCCCTGGAGGGGTTTTTATGCCGGACAAGCAGTGCCTGAGCTGTGCAGATGTTAATGATTTCTGCGCTGAAGAATGCGGTGTTGTTGCTGAACACAGATCGAGGCATTACACTGCGCGGGGCTGGCTGGGGCTGGGCGGTGTGGGAGGGCAGGGGCAGGACCCAAACCTGCTGCTGCTGGCTCCAGGGGTGCCGCTGGCAGGGCACAGCGGCGAGGCTGGCTCTGCAAGCGCTGTCCTTGTTGGGTACCTGATGGATTTTGAGGTGGGGTTAGGGAGAAGCGACCAGAACTGACCGGGGATTTCCTCTCCAGCCTGAGCAAAGCGATGGGAGAAATGGACAGACAGTCTGAGAAAGAGGGAGCCCTCTGTCCCTTCCCTCAAAATACAAAATACCCGTCCTCTCCTGGGTGCGTGATGTTCTGCAGCCTTTGCCTGCTCTATTTGCCAGCCCTCAGAGTTCACTTGAGAGTTTAAAGTCTCTGAAACGAGTGCTTTTTGCAAGGAATAGGAGTCCTTGCTGGGAATGGGTGCCTGGCCCATGTGCTGCGTGTGCTTGAGCAGAGATTGGGGGGCTGAGGCCTTGGGTGAGCAAGAAGGGGTGTCGGGGGGTGTCACGCAGTTGTTGAGGCGTGGTGGGGTTTGACCCATTTTAAGCCTCCTGGCGCAGAGGCACAGATATGGCCCTCTGGGATTTGTGTAGGTCTTCTGGGTAACGCTGTTTCCTTTCTTTAACCTTGGGGATACTTTCACTGTTTTAGGAATTTCTCTGTGACCCGAAGTTCAGTGATGAAGAAGACCTGGAGGAGAAGCTGGCAGTGTTCAAAGGTGAGAGCTGGTGGTCGGTCAGCCTGTTTGCTCTGATCATGTTATTTCCCTCAGCACTTACGTCTTACCGGCCTGAAGTTTTCTGCTGAATAAGTCATACGGGACTGAGCTGAAATGGAAACCTTTCCCTTGCTTGTGGAACTCGATGAAACTCCCCAGGGGTGGTTTTCCCACCTGAGCCTTTGTGCTTCCCCCTCTTGCAGGGCAGGGACGTGTCAGCATGCAGACATCCTGCCTGGAGGCTGCTATTGCTGCAAAACCTGCTGTGTGGGCAGAGCCCCCGGGAGCAGCGAAGGAGGCAAGTTTCTGTCTCAGTACCTAGACAAGCTGGCTGGTATAATGCACAATGCAGTAGCTGGACTTTTTTCAGTGAGTAGGAGGACCTCTTCCCACAGAGCAGAGGTCTCGAATCCTTCCTGAAGGAGCTGAGGCTCTTTTCTCTCCAGAATTTTCTGCAACCTGCCCTGGTCCTTCCCAAGCCCCTCAGTACCAGAGCCAGCAGCACGAACGTCTCTAGTCCTGCCCGAAGCAGGTCTAGCTCCAATGTGTAGGCAGACTGGGGGCTTAGGTTTGGGTCATTTGTTGGCTAGGGGATAGAGAAACAGCTCAAAAGCCTGGTTTTGGGGTTCAGAGCTTGTCCCCAGAGTAGTTAAAGGACAGGATTTAGCAGTGCTGCTCTGGGTGCAGCCAGTTTCTTTCCGAGCAGTGGCTGAAGGCAGTCGTTTCCCCCACGGCCTCTGAGAACGCATGCCTTCTGCGTCACGGTGCCCTCAAGGTTTGTCCTCAGCCTGGCTCTAGCCAAATAAAGCCTGACCCTGCTTCCATTTCAGGCGTTGCCTGCTATTTCCCTGTGAATTTTGGCTTTGCAATGCAGCATGGAGGAAGCTGGCTGGGGTTTAGCGCTCCTTTACCCTGCTAGGAGCGGAGGAGCCTCCTGTGCTCCCCCATCCTTTTTTCTGTTGACTTTTTGTGTGGCTTTGACTTTTGGCTGCAGCCCTGCATTATTTTCCCATCACAACTGGGGCTCTTCAAACATTGCAGCCGTGGGGTCACAGGCGCAGAATTCCCTGTAACAAGAGCCCCTGGCATCTCCTCCTGCTGCCTCGTGAGCTTGCCTCCGTGGCCTGTCCCGCTCTCCAACGCCTCCTCCGGCTCCTCCGACAATCGGCTCATTGTGTGATGATGGGGGGAGTGTTTCTTCTCTGCCGCCCTCCCCAGCGGGAGCCCTGGGAGCCCCTGTGCGCTCCGTGCTTGTGTAAACGCAGTTGTGAGGGGAGGGACCGGGCATGGCTTTGCCCCACCAAATCCCTGCAGCTGGGATGGGAGGGAAAGGCGGGCGTGTGAGCCGAGGCTCAGCGCACGGTGATGTAAAGCTGCCTCTGTTCTCCAGGCTCCTGGCTCAGCTTTCAGCTGAGAAGAAAGGAAAACATGTGCCGGGCACAGGCGCTGCAGAGCAGGGTGTGTGTCCCTGGGCGCATGCTGGGGCTCCCGACCCCTGCCTGGGGAGGTGGCGGTTCATTTGCACAGGGTCGTTACGGCGGGGCAGAGCGTGGGGGGCATCCAGCATCACTTCGGCCCCTAAGCAGATGCGTGACAGCCCCAGTTTCACCTAGGGAGGGTTGCTTAATGCTCAAGGGGGAGCCTTGTGCCTGCCTGGAGCAAGCACAGCTTTGGTCTGTGCCTGGTACTCCTGTAGGCCTGTGCTGTTGAGCTCCTGACAGCAATCCACAGCTGAGACCCAGGTAAAGTCACGCCAGCTCCGCCGCCTCCTGTCCGTGGCTGCCCTTCACTTCAGCTCACCCAGCTCCTTCCTTCAGATGCGCAAGTCCTGGGGCACGCTCTGATGTGTGAAACACCCCTTCTTCCCTTCGGCTCCCTAAATTAGCCTGCCACTTCTCAGTTCACGCTCGTCTGCTTGCTGGCGTTTCCGGGGCAAAGGGCTCTTTTCCCTTTGGGGGAAGTTGCAGCCTGGGAGCTCTCACTTAATTTGAGCCCTTTGAGGCTCTTGTGGGGATTGAGTGCTAACTGCAGGGCAAGTGGAGATTTCTCCAGCTGTGCGTGGATGGATGGTGGCAGCAGGCATCTTGCTCTCTCCATTTAGCAGAATTGAGGTGAAGGTGGGGGCCCCCCTGTGGCACAAGGAGCCGCATGGTCTGTAAGACAGGCAAATCCTTGCCTGAAGAGCTTATGTTCTAAATGGGGAACAGCGAGGGGGGGAGGTAGGAAGCACAGGTGTGCCTCTGAAAGATCAGAAGCTGCCCAGGACTAAAATCCTGATTTCCTGGCTCAGAGCAGTGCTCTGTCTGTCACGGCGTGCTGGCTTTCCTCCTGCGACGCTGCCCAGGCTGCCTGAGCTGATTCTGCCTCTCTCTGAGGATGCTGGAGTCGCCTGGTTTGGAGAGCTTTGACACCGGGTTGGAAGGGCAAGCAGCCTGCTCCAGTGTAACTGCTCCCAGCCGTGTTCTTGGCCTCACCCTCTCGACGTGGTCCCTGAGCATCTCTGCTGGCAGGTCTTGCTCCGGGAGCACAGCACGGTGCTGGGAGGACTGTGGAGTTTGTCCCTTGCTATTGCAGGCAACTACGTCACTTAATCCCCCTCCTAATCCGATCAAGCTTTGTCTTGGGAGTGCTCAGGGTTTTGCTTTTCTTGCTACTCCTTCTGGGAGGCTGTTCCAGAGCTTTGTTTTTCTGGCTGGAAGCCTTTTAACACTACTCGTGGCTAGCTGATAACTTGTTCTCATGCCAGTGTTTTCTTTCAGCTCAGTTGAAAAGCGGCCACAATTAAAGAGCACTTAACTGTGGAGCCCTGGACTTGAGACAGGGGTGTTAAAACCAGGTCTTGAGACTGTCTCCCCCTGAGCTGTTTGCGTTCTGCAGGGTATCAATCGTATCCCCAAACCTCCTGTTTTCCTGCTCCGATCAGGCAGTGCTCCAAAGCCCTGCGTGCCCCCTGCTCTGTCTCCCCGCTGGAGCAGCTCTGACCTGCTAACTTGTTTCTGTGTCTCTTCCAGAGAAGTACATGGAGTTTGACCTGAACAACCAAGGCGAGATCGGTGAGTGATGCGGGGAGGCTGTTACTGGGCTGGAGGGGTGACTGCCTGCTGAGATGGTGTCTGCTGCTGTGTCTGCTGCTCCCCTCTGTACTTGCACTGCTGAGGAGGAAAACTGCTCCTGGGTCTGGCCTTGCTGGGCTCCTGATCCCCAGCCAGGGGCTTCCTCGCGCTCCAGCCCCTGCCCCTCAACTTTCTCAGTCTCTCCTCACCTGCTTCAGGATCCAAGCTCTTCTCAGTCCCGTTCTCCTCCTGACTCTCTGCTGCTTTCTGTTCCAAATGCTTTCTTCTGTCTCTCCACCAGGGCCACCTTTTTCCAACCCTCAGCATTTCCAGAGCGGGGGAGCTGCAGGGCTCGCACTACCCCGAGTTCTGCCTGGCGTGAGGCAGAAGCTGTGTAAAACCCCAAGCAATTCCAGTGCAGTGAAGCTCTTCCCTTTGGTGGGAAGGGATCAGAGGGAAAAATGGGAACTGGGTGTGAGTCTGGCCCAGCAGAATGGCCCTGCTTTGGGGCTGGAAAGCACCAGTTAGGTAAAGGCAGGTTTCTCCAGGCCTGGAGCAGACACCTAAGTGCAGGCACTTGCATGCTGTGCCCTTGCAGGAGGCTCTTGCCTTGCTCCCCTCCTCCACCAGCCCTTGAGCTGAAATTGAACCCATGGGGAGCTGGAGGAGCCTGGCTCCGGGCTGCAAAGCCTTTCCGGGAGGGAAGGGGCCGCAGGTCCTGGCGGCACGGTGAGAGCAATGGAAGGAAATGGCCTGTGGCGATGGGCAGGGGCGCCTGCTCCTGGAGCCTGTTTGTCTCCAGCTTTAACCCTGGTATTGTTTTCCCCCCCTTCCTCGTCCTTGTGATTCTTGGCACCGTTCTCTGAGCTCAGCAGCAGTGTCCCTGCGTGTCTTTGGATCACTTTGGGAGTTGCCCCTTCTCTGCAGTGTGTGGTGTTTTTATTCTTGAGCTGCACAAATAGGAAGCGATGCTCCTCGCTGCCAGTGCAGCAGCGGGCTGTGCTGGAGGCTTCTCTCTGCTTTCAGCTGGCAGCTTCGTGCCATCAGCCTTGGGGGGGTCCGCAGGTGAGGGTCTGAGTTGGGAACTCCAGCCTTGTGCCCCCAGGGTTGGTCTGGGCTCAGCGTGGTCACGTTGCTGCAGCACCAGTGCCTTGCTCTTGCAGATCTGATGTCTGTCAAAAGGATGATGGAGAAGATGGGGGCTCCGAAGACCCACCTGGAACTGAAGAAGATGATCTCTGAGGTGACCGGCGGGGTTAGCGAGACCATCTCCTACCAGGACTTCGTCAACGTGATGCTTGGCAAGCGCTCCGCTGTCCTGAAGCTGTGAGTGCCCTTGGGAGGGGACGGGGGAGAGGCTGGAAGGCAGCGGCGTGCTGGGGGAGCTGGCAGGCAGCGGCTGCCCTGCCTGGTGGAGGCGGAGCTGTGCGTGTCCCCTGGGCCTGGAGGGGACAGGAGGACCCTCGCACCAGGGGAGGCAGGACTTGAGCAGTGAATGGCGGTCCTGCAAACCCCAGCGGTGCTGGTTCCTATTGCCCACAGGATGCTCCTCCCTGCCCCGTTTTGGACAGATGGGCAGTACGCGGAGAGGAGACGTGCCTGAAACAGCTGGCGTGTGCTGGGAAAGGTTTTGTGTTACTGGCTGCCAGCGCTCGCCTCCCACGGCCGCCTCTGCCCTCTTGACAGGGCTCCGAGAGTCCTGCTGTAACAAATGGCTTCCCAACGCTTGCTTGGCTCCCGCTGGTAGTGGGGTGGGTTCTCTTGGCTCCGTCTCCGCCCCATTGAAGCCTGGCTTTTCCTTTCACAGCCACAGAGGCTGGCCCTGCTTTTGTTTGTTACCACCGTGAATAGGAGCTGCTCCTCTCCATCCCGCTTGCCCCTTTCTGAAGGCAGCTTTAGAAAGGCAGCCAGCTTTCTCCCAGGTTGGGAGGAAGGATACTGGAGCTTGTTCCCTCTGAGCTGGTACGTGCTTGCTGGTGAGCTCTCCTTTCCCCACTGGGTGCTCCGTCTGCATGTTGGGATGCTCCACTTCAAAGCGCGCACACTTCTGACACCCTCGCTGCTCTCTTTGCTGAAGCAGGCTGAGCCTGCAGCCTGTCCCTTATCATCCATCCTTCCTCGCAGCTGCAGCAGCTTTCACAGACGGGTCCCTTCTTTTGCTGACAAACAGATGCCCCATTGTCTCTTGGACTCTGTTTAGAGCAGGAGCAGAAATGTAAAACTCGTCCCGAGAGCAGCGCAGTCCTTTGATCCGGCATGGCAGCTGGCATTCCCAGCGTAGCTGCAGTCCTCAGGGAGGAAGACAGTGCTGGTGGTTGCAGAATGCTTGGGATTCTTCTAGCTGCTGCCTTGCTCCTCGTCTCTGCCCTCTTCCCTGGTTGTAATTGCCGTTGCTTGCTTGGTTTGGCTTTCGAATGTTCTGCTGTATGGTTATACACAAGGTGGGCCAGGGCTGGTGTTTGTTTTGACGCATCAGGAGCACTTGGCATGCAGTGTGTGCCCAAGGGATTTCGGAAGTGGCTGTCTAAATAAAATGTGCTAATCCTCTGGGCTCTGAGAGGAAAACCAGCAGAGGCTCTGGGAACGCACTCCTGGAAGCTGCTGGAAAGGCAAAGCTGCCTGCTGAGCTGGCAGCACTGCCCTCTGTTGGCTTTCCATCCTCTGTTAATTATCAGATGCCCGTTGTATAGAAGGCAGATGCTATTTTTCAGTAAATAAGATAATCCCACCCCCCTGTGATGAGTGGAGATGCACCTGCTTTTTTTTTTAACCTGTATTATCTGTTGTGTTTTGCAGGGTTATGATGTTTGAAGGAAAAGCCAATGAAAGCAACCCAAAACCTTCTGGTCCGCCTCCAGAGAGAGACATAGCCAGCCTCCCTTGAAGAGAGCAGGCTGGGAAATCGGCACTGTTTGCTTTGCTGGTCTGTAACAGGGGTTACCTGTGCTTTGGTACTCTTTACTGTGGACAGTCCTAGTTTTCAACTAACCTGCCTTAGAGGAACGGCAAGGGAAGCTGGAGTCCCCAGCTCGGGTCTTTCTGCTGCATCCCTTAGCTAACTTGATTTGTTAGAAGCTGTAGCACCAAGTGTAATGTGAGACAAAAAAAAAAAAAACAAATCTGATCTTACTCTTTCCTCTGCCCTTCCTGCGTTTCTCACATGAAGAGGAGCTACTTTCCTCCCAGCTCACGGATTCAGAGCTGTGCTTGTCACAACAGGTTCCTGAAAGGCCTTTCTGCCAGACACTGAGTGCTTCCCTGGCGGAGCCCCCTACAGCAGCTTCGTTGGTGCAAAGAAATAAGTGCCTTCTCTGCTCTGTCATGTGCTTCCTGACTTTGGTCTAGTTTCTTCCCTCCCGACTTGATTAAACCCAAGTCAGGCTCCCACCTCTGTGGCCTAGGTGCGTGCTGGGTGAACATGGGGAGGTGCACTGACACCAGAGGTCTGCCAGCAGGGACTTTAAGCTTGGAAGTGGGCATGGCTCACTGCACAGAAAGGCTTCTGTGTGCTCCCTGGGTTCATCCTGCAGTCAGATCTTGGGGCTGAGCCAAGTGAGCTGTTCAAAACAACAACAAAAAAATCATTTTCCTGTGTCCCCTACTCAGATCCTTGTCCCAGATCTCAGTGTCCCCATGAGCCCTGGGAGTAAGTTCTGCACAATCAACATGTGATGTCCTTGATGTGCCTGGGTCCTCTACTTCTGGAAGACCCTTGTCTGCTGCTGAGGCTAGGATGTTGTAAGGGAACATTTCTTTAGCTGCTAAATTCAGTGAGGACTTTTGTTTGGGCTTCACCTTGAACCAAAGGCATATCACAGGTGCTTAGACTAGGGCCAAGGTGCCCTTCTGTTCTGGAGGCCCGTTTATCAGGCCCTTCCACTGTAGTTTGCCTTAGGACAGGGTCAAACCTAAGCTGTCAGCAGGAACGTGCTCTGCAGATAACCCTGCAGCCAATATCCTACTGGCTTCTACCAGAAATTAGGTTAGCAATGGGCAGGAATTGTCTTCAGGTAGTAGCTGTTTGACTGCTGGCTACAAGGCAAAGACAAGAACCCTCCACAGGATGCTATAAACCAAAGGCTGACAGACCGGAGGAGTCTGGCAACCCTGGTGGATAAACCCGCATGAAAACTGAGGTACTTGGAAGCTAAAGAAATAAGTTCTGCCAAGTCTCTTTTTCAGCTGAGGAAAAACCACCGACCCATTTAGCCTTAGGTCTTTCCCCCTGCCCCTTTCTGGCTTGCTCTGCTTTTTCCTTGGCCTCTGAGACTTGTTGATCAGCCATAGCAAGAGAGGCAAACGGTAAGATAAGTCACAGCCCTGAACTAAAAAGGGGCAAACTGAAACCCTATCCCGGAGAGGGGAGCCCAACACCAGCAAGTGAGGACGATTAAAGCTAATTCAGGGTCCTCTTCCTGATAAATCTCTGCTTGGATCAGACCAGGAGCATAATCTCTGAACAGGTAGTTGTCTGTCCTGTCCATCAAGTGTAGAAACAAGCCTGCTGTTATGCCTTTGCAGCCCCTCAGGAAGGCTTAGGGGGAAAATGGAAGCTTCAAGTGAAAGGAAGCTCTTTGGCCAAACTGAGCCCTGCAAGTTTCTTCCAGACCAGCTAAGGATGAGGATCTTTCTTCATGCAGCTGCTCTTCCTGATTTTGTAGACTTCTCTGCATGTGTTTCAGCTTGGTCCCATGGGACTACTGGGCACACTTTCCTGATACATAAGACCTCAAGCTTGCAAAATAAGAGTGGCTGTAAATGCAGAGTAAGAGCTGGGACCAGGTGTAGCTGGGACTGTGCTATCCACACTCTGGTTATTGCAGTGATTCTTGCTCTATACACAACTTCTGGAATCCAGATGTTTGCTCTTTGCCCTTCCCCATTTTTTTCTTAAATGTTCTTGGCAGCTTTTAACTTTTTAAAATCACAGTTTAATAAATTTTAAAGGAAAATACAGATGATTAACTCTACTAGGCTTATTGTTCCTGCCAAAGGCTGCACTTTTATTTAAAAAAACATTCTCACTACTGTTTGCATGAAAAACCAAAACTGCAATGGAGAGAGAAAAATTGTAAGAGCAGCACCAGTCTACTTTGAAGACTGAAAATAAATCTTTTGAAGCTATACTATGTGTCAGTGTATTTAGTTTAGCTTTTCTGAGGCTTGGTCCAAATGATTGGCTGCAGATTAGTTGAGCTGTTTTCCAAGTTGGTTAATATAAACCCTTAAATAGATCTTGGTTTGCACTGCCTTGATCTGATCTTTATCTGTGTAATAACTGACCGAATGCCTTTGAGTTTGTGTTACAAAATGCAGAGGCCACCTCCTGAAAGCCAGCCTCTGATTTTTCTCTAAAGAAAACAGGTGGCAGTGCTTGTTTTAAGGAATGACTTGTTTATCAGGAGCAGACACTTGCAATGCTTCTCATGTAAGATTACTTTTTTTTTTTTCATGCTCTCTGCTCTTGAAGCAATTGCCTGAGGTTCTTATCTGATGTGAGTTATCAAAATGGAAACCAGGCTTCCTAGGGGAATGAGTGGGTATGCTTTATCCATGTATTCCTCAAAAGGAGAGAGCTGCCCTTAGATCACAGCCCTGTCTGCTTTCTGCTGCCCGTTAGCCTCTAGGAATGCACCTGCTTTTCTGGGCTGTGAGTTAAAGCTGTTGTTCAGTTGTGGGGGGGAAAAAAGGATCATGTGGGAATTTAGTTGTGGTTTGCTATACTTCGGGTCACTACCTGCACATATCACTACTGTTATCTGTGTGGAAATCCATGTCTTTTTGATCCTAGATAAAATGAAGTGCAGGCTCCTGGAGCTGGGAACAGCCTTTCCCAATGTGTCTGTGTCACCACAGGGCTGTGTTGGGGTGATGTGCTCCCTGTGGGGGTGTGCTGGGTGGGAGGTGAGCCCCTGAGCTTCAGCCAGGAGGAGGCGAGGAAGGACGCTTGGATATCAGGAAATACTTCTTTACTGAAAGGGTTGTTAGGCATTGGAAGGGGCTGCCCAGGGAAGTGGTTGAGTCACCATCCCTGGAGGTCTTTAAAAGACGTTTAGATTTAGAGCTTAGCGATATGGTTTAGTGGAGGACTTGTTAGTGTTAGGTCAGAGGTTGGACTGGGTGACCTTGGAGGTCTCTTCCAACCTAGATGATTTTGTGGAGGACACCTGGGCCTTGCTCTGACTGACAAAGCAAGGGCTACTTTGCTGGGGCCTCAAAGCACCATAAGGGTGTCTTCCCCTCGCGGTGCTTCATTGTTTTCACCTCAGCGTGTGCCTGGCGGTGCACAAGGACCAGCCTCCAGCACCCAACCACACTTGCCCCCACTGAGGGAGTGGGATTTCTTTGGGGTGCAGCACTGTTGGGCCTGGGGAAGCAGCACCACAGCCCCCCACGGAGGTTGATGGGCTGGGAGGGATGGCTCTGGCTTCGTTGGCGGCCAGACCCGTGCCAATGCCTCGACCCGGTGGGTCCCTGAGGGCTGTGGGGTCCCCTTAGTGCCATGGGGTCCCCTCAGGGCTATGGGGTGCGTCCTGCAGCAGGCCCGCAACCAGCGCAGAGCAAGCAGAACACGCACAACAAATACTTTATTAAACACAGCCTCCAGCCGAGCCTTGGCAGCCCTCACACCGCCAGGAGCCGCCGCCCCTTATTTCCCCCTCCGCCCCCCCTTGGAGGACTCCTCCCCCTCAGCCGGCCGCGGAGCATAGAGCGGCGCGGCTAGAGCGGCCCCGCCGGAAGCGGAAGCGGCGGCGGCGGAGGAGGGGAGCGGAGCTTCCCCGGCGACGCTGAGGCGACGGGGCCGGGCGCGGAGCCATGGGGGACGACATGAACGTGATCCCCGAGCGGGAGATGAAGGCACGGCGCGGGCCGGCAGCCGGCAGCCTGCGGCGGGCTGGGGGGCGGCCCTGGGCCCGCAGGGGGTGGCAGGCTGCCGGGGGGGAGCGGTTACGGGGGGTTGGGGGGGGGGCTCGGCCTAGGCTGGGGGGGGCACCAGGGGTGAGAGGGGCTTGGGGGGGCTCTTGGGGGGACCCGAGGGGATTGAGGGGCGCTGGGGGGGACGGGGAAGGCTCTTGGGGAGTCCCCCAGGGGTTTGGGAGAGCGGGGAGGGCTCTTGGGGAGATCCCCTGGGGTTTGGGGGGCGCTGGGAGGGCGGGGAGCTTTTGGGGAGGCCCTCAGGGGTTTGGGTGGCGCTGGGGGTGCGGGGGGGGGGGGCTCTTGGGGTGTCTCCAGGAGTTTGGAGGGGGCGGGGAGGGCTGTTGGGGAGCCTCTAGGGGTTTGGGGGGCCCTAGGGGAGCTCTTGGGGAGCCTCTAGGGGTTTGGGGGGCCCTGGGGGGGGTCTCGGTGGCGTCTGGGGAGCGCTTGTGGAGGGCTGGAGGGAGAGGGTGGCTTGGGGTGTGGTGGAGGGGGGCTTGGGGGAGGCTGGGGGCAGGAAGGGGTTGGGGGCTCTACTGGGTTTCTTCAGAGCTGGGTGGGGGCTGCTGGGAGAGGCAGGTGGAGTCCGTTGGGGAGAGGAGGGAGGGGGTTCTGAGCTCTTCTGGATGATTCTGAGCTCTCCTGGTGGTGCCTTCTGTTGGGGATCTGCTTTTGGGACCAGTGTGTGTGGTTGTCTGCCTTCGGGCAGCATGCAGCGGAGCCGTGCTGCCAGCCCAGCCCGCCCGTGTGTGTCCCAGAGCGCTGCAGTGAGGCTGTGAGAGCAGGACGGGGCTGTGCAAGCAGGACGGGGCTGTCCGTGCGGGCTGCTCGAGCCCTTGTGAATCTGTGCGGCTGCTTTTTGCTCAGGCACCTGCCGCAAAGGAGTTGGGCTGCTCGTTTCGCAGAGGGTTCTGAGCTCCTGCAGTCCTCTCAGGTTGCAGAAAGGCACTTACTCTGTGCTTTGGCAAAATGAACTAAAAACCAGAGGCTTGATTTGAGTTACTGGCGTTAGATGCAGTGCTCTGCTCAGTGGTTGGAGAAGAGAGGCTCCTGCCTAAGGTGTACGGCTCATTTTGTATGGTTATAGTGCAGCTGCTGGTCCTTAATTCAGTTTGTGTTTTTGCAGTTTTCTCTCTCACCCTGCTTTTCTCTTTCTCCTTTTACAAAAGGATAATGTAAATTATAAGAGAAACAAATGCACGAAATAAATCTGGTTATACAGAGTAATTGCTGGTGGTGGGTGGAAGGCCTAACCCTATCTGTTCTGCTACAAAAGCAAACAAAAACTAAGTAGTTGTGTGCTTTGTAGCTTTAAGGTAACAGGTTTTATTCTAGCACATTTCGTCTCTGCTTTGTTCCCTTTTCTTTCTTTTTTCCCCCTTCTGTGTCAACTGGCTGGTTTCAGGCGTGTTTCTGAGAGGAGTTAGATGTCTGAGATTCAGCTTCTGCAAGTTTTATGAAAAAAAGGCTGTTGGGTAGAAGAGAGACCCAGCCGGTGTCCCAGTAGTGGCAAAACTGCGGTGTGATCTCTGTCTTTTTAGGGAAGACAGAAAAGGTGATAGGATGGCGAGCAGTAGCATGGATGTGGGTGTTGTGCAGCTCTCGTGGAGAGACTTTCAACATATTGTCTTAGAGAGACCAAAGTAAAGTCGTCTTCTTCGTTTGCACGCGTACAGCTACGTCTGCTCTCTCTCACAACAGGATTTTCAGTTCAGAGCACTGAAGAAGGTCCGCATCTTTGATGCTCCTGACGATCTCCCCAAAGAGCGCTCCAGCCTCCTCGCGGTGTCTAACAAGTACGGACTGGTCTTTGCTGGAGGAGGAACCAGCCTGCAGATCTTCCAGACCAGAAATCTTCTCATGCAAAATCAGCTGGGAGAAGATCCCAATAAAATCGGTAAGGCGCGCTTATGGCTCGTGGTCGTTGCAGAGACGGCTTTGTCTGGGTTTTATGCTGTGGAGCTCTTGGCTTCTGACACAGTCCTTGTTGTGGTCTTCGGTGTGCTTGAAATTACCGTGCTTTCTTGTATAAGAAGGCAGGACCAATATTTGCTGTGCCTCTAACTGAAATGAAGTATAATCGTTGGGAACAAGCCACCAGGATGCTGGTAGTGCCTTTTTCAGGTGCCAGTCACGTTTGGGTACCTGTGTCAGTGCCATACAGTGAGGCTGGCTTTTCCTACCCGAAAACACAGCGCTTTCCTTGCGGCCACGTGCTCTTGTAGCCAGTCTCTGAGCCATGGGCCTGCGTGTGGGTCGGGGATGTAGGCGAATGGAGAGGGACACAGTTCTCACACCAAGCTCTCTATTTGGACTCTCCTGCGAGAGGGGAAGCAGTGACTGTTCTGCCACCTCACAACCAAAGCGCATTTGGTGGCATAAAAATGTGGTGGCAACGAAAACCACTTGGTTTTCATTCTCATCTTGTCCTTAGTAACCGTGCTACCCAAAGTTCCCATATGCACTGCAAGTAAAACCTACAATGTGTCTGCTTGGTTTTTCTTAGAGGTTACTGAGGAAGGAAAGGGACATTTCCTTTTCTGAGAAATTTGAGAGACTCTTGAGACTTTATTGATAGAGATGAAGGGGCTTGCTTTCACTTTTTTATAGGATTGTCTGTTAAGTGACTTCTGCATAAACTTGTCCTTTCTGGACTGTTTTAAAAGTTTTTGCTCTTTAAATTTGTACGCTTCATCTTATCTCCCTTTTTTTTTGTGTTTCAAGTGGAGAATGTCCAGAGTACCTTAGTTCCCATGAAGTTTCCTGTGCAGCACTTGGCTCTAAGCTGTGATAATCTCACGCTGTCTGTCTGTATGATGTCCAGTGACATTGGTTCCTTCATCGGCTTTTTTGACGTCCGCACATTCTTTAATCAGGTAAAGTACATGCAAGAGTTTTTTGTTTTTTTTCTTTGACCCAGATTACAGCACGAGGAGTGTCATGCCTCAGGTGGGATTTTCTGCTTCTCTGTCTTGTAAAGGAGTTTTTCATTAAACTCAAAATATGCTTTTTAGAATCATAGAATGGTTTGGGTCGGAAGGGACGTGAAAGATCATCTGATTCCAACCCCCCTGCCATGGGCAGGGACACATCCCACCAGAGCAGGTTGCCCAAAGCCCCATCCCACCTGGCCTTGAACACTTCCCGGGATGGGGCATCCACAGCTTCTCTGGGCAGTCTGGTCCAATGCCTCACCACCCTCAGAGTAAAGAATTTCTTCCTACTATCTAATGTAAATGTACTCTTTTTAGCTTAAAAGCTGTTACCCCACTTATTTCCATCAGTTATTAATGTATAGGGAGACCAGAATTGCTTTGGATTGTGACTTTGTGAGAACTTGTTTTCATGCTCTGTCTGACTGTCTCAAATATTTGTCTTTTGTAAAAGGCGAAACAGCAGAAGCGTCCCTTTGCTTATCACAAACTGGCCAAGGACTCGGGAAGCGCAGCGATGGTCAACGACCTGAAGTGGAACCCTGCTAGCCCCACCATGGTGGCCATCTGCCTGTCGGATGGCAGCATCTCTGTCCTGCAGGTCACGGACTCTGTGAAAGTGTATGCCACGCTGCCGTCCTCTGTGGCTGTTACATCTGGTGAGTGGCAGCCTTGGGCGAGGTACAGAACGTTGGGCACGTGAGAATAGAGGTGGATAGGCAGGCGTAAGAAAGTTTGTCTCAGGGAGGTGGTTTCTTAAAAAATAAAAAGAAAATGCAAACAGGAAGGATTTAAAATCCCTAAGACTCTGAAAATGGGGTGCGATGGAACTGCTCTTTCCCAGTTGATTGGAGGAGCTGCAGCCAGTGAGTTGGAGTCCACCGTGCCTGCCTGTGCTTTGCACAGTCTCAGGCTTGACTGTCATTCGCAGGGAAATGTACAAATAAGTCTGTGGTAATCACCTGTTGGGTTTTGATCTGAGCACCCTTGCTTTCTCTGTGACCGGAGGATTACCGCACTGCCCTGTTTTGATCCTGAGCAGATGTGGTGTAAACCTAAACTGCACGGATGTAATCACATCAGTAATCAGCATTGTGCCCCTCTCTCCCAGATTTAGCACGATCTGTGCATCTTTGTGACAGCTCTGATATAACTTTTAGGCCTCTCCTCAGTTTAATTTGTCCCTATCTGCTCGTGCCAACTGAAGTGTGTGTTAGAGATGTAAACTGTTATATTCCTAAGTGGCTGTGAGCATCCACTACAGGGCAATGTAAGGCTGTGCAGCAGCAGGTGTGAGGGAAGGTTAAACCTGTTTGAAGCTTCATTGGTATGAATGCTGAGAATTCCAGCTCTTCTTGCTGTCTGTAATTGAAAAGGCAAATTAATTGTTCAGCTTTATGGGATTTTGCAGAGGAAAAATATGCAGTTTTGACTTACTGGTACTGCTTTTGTGGGACCCTATAACTGTAATTTCCTTACTGCTGATAAAATTTTCTTTTTTTGCTTAGTGTGTTGGAGCCCAAAGGGAAAACAACTGGCTGTAGGGAGGCAAAATGGCACTGTGGTGCAGTATCTGCCTGTAAGTATTGTTGCCAGTAAGACCTGGTGTCTGCTCACTGGTTTGCAAAATGCTTTATTTCCTTTGCATCTGGGTCTATAGAATTTGGTTGGCTGGCACATGGTGTGAGCCATGTGATGATGCCCATCCACTTCACTATTATTAAAATGTCTTAGACCAATGCTGGGTTTAGTTTAATGTTTGCACCTACTACTTAAATGTAGTGACGTCAGAGTGGCATGTGATGAGTGGTAAGGAGTGTGTAAGTTGCTCTAAACCAGCTCTCTGGGCTTTCTCCAAAACTTACAGTTGGATTTGTCTGGGGTCTTTGTATTTAAGATTGTTTTATTTACAGAATCTACAGGAGAAGAAAGTAATCCCTTGTCCTCCCTTTTATGAACCAGAAAATCCTGTTAAAGGTACAGCTTCTTATTTTTAAACTTGCTTCCTCTTTTAAAATATTTTTTCTCATTCCTCCTCTGTTATTTTTAGTTACAGCCGCTGTATAGTACTCTGGTTACATAATTACATCATGCTTTTTAATTATTCAAGGGGAAAAAGCTTTATCTCTAGAATAGAGTTAGAAAAACTAACTGTGGGCCAAAGAAGGACTTTGGCTATTTCTATTCTATTCTATTTGTCTATTTCTAAAATGTTTTAAATATGCATTTTTAAAAATTAATCTTTGCTCACTGATGTAACAGTACTATCACAAGTAACCTCCCTTCAGCATGGAGATTTCTGGATATAAATCCATTCTCCTGTTTCATGCAAGTTTCATTTCTTCATTTTGACTCTTCAATAAAGTGTCAAGACAGTAAGGTTAGAAAAGCAGAAGCACTTCATCTGGGTGTGTCAAAATATTACCTGTTTTTAGAAACAGTGGTGCTGTTTGGCCCATGATATCTCAAAGCAAATCAAATGCATGGTTTTGGTTTGTATTTAGAATTTCTGGGATCAAATAGTTTTCCTGCTAGTATGACTGATGCTTTGCAGGCAGATCATTGAAATTCTTAATCTTGGTAGTTCGGAGGACAGCATGTTCCTTATTTGCTAGCAGTGTCATATTACTTTTGTGTGCTGGACATAGTTAAAATCACTATATGAGGAAGTATTCTGAAGTGTTCTTGGCTGAGGTATTTGTTTCCTTCTCTTCCAGTTCTGGATGTACTGTGGATTGGCACGTATGTCTTTACTATTGTGTATGCAGCTGAGGATGGGACACTGGAAACACCTCCAGACGTGGTCATAGCCATATTGCCTGTAAGTGCAAACAAGTCTCAACTACAGAACTGTTTGTTGCTTCTTCTTGACCTGTTGATTACAATGGCAAGCTGCTTTTATTGTCCATACTGGCATCATTCGGAATTGAAGTTTGATACTGTCAGAGTCTAGTAATCTCTGACCAGGTTCTTTTAGGTATTCCATGCGCAGAGGGTGAAATGTTTAATATCACATTCTCTTATTGGAAGATACTTGATGTTACGTGGGACTTCAAATTTAGAGAAGTGATACAGATACTGAAGTCTGTGCAGGCACAATACAGCAGTTGCAATTTACGGTTAGATCACAGTACAAATGTGATTCCTGTTACCTGTCTCTGTGTGCTCGCTGTCGTGACACTGGGTGTCCCTGGTTGCTAGGGAGGAATACGTGGTTTGAAACCAACTGAAGTCTATTCCTTTCTTTAAAATTCTTACGCTAGTTGTTTAGCTTTTTATACCGTTTATTTGGGCTGAGCCCCAGGTTGACTTCCACCATGCTCTCTGGCTAAACCAGAGAGATATTCACATCCTTTTAATGAACTCCAGAGAAGCCAGGTTTACACCACCAGGTGATCCATTCAAAAGTTGACAGTTGGGTATCTAAAACGAAGACCACTCTCCACTTCCACGTGGGTTAAGTCAGCTTCTTTGCAACAGCTGTGGTCAGTCACAGATCCTACTGTAAATCATGGTTTTGGGGTTGGACAGGGACTAGGTGGAGGAAGTAACATCCATGTGAAAACTTACCAGCAACCAGTTGTCTGATGACATCAAATTATGATGTGAAGACTTAGAGTCTGAAGCAGACGCTCAGGAAAAAACTTTACCTGAGGTAGAGTCCTAATATACGTAACGGATTTTTGTGTGTGTGTATTTGTTTAGGTTAAGGATGTTTTTAGGCTTGTTGATACTGGTAAGGCCCTGGTAAACTTTTTCTTGTCCCTTTATCTTTTGGAGGAATTGTTTTTGTTTTTGTTTTTCAAGTAGTCTCATGACGCCTGATCTCTTCTGAAGTATGTAGGCAATTATTGCTGTACCCTATGACTGTGATGCACTCATATTTTTGGGAAATTACTTGGTTTCTGTACTGGAAGGTAAATTATCAATGTTGGTCTTATAGAAAAAGGAAGAGAAGAGGCCGGAGAAGTTTGTGAATTTCATGGAACCTTGCTATGGGAGCTGCACGGAGAGACAGCATCATTACTTCCTCAACTATGTTGAGGAATGGTGAGTTGCAGGAATTGTGGCAGTCTTTCCCTTATTGTGCATGTCTGAGTCATCTAGGCTTCTCCTTGTGTTGTTTCTCCCTTCTGTAAACTATGTAACACCCGAATATGAGCCAAATGAAATTACAACTTTGAAAATGCTTTATAGAAGTACAGCTTATTTTTCTCGTGTGCTTTATCTCCATACTGACGTACTCATTTTTCTGATGAGAACATGTGTTACTTCATACAGGTACATAAGATCCTTTAAAATCTATTGTAACAATTTCCCCTGAGACTGTAAGTCACACATTAGGTAAAGCATGCCTTAATGTCATTCTTAACTGTATCTGTGTGAAGAAGCTTTTCTTCACTTTTCAAGTACGTGACATGGACCATCATTATTTATGAAGATGCAGTGGCTGGCGGGGGGAGTCACACCCTGGTTACTAGTTCTGAAGAAAACAAACATTCTACAGTGATATAGCTGGTTGTGTTTCCCTCACCTTGGGAGGAATAGTCAATTTCATGTTGTTATAACTGTTATAGATATGAATATGATGATGATTAGGGGAGCTGGGGACCTTGCCATGGATTGTCATGCTGTTTTAACCTATTTTTAATCTATGCTTACAGGGATTTAGTTCTGGCAGCTTCAGCAGCTTCCACAGAAGTCAGCATCCTAGCAAGGCAAGGAGATCAGGTAATATTTTTCTTCCTGTTGCACTTGTGCATATGTACCTCCCATTTCTTGAAAATCTAAGCAAGTAAAACGTTTCTAAGATCTGAAATATAACAAAATGGTATGCTTAAAAAAAATCAAATGCCTTTCTTTTTACATCTGAGTTGCACAAAATATTAATGTAAATGTAAGCCTTAGATGACCAGGAGATGAGTGACACAAAGGAGAAGGGATAAACAAACACAGCATGTTGTGAACCAAGTACCACAAGTCTATTTTTCGTGATTTGGTTGGTAGTCTAAAAATGTGGTCAAATTTGCTGGAATAAAAAGTGATTCATATGAGGTCATATTGAAGTAAAACATTGACTGTTTGTCCTTGAGTCTGACCTCAACTCTGACATGTAGTGCTGTGGAAGAAACCACAGACAAATCTGTGGAGGGCCCTGATAATTCTGACGTTTGTTTATCTGACAGGGCAGGTAGATCCTCTCCAGCTTTTTTGCAATCTCCTCTTTCAACGGCAGTAGACTAATGTTCTGAAGAAGACTGAACACAGGAAAGCAGTGGTCAAAATAATATTTTTGCTTCTTGCAGAACTGGGAGTCATGGGTTTTGGAGGACTCCAGCAGAGCAGAACTTCCCGTGACAGATAAGAGTGATGATACTTTGCCTGTTGGTGTTGCTGTGGACTACACCAGTAACATGCCCATCCCAATCAGTGAGTCTTGTTAGTTTTTCTTGTGGAATAGTCCAACAGTAGAAATAAGAGAGATTTTTGAGGGGAAATCTGGTGCTTAGGGTTCTCGGAGATGGTTCTGAAAGGGAGGCTGACAGAATCTGTCCTACATCTTTATAGCAAGCACACAGCACATGAGTGATTACTTCTGTGTAAGGATTTAAATGGCAAGGTGTTAAATACGGTTCTTCCCGAAAGCTTGCAGCAGATTGGGATGCTACAGTAACAGACGTGGAAGAGAAAGTACCTGAGTTATGTCTGTGTTTCACAGAACTGGGATAGCAGTGAGTTTAAAGGGGTCATATTCTAACATCAGGGATTTCACACTGCCTGTCTGACTTCCATTATGCTCGTAACTTGTGTCATTTTGCATAACTGTTTGTATTAAGTACATTTGCAGTGATCTAAAGGACAAAAAGGGGTTAGTTTCAAAGCCAGAAAAAGCAAGGATCGTTGAGGTGAATGTGTAGGTTTTAATTCTGCATTAAAGCACGGAGCCTGTACTGACTGAACCCTGCTGTGCTCTGCATCTAGCCAGCTGCATTATTGCTGTACCTTCTGTGCTGCCTGAAGGCTCTTCAAAGCACATTGTCAGAGGCTGAAGCTGAAGATACATCTGAGCTATTGTGCTGTACCTTAGCGAATTCTGAAAACTCTCCCTTGAAACCCAGAGGTGCTGAAATAAAGATGCCTTCAGGCAGAGTGGAAGGTACTGCAGTCAAGAGTTTCTGAAGAGCACAGGAGGGTGCCGATTAACTGTGAACTGCAGCAGCCTTTACCTGAATGAAAACTACAGTAGGGAATTGAGGTCAAACTGTGTACTTTAACACAAAATTGAATTTGAAGTATTTTCTTTGTTAATCTATACGGTTAGTGGATTAAGGGGTCTGTCAGAACAGCTTCTTTAAGCCCAGGTTGTGCTGCCTCAGTTTATAGAATGGTTTTTGGAGAAGCTTGTTGCTGACATGTTCTGTGTGTTCTCACAGAGTGCAATCAGCTCCTTTTTGGCTGCACATTATTTGGCTTTGCGGTTCACAACAAGCTTGGATTGAAAAGAAACCATATTTGTCCTGGAGCATGTTTCCATGTGGAAACTGCCCTTCCCCAGCAAAAGCCAATAGATAGAGGGAACGTAGCCATCCATTGCATGGACCAACAGAAGAAAAGCACCAGTGTAAATTATTATAGCAGTTCTTCCTGCATCCTAGTTTTACTCCTTTTTTTTTAAATATATTAAGCACAGTTACACTTACGGAAAAAGTTTTAGAAATATATGGAGTACTTCAGACCCTTCAACTGTTCTGAGAATACTTGAACTGAAGCATACCAACTCAAAGCTGTTCAGAATGGAAGTATTTTATATCAGAGGTTCAAATCACCAGCCTGTTGTTTACAGGATGTTTTTTTTTAATGTTGGCTTTCTTTAGACTTGAAAAACTTCCTATCTAGCAATTATTTCTTACCTTATGTATATGAATATTAGTGGTCTGTCAGGACCCAATGGAATGTGGAGAGTTGCTGACAGGAGCTGAGGATTGAAGAAGGGAGCAGCATATAGCTGAAAAGAAAGGAATACCTGAAAATATGAGAATGCTCGGCACAGAAATTCATGGGTTAAGGTTAGGCTTTGACAGTCAGGAGATTATATTTAATTGTCAAAAATAACCTTCTGTCTTTCGTCTATGAACTAATAAAATAAAAAGTCAGGAATAGGAAAGAATAAAGAAGAAAAAAAGAATACGGGGCATTCAGGGGGAAGTAGGGGAACAAAGATGTAATTTAAATCAAGAAGGCAGAAGTGTAAGAAATATTGTGGTAAGCAAGTCACACGATGGTGTCAATGCCAGTAGGAACAAGACAGGAAACTTTGGTTGCAAGGCTCATGTATATGGTCCCTGGCAGGTGATGAGAAGACCCTTCCTCCAGCACCCGTTCTGATCTTGCTCTCTACGGATGGTGTACTCTGCCCATTTTACATGATCAATCAAAACCCAGGGGTCAGATCGCTTATTGTGACCCCAGAGCCATTGCTGACAGCAGGGGAGAGAGCGCCAAAATCAACAGGTAAGGGCTCCAGTGGGTTAAGGAAACACTTGCATTTGTGGATCTTTTTTCTGTAAGTTCGGTATTCAGACATGTATGCAGTCACAGAAAATGTTTTTTTATTTTTCTATAATGATAATGGAAGCAATTCTTGTGTGTTTTCTGCTCCCAGGACAGTTCAACTTTTGCGCATCTGGGTGAAATTTAGTTCTGTTTACCATAGGAGATCTCAAGCACTTTGCAGACTGCACTTAAATTCTAATGTGCAATCAACACTTGGGGAACAGGGCCAAAGCAATTCTAGGAGGCCCTTTGCCCAGCTTTGGGGTGGTGTGAGTGAAACTGCAGCAGTGTCCGAAACTGCAGCAGTGACTGCAGGCTCCGCTTGGTGGCAAGGAGCAAGACCCAGAGCGAGGTCTGCATACCCCAAAGAGGAGATGGGTTTTCTTCCATGTGTTTTGCCATGGGAGGCCATGATGTGATCAGAAGTGTTTGGCTGCAGCAAGAGCTTATTTAAACGATAGCTTTATGCAGTACTGTGAAAAGTGTTAGCAGGTAGAGCAGTAGCTTTTTCTGAGTGTGTATTGGTTGTGATATGCAACGTGAAGTAAGCAGTTTCTTATGCTGGGGTGTGCAGGTCAGTTGGTCGTTCTGCTTCTCTGCCTGCATACAGTAATTGCAAACCCACCGCTTTCTTACATAAGCCCAGATTTGCTTCTCCTCCAAACAGAATGATTTTGCCTGGCAGCCTTCCTCTCTGCAGTGCTGGCTGGCTAGTGTGCTGACAGCCTGTTTAATTTGAGCTGGCAGGAACCGTATCAAAATCAGTGGAAAAAGGTGAAGGCTTTTCACAGGAAACTCCAGGCAACATTAATCCGGACAGACTTGTGAAAACTGTAGTATTAATAATGACTCGGACTTTATGTAATTTCTGTAAAACTTGTTGGGCATGGGGACTGGAAGCCCTGCTCCCTCTTCTGTCTTTCTCACTCTGTTGAGTGAGATAGTACCTGACTGCCCCACCAAGTAGTATTTGGCCTTGCAGTACCTTCTTCCATTAGTCAGGGCAACCAAATGAGTCTCTTCTTTACCTGTTTATCTTCCCGCAGGAAGTACTGCCGCATCTCCAACCACTCCGCCAACTTCTGTAAAGCCTGACACGGTTCCAGGTGTTGCTCCTACTGCCCCTGCCTCAAGTCTGCCTCCAGCAGGAGGTGGAGCACCTGCTTTTTCCTTTATGCCTTCAACTGTGAAGACACCTGGCACTACAACCAGCGATCCTCCTCCTTACCCCTTTTCCACTGACACCTCCAAGCAAGCCGTGGCTCCCAGTCCAGGAGCAGGAACGTTCTCTTTCTCCTCTGCTTCTCCCAAGTCATCTGTAACAGCTGCTCCTTCTGTAGGCACCACTGCGGCTACTGCAACCACCTTCTCTTTTGGATCCATGAGCTTGAAACCAGCTGCAGACAGCTCACCTGGGCCACCACCCTCCACAACACCCCTTGCACAGAAGTTGTCTTTCACGCCTTCAGCTTCTTCAGTCAAAGTGAACCTCAATGAGAAGTAAATACAAAGATAAAGTAGATAATGCGGTAGCTGGGTAGTTGTTAAATCACTCCAGATGTGGACGGCGTGTGGTAGTTCTGAAGATCACACAATAGTTTGTCTTTTTGCCCTGACAGCTGTTTTCTCTGCTTCCCAAAAAAGCACTGAGGAAAAAGCACTACTCTTTATCCAAGATGTAGTTTACTTTGGCTGTAAAAAAAAAAAAAAAAAAAAAAAAACCCTCAGTGATTCCCATGGTAGAGGTGATGTTCATGGACAAAATATTAGTCGAGGAAGTTGCCAAAGGTTATACTGGTAACTTACCAAATTATCAGAGACTTCATTTTTTCATGTCTTTGCTTCATAGGCATGAAACGTTAATCCAGTGCTGTGGTTCAAGGTGAATTGGCTGAAGGACTCTTGGGGGATGCTGGGATTTGAATTTTTTTTGTGACTAGTTTAGTATGTTACTGGTAGCACAATTTTCTTTCTCTTCTTGTTGAAGGTTCCTTACCTCTAACCTAAGGAGTAACTTGCAGTGGTGGGCAGGAGCTGTATCCATAGTTGATGGATTTTTTTTTTTCCCACTCCTGTGTTGAATAGAGATGCCAGACCTTTTTTTTGTTCTTAAATGGATGCTTGCTCAGTGAATACAGGACCTGAAGTCTTCAAAGCTTGTTTGTGCTGAGAGTTCATGCCAGTTGAAGGATAACTGATGCTGGTTAGAAACTAAGCAAAATAGATTTGAGTGATGAATGTTCTCAGATTTCATATACCTCTCTTTCCTCCAACTCCCAAGACTTACCTCTCTTTTTCAGAAAGAATGGTTCAAAAGGCAGGGCTGTGTTAATTGGAGTTGCTTTCTGTGGAGAGCAATTTTCATGTAAATGTATCTTAAGAAATTTCTGATGGTTCAAATGATTATTTTTTAATTAGGGTAGTCTTTGCTACACCGGCATCTGATGGTGGCTCTTAGGGCTTTTTAAATTTGATATTTTGTGTATAAAGCAAATGATACGGTTGTGAATTGGCTGAATATTTAACTTGGCTGCCTTGAGGGCCTGAGTTTGAAGATGAATGGAAGTTCATGTTCTCTTGCAGAATTTCTCTTTGAACTTTGCTGCAAGGTTGGAACTGAAGGGTGACTCAGATTTGCTATATTTGGTGTTTCTGTGCAAAATGATGAGGTGCGTTTTGAAGCAGGGTAGTAGTTTTTGCTGGCATTTAGTTTTTGCTCACAGGGAGATCCATGGTAGCAGACTTTATGGTTCCAGATATTCAGAAATAACCCTGAAGGGTGCCTTCCCACCACTTCCAGCAGCTGCACTTGTAATTTTGTACCTAGAGCTTAAGTTATTGCTGATCCCCAGGGTGGTTCATTTGTTAGAGCTTAGTGGTTCATTTTGAATGGAGAGAAACAGCTGGGACCAGTTCAGAGCTGAAGGATGCCCTGCTTTCTTCTGCAGGTTCTCTGCTGTAGACACCTCATCTCCCACTAGCAGCGGTGGTCATGCCAGTTCCACAATGTTTTCATTTTCAACCAGTTTAAAAACTGCTTCTGGAGGTCCTCTGGGTCAGTCCACGCCACCCTCTGCCTCTCCTACCACACCACTGAAGGCTTCAACCCCTGTACCTGCCACAGGTAGGAGTCTGATGCATGCCGTTGGGAACAACACATTACAAACAATGTTCTGAAAGTTTTAGAAATGAAATCAACCTCACCACGTCCTTTATTTTTTTCTGCTGCATTTACTGATGCAGCAGATCTGCACACTATAATGCTGTGATGGGGTTAGTACCGAAACTGAGAATTTTCTCCGTTTGTGCAGTTTGTTCCCCACAGAGCCAGCTCTCCATGTGGGAAATAATATGTTCAACTTCTTAAGTTCTGCCAGAAGTTCTGGCGTTTTCAGTGCCCTGCAATATAGCTCTGGTTAAGAACATTTCTGGGCAGTCACGCAAATCGGTGCCCTGACTTGCATCTGGAGCGTCTGGAGTTCAGTGTTCAGAAGCGAGTTTAAATTAGATTGCATACATCTGGTAGCAGAATAATATTCCACCTCTCAAATGATTGTGATTAGGGGTCTTGGGGTCCTTCAGGAATGTACAGCCAGATATTTGGGAGTAACGGTTGTTGCCATTAGCAGAGAAATTGAATAGGAGTAAAAGTGCACCTGGGGAAGATGTTTTCTTTCACTAGGGCCTCTACTTCTATCGCCGCTGGATTTGATGCTGGCGATTAACCAGTCTGATCACAACCTGTTTTCTCGAGCTTAATGTAGGTTCGTAAATTACTGTTTCTCTTTTTAAATTCTAGTGGCACGTCCTGCTCAAAATATGCCTTCAGGTTCTTTACTACAGAAGACAGCCAAAATCAACTCTTCAGCAGCAAAGCCAAGCTCTACTCCGGTAATGAGAATTTGAGTGGATTTTTTTAGAGAGGGAATGCTTTCTACTGCTCGTGAATTGCTTAGAATTCCTTGGGCTGAATGAGTATTCCTAGGTCCAAGAACTAGATAGCTTTTGACATAAAATACATAAATATTAGCTAATCAGTGGGACTAAAACCATGTTCTCTGCATAACTTTAAAGAATGTTCATGTATGTTGCCATGGTCAGAGTTGTAGAAACTAATTTGTCGGCCTGACCCCACACGTAGGGAAGTCTGCTGCCTCCCTGGGGCCAGGGTCAGAGACATTACCAGGAAGCTTCCAAACCTGGTTCGCCCCTCTGACTATTACCCGCTTTTGATAGTCCAGGCTGGCAGCGATGATGTTGAAAAGAGAAGCCTCAGGGCCATCAAACAGGACTATAGGGGGCTGGGACGATTGGTGGAGGGAGCGGGAGTGCAGGTGGTGTTTTCGTCCATCCCTACGGGGGAAGGGAGAGGCACGGAGAGGACATGGAAAGCTCATGTGGTTAATAGGTGGCTCAGAGGCTGGTGCCAGCATAGAAATTTTGGGTTTTTTCACCATGGGGAGCTTTACTCGGCACCCGGCCTGATGGCCCCAGATGGGTCTCTATCTCCAAGGGGAAAACGGATCCTAGGCCAGGAGCTGGCGGGGCTCATAGAGAGAGCTTTAAACTAGGTAAGAAGGGGGACGGGGCTCAAACAAGGCTTGTTGGAGCTGTGCCGGGGGAAACAATGGCTAGGCTGGGAAAGAAGGCGATGGCCCAGCTGAAGTGCATCTACACTAATGCACGCAGCATGGGTAACAAACAGGAGGAGCTGGAAGCCATTGTGCAGCAGGCAGGCTACGACTTGGTTGCCATCACGGAGACGTGGTGGGACCACTCCCACGACTGGAGTGCTGCAATGCCTGGCTATCGGCTCTTCAGGAGGGACAGGCAGCACAGACGGGGTGGTGGCGTGGCTCTCTACATTAGAGAATCTTTTGATGTTGTGGAACTCCAGGCTGGGAATGATAAGGTTGAATCCCTGTGGGTTAGGATCCGCGGGAAGGCCGGCAAGGCTAGCATCCTGGTCGGGGTCTGTTATAGACCGCCGAACCAGGATGAGGAGACGGATGAGGAGTTTTATAGGCAACTGACAGAAGTTGCAAAATCGTCGGCGCTTGTCCTCGTGGGGGACTTCAACTTCCCGGACATATCCTGGAAACACAACACGGCACAGAGAAAGCAGTCTAGGAGGTTTCTGGAGAGCGTGGGAGATAGCTTCCTGACGCAGCTGGTCAGTGAACCTACCAGGGGTGGTGCCCCGCTAGACCTTCTCTTCACAAACAGAGAAGGACTGGTGGGAGATGTGGTGGTCGGAAGCTGTCTGGGGCAGAGTGACCACGAAATGGTAGAGTTCTCTATTCTTGGCGAGGCCAGGAAGGGGACCAGTAAAACTGCTGTCTTGGACTTCCGGAGGGCTGACTTTGAGCTGCTCAGGACGCTGGTTGGCCGAGTCCCCTGGGAGGCGGTTCTGAAGGGCAGAGGAGTCCAGGAAGGCTGGGCGCTCCTCAAGAAGGAAATCGTGATGGCACAGGAGCGGTCCGTCCCCACGTGCCCAAAGATGAGCCGGCGTGGAAGAAGACCGGCCTGGCTCAACAGAGAGTTGCGGCTGGAGCTTAGCAGAAAAAAGAGGGTTTATAATCTTTGGAAAAAAGGGCAGGCCACTGAGGAGGACTACAAGGATGTAGCGAGGCTGTGCAGGGAGAAAATTAGAAAGGCCAAAGCTCATCTGGAGCTCAATCTGGCTACTGCCGTTAAAGACAACAAAAAATCCTTTTACAAATACATCAACGCGAAACGGAGGACTAGGGAGAATCTCCATCCTTTACTGGATGCGAGGGGAAACCTAGTTACTAAGGATGAGGAAAAGGCTGAGGTGCTTAATGCCGCCTTTGCCTCAGTCTTTAGCGGCAATACCGGTTGTACTCCGGACACCCAGTGCCCTGAGCTGGTGGAAGGGGATGGGGAGCTGGATGTGGCCTTGGCTATCCATGAGGAAATGGTTGGCGACCTGCTACGGAGCTTGGATGTGCGCAAGTCGATGGGGCCGGATGGGATCCACCCAAGGGTACTGAGAGAACTGGCGGAGGAGCTGGCTGAGCCGCTTTCCATCATTTATCGGCAGTCCTGGCTATCGGGGGAGGTCCCGGTTGACTGGCGGCTAGCCAATGTGACGCCTATCTATAAGAAGGGCCGCAGGGCAGACCCGGGGAACTATAGGCCTGTCAGTTTGACCTCAGTGCCGGGGAAGCTCATGGAGCAGATTATCTTGAGGGTCATCACGCGGCACTTGCAGGGCAAGCAGGCGATCAGGCCCAGTCAGCATGGGTTTATGAAAGGCAGGTCCTGCTTGACGAACCTGATCTCCTTCTATGACCAAGTGACGCGCTTGGTGGATGAGGGAAAGGCTGTGGACGTGGTCTACCTTGACCTCAGTAAGGCTTTTGACACCGTTCCCCACAACATCCTCCTCAAGAAACTGGCTGCTCGGGGCTTGGACTGGCGTACGCTTCGCTGGGTTAGAAACTGGCTGGATGGCAGGGCCCAGAGAGTTGTGGTGAATGGAGTCAAATCTGGTTGGAGGCCGGTCACTAGTGGAGTCCCCCAGGGCTCGGTACTGGGGCCGGTCCTCTTTAATATCTTTTTCGATGATCTGGATGAGGGCGTCCAGTGCACCCTCAGTAAGTTTGCAGATGACACCAAGCTAAGTGCGTGTGTCGATCTGCTCGAGGGCAGGAAGGCTCTGCAGGAGGATCTGGATAGGCTGGAGCGATGGGCTGAGGCCAACTGCATGAAGTTCAACAAGGCCAAGTGCCGGGTCCTGCACCTGGGCTGCAACAACCCCAAGCAGAGCTACAGGCTGGGAGATGAGTGGCTGGAAAGCTGCCTGGCCGAGAAGGACCTGGGAGTATTGGTGGATAGTCGGCTGAATATGAGCCAGCAGTGTGCCCAGGTGGCCAAGAAGGCCAACGGCATCCTGGCCTGTATAAGAAGCAGTGTGGCCAGCAGGTCGAGGGAAGTGATTGTGCCCCTGTACTCGGCTCTGGTGAGGCCGCACCTCGAGTACTGTGTTCAGTTTTGGGCCCCTCGCTACAGGAAGGACATGGACGTGCTCGAGCGAGTCCAGAGAAGGGCGACCAAGCTTGTGAGGGGTCTGGAGAACAAGTCTTACGAGGAGCGGCTGAGGGAGCTGGGCTTGTTCAGCCTGGAGAAGAGGAGGCTCAGGGGCGACCTCATCGCTCTCTACAGTTACCTGAAAGGAGGCTGTAGAGAGGTGGGGGTTGGTCTATTCTCCCACGTGCCTGGTGACAGGACGAGGGGGAATGGGCTAAAGTTGCGACAGGGGAGTTTTAGGTTGGATGTTAGGAAGTATTTCTTTACCGAAAGGGTTATTAAGCATTGGAACGGGCTGCCCAGGGAGGTGGTGGAGTCACCATCCCTGGAGGTCTTTAAAAGACGTTTAGATGTAGAGCTTAGGGATATGGTTTAGTGGAGTACTTAGTGTTAGGTCGGAGGTTGGACTCGATGATCTTGAGGTCTCTTCCAACCTAGAGAAATCTGTGAATCTGTGAATCTGTAATTCTTACCATTGCTTTGGAAATGAGGTTTAACTGCTTTCCTAGCTAATAAGCAGCCAAGATATGTCTGGATGGTGTTTCTTAAGAGAGGCCCCGGCTTTGGATAACAAAATCAAAACAATAACACAGAGCAGCACACAAAGATTTCCTTTGCTTTCACAAAGCTATAGCCACGTATCATCAGGTAGTCTGCAGTACTACCTTGAATGTGCACATACTTTTCTTAGTTTGGAGTGGAACAAGTATTTATGCTTATGACAATTGCCTCGCTAGTGACTGGTGTCTGAATGGAGCTCTAACAGCAGGCCTTTTTCGATATTCTAGACTCCCTGTTGCTAGGGCTTTATTTTTAATATTGGAGTGAGGTTGTTTGGTTTTTTCCTCCAGGGCAAATCACCAGTCCCCAGCGCTGCTTTAGAGAAACAGGTCCACCAGTGGAAGGATTCGGACCCTGTCATAGCAGGAATCAGAGAGGAGGTGAGAACTTTTTCAAACAGTTTTCTTCATTTTAGAAGCTGGAAGACCACTGTATAGAGACACAGGCATTTCTTTTCAGTCCACGTGTATTTTGATGATGTATTTCAATAGTTTAGGAATCAGAATGGAAATTTTTCACAAGATAGTCAACCTGTTTTGTACTTGCTGTTTGTATGTCCTGTTCAGTCATCTTTAATTTCAATTGCTGTTCTGGAAAAATTGGGTATTCCTTCCTGTTGCTGTGCAAGAAGAATTTCCTGCTTTTCCTGTAAAGTCAGAGGTGTTGATGGTGTTGTAGAAACATGATCTGTGACTTTAGTTCCAGACCCTGCTGTGTTTTAGTGGCTGTACATACTTCTTGGCTTTGCAGATTGCACATTTTCAAAAGGAGATGGAGGAGCTGAAGGTCCAGACTTCCAAAGCCTGTTTCCAAGTGGGTACTCCAGAGGAAATGAAAATGTTGCGAACTGAGTCAGATGATCTTCATACCTTCCTCTTGGAAATTAAAGAGACAACAGAGGTGAGCATTGTGGCTGAGCATCTTCAAACTATTAAACTCCTCCGCAATAACTGTTTGTCACCTGGTATTTCCATTTAACCTGCTAGTGCTGAGCCAAGGTAGATGGAACCTCTGAATATGCTGCTTTAGCATGGGGGCAACATTTGCATTTTTTCTTTCAGACAAACGCTTGCAGGAGCTCCTGTGTTAGAGATGGCAATGAAAATATGTTACTTTGAACCTTGTCCCTTGTGTTCTATTTGCAGTCACTTCATGGAGATATTAGTATTCTGAAGACAACTTTGCTGGAGGGATTTGCAGGGGTAGAAGAGGCTAGAGAGCAGAATGAGCGGAATTGTAGCTTGGGCTATTTACACTTGCTCTATAAGAAACCCTTGGATCCCAAGAGTGAAGCACAGCTCCAGGTATGAAGCATGTTAACCAGCTTCTAATCTAGAGGTTTAAATAAAATAAGTGAGACTTCTGCGTGCAAGTGCCCAGTGGTTTTGTTCTGCCCTAGGTAATTGCTGTTCTGACACAGTGTAGTAAAAATGTGATTAATTTTGTTTCTCCAAGTTTGCAGCATATGCTGAAAATCCTCTGCTAAAGCTTCTCTGTGTTGTTGACATTAGCCAACATCGTCTGTGATGAGACAAAATTCCTGCTGAAGGGAAGTATCTCACCTGAGATCCAAGTCCGTTCTAATCTTAGTACATGACTCTTGACTCCCTGTTCCTTCTCAGTCTGTAGTGTTTGTTCAGGGATTTCAGCTAAAGGAATGTTTTTTCAACTCTTAGTGGAAGAGTTCTTGGAATTACTTCTATCTTGTATCTAAAAGTGCCTTTTAGAACAACTTGATGACTTACTATGACTTACCAAAATTGTGTGGTTAATTTTGTGGATGGCTGAGCCTGAAGTTAAATGATACTCTAAAAGCTTGGGCACAAAGGAGAAGATAACCAGCAGTTCCTGAAGAGGCTTTCAAAGGCTTGAAAGAAACCGGGGTGAAGCACTGAGAGGGCTATTTAACCCTAGGCAAAATAGGCTGAATGTGCTCTACACATGATACTTGGTCTTTTGTACACTGATAAGTTCTCCTTAAGGAGTTTGACCAGCAGGCCGAAGACATAATTGAATGAATGTCGTCTTTGTTACAGCAGGAATCAAGAACATGCACATAGACAGTGACTAGGCATCAGCTGACATGAAGTAACTTCCTTTAGGTCTGATATCTGATTTTCACCTGGACTCTGTAGATTGAGTCACAGTCTTAATTTTATGCCTTCTTTGTCTTTTATTTTCCTGTGACTTCTCGAGCTTATGCTTGTGACTAGAGAGGGCTGATAACCTTGAAATGCGTGTTTCACTCGTGTAGAAAGAGGATTGCGTGGAAAGAATGACAGAGTAGGAGGGAAGTGGAAATGAACTGGAATGTAAGGAGAGAGTTTTCAGGTCAAGTTTCTGAGAGTGTTAGAAAGACAGTTTGATCTGACTTAAACTTTATTCAGTTTGCATCACCCCTGTTCTCCTGGCTCAATAATGCTCACTTGATCAACTTAGTATACTAGCTTTAAATGAAGCTTTAAAAAAAAAAAAAAGACCCCGGGGCTTTTCTGATGTCCAGCCATATTGACTTGCTGTTCAGAGTTGCCGCTACATGATGCTCTTAATTGCTGGAGAGGAAACGTGGGCTTTGTAACGTGTAAACTAAGCTGACAGTACTACTGGATTTGGTTTCAGGTTGGGTATGCCATATTCAAATTTCATGCTGTATCTTGAAAACGGTTGTCATGGAATTCTTCCCAAACAATGTTACTTGGCTGGTTCATCATTGCATTTAAGGGAACATTCTGTTGAGATGGGCTGAAACCAACTGCAGTTTCCATTTTACGAGATTGGAATTAAAGAGATGTTCGTGCTGTGACAGGTTGGAGGGATGACAATTATGAGACAGAAGGCTGGTTTCGTTTAGGGAGCAGGTCTCATAGCCAGAGATCTCTGGCTTAGTTGTGCCAGTTGTGCAACCATGTGGTCATGGATAAGTCACTTTATTCTCTCTGTGCCTTATTTTTTTTCTACCTATAAAAATCAAGTTAATTCCTTGCCTTAATGTGGGAGTTGTGAACATTCCTGAATGCTTTCATGAATCATAATCTGTAAATGCTGGTATCCCAGAGCCATGTGAATAGCGCGCCAGGCTTTGATCACCTATAATTGTTAGATGCTTCAACAGTGTAAAGTGGGAACGAATGACTCATCTTTTGGAAAGGAGGTTTGAAATAAGGTTTGTTTTGTAGAAGGCCTGATGTTTGTACCACCCTTACTGAAAAGCCCTGGCAGTGTTTTGCAAACATTATGGAAAGTCTTATTTCTAGTTTAAAGTTGGGATAAAATGGCTGGGCCGAGCACGTACATACTCCTCCACTAATTAATAAATAGGTTTTCATTGCGTTGAGTTCTGTTGTGCTGGATAAAACTTTCCAGGCAGAAATATGGGAAAATGTCACATGGCGTGGACCGAATGAGCCAAAGGGTCTTCAGCTTCTTCAACCGAAACAGACTTCTGAAGTGAATTAAAATCTGTTTCTATTTTACATGGCAGGAAATTCGACGCTTGCACCAGTATGTGAAGTTTGCTGTCCAGGATGTGAATGATGTTCTGGATTTGGAGTGGGATCGGCACCTGGAACAGAAGAGAAAGCAGAAGTAAGTAACTGAAATTGGAATACAGAACTGTAAGGAACTTGTCAGTGAATCAGACGTTAGTCCCTAATCAACAGACAGAAGCCTTTTTCCATTTTTATAGTACAGTCTTTTTTGAGGGGTTTATGACTAAAGCTCAGCTAAGATACCTAACTGGAGACCTGTAGGTTCACACTACTTGGCTTTGTAAGTTTGTTACATGCTTGCTGCATCTCCCTGCATGGCGTAAATAGCACTTACGGAAAAACCTGTAAAATAAACTCTCTAGGGACCAAGCACACTGGTGGTAGCTAATGAAACCCTCCTAATAGATAACGTGTCTTCTAGTAAATGAATAAACTTTCAGCATGTCCAAACGAGAAATGTGCATTTGAGACGAACAGGACTGCCGTGGTGTTCAGACCAAACCATGTTTGACCTCATGGTGTTTAAGTAGCTAAAACCACCAAACAGCTTTGTCTGGACATGTCTGCTTGTGGCCAGATGCGTAGCATGGTCTTTATCCCTGTCTCTCGATTTGCTGTCTTAAGGCGTTTGATTGTTCCTGAGCGAGAGACCCTGTTTAACACCCTGGCTAATAACCGGGAAATAATCAATCAGCAGAGGAAGAGACTAAATCAGTTGGTGAACAGTCTACAGCAGCTCCGATTGTATAACCAGACATCTCAGTGGAGTGTTCTCAGCGATACATCTTCTCTTAGCAGTGCTCAAAGGTATGTGAAACGCAAGTTTGTGAGTGGTGTTGCCACTCTGCTCTTGCCCCCAGCAGCATGCAAGGGTGTGTCCTCCAAAGAATGATGTTTTGTGGATGTGGCAGGGGAGAGCAGGATGTCCTGAACAAGTACTGAGCTATGGCCAGGTAATACAGAAGCTCATTGTTTATATTCTGTGATGCATTGTTTGCTTATCAGAATTTTCCCTTGAAAGTTATGTTCTTATAATAGTGTAAACAGGATAATTGAACCTCTGGGCTGAGGCACTGCTGGTTTTGTCTGAATTCGGGGGAAGAAGTGAATGGCTCTTTGACTCTTCAAAGTAATTCAAGCAATGTGTGTTTAAATAGCACAGCATCTAAAGGAGCCAGCTGTTCTAAGCCAGTGGTTCTAGTGACTCCTTTTGGCTCTCTTTTGTTCCTGCTCTGGTTGGATTCTTTCTGCTGATTGTGTTTTTTCACTGCTCTGCAATGTCCCAGTTTCGACAGTGACCTTGAAAGCCTGCGGAATGCCTTGATGAAAACTACCTTGGAATCACACACCAAACCACTGCCTAAAGTACCTGGTAATGTCTTTTCCTGGTATTCACACATAAATGACTTTTTAAATTTATTATTGTTTACTTGCGCTTTGATATAGACTAATAACTTTTCTCTTTTCCAGCTAAATTATCCCCTGTGAAACTGGCACAGTTGAGGAATTTTCTAGCCAAGAGGAAGACTCCACCAGTTAGGTCTACGGCTCCAGGTAAACCTTTAGCTACTGTAAAAGTCTGGAATGCTTTCTAGGAGGGTGACTTATCTGCTGTGGGCACCAGTGCTGAAGTTAGTTTTTGGCAGCGTCTCATTCCTCAATGCTTTCTTCTCCCTTCCTGCTCCCTCATCTGCTCTCAATAATAATTTTCTTCATTTATCATCTTACTGAAAGTTGCTTTTCCTGGCAGTTAAGAAGTCAAATCCTAGCAATGTAGGATTAAAACAAGCCAGTAGAACAGCATCCTAAAATAGGATGTATGTCTGTTAGGCTGGATGGTTCTCTCACTTTAACACACGCACGCACACATGATTTTTTTTTCTGGTGTTGCAGCAAATTTGTCCCGATCTGCCTTTTTGTCCACAAGATATTACGAAGAGTTGGATGAAGTCAGTTCAACATCCTCAGTTTCCCAGTCTCTGGAAAATGAGGACACACAGGCGGCGGACCAGGAAGAAGAGGCTGCTCCAGTCCAAGTCCCTCGCCATGCCCCTGTGGTCCGTACTCCGTCTGTCCAGCCTGGTTTGATGGCTCAGTCTCTGCCCTTTGGGAAACAGCACCCCTCCTTGGGTACTTTGTGTGAGTTGTTTTTGCAGTCTCCTATTCTGTACATGTTCTTGTCAGTATCTTTAACCACTGTATCCATTACCAGTGCTTCAAGTCCTGGAGAAATGAGATTGCAGCATGCAGGGTTATGTTCCCAAGTTTCCAGAAGTAGTTAGCAGAGTTTCATTGACTGCGCCTTTTTGGCGGTCTGTTACTTTTAGATTGTACTGGCTATAGGTGGCACTGTCTTCCTTTAGTAATTTGCCTTAAGGGCAAATATTTCTTAAAATAATGCCTCAAAAACCAGGAGGCTGAAGTACTTCCGCATTAGGTGGGTATGGACTAAGTGAGGACTTCTGAGCCCAGAAACAGTAAGAACTGTTTGCATACGCTTCCTTGTCTGAGAGGTTTTTTCATCTCTGTAGCCAGAGAACTTGAACCTCCCTAAATGAAAAATAAGCTGTCAGCAGAATTGACTGTAACAACAAACTGAAAGTCATCTAATGCATTGAAATGACAGCTGCTTCGATTTACTTGCTGAATTCATCGGAATACTGAAACTGTCTGTGCCAGATAGAGTTGATTGTTTAAAAAGCATGTGGGTCAGCCTTGTCAGAAGGAAGCTGTGTGCTCACAGGAACTGCAGTTCATTAAAGGCCTTCACGTCTTTCTGAGTTGAGGAGATACAATGAGCTGTAATATTTTTGTTTGCATTTGTAGTGCCTGCATCTTCAAACAGAATCATACCACAAGGGGCAGACAGTACAATGCTTGCAACAAAGACTGTGAAACATGGGGCCCCTGCTCCCACTGTCACTGTTCCAGCACCACAAGCAGCTGCTGCAGCAGCTCTGCGGAGGCAGATGGCTAGCCAGGCCCCAGGTAAAAGGATGGCTAATTATCCAAGTGACCTCTGAGCATTTGAATGTGAATTTCACAGGAATTTAGTGCTTGAAAAGGAAAAGACCATCACAGTGCAACACATCTCTATATGTTGCAGCCTCTGAGCTATCCAGTCTTTTTTTGTCTTCCTTCCTCCTGTAAGCTACTAGTACAAAATGCCTGAAAAACTCCCACTTGATGTTTCATTGTACCCCTTCTGGTCTGTGCTCTCCCGGAGAAGTCAATGACTTAAGAGATTCTTTCACAGCTGGAGAACCAATTGATCTGTATGCAAGAAACTCTAGACACTGTTGGAAAGCAGAGGAATGATGTTACTGGCCCAAACTAATAGCTCTTTTTGTTAGCTATGCAATTACCAATGTGTACTGTAAAACAGTATATTTTAATACTGAAAAGTTAAACTGTTGAGGTAAGCTTTGGGTACGCTTGTAAGGTTTTGAGTTGATAGGAGAAAGGTTTAAGCTTTTTTTTTTTTGTTTGGTTTTAGACAATTCTGGATGCTTCCCCAGTATTGTAACATCAGTGCAGAAAAGAAACAAAATTCAGTTACTGGTAGAAGAATTAATTTAGTTTATTTTCCTTGCCCAAGGAGAGCATAAGTGCACAAAATGGACTAATGTTGTGAATTCTGGCAGAGGCTGGGGTGTAATTAGATAGGTCATTTCTGTTAACCCAAGATGTTATGATGTAGGTAAGGGACAGTTAGTAAGTATAATTAGATTTGGACAGCCAACAAGGAAAAATGTACAAGCTCTGTGAGAAGCTGGCCGCTTCTTTAGTGTCCTTACTGAAGGCTGAGATGGCCAACAGTTTGGGCCAGGTATACCATATACCTTCTAGAAACTTCCCTGGGTTTCTTCTGGCATTACTCTGAGACACCATATTGATTGCAATGCTTAATGTGGAGAAGATATTTACCCCCTTTTTTTTTCCTTAAAGCTGTAAGCACCTCCTTGACTGAATCAACTCTGAAAAACGTTCCTCAGGTGGTAAATGTGCGAGAACTGAAGACTGGTGCATTGACTCCAGCCGTCTCTGCAGTAATAGGGTAAGTGGGTTCTCCCCTTTTTTTCTGGTAGCCTTTGCTGATATTTGCAATAGAGCACATACACCAGTGGGGAGCAGCAGTAGTATTTTATGTATTCTGACTTAACTCTAAATGTATCCAGTTTACGTTAAGCCTTGAGTTTGTGTAATGAAAGGAAGAAATATTTTCTTTCCGTGTCATTCAAGGATTTGCTAATGTTTGGCATGAACAAACAACAAGACCAGTATTAACATCCTTTTCTGTTAGTCTATGAAATGCATTTTAGTGCATTCCCTCCTGTTGGGATCTAGTGCTTTAATTGTTAACGCACGCTTTGGATCTGGTATCTCTCCAGTCACTGGTACTGTTCTGCCTCTTTCTGTAAGGGAAGTGCACCTCTCTGTCACTGCCCTTGGTCTGTGGGCTTAAGCAGTCCAGATGCTGTTCTTTCTACTTCCTTGTCTGTTACAGAGAAAACCTCTGGGGTTAAGCCTCTCCTTTCTGTTCCCTGACTCTCACACAGAGGGAAGGAGAACTGCACTCTTGCTTCTTTTGAAGCTTGTATTCAATTTCTTGACATAAGAATCTTGACTGAAGGGCTGGGTGTCAATAGAGGCTGATCAATTTGGAAAAATATGGAGCTGCAAAGCTGTCATCCTCGTGAGGAAATTGTGAATGTTGGCTTCAGGAATTTAACATTGAATTTAAGATTTTTCATGAGTTAGCTGTAACTCTTGGCTTTCCTGCTCTCTGCCTCCTACAGACAACAGCCAGCTCAGCTCATTCCAGAGATGTCTGTCTTATCAACAGGCTCTGTCATCAACCACAGCACTAGTCTCTTTCCCTGTCGTGGTACTGACCTTGAAACTGTCTTTGCTCGATGTTCCTGCCATTGCTTAAGACCAAGATAATATGTGGCTTTTTCTGGGCTGGAGTGGCAAGGGCATTGCTGAAAAGTCTTGAGCAAAGTTGGTGTTAGTGCACTTATGTCGTAGTGCAAAGGCATTAAAACCAGGATAAATCACCATGTATGTCTGATTAAAGTCCATGTGGAGCTGCAAATGCTTTGCCCACATAATTGTGGGCTATACGTGCAGCTCTCGGCATGACTTCTGTTATTACTTTATTTCTGGTTTTCAAACAAGTGTGTATACTCTTCAGTGTCAAAGAAGAAAATGAAATTCTTGTGATGCAGCCTTTCAAAAAATGGAACAGTCTTACACTGGTGGAACTCAACTGATGACCTTGAAAGTTAAGCCAGGGATTCTTCTGCATTTTAATTGGGAAACAGTTTGGGTTGTTTTTAGTATTGTATTTTCTCCTAAAAGTGGTAAACTGGTGGAGGGTGTGTGTGTGGACATATGTTTTGAAAGTTAAATTTTCCAACAGCTCTGCTTGACATATTTTGCTAAAAAGTGTCATGGCAGGAAAGAGTTCTCCGCCTGCTTTAAATGGGTTGTCTGTAAAATTGTTTTAAAGAGTCTCCTGTCTCCATCAAATCTACAATGAAAAAGGTAAAGAGTGCTGGCTGTGTGTAGACAAGGCCATGAGTGAGAGATACATATCTGAGACTGGAGTTCACTTGAACTGTAGATAAAGACAGGTCTTTTTGGTTTGGAGTCTAAACCAAAAAGCTTTAGACTCACAGTATCAATTGATCTCTCTAATGTGCAGAGCACCAGATAGTTAGATATCTTGAAGGCTTTTTACAGTCTTATTTTACAGCTGACCTCATAAAAATGTACTAACTAAAAAATCTACCCAAATGAACCTGTGCCTGCCAGTCAGATTGAGCACTAAAATAAAGAGCATTCACCTGGCAACGTTAATTCATTAGTTTTTGCTACTTCAGACATACTGGCTGTCTTTCGCCACCACAGCACACGCTTCAGGTTGTTAAGCAGTAATGATTTTTCAGTTGTTATCAGTTGTGCAGTGGCTTGTGACTAGGTATGTTGGTGGTCCCAGTCCAATTATTCGTATAAAGTCTTCAAACTGAAATCAAAACCAGCCTTTTTATTGTCAGAGAAGCTGTGGGTCAAGTGACCTTGAGACCTTTCTGGGAAAAAGGTGCCTCCCTATCATGAATTTCACAGACCTTCTGTGTTTCATTCTTTGTCCGGGGTTTGTATGAACTTGAAATTTAGAGCTGCATCTTCCCAAACCGGTCTCTTTCCAGTGATAATCTGAAACTTCTGAAATGTGTGCTCTTACACTTTTCCTCTGGGCAGAGGGCAAATCCAGGCCATGCAACACAAAGAGATCTCGTTGCTGGAAGGAAGGACTTAATAGGAATGCGAAGCTCTTTAAGACACAAAACTTGATCTGAGATAAATCATTGTTGCATGCAGGTGTCCTCTTCCTTTGGAATACAGTAGGAAATTTCTACGAGCTAGCCTGTAGCTGACCAAATAGTTGATGCAATCTGGGAGTTCTCATGCTTTATGAGAAACAAAACTTTTAATGCCCAGATTCACATACTGTCTGGGGTTTGTGATATTGGCCCTTTCTATAGGACAGAGATTGCTTATTGCATTAGGGAACACCTGGCCTGTGTCAAGACAGAAAGACTCTACTTGGGTAAGAGACCAAGAAAATGCAATCAAGTGTTGAATTCGTTATGCTTCTGGAGGCTTCTGGCACTATCCATTTAAGCTGGTGAGCCATAGACTTGAGGAGATGTTAAAACTAGATGGTTGTTCTCAAGTTATAGTGATTAACTGCATTTATGGCCCACAGCATGTAGGGTGCTTCACCTTAGAAGCAGCTGTTACGCTGCAGTAATTGTCTGTGGACTCTGCTGTACAGTTTATTTCATGGTCAAAATTCCAAACTTAAGTTGGAGAATATAGGTTAGTCTTATCACACTTCTTGTCATGACTTCATTAATTCTTATACTACACTTCAAAGACATGAAGTGCTATTTTTTTTTCTTCTTCCCATACCTTTGGCACCTTGCTCAGCATTTCTGAGAGTTGCATGTACTTGCATACACTTGTCTGGGCTCTGCACTATAAAGGAAGCTTCTTACATTTGTTATCCACTAGGCATAAAATTGTAATCCCCTTACCTGCTGATTTTTCATCGGATGCTCATAAAATAGAAAGGCTTGACTCTCTTCAGAGATGAGAGTATGCGGAGAAGACTTGATCGCTTAAGTCTAGAGCTTTAAATGCATTTGCAGTCTTCCTTTGTTAAATGTGGCTGATTCATTTAAGAGGTTTATTCCCTAATCAGATTTGTTCATTTGGAGTTGTGTGTGGAATCTTTAATAACAATGGTGGTTTGAGACTTCTGGAAGCTGTGCTTTTTGAGAGGCAAGAAAATTACTTTTAGAATAGTCATTCATTTAACATTTTAATTTTTCTTTTTAAGATCATCGGTTCCTCACTCTGCAGCCCAGGCAGTCCACCAGGTTTTGGCAACTGTTGCTACAAATCAAGCTAAACAGGTATCTTGGTATAGAGCTCTTTTCCTTTGGCTTACTGTACCCGGGCATGTTCGGTAAAGTTTGGGGTGTAATTGTTGGTGAACAGGTAATCTAACAGTCTCTTTTCACAGCTTGCAATGCATTCTTGGCAAAGCATTTATTTATCTGTGACCTTGACAGGGTGGTGTCAGGTTTATCTTTGTTATGTCTTGCCTTTTCTTTCTTTGGAAGAATCTTGCAGCTTTCCAATGCCCATGGCCTTGCATCAGTAAGGGTTGCAAGTAACAACAATGGAAACTGTGTTAAATATACTCAAATTTCACCAAAAAGAATTGCCAGGTAATCAAGGGAGACAGTTTCCCTATCCTGTATATCTTATTGAAAACATTTCTTAATGGTGGACAAGCTGCTAGGCTTTATTCCCACACATTGGAAAACCGTGCCAACAGTCTCTGTCTCCTGGAAGCAGTGAGCAGTTGCACATGGAGGCTTACCAGCCTCTGGAAGAGACTTGTTGAAAAAGTTGAGTATTGACCCTGTATTTAACTGTGAAGACATCTGGACCCAAGATGGGAGGTTCTGCCAAGTATTTGCTCTAGTTCATTCTCAAGTCTTTGCCTGACTCTCATCATATCAGACCAAGATCAGAAGGGCCTTTGTTAATGCTCAGATTGTGTTGACCTAGTATTTTTGTTTTTAGACACCTCTAGCAAGCTCACTGAAGGGACAAACTCTACCTTCCTCTGTGTCTGCACCTTGTCCTATGGCATCTACACCTGGTCCAACATCATCTGGCAACAAAATCTCAGGTGAGTTGTCCATGGTGGAGACAGAATTAAGGCCTGAGTGTCTCTTGCCACCTGCCAGGGTGTGCAGTCCAGAGAAAGAAGACGGAAAAAAGATCTGCCTCCATTGAGAGGCTGCTATGCTAATGTTGAGGAGGAGAATTTGAAAAAAAGTACAGAATGGCAGGGAAGAGGTATTGTGTACAGCCCTGTGTTTTGTCTGAGTGCCTGCATCTAGAATTCAGTGATCCTAGAATTCAGATTCCTCTTTCAAAGTGGTCTCGGAATCTGTAACCTTTAACAGGTAATGGTGAAAGCGCCTCAAACCAAAGGCTACTGTTGTTTGACAGCAAATGAAAAGCATCTGTCTTTGCCATTTTATTTTTTAAACATGAAAAGTTCCTGCATTCTTTCAGGAAAGTGATTACATCCTGAAGTAACAGGAATAGTTTTCCTTTATGCTGTGTCTGACTTGAGTATTTCTATACTATAGGTTTCAGCACCGTAGGAATACCCGACTTAAGCTTGCATGTACTTGCCTGAAATGAGTTAAGTTGGGTGCTGGCTCTGCTGAGTACTAGGCTGTAGGACCAACTTTAGAACCAATTCAGATACTGTAGTCTTACACACTTTGTTTAGAAGCTTACAAGGAAAGGAATGATCATTTAGCACAGAGGGAAGAGGAAACTCAGGGAAGAAAGGAATTGATTTTTAATGTGTATTAGATGATAAAGCTTGCATTGGACATGGTTTTATAAGCCTCTTGCATAAATGTCTGAAATTCATCTCTATTGCTTTTCTGACTTTAATCTGTGGATGTAGGTTGCCTTTTAGCCAGGGGTGAGAAGCAGCAAAAATAGCTAAGTCTCGTATTTGATTGTAGCAAACACTTCTTAAATTTTGGCTTATTGAAAACGTCAGCTTCTGAATTTGCTCCATTTTCTTTTTATTTGAAATGTGTTTTGATATGCTGATGAGAGATTTTACCAAGTATTTCTTGCTTTTATTATTTAATTTTTATTGTCAAGATAGTGAGACCTTGCTTTGCTTTAATCAGATATGTTATTGCCTTACATCTTCAAAATAATTCAGATATTCTGTGTTGTTGTAACACCATCAGGAATGTTTCTGTGCACAAATATGACTTAAAGTGGCAAAGCCCCTTTGTTTCCAATTGATAAAATTGCAGACTGTATGGAAACTATTCCTTCCTTTTTTGTAGCTGGATGACATGCTGCTGTCATCTTTTTTGTAATGTTTCCTCTTGTGACTTACAGGACAAGGGACAGTAAAAACAGTTACAGCTGTGACTTCTACAGTGACATCAGTACCAGCAACAACTGCGCAGCTCAACAAGGCATTCTCGTTTTCTTCTGTGGGGTCCGTAAGAAGTTTAATATTTCTTTGTAGTTGACGTTAAGTATGAGTGTCTCAGCTGTTCCAGCAAGTGTTACCTACAAGCTGCATAATATTGAAATTCTGTGAGAAGTTGACATGATGTTTTCTCACTTTGAACTTTTCAGTCTGTAGCTAATCAAGAAAATCAAGAGCAAATAAGGCTAAACTGTTTTATTTATAGTGGGCTGTTGAACAAATCATACACTGTGTATAGTGGTATTTCTTGGCTATCTGGTAGGTTGCCAGGTGATGATTTGAGATTAGAGCAACATGACTGTGGTGAAAGCACTAGCTCTTGGTCGAATGCACTGGGTTCACTGCCTGTCTTTGATTGCAAGTCACCACATCTCATAGAGTCAGAGAACATACACTGTGCATCTTGTATCTTGGGGTTAAGGAAGAGGAAAAAGACCTCAGCTGGTTTTAAACTCCGTTCTCAATTTAGTGAACAAAGAGCAGTAGCAGGAAAAGCATCCCAAGCAAGTTGTGCAGGGATGTGTGAGAATGAACTTTGGCTTTACAGTGACAAGAGAAGAGGTTGAACCTTGGAAGTTTCTTCTTACAGAGAAGAAAGGGAAGAAATTGGATACGATCATATTAACACTCATCACCTCTGAAGATGGTTTCCAAAGAGAGTGATATTTTTTCTAACCTGGACATACCTATATAGGTTTCCAGTGTTTGCAAAAGCTTTGAGATACAGAAGTGCTGGAAATCCCAATTAGGACTTGAAATTTGTGCTAATGTTCAAACTTGCTGAATTGCTTTTTTTTATTTTGAAATAACAAAACAAATTCCATGTTGTGGCTTGAAAAGTAGTCTATTCATGAAGGTGACTAAAGAGTCACTGTGCCATCTCGTGATTTGTGTTACATAACAGTAATACAAAGCAAGGCACGTGTTATGAACATAAAGTTACTCCGAAACCTCTCTTACAGATTGTTTTGCAGGGATTGAAAAAAATATTTCTTTGATTGTATTGTATCTTTGGGGAAGAGGGGTGACTCCTTTGAAATAACTGTTTGGAATTCTGCATGTTTAGCTATCTAATACTGAAGTTTCTCTTTATGAAGCAGGTAACACCAAACATTTCAGAACACACACATACTTTCAAATGATTTTTCTTTCAATCTTAATCATTTCTACATTGTTTGTCAAGTGGGTGTTATCTAAACACCTTGCAGTACTCTTCAAAAGGCTAAAATAGTCTTCTTGAAACACTGAAATTCAGATTCAAAAACCAAACAAACCCTGCCTTTGTCCTAGGCTGCAGTGCCTCAGTCTGTAAACTGTATACTAAATACAGTGCTGTTGTTTGTGGTGTCTTACACATTCTGACTATCAGGAGTTGGCCGTTGAGAATCAGAGGACAAAGCAGTGTGAAAGCTTAAAAAGCCTTGGGGAATGAAGGTCTCTGGAGGACTCCAGTGCTCATTGTGAAAAAACACAGTATTTTTGCAAGACATAGTATTTTAAGTGTTAAACAGTCATGGAAACTAAATTTGTTTTGCTACGAGTGATCTCCTTTTCAAAGGACGGTAGTGTCCAGTTATTCCCTTTCATACATGCACTCCCTTACCATTCAGGTTTTTAAATTTTAAGTAAGCTGTAGTCACTGCTATAGCTTCTGCTGTAGGTAGTCTTCCAGAAGTTAGAAGGGTTTAGTTCATTGTTTAGCTCCTGAGTTTAATGGGGAAGAAATATACAGCAGAAATGAAAGAATATGGGAGGATGAGAGACGATCATAAAACTTCTCAATTCTGACTGTCTTCAGCCCTCTAGAAGATTTGTCGGAGGGGAAGCAAATGGAAGCCAGTCTGCATGCATGCTTCTCTGTCTAGTTGGAAAAACTGTTCTTGCGCACTTGTGCCTATGTGTCTGACTTAGTACAAACTTGTACAGGAAATCTGAGGCTCAGCATTGTGTTAATCATAAGGTTGGAAGTTTCAACACTTCAGTCTCAAAGTCATTCTTTCCCTTTCTCCTCTTTCCTGCTAGGTCTGGGTTTAATTTTGGCGTTGTCACATCAGCTTCTTCATCACCGACGCTGCCCAGCCTCGCTTCCTCACAAGGTTAGTTTGGAAGAATGTGCAGACAAAATCTCTTCTCTGCTAAGAGAATGCTTACTCTTCCTAATTCATTTGGTTCTTGTTTTATGTTGCACTTCTATTACTAAAATTGCAATATCTGCAATAACATTGTATACGTATGTTGAATTATGCCCTGTAATGGACAAGAATTTAGGCCACCTGCTTTTCAATTAAAAGTAAGCAAAATATTTGCTGCCAAGAGCATCCAGGAGGTACTAGTTTATGAAAATCTAGAAGTTTACTGCCTCTAGTTTCAGCCTTGAAAAAGAGATTGTATGCTCAAAAGTCTTCCTCCCACCCTCCCTCCCCTCCAATGCTGTCGGTTACTCTAATAAAAGATAACCTCTTGCAACAAATCTTGGCTTCCTTATATCCTTAGACGGTCGGCCACAGCAATGCTACTAATATTCCACTGACCTTAAGCAGAGGGAACTAATATGGCTTAAAACTTGAAGATTAAGTTAGCATAAAAGGTTAAGTAAATAACACAGATTAAAGGAGGATTGGGAGGGGCAGGAAACAGACCTGTAAAGCACAGCATTGGGTGAGGGCAGTTACCTTACTCTACTCTATCGCAGAAGTGCCTTTGCTTTTGTTAGTTGGTGATGGAAGAAGATCAGGAGGAATTTCAGTGCCCCAGAAGGAAACAAATGATGCTTTTTTCAGTGTTGGTAATAATATAGGGTAAAAGACAAGGGTAGTGCCAGTGCTAAGAACTTTTTGTTCATTGACTTGATCTCTATGCAGATTTCCTGTATCTTGTCCAGACTGATCCCTGGTTCAAACACCAATGCAATGTCTTCATCTCAGAATTTCAGTGGTGGTCAGAAATGAAATGACAGTTCGTCAAGTAAAGCTGGTTTAGTCTCCCTTAAAACTTCAGCAGTTTCACGCTGTTGGACAGCAGTATATCTTAAAAGTGCTTTGGCAACTACATTTGTGAGTTTTTCTCTAGTATTTCAAGGCTGAAAACAGGATGCATAGAAACAGTGTTCAGTGCTCTATAAATGGTTGAATTCATACAGAAAGATTTGATTCTGACAAAGATTTTTGAAGTACTGAAAGTACTTTTATGACCCAAATTCTGTTCTGAGACATTGGTTTTTGTATAGAATTCTGTCGTGAGTGTCAGGAATTGTTTTGCTGAACCACGTAAGAAAGGGTAGAAATGGTGTTATTGACAAATGGTCTGTAAGTAAATGATCTTTATGTTGTTATCTGGCTGTTGAAAAGGGAAGTTGTCTGTACTCAAGAAAAAAGGATGGTTAAGTGGAAGCTGGGGCATAGAAGTAACAGTGTTTGTCACTGTAACCCTGTCCATAAAGGCTTCAGAAAATGTCACTCTTGCAATACCGAATGCACATGGAAGTGACAGTTATCTGTTTGCCAGGAGGCATTACGGTTTTTAGGTAAGAGCATTGTCTTGCAATCTGTAAAGCACTAAACCTTGCTGCTATTGAAAAAAAGATGAATGAGCTTTGCATACCATAACTCAATTTGTACCTTCTGTCTTTCACTGACAGCCCCTGCTAAGGAGTCCAACCAGCCTGATTCGTTTTCACTTGCCGGGGGTTCCAAATTTGGAGCAGTCCCTGAAAGCTCCTTTGCTTTTGGGTCCCTCAAGCCAGCAAGTGCTTCAGGAGCCGTGGCAACAAGTAGCTCTTCAGCAGATGGCACTCAGTCAAACAAACCTGCTGCAACAATGTCTTCTGCTCCCTCCGCAGCCTCTGGCAAGTTGGATCTCTCTCCACCTAAGCCAGGGGATCACTTGTTTCAGAGCAATCTGTCTGGGGAAACTCTTGGGAGCTTCTCAGGACTACGTGTTGGTCAGGCAGACGATAACGTCAAGACCACCACAAAAGCATCATCCATTGGTGTTACAGGAACACAGTCAACTAAAGCATCAACAATACCTTCTGGGTTTACCTTCAGTGCCCCCCTGTCATTAGGAAAAGCTGGAGATGCCACTTCGTTGTCAGTCACGTCAGCTGGCACAGCAACCGCATCCGTCAGCACTAGTGCTACAGGCAGCCTCTTCGGCAACATCCAGATAACCAACACGGGGTCTTCTGGGGTATTTAACCTTGGAGGCTCTAGTGGAAACAAACCTGCCTTCTCATTTGGTCTTCAGCAAGCAAACAGTATGAGCACATCCACCTCTACCCCTTCCACTCTCTCTGCTTCAACGTCCCTCTCATTTGGAAATTTCTTGAGTTCGTCACAGACTGCTGCCCCTGCGGCAGCTCCTAGTAAGGGTGGAGGGGATGCCAAATCACTGCCAGCTTCAGAAAAAACATCTGAAAACGAAGCTGTAGCAGCTGGGTCTTCACCTCCTATGACACAGTTGCCACAGCCACAGGTACAGCTTTCGGAGTCCACCAAAGAACCCTCTTTACCCCAGGCAGCAGGTGGGGACACCGGCGCTGTGGATTCTAGTACTGCATCAGTAGCACCTCCGCCTGATGCTGTTGCTACTCCAGCTTCCACAAGTGATTTGAAGGCACTGGTGCCTTCTGCCGCCTCTGCATCCGTCCCACCAGATCAGAACATCCCGGCAACAACCGCTGCGACAAACATTGCCTCTCCTGCAGAACCAACGAGCACGTTGGCTGCTGCTGCTGATGTCGCCACGTGTGTTCAGAGTCCAACTGTTGGTGCGTCTGTGTTTGTCCCTACTTCTGCAGGCTCCTCAGTGTTCGCTCAGCCTCCAAATTCGAGCTCTTCTGGCTCTGCGTTTAGCCAGCCTACTGGTGATACAACTGCCGCTCCTTCCACGCCATCAGTTTTTGGACAGCTACCAGCAGGTACCACAGCATCATCTCCCTTCGGGCAGCTCACCACCAGTACGTTGTCCACTGCCACCGCTACCACGCAGGCTGCCAGCACGGGGTTTGGTACTTCTGCTTTTGGCACCACCACTACCGGGGGCTTTGGTCAGCCGGCCTTTGGGCAAGCACCAACTTTCGGGCAACCGGCAAGCAGTTCTTCGAGTGGTTTTACCTTTAGCCAGTCTGGATTTGGGACAATGCCCGCTTTTGGCCAGCCGGCGGCTTCCACAGCAGCCTCGAGCAGTGGCAGTGTGTTTGGAGCACCGGCTAGCACCAACAGCGCGAGCTCCTTTTCCTTCGGACAGCCATCCCCCAGCACCGGGGGCGGGTTGTTCGGACAAACCAGCCCTCCGGTGTTTGGGCAGAGCAGCACCTTTGGGCAAGGGGGCTCTGTCTTTGGTAACACTGCCGCCGTTACTACTACTACGTCATCTGCTGGGTTCAGCTTCTGCCAAGCTTCAGGTAAGAGCAAACCGCAGGGAGATGCAGCATTCCAGCAGTGCTGTCTGACTGAAGTAAGAAAGCAGTATATCATTGGGAAAAGTAGGACTCTTTTTTTTTTTTAATGCCTTTTTTCCCCTATGGCACTTGATGTATTTTTTTCAATTAGTAAGAATAGGAGCTGCAGTGCACGTGAGGAGGAAGCTAATGTTGGAGACCAAAGAAGCTTTTGCCCTGCTTTGATATTCATCAGGAGGCCACTGAACGTAGCCTTTTCAATCTTGCCTTCCTCTTATACTTCCAAGTCTATCTAGACTTAATTTTGAATTACATATTGTGTCGTATATTGGCATAAGAATTGGGTTGGATTCAACATAGTGTAAAAGTTCTCAAACTAGTGTGTTGTAAATGGCTACACTGACGTACTGAGGCAGTCCTGAGGCCGTAATGAAGGGAGTGAATGCAGGTGCAGTGGGGGCTGGTTTCATGGGGCTGCAGAGTCCACGCAACAGTGGATGTGTAGCCAGGTATATTATTATATCAGGATCTGGGACGGCAAAAATGCGTTAAGCCTTCAAAATGATGGGATAATGAGGAACTACAGTGTTAAATCTGCTTTTGCATTTGGGAGCACCTCAAATATAGCAGTAATGTAACCATCCGCTACCCGTCTGCATGGTTAAATAGAATACTTGCAGAGGTCAAACCTTCTTTGTCAGTCCTTTTGTTCTCCCCGTTGCTGCAATATATTGTTGTGTTTTTCCAAAGCTTTGTCTCTAAAATCTTTAGAGACCTTCAAGGGAAAAAGTGAAAAGTACATAGTAATAATAGGGAACATGTATTTTCAAGGAAGAAAAACTAATTAGGCTCATTTAATTAAAAATGATGGCACTGCAGGCAAACTGCTTGTTCATTTTAACTACAGTAACAGAGAATAGTTAAATAGGGGGAAGTGAACTCTGCTTGAGAAAGGTGTTCCTAATTATAGAAACTGCAAGTTTTATTACAAAATGCACATTTAAGTGAACTGGGAAATGGAATGGGGAGTTCTTTTTTTTAATCAAAACATTTCATTATCTATAAAAGAAATCTTTAGGTAACAAAGCTCAGATCCCCTCTACACAGGGGAAATCAAAATGCTACAGTGCTTGTTCATGACTTGCAACCTTATTACAGCAATGTTAACAGAAATCCAATTCTTTTATGTTGGTAACAATAATCCCACAAGTGAAAAGGCCTTTTGTTTTCTGTTTGTTTTTAAATTGGAGAGAAAAGGACAATGACTTTCAAATAAACTTTCAATGGAATGCATTATTTGTTGGCATATACTTTAAATTTGGCCAACCTAGGTACATTTGGTAACACCGTTTGTTTCCATGTGTTTTGGCACGGGATACGCATGGTGTTTCCCTATTCTGGACTAGTGTCACCTTCCTGAACTGTCTTATATCCTCGTAATAGTTCTGTTAATTTATTCTCCTTTTCTTTTCTTGTCAGGTTTTGGTTCTAGCAACACAGGTTCTGTGTTTGGGCAAGCAGCTAATACTGGAGGCACTGTCTTTGGCCAGGCAAGTATTTATTGCATTTGCAGAAACAAGGGACTGTTACACAGAGTGGACTTGTTCAGGGTACCCTACCTGCTTCTAATAAAAAATGATCAAATATGACATAGTCAGTAAAAATTGTCCCTGTCTGTATTGAAGATATTTGCTAATGTAGGAGGCACCAAAGCAGCACCTGCATAAATATTTTCCAAGGGGTACGGAGAGATGAGCACGTTACAGGGAAGTTAAGGTAGGGGTAGAGTATAAACCTTTATTCCCTGCTAAATGGGAAACGGAGTGTTCTTACTTGGACAGCATAGAGATTTCTTTAAAGGCACATTTTCTTATGTAGATGAGATCTGAGAGTAACTTAAGTCAGATTTTATTATTGCACTGTGTGTTTGAAGAGTCTGTGTGCTGGTTCTTCAGCCCCTGCGTACGCTCAGGGGAATAGGCCAAACAGGAAAATCACCCCCTGAGGGCATGTGCTGCTTTGACTTCTCTTACAATCCCCTTTCTGTCCTTCTTGTGTTCTAGCAGCCATCTTCTTCCAGTGGAGGCCTGTTTGGAGCTGGAAATGGTGGGAGAGGTTTCTTCAGTGGTTTGGGAGGAAAGCCAAGTCAGGATGCAGCCAATAAGAATCCTTTCAGTTCTTCCAGTGGAGGATTTGGATCTGCAGCTTCCCAGAGTAAGTGAAGAAAACAAGAATACAAAATGTGCCGTGATTCCCATCTGCTTTGCGATCCCATCTGTTTTTCCGCTGTTCTTTGTCTTTTACTAAACTCTGTGTTTACGTGAAAGGCTTGTAGGGGTAGCAGAGGCATACAGTATGCATGATGTGTTCTTCTGTAGGTTTCCTTCTAGGTTCATGGAAAGCAAGTAGGGCGGCAATTGCAACAAACAAGCGAATGCAAGAAGTGTGAAGAATATTTATGTTCTTTAGGGAATTCTGTGGCCAAGTGCTTCTTTAAAATCAAATACCCTAAATTCCTGTAATTGAATTTCTGTTTCCAACTTTGTCGCAAGTTAGAAAGCTTTCCTTATTTCTCATCTGCCTTAACAGTGTAAAAATCATTGAATCCCATGCTCAAGTGAAGCCAAGTCAATGTATGTGATGGATGGGCAGTTTCTTCAGCTTTCTGTCCTTAAAATGTCTGTCTGTATGCAGCACATATAATATTTTATCAAAACTTGCTATAATACATAGAACGCTCTCATTAATTTTTCTTGTCCGGGAGATGTGATTTTTTTTTTTTGAGTCACGTGTTCCTAGTAAAGAGAAATAAATACATTCAGCAATTGTTTTGGGGGTGTCTGCTTTGGTTAGAACGCAGAACTGTAGAGTTTCTTTTACCAGTTTTTATCCGGATTTGGTAGACTGGGTGGGTCTCTCACAGGCAGACTCTATGAGCATCAGGAAAGCTGGGCAGAGGAGAGAAATTGTATTAGTCCTCTTTGGGAGGAGGAGCTCAGCACTTGTCCTTTCTTTTGCTCCAATTGCCAGCTAAGAGACAACAGTCCATATGGGTGTTTTAGCTAAATCAATCTACACTTGAGATGCCAAACCGGGCACGTGTTGCTTCTTGCCCAGCCAACCAAGCTAGCAAAAGGAGGCATGGAAAGTAGCTAAGAATACAGTAAGGTTACCATCAAGTTCCTTTGCACGTGGGACTGTAAAGGGCCTGTTAGAAATCCTTTCTTTGAAGCTATAAACGATTAACTGTTAAAGCGAGAATCAATCACTGCCAACTAGTGTAAAAATTATTTTTTTATAGCCAGGTTCAGGTTAAAAATACATTAGTCTTGAGTTTTCTGGATTAACAGGTCTTTGTAATAATCTAAAATTTGTGCTGAGATGCATACATGCTGTTGTCTGCTGTAGCAATTAGTTTGAAATGCTAGGAGACCCACTCGTGCCTTCCTTGTGCAGCTTTTTGCAGATCTACTGTTGTTACATATCTTGGTGTGCCATAACAGCTATTCGTAATGACTTCTTAGCTGTGGCTTTTCTTTAACTGAGGCTGCCCAGTTTTCTTATTTCCTCACTTGCGAATTAGATTTGGCAGTAAGGGAAAGCAGAAGGCGTGGAGTCAAGCAGCTAGAAAGCATGAAGGAGGGGAAGCAGTGGCTAAAAAGTAAAAGTAGGGGAACAAAGAAAAGTTGTAGAATTAGCTGCACGTGGCTAAAAGTAGCACTTAAAGTCTTGGGAGAGCAAACCTCTTTATTTTATTACATCTTTAATGATCCACTGACCTCAACGATTAATCCCAATTCTCATTAACTTAGTCTTCCTTTATTGTAGTATTGGTTTTTGTAATGAAATAAAACATGTGATTCACCAGAGAAAAATTTTGATTGTGTCTTGATGCTAAATGGTAAATTGGTGTGCGTTACGAGCTTCACAAATGTTTTTCATCTCCCCAGATTCTTCTAGCTTATTTGGAAACAGTGGAGCCAAGACCTTTGGATTTGGCAGCTCATCTTTTGGAGACCAGAAGCCTACAGGCACTTTCAGCTCTGGTGGAGGAAGCGTGGCATCTCAAGGCTTTGGGTTCTCTAGTCCAACCAAAGCAGGTATCTTGTCATCCCACCCTTTATGAAATGTAGGAAATCTCACAAACCTTCCTTTCCTTTTATTGTCATCTGCCCCCCCCACTACACTCAGGGGTAGTGGTGATATGTTGTTCATTGGAACTGAATGGCAAAATGTTCATTTTTGTTGATTATCAGGCAAAAACGGAGAGACAGGTTCAGAGAGAGCAAAGCTCTCCTCTGTCCTCAGACCATTCTTACAGTGAACACTGGTGAGGGTAGGTGGTGTTCTGCTCTAGGGGTGTCTTTTGAAGCTTCATCCCTGGGGGAAGCAGGGGAAGGCTTGGTCATCTCTGAAATTCTCTTGAGACAATGGTGCTTAAGAACTCCCTTTGGAGAAGTAGTGCTTTGAGAGGAAGCACTCTGCTTTGACAGGAGCTGTGCTCTGTGTTAGTGAAGTGGCTGAGAGCATAATGATGATGCTATCAGATCCAGCAGCCATTTGTAAGGTTTCTCTTAAGTGTTGCATTCCACTTGATAGCGGGCTGAGTTTTTTGTCTCAGGCATACCTCCCATCTGCCTCTGTTGCCAGAGGAGGAGAAGGGCATTGCTGAAGGATGCTCTTAATTTTCTTTTACCCAATGACTGTAATCTTGCTTTTGATTATTTTAATTTCAAATTTTTTTTTGAGGTGGGATTTTTTTTTGAGAGGTTTGGGCAGAAGAAGCATCCAGTTAAAAAGAGCCCATCAGATCCTTCCAACGTTTGGTTACATTTGCTAAATATTGGAAGAAATGGTGCATCTTCCCCTCTCAACTGCAGTGGAAGGATTTACTTGATTTGGATCCCCTTTTCTTCTGGATTCATTACTTGGATATTTCACTTTTCTTTCTTCACAAATTGTTAATATGTATTGCAAATGAAAGTGTATCCCAAGCAAAGCTTCAGCCCCTGTGATAAATACTCCAACTTCCTAGAGCTAGAGGTAACAAGATATCTGATCTATGTTTAAATAATTCAGGCCTAGCATTTATTTTTTTCCAGACCTTTTGTGTTTACAGCCAAACAGTATCCATTACCTTGTCTCATGGACTGGAATTTCACCCAGGGTATTAAAATGTGCGGTGCTATCCCAGTCCTCAGCCCTAGTCAAACAAAAGAGCAGGTGTCCTTCGCATTCCACAGTGTCAATTAGAAACAGGCCAATAATATCAGTAGATGAGCATAGAATAAAATCATCTGGGTAAAAGCTGGTTCAGAGCTGCAGAAGGTGGCTAAACCCTGAACAAAAATTGTCAAGGGCAGAGTTCAGTTCTTGATGTCCTGCATGAATCTTGCAGTTCCTGGCATTTAATCATTGCCTCTTAGTTTCCACCACTTAAGTCAGCATTAGATAATAACCTGTCTGCTGAATCTTCTTGTATCACTGGAGCACCTCAAAAACAAACTTAGTATTTAAGCTCTGATCTTAAGAGATGAGGGGAGGCTTCTCCATTACACTGGAGAGTTCTTCCAGTTTAAGCACTTCTATGCGTCACTTTCTGTCCTCAGGCAACTTGTATGTCCTTGAAGGGCTTTAGATGAGACCTGAAGCCAGGGTAAAACACTACTATCAAAACACGGTAGCAAACGTTCATGAAGCTGGCCTTTGCAGAAGCTTTTTAATCCTGCATTTTTATATGCAGTTGCTTTGCACAGTAACTTGTCTAAGTGGTGATGAGCAGATCTTTACTTTAAAACTGACTACCTAAGTTAAGATTTTTTTCTTGGTAAGTGCTAGTTTTGTGCTGAAGGATGGATGTCTTTTATAACAATAAAGACATCAGTCTATTATTACCTGCTATATGTATGTTTACTATAACTTGATTATTGTGCATGCTTGCTGTCTCACAGCTAAGTACTGGTGTTTTTATGTAAAGCAAGTAGAGATTCCTTTGCACTGTGCAAGCATGAATAATTCCACCCTGTAGTACAGCTCTGGAGAACGAGTTGATTTTATATTCAAGCGTTCAAGAGGCCCAGAATGTGGTGCTCTGTGGATAGTCTCTTAATTTGGTTGCAGTTCTTTACATGTATTGGGTACTTTTCTTATCCCAGACTTACGTAACAAATTATCCTGCAGTTTGGAAGCTCTGTGGCAGTTACTTTTAAAAATAATACCGTGCCATGTGACAAGATGAACAGCCCTGTTGTAGAGATTGTCTACTTGGAAATCTAATTTTTCTTCTTTCTTTCTGCACTGTTGTTTACTTGATATTCTTGTCCCCTTTTTGCCTCTGTTTTGCTCAGGTGGCTTCGGTGCTGCTCCAGTGTTTGGCAGCCCTCCCACTTTTGGGGGATCCCCTGGGTTTGGAGGGGTGCCAGCATTCGGTTCAGCCCCAACCTTTTCAAGCCCTCTGGGCTCGACGGGAGGCAAAGTGTTCGGCGAGGGTACAGCAGCAGCCAGCGCTGGAGGATTTGGGTAAGCCAACCAGGGTCCAGGGTTTGGGAAAGTAATATCCTTGCATGACAACTGCTCTTACGCTTAGTTACCTCTCCAGTAAGGTAAGGAATGTATTCTGTGATTGAATGCTAAGCTCTAAGTGTCCTTGTTCCGCCCCTTCACCCTGCCCCAGAAAAAAAAAATCAAAAAAGAAAATGGCATAAACCAAAAACCTTAACCCCAAAGGAAATAATGTGTATGATCTCATTTTAATGCTGAAACTACTTTGTTGAATCTTTAGCTTTAGCAATTGGGAAAGGGGGGGAATGTGAGTCATCTTATGTGTGTAAGTGAAGGCAGGAATATTTTCTGTGCACACTTGATGTGTTCAAGTCTAGACCTACAAATTATGCCAAGCAAGGAAAGTAACAAATATCGTCTGTGACGCTGTCTAGTCACCTTATCCACTTGTGAGATCTGGGCTGGAGATACTAATGAGAATTCAGCCTGTTCTCTCACCTTTGGAGGCTGGGAGGAGGAACTTGTAACAGCCGGTGGTCCCAGGGTGATTTGTGTTTATCTCGCATTGATTGTTTTTTACCTGATTCTTTACCTCTTAAGCTTGTGCTTGGCACCAAAGTAGACAGCGCTTTATTTACTGAGATAAAGAAGGAATAGAGAATTTCAAACCTTGCAAAGCGACTTGTGCAATAGGCAGCAAACCCACCTCTTCGCCACTGGGCCACCAGCAAGCAACTCTCCATCATGTCCTATATTCAGACTGAACAGACTCAATTAAAAACAGAAAAACATGGAGTGAAAAAAGGAAATGGGTTATCTTCCCAGTCCTAGTGTTTTCATATTTCACAAGTGTTTGCCTTTGGTTTTGGGAGGAACTACCTTTACGTAAGGCACATTAAACATCCTGAACTGTACTTGTTGATCCCCCCATGAGGGCAGATACCCATCTGCCAGGGCACCCTTGAGCTGTGGGAGGCTTCAGCTAGGTTCTTTAGCAACATCCTGAACTCTGGTGCAGCAAATTGGCGAGTCCCTTTGGAAAGGTAAAAATAGAGGCAGCTTAATTAGATCCCCATGAAGAAGGATGCGCTTGTAGAGATGACTTTACTTCAGTTCAATTGGTATTTTTGTTCAGTTTCCACTTTCAGCCACTGTGCTGCATGATTTTGTGCTGAAACTGGATGCACTCAGATAAAATGTTTGAAGTTTAAAGATGGGAACTTAAAGCTTAAAGAACAAGGAGCAGAGAGATGCAAATGGACGTCTTGCATAAGGAGTCTGCCGACTCAAGAAAGAGAATTCAGTGGCTTGACTTGTGGGAAGTTTGGGGGAGTTTCTTCTATATTAGAAAGGTGTAGCCTTGGTCTGATATTTTCAGAACTGCCTAAGGAATTTGATTTTCACTTTAAAAAATTCAAAATAGTGTATGCAAAATCCCCAGACGAGTTTGCAAATCTTGTTGTAAAGTTTTAAGCAATTGTTTAACTCTGGAGTATAATTTAGCATCTGTGCAACACTTTTAAAATCCCACATCCAGTGAAGTTACTTGCTAGTACGTTGTGCAATATTAGCTCCAAGCTCCTCAAAACACCTTGCTAACTTAAATATGTGGTTCATTGCTCCTTCAGTTCTGAAGAATCTGCGTCACTTGATAAATAACTTAGGTATCAAAAATAGAAACCACTGCACTTCTGTAAAGTCTGAAATTCAGACTGTTTGTGATAATAAAGGTTTTGCTTTCATAAACTAACCTCAAGTGCTTCTCAATTCAGTTTTGTGTAGGAGCTTTACAAAAGACCTGAAAATCTGGGTGAGATAGGTTTAAATTGTTACTAGGCAATGACTGTATCTCACGTCTTTTATATGTTTTAAAAAAAAAAAGTCCATAGCCTAAACTGCTTCTCTACTGTGCTTAGCTTTTTTCAACAGACAGCTTCTTACAGTTGCAGCTGGAAGAAGTAGTTTGAACCACACTTCCATGTCACTTTTCACCACTGCTTCCTTTCACCGAGTAGACATGATTTGTGTATTTCGTGGCGTAGTCCTGAGGAGACAGAGCACTGTAAAAGCCTCTTGTTCTCAAATGCGTACCACTACCTGGCTCCCTTTTTAATAAAACCAACAAAACCTGTTCTGTCCTTGCTGAGAAAATCACGTTTGAGGTTCGGAGCTGAAGCAGTCTGCAAGCTGCATGGGTCAGGAACCAGACCAGAGGTCCAGGGGTTGGTTAACAGGGCCAGAGGTATAAAATCACTAAACCACCCAGAACAGCTAATGCTGTGTATGGAAGTAGTGTGTACAGTCAGCTGCATCTAGGATAGAGGAGGGGTGACGTCCTTTACCAGGTGAATTGCTTGTCACACTGCTACAAGGGTTGTCCTGTATCTGGAGAGATATGTTTTGATGTTTTCGTTACCTTTTTTTTTTTTTTAAATCTCTACTAGATTTGGATGGATGGAGAGGTGGGTTAATGTGCTGTCGGTTCATATTTTCTGTCAGAAATGACAGTGTCTGTGAAGCACAGCCTTGCAAAGCTGGAACACCATTTAACTTGGCCCCCAGTCTGTGCAGAGCAGGACTCGTACTGGATTAGTGTTCATAGCATTGTGTGCTTGCAGGTCTTTTAGAGGAGCTTGTCATTTGAATAGTTTGTGTCTGCATTTTGCCTGGTTTAAGAGAGAAACACTTGAACCTTCTATTTGAGTGCACCTCTTACGTTCAGAATTGGAAGTGTATGTGGGGGGCAGAGAACTATAATGCATATCATGGTCTCATTAGCGTGTCATGCTGATAGCTCTATAATGCTTGGTTGGATGAAGTGGGTGGAGAAGAGACCAATTTCCATATATAAAAATGTATTTCTTTTTTCAGTCCCCAAAAGCAATTAGGGAAATAATCCAAAAGTGGTGGGGAAAAGTGCTAGGTAGGTGCAGATCTTCAGGAAAGCAATGGAGCTCTGTGTACTTCAAAAGGGGCTGGGGAGAGAAAGGAATTGAGAAATCTGCAGACAATTTACGTGGGCAGTGGGTAAAGCACTATCCGAAAGTTGTAATTCTGAGTTCTGCAGCTGGGCTCTGCTTTATGCTCTGGCCAGGAGCAACTCATAGCAAATGGCTGTTTGCTGTCCTATTTGTGAAATGAAATGATGCTATACTTCTGAGCTTGAAGGGTGAAAAATAACTCAGAGGCTGAATTAAGGTACTGCGTTTGATGGCTGAGGTTGGTTTTGCCAAACGTTTGAAAATGTACCCTGTGTAAGCATGAATACATCTGCCCATCTCCCGGGTATCCATTCAGAAAGGGAACTGAACAGACATTCATGTGTGCAACAGTCCGTCCCAAACCAGGAAATCCGTTTCCAGAATGAAGAATTATAATTCTTCATATCCAGGGGTCTTGCTCTTTTGATGTGTCCTAGGTTTAAGGAATGCACTGTTTTCATTGTGGGTGTGGGGACAAACTTGCACTATAAGTGAAAATGTGCTTCTAAACACAAATTTTCTCTTTAAACTGCAGGTTTGGTGGTACCAGTAACAATACAGCATCGTTTGGCACGCTAGCAAATCAAAATACCCCAACGTTTGGATCGCTGTCACAACAGGGTACTGGTTTCGGTACGCAAAGCAGTGGATTCTCAGCTTTCGGGACAGGTGGAGGAGGTAGGAGAAGATAAAGTGTAATGAACTTAATGCAGGTCCTAGGTCTCCAGGTTTCCCTGGCACTCAGGTTCGATTGCTTAGCTCCCTGCTTAGCTCCCTGTCAAAAATCTGTTTGAGCCTGGTCCTGCTATAGAGAAGTCATTGTGGCCTGGAGAAATCAGCTGCAGTTGGAGTCTAGTGTCTTCTCAGACTTAATCTCATGATTCCCCCACAGCAAATAAGCTGTGTGGCATGTGAATAAATCACTCTTCTTCTGCGTACTGCATCTGATTATTGCTTTTCACCCCTTTTTGTGGAGTTGTTCGTTCTTCTCAAAGGAAAATGTCGAGAAATACCACCTCTTCAGTAGCATATGCATGGGTAGCTGTATGCAAGTACTTAGTGTCAAAAGAACATGCACTGCAAAATTGAGGTAGAACACTGATAGCCTTTTTTTTTTTTTTATCTAATGAAGTTCAGTGAAGCAGCTTTGATTTACACAGGGCTGAGAACAGAGCCTTTGAGAGAAGATGCATTCATTGGTGGTCTGTCACCACTGGCTTGCATTAAGCACAAACTCCATCTTCAGAAAGCAGCCCTCTGTTTTCACAGAGAGGCGAATAAACCAGGCTCATTGTATGCAGTTGCTACTGATAAATAAACATAGCCGATTACCAGTGAAAGAAAAGCACTCAAGAACTGAGGCAAGTCACTTTTCTTCTAGATGGAGATTTGACTTCCATTGTTTGCCCATCACTCTTTCCCTGGCCTAAGGCAGGAAAGAAATGTTTTTCAATCAGTGTGTAGGAGGGGACATTTACTACACATCTTAAGCATTCATTTTACCATTTAACAATGATTTTTCTAATCTTGCATTTCTTTCAGGGTTTGGTTTTGGATCAACTAACACGTAAGTAACATTTTGTGTCTAATCCTTCATTAAAAATACAAATAGAACCAGAATGGAATAGTTGAATGGCGTACAAGAGAACGTTTTGAAAGTAGCAGTAACATACTAGTTCTGGCTTCCTTTTTAGTGTTACTGCATAGAGCTCAAAGTCCACGCTCTGAATGTGTGCTTCCCAGTGAGGTTAATCTCTCATATAAGAGAGACGTGATGTGTGTGTTCAAGCTGTTTGTGTGAATCTAGTATCTACTCCATTTGTCGGATTGAAACAAGGTGTGAAATGAATTGGCACCTTTCTGGCTGAATTGAGATGGTGATTTACAGTTAAGAACTGGACTAAGGGCTGAATGAAGTTAACTTTGTGATCCACTCTGCCACTGGCCTGCTGGATTACTTTTGGCAAGATTTTTAAACATTGTTTCCCTGTCAAGTAGGGAACATAATATCTCTCCAGATGGTTGGCTCCACAATAAGCATAATTATATCTAGCTAGCATGTGTTGATGCAGTGTCAGGTAAAAGATGCTGGAAAAATCAACGCGTTCTCAGAATAAGCTTCTGATACTCAGGACACTGGAAGAATACAGCCTGAGGGAGACTCTAGCACTCATTGCTGTTTTTTTTTTTTCTGTTCTACAGATCTTCCTCTGGATTTAGTGGATGGAGAAGCTAAGAACATCCTGAACTCTCCTGTAGAACTGTGCTGTAGCTCCTACGTTCATGAGTCACCTATGTGATCAATATCCAAACAGCTTTTCTTTTAAATATAAATTCTGACTTTAAAAAAAAAAAGATTGTGCTTATTTTTTATGCAAAACTTGTTCTCTATATTAAACTATTTTATCTGCCTTGATATTATTTGTGTTGAAAGGGTTTTATCTCCCTGGATCTTGAAGAAATACATGTAAGGTGTGATAACCAGCTGCATACTGGTAGCTTGCTGGTAGCTTTGCTTTTTGTTGTTCGTTCTTATGCCCAGACAAGGGAGTATCTCAAGTCGGGTCTGATACAAACCAGCACATATTTCATTGAAGCAAATGACCGGTTATCCTAGGCTCTTAAGAAGGGGCTAAAGTTTGCCCTGCTAATTTTAAGTATAGGATGGGGCACATGCTTATCTCACTGAAGTGCTAAAACTGAGTCATGTGTGAGCCAGAAGCTTAGTGGAGAAATAGGAAATTATCTGAGAAGAAACTGGCAGCGTGCAGAACACGTTCCCATGGCAGTAACATTCAGAGAAGAGGTGGGAAGTAAAAGCTTTCTCGTTTTTACCTTCCTGTAAATTTCACAGAACTCAGAAATTTGAACTCAGGTTATGGGGAAAACTTCTGGCCCTTGAATTAGGAATGTGACCTCCATCCAGAGGCAGTAGTGATTTTGCAGCTCATGACTTAGGCTGTTGGTGTCTACCATCAGCTATGTTTTTTCCTAACATGTATGAGATTGTACTTTTTCCCCGTAGCTCTTAGCTTCAGTCAATAACGTTTGTGAAATTCTCATGTGTTTATACCCGAACATATTGAGCAAATGTTTTAAAGAATGCCCTGAAGGCGTTCTGGACAAACACTTTTTCTATTTGATGCATCTGACCTCCATGAAACCTCTAAATGATGTAATGGGTTTTTGTTGCACTGTGAAAAATGCATTTGAAGTAATGGTTTATGTATTAGCTGAATACATGCAGATTGGATGGTTTTATCTTGTTGGTCCTAATAGGACGTTTCGGGGTACTTCTGCTTTTTCTATTTTCAGCAGAAATATTCTAACGTTTCATTTTTTGAATAGCGTACAATATGATGACGAGTGTCATTTTTGGGTTTGGTTGGCAAGTGGGCATGTAATCTGGAATTGTAAATAGCTGATAATTGCTTGTTTTCGCATCCAGTGTTATGAACTAAACGATTGTATCTATCAACAGCTCCTGAAGAAAGCGCTTTTTTTCAAGTCGACCTAAAAAGTTAGCTTTCAACATAACTCCTGTCCTAGTTGTAGAAAATGTCCTTCGTGTCTCTCTGCTCCTGGGAATGACAGGAGTTAGGTTCCCTTTAAAAAGGAAGACCACTGAGATGCGGTGAGTGTTGTGTATAAGGAGGGCTTATTTTTAGATGTGGAGAGGCTTTGCAGGACACTAGGCACTCAGGCTTTTACATATGCCCTGGATTTCTGAACCCTGGCACGCTGTGCGTCGTGCTCAAGGCAGCACTGCTGTGCGGGTTTTGTTCTTCACCTTTCCTTCTAATGGAAGAGGGGGGCTGCCAGCAGCCCTGGGACCACAGCACTGGGACTGAGATGAAAATTTGCTGGTTTGGAGATGGTAGAAAAAGCTGGAGAGATTGAAGTTTGCGCTCCCAGCATGTCCTCCTTGACCATACAAAATTTCTTAAGGCCTAGAGGTGATACCACTGTTCTGTTTTCCTTCCTCACTATAAATAGCAGCTGGCCCGAACCACTGACCTTAAATTCTTTGCGTTAATCTCCCATCGCTGTGGCATGCGACACCTCCTAGCAAGGCCATATCAGCTGTGCTCCCCCAGATAGCTAATAAACCTCTTGCTATGGAGAAGATTGGCTTGGTAAGAATGTGATGTTGGCATGCTGAGCCATTTAAAGTTTCTCTTTTGGAATGATGGGAGCAGTTGGGGGTTGTCCCTGCCGTGCTGTTTGGTACCTGTTTAACTCTTTTTCCCTCTGCAAGTGAAAGGCCGTAATAATTACTCCAGATTCTGTTCAAACGAGTTGTTTTGTTACAGTGCTTCTGAGATCATGGCTGAAACGAGCCAACCCCCTGAACTATCTGCCCTTGAGAAATGGGTGCTGCTCCTGGTTTCCATAGCAGCTGCTGGAGGAGCTGAGCAGCACAGCGGCTGATCGTGACCATAAGCCTACAGGAATATGCACAAAACAGCAAAGTCAACTCTGAAAAGTCTGCATTTATATTAGATGACTCAAGAGCTTGGCGAGTGTGTGCGCTGCCTGGCTGGTGGCTGCCAGAAGCTGTTGCGGTCTGTCATCTGTGTTGGGTGGCCTGTGATCTCGTGGCCCCTGTCCAGTGCTCATGGACAGATGTCCACCAAAGAACAAAGCTGCTAACAAAGTCAGCTCCCATCTTGGCAGACCCGGTGAAGAAGCCAAGGGCTCACAGGGCTTGGAGCCCTTATTGCATTAGCTCTGTTGTCCACGCTGGTTGATCTTCAAAGAAATAATGGCAGCTGTTCCAGGACTGCTCGGAAGGAGCTGATCACTTCGTCTTGAGTGAATGTGGTTGTGCCTTTTTTTGGCCGTATCAGTAACAGAGGAAATCTTCCAAGGCTTTTCTCAAAGGCGGAGATTCTTAATCATTTTTAATGGAAGAAAACCAGTTATTTGTTCCCCTCACCCGAGATGTTGAGTGCTGGTGAGGCTGTGCCGTGGCAGAGCTCTGGTGGTGGTGGTACAGATGTGGGTGGGGGGGAGCCCGGGGTGCAGGGAGGATTTCCTCACCCTCGGAGAGACCAGGCTGGGTATTTCTGCTTCCTCATAGGCTAAAAGAGCAACAAAGAAAAAAAGGCTTTATTTGGGGGGGAACGGATGACACAAAGAGGTTTTGTGCTTTATCACAAATGCTTTATCACAAAGAGGAAGATTATTTCATCTCTTGTCTTAAATGTTTTTGCATTAGAAGGCTTGGTGCTCCAGAAGGCGGGTGCCTCACAGAGGACTGGTCGTCTCGCTGTGAGCCCCTCGCCCTGTCAGCCCGTGCCTCTGTCCCTGCTGGAGCAGGCCCGTGGGCTGAAGCGATGTTTTATTTATCCCTTCTTGGTTTTCATGGGGCCTGCCCTTGTGCATCGCTTTCAGCACTTCATGCAAGGGAAAATAATCCTGCACGGGGCTCGGGCACGGCAGCGTTTGGTAGCGCTGAGGGAGTTTCTGTTCCTAAATAAATGTCACGTTGAGCCCCAGGGGATGGGAAGAGGCAACAGCAGCTCGGCAGGGCTGAGCAGCCCTCCTCCAGCCCTCTGGTCCTCCTCACCTCCCCACCCGAGAGCGTTCCAACTCGCACGGGCACTGGAGAGGTTTCTGGAGCGATTCCAGGGACAGGGAAGGCCCCAGGGGCTGGGACCTGTTGAGAAAAGACCGAATGTTCCCTGCTGCAGGGTGAGCGTGGACATCTCGCTGTGGTTTTCCCCTCTGCACACCTGCGTGTGCCCGTGCAGTTTCGGCTCGGCTCCCTGATGGGCCCCAGGGTTACTCAGCGCGTTTCCTGTCTCACACCATCCACACCTCGTTTTTCTGCAGCTTTCGGGAGGTTGCACAGCTCTGCAAGCATGTCTGGCTCCTGCTGGAAAGCCTGGCCTTCTCCTTGCATGCCTTTATCACGGGTGGGCACAATTTGTGCAGCCAGCATCTGCATCTGAGCTCGTAACGCTTCCTGCGAATGAGATTTGAATCAAGTGCCTTGCCAGCCAGCTTCTTCCTCAAATAATACAAACGGGTTCTCCATGAACCCAGCTGCTGCAGTAGGCAGTGGGGGCTCACGGCCGTGGGCTGGGCTCTGCCCTCAGTGCTCTTTACTCCTGCCTAAGCACAGCGTCCTTCTGGAAGCACCCTCTTTTGGATAAGGGGGCTGGAGTCATGCCGTGCTCGGTGGCTGTCGAAGAATTGAGCTGGTAGGAAAGGGTCTGCCTCGGGGCAGCTCTGCTTTGCAGGTGCCAGGAGCTTCCAGTGTCACCGTGCTGGGATTAAATGGGTGTTAGCAAGGTCAGAGGTGAAACAAGCCACTAATATATTTTGAAGGGGAAATGCAAGGCCACCCCAAAATTATGAGTTGTTGTAGGTTTGGACCTGGCTCCCCAGAGCTGCTCTGCTGTGTTTGCCAGGGCTCCGCACCCAGCAGGCTGCTGGGGGGCACTTGGCCGATTTTCAAAGGCAGCCTTGGGAACCTTGGTGCAGGCTGTCGGAGGAACTCTGTTCTAATTATGTGCACGCAGCGCATGGCACGGTGTGGGTTTTGAGTAGATGCTTCAAGGTTCTGCAATCCATGTCAGTGTGTTGCTGAAAAATACTTGCTTTAAAGCTTGAAAACATGGAGGGATAAAAGCGGTGTTTGCAGCTGCTGCATGTGCACAGCTTACCAAGATGTGAGATAGAAGAAATAGGAAACAAAACCTGATTTGCGTCAGCAGAGGGAAGTCCCCTGCAAAAAGTTTTGGGCAAGGCCAGTGGAGGCAAGCAGGGTATTTCTGCAAATCAAGGAACCGTTGCCTGCCTGCTTCAAACCAAGGTTAGAAAATCACGAAGCGAGCAGTAAAACCTCTAGAAGGGTGCGGCTTCAGCTGGAGCCTCAGCATCCGCGAGCGCACAGGCATCGGGGATTTATTCCGGCATCACCCCGGCTCTGCTGGGTCTGGCAGCCGATGTCCTTCCCCCCCTCCTGATCCTTCCAGGAGGTTTTTAGTGTCTCCGTGCAGACAATAAGTGCCCCGGCGTTTTCAGGGTGTCACCCAAAGCAGCTGTGCGCTGCCTCGGATCCCCTCTCCCCCTCCTCCCTCCGAAAGTAGGACATCTAAATTTAGCCTGCTATCAACAGATGAGGCTGGAGAGTTTCCACTGTGGAAACGAATCCCACTCAGAACCTGTCCTCTCGTCTGTGCAGGCTCCATCCGTGCAAATTCCTTTCCCCGAGCCGTGCCCTCCCCTGCGCTTCGCTTCCCCCCTTCCCCTGCAGCGTTTGTGTCTGTTACGCCGCCGTGTGCTGGCGTGGCCCTGCCAAGCAGGGTACGTGGCTGCTGTTCATGTCTCATGCCCACACGTACCCAGGAGTTTTGCAGGCTGGGAGCAGCTCGGCTGCTGCTGGCAGAAGCATGCAAGAAAGGCTTTCGGGCTGCAAAGGCTGGCTACAACCTCAGAAGGGTGCAGCAGGCTCTCCTTACTCCAGGCAGGTCGCCTCTCTGCAGATGCAGCATTTACAGCTACCGCTCGTCTTCTGCTAAAGAAGCAAGCAGCAGCAGGAAGCTGAACTGTGGAAGTTCAGCTGCTGTCTGCCCCCGGAGCTGCTCCAACCACATCAGCGCCGTCCTTCCATCACAAGGCACGCGGCAGCATGGTAATGAAAAATGCAGGATGCTGGCTGGTATTTTTAACCAGAAACCTCCTCTCTATCTGATGCAGCGTAAGAGCTGAAACAGAGAGAAAATGCACTCCGGGTAAACAGGGTGTTTATCAGTCTTGAAAACGTGAGCGCAGAGGTGGTGGAACTTTTTGGGTAAAAACAGCCACCGCCCTAACGACACCAGGCAGACGCGTTTGAAAATTTCACTTTATTTTTTCTGTCTGTTATAAAAGCAGGGTTTTGTTTTTACATCGCCATAAGTGTCCAGACTTGGTACATCGTGGTTTTGTTTTCACAGTATCTCTGCAAGACCAAGGACGATTCTTATTGCTGCGCCGCGAACCAGGGCAAGGATGGCCGGGAGGACGCGGTGCTCGGGCAGCCCTCGGAGTGCTGCCGGGGCCAGCCTCGCTCTCTGCTGCACTGGCTGAACGGGTCTAACCCTCCCCACCACTGCTTGGTACCTTGGTTCGCTCTGCTGGGCTCCTGCCCCCGTCTGGGTGTCGGGAGCAGGAAGGTGGGGAGAGCAGGAGCGGTGCTGGGTACCGCAGGTGGGAGCGGTGAGGCTGCTGGCCCCGCTGGGCAGGGGCGGTCTCAGGTGCAGGGTACCCCACGGTGGTGCTCCATCACTCCCCCAGGGCAACCCCAGGCACCCCAGCTTGGCTGCGCAAAGCTGCCCGAGCAGGAGCTCGCTTTACCTCTGCTGACTGCAGCCGCTCGGTGCAGGATGCCCTAGGCCCCCGTTCTAACCAGCCCCGCGAGCAGCGGTGTCTGTAGCGCCTGTCACTTCCAGCCACCATTCCTTTTATATTCAAACGATCTGTCCTCGTCAGTTTTGCAATGAAGCAGCATTGGAAAAAAACATCACTTTTAATCACAAAGCATGAAATCTCGAGAGAGGCAGCATCCCTTTTCTGTGCTGCGTCCGGTGGTGTGAATGGAGGTGGGGGGGCCACGTTTCAAACTAGGCACGGGATAAAGGCATTCTTTGGGAGGGGAGAAGTCCATGCAAAGCTGACCCCAATGTGAAATTTGAGTTTTATACTTACTACTCAGCTGGGTCTATTCAGTGCAACAGGACAAACTAGCCAGGAGGTTAGCATCGAATTGCATGGATGCATCCAGTTCACCAGGTAAAGGGAGGAGGAACCAGATTTACTTAACGCACTGGGAGAGACTGAGTCCAACACAAAGCTAAGTGGAAAAGGACGTAGGTGTTCCCTGAATGTGATTTTTGGTGACTGAGAAGAAATCTTTCCTTGGAATTCCTTTGTGCAGCTAATTAAGACAACCGGGTCTGCTTTTTTCGACCCATGCTGACATCAGTGAGAACTGTAAGTACTCAGCACCTGGAGACAAAGTGAATACCAGACATAAATACCCCTTCTACTCCCACCCACAAGACTGCCCAGAGTGCATCTAAGCAGTAGCCAAGATGTGTGCAAGTGTTATCAGCTATTCCCCCACAGCTCCCGTTTTGTCCTCTTCTGCGTGTATTGCCTAGGAGAAAATACAGACAAGTCCCGAAGGGCTGTGCCAGTGGAGCTGTAGTTAGGATTTGAATCCGTGTAAGAAAATGGAGTTTAATAGAGACTGTGCAAGTCAACGCCTCCCTAGCCTCATCCTTTATAGTCCCAAAGCCTAGATTTAGGCAACCTTTGGCTCATGGATTTGGGTTTGATCCAGTCCGTTTGTCTGCAAGCTGCTTGTGATGCTGGACTTCCTACCATGAAGATCTGCCCGTTGAGGGGGGAGAGGGCAGCTTGGCAGCTGAGCATCTCTGGAAGTGGTGCGAGGAGGAGGGTGGCCTGCCCTGGGCATGGGGTAAGTCATGGGGACCCCGTGTCCTTGTCTGCTGGTTTGAGACTGCCGTGGGGGGACAGATCTTCTGGGCACGCTTTCCCCAGGCAGGGGAGATATTGAACCTGTTGCCCGAGTAGATGATATGGCTTTGGAGAAGCAACGAGGGAGAATTTCTTGTTGGTAATGTCCTGTGTGGAAGCTGAAGGTAGCAATAGCAGCTTATCGGTGCCTCTCCGAGGGGAGGCCTCTCAGGAGCCCTGTCCGGACCAGCTAGGCTGGGCCAGGCTCCGATCTGGTGCGCTGAGCTCTCCTCAGTCCTAGCTCCTGAGGCCTTTTGTGACTAGGAGGAAGAAATGTTATCTTAGTGGAAAGAGCTGCAGAGGGAAGGGGAAGTGGAATTCCTCTGCCCGTGTGCTGTGCCCGTCCCCTGCCAGCTACCTCCCCTCCCCTCCTTCCTCAGAAGTGCCTCTGGTTGTCTCTGGTTTAACAAGGACATGGTCCTTGTTAAAACCTACCGGTCCTGACTCGTGCTCCAAATGCACCTTATTTCCTGGAGGAGCTACACTCCACGCTCTGCTCTTCCCCTGCTTGCACCACCTCGAGCCTTCTCCTTCACTACAGACTCGTGTGCCACAACCAGTGGGTACGGTCCCACCGGCGGTCCTGCCTGTGCCCCATTCCTGAAAGTCGTGTAGATCGTGAGGCCATCTGGAAGAGAATGATCTACTAACCCCAGCATGGTTTGTACTGGTAGGAAGAAGAGTTTTTCATAGGTTTGCTTATAGTGTTTGCTAGGAATAGGTGCCTGTTGGTTTCAGACGTGGCTGTTCCTGAATTCTGGCTATTGCAGGGTAGACCTGGTCAATAAGATCTGCCCTCGCTTACACGCATGCATCTCCCCAATGGCTCCAGAAGGATCCCTTTTACATCCTGCTTTTCTTACAGCACTATTGTTTGGATTTCGTGGAAATACAGGGCCGCAGCACCTCACCCGACCACCGTCTGCGCTGGGCCAGGCAGCAGCGGGCTCCTGGGCTAGCCGGGCTGAGCATCCCCCTCTCCCCTTGTGGCCACGATTCCAGCTGTGGGCCTTGCCTGTGAGATTACCCCATGCTGTAATGCCAGTGGGAGACTGAGAACAGAAAGCGCAAGCGGTGCGAGCTTGCTCCCTATCCCTTCCGCGAAGCAGGAGATGGCCTAGCAGCTCCCACTCAAAAGCCATTCTACAGCAGGTTTATTTGCATTGCTTTGAAACTGGGATTACTTCCATGCTTCCTCGTTCCATGTTTTAAAACCAGGAAGATTTATTTCTCTTTTGATCACGCTTTGTGCCCTTTTCATCAGCCTGTGACACGCTGACAATCTATTCCTTGCTCCAAAACTTTTTCCCCAAAAATTCTGTAGAAAGGACATTCTGCCTGGTGATATTTTTTTGTTTTTTTCAAACGTAGCTTTAAGGCAAAAGTTTGGCAATGCAAAGCAAAGTCTACATAAGGCCGCATGACTTGGATTTGCAACTCAGAACCTTACAGCTTAAAAAAAAATAATAAATCCCTATCTTAAATAGTCAACTTTTTGCTCCAGGAACTTGTTTCATTCTCAACCAAAAAGAGAAAAAAAAAAAAAAAAAGACTCTTAAAATCCCAAATAAAATGTTCTTATTGTTCTGGGCAGTCTGGACAAGCTAATGAGACTGAAGTTCAAACAGTAACTAAAGTAGGGAAGAAAAAAAGAAAGCTCTACGGATAGACATCAGTGTTAGTTTCTTCCCTTAGGAATCCAGTGATGAGACAGACCCCAGTCAAAGGTCTCCTCTTTAGCTTTAGCACAGTGAAATCCGTCCCAATGGGAGAAGGTAGAATGGTTGCATTTGTTGAATGACTAAAAAGTGCAGTTTGATTTTGCTCAGATTACACGTGTTATTATTCTAATACCTAAGTGATTGTTTTGCTTTGTTTTTGTGTTTGTTTGTTTGTTTTTTTCTCCCTTCTGGTGCCGGGACGCCAGGTTTTTATTATCGGTGTTTCGGAGGTATCACCACGAGCGGTGGTCCATCCTTTGGCCTCCACATGAGTACCTGAGCATCATTGGCATTGGGTTTGACAAGGGCACTGGGTGGTATTGGCTCATTCTTGCTAAGGACCTGGGGCTGCTCTTGAGCAGAGGGCTCCTGCAGCTTGGCACGCTGCCCCAGGGGTCTGCTGGGGTTTACCTCTATGCCCAGCCTCATGCGCCATTTGATAGTCTGCAAGGTCACCATCTCGTTGGTGGCTGTGTTGGTGGCAACCAGCCAGGTGGTGAAGCTTTGATCCCGGTGAATGCTCGTGAGCTTGGCCACGTTGCTCTCGCTGACGGGCACAGCCCACGTCACGCTCGGGTAGAAGTTGTCGTTCATGCTGATGTTGAACTTGGACTCCTTCTTCGTGGGCCCCACGATGGTGCAGGTTTCCGTCGTGTTCCCATACCAGGGATAGTTCACTCCGTCTGAGTCGCTGATGGCCTGGATTTTACCGTCCAGTAGGTCTGGAAGCTCCCAACTTGACCTGCCATCATCAACAACAAGTTAAGGATAATGCATTAATTAATTGATTTAGAAACACGCAGGACTTAAGGAAGGAGAGGAAGTAGTTGTGAATGCACTCCCCCTTCAGCTTTTACTGCCCTCCCTGCAGGCAGAGCAATTCCCTGCCATTAAAAGGGTGGTTGCAGATTTCCAGGACTGATGGTGAAAGTCTGACCCTGCGGGACCGCGCGCTCGTTGCAGGGACCGGCAACAGTTGGGGACATGCCAGTGTCTGAGGGAGGCTGTAGGGGGAGGTTTTTGGGGAGCCCCGGCCCCCAAAAGGCCCAGTGCTGCAGGGATCCCCCTGCGGCTCCTTGTCTGGGGGCAGAGCTGGTGGGCTCTGGGCTAAGGGACAGGAGAGCCGGGCTAAGCTCTGGACTAAAATCACTCTCGAGGACTCAGCGTGGCCGTAAAGCTTCCCTGCTCATTGCTACCTCCTGCCCCAAGGGCTCCCATCTCCCCTTTCAGCTCTGACTTTCCTTGAGCCCCGGCTGGTAAAACACTTCTTATCCTTCTGGGTGAGCCGCTGGCCCTTCCCGCTGTCCGCGTGGCGCTGGCAGTGTAACCCATCCCTCTGCAGCCCTGGCAGGAGCCCGGTTCAAAGGCTGCGCACCAGGGCTGGGATGAAGTTACGGTAATCAGAGAAACAGAGGGCAGCTGGCTGTAAGGCTGCCCCAGCCCCTCGCTGGTCGCCCTGCTCTGTGCTCGCAAGGCTGGCAGAAAGGTCAGACTTTCTAGCAAGAAAGTAAAGTGAGAACAGTCCTCTGTCACCTTACAGAGCTGGTACAGAACTAGGATTTTTTATTGACTTCCAATCTAATGTTTAAATGGCCAAGGGGAAGTAAATGTCTGAGAGAGAAAAAGGGGTAGATATTCACAGCCTAATGGTCTGAATTTTGGGGTAGACCTGTGTGGTGCCAGGAGTTGGACTCGATGATCCTTGTGGGTCCCTTCCAACTTGGGATATTCTATGATTCTATAATTCTAATGGCACCAAAACGGCACGACCGTGACCCACATGCTGGGAATGTGCCAGTAATTTGAGGACCTTTTTTTTTTTTAAGACCCAGGCTGGTCCAGAGGCTCAAATTCACCTGGGCCACCTCCTGCTCCTGCCAGGCCCCACAGATCCCAGCAGTCCTGCTGCTGGGGGCTGCTGCAGGGCTGGGAAAGGGGACACGGCACAACGGCTTCCCTGCTGGCATCTTCCCTTGGCCTCCTGTGGTGCTCAGGCTCCAGGCTTTGTGCTGAGGTGCTGGGTTTTGGGAGGGAGATGGAGGGGCTGCGTCGGAGCCCACCAGGGTGCCTGTCACGGCCTTCACCCAGAACACGGCGTTGTGGCTTAAAATAGCCTTGGTTGGAGCCGGGCGAGGGACAGGGAAAGTGTATTGCTCCCCCGGTCTGTGTAGGGTGGCGTGGGATGAGCTGCTCCTCTCCAGCGGCTGACACTAATGTGGCCATCTCGGAGGCTGATTGTTAATTAGTTAATGACCGTGAAGTGCCTGCGTGTTTGTAATCACTGGCTTAATCACTGGCTCGTTCGCTAGTCAGCTCTAAGCATCTGGCTGTAGCTGGAAGACACCTTGCAGGATTCATTTCACTGATTTTTTCACGGGAGCGTGGGTCCCTGCAAAAGTCTCCTGTGGATGCCAGGGCGAGCGTTGGGCTGAGGCTGCAGCGGGCTCTGTGCTGAGGGCTGCGAGCAGGGCTGGCATGTGAGGATGAAGGATGCACGGCTGCGGGATGTGAGGCTGCAGGATCGGAGCTGTGGGATCAGAGCTGCCCACTACGGCACCGGGCTGCTGCAGCCTCCTGCGCCCGAGCCTGCAGCCAGCAGGCAGAGGGAGTCCTTTCCCTGGAAGAAAATGCGTACCCAAAGCAGCCAGAAGGAGATCCCCGAGCTGCCCTGCCAGGAGCCCTGCTCCAGCCGGGGGATGCTCGCAGGCTCCCCTGCAAACCAGAGCTGTCCGGGCTCGCTGCACCCCTCTGCAGAGGGAAGAGCTGGTGGGGCTCTGGATGGACTCGGCTGTCCTGGGAAAGATGAACCGGAGGGCATCGGCCACCGAGCTGGTCCCTCACCCCTGAAACGCTTCAGCGGCTCTTCCTCTGCTTTCAGCAGACCTTTTAGGGTTACTTTCCACAGGCCTGGTTCTCAGCTTGACTGCAGCCCGGGGATGAGATGTGACAATTTCCTGGAGGCTCACGGAAGTGACAGATGTGGTGTGAAGGTGTGGAGATGGAGGCTGCGTGGATGTGGCCGTGCCAAACGGGCTGTGAGGGGCTGATCCCAGCTGGCCCACGTCTGGGGCTGGCAGGCGAAGGAAGGGCAGGACAACTGCTCGAGGCTGTTTTAAAAGCTGGGGATCCTCCGGGAGCTTCCTGGCTCCATCTTCAGCCCCCATGGGCCCATCCAGGCTGCAGGCCCTGCTCAGGGTTCAAGCAGGAACAAGGAGGGGGAGCAGGGCCGGGCTGGGCCCAGCAGGCAGGGGCAGGAGTTTGCTTGCAGAACCTACACAGTCCAGCCTCAAACGAAACCTCCCCACCAGCACCAGAGGCTGTGCTCAGCGTGGCCTCAGAGCGTGCTCTGCTTCAGACATGGCGTGGGCAGGGACCGTGGGCAGGGACCGGGAGGAGGAAGCCGGCCTGCCTTTCTTTGAGGAGTGCTCTGGGCCTAATTTGAGCGACTGCGGTTAACCCTGAGGTTTCAAAGCCATCGCACTTATGTGCAGCGCTTAGTAACAAGAAAAGAAAGAAGTGAGGCCTTGTGATGATCCCATGACTGGACCAAAAGGAGAGGCTGCACGAGGGTTGCTGGTGGCTGCCCCTTGCCTGCCAGCCGCGGCAGTAGCCTTCCCTTGCAGGGCTCGTCTGTGTTAAGGAACATGCCAGTGGCCGGCCTCTGGCTGGCTTTGGGAAGAACGCTATGGAAGGATCTCTGGCTGCATCAGCATCTTTCTGTGATGGTGTCGAGCCAAGGAAAGGCCAGAAAGTGCCCAGTAAACACTTTGCTGACAATAGCAGGGAGCAGGCATGAAAAGGCACCCACCTATCTGGTTTCATCGGCTCACTAGGGCTGAGCAGCTCCAAAAGCGGTAGATTCCAGCTTGTGATAGTGACAAGCTTGTTCCTGCCGCTCTGAAACCTTCAGTCAGCACGAGCATCACCAGAAACCACAGCATCTCCCCCCTGACAAATGTCCTCTTGCTACCAGGAGGACGACATTTGAGCTACTTCTCATGGCCCAACAGCAGCCCTGCTGCTGATAGCCATGCTGCTTTAGGCAGCTTTACTCCCCTGCTTCTCATTCAATTACATTTCTTCCTATTCTGCTACGAGAAACCAAGCCCCTAGCACGTGCTGGGGGGGCAGTGTCCTGTGACAGCAGCCCCAGGCACAGCAGCCTCCGGCTCCTTGCATCCAGCAGCGTGATGTGGGTGCAGCGAGCTAACCCCTCCAGGCAGGCATCGGGCACTCGTGCAGCCTCAGCCCCTGCTCCTCAAAGCCAGCTCCTGATCAGTCACGGGGCAGACGGACTTGCAGAACCTCGTGCTTTCCCATGCCCTTCCTTTCCAACAGCTCCCTGACTTAAAAAGCCCTCCTTGGATGCAGCCCTTGCTCGGCACAGACAGAGCCATCGCTCCCCTGACCCCCTGCCTTCCTGCGCCGGGGCTGGTGACTGGCCGAAAGGAGGAAAACCTGATATTCAGAGCTGCTTAATTTGAACTTGTCCTTTACAGTGTCTCTCTCACCTACTCTGGCACGTCAAGCAATTCCAGCCAGGGTTACAGTGGAGAACAGGAAAGAAATTTTAGATGTGGTCGCAGTCTCATCAGCCTGTCCTCCAGCCATGTGCCTCCCGAACCAGGGTGCAGGTAGTAAAACTCCAGAGACCCGACACTAAGCGACCGGGAGGGATTGCTGCTGGTTTAGCTGAGCGGGCTCATGTCAGGGCTGGACAACCTCTTTAGATGGGGTTAGAGCCACAGGCCACATAAGGGCAGCAAAGCCTTTCCCTCAGCCCCCCTGGAGGGGCAGCTACAGTGAATTGTCCTCAGCTGGGCAACGCAACCAATTTTTAAATTATTTTTTTTGTGAATCCGTTTTTGGCTGTTTTCCCTTCCGATGACCGGGGATCTATTTTCTTGACAAGTCGCTTTCTCGAGTTCCTTGTCTCTCTGCTGCAGGGCACGGAAGATTTAATCTCGCAGGAGAGAGATGCCCGTCAAGGTGCAGCGACGATGCGGTGCTGCCGAGCTGTCCTGGTGAGTCTGCCGGGGGAGCAAATCTACCTGAAACTTCCCAAGATTCTCAGCTGATCGCATTCAAACTCTGATTTATTTCTCGCTCTGTTTTGCATATCACCATCTGCGCTGCTCCTCGCACGTCTCCATGGAGATGAAGAAGCACGACTGGGTGATGCCGTCCCCAACGCTGACGCGGGTCCCACCAGGTCCACGGGTGCCCAGGAGATGCTGCCCGGAGCCGGGTCCTGCTGGTCCTGTGCGGGCTGAACCTCTGTGGCCTGATCCTGATGCTCCATGTTGTGTGTCCCTGGGGAAGGAAGCTGCTGCTCAGGGTAAAACCCTGCTCGGGGTGAGCAGTAACGGCAGCACTGGGACTTGGGGGTTTTCCCCGGTTCTGCATTGAGAGAGGTCAGAGAGCGCTTCCACTTCCTCCTGCCAAGGGTGCTCGTGTTCCTGCCAGCTTATGCTGACTTACAAGCAAAATAACCCCAGCATTTTTGTGTGAGCTGAGCTTTAGTTATTTTCCTCTCCTTCCATTTAAAAACGCTGCATTAAGCCAAAAAATTGTCAGTGCCGCTTTAAACGCGTGTCGAAATTATCCCCTCTGTATCTAACATCCGTATATGAGTCTTATGCACAGCTCCATCTGCTCCAGTATTTCTCAGCTGTTTCTGTCCTCGGCGTAAGGGCAGCTTGTGCACAGCCACCAACTGCAGTGGGCAGGAGTGAAAAACGAATCCAAACCCTGCTGTAAGTATCGGTGCCCAGGTTGACCAACTGATGGCATTTATTTGGAGTTTTCTGTTTACCCCTCACCACAGTGATTTAAAAAATCATTAAAAAAAAAAATAATAAAGGTTGTTCCAGTGGTGTCTCTTCATCGTGGTGAGTTGGGACAAGCAGTCTGTTGGCATAAATCGATGCAGCTCCATGGAGGTCAGTGGAATTATGTGGCCTTGCATCAGCTGAAGGCCCACTCTTTCAGAGAGGCTTGTGTCCTGTCCCTGGCTCTATAGAGGTCTCCCAAGAGTATGTTTCGATGGCATTGAAAGAGGCCTTTCTTCCCAATCACCTTTATTTATAGCTTTCCGATGGTGACACACGTAAAGAAGCAGGGTGGAGGAGCAGACCAATCCTGAACTGTGGCTGGGCAGCTCTTCTGGATCAGCGAAATGTGCCTGAACCTCCCAGGGAGGAATCTTTCTGCTTCCACGACTTTCTGGATAATGGCTCTCCTACACATCTGCAGTGTTTAATTCTGACTACCTGTTTACAGCTTTTAGCTGAAACTTTTGTCTATAGCTCTCAAAGCATTCCAGCAAGGGAAGACTGTACCAAATCCTCCCTTAAAAATAGGGAAACTTGGGTGCAGAGAAGTAAAGCAACATGTCTGGGGTTGCAATCCACAGCAGCACTGTCTAAATAGCTCTCTGCCCTGCCCTCCTTATTCCAGTGGATGCGAGCTGTATTTATACACACCGGACTTTTCTGTTTTCCTTGCAGCTGCTTGCTGAAGGCAGGATTTCTAAATGAGCCTGAGAATTACATATGCAAATCCCGAAGGCCTGGAACTGGGAACATCTGAGCAACAAATTGTCCTTGCTGAAGATGGTTTTGGAGCCAAAAAGCCTACAGATCTCAGGCCTGTTGTAAGTACTTCTAGCATCAAGGTAAGCTCCTCTGCTCCCTCACTGCTCCTGCTTTTGCCAGGTGCTGGAGTTTGCGTCTCGAGGCACTTTCTGCTCGAGCAGGGAGAGGACATGGGGATGGGGTGGGAACAGTCTGTCGCTTACGGCTGCTCCTTGGCGTGCCCTTCCCCACGGCCTGCATCTTCCAACACGCATCTGCTCCGTGTCTGAGCTGCTGAACCTGTGCCTGCATCTGGGCTTGCAGGCAGAAGGCAGGCGAGGGCTGGGATGCGCACGCAGAGCAGATGCTCAGGCCTCCAGGAAGGCACTGCACCAAGTCCGAGTTTGCCCTGCTCTCTAGCCCTCCTCTGCATCCCCACCCTCTCTCAGCCCTCCCCATTCACCTATTTTTTATGTGAACGACTAGCGAGCGGCCGAGCCAGCATCCCCCTCCCGCAGAGCCCTCGGGTTTAGCAGCCGGGAGGGCTGCTTAAACCCAGCTTCTGCACCCTTCCTCCGTGCTCCCGGAGGCTGGGCAGCACCGGGGCCTCCAGCCAGAGACCCCACTGCGGGCACGGGGCTGTGGGGCCGGGCAGGTCCCCGCTGCACCCGCAGCCTGCCTGGCACCGTGAGCTGCAGAATCGCTGCTCTGTGCAGGCATTCGGCGAGTGGCTGCTGCTGGTGTAACCGTGGGCCAAAGCCTGCAAGGACGGTTGGTGAGCAAACCGGCGGGGGTGCAGTACCGGGGGGAGAGGACTCCTCGCAGCAGGGAGGTGACATTTTAATTTGACTCATTCTTGCCTCGCTATGACTGTCTGACCAGCAACACGGGGGTTTTGGAGTGCAAACGGCCCCTAGATTCCTCCTACCTTATATATACGTGCACATTCCCGCTCTTACATTATCCAAAATGAAGCTATTTTAAAATTTTTACCCTACTCCAAGGTGATGCAAAGGGTTAAATCAGCAGGGGGTTAAATCCTTCTTGCTCTCTCCCTGCGGGCTGCCTGCTGCTGGGAGCGAAGCGAGCAGGATTCCTCCTGCGCTGTCAACGTGCGCTGCCAGAGCTGGGGGCTGTGGCGCTGGCCGCTGATGGCACACTGCAGCAGCAGCACGGCGTGCCACAAGTGTCAGCCTCCGGGCTTCCCCGGGGCTCGTCAATGCGCAGTTTTAGCTGGGGAGGGATGCAGAGGAGAGGAGCCGGCGATCAGGGGCCCCCCTCCGTGCCAAGGGTGTTTCAGAGCAGGGGTGCCCTTCGCAGGATTGAGGGAGACCTGGGATCGCAGACCTGGGATTTCAGCCCCCTGGCGCTGCTCAAAAGCTGTTGGGAAATACGGTGCTGCTCTGGGTCGCCAACAAAGCACATTTTGGGGTTAGCATTTGACTACATTGCCATTAAAAGAGGACACCCACTGCTTTAAAAGGTGCAGGCGCAAGCTCTCCTAATTTATTTATTTTTTTAGCATAGGAGAAAGTCCTGTTAAGTTTCAGAAGAGCTGGCTTTTAATATCAAACCAACTGGGTTATTGACTTTGGCTTAATCCAGCGCTCCCCAGCCAGGCCGTGGCTCTCCTGCTCTTCCTTCCCGCTAGGCAAATGCCCCCGCACGCGCTCTGGAAATACTTACATGCCCTGTTCCCCATAGTGATTGTAAAATTCCATGTGGCTGCACGCCTGGATCCAGCCCACGATCCAGGTCTCCTTCTTGGGGATGGGGGGCACCAACACTTGCGCAGAGGCTCGGAAGTGGGGGGTCCGGTAGCGCAGGACCACGCTGGAGGACTCGTCGATGCTGGTGGGAATGGGATCGATGGAGGCTTTGACTTCAATCACTGAAATACTTTCCCGGAAAACTTTGGATTTGCAGCTAATACTCTGAATACAGCCCATGGCATACCCTGAATACAGTCCAACGCAGCTCCTAGGGTACTCCAGCAATCCTGGGGAATATTAGGCATTGAAATTATCTGGTGCTAGATCAATTACAGATCTTCTTGGTTTGTAATCTCAGAACCGATATCCATAGGATAGAAAATTCATCATGTAAAGCCTTAATTTGAGTATCTGTCTTACAAGCACTGCTCCTATTTTGAGGTTAGCTGCACTTCAGAAGCAAAAGGGCCTTTAATATTTTTTTCTCCCTTTTAATGACCCTTTAAATCTTTCACTCAAACAGTCTTTGGGTTAAAAAAGAAAAAAGAAAAGTCTCTCGAGTTCAATAAATAACGGTGTTGTTCTTAGATGGTATATTTAGTCCTTCCTTTTCTCAGATGCGGTCTGTCATTCCCCGTCAGACATAGGACTGGCCGGTATTTCCCTTTATTCTTTGGATGAAAAGCAGAATGTTGATAGACACATCTATATAAATAATGAAATAGTTTTTAGCCCCAGCTTGTCACAACCGGTGTGGATTTCCACTTCCTGACTTGCAGTTGTTCACAACTTCCTTTCGCACAAAATTACAATAATAACAGAAAAAAAAAAAAAAAGGCGACGGGTGGAAAATGCAAAAAAGAAAAAAAAAGAAAGTAGCCCGATCTCCGATTTTGGAGGCTCCTCCGCCAGCGCTGTCAGGGCTTCGGGTCGGTTTTTTTTCCTCTCCTCTTTTTTTTTTTTTTTTTTTTTTTTTTTTTTGGTTAAATTCCTTCCCCCTTAGAAATAGCCGGCACCATAAATCCCGGCGGCGCTCGGCGGGGCTGTGCGGCGGGGGCAGGAGGCGGCGGCGAGCCCCCCCCGCTGCCCCCGCCCTGGGGCCGCTCAGCGCTGCACAATCGCCTCCCGTGACATCCCGGGGGGGGTCCGGCCTTCCTCCTCCTCCTCCTCCTCCTCCTCCTCCTCCTGGGCGAGCGGCGTCCGCAGGGGTGTCCGACCTTCCTCCTCCTCCTCCTCCTGCTGCTGCTGCTGCTGCTGCTGCGGGCTCAGCCTGCGGGGCTCAGGGGCTGCCGCCGGGGCTGCCCCGCACACGGGGGGGTGCTGCGGGCCGGGGGCGCCCCCCCAGCATCCCGCCGGGCTCACCGCTGCGGGGGCGAGGAGCGCCGGGAGAGGGGGCGGGTGGCTGGGGATGGGGGGGGGGGGAGGCTCCTCGGCGATGGATTTTTTTTTTTTTTTCTCCCTCTTCTCCTTCGCCTTCTCCGCCGTGTACCCGGGGGGGTGCTGAGAGGAGCAGGATCGGTGCCTCCGCCTCTTGGCTGCCGCAAGCTTCCTCTCTCGCACCCGCGCTCATGCGGCCGGGGACGGCGCCGGTTGCGGCGGAGCAGGGGGGAGCGGGGCGGGGGATGCCTCCCCCTGCACCGGCAGCACCGGAGGCATCGCGGCCGGGTCAAACTTTGCCGCAAGTCGCCCCTGCCCCCGCCTGGCCCCCGCTGGCCCCGCCGCTGCCCCCCCCCGGGCAGCCGCGTCCCGCGGCACCGCCGCCGCCCGCCCGGCGAGCAGCAGGACAGCGGCCGGACCCCCCCGCCCCTGCCGGCCGCCCTCCGCCGCTCCCTCCCTCCCATCCCTCCCCCTGGGTTTCCTCTTTTAAACTGCAGCTGTTGGAGCTAGCCCTCCTTTGCAGAGCAGCATTTCCTCCCACGCCTCCGCGGCTTGTGGGTAATGTAGTTTCTTTGGAGATAAGGGCTCCCTCCTGCTCTCCTGCTCCCTTTCTCCCTTTCTTTCCCCCTTCTTTCTTTCCTTCTCCCCTTCTTTCTTTCCTTCTCCCCTTCTTTCTTTCCTTCTCTCTCTTCTTCTTTCCTTCTCTCTCTTCTTCTCTCCTTCTCCCTTCTTTCTCTCCTTCTCTCTTTCCTTCCCTCTCCTTCTTTCTCTCCTTCTCTCTTTCTCTCCTCCCCTCCTTCTTTCCTCTTTTTTCTTTTCTCCTCCTCTCTTTTTCCCCTCTCCTCCCCTCTCACTTCAACACCATGTATTTTCTCTTGGTTCTGCAGATGGAGGTTTTTCTCCCCCGCTGGAGCTTGGCTGATAGGTTCAACGCAGGGGCAGTCTCCTTACTAAAACCCGCAGCCCTGGGCTGGATGAGCTGCGATTCCAGCAACTAGAAAAGCTCTTGGTAGCAGCAAAGGGACTGAGGAGAGGGTGCTGAGAGGTGTCTGAGGCGGCAGTGGCCTGCGGGGAAGTTGTAAACCTCTGGCACGGATGTTTTGAGGAGCGCTGCGGCTGGCCTTTCCTGCTGACCATCGCCCAGCTGAGGCCGTGGCTTGCAGAGAGCTCAGCCCCGGGTGAGGTGTGGGTGCTGGGACACTCAGCGATAGCTGCAGGGTGCTGAGCATCCTCACAGCCCCACCTGCATGCACCTTGGCTCTTTTCTGAGTGGGAAACCTGGCGGAATGAGGAGGGAGATGGGATTGCACAGAGCAAAGCGTCCTTTATTTCTT